>NC_091858.1:36112111-37452111 GCF_037783145.1 Equus przewalskii
CCGATTATTCTAAGAATGTACTTGGGAAGTCAGAGAAGACAAGGGGAATAAAAGGAAAAAAACCCAGAAATATTACCATGAATACTCAAATTCAATAGAGCCTGTATATTTTCAGAATCATATTTTGAAAATCTATTTCAAACCTAATTATTTATACATCTATTTATTTATTCCTTGTGATTGGACACTGGAAATAAAAAAATATGAATATAGTGACATGTGACAGGTGGGAGCTTGGAGACAATACGTGATCGTAACTGAAAGGCATATGTTGGCAGTTGCTATTCTGAGATCTGAGCCCTGACACGGCCTTTACTGGTTATAAGGATCCAGGCGATTTGCACAACGTTTCTAACACTCGCTTTCCTTAGTAGTTGTTTTAGTCAGGGTTCTCTAGAGGAACAGAACCAATAGGATGTATATAGATACACATAAAAGAGCAGATTCATTGTAGGAATTGGCTCACACGATTATGGAGGCTGAGGAGTCCCCATGATCTGCCATCTGGAAGCTGGAAACCCAGAAAAGCCAGTGACGTCATTCAGTCTGAGTCCAAAGGCCTGAGAACCAGGGAATCTGGCAGTGGGGATGGGGCAACGATGTAAGTCTAGGTCAGAATCCAAGGACCCAAGAACCAGGAGTGCCGATATCCGAGAGCAGGAGAAGATGGATGTCCCATCTCCAGCAAAGTGAGCCCGTTTGCCTTTTCGTTCTGTTCAGGTCCTCAGGATTGGATGATGCTGCCCACAGTGGGGAGGGTGTGCTTTACTCAGTCTACAGATTGAAACCCTAATCTCTTCTGGAGGCACCCTCCCAGACGCACCCAGAAATAATGTTTACCAGCTCCCTGGGCATCCCTTAGCCCATACAATTGACATGTAATATTAGCCTTCACAGTGGTAATAATAAAAAAAAAAATAATGGTATCTACTTCTTAGGGTGTTTTTGAGATTAAATGAGATAATGCAAGTAAAAAAAAAATCACAATGGCAAGAATTTTGTATTTGACCAATGAATGCCAGATATTCTGTTGATAAAGGTCATAACGTTTGAAGATTTCTCAACAACTTCATCTAACTCCACCTCATCATTGTGCATACGACTTTCTGACCCTTGAACTCGGTGCGTTTGGTGTGTCTGGATCGATGCTGATTCTCCTGAGCCCACATCCAGGATGTGACTGAAAAGACACCGATGGCTGCTGGTGTAGCCAGTTCTGACTGCAGATCTCCCACTTTGAGTACAATACTTCTGATTTCTGTTGATGGTGGCACAAGCGATCTGAGAGATTAACTATCACATGTTTCCTCTGTATCCGTGATGCAAGGGAAAAATATTCTCTCATATTTATTTAGTTTTCAGTTGGCCCCAATCTAAAGAATTAAAGAATGCTTTGCTTTATATTAAATCTGAGGGAAAATTATTTTTTCTCATGACAAAATAATAAAATTTACCATTTTCTTAAGGCCTAACATGTGCCAGATATTTGGCTATGTGCGTTATATCGGACATTCTGCCCAAGTTACCCTGCTGAGGACGTTTGATGATTCTCATTTTGCAGACGAGGAATCAAAAGCTCGCATAAATTAGGTAAATTTTCCATGTCGTAAGCAGTCCAATAACAAACTCAGGCTGACCTATGTCTGAATCCATGTTCTTTCAAACATTCCATCCTTTTTCCTATAGCTCTTTAAATAGGACTTGATACGAAATCATCACACAAAGCTTTAATTCACATTTACATGTGCACTTGTGATAATGTTTCCACACCAGTGCTCACACTGGGGCGAGAGGCATGAGGGAAGCTGTGGATCAGGGGGCAGAGGGTAGCTAGATCTGCTTTGTGGGCTGAAAATATGCCTTGAAACCTAATGATGCTCAACTTACACTCAAAGAATCTCCTGGACTTATTGCCTGAAATAAAAATTAATAGAGGGACTTCATTTTCTCCTTGTTATAATCACATTATGTTACATTTTTCAACATGCTGAAAATGTCAATGAAATTCCCTTTAGAAGTTATTGGCAATGCTGATACATTCTTGGTGATACAGAAATTTTTGAACTGTATTTTATCCCTTGTTAAATATTGTTTTAAATGTGAGTTTATTTATTCATTTTTGTATATCTCCTATATCACTACTTAAAATAACTTGTGTTTCTATAGAACAAATTGATGGAGACAGTTAAGATTAGATAACCCTTTGCTAATCAAACTCAAAATGTTTGTAAACCGACTTGCAACATTAATGCCTATGGGCAAGTGTTGTTTATTAGCTGGAATGGGTTTTCTTCTAATCTCTCAACAAAGATATGCAAGGTCCATTGATTCAATCCAGCAGTGTTTCTGCCTGTTGTGAGTCATGTGGAAAGTACTGAAGAATTCTCTGGGGTAGTTAGGTGTTTGTAACAAAGACACACTCCTGAGCCATAATGTATTCAAATTCCATTTTTACTGGTGGTCCTCATCAAGCCTGTCATGAAAAAGTGACCATATGTTTACATGAGTGATTATTGGGATGTCTGTAGCTTGAATATGCTGGCCAAGTAAAAAGTCAGTTTTACTCATAGGATCTGAGATAGTTCAAAAGTGAACCCTGGTACAAGATTATAGAAACCATTGACAGCTTTCCAGACATTTGATTACTTTAAAGTGATTTGTTAAACAAAATAATTTTATGCTGACCTTTAAAAATAAAATAAGGGAGCATGAGGAGTCAGAGAACCTGCCATTGCATACTTAGAGTGATACTACGCAAGTTCCTAAATGTGCCTGTAAGGGTTAGAGTCCCCGTGGACTTTCACCGATCGTATTCGTTTTGTGACGATTGGGGAAAACACGCTGTACAGCCATGTGGAGGGAAGGGAGTGGACAAGATGACAGACACATTTCTCTTGAAGGTGATGAGGAATCATTGGGTAGATTTTAGAGATGAGACTGTTGAGATCACCTGGATCAATGTCTTCAGTTTACAGATAAGAATTCTTATGCCAAGACAGAGTAACTGTTAAAATATTTGCTGAACTTAATGGACTTAGCAGAAATTAATAGCCACTGAAAAGATCACTATCTGTGTTCACATCGACTGTCCAGGCTTGCATCTCTGCGCAGAGCCTTTCGCTATAACACGGATGTTACTTTAGGTTTTATTTCCTAAGGAATCTTCTTCATGCATGAGAAAAGCATGACTGGCCAGTAATGCTAAGTACCTATTCTGTGCAGGAAGATAATGACTACAAATCATCAATTCACTCTGTGTTAATATCGACTGTGTAATTAAGGTCTTGCTCAAAAAGAGGGGAAGAGGAATTTTGTGTCTGTATACCTCAAGAATATTTTCCACTATTTGAAATAGAATTACATTATTGTCAAGAAAGACAAGGCAGCATTTATCACCTACTTAGTTTCGTTCTCCCACTAACTACCAGCATTCCTTTAAGTTGCTTAACTTCCATTATCTATAAAATGGAAATAATATTTTCTTGCCTTCCACAAATTATGTAATAATTTATAATTCAAACTAAATAATTAATAGGAAAAGAATTAAAATGCACGATATTATTTAAAATGTTTGCTTTCAATAAAACTTTAAAGTAGAACCTTAAGATATGAATCCATAAAGATATTACTGTAGGAGAAATAAATTCCCCAGATATCTAAGGACGTCTATTCTGCTTTCTTTAGAGGGTCCATATCTATAATGAGTTGATATGTTTTATTCTTCCAATAAATTAATACCATGGTACATATTTTGATAAATGATAAATTAGTAAATAAACCATGACAAGACTTTTCACAAGAAAAACTGAGTGAATGATAAGATTTTTTTATTTCTTAAAGTTGTATGTAGATTATAGGAGATTTTATTCGATTTGTCATCTCGGCCATGTAATCTCATGGCTGAACCAAGTATAGAAGGATTCAGAGAATACGTTATAGAAGGTTGCAGAAAATATCAGAAATACTTCTTACTCTATACTTACCTCTGTCCTTTCTTCTGAGTTCCAAATTCGTAGGACCAATTGTCTAACTGAAACATCTATTGTATCTCCAGATCTCAAAAAGACAACTCTTTTTTCCTCTAAATCTGCTTGTCCTGTAGTTTATCCTGTCTCAGAAAATGAGCCCTCAGTCCACCAGTTGCTCAATTCACTTCCCTCTCTTTCTTCCACCTGAAGTCCTACCTACAACGACCAAGTCCTGTTGATTCCAGCAACTGAGTATGTCTGGGGATCTGAGCTAGGATATTGGCAGAGGGAAATGAAAGGAAGAAAAAGAGTTTGAGGCAAATTTTCAAATAAACAGATGATGCTTGGCAACAAACCAAATTAGAGCAGTAGGAAGAAACAAGTGAATCAAAGAATTAAACTTAGTTTACAGAAGCAGAAAGTTTGTCAGGGCAGCTCGGATGAGGGGAAGGTGCCAACCCAGGACTTGCACAGATCTGGCTTGAGATGCGGGCAGTGCTCAACTGGAAATTCAATAGGCAGCTGGTGAGAACACGTGGTGGACTGAGTGGATATCAAGAGACGAGACCCAGAAGCCTAAGGTCATAGTCAAAGTCTCAAGAACCACTGAGCTTTTTGAAGGGAAAAAAATGGAAAAAAAAAAGTGAATCGTAAGATGTTGAAACTTGAGGGGCATCAGAAAGAAAAGGAGCCGTTGTAAGTTACAGAAAACAGTTGTTTGAGAGAAGAAGTAGGAAGCAATCAGAGAAGTGTTTTTAAATCTGCAGAGGCAAGAATGAATACTGTTTGTATGGTCTTAAATAAGCAAAGAAAAAATCCTAATAGGGTTCATATGATTAGAGGAACATAAACGCTGGAAATTCGAGTGACTCTTCCATTTATTTGTTTGAAACCAAAATGTTAAATCTCTCATGAGATATGTCCTAGAAATAAGCCAGCTTACTACTGACTTACTCTTTACTCTCTCCAATGAATAGGTAATGTGAAGTTGATTCTTATGGCTCATGTCTTTATTTATAAAAGTGATAAGTATAAATTATGTGTGTGTATGGACACATGCACATAAAATTAATATTTAGTCATTTATTCAGTGCCTGCCTTGTGTCAATACAGTGCTAATTGTTTTGTACACATTATTTCATTTAATTCTCGCAGTTACCTTTGAGGTGGGTGTTATTAACCTGAGAGGAACGAGACAACACTCCTTAAGTAACTTAACTAAGGTCAGGATGCTGGCAAAAGTCGGAAACAAGAACTAATTCAGATGTTTGATTTTGACGCCTGTGCTGTTGAACAGAGTTTAATTTTATCCTAAAAGTATATAGTATGTAGTCATTTGCCTAGGTTGCCGGGCAATATAATGCTGTGTTAGTAAAGATTTTTTAAAAAGTGCTCACTTTAGCTATACCTTGAGTAAGAAAATTCTCCAGATTTTGGAAGTTGCCTGCATTTAGCTAGTTGACATTTTAAAAAGTCATCTAAACAATATCTGCCCCATAGAAATCATGCAGAATTTCTGGAACGAATGAACTGATGAGTGAATACTAGATTGTAACAGAAAACTGCCTTCATCTTATAAGCCTAAATTTATAAGTGTATGAGAATTATTCCATCTATTCTTCATTGAATCAGAAGTGTTCTAATTCCATTTTCAGTAGATTGCCAACTTCTATTTTAAGCCTCGTCAGAGAGCCTGTTGTCAAGATACTCTAGGGGCTAAAACCTATAGCTCAAGGCCAAAAAAGATTCCCAGTTGTTGACCAGACAACATAAAGTGGGTCTTCTTAACTCCTTGGAATCAGGGTTCGCTTGTGAGATAAGCATCCAGATGTAACAGGAGTAGTTAAAAAGCTTTCCTGCTTTGGCCTCCTGGGTATGAATCTTTTTGAGGTAGGGTTTCCATGGGTGTTTGTAGAATGCCATCTTTCCCGTTTAAGCTGCCAGAGAAATGTCATTTCATTCGGTGCTCACCCCAAATGAGAATATAAGGAAGCTGGAACTGGGCACACGTCAGTGAGTGGAAGGGGAATTAAGGTTGTGAGAATGAACTAATGACTATTTGAGCGAAATGTCAGAGAAAACAGTGAGGAAACAAGCTCTTGGCAATACTCTGAGACCGCAATGGTAAAGGAGATTTATTGCATTCAGTAAATTATGAGGAACATTTTCTAAATAATTAGCAGTCTTCCCATTGATACATTGCCTCGACTGAACAGTGGCTTTGGAATGCCAAAGATTATTGATTATTTTAAATACTTTGTCCAAAGTGATGTCTTTATATCTATGTCTTTTGTTCTCCATCAGCAGCAAATTTTTATTGTGGTGTGCTTTCTCTCTCTCTCTATGTATATCTATCTATCTATCTATCTATCTATCTATCTATTATCTATATTTCAAATGGTTGAAATAGCTGATCATAAATTTAGGCACAAGAGAAATTGTAGAGCTTGAATTGTCCAGAAGTTTGATTTATATCAGCACTACATTTTCTTTTTCTTTTCTGATAATTTTCCTTTGCACTTATTCAAGATTTTGATACAGAAAAAAAAAAACAGTCAAAAAACTCAAACTAACCCACAGAGAGTCCTGGTTCTTGTAGAACAGAAGGTGGTTTAACTTAAAACGTTTTTTAAATTTCTTCTTCCTTCATTCCACTTTCTTGTCTGGCCTTTCACGTGAGCTGACCTGCGCATCCCCCCAGGACTGCGCCTTCTGGTCTGAGTCTCTTCCTTTAATTCCTTCTCTGTCTTGGTTCTGTAGACCTTGTTTTCTGACCGATAATTTATAAAATAATAGATTTTGTGTCAATAGGTGCTCTTACCTAAGTTATTTGCCTTTTAACATAACTTCCTGGGGCTTTAAGGAAAATGAGTCTTTGGCCTCTGGGAGTAGTCAATAAGATCTTTGAGACCCAAGAGGGGGTGACTGTTTAATGCCAAGGAGTCAACATTGTGATTAATTTTGTGATGGCGAAGATGTTATTTTATCCTTTCTTTCCAATATTAAAAGAAGTAGAATGCATTACACTGTGTTCTCCTGACCATGGCCATCTGATAAAACAGTTCAGCGTGATGAAACTGTATGACAGCTGTCGGACCGATCTCCTGGAATAATAATTATAAAGATATTTTATTCTGACCAGTTTTCTATTGTTTCTCATTAACTCTAAGATCCTTAAAACTTTGAAAATGGGTATAGTTATGCTACAAATTAGAAATATAAATATCTAACAATTTTTGTATGTATTTGAGATAAAAATTTAAAAAAAGAAAATTTCATAAAGTCTTGTAAGAATAACCCTCTATTGTTGCATTTCTTTTCAGCTGTGTCCTGTGGAATCCCAGAGTCCCCAGGGAATGGTTCCTTTACGGGTAATGAGTTCACTCTGGATAGTAAAGTGATCTACGAATGTAATGAGGGCTTTAAGCTTGCGGCTAGTCAGCAAGCAACAGCGGTGTGTCAAGAAGATGGATTGTGGAGTAACAAAGGGAGGCCTCCCACGTGTAAACGTGAGTGTCCAAATGTATTTGCCTGTCTTTGCAGATGTAACTAGGAACAGAGTTCGTGGGGAGAACTCTGGATTCCAGTGTGCTGAGGTCCTCTGCCACAGCATTTGAGTGCTTGGTCTCACATCAGGCTAATAGGAAAACCAATTTATTCCATATAAGCCCTGCACTGTTGGAAGTTGGGCAGATAGAAAGAATCGTGTTGGTTCCATCAGTATCTAAACCATGTGATTCATATGGCAAATCCTGACGATGCTGCCATTTTCAATTTGGAGAGATGAAATGGAGAAGATATTGAGACATTAAGCCTGGAAATAGCATTCTACACAAAATATTAAAATATAATTCAATACAAGTTTCCTATTCATCTTCCATCTCATTTAAGTTCCTTGAAGTTAAAGGCAGTGCCTAGTGTATTTGAGTATCACCTGCTCTGCACAGAGCATTGATGCTCAACAAATAAGTCACTGATCTGTGAAGTGGGGTAAGTTTTCTGGAAAGCTGTTTACAGTAAATAGTAATATTCTTATAAGAGTCAAAAGTTAGGGTCCATTCTAGGACTCTAGTCTTAGAAATAATAAAGTCCGTAACGCAAAGCCAAAGAGAACCAGACACACACACACACATACATACCTGCACACACACACAATTTACCTCAAGATTTTCATTGCTGCTATAATAAAAGTAGCTTCAAATTGGAAATTATCTAGCTTCTAAAAATTTGAAATTATATACTATTCCTACATATACAATAATATTCTTGCTCTTATGATATTTGCAAAATGGATCTGCATGGTCTTCGATTTGAAACTTCGTTTATTGACTTCTTTTTGTGTATAGTATTTTGGTTGTGATGAAATTATTTCATCTTCTTAGATACGAACATATACATTTTTACAGAAAATAATTCATTGCTCTCCATAGTTTTCATTTTCCTTGCTAACATTTTCATTTATTTTTATTGCTAGTAATTATTGCATTTCCTGAGAGTCAGTTAGGCACCACTGAGAAAGCATTATTGCTTCTTACTTATTTTCCATTTAATAAAATACTATTTGATTATAATTAAGTAATAGTACAGGAAGCTAGGATAATAAGATACATTAGCATGTTTTTAAGCTCAATTCTTAAGAAAATTATTCTCTCAAAATAAGACTTTAACCTCACAGAGGACAATAACACATATATAATTTGTGTTGCTTATAATAAGAACAATTTCCCAGGCATTTAAGATGTTATTCACTTTGCACGTGGCTTAGAGATCATTAATAATAATGTATGTCATTTTAGTGTCTATTAGGTGCTGTATGTTTCAAATAGCTTTTCTATAAATCTCCTAATAACTCTGAAAAGATAGGACGCAGATGACTTACAAAGGAAGTGTAAGCTACTAATTTGCAGAGTTGGGTTTGAATTCAACTTTCACTAGTTCTCAACCCTATGCCCTTTTCATTATCCTAGGGTTTCCCACTCTGGTTATATGTTAAAATTGTCTAGGGAGCTTTAAAAAACACCAATGTCCAGGTTTGACCCTCAGGCCTTCTGAATTACTGATCTTAAGTAGAAAATAGGCATCAGTATTTTTTTTTTTTAGTTCTCTGATACTATGCTTCAAGTGTCAAATACAGGCTGTGGTTTAAAGGAAGAGGCATTTTAAATTTGTATACTGTCTGAGAAAGACTTGACAAATGACAAGGTAGCTATGTAAATGTAATTTTTATTTTAACATTTTTAAAAAATACTTTAATTTTTAGAACAACTTTAGGTTCACAACAAAATTGAGCAGAAAGTACAGAGATTTCCAGAGTACCCCCTGCTGCCCCTGAAGAGCCTCCCCAACTATCAACACCTCCCACCAGCATGGTGCACTTGTTAAAATCCATGAACCTACACAGGCGCGTCATTGTCATACAAAGACTAGAGTTTACATTAGGGTTCTCTCTTTAGTGGTGTACATTCTCTGGGTTTGGACAAGAGGATAATGACATGTATCCACCATTAGTGTCACACAGAGTAATTTCACTGCCCTAAAAATCCCCTGTGCTCTGCCTATTCTCTGCCCCCCCCCCCAACTCCCAGCAACCACTGATCTTTTTACTGTCCCCATAGTTTTGCCTTTTCTAGAATGTCATGTAACTGGAATCATTCAGTGTGTGGCCTTTTCAGATTGTTTTCTTTCACTTAGTCATCTGCCGTTAAGGCTCCTCCATGTCTTTTCATGGCTTGATAGCTCATTTTTTTTTAGCACTGACTAACATTCCATTGTCTGGATCGACCACAGTTTATTTATCCATTCACCTACTGAAAGACATCTGCGTTGCTTCCAAGTTTTGGCCATTATGAATAAAGCTGCTCTAAACATTCATGTGCAGGTTTTTCTGTGCACGTAAATTTTCAACGTTTTTGGGTAAATAGCAATACTAACATGATTGTTGGATCATATGATGTGCTAGGAGTATGTTTAGTTTTGTAAGAAACCACCAAAATGTCTTCTAAAGTGGCTGCACCATTTTGCATACCCACCACCAGTGAATGAGAGTTCCTGACGTTCCACATCCTCGCCAGCATTTGGTGATGTTAGCGTTTTGGATTTTAGCCATTTAATAGGTGTGTAGTGGTATCTCGTTGTTTTAATTTGCATTTCCCTGATGGCATATGATGTGGGACATCTTTCGTGTGCTTATTTGCCATATATCTGCCTTCTTTGGTGAAGTTTCTATTCAGGTCTTCTGCCCTTTTTTAATCAGGATGTTCATTTTCTTATTGTTGAGTTTTAAAAGTTCTTTGTATATTTTGGATAATAGTTCTTTATCAGATATGTCTTTTGTAAATATTTTCTCCCAGTCTTTGGCTTATCTCCTCATTCTCTAACAGTGTCATTTGCAGAGCAGAAATTTTTAATTTTAATGAAGTACAACTTATTAATTCTTTCTTTCATGGGACATGCCTTTGGTGTCATACTTAAAAATTTATCCCTAAAACCAAAGTCACCTGGATTTTCTCCTATGTTATCTTCTAGGAGTATTATGCCTTACTTTTGGGTCTTTGATACATTTCAAATTAATTTCTGTGAAGGGTGGGATCTATGCTATATTCTCTCTTGAGGGTGGACGCCCTGTTGTTCCAGCACCATTCGTTGAAAGGCTGTCTTTTCTCCATTTATATTGCCTATGCTCCTTTGTCAAAGATCAACCAACTATGTTTTTGGGAGTCAATTATTTCTGGATTCCCTATTCTTTTCTGTAGATCTATGTGTTTATTCTTTTGCCCATGCCAGACTATCTTCTCACTTCTATTTTTATTTGGCTAAACCAAAATGTGATAAAATGATACTTTTTTTCAAAATGTATTTAATATGAATTCAATAATTTGGAAACAATTAAAAGAGCATTTTCCAGTTTCCTACAAAATTAATCTTGTTTTTGGTTGTAGATATTTCCAGGGACATATTTGATTTTAGTAAAAATGCCCTGGTGGACATGAATACTTCTATTATCTTTAAAGCTATATGGGAATCATTTTGCCTGAGGATAATCGAGCTCAATGGGGACCACAGACACATAGTCTCAGTAGCATTTTATTTTAAGGGTGCCTCCAGTCTGTGCCTCTCACTTCACAGGTTGATGAAGTGAGCAAGAACCTTCCACCTGTCACTGTGATGTTGAATTGCTTCTTCCTGAGCATGTGCAGGACAGAATGCCTTCACAGTGGAAATGCAAACTATTTTATGTCTCCATGAGCCATATATATGTGTTAAGGCCATACCTCATTGGGTTAAGCAATTATGCATACTCAAATTTTTAGCTCTGCTTTCCAGCTTGGTCCCTAGAATGCCAATGCAAGTGGTTTATATCCACTAAAAAGTGGATTGAAATCATATAACTCCAATGTAAAAAGCAACTATGGGAGAATTATGAGGAAAAGCAGCACAGCATAGCTCTTTCAGTCCTTAGCTGGGGGTAGAGAAAGAGAGAAGCAGGGAGTTTCAGAAAGAGGGAAGCAGACAAAATGCTTGAATGCTGTGGAGAAAGTGTGTGAGATAACTCCTGTGGGCACAGGGAGCCAGAGAAATTCCTCACACCGGGAGGTGCAGCGTACGCCCGACGCGTTCACCCAGCATCCAGTGAATGTGCACTCTGTGCCGGACATCGGGCCCACAACCACCGGTGTGTAAAGGTTGATGGGACACAGCCCTGCCCTTGGAACCTGCACACGTGCACAGGACCTTAGACTAATGGCTCAGTAGAAATCATAGTAGAAGAGATAACTGATGGAGATGAGGTAAGACGAGTGTTCAGCCTAGGATCAGTCTTCACAGAAGAGATGGCAGTCTGGCTGGGACTGCAGCTTAGTCTGTGAAGTAATAGTAATAATTGGGACCATTTTTTTGAATGATAACTCTCAATATTTTACCTCATTAAACATTTGTCTGTGTTACATCATTTGTTTATAATGACAATCCTATGGAGAAGGCATTGTTTCCCTTATCTTACCAATTTAATAAAAAGCAAAGAACTTAACTTTACTACTCATCATAAAAACACCTGAGAAGTGTCTCATTGTAGCGACACCACCTTGTTGGAGGTCCCCTGCTGCCACAGGTAAAGCTGTTGGATGACCGTTTGGTACCATGTGAATGCTTTGGGCATCATGAGAACACAGTGATGTGTAACGTCCCCATGATCTGCCTGGGGATGCCCTGCACCTCGCTGCAGCATGTATTCAAGGCTCTGTGCATTCTACTAGCCTGTAAATATTAAGTATTAAACTGGTTCCGTGATAAGTGGGGGCAAGTATGAGGAGAGATGATGTGAGAGTCTCAAAGCTCCGAGCGATGCCTAGAAACAGGAGCAAAAAGAAGAAACAGAAGTGTAGGAGCAGAAACCAGGCTGTGAGTCTAAAAATGCACCCAGCTGCCCACAATCAGGTGGAAGGGAACTCAGAATAGCCATCTGGACATTCTCCTCCGTCCTTCCTCCATTCTCTCTTCCTCTCCTCCCACCTTCACTCCATCCTCAAGTCCTGTCAACTCCACCCACAAAGCACGCCTGCCCACTTTGCGCCACTCCCACACCACGCCCAGTAACCGCTGCTCACCGCACGCCTGAGACGGCCTGTCACTCATCATCCCCAGGCTCCTCTCGCTCAGAAGCCAGACTGAGCTTCTAAGCATGTGACACTCTAATCGAAACCTGACACTTCTCTGCTGAAACCCCCGAGAGTGCTCAGGTGATGAGAGCAAAATTCATAAACTCCCTCTTTATTTTGAACTCACTTCTCCGGAAGAGAAGAAAGGCAGATGTAATGAAGAGGCCGACCTGGAACCTGACCCAGCTCATGTCTGGATCCGTATATGCGTATTTGGGTGTTCACACCATAGTGATAATAGTTCCTTTAAGACTAGTCCTCGACCCCCTACTCTCTTCCAGGCTGGATCCCAAAAGCTTTACACAAGTTCACCCATTTATCCTTATGCGGTAGGCAATTTGTTATCCCTTTGTACAGAGGGCAGATGAGAACCCAGGAAGGGTGGGTAAGTTGACCAGAGTCACAGACATAGTAAGTAGCCACTCGAGATTTTGTTCCAGGAAACCTAAAAGAGAGTTCCTGTTCCTAATTTCTGTGCTGTTCTGCCTCCAGGAACTGATTACTATCCTGATTTTTAAGTCTTACGTGTTGTAAAACTGAGCACACAGACAGGAAAAAAGGTGCCACTTTAACCGAGCACGTACTTCATTCTGGGAAGTTTTAGATAGCGATGGTAAGTGAGCCTGTCCTTTGAGCATATGTGGTAGACCCAAATGATTTCAAGGGCAATGTATATTTATGTCTAAAAGTTTCTGGAATCAGGAATTAGAGGCCTGTAGCAGTTCAAAGGCAAATGTCACATCAATTAAGAGAACTATTCTGTGCTTATGTAAAGTATGATGTTACAGCACATGAGGTGGCTTAATTTATATACACATTTGAATTTTTCTGCTTTAAATGCACATCTAGATGTACAATTGCCTTAAAGTTACAATGAAAAAATTAAATAACAAAGTTGCTTCTCACATACAAATGAGGTTCCCAGTATAAGGAAGTTATGGTATGTTCAATTAAATGATTCTTAAACAGGAAAAAGTCAATTTGCATTTTAAAGCCTTTTTTGATACTGACCACTTGTTCAGTAACACAGGGAAATAAATATATCATTTATAATAAAATGGAAAATCAACCTTAAATTTTCTAAGGGTCCTCTCAAACTTTCAAGTATTTCTTTTCTCCCAGTATTTATTAGACTATATAAAAGGGAGATATGGACATTTCATTAAAATTCCGTGGTATTCAAAGGCTTGAAAACCTGTTTAATTTTTATTTGGGGGAGAGTGTTTGCTTTACTTAATTTAAATTAAAGAAATTGGGCCGAGTAAGCATAAAACTCTACATTTTAGCCAGAAAATTTGGTTACTTTTAAATTCTGAAATGTGTATTTTCCCAAGACCAATTCCTCTGTGTATTTTGTTGCTATGACACAATTTTATAAGTTTCTTTGCCAACTGCAATAATATTAGATCAGTACACTGAATCTCGAGAGATAAGAAACACTCCAGCTCTGATAAATAGTAAATGTAAATGGTAAATAAAATTAGTTCATCTCACCCTCAGGTTTACTCAAATGAAGGTTGTAATAAATAACAGTGTTTCAGTTTGCATGTTCCCTGAAATGGTACAAATCTCCAAGGCAGATATTTGAGGCTTATTTCTTTTTATTTTAATTATTTATTGAGACTGGATTTGGATCATTGAAGATATGATTCATGCTGATGACATAATAGAACAAGGGAGAGCTATTAGTATTAATGCCTTGGGTTTAAGAGTTTGACAAAACGCTGGGTAGATGTGCATTATGTGCTTTGCATTTAGGAGAAAGCAAGACCATTAAGATTACCTTCCAACGAAAAACAAAGTCAACGTTGTAATCTCAATGTGTAGGTGCTTTTTTTCTTTTTCAATTAAAGCTGTAAGTCACTGTTAATAATTTATTAAGGACCTACTATGCACCAGGCACTGTGAGCATTTTACATGGTTAAATGCAATGTGTATACATTTTAGGAAAGTGAGAGCAAGTTGAAGTCATACCACATAGCTTTATATGACCTGTAAATAGCCCAATCACAAAAAAACTAACGTTATATAAATAAATTATGTATCTACATATATGTATGTGTATGCATTCATCCGTATGTAATACACGTGCATATATTTGCATATATAATACATATTGACATGTGTGCATGCCTATATAAGTAAATTATATACATACATATTTTTATATGTGTATGCATGTGCATGTTTGTATAGATAATATATATTACATATAAAACATTTGGGGGTATAAATTTATCCCCTTAGTCCCTTAGAAAATGGTCTTAAAAGTGCTTATGTCATTGCCTTTATTAATTCTTCCTATTTTCAGAGTAGAGCACTTGTTATTCTTTCCATTTAGCATGCTGACAAAGATCATATAATCACAAATCGCATTGCTAACCACTGTGTTATGAAACCACTGATACATCTGGTATTATCAAGTTTCCAGTACATGCTGGGCATTGTTGGAGCATTTTACATGCATTCCATCTTTGAGTCCTTCAACAAACCTATGGGGCACTATTTTAGCCACATTGTATAGATGGGAACCAGGGAGCCAGAGAAGTGAATGACCCCGAGGTTGCATGGTCAGTCGGTGATGGAGTCAGGACTGCTGTCCGCCTGACGCTGGCCCTCTGGTGCATGCCCCCTGCATTGTATACGTGTAGCTACTGCAAAGGCCCCGTTTGCGCCTACACTGTGCATTTGTAAGGGATTTCAGTTCAGAAGTTGGCAAAGCCAATGAACAAAGGCCCGGTCCCCACCTGATCTAGATGCGCGATCATGATGTGTGAACTATATACACATTTTTAAAACTACACATTCAATCTCACAAAAAAATAGGAAATTTCTACACGCGAGACATGAAGCACATGTCTATCTCTGCCTTCCAAGGCTGTTTGAAAAGACAGTCTAGACCAAAAGGTCAGTTTAGTGCCTCAGCTGGCCCGATGCACAAGACACCGTCCTGCCCCAGCCCCGCCCACTGTGACCTGCCCCTGTGCCTGGTGCAGACTGGAGAACAGAGTTGGCAGGTGGATGCTGACTCGCTGTAGGACGAGAGAGTCCTGGACTCTGACGTGTTAGGCAAGCCTCCACGCGGTTGTTAAATGTTCACTGAAAGCGCGACTGATTTCTCTCCTTGACGCCAGGGGACATCACTGTGCAGGCGGGTCTGCAGTTCTGTGCAAGGCAAGGAGTCAGCGCCAGGCCATCGAAGCCTCATTCTGGTATCCATCCAATGGGGACAGACCTCAGCTGTGGTGTATCCTGTGGGGACACAGTGTTTTAAGGCTGTACGTTGCAATTGTACAAACTTTATGTTCCTCTCTAAAATGTCTTGGGGGATGCTGGTGCTGTTTTGGAGTTAAGACACTTACCCCAATACGCAACCATTTCAGGTCAGCTTCAGCCCTGAACAGTCAGGGTCAACCATGTTCCAGTCAGTATGAGTTTTCCATCTCTTATTTTGTTTCGTTTCCAAAGATGGAACATGGCTCAGTCCAGCTTTTTGTATTAGAGTTGTGAACTAAAGCTTCGCCTTGGCTCCCTGAGAAATATAAGAAAAGAAAGTTTCACGTAATTGCTTAAAGAATGGCAAATACATGTTTGTTTTACTTTCGGTCATTTATGACCTGTAGGTATTGGAATATACTCATTATTCTTGTTTCATCTCTAGGAAACATAAGCCATTAAGGGCAGGTGTGTTTGTCTATCTGGTTCACGGCCTTATCTTCATAACTCTTTGTAGAATGAATGAATGTCAGGGCTCCTGTTAAAACAGATCTAAGGCAAGTATCCTCTTACACAAACAGTAAGTTGCTCCACTGTAACCAGAGTGACTCACGAACGTCAGGGGTCTTCCCCTTTCTAAGCGGGATAGGTGAGTCCTTTTCGTGCTGACCTAGGGCTGAGCGGTGCCAGGCCAGGCAGGTCGCTGTCCCTGATCTCTGATCGTCAGGCTGTAGCTGCTCCAAAAAGGCTTGTACTGCCGGGTCAGGCACAGCATGCGTTTGTTAAAATGCAGAACAATTGTGAAGAACTGAAGTTGGGCATGGTTATATCCGCGATTTTGATGAATCAATGTATTACACCCATGCAGGACTTTCATGGCATATTCTGTACATGTGTTGACTTCTAAACTAGTAACTATTGTATACTGTTACGTTGATGATTAAGTTTATTAAATATGCATACTAACATCTTCCTCTTTCATAGAACAATTCTAAACCTACTGTTATGCAAAGATAAGAAAATTAACACACATTTCTATCTCTATATGAGTCCTTGAAAGAAATGTCTCTGCACAAAGATGGGGTACAGTTTATTTTCTTTGAAATGTTAAAAACATGTATCATCCCAAAATAATATTTCCTCACATCTATCATTCATATTGCATTTTTTGAAGGAAAAAATAACCTGGTGCTGTGTATGATATTATGTATTAAATTATAAGAATTTAGGAAAATTTTGAATGTTGCCAGAAAGAGGTTTTCAAGTTTCGTATTTCACCTCAGCGCTTTCTCAGGCATGTTCATGATATGACACGTGGCCTTCATGTTTGGGGTCTTAGAAAAAGAAATTCATATAAATAGGATTTACTCGTTCAGTATTAATGTCATCATAATGCTAAAAATACAACAAGAAACATAGAATGTATTTTCAAGTCATGTGTGTTTACTGCATAGTACACAAATATTTTACTTTTAAAAACATTTGGTATTCATTTGAAAATTTGGTAAATTATTTTGTTAAACCCTATAAAATTTCCTTTTTTTTTTAAGTCCAAAAGGGTTGAGTGCTAGTGATTTCATATAATTCCACCATTGTCAGGAGCTCTCTAATTTTAGATTCCAACTATTTTCATCTAGTTGGTTAGGAAACAAAAGCTTATCATTTCTTATACAGAGGCATTCATGATTATTGATTGATATCAATAAAAACACTTTAAAACTCTAAACAAAGAAAAGAAAGGAAAAATAGTATGACTCTGGAACTTTTCTAGAGATGTCAACACATTTTAAACTGTTGTCAAATATTGCGAAATCTTTCTTTAAATTTTTCTCCCATAAAAATGATACTCATAAGTATCTTATATTATTATTTTACTAAAACATTCAAATCTTCTACCGATTTATCATTAAATTATTTTAAATAAAGATATATAATTTTCTTATTCTGATATAAAAAGAATACGTATATATAGGTGTGCTTTTAAAGACAGCTGTCTACACCTTCATTTTTCTTTTCACTCAATAATAGTGAAAACACATCGCTGTTAAAAACCAAAGGCTTCTAAAGGCCACGTGTGCTGAGGGCCTGAAAGTTAATGTTTTTGGTGAGAGAATTTGGCCGCATTACCATTTTGGGGGAGTTAGTAGATAGAAGATGAGGAAATAGCTAACATAAGATTTGAACGATCCCTCCTTATTTCGGTCTTTTCACGTGCCCCACGTGGTGAGAAGCTTACTTCTCAGCGGGAGGTAGAAGGAAGAGGGGCGGGCCGCCACAGGGAAAGAGACCTGTCTGCCAGGTGGTCTGAGCACGAAGACAACGTTAGCGGCTCCCCCCTGCCCTTCATTCTTCCTACAATGCACCCGACACCTACGCTCAGTGCACTCAGTGCAGGGCCAATGGTCCCCTCCAGGAGCCAGAGCTAGATGAGGGCCGTTCCTTTCCAAAACGCCTTTGAAGAATCGTTTATTGTTAGCCTGAATGAAGACAAGGGACTGAGGCAACTGGTGGTGACTTTAGTTGGAAGAACGAAAAGTCCCTCAAAGTTGGAAAGGCAGGACCAATATGGGACATCTCTCTCATTCTCTGTTCACACACACACACAGACACAGACACAGAGACACGCACACACAGACACATATCCACACACAGAGACAGACACATAGACACACACAAACACGGACACAGAGACACGCACACACAGACACATATCCACACACACAGAGACAGACACATAGACACACACATACACAGACACAGAGACACGCACACACAGACACAGACACATAGACACACACACACAGACACATATCCACACACACAGACACAGACACATAGACACGCACACACAGACACAGAGACACGCACACAGACACAGACACACCTACGCACACACACAGACACACATGCACACAGACACACACACTCACAGACACACACACAGACATAGAAACACACACATATAGACATACACACAGAGACATAGACACACAGACAGACACATAGACACGTACACAGAGACATAGACACACACACATATCCACACACACAGACACAGACATACACAGACACATATACATATATACAAATGCACACAGACACAGACACAGACAGACATTCTCACAGACACATAGACACACACAGAGACATACACACAGACATTTATCGACACACAGAGAGACATAGACACACACAGAGACATACACACAGACATTTATCAACACACACATAGACACACAGACACACACACATACATGTATATACACATACACAGATATACACAAACTCAGAGACACATAGACACACACAGAGACACACACAGACATGTAGACACAGACACACACAGACACATATGCTTATACACAGATACACATAGACACACTCACAGACACATAGACACACAGAGACACACACAGATTCACATAGACACACACAGACATAGGTACACACACATACACACGTATTTATTTCCTGAAACATCTCAGGGTGCAGGGGATCGGTTCATATGTTTCTCTTGAGAGAGTGCTATGCTTCTGTTTTATGGATTGAAACAAATGGCAGCTCACAAATACAGACCTTCCTAATCCAAAATTTGTGGATTTTAGCATCATTATGCTTAGATTTCAGATTTGGTTACTAATATTTCTTCCAATATCGATATTATCCTATATCAACACTATTGATATTGTCTTTAAAACAGGTATTCATTTAATACATGTCTGAACATCTAATTCTACTAGTTATCACCACGATATTTACATTGGAGCCTGACCAAGCTGGACTGACGATTGAAATGACACTGGATGCAGCTTCAAAGGTGTCTACGCTCCTGTCCTCCAGCATCTCAGCTGGACTCTCCATTGCGTTTTCCTCTCCCTCCTCGTCTCTTCCCTTTGTCTCACCACAATCCCAAGCAGATTTTGAGAGAGAGAGAAGACTTTCTGGAGAGACCTTATAATTTTATGTTAGTTTCTTAAATGCACACACGGTCTATAGCTATAAAGTGACAATATGGACATACACATATGCATCTATTGCTGCAGGAGGTGCCTTTTCCCAGGGGCTGCACTAAGGCTGTGTCCGAGCTCTGAGTCTCTTTTTGGATTTTCAGTGACACGTGCTTTTGAAACTTCCTTTCTTTTAAGATAAATGCCGGCTATGGCTGTATTTATTAAAGCCAGACTCATTTTTTTTAGAAGAGAAACACATTTTTTAGTTTGATTTTGGATGTGATTTTACTAATATAATTGATAATCAGCAAAGTGAATAGCAACACAAAACTAACCCTGTTTTTTAAGGCATTCCCCATAGTAAAATCCAGTCTGTGGAACTTCAGGCCAGTGGGTGTCTCATGCGCCTACAGGAAGGAAAACACACTTGAAGACCCCAGGTATCTAAATCTGTATTTGTAAAAGGTTCTAAAGCGCGGCTTAGGTCGGTTGGGACTTGAAATTTCAGGAAACAGGAAATGCCTCCCTGAGCTGGCCCGGTGGCCCAGTGGTTAAGTTCGCACATTCCGCTTCTCGGCAGCTCAGGGTTCGCCAGTTCGGATCCCAGGTGTGGACATGGCACCGCTTGGCACGCCATGCTGTGGTAGGCATCCCACATATAAAGTAGAGGAAGATAGGCATCGATGTTAGCTCAGGGCCAGGCTTCCTCAGCAAAAGAGGAGGACTGGCAGTAGTTAGCTCAGGGCTCATCTTCCTTGGAAAATAAATAAATAGAAAACGCCTCCCTTAGTCCACGTGGTGGGAGGTTATTGTCATCACATACGGGGAAGGAAGGAAGGACAAGAAGTTGTTACAAGAGTTGAGATGTTCCAGGTCTTCACTCAGCATTGAATCCAGAGATGTGCCTTCTCAGTGTCAGCTTCCAGCTGTGTGTCTCCCTCATAAGCTTCTACAGCAGCCAGCTACCAACTTTCTGGAAGCATCTATGGCTCGCCACTCTGCTCTCTTTTATCTTCTCTCTGTAGATCTCTCTTGACCTGCATCCAAGTATTACAGGTTGAGGATCTGGCTAAGACGCTCTGTCGTGATCCATTCCTACCGATTATCATGCAAGGTTTACCTGGTCTCTGTGGCCACTGGCTTAGATGCCAGGTCCTTGTTTGTACGGTTTGTCTTCAAGATAAAGCCCATGAGTCCTTGGGCTGGGCACTGGCCATGCTCTCATGGCACTAACTCTGCCACATACACAATAGTGTAAGATTTAGTGTCCTGCTCATCATAATCTGCAAATTCCTCTTGAGCACGTTAGACTCTTATTTAAGACATTGCAAGGGGGAAATTCTGTCACTGTGGGAATTAGGAAAGAATACTTGAACAAATGCCTAAAAAAATACTTAAGCAAATCATTTTCTTTCGACAAAGAATCCTAAAGAATTTTTTAATTAGAGGAATTGACTAATATCTGGTTCAGTGTTAGTTATCGATTCATGCTAAAACCCTGGCCTTTGAAACTTTGGTCCATAGGTTGCATACCTATGGGACCTAATAAAAAATACAAATAGAAACAAAACAAATAGCTACAACAAAAAACTTTAAGGTACAGTTTAGAAGGAACTGAAAAGCAACTTTTTGAAAGAGAGCTATCGATGATGTAACGGCCATGGATTCCTTTGCAGTGAAGCCCAATAAATGAAATAATGCAACACTAAGATTTTTTACTTTAAATTTACACTTGGATTAGCAGTTCTATTTTTATCCTTTCCAGGAGTTGGTTTGGACTCATGTTGTATAATTATAAAATCTGCCACTTTATGTATTTTTTTAAAAAAAGCTTTAGTGTCAAACTTGGATGGTAGAATTGCAAAAAGTTCTGAACTATATTTGCTAGTTTCACTAAGTGGATGAAGTTAACTCAGTATTGGTCTTATTTTCGTGTAGAAATCTGTTTCCCTGGGTGATGTTTACCTTTAAGCTAAGCATAGAGTTGGAGCATTCATTATTTGACAAAGCTACGGTCAGTTCTTTAAATGTTCTAGGTCTGACTCTGCTAAAATATATTTATTAAGACTAACCATAGTGACGTAATGACAAGAAGCCTGGGGCAGAAAAAACATCTGATCTCATGAGGGTTTTGGAAACTTCACAAATGGGAAAGGCAATAATCACAAGAATGAGTAGATATCTGGCAATTCCAGGACCCTGAGAATATGAGAGTGTTAGGAGGTCTAGATTCCATGAGGAATCTTTGGGGAGAAGCAGGTAGGAGCTTTAAAGACTTCAGACCCTTTCTGTGTGATGCCTCAGAAAAGCTGTCCCTTAGGTGAGCTCATAAATTATGTCCTAGAGGTTGACGTCAAGACTCAGTTAATTCACCCTTTATTAACCCACTGACTCTTATCCTAAATAACACATACACTAATCATTTAGTGAAGCCCTGAGGTTAAAACGAAAATCCAAAAACAATTTTTGTCCTTAAGAATCCCACGGTCTCAGTCTATCTTTGTGGAGGTATTTCTCTGTAGAGCAATGTAGAAGTCGGATGGTATGAAATGCATGCAAATCATCTCAGTACCCACCTTTTCCCCAAAGATTTTCTATTCATTATGTACCTATGCCAAAGCAGCCTTGTTCTTCAGCTTCTAATGTGCCAGAACTACCAGTAGCTTCTCCCTCCCCTCTCCAGTGTGTACAGATTATCAGTGGCAGGCTGAAAGCTCTGCTTCAGTTGTAAGAGAACGACTTTGAGGCTGGTTAAATCATTTGACTCCAATGGCGTCGGACCACAATTTTACAAATCTAATTAAATGTCCTTGACCTAAAGCTGGTAATAAGAAGCACTTAGTCTGCCCTGAGTGTGATGGGGGAATATCTGTGTTAAAAAGAAAAGCCAGTTGCGTCCCTGTATCTCAGGGCTGATTAGAATATCACGGAAGATTTATGATAAGAATCTGTAATTTATGAGAGGGAAGGCTAAAGGCCTGAATTTATGGTGGCAATACTGTCATTGTCTGAGTACTGTGAACAAAACCCCTGTTGGTCTTCCTGGTTTGCCACTGGCTGAGTGAGTCTGTAATAAATCAGAATCACTCATGGAGAAATAAAAAGCCAATATTTCTCAAGTAAAATGTAAAATATTTTGTGTTGTCACTGAAGCATTCACAAGATAGAGAAAATGTCTTTTGTGAATAGAAACTTTATTGTCCATGATTTCAACTGATCTGACTTGAAAAGTATCATTTAGGGATTTTTACTACAAAACCTAGTCAAGGCTTAATGCTGTAACCACGTCAAATCCTCGGAACAGTCAACAGCATACCTTCTCTTGAATGTGTCAAAATAGAAGAAAATGATTCCATGAGAGTTGTTTTCTTTAAGGTGATAGAAGAGAATCTATATTTCCTTAAATAAAAAGGAAGGAATTTGGGGCCAGCCTGGTGGTGCAGCAGTTAAGTTTGCATGCACTGCTCCGGTGGCCCGGGCTTCATCGGTGCAGACCTACGCCCTGCTCATCAAGCCTTGCTGTAGCACGTGTCCCACATATAAAACAGAGGAAGATGGGCATGGATGTTAGCTCAGGGCCAATCTTCCTCAGCAAAAAGAGGAGGGTTAGTGGCAGATATTAGCTCAGTGCTAATCTTCCTCAAAAAAAAAAAAAAAAGGGAAAGGAAAGGATAAAAGGTAAACTTACAGATTGGGCACTTTCTATCAAGCCAGCTAACCCTACCTGGTTTTGAAAACATTTAATTTCACTCAACGTGACCTGGTGATTTATTCACTTATAATACAATTTTCTGGCATTGCTCTTGGTGATGGAGGCGATGACAAGTCAGAGAAACACAATGTGGGACACAAGTGGGGATTCTAGCCTGGTTTAGGGGACCTGAGCTTACTTGCTTATCAGTGAAAATGCAAGTAATAGTGATAACATCCATCTTTCCTGTCTCAGTGTCGTTGTGAGGATCAGCTTAGCGTAAAGTTATACATATGCTTGTTCATGCCACGTGAAAAGGATCTTTTTTTTTGACAACACTAAGGGCAAGTCTGTAGAAGGAGCAGTAGTAGCCATCGGTGGTGGTCAGCTGTGACTTCAGGTAATGGGGGAGGGCTGGCAGGTACACGGAAAACCCCAGCGAATTCCAGTCTAAGATATTTTGGTTAGGAAGAATGAAGTGTTTCCTTTAAAAATGTCAGCATGGTGGCACTCAGGATGCTTTATGTTGTCTTCTGACTGTAATTCAACTTTGTAAGTCTTAGGGGACATGCACCTGTTCATTCCAGCTGGCTTCTGAATGGCAGGGCCAGCCCCGGGCAGAAACAAGAGCCAGTCAGAAAACTGTTCCCCAGTCCTGCACTGCGCCCTCCCAGGTGCCCTCCGCTCATCCTCAGCTTTCCTCCTTCCAGGATGTTCTGCTCATATTTTTGTTCCAGTTCTTAGCTTCAGCAGCACATAGTGTATCATGCCACATAGCTCTCAGTTTTACCTTATTCCCTTAATCTAATTTCGCGAAATGAAAATGTCCCCATGGAGTAAAATACTCAGTTCTGCATGCATCATCTATTGCAGCTTCCTGAACTGGCATATATTTACGTTCCTCCCGTATTCTGTATTTTGTTCTCTTTTCTTTTTTTCCCCCTTCAGAGTATTGATGTTGTGGGAAGAAATAAACAATAAAGAGTATAACAGAAGCACTCTAGTTTTTCAAAATAATCTCTTGTTAAACTATCATGCATGAATTTATGTAATCTTTTATATTTACGTCTGTTGTATTTGCATAATAAACACTGATATATACATACATAAATTATATATGTATATATGTGTGTATATACATTTATATTTGCACCACAAAGCAACATAGTCTTTCACTGGCAACTTAATTTAACTGTTTCAAGTTTTTTCTGAAAAAAAGTTTGTTCTCTCAACTTTCACTTTTTTCCAGCCTATTTTTTATTAAAATTTATTTCTCATTTTAAAAATTTATTTATTATTTCTTAACAAAATGCTCTCTTGTGGTCATCAGGCCAATACTCCTTAGTCCTTCAGTCGCTTGATTGCTTTTTCTCTGGCCATTGCTAATGTGTAGGAAACCGAGAAACTACAGGAGAGGGTAAAAACAGGAAGCCAAAGGCACCTGCAATCTCATCAGCCAGAGACAACCACATCAGCCCTCTTTAGGTGCATCCCAGCTTGTTTTCCTTTCGCCACTTTCCTTAAGGTCTGAAGCTCAGGTTTCAGGGAATCCTCAGACCCTGCTCTCCTTTGCATGGTGCCGCTCTGTGTGTCCTGCTTTCTCAGGATTATAAGCACACACGGCAGAAATTACAGTCCTGTAGACCCAGAGAGGACTCTCCCCCAAAGCATTCTTTCAGGGAAAGCTCTTCACCGTTTTGTGGTTCTCGATCCAGTCAAGAAAGGTTTGATATAATATCTGCCTTAAGAATGAGTATGTGTCATCTGGGAAGAAGGAACGGTATTTCAGCCCCAGGGAACAGCACATGTGCAGCAGGAAAGCCCTCTGTAATGGACCTGGTTGACAAGATTTGTTGGGAGACTTCCAGTAGGGACGTGTTGGCAGGTGAGAGAGGCTGGATCCTAAAGAGCCTTGCTTACAGTGATGTCGAACCAAGGAAGCTCAGCCCTAAGGGGTGCAAGTTATTTCAAGGAGAAAGGAAAATCGGAAAGGAGAGTTGTAAGGAGATCCGTTTCCAGATCCTAAATGTCATATTTACTTTTCCTTAATGTCACGTTGTTTGGGTAGGTTCTCCAGCACAGGGTGTTTCTCTTCTCAATCCTCCTCAAACTTCTTTACAAAAGACAGGCCTAGTTCTCACACATTATGCATGTTCTTATGGCCCCTGATAGCTCGTTTCATTATACAGGCACTGGAGTTAAACAGTGTGGTACTGGCACAAGGAGAGACAGACAGACCATTGGCAGAGACATCAGAGTCCAGGAAGATTTTCAGTTGGTTTTTTGACAAAGGTGACTCTGAAGCACAATGAGGAAAAAGACGGTTTTTCAATAAATGGCTCAACTGGATGTCCATATGGCAAGATGAATCTTGACTCCTACACCACAGCATGTGCAAAGTCAGAGCAAGATGATTATAGACCAAATGTGAAAGGTGAAACATAAAGATTCTCTGAAAACCCAGCTTCACAAACTCTACCACCCCACCTGCATGAGCTCGGGTTAGGGGAAGACATCATAAGGACCCCAAAATCCTTATAACAGAGGAAAAAATAGATATACTGGACTACATTAAATTTCAGCACTTCTATTCCTCAAAATACGTCTTTAAGATCCCGACAAAGGCAAACCTCAAAAGGGTGAACATATTTGAAAGACACATATCAAACACAGGTTGTTTAAAAAAGTCCATCCAGTAAGAAAAGCGCAGAAGCCCTAACAGATACCAATGCACCCTCACACCAGAAGTTATAAATTTATAAAATAAAAGAGACAGGATACTAGAGTTGACAAGAATGTTAAGCAACTGGAACTCAAATACATTGCTGGTGGAAGTGGTATGTTGATGTGTTCTTTTTGGACAAATGAAGTAGCATGTACTAAAGCTGACAGTATCTTATAAGCCAGCAATTCCACTCCTAGAAATATCCCCAAAGACATGCATCAGGATATTCATCTAAGGACGTGCTCAAAGCTGCACTCTTTGTAAAAGCCAAGAAACAGAGACAACCCACATGGCTATCAACAAGAAATGGATACACTGATTGTTATGTGTTTATACAGTGGATAATATATAGAAATTGAAATAAACACTCTAGCTACGTGTGTCAACATGGGTTATTTCAAAACAATAATATTGAAGTCAGAAATAAAACAGTGCATACTGTATGGTTCTACTTACGTGAAGTGCAAAAACAGGTCATGCCAATCTATGGTGTTAGAAGATAGGTCTATGTCATTAGAAGTTGGTTTACATTCTGTCTGTCCTTGAACGAAGCGAGTCAGATGGGGAGGTGGGTAGAAATAGTGAGTGACTGAGAGGACATGAGGTAGGTTTCTGGGGTGCTGGTAATGTTCCAGTTCTTGATGTGGGTGCTGGTAACATGGGGGCGTGTTTATTACATAAAAATGTATTTTAATGGTATAATATCAATTTGTGCACTTTCTGTCATATGTTTCAATACGAATTTACCTGAATATCTAAAGAAAAACCAACAGCACCAAAAACAGAAAACAAACAAAGAAAAAAACGAAACAAAACCAAACCGCCAGGTCACCAAACAGAGGAAAAAAATCCAAAACATTGGTTCAGGGACAGAGAAAGCCAGTGACTTTCCTTATGCAAGTCTGAGGGATACTAACTCTTTGTTTTAAGGTGTTGCTGTCAAACAATTTTTGATAATGGTGATATTTGGTGTATAACCAAGTATGAGTGTGAAGAACTGAGAGATATCACTGTAACCAAACTGCTTATTTATGTTAAACTTTCTTAACGCAAATGAAATATCTCTAACAAAACAGCTATAAAAATAAAAAATAGCAATAAAATTGATAGCAAACCTTGTCTCTTTCTAACAATCAGTAGCTCAGAAACAATAAAAAAGGTTTATCTCTATCATTAATTGGTGTATTCCCAATAAACTGGTACTTTTTTTTTTTTTTTTGGTAAGGAAGATTTGCTCTGAGCTAATGTCTGTTGCCAATCTTCCTCTTTTTTTTGCTTGAGGAGGATTAGCCCTGAGGTAACATCTGTGCCAATCTTCCTCTATTTTGTATGTGGGTCACCACAGCGTGGTTTGACAAGTGGTATAGGTCTGCCCCGAGGATCTGAACCCGTGAACCGTGGCTGCTGAAGCAGAGTGCACTGAACTTAACCACTACACCACAGGGCCAGCCCCTGAACTGCTACTTTCTCTGTTTAAAATAGATTACTAAAAATTGTTACATTGTTAATTTAGTCAATTATATATTAATAATAAAATAATCAAATTTTGCTACTGATAATACAGCAGGATAACTCATACAGGGCTTTCAAACATAAAAGTATCTTAGGATATGTTTCTGGGGGGACTGTAGAATGGAAGTGGTAGTTAAAGGAGAACAAAGCTTGAAAGAAATTTTGGGGGTAGTCATGTTTTATTAATGAATATTCAAAAATATCAAGTTACTGTGGTATTATTCCCTTGAATCTGAGAGAAGAGATTTTTTTAAATTTTTTTTCCCCTTTTTCTCCCCAAAGACCCCTGGTACATAGTTGTGAATTTTTTTAGTTGTGGGTCCTTCTAATTGTGGCATGTGGGACGCTGCCTCAACGTGGCTTGATGAGTGGCTTGATGATGTGGGCACCCAGAATCCAAACCTGGAAACCCTGGGCCGCCTAGCCTAAGCGGGGAGCAGGAACTTAACCACTCGGCCACAGGGCGGCCCCAAAAGTGATATTTTTCAAGGTCATAACTATTTACCATGTTAAACGTTGTACACTGTCAATTATTTAAACTTAGAAGGAAACCTTTTAGATTCGTAATGAAGTACAAGGAGATAAATACTTGTTACAATTCCTTTAAGGGTGTGCAAATGGCGTTTCTCACCAAAATTCAGCGTTTGACTTGTAGATGATGGAGTGAGGCGTTGGCAGTGAGGACTGGAGAAGAGAAGTGGAGTGCAACATGTCAGGGTGATGGTTTTTGGGGACTGTTTGCATTGTTTTCATATGAATGCAGACGCGGATGGAGGCAACACTTACCAGAGGGGACTTTCTTCACCATGGCTCCGAGGCTGCCGTCTTCTCACACCGTCATGGTTTACGTTACTCGAGATTTCTCCACCCAAATAGTGTCATAGTTGTTCATACTCACATGGTGTAGGACACTCCCTCCCTCAGAGCATTTTTGAAAATATTAAATAAAATCTCATCTGCAGGAGTTTCTGGGCACCTCCGCCCTCTCTCTCTTCCTTTCTGTTTACTAAAGGACGGGATGGACTTCGTGTCACGTTTACTCCAGTTCTCACTTTTCCTTTTTATGCTCAGTTTGCACCATGCACTTTCATTGCTCAGTTTCTTTGTGTTTTCGCTGCCACAACATTTTCTTGACACGTAATTTTTCAAAGCACGCACACAGCAGTGTGCACACTCGTACGCTCACGCACACATTTATAAATCCATGCCATCAGCACCTGCTTTAAGTCTGACACTAAGCTAAAGAAAAACTGAAAAGACATAGTGTTTACAATAAAACACCTTAGAGCCTAACGAGGAGAGAGAGATGTAAGCAAACAAACCAGAATCAGATAATTACAAAGCAAATGCTATTTTTACGAAGAAAAAGGTAATCATGCAGAATTTGGAAATTGCCACTGTAGATGATAGTAGCTGAAAGAAAACGTCTGACTCTGTCATGTAGGCCAACATTGAATCCTCCTGGCAGACATGTTGTTAGTGCTGTCGAGTGGATTTGACTCCTAGGACCCGGTGTCCAGCAGAGCCGATCCCTGCCCGGTCTTTTTGCCCCATCCTCTCCCCTTCCAGCACCATATCAATCAATGCTCCACTGTTATTCACACGGTTTTTATGGCAGTCTTTTTGGAAGTGGGTGGCCAGATCCTTTTTCCTAATCTGTCTTGGTCTGGAAGCTCTGCTGAAACCTGTCCACCACGGGTGACCCAGCTGGTATTTGAAATCCTGGTGGCGTAGCTTTCAGCATCACAACAACGTGGAGCCACCACAGTGTGACAACTGACAGACGGAGGATGTGGTTCCCTGATCTGGTAATGAGCCCAGGCCTCGGGATGGGAGCCCTGAATCTTAACCACTAGACCACCAGGGCAGAATAGAGTTTGTAAAAGACAGTTCAGGTAATTAAAAACAATCAAGTTAATTCTAGAAGCACACTGTTTGGTGAAATGAAATGAATTTTATTTGATGTATGCAGTGGGATTGAAATTGAGTTATGGATTTATAAGGTTAAAGGCTAATGCCTTTTCAGAACAAGCCATTGTGCCTGGCATTCTGAAGATGTTCTGCTTGGAGAAAAATTTTATTTCTGGCATTAGGTAAAACACTTGAATCTCCACATAAATTTTGGATTAGTTGTTTTATCTAAAAAATACTTAAGAGAAATAGAAATAAGGATTACTTTTAAATTAGCAAATCCTTTTCACATTTTAAACCTCACTGATATTATTATCATAATAATACCACAAAGGCCTGTTTTTCAGCTTATTTGCACATGGCACTGGTAAATTATTGAGAGAAGATTAAATGAGATTTTTGTAACACTTTGAGTATGTCTGATTCAATTATAATGAATTTGTGTAGAATTTAAAAGTAAAATGTATTTATTAATATCATTCTGAAAAAACTATGATTTCTCTAGCTACTTCTTCCAGGCTCAATAAATTGATCAATCGGGTCAATTTTGTGGGTGGTTGAGTGTGATCCTGTTTCTGATGTAGCTTCCTATTTAGAGAAGTGGAGTTCTGGTTCCTGACTTTGTAAAGTTCATTTAAAATAGTATTGTACTTTTAAGAAAATATATATGCTCACATACACCCAATTTGGCATGTATTTTCAGCATGTTTATAAATCCTGTGAAGTCGGCTCCAGTAATATTGTGCAAGTACTACTGTTACTCCTGTTGTTCCTGTCACTGCAATTGTTGCTACTGCTCTTTATTAAGTAGCTACTGTCATCATAGGCCTTCTCCTAAGAGCAGGAATAAATGTCTCCTTAAGGCTTGTTAAACATGTTTCTTCACACTATTAACGCAATGTGCAAAGGAATTTTTGTGCTTATAAATCCAGTTATATATGGAGAATATTATATAGCTGTGTTGCATAGGGAGGAAGGGAATCAGGGCATCTAATTTTCTGAAAATTTGTGTCTAAGCTGGTTTTCGATTGCTCAATTACTATTCCCCATTTCTCAGAGGATAGTGAGACAAATTTTACGTAAGATTTTTCTCTGCATGTGTTCATTTACCTGATGAAGATTTTCAGCTCCAAATGAATCGTGCCACTTTGTTGAAGTGACTCAGCCTCTTACATCACAATCTGACTGCCAGATTTCTGAGGCCCTTGCAATGAGGCTGTTGAATGCATTTTATGTGCATGGTCATTCCTTCGCAGCTGTGAGGGCAGTAGAGAAAACCTGAGGTAACAGGTGACGGCATCTATTTTGCACAGCAAGATCAGTTTCACAGCGAAGGCCCTTACCGTTAAAAGCAGGTATGGTCTGATCCCTCCAGAAGAAAATGATGATATGGAGTGTGTTTGTTTTCTAGCGGTAACTTGCCCTGGCATCGAGGCTCAGCTCTCGGAACATGTCACCTGGAGACGAGTGTCAGGATCACTGAATGAGTACGGAGCTCAAGTCGTGCTGAGCTGCAATCCTGGTTATTACCTGGAGGGGCGCAGGCTCGTGCAGTGCCAAGCTAATGGGACGTGGAGCGTAGGAGACGAGAGGCCAAGATGTAGAGGTGAGTACCAGGCAAGCTTCCCAGACTACTCGGCCATTCTAAATTGCTGATATCAGTAGCGTCCACTTTTTCAGGAACTATAATCTGTCGATCCCGTAGATTAACAATATAACCAGACAGCATTTCTTTTCGTTTTAATGATGAACATGTACTTTCACGACATACTTAAAATTTATGACTGCTGGATGAAATGTCAAATGCTAGCTTTTCCTTGTTAATGATCATATTTTATAAACTTTGAAATGTTAGAATATTCTCATATTTTAAATCAGCTCAAAAAAAAATCCAGATCTATGTTTAAAAACATAACTCTTATTCTATGCACTGACTATTCAAACCTTCTAATTAGGATTTGGGGAAATAGTATTTATGCTGAGGATATTGTGTTCTCAAATAATAACTGTCTTGAAAAGGAAGATGATTATTCTCGTAGGTACAAGATAAGCAGTTAAGCCTTTGAGTGGGTTTCATAATAAATATGAATAAATAGAAAAATAAAACAATATTAGTATTGTTCAGAGCACTCTTTGGTTCAGACATATTTAATATACAATCTTTAGTTGATTGTTCACAGGGAATTATCATGCACAGAACCAAGTCATTAAACCAGTGTCAAATTTATAAAATACACAGCTTAGTGAGAATAAACCAGAATAAAAATGGGAAAAGGACAAAAGAATTAACGCTTTGCTGTCTTTGATAATCACTCTAATTCAACTTTTAATAAAACAAATGTTAATTAAACACGTGCTAAAGATCTTCATCAGGAACACAGTGATAAATTAAGAAGGATCAGTGACCCCCCCAGAAGCTGACAGTCACCCTAGTCAAAGTAGACGGCACTCCTGTGTCCTGGACAGCTCTGCCTGAGGCCTGTCGTCCGGGATAATTACTAACGGTTCCCTTGTCGTTCTCAAAAGTGTCCTGGTTTGGATGATTAATTATCTAGTCACTGAATTCCCCTGTGTTAGACGTCTGAACTAGTGAACTCCCTCCTTCCCACATCCTTCAAGTCATCCTCGCATGTGCCCACTTTGAAGCTCAGGTCTGTGGTTTGGAGAATCAGTCGTTAAGGTCAGCAAGGAGAGTGGAGGAGCAGAATTAGGAGCATTTACCTTTAACCTGTTTGAGAGTCTTCCAGCTGACATCGTTTTTGTCAGTTTCAGACCAGAATCAGGATCTTAAAATCAAGCACACGGTAGCTTCTGGGAGCGGGGAATTCACACAGGACTTTTGAGGATGTATCAGTCTCAATATAGCTTTTACTAGTCTCTCAATTGTCCAGGGATGCTAAGAGGAGGAGGATGCTGGATGGGTATTTGCTGTACCACAAAGGCTTAGCATGCCATTCCAGAAGAATTGACACTTGCAGGGGAAGTCTACTATTTAAAAGAATGTTCACAAAGCCAGGCTTTCCTGATTCTTGAGCCAAGCTCATTAGCAGCAAGTTCCCACCATCTTTTGGGGGAAGAAGAGTCAGGGTTGAGCTGTATATTAATAACATTTCTGCCTCCCTTCTTCTGAAAGTTTAGAAAATCTGTTTTCCTGATTCCTTAATATACTTTGATCTGGTGGTTCTCATACTGAGTTTGGTCCAGGGACAACAATCACAAATCCATGTATCTGCAGACATCTCCAGGCACCTTGGGACACAGGTGTGTTTTGTAAATCGTCAGCATCTCTGACTCACATTGCTGGGCACGGGTTGTTCCATCTCTGTTTGTTATTTGCCTGTTTTGAATGTCCTCATGGACATGTGGCCTTCTCCAGAGTCAGTGAGTTCCAGTGAAATCGTTGTTTGCTTTTGGGTTTCGTGTTTTTACTAACGTTTTTAGTTCAGATAGTCAGGATTTGGCTAGGGGTGTCCCCTTCACCTGGCCTCTTCATCTTGTCCTTCTGACATCTTTGAAATCATTCTGTTTTCTCATAAAGACGGGATGTTTTATACTCATCCTGAATTTTCCTTACCCAAACATGGCATCAGTTACTCTCCAACAGGCTCTGGTACGTTTAGGTAGAGAGTGGTGTTAAAGACCAAGGTCTGTGCCCAAGGGCCACATTGTGGGTTCACACGATCAGTGGGGAAGGGAAAGTCAACACTGAGCTTATCATTACTTTTGTGACCAAATTGAAATTTTTCTTTGTTTTCTTTCCCTCGAAGACTTGTTATTAATATTTTCAATTAATTTCTATCTCCACTGAATTTTGTTTAAATTTTGCACTAATAAAAGAGTTTATCAAAGATTTTTGTCTCTTTTTAGAAACAGTTTTTTAGTTGAGGTATAATTGACATGCAACATTATATTCGTTTCAGGTGTGCAATATGATGATTAGATATTTGTATATATTGTGAGACGATCACCACAGTAACTCTGGTTAACATCCATCACCTCACATAGTTACAGATTTTTTTTTCTTGTGATGAGGACTTTCGAGGTTAACTCTCTTAGCTAATTTCAAATGTGCAATACAGTCTTTATTAACCGCAGTCGTCATGCTGTACCTTACATCCCAGGACTTATTTATTTTATAACTGGAAGCTCGTACCTTTCGACCCCCTTCACCCATTTCACCCACCTCCCACCCCAGCCCCTGGCCACCACCAATCTGTTCTCGGTACCCATGAGCTTTTTGTGTTGTTAGATTCCACATGTAAGTGAGATCATACAGTCCTTGTCTTTCTCTGTCTGACTTATTTCATTAGCATAGTGCCCTCAGGTCCATCCATGTTGTTGCATTAAATATTGCAGCTAAGCTGTGTACAATAACGCAGATTTGTTACCTCGCAGTTCCCGGGGCAGGCGTCTGAGCTGGCTCTTCTACTCGGGGTCTTACCGTGTTGAAGTCAAGGTGTTGGCGGGGCTGTGTCCTCATCTGAGGCCCAGCGAGGGAGAGATGGGCCTCCACGCACTGTTTGTCAGTGGAGTTCGTGGGGCTGTAGTTTATGGCCGAGGCCCTCACATTGTTGCTGGTTGTGGACCCGAATGAGCTCAACTCCGGAGGCCACACTTAGCTCTTTGCCGTCACTCCCACCTCCCCAGGCCCTCTTAACATTCAGATCTCTCTGACTTTCAGGAAGGACTCAGCCCCTTTGAGGGCTCACTTAACCGGTTCAATCCCACCAAGATATAATCCCATTTTTGATGAACTCAAAGCCAACTGATTCATAACCTAATTGTAGCTCTGCCTGCACCAAGGGGAGAGGATTTTACACCAGGGCTGGGAATCCTGAGGGACATCTTAGAATTCTGCCTACCACTAGACTCCAAAGACCTTCTTAAAATTTTTACGATATTATAAATTAAAACCAAGAATTATTCTAGTTATTTATATTAATTCATTTAAATTATAACTAAGAAAAATGTTAATGTGTATCCATTTATTTAAAAGAACAATAAGGGTGCCAGCCCAGTGGCATAGCAGTTAAGTTGGTGCACGCTGCTTCAGTGGCCTGGGGTTTACCTGTTGGGATCCAGGGCGTGGACCTATATACCACTTGTGAAACCATGCTGTGGCAGGAGTCCCACATATAAAATAGGGGAAGATGGAGACAGCTGTTAGCTCAGGGCCAATCTTCCTCAAAAAAGAAAAAAGAGAAAGAAAATAACAATAAGATAATTATGTCTTACCATAAATAGCATATTTTTATAAACAACAATGATTCATTTCCAAACAAAACAAAAATTAGTAAGAATGGTGTCATTGTTCAAAAATTTTATAAATCTCTATACTGTTTAACTTAGTAGATGACAGCTGGTTTCTCATATCAGCTTCTGCAGTAACTGTCACAATATGTTGTTTTGGTTTGGCTAAAGATAAAGAAAATTAGACAGTGATGTAGTTGGAAAAAAGAGAAGCTTGAGGACCCCTGAGAGATACTGGGGACTCCAAGGAGTTTTTCGGTCACATGTTGAGAATAGCTGTTTCAGAAGAATACCTCAAAACCCTAAGTTCTGGGGTACGTAAGATACACTTTCACACAGGTAATAAACGCAATGGAAGGAAGACCACAAAGGCAAGTATTCAAATGTTTGTCTAAAACTTCCCTTTAACATTTATTTTCATGGGTGCAAGTGTCATCATTTATGTATTTCTCACAACCAGCTTTAGTTCAATGTTAAATATTATCACTTTTATTTATTTAAGACAAATATTTACTACTTCCATGTGATAATTCTCTACTTTTTCAAAAGTCAATTAGTAATATCAGAAAAAACACAGCCAATTTAATGTTGCAAATTACTAAAAGATCTTTAAAACTTTGCCCTTCAAAAGTAAAGTGAAAAAAATTTAGTCTTAATATGTATACAATATTTTCTGGGTTCTTCGGGAAAAATACATTTATATTGGCTTATTTTTGCTATAGCTCATTTTCATTTCATTTTATATTTAAAATACTTTTGATTACACTTATCTCCCATGTTCACTACCTTTCCAACACACACACAGAAGAACACAACATGAAACCTGGTGATAGTATCCTTTACTATTAAAATAAGTGCGTGATAAGCCCCAGGAAATTCAAATGCTATTTAATTTCTCAATTAAAATGACGCATTTTTGTAAGCCCAATTTACCACTCTGTGGTGGCTTTTTCACAGGAGAAACACCAAGTCACTTACTACATTTTCTTGAAATGGGACCAATGGAATCTTCAAGTGTGTCATGATCCACATCATTGGCATAGCTAAGAGGCTATAATTTTATTTATTTTTATTGTTGTTTGCCTATGGTTCCACAGGATTCCCTGGAATGTAACTGTTTTGGTTGTTTACCTGCTTGTGGGCTGGAAATGTTAGAATCTCTGGTTCTGCTTGTCTAGTTAGTGGCAGATGAAGAGATGACCTTGACTGCCTTCTGAGCACATCCTTACAACGGTGAAGGCAGCTGGGATAGTCCGCACTTTTTGAAGGGCCTGTGTTATTCTCACTCCAGGCTATTTTAACAGGTCCTCAGGCAGAGCCCAGCTATCCCCGCGAAGCAGATCAGAGACCTTTGCCCCACGTTTAAACTATTAGCTCTGAAGCACCCTCTTTGAGCAGACAGAATTGACCACCAATGGCTGTCCCTCAAGAGATAAGAATGCAAGATTAAAATCCCATATCCAGGGGTGTGCTTACACCTCCCTAGCATGAGGACTGCCTGTAAGTGGGCGGCTATTGCTTTTGTCTTGTTATTATTCTTTATTGTTTGACCTATTGCTTCAAAAAGTACGAAAAATGTTTACCACAGAAATGCATGAGTCAAAAAGAAATCATCTTGGCATTTAAAATTTTATGCACACTCACAGACAGAGAGAGCTGCACTGGAATTTTGTTATAGTATAGATACTCAAAGAACATTGCCTGAATTCTGTGCTGTTCCTCTTTCCTAACTGCTAATTTAAGTTTTCTCTTAAGTTAGACCTCGATCAAACCATGAAGTAAGCAGGTTGGTCTTTGATGACCTTCTCTTTGTGCCTGGAGGTGCGCCTGGATTGACCATTAAACCTATGGGAGTGTTTGTCCATCAGCCTGTGTATTTCATCTATATCATAGGAGGCCATGGAACAGGTGCTGCATTCCCTGTTGGAATGGACACTGGTCATCACTCAGAATGACCTAAAGTTGAATTTTCTTGATAACATACTCACAAGTAAATGTCCAGCCTGCATTAAATAACTCCAGTGAACTCGTTACCTCAGGGACAGCTGATTTCATGTTTGAACATTTTCACATTGAGCGAGGTCTTCTTTTTGACTCATATATGCGTATCTTGGCTCCACCCCTCTGGACCTGCTGAAATGATTCCTGAGGCTGATCTACACAACACACCTGTACATACTTAAAGACAACTATCGTGTGTCCTTTGAATCTCCTCTTTATGATAATCAGCCCTGCCCCATTCACGTGCATGTCAGCTCATGTTCACTATTCATGTCCATCTACTTGTTTATTAGGCTTTTTCCACCCAGAACATACTTGGAAGTACCTACTCTGACTTCATATTTATTTGTCACTCTTACAAATAATATCCACATTCCTGACAGGGATGCTGGCCTTACAAGTATGAGAAATGAATATCACGGTACAATTATTTTTTCACAGTAGAGGACATCAATAGCAATATAATTGTAGAATTGAAGGAAAGAGGATTCCCTGGGGGCAGAGAGGCAGATGGCTGGTAAACCACGGTGATAGTGAGAAGCTACATTGTCGACGGTGAATCGGGCAGAGCCGGAGGCATTCTGGATCCCTTAGCTGAGCATCTTCTGCGTGCAAGATGCACTCCAAGAAGTCAGAGCAGGCACTTTAGACAGTGTACATGAATACATTTCTAATGGAAGGGATAGAAGCAAGCTTAATGAATTCATTTTGAAAACTTGAAGGGAGAAAAGAACACGGAAATAAGGCTTTCCGTTTGATGCTTCACAAAGGCTTTTTTTAGTGGTTGGGGGTACTCCATTTCAATTAGGCTAGCTTTTCCACATCAGTGTTGCAATCCTCATTAATGTATTGGGTTTACTGCCAACCAAAACTCCCTGTCTGAGACCGCATCATCCAGCTGCTAAAAAGCTAAGATGTTGCCCTGTTAGTTTTTCTTTACAACCTGGTGAACCTTAGCAGAGGACAAACCTAAAATCGTTTCGTCACCAGGCTATTTTTAACAAGGGCTAAAAGAATAGAACAGATGCAAAAGCCCGGTGGACTTTTCTGCTGGTCGACCACTAAAGGTGTGTTAAGCCCTCTGAGAAGGGCTGTGCTTAGGCCTCACGGCTATCGAACACATTTCTGACTAGCGCCGAAGTTTCAAAACATGGTCCGGTTATCCTAAATGGCTACGAATGGATCTTTAAATATCATAGCTCAAGATGAAGTTCATACTGTGTTTGGGAAAGGCTTAATGGAAAGTTCATAACAAATTGTACAGAATCTAAATCCTACTCGAATTCATTGACATTTCGTGCAGCAAACATGTTAGCAAGATTGCTAAATGCATAAGCTATGACCCTATAAGAATTTAGCAATCCCAGAAACCAATAAATCATGGAGGCCCTCTCAACAATGACCTTCTGATCACAGCACGCTCTAGAGTTAAACTTTCCAAATTTCTGGTGAGTAGTCCCCCCCAGAACGTGTCTACATGTCACCTGGCTGTGTCTGTCTGTCCATTTGAAATGGAGCTGGCTTTATTGCATTGTGGAGTAAAATCAGCTGGATTCAAAAGACTGGTGGAAATGGTTCATGCAGAAAAGTTTTCTTTGCTTGAATCATCAGTAGAGGTTTTCACACTTTTGATTCAGTTCACTAAGTAGGTCCTGAGATAAGACTTCACTGTTAGCTGACCCTGACGGAGCCCCCATCCCATGTGAACCACTGCTTTAAGCATGACGCATCTTCTGTCTGAATCCAACACACCATCGTGTAGCAGGTGCTAGTATTGAAAGGGAGCAGAATCTGCCACTCCAAAATATGCCTCTTTGGCATATTGATCATTTTGGGGTGATTATTTTTGAGAGGCTACAGACACAGGAGAATCTCTGAAAACAGAGCAGAAGTTGCCCTTTTGTAAGAGACGTTTAGTTGTATAAGGGAAATCTCCATTTGTAAGGGTGTCTCCCTCTCTGTACCAGGAGGAGGAGAATGGCTCAATCTCCAGAAACTCTTGTCCATGGAGGAGGCAAGGACCTAACCTGCATAACAACCTGACCCTGTTGTGCTTGCCTGGTCACCTCCCATAACTGGCTCCCCTCCCCTCAACATCTCCTTTTGTCTTTAGCTGGAGATGGTGTGTAAGGTGGCAGCTTGGACCATTTTGGAGAGTTACTCAGTTTTCCTGGGTATCTCCCATGTATAGAGGGAGGTATACGTGTTATTAAACTTCTGTTTGTTTTTCCCCTGTTAATCTGTCTTTTATTACAGGGAAATCTCAGCCAAGAATCTAGAAGGGTAGAGGGAAAATTATTTTTCCTCCCCTACAGTATCAAGCCTTCACAGATGAACCAGCGAGGGCCCAGAGATGTTGAGGAGATTGTCCAGCGTCATCCAGCTAGTAACTGGCAGAGCTAGGCTTGAAGCTGGGCAGCCTGCAGCCAGACTCAATATTCTTAATCACTATGTCTTACTGCCTCTTATCAGTTTACTATTAATAAGGACTCAGTAATTCTGAGCTACTTGCCAGCTTTGCCCTAAGCCCCTTCCGGATAATAACTCATTTAGTCAGCAGGAATTCCTTATCACTCCTCTTAGAGGAGCTATTCAAACACTTCCCTTCTCACCTGTTCAAAACACATTTTAGCCTCTGATGAGCAATTGGCCTTGATAACTTCGTGATTTCTTCCTCCTCTGAGATTCTGTGCTTTTCTGTGCTCAAACTTTTATAGATGTGGAGGTCAGGAAATCGGCTGGTGTAATGAGTATCTATAATTTTTAAAAGTGACCATTTATCTCCCAAACTAGAGTAGTCTTGTGGGTGGAAGGGACACTATCAGTGGTTTTCCTGGGACAACAGGTGTTTACTGGGGATGTATGGTTACCCTATCTACAGCCACCTAAAATCTAGGTTGTATATTTTTTAATTTTCAGGATGGCTCCACATGTCCTCTATAGTCAGCATCTTTTGGAGCTCATGATCCCAACCAATTATGCAGTAAATGAAAGAAAACATGTGCTCAATCCTTCTAATGGAGTGGGATGTCCTAGGTTTTAATTCCACGATACTTTGTACCAGCTGACTGACTTTGGGAAAGACTATTCACCTTTCTTACTTCCTGCTGGGGACACAGAGGTGTCCACTAGCTATTATGTGGTTCTTGTGGTTGATGCAGACAGAAAAGTGGACAGATGGCCAACTCATTTCATCAGTTTGCTTCTGTATGAATGTTTGTCTACTGTGTATTTTTTAAGAAAGGTTTACCTAATTGTGCTAGTGAAAAAATAACAATGGGTAAAGGGATCTAGAACATTTTGGAATCCACTCTCAACTTTAAAGGTTTCCTTACAAGGATATAAGAGAAGGGAAATTAAGCTTCCTAGATGGTTGATCTGTCTAAGCTGAAGCAGACATCCCTTCCCTAAGTTCTTAATGCAAATGAAGACTGAAGATTTTCATCATTTTTAAGCTAAAGCCTAATCTGCAGACTCGAAATAATATTCCCTTTTTTTTTTGTCTTTCTAGTTATCTCGTGTGGAAGCCTGTCCTTTCCCCCAAATGGTAACAAGATTGGAACGTTGACAGTTTACGGAGCCACGGCCATATTTACATGTAACACGGGCTACACGCTTGTGGGGTCTCATGTCAGAGAATGCTTAGCAAATGGACTCTGGAGCGGTTCTGAAACTCGATGTCTGGGTAAACTGATCTATCATCTGGCACTTATTTAATTCAAATAAACCTTAAAAATAGAGTATGGCTGAGCAAAGCACAAGACTTCTTGCTATAAATACTCTGACCATATTACCAAATCCTAGCTGGAGTAATAATGCTGTACTTCACTATATGACTTTTTCTTTAAGTATCTAAAGGGTTGGTTGGTTTGTTTTTTGTCTTTTGGTGAGGGGGATTGGGCCTGAGCTAACATCTGTGCCAGTCTTCCTCTATTCTGTTTGTGGGACACCACTAGGCATAGTGTGTAGGTCCGCACCCAGGATCTGAGCTCATGAACCCCAGGCCCACCAAGCAGAGCATACGAACTTAACTGCTATGCCACCAGGCCAGCTAAAGGAGTTTTTAATCTGAGCAATAAATGAAGGTCACGTATTGCCTTGTGTGACATAAAGACTATTTTACAGAGTAATGAGGACATCCCTACACTCAGATGCCATCATGATTTTAGGAGACACAAAAATGAATTCCAAAAATATTGCACATTTTGTCTGTTTAAAAAACTTAAAATTATGTCAGCAAATTAAAGTGACACTAATAACAATTAATGTAAGTACAATGAGTTATTTAAAACTAAATGTGTGCACAATAATTTATTCTTCTTTTTCCCAAAGATTAAAATTTTCTGCATGATAATTTAAAAAGATGAGCTAAAAATTTTCCCACTGAAAAATCTTCTGAATAAATGTATGAAAATCATTGAATAAGTAGCTTAAAGTACAATGATTTCTAATGCTCCTTTAGATCTCCAAGTAATTTGTAAAATGTGTTAACTGCCTTTGGTCCTTTCGAGCCCTCTCTTTGATCTCAATAATTTTGTAATCGCTCAAAAGCCGTAGAAGCTGGAAAGTTTAAGCTTCTGACTCTCCATTGGCTAGATCACCTCAGAAGTTAAGCCAGGACCAGTAAATTTTGAATAGTAAAAATATGTTCTTTTCACTTGAGAGAATTTGAAGAAACACTGAAATTTGAAGCAAAAAGGTTGTAGTAAAGTAGTAATCCCAGAGGAAAGCAGCCAGCAAAACAAAGGAGGTTCTTACTCTGATCCGTGAAATGACATCCTCTTCCTTTAAATTACTACAATACCTCTACGAATTCTGCTAGAATACTCTGTGTGTATATGTATATGTATATATATTCTTGTTGAGTGTAGTCATTATCGTTTTCAGTAGCCTATGGAATGTCCCTGGAATATGTGTGGTACTTCATGTTGAGAATTCCTAGTGCTTCTGAGAATTTCTATGCATTCTGAAATGTTTTTATGAAATTGGCCGTTGTGAGCCCTCTCCTAAAGGCAGCTATGGTTTGGGGCAGGTCTTCGCTGTTAACTTCAGTGAAACTTGGCGTGTTAGATGGGAACCAGGCAGGTGATCTAAGAAACTCACATCTCTGCTGTTAATTGTCATGATGAAAGTAATCACAGTTTACATTTGGTTAGTGCCTCACTGCTCGTAAAGACCTTATCTCCCTGGTCTTTGCGGTGACCCTGGGTACAGGTAGGCAGTTGTTGTAGCCTCAGGGGGTTTAAGTGGCAACTTGAATTTACATAACTTTTAGACCATGGTGTCTGGTTGAGTCTTATTGGTTGCAAATAAACCTTTGTCTATTTTGTGGTGTTCTGACCAAAGGTTGGGACTCTGGAGTAGAAAGCATGAGATGTGTATTGACTAATTGGATGGATGAAGATGCTCCAAAGTATGGCCTCAATGGGATGCAAGATGTCTTAGGATCTTTTGGAAGAGGGAGTGCTCAGAAGGAATTTAACTGAAAATAAAGAGGAAGAAAAATGTTCAGATTATAGTGTAGAAAACATTAGTGTCGTAGAACTTGGAGACAGCATATAAGGAGTAACAAAATCAAAGGAGGCAGAGTACTTAAAAGAAAAAAGCACAATTAGAAAAGGACTAGAAATGACATATAGCTGCATATGTTTACAAACTGATGACTGAAAATATGGGTAATAAACTTAGTATAAAGATTTAATAAGTTAGTAAATACAGTTTCACAGCTACCACTGAAACTTGAAGTTTTAAGATTCATCATACACAGAATACGGCAATGAAGGATAATCTTTTCCTGTATCATAGGTCACTGATGAGTAGATGACTTAGTATAACCCAGCATGAATACATATCCACGGGGCCCATCAATCTGTGCGTGAGACAAAACAGAGACTATAGGTGAAGGGGTACGCAGGGAGGAGAACAGAGCTGACATCAGTGCTAGAGAAGATTCTGAAATGCTCGAACAGATAAAGGGAACAGAGGCTCCAATCGCAAATCTGGCATAGATGTTTGATAGAGTAGATATTGGATACCTACCTCCATAGTCCAAAAATTAACTTTATGCTCTATTTCTATACAATAATTTGAATGATATTATTTATTGATGACCTAAAATGTACAAGGTATTTCTGAGTTTTATCTTATTGAATCTTCATCAGAGCATATGGGAAGTGCGTATTAATCCTCTTCACAAAGAAGAAAAAGCTTAGAGCAATGAGGAATTTGCCCAACATTGTAAAGGCAACAAATATTAAAAACAGCATTTAGACCTAGGCATTTTGACCACAGAACACTTGTTAACATTAGGATATAAACTAGTGTATTTGAGCAAATCATATGCTCCTTCGCCAATCATTTTCTCTCTCAGAAGAAAGATAGAATGAAAGAGGCCAGTGTACTCTTGTGCTAATTCTGATCAATGAGGTGGAATGTGTTGGTTAATGAGAAGTCAAATGACCTCTGGTGCTGGACTACTCCACGCCCCAAGGCACCTGCCAGAAAAGGTGCTTAGTGCCATAGTGTTTCCCCATGGTTAATTTTGTCCTTCACTCTGTGCTTCTCCAAGGCCTCTTGCCTACCTTTATCTTGTTTAATCGTGCTATTATTTTCTTTCCATGTCTTGTCATTTGAATTATTGCGTTGTTTCCATAGTTATGAATTTCTTGAAAATTTCTCTGGGTTTCTACCAAGCTAAATGGCCTTGGGTGACCTCCAGTTTCATCTGGACCCTATGAGGGTAAACCAGACATGGAGGGAAATGACTTATAATAGCAATGGAGGCAGTCAGTGAGGATATTTTCCAAAAATTTAGAAGACAATAGATGGGATCCCATGGTTTCAACTCTAAAAGAGATGTCCCCTCAATAAAACAAAACAATCCCAAAAATTCTGTGTTTGAGAAACAAATCACTCCAATGAGGAGGAAATGGGAAATTTTCCAAAGAGACAAAGACAGTTACCCCAGCTATCCTACAATAAATTCAATTTGCAAGCAAAGCAACTACCCTACAACGTATTTAAGAGAATGAAACACAGTTGAAGGACAATGTCTTGAAGGACAAATTCACCATGAGCAGGAAATAATGAAGACTATTCAGGAATATGAAATTGTAAGGACCATCTCTAAGTGGTGTTTGAAATAAGGACCAAATTCACTCACTGGAGTTGGTATTAATAGCGTTGAGAGAAATAAAGCAGAAGGGCTCAGCTACTCCTTCATTTGTCTTTTCTGTCTAGAAGAACTGTTATGGCAACACAAAGGTTAGAGCATACTTTTATATCAGAAACTAGGACCCCAAGAAAGAGAAGGGGTCTATCAAAGAGAAAGAGTCTTTCAAAGAGGACTTCAAAGTTTCAGGTGAAGTTGAGTCTCCTGCCTGGGAGAATTCCACCTGTGTGAGCTGAGGTTCCTGGGAAAGAGACTGCTGAGTCACTGGCAGCGCCCCTGTGGTACATTATTAAAAGAAGTCCCCTAGAGTTAGATCAATATGTGGTGTGATTTTTCACACAAAAAGAAAAGAAGCTAACTGTCATAAACTACGGATTTGTTAATTTGGTGATGCACAGAGCAGATAATCAAACCTATTATTTATAAGGTCTTTGGTGATGTGTACTTATGACGAGCTAATATAGTTTTGCAAAATAACATGTAAGTCTGGATCCATCTTTGTTTGACGTTACTCCTAGAGGGGTGTTTAGAAATACTCTTTAGAAGTGCTGTTTCTGAATTTTCAGCAACGTGTATATCAAGATTTTCCATGACAACTCTTACAGTCAAGGAAGTATAATATAGGCTACATATTAAGGCTTTGAAAAATTGCTTGTATGGATTTTGTTGATTATGGATGGTGTTGTTGGTTGGTGATGGATGATGTTGATTATTGGATTGGTGTGATTTTGAAAGCAGGTTTCCAGTTGTGTGTGTCTCTCTCCTCACTCTAGTCCTTTACAAAACTTTTGTTCATATCTTGGATAAGGGTACAATAATACCAGCTGAAAGAGTGAAAATAAGTATTTGAGGACAGACTCAGGAACTCTTCAACTTGAATGAGAGACCAAATACATAAAAAATAATGGAATTAATGTAAAATTTCACTCAAAGTGAAAAATGAAATAACTTCAAATGTACCTGATGAGCAGAAAATTATGAAATCATAGCACACATGGATGTGTGCAAAGAGATGGCTCTGATGCTGATGGTGTCCAAGCTTTGTGAAGAGTGTCCATCACATTCTCTCTTTGCCTAGGTAGTTGATATCCAGAATGATGATTTCAGTTCTGCAAAATAGTTTAAGTGGGCTATTGAGGAATTAGTATGTATCTGTGGTGAAGGATCTGGTAACCATGATAATTGAGGGATGGTTGGAAAACTTGTGATCATCGCTTTGGCTGAAAGAAAAGTTAGGAAGTAATAAAGAGCTATTTTCAAATATTTGAAATACTATTAGGTAAAAAATGGAATAAACTAGTTGCGGTAAATTGTTTTCATATCAGTGCCAGCCCCGACTGATGGGTGGTTCCAACCATGAAGACCTGTGTTGAGATCTCTAAGTCTTCCTCAGGGCTCAGTTGGTGGAAAAAGAAAAGAAGAAAAAATAAAATTAATTAAATACATCTGCAAGGGACAAAGACTGGGGTTGTTAATGACATTAGTGATGCATATTTCCATTCATTGGTTTGTAAAGCAGACATCATTTACAGAAAAATAGTTTTCAGACTCAATATAAGAAATATTCCCCGTTATTTATTTTTCAAAATGTTAGATCTGTCTAAAAGCGCAATGAAGAGTTTGCGGAGAAGGCAGTCGCCTGCTTGGTAGGTTCTTGCATAGAGTTCCATTGGACTCTGAAGATTATTGATTCTATGTCCACCATGCTTCCCATCATAATGCAAAATACTTTGACAAAAGCAATTTTGCAAGTTGTGTGTGAGGTATCTTGTTTATTTTTAGAGTAGCTAGAAAGAATACTTTGTCTGAGATGTTGCTTCTATTTTAAGTGGAACATGGATCATATTTTTAGCTGTAGTATGATGGTTATTTCCAGTAACTTCCAACAGGGAAGAACATGCCAGATTCCTTGATGATCATTGCAGCAGAAATGGCTACACCCAGGAATGGACAACACATTCATGGTGTGAGTCTTGAGAATGTTAACTGTAGGACAGCTGTGTTTAAGGAGATGAAGGGTGATTTTCTTTGCCTAACATTCCAGAACTGAAGCTGTGCTTTGTGTGAGGTCTGTAGTCTGAATTCTAAGCCAGAACATTTAAGAGAGGATGGAGTAAGGAAAGCCAGATAGCCCTGTGTGCGAACATCATGATAGCTAAACTTTAGGCAAAGTCATATGTGTGTGCATCAGAGTACTTTCTTGTAAACATTTAGCCCACCCTTATGTGGTCATTCCTGCCTTATGAGTGGGGTTTCCAGAGTTCTGTGAATTGCCAAGGACTTGTTCTCTTTCGCCGTCTGTGCTGTGCAATGCCGCACATCTCTCTAGGCTGGAGAATTAGGCTCTAAGAATGCTGACCCTGTATCTACTCATCAGGTGCCTTCAATCCACCAGGGAGGTTTTATGATCTCCGTGCTACCTTAATTATTTTCTCCTGTTTGTCTTCCCTGTGGTAGTGCTCACGGAGCCCGATAGAGAGCACACCAGCTACACGAGGATGTGCATTTGTAATCCAGGTCTCCTGTTGGAGAGCCTGCACGAATCCTTTGATACGATTTCTGTCATTTAGACTTTTTCAACACATAAGAATGCATCATCTCTCCCACTTTGTTACCTCTTCAATCTCTAGTATTCAAGATGTCAGTGATCTATTGAGACATTTTCCACGTAAAGAACATTATCTTTTTTATTAGATTGTTATTTGAAATAAGCTTGCATTTGCTGCACTCTAATGGCCTATGAGGTGATGAATTCTCTTGTAAATACAATATCATGGTGACATTCATATGACTAAAACAGCTAGATGACATGATTCAAAATAGTATTGTTAGACCATATTTTTACATAGTTCTTAGAGGATGAAATTGGAAACTGTTCTTCAAATGCCTTGCGTTTTATGATAGATCCATGTAAAAAATTTTAATAAAACAACTGATTATGTTAATGCTTACATTACAGCAAAAAGATGGTATTAGATCAGGAAGATTAACCACACCCACTTCATCTTTGCTGTACGATCTTCAGTGTAAAATTTAGGCTGTATCATAGTCAGAGAAGGTGAAATATTTGGAAAGAAGCAGTGCTAATCCTTGTATTTTACATATGCATTATTAGTGGCTGGGAGATAAATGTCACAATATTCTCCCCCGCCACAAGTGCTTCTGTCTATATTTCTAAATGTTATCTAATGCTATTCATTTAGTTCCTCAGGAAATACTGCAAAGGATGTAAAGGTTAATAGAAGGCAGTTCTTCTTTTTCTGGAGTTTATAATCTAAGGACTAAATAAGATAAATACCAAGTACCTTTAATAAAAAGTTGGGATTAATGAATGCCAGATAAAGTGCTTCAGAAATCCAGGAGAGGGAGCGAGAGGCCAGCAGGGGAAGCGATATGGAGAAAACCACTTTAATGCATAGGCGGAATTCCAACCACCAGCAGAAATGGAATAAATTCACCCCGGAAACTAAGAACCTCAGAAACAGTGGCAACCACGTGGCTGCAGAATGGTGCGCAGGAGGTGGTCCCGGTGCTGCAGGAAGTTTAGTCCGCCTGAACAAAGCATATTCTGAGAGAGTGCTGTTTGCTGTCAGTAATGATGAGGGCCTGGACTAACATGGCGACATGATCCTAGAAAATAATTCATATGCTTTTGCCGACACCTCCTCTAGGTCAGGCACAGGCTGAATGCTGGTGTATAGAACATGACACTGCTCTTGGAACTCACAATCTAATAGTGAGATAAATAGGTAAGAAAAAACTATATTTCTATCTGCTGAATTCAAAACAAAAGAACAAAAAATCTAGAAGTGTGGGTCTTTTAAATGGATAATGCTAGAGGTGGGTTCTGCTATTGCAGCGAAACCTAAAATCAGGGTGATGTTTGAGGTGAGTATAAATGAGCAGTAATTCCTTCTGGGTTTGTGGAAGGCTGCGTGCACAGGGTAGATCAGGACAGGTTATGAGGGCACATAGACGTTTTACAGCCAGACAATGTTGGGAAGGAAATTCCAGGCAAAGGAGGCAGTGTATGCCAACCGAGGGATAAAGCATGGCATATTTGGGGAACTACAAAAAAAGGGAGAGATGAAGGATTCCCGAAAGCCCCAGAGACAACCCAAATCGTGGTACTGGCCTGAAATTTTGTTTCAAATATGACTTAAAATAATTGCCCTTGTCAAACAGATTTGATACAAATGTAATTTGTAGCATCAGTGACTTTGATGTTGTTACTAACAACACAAATTGTTGTATGCTCATCAAGCCCCATGCTGGCATATCTTTGGAAAGATTCGTGTGCTTTCTAAGATATCACGTTTTCTCTGACTTCAGCAGAGTTGCTCAGCCTTGCCCCTAGAAATTACACTTGGAGAAAAAAATCTCCTCTGTAGGTTTCCAAATGTGTGCCTTTAATATGTACGTATCTGGAGATTTAAACAGATCCATTGATTTAATGCTAATAAGAGCTTTCCCTACATATCAGGGGATCTGATGCATCTGATATTTTCATGACCGTTTGTTAACACTCAAGAGGAGTTTGTAAATTGGCTTCGGAATTCACTGCCAAAAAAGCCCGACTTTAGCCCAAGTCGGTGTTATTGCCTGGAATGGGCAGAATAAAGCAGATTGCATTTCCAATTCTTCTACAGGTACAGGGTATTTATTTATAATGCTTATTATTTTATTTTTAGCAATAAGTACCAATAATCACAAAGCAAATACAAAAGTTGCATATTTGATTTGTAGATTTCCTAAAAATGTATAAATGTATTCAGTTCTAATCCCCAGACCAATATTTAGTGTTTGTGCTGATACAAACTGGCACAGAGAAAAGGTGACCTTAAAATGGGGACTCCTAAGGGGGGAAGCTGTGTGTGTGTGTGTATGAGTGTGTATGTGTGTCCTTTGAATTAAAAATCCTGTAAAGTTACCATTTTATAGCCTTCTTTCTCATTCCTCAGCTCTTTGCTAATTGGTGCTATCAGGTTCAGATTAGTGTCGGATTACTAAATTCACGAGTAGGATTGATATAAAAATAATTAGACCGTATACTTAACTCACTCTGGGATTTTCTTTCCACACTTAATGGAAATATTTCCAACCCGTGCTTCTGTTTCCTGGGTGTAGTTATATTGGCTACAGAATTGCCTGTGAAAAAACGTTTGGTGATCTTCTGTTTACTGAAGCTAAATAAACAAAAACAAACACAAAACCTTGGGGCCTGGCATCTAAAATCTCAGTTGAAAGAAATACTTATTAAGGTTGAAAAGTGAGTGTAGCCAGTCGTGTTTGTCCAAATCAAGAGTGAGACTGAACAGGTCACATAAAGTGATGCAGACCTTTTGTCACAATGCACCCCTAATCCCCTCCTCCTGCAGTGGCAAGAGGTGTCAGAAGTAACCCCAAAAGCAGTGGAGGTTATCTAGAATAACAACAGGAGTGGTGGACCACTCTCTCTTTGAAGATCTGATTGTGTTATTTCTGGTACACATTTCTAGAAATTAGATCTTTTATCTATCAACTCCGAAGTGGCCAGGTCTCTGTGGCAAGCCTGTGTGCAGCAGCTCTGGCTCTTTCGCTGGTCCTTGTCACCAAGATTGGAACAATGGCGCCATTTTCCTACCTAGTAGACGACACTGTGCAAATGATAGCCTTTGGGGAGGGGGAGAGCTCTTTGGCCCCCATGTCAGTGTCCTGTGACGACACTCACAGCATCGGAGGGTCTTTCTTCCACTCATGGAGAACTTCAGGATCCTCAGAGTTCTCTGCTTCTATCACGTCTGGGTTTGAGGGAAGTGATCTGGTCTCTTGCCTTAATTGATCTGGCTGAATGAAAAACCTGCCCACGTGACAAAAAGTCAGCCAGATGTAGCATGTCTTTTTCACCTGACCTCTTATGAACGTTGGGGCAGAGATGTTGTTCCAGCAGGGGTACCTAGCCACTGATGCACTTTTCTCCCTGTCTCCTCTGCAAAGTCACCTTGCTGATAATAGATTCAGTTCAAACTCGGGAGAAGACAGTGCTGCTAAACATTGTCTTAAGCAGAAATATAGATTCCTATTTTAAATTCTTCCAGAATGGTGAAGTTAAGCCCTGGTGTGGCATGACAACAGTTTGACAGTTTTCTCAGCTTTGGGGGTTTTCTACTTTGCGTAAAGCATTGACAGCCGTGTGCTCTATTCTAGAAGTAAATGGCCAGGGGAAGTCTACACTGGTTACTCTGCAGCCTGGTATCACTACCTCCCCGTAGAAGCTTCGAGTTTTGGATGGATAATTGAGGAACTCATAGTGAATGCCTTTCTCTTCTTGTCTATCCCAAACCGTGGGTGACACAGATCCTTTTAATGTCAGTTACTCCCAATACTACGTATTTTGTTGATTTAATAACATACTCTTTACATATCCTCGATGAAGGGAGAGAGAGAGCAGGAGAGGTTAGGATGGAGGGAAGGCAAAGGGAGAGAGATAAAGAGGAAGGAGAATGGACCAGAGAGCAAAAAGAAGATCCAATGGACAGAGAAAAACTGGATGCTGCCTTTCCAAGTGTTCTCTGTACCACACAGCACCTTGCTACTGTCAAAGAAAAATAATATTCATGACACTGGTTGAAGACAGTAGGCAGACTTTATTCAGGACATCACAGTAGGTACAGGGACCACTATGATGGGATTTTACAGAAGAGGGAGATGGGCTCAACTCTAAATGAAGCACGAACCAGTGGGTTGTAGCAATGGTGCAGGGTGGAGTCATGGATGGGAAATTACTAAGAGGAAACATCAGGGGTGAGGGGCGTTCTGGCTGAACCAAGCTCACAGGATTCTAGCTGAAGTCAGGCCAGGGTGATCAGACTTCACCTAGAGGAATGATGGGGTTGAGGAACCTGATTAAATATCGGGGCGATCAGATATTAAGGATGGGAAGTTCTTGCTAAACCAACTTAGCAGGGTTCTTACTAAAAGCGGATTTTACAAGGAAATGCGCAGATGAGCCTAGTAAAAGTTTCAGGAGCCCGAATAAAGGCTGGTCAGGCAGGGTCTCTGTCACTACTCCATCCCTCAACTCACAAGGAACTGGAAGTCCTCCTTCCTTCTCCCTTTGGAAGCTCCCTACCCTTGACCTTTATTCAACACCGTGTTTGCCAGTTATCTTCTTCCATTTCCAATTCCTTCGTGTTGGTGCTTTTTACCTCCTCTTAAGGATTAGGGTTCATCCTGATTCCATCTTCAGGCCTTATCTTTTCCCACTGTGCGTGCTTTCTGTGGGCAAACTTAGTCACCCTTTAGTTTCAATTTCCATCTCTAATCTTGTTTCTCCTCAATCTACTTTCTCTTCGGTTCATCCTTTCCCCTGAACTCTAGACTTCCATTTTCAGCTGATTACAGGCCAGTTTCACGTAGACATCAGCTCAAACATAACTCAAATGTACCTCCTGGAGATTGAACTTGTTTTCTGATATCTGTCCTTCCTTTGGAATTTCACAAATAGTTTAACACTCTGGTCTCTCTTGCTGGAGATCCCAGTCGTCCTTCTCTTTACTACTCATATTCAATAGGTTATGAAACCCAATCCATGTTAGTCCCAAGTGTATCTTCCTTTCTTTTGGCTTTTATTTGGAAATAGAATAAGATAAATAACATAAAATCGCAATAAGAAAAATAAGTAAGAGAAATAAATGGGGAAGCCATAATTGGGGAAATACACATTAACAATTTGAAATATTACTTAAGTTACCCAAAATTGTTGAGAAAAATGAACAAATTAAAAAGAAAAACCGAGCCAGCCCTGATGGCCTAGCGGTTAAAGTTCAATGTGCTCCATTTTTCTTTTTCTTTTTCTCCCCAAAGCCCCCAGGTACATAGTTGTATATTCTTTGTTGTGGGTCCTTCTAGTTGTGGCATGTGGGACGCTGTCTCAGCGTGGTTTGATGAGCAGTGCTATGTCCTCACCCAGGATTTGAACCAATGGAACACTGGGCCCCCTGCAGTGGAGCGTGCGAACTTAACCACTCGGCCACAGGGCCAGCCCCATCAATGTGCTCCATTTTGGGGGGCCAGGTTCAATTCCTGGGTGTGGAACCACGCCACTCCTGTGTCAGTAGCCAGGCTGTGGTGGCAGCTCACATAGAAGAACTAAAAGGACTTACAACTAGGATATACAACTATGTACTGGGGCTTTTGGGAGGAAAAAAAAAAGAGGAAGATGGGCAAGAAATGTTAGCTCAGGGTGAATCTTTAAAAAGAATAGAAAAACTATATCAAATAAAAACATATAAAAATGGGAAAAATCTAATAAATTATGCTTTCAATGCTGATGTTCCCTTGACAATAAAGGCAAGCAAATTCTGAATGTAGTACTTTTATAAAAGACAAATTCTCAGAACTGTTTTTGTTGGTTTTTCTTCTGTTGTTAGCTGGCCACTGCGGGTCCCCGGACCCGATCGTGAACGGTCACATCAGTGGAGACGGCTTCAGCTACAGGGACACTGTGGTTTATCAGTGCAATCCGGGTTTCCGTCTCATTGGAACTTCTGTTCGGATATGCCTGCAAGACCACAAATGGTCCGGACAGACTCCCGTTTGTGTCCGTAAGTACGCTGTTCTGAACTAATTCAGCAGGCGCTTCCTTTTGTCACATTTTCTCTCATGATTAAGTCACAACACAGTCATGTTTAATCTTCAGAGTGAAACAGAATCGAAACTCTCCAAAGAGCTGAGACAACACGGACACCCCTTCCCCAATTCTTTTTGATCCTTCTCCCATTCTGTTTCCTTCCAAGGCCTCCTCCAGTCTCCTGTCCACATTTAATTTGCCTGTTAAATCATCTCAAACGGATCCCAGGACGAGTGATGTCATACATTCATTCACTTTCCCTGCCTTTATCACAGGATAAACAAGGTGGAAACAGAAGCTAATTATGGGAGGGTGAAGATGCCGAGTGTGAGCCTGCAGATTCCCCAAAATAGCCACGCTTGTTAATCTTCTGTGTCGTTTTGTATTTCTGTCACTGTTTCATCAAGAACACGGATAGTTTTGTAAGCAGTCATTCCTTTAATAGGAACAGGTGAAATTATATGTAATGATTGTCCTCAAACCATATAACTTCAAAGATAAATGTTGACCAGTATTTTAAACCAGTGGTTTTTTTTCCTAATATATTCTTTATCTTCCTGTGAATTAAACAAAGGAAATGTTGATGTAACTACAGGATAGTGACAAGCCCTATCTTTGCGAGTGAATGGTAAATGTACAAAGTTCAGGCGTGAAAGCTTTACTTAGAAGAAAAAATGTTGACAAGATAAGTACGGAGGGAAAACATCGGTTTTATGACTGTAATGTGTTTCTTTTGAAAGGGCCAAGAAAGTATATCTTCATGATTTGTGTTGCTATTATTTTGGGCATGACATAATGACAGTTCACTACGTTTCAAAGGATCTTACAATAAAGATTGTCAAAAAATATTATTTGAGCATGCACATTTATTTTTGCTAATTTCATGATGTTTAAATTGACATCGGAATAATTTATATGTGCACAATTTAAATTATCAGCCAAATCCTTATAATGTTTCAAAATGAGAGTTCTAAGTTACCTGGTGTCTACTATGGGGAAAATAGTCAAAACTTGTGATTAATATAAGAATTTTAGCATCTCTTGTTTTTCACTGCCATATTTTAAAATTACTTGATATTCTGTCATGACCTGAGTAAGAAATAATAACTTTTTTGATGAAGAAAGTATATTTGCCAGGTGTTGGTTGTTTTCCACAATTATACTAAAAATCTGTGGGTTCAGCCTATGCTTCTTTTTGCCAATATTCCCTTCCAAATATAAATACAATCTGTAACATATCTGACTAAGTGAAAATCCTTTAGATCATACATTTGACATACCTGTATATCTGTTAATAAAGAATTCCCAGTTTACTTTTTGACAATGACATGGACCTGTCTTCCTCCATAGCCATCACATGTGGTCACCCTGGGAACCCCGCCCATGGCTTCACTAACGGCACTGAGTTCAACCTGAACGATGTCGTGAACTTCACCTGCAACACCGGCTATTTGCTGCAGGGTGCTTCACGAGCCCAGTGTCGGAGCAACGGCCAGTGGAGCAGCCCTTTGCCCACGTGTCGAGGTAGGAAAATTCCAAGGAGACGAGCCCTTCCCTCTGAGAGTGTAGTAGACTGATAAATACACCAAAGAGCCTGTCTGCGTAAATAAAGGGTGAAGCTTCACTCAAGGTACAGGACTTCTGCAAACACTTTTCATTGTGATGTGAAACCATTTCTGAGAGTAATACACAACTCTCTCCATGGCCTTTGTCTTGTTATTGGCAGGATGTTCAATAAAAAAAAAAATCTAGGATTCCTTGCTCCAAAGACAACTCATCTTCCATTTCTCTTTTTATTCATTCATTCACACATTTATTTCTACCACATATATTCAGCATCTTTGGTCCTTAAACTTCTAGATTTGTGGATGTATTAAGAGGTTCTTATCACTTTTAAATCTCAATTTTTTTATTTATTTCTTTAAAAATTATCACATAGATCTGGGCTAAAACCTAAATTTCCAAGAAAATACTGTTTTGTAGTTTTTGTATTTCTAGATGGTTGAGCTCATAATGCTTAAGATTTCACTTTGATTACTCTACATTAGAACATGTCCCTTGCTGAAGAGGAATGACACTTTAGTGAGAAGCTGAAGTAGTTTTTATGGTCATCGTATGGTGTTAGAGCCAGATTCTTATGAGTCTCCACCCCTCTCCCATACTGGGCTCCCAAGGGAGCTGTTTCAAATGAGACAATAGCAGACTGAGAACCCAAGCAATTTTTTAAATAGTAGTTATGTGAATTTTGGCTAGCAAACTGTCAAGTTCTGGCCCGAGTCTATATTGGAGTGCTTGGCCTGAGCTCAAAGACAAGTAAAGCCTCGTAATTCCACTTCCCTCTAAAACACTAAGGTAGCTTCACCCTATTTCAATGTGGAGAAAATCTTGCCACCAAGAGCAAAGACCCCTTGGTGTCCTTTCTGACTTTCCCAGGAGGCAGGCTTCTGGCTGTGTCTTGTCAGGGAGCAGTGAGGGATGGAGTATCTCGCTGAGATGTCAACGGCTTCTTGTTCAAAAGCTCCGGCTGGTCTCCTGACAATGCAGGTGGTCCTATGAGCTTGAAAATTAACAAGTTTATCATCTATCTTATTATTTTAAATTCTGTAAGCCAGGGCGATGGAAAATGGTGACCAGAGTTAGGGGACATCTTTGAATGTGCCCACCAGAACAGAGCACTAGTTTCTAAATGACATCTCGCCTCTCTGCCTTTCCACATCGGGATACTTTGGTGTACCCTAGATAGTTAGTGAACTCCGTGTTAAGCCTAGTTGAAATAACCACCATTACTCACTCAGCTTTCCCCTCACCTCTCAGAGGGAAACACAAGATAGCACATATCTGTGAGAACCTGGGATGGCTTGAACTGCAATGGAAGGACCTAGCTGTTCGTGGCTACCACGTGCTCCTGCAGCTGCAAGGACTTAAGAAAAGATTATAAAGCTTTAATCAAACTATTTTCTACACCCTGTATCACAGGGAAAAAGAAAACCAGCACAACTGAAAGAATGATTAAAATGAATGCCCATAAATTTTGGTCCCATTTATCTTCACACACAGGTACAGCCTAATTGTGCCTTCGATGTCTTAGGTGTATTAGAATGATCTATATCTGTTCCCCCAAAACCCTTCTATGCAACTTAATTTAACATTTATTAATATATTCCAAATGCTGTGCTACACACTGTCAGTACAGAGGTGGGTAAACAATTCATACCTTTAAGTAGATAACAAATTTAAAGGATCTGGAGAGTTAGCTAGTTAGGTAGGGAGAATGTCACCCACAGCTGCTGAGACATCGTCCGTTAGATACTTGATATATTCTTGCTGAACAAAAGACTGAGTGAACTCAGAATAACAGGCTTTTAATTATCAAAACTTTTTTTTGTATCTGTATCCCATTTTCCAATAATGTATGCCAGAAAGGAGGAGGAGAAGAAATTAAATACCTATCATTTATTAATGGCTTTTTGTGTTTCAGACACTGTGCTAAGGTCCTCTAGATTTCTTTGGCACAGCATAAAGAATGTAGGGTGTATTTTAAACTCTTCAGAATTAATTTCTCCTTTTCTTACCTTCCTCTCTTTTCTTGAATAATACAAACATACTTAGTCTTTTTTAGTAGACTTCATTTTTTAGAGCAGGTTTAGGTTCATAGCAAAATTGAGCTGAAGAGACAGAGAGTTCCCATATACCTCTTCCCCCCCCCCCCGCCCCCATACACAGCCTCCCGCATTATCAATATCTCCACCAGATGGTGCATTTGTTACAATTGATAAACCTACAGTGACATATCATCATCCACCAGAGTCTGTGGGTCCCTCTTGGCAGTATACATTCTAAGAGTATGGACAAATGTATAATGACATGTATCCATCATTGTGGTCTCATACAGAGTAGTTTTACTGCCCTAAAAATCTTCTGTGCTCCATCTATTCATCCCCCCTGCCCTCATCCCCTGGCAACCGCAGGTCTTCTTACTGTCTTCATAGTTTGTCTTTTCCAGAACGTCATAGAGTAGGAATCCTACAGTATGTAGCCTTTTCACATAGGCTTCTTTCACTGAGTAATAGCAATTTAAGGTTCCTCCACGTCTTTTCATGGCTTGATAACTCATTTCTTTTTAGCACTAAATATTCCATTGTCTGGATGTACCAGTTTATGTATCGATTCACCTGCTGAAGGACACTTTGGTTGCCTCCAAGTTTTGGTGATTACAAATAAAGCTGCCAGAATCATCCCTGTGCAAGTGTTTGTGTGGATATAAGTTCTCAACTCCCCTGGATAAATAACAAGGAGCATGATTGCTTGATTGTATGTAAGAGTATGTTTAATTTTGTAAGAAACCGCCAAACTATCCTCCAAAGTGACTGCAACATCTTGCATTCCCAGCAGCGGTATATGGCAGTTCTTGTTGCTCAACATCCTCACCAACTGTTGTCAGTGTTCTGGGTTTTGGCCGTTCTAACAGGTGTAGAGGGTACCTCATTGTTGTTTGTTTGTTTTTTGATGAGGATGAGTCTCCCTGAGCTAACATCTGTGCCAATATTCCTTTGTTTTGTATGTGGGAGGCCACCACAGTACGGCTTGATGAGCAGTGTGTAGGTCCACGCCCAGCATGCAAACCAGTCAACCCTGGGCATGAATTTAAGCACTATGCCACAGGGCCGGCCCCTCATTGTTGTTGTAATTTACATTTTCCTGATGACATAGGATGTGGAGCATCTTTTCATGGGCTTATTTTCCATCTGTAAATATTGTTTGTTGAGGTGTCGTTTAAGGTCTTTGGCCCATTTTTTAGGTGTTTCTTTTCTTATTGTTGAGTTGTAAGCGTTCTTTTTGTATTTTGGATGACAGTCCTTTGTCAGTTATGTCCTTTGCTAATATTTTCTTCTAATCTGTGGCTTGTCTTCTCATTCTCTTGACACTGCTTTTCACAGAGCAGAACTTTTAAATTTGTACTTAATTTTAAAAGCTGTTACTTCAAACATATCTGATGAAGGAGGGGAGATGACTGACAGGTGCGGTCCTAAGGGTGTCAAGGAGATTAGAAATCACCAGCTCATCTCCCAGGTGCCTTCTGTTCTTGTTTTCTATTTTTTCCTATTACTTTATTTTGCTTCATTTATGAACTAGGAGATACAATCAAGTGCACAGAATTAACATGCATATTATTAAAGCAGGGAAAACATGATTTCAAAGAGGACAGACTCATAAAGATGATGATGCTTTAGAAAAAATGGCATAAAACTCAAAAAGTTGAAGTTAACAAAAATAGTTACTCTCTTAACAAACTTCCAGGGATTCTTAGTGTAGACTGCAGTACGGCCGGAGTCTTATCTCATGTGGTTCCTCAAATAACTCCACAGAAGTTTTAGGATGTCATATCTCCCGTAAGCATGCTGTTGTGCCTGCCTTCTTTTTTCAAATTATTGATAAGACTCTAAGACCGTCTAATCTGGGGAGGCCAGTGAGTTGTGGAATCCTGGGGAGTCCTACAGCATTTGGTTAGTTAATGGTGCAGAAGAGAGACTCCACCCGGAATTTTGGAACGGAACTCCAAGTAAATCTGTGCTAAAGCGAAGCCGGATTAGATATAGATTTCTGCAAAGTCTGTCTCCACCTAGGGTCATCTCCTTATTTGCAGATTCTGCTTTTAACAGGAAAAAGCATACCCAAGCCTGCAGTATTTGTGATAAATACAAAAACTCAGATCCAGAAAAATAGCTATAACTCCTTTTACTCAACCTATTAACATTATCTTTGCAAACAGGATTAGGAGAATAAAAGAAGGCATCCATTTTATTAACAGTAATATCTTTCTGGAAGAAATAAATTATATGATTGCAGGTGTCATAAGAAGGAATTAAAACAAACATGTTCACATTTATTTTAAGAATCAGATTACGCATACTGTCCTGGGAGGCCCATGTTTCTCTTTATGAGCTTTCTCTGAGTCTTTGTCTCCTATATTCCAAAATACGTGTCAACACACTTAAAAGTTCAGTCATTTCAATGAGAAAAAATAAGGTATACCAAGTCTGCAAAGTTTTAGGATGATTCACTTAATGTTTCCTTTTTTCTTTTTCTTTTTTTGCTTTTTCTCCCCAAATCCCCCTAGTACATAGTTGCATATTTTAGTTGTGGGCCCTTCTAGTTGTGGTATGTGGGACGCCACCTCAGCATGGCCTGATGAGCAGTGCCATGTCCGCGCCCAGGATTTGAACCGGTGAAACCCTGGGCTACCGAAGGGGAGCACACAAGTGTAACCCCTGGGCCATGGGGCCGGCCCCCTTTTTGTTTCCTGTCCTTTTTTCATGTAATACTTTTTGTGTTGCACACAAACATTACGAGTTGGGTTTTAAAAAAATTTTCTTATCTATACTTTTGTAGGATTGGGTGTTTAAATTCAGAGATATAAAATATATTTCCCTGTGTGATTACATACAAGACAATAATTTTTTTTTTTTAAATATGGGGTTCATGAAGGTTTGGTTATGGCTAGAAAGGAATGGAAAAGGAAACAAGAAGAAAACTTCACCACAGAACCACTATGTGTAGAATTGCATTGATGTGTTCATGAAAAATTATATATATCATTATGTTTTCAAAATTTTTAAATGGTAAAATTTTAAAATAAAAGGAAACGTAAGAACCAGTTACATTTTTGAGGCTTTATTCAATATGACTCTTGTTCATATTTAAGGATAAGTGGCAGCCAAAAGCATTTATCATCGCATGTCGACGCCCTAGGAAGTGAATGGGGGACACTTGCCAAGAGCAGGAGGGGCGCTGGGGCTGGCAGCTCCCCGAAGCTGCCCTGAGACGCCCTCCTCAAAGAGTGTTATCCACGGCGCGGAAGGGGAGTGAGCGCTTCTCTCTTCGATTTTTCAGTGCGCCATACATTATTGTTATCTACAGCACTGGGCTGGACAGCACATCTCTGGAACTTGCTCATCTGAATATAGGGTCTTAGGGTTAACGCTGAGCCTCAGTCTTCTTATATGAGTAGTCGAGGAAATAATGCCTTCCTCATGGGTTTCTGTGAGTTCTAGATAAACCGATGTATGTGAAATGCTCAGGAGAGTGCCTGGCACACAGTAGGTACTCAGTTCCCCCAGTCCCTGCCCCCTGCCATGCCTCTGAAATTTATATTCTCTCAGGAAAGCCAGGCAGTCAATCAGAGTCTACTACAGTCGCTTAAAACATTTCTCTTTTATCAAACCTGAATATCTCAGTTACAGCTAAAACCTACTTCTTTATCTTTATCAATTCTTGATAAAAGATGAAATGTGACTTTCATACATTTGAAAAAGTCGTAAATTGCTTTTATTTCTTCTTTTTTTCTCTGTGAGCAGTAATCTTATATTTAAAATTTTGATTCATCCCGTTAGTAAACAAGCCCAAAATGTTTTTCTATGGAATACACTGAATATTGCATTATTTCCTCTTTGATTGTCCTCTAAACTTTGTGTAATTCCTTCTATTGAAAAATTTTAAAATCGCATATTACATGGAACTGTAATCAATTAGGAGTGCTCTTTTTTAAAATTAGTGAATTTTAGAAAATTTAAGAATTAGTGAACTAGTTCTTAGCCCTTTTCCACACCACCAAAGAGTATAAATTGGCTATTCCTACATTATGAAGCATTGTTTGCTTATTTTCCTGTTCATGATCAGGTTTTTAATGAGTAATTTTAAAAAAACAAGAGAGAAGAAAGAAACAGGAGTGAACACTGAAAGGAAATATAGGCGGGTTTTAACCGAAAAAGAAAAATTCAGGGAGATATGGAAACAATTTCATTCTTCCCTTGCTCTCTCCCTGGCTCTCCCTCTCTCCCTCTTCTCTCCTTCCTTCCTTTCTTTCTAAAAGCCCTGAGACCACAAAGGGTGAGTGAGGTTCAGAAGTCATCAGAGCCACCTCGAGCATCCTTCTGCTTTTTTCAATAGACTGAGTCTCAAGAATACCAGACTCACTTTCCATGTTGCGTGAACAGCACTCCTTGAGAGAAGCGCTGTCTTACACCCTGGCTGATTTCTGACTGAGCCCTAGAATGAAGGGCAATCAGACGCTCTCCTATGAGCCGCGCTTGTCAGTCAAGTCAGAGTCTTTACTGGAACGGTTCTCTTTAAACCTTACCAGTTATACTACAGTGAAGCTTTTTTAAGAAACGAAAGATCAGAAAAAATAATAAGGGGTAAGAATGATATATTTGCCAATTCGGTCTGTGATTTAGTGACTTTAAATAAAACAATTTTTAATAAAGGTAGAGAATCAATGTAGCAGTATGCATTCCAGGCTCCTGCATCAATTATGTGTGGAATGCATGATATGTTTTCCATGTTCCTGAACTGAGCAGATACTGGTGATATAGGGATGACACGTGGACAGGATCCTGTTTGTAAATTGGATAAAACTTTGAACTTTGTTCCCAGTTTACGCGTAGAATTTAGAATTAAGGTTTCTACTCTCCTTACTCTATTCCTATGTAATCTGGACACAGTTGTTTTTGTGTGGCTTTAAGGCTAAAGATCATCTTAAAACAATGACCTCTCTGCCAAAATTTTAAGCTCAAATCTGGCTTGTTAGGATAGCTGTTCACAGAGTTAACTATTAACTTAAAATTTAAATTTAAAAGGCCTACATGTAAAAAAATTCTCAATTTATTTTTATTTAAATTTTCTTTTCAATGTATCTTTAAAGTTGGGTATGAAAACCTCTTGTTACGGTGAAATATAGTCAAAAATGTTGAGTTAAATACATTTATAAATGTGTATGAATTTAAAAGCACAATGAAATCTAAAACCAATTGCAGTATAAACAATTGAATTTCTTATTACCTTTGAACCTGTAACTTTTGAGTCTCTTATGTTTTACTCTGGATACTAGATTTGTTAGGATGTCCAACTTCCTAGTCCCACTGTTGCCACTAAGCTCCCCCGAGAGTTTATACCCACCACTTCCTTCATGGTCTTTTGTCCAACAAGAATAAAGCAAAACTATTAAACTATTAATCTCAACTGCATACATTTCTTCAGATTAAGCATTCCTTCCACCATCCTGTATCCCTTCCCATCCACATGTTCACTGGCCCTCCCCTTCACTTCCCCTTAAGGGTCTGTGCTAGTGAGAAAAGGACATTGATGGACATGTGTCAGACCTTTCAAACGTATTTGATTTAAGAGACAGAAACTGAAAAAGATGATCTGTCAGTGGACTGCCAATTATGCGCAAAACTAGTGACCTTTCGTTCTCAGAATATCATTCATAGGCATTTGAAAATAGATCTGTCCTATATTCAGGGTCTTTTTCCTTTGTAATTGCTAGTATTCTATTTGTTCAAAGAAACGGGAATTACCTATTCACATTAACGCAATGTATTTCTGCTAATTTTACTGGAGTCCAGTTTTTCAAATTTGACATAAAAACTTAGCCCATAGCATTCAGTTTTGAACATTTACTTTGACAGTTTCTATTTACGTTTGCTTTTAGTCTAAGAATTCTATTGAAATTTAAAAAATAATAAACTTAATCTCCATGGTTTGCCTGTCAAAACAAAAACAAATAGCAACAAATTTGACCAAAGGCACATCTCCCATAAAAGTAAGCTGTCAGCTGAGAGGTTGAGACTCATTGTTTATGCTTTTTACCTAACTTTGGCAGGAGATGGATATGTTTATGGCCTTGATTGTGGTGATAGTTTTGCAGGTGCACCTTTACCCCCAAACTCTTCAAGTTGTATACATTAAATATGTACAGCTTTTTACATGTCAATCACACCTCAAAAAGTGGTTAAAAAAATACTTGTGGGAAATGGTATTGAGACCAAAGATTAGGAGGCACTTTGGATTCTGTTTTCAATTTTCAATTCTCAGCTAGATTTTGGGCATACAAGCTAAGATCCATGGTTCTGCTAGAAACATCTCAGAGGCCCTTAAGCGAAAACCTTGTTAACTTTTTATTTATCATTAATCAATAAATGTTAATAAATGAGTACATAACATAAAAGGAATATAAGGAAAATATATTTTGTTCAATGTAAGAATTTATTATGAAAAATGTTTCTGAAAACTAGAGACAAAACTTAAAATTACAGTATTCAATTAAAAAACAATTGAAGTCTTCACAGGCTGTCACAGTCAAATAATACGATGAAATCAAATACATAAGAAACCTACAAAGTTATTTTAGGAGTTTCACTGTCTAAACACCCAGAGTCCATACTGTTAGTGACTATGGTAAATTGTCATGGCATATGCTGTTACTGCCTTTTACTTTATAGTCTAACAACCAGGAAGGAACAAATGTGCAGAAAGGTGTTTTAATTTCTATTTTGGCACAGCTGGAAAAGGAGCCTGGGACTGAAATTTGCCATATTTCCCTGTCATCTGAGAGAGTTTCATGAAAGCACAGGCATTGTTTTGGGTTTTACACAGAATCAAGGATGTGGAGCAGATACTGCTTTCAGTGCACAAGTGGGAAAAGTAAGGTTAATGAGACGGAGTGTCTGAGATGGTGTATAATGAGACGGTGATGGTGTGCGCGGCAGGACGGCAAAGCTTGTCTCGCTGGAGCAGCACTCAGAACTTGGGTGCTTTGCCGAGTCCTGTGGTTTGAAGTATACCAAGGGAAAGTGGAGCGCTCACAGATACTGAGAATGAAGTAAAAAGGTTCCAACAATCAGCAATCAAGTTTCAAAAAATGGCATTTTAATGTTTCATTAGCCAGGTTATCTACACACTTGCTTAAAGAAAATAGAGTGATAATTGGATAAAAAGGACTTTATTAGTCATCCAAAATTTTGAAAGAGAATACATCTTTGTAAAGTGGACATCATAGGAGGTGCAATGTTTTTGTTTCTATTTATATGTTAACTTGAATATTTTTAAAGATGACTTCTCCGAGAGTAAGAGTGTATGTAGAATAGAAAAAGTTTAGTACGTAGCCTATAAACTGTTATTGAGAGCTAAGACTTAGAGCCTGTCGTCTCCAAAAATAAAGAGAGGAGGAGGATCCTTTCGGAAATCACGTCACCAAGAAATACTGGTATGTTTTCGTAAACATGCTATACCAGATAGGAAATCAAGAGCCCTAATCCTTACCGAGGTCTAGTGTAACTATCTTTGCGACCTTGAGCATGTTACTGATCATTATATTAATTTCTTCCTTTGCCCTCCGGCATACACAAACGTCCCGAAGGAGCATATTTGTTGTGCCCTCCTGAACTTCTCCACACTGTGCCGAGTATAAACGATTTCAATACTTCTCAGTCTTTCCAGCTGATAAAATTCAGTTCTACGTCAGGTTTTAACACCTGGACATGAAACCCCAGTCTCAGCTCTTAGCCAGCTGCGGGTGAGATGTTAGGATGCGGCAGTACACCTCCACAATGAGTCGCTTACCAGTTTCTTCTGATGCATTACCCTCTGCTGCACATCATGTTGCAAACTTAAAGTGTAAGGTAGTTCGGCAGGTCTGACTTACATCCACACCATTGACTTCGTTTGTCATTTATATGCTACAAGATGGTTTAAGTAATTCGATTCTTCCTTACACTTTGCTGACAGCTCACATCTGTCAATCAAGCAAGCTTCAGTCCACCAGATCCCGAAATAGGAATTGCGCACAAAATAGGACAAAGAAGAGGGATGGCAGAGTTATTTGTGTGGACCAACTGGCCACTCATGGACTATTCTGGCAAGTAGCCTGCTCCCCATATGGTAAAACACACCCATTTGCGATGACGACATGGAATATTTCAAAGTTCTCCCTGTCGTGGACAAATAAATCAAATTTTTCCTGCCCTAATTTTTCCCCCCAGCTGATAGATACAGCTGAATCTCCTGGTAGAGCTTCCAAAATAAATAGGAAGGAATATAAATAGATGTTTCTGACTGCAACTGTATAGGACTAAATTCTAAAGGACTAATTCTATGGGGCAGGACTAAAAAAAGTGCACGAGCAGATTTAGAGTATTTCTAGACATACCTCTTACAACAACGTAAGAAACAATCCAGTTTTCCTGGTTGGAGCTCGTGGAATCTTTATTGTTAACAAGCATTTTTATTGCCTAGTACTTTAATGGCCCTGAACCAGTGGAAGAATGGGAACTCAGCATTCCTGCATGCCTTCCAGGTAATGCTCTTGCAAACTGAAGTCCCAGAATGGGTGGCAGTAATGAGAGCATTCGAGTCTTCTACACCTCTCCTCTTGCCATGGGCAAGAGGGGCCACCAAGGAGAGTTCTAACCCAGAGTTTTAGAGCAATTGGTGTGAAACTCGAGATTCTAAAACCCCTCCTCCGGCCATTGTAAACTCAGAGAACAATCCCTTTCTCAACCGGCAGAGAGAAGGATGCAAACGGGTCTCATTGTTGCTGTGACAACAACTGCTTCTCTGCCAGAGACTCCTTTTGCTTTTTCTTCTTATCTCCAGCCAGAGCCTTCTCCTGAGCTCCAAACCCATGATGGCAATTGCTTTGTACCTTTCCTCTTTCTCAGCCACCATGCAATTAGGCTATATTATGGAAAGCTGGGCCAAAATATAAAAACACAAATAAAAAAAGGAGAAGCTCAAGTAGGGCAGTTGAGCATTTGGGATCTGCTGGGTTTCCTAGTAGAGGTGTTCAGTAAATGGCTCAGTGCCTTCCACGCATCTTGCCTAAGTGGTTTTCTCTACTCTCACTGCAAAAGAGTCTGATATTGTTTTCTGGACTATCTCCCAAGAGAAACATAAGCACAGACACAAACACAATGCTGTCTTTAGCATTCGGGCCGAGGACACATCTTGCTGCGTATGAGGGTTCCATACAAGGCAACTGCTTCTATCTCCTGGGTTTGGCATGCAACTCCAGGTGCCAGAGGGGCCTATGCGGTTGTCTTCCAGGTTATAAAAATAATGTATCTTCCCAGTTTATTAGATTCCCTCCTAGTAGGTAATTCCTGCTATTTCAGTGGGTTTTGTTACAATTTTATTGTGAACGCAATGCGCTCTGGAGCCTTAAAAATATCTGCCTATGCTCCATAAACATGTTTGTGGTTCTTTTTTGACTCAAAAGAACTTGAGTCTTTCTTATACAAACTCAGGTTGTCTTAAAAAAGCAGAGAACATTATTCTACAGCACTAAAAGGGACCCTTGTGATCCTCTATTCTGCCCCACACCTTCCTCCTTCGTACCGAGAGGATATCGAATGCACAGACAGGGGAATGGATTGCCTTCGGCCGCTGGGCCCCATGATGTGCAGCGAGTGCCTGAGAACTCATTGCACAACCGCTTTCTGAGCCAGAAATATCTGGAAAGAGTGCAGCTTCCATAGCAGCTGCCTCATTCACTGGTGTGGTGGGTCAAAGCACGAGATAATCAGAGGCTCTTTCTTTTCCTCTGCACCTGCAAAAGCACACTGCTAATTCCGTCACAGATGCCAACAGGCATTCAGGCTAATAGAGCGCCATTCAGATTAACCAGAGCGTGTCCCGCATGCCACCACAGACCATCGGCTGTGGGGCTCTTTCTGAAAGGGGAAGAGGCTGGCTTGATTTACATTTCTCAGTGTTGATGGAAGCATTGTCATTTTTATTTGCATTAGACCTATTACAGAAATTACTTCAGGCACACGTATTGAAGCATTAATGCCTGTGGGTGTAGGGTGTCATTGATTACTGTCACAGACTGTCCTAAAATGTTGCACTTGAGTAAAAATATTTAAACTAACTTCAGCCAGTTCTATTTTAACATTTTCATAACATAAAAACTTAACCAAGCAAACTGATTTTAGACTTTACGTTGAAGAAACCTATTATTAGGAAATAGTTAAAGGAAATTAGCCTCGTGTTCTTAAAATTGCTATAGTAGCTGATACATTGCTTGACATTTTTTGAAGCGTAACAGCCCAAAGCAACGGGTAGAACTCATGAAAGGAGGAGTGTTTTTTGATTATCCTTGGCTATGATATTGTCATCTTGCAAATTTTCTGAAGTGATGACGAGTTTGCCTTCTTTTCCAATCTGTTTTGTTTATAAAAGTATCGCCATATGTAAATGATGTGTAATATGTTTTCTTTTCCAGTGGTGAACTGTTCTGATCCAGGCTTTGTGGAAAATGCCATTCGTCATGGGCAACAGAATTTCCCCGAGAGTTTTGAGTATGGAACGAGTGTCATGTATCATTGCAAGAAAGGATTTTACTTGTTGGGATCATCCGCCTTAACCTGTATGGCAAATGGCTTATGGGATCGCTCTTTACCCAAGTGTTTGGGTAAGCGAGGGTTATTTTGGATTCTTGTGCCACAGAGCTCTATAAAGGCACCACCAACAGAACAAATTATTTTTTCAAGTATTCATAAAGTATTGGTTTTTAATTCTTTCTAACCCCCCATCATGAAGTGTATAAATTATTATGATATCTTTATAGATTGCCTAGAAATCACAAAATACAACTCAAATTTGTTTAAAAGGATAAAAAGTGGGGGCACCCACACTGGCATGCTCACATACCTGGCCCTAGAGAGAAATGGTCCCAGCTTATTGGGCAGCACTTGGACCCATTCTGTCTTTGTCTCTACTTATCACTGCTTGTCTTCTGCTTCAACACAGTGGATAGGCTAATTCTTCACAGTTCAAACATGGCGGCCAGCAGCCTCAACACCGTGTGTCTCTCAGCTTCACTCTTTCGGGACCCAGATTCAGAAATATTAACAAAGCACTCTGGTACGGAGTATCCTTCTGTTGACCTGTGGATCCTAGTATCTGTGGATACTAATTTGGTCTCATGAGCAGTTCTGGTAGAGTCAGTAGTTGATACAATAAAAAAGATATTATCTTGATAGTAATTTCCTCCTGATCCATATGTTTAAATAAGAAGAAGGCATATTGCCCTGAAGAATGGAAGTGTTCTTCTGGGCAGACAAAATTATAGATCACCGTTATAGCTCCCGTCAAAACATTACTGTCAGTATATTTTAGACCATATAGATTAACAAGAACACTTTTTTTTTTTTACCCAAATAGCTATAGTCTTACTTTCTTTCACTTGAAAAAGCATATTGTCCCTTAGCCCCAAGAGAATCATCTTGTTAAACCATGGTCTGAAAATTTAGGAAAAAGAGTCACTCTCTTCCACCATTTTAAAATCAGGCAGAAACAAAAAAATCCTTGTAATCGAAATCTTATCTCCTAGTATGCATTTTGTGTGCATAAATAAAATGGGAAATGGCAGTTATGTTATGAATTGAATTTAGTGAAAACAAAGGATCTATTTTATCTCTTGCAATTACAGCATTTTCAGTACATTGTCGGCGTGGCTTAGTACAGGAGATTTTTTCCTGCAAGTCAGTGTCGCTCACAACTCCCTCCAATCTACATGGAAACTTGTCTCAAATTCTAACTATAACAATACAATCAATTTCCATGGAGAAACAGAGTGATGACTTTTAAAAACAAATGCACAGCCTCATATGACAGAAAATGCATCTATACATGTATTTCAATCTTTAGCAAATTTTCTCTGTGTTCTGGTTTTCTCTGCCTTCACGACACACATGGGAATTTTTCATAGAAATTCTTTTTTTTCCTTTTTTCCCCAGACATTTCTTTTACATCTTCCCTGGCTTATGTGAGCCTTCTGTTAGTTTTTGTAACAGTGCCAGTGTGCTCCAAATCTCCAGGAACCAGGTTTTAACTGGTCTCATTTTCCTAGGGGGCTGGTTCTCATCACTTGTTGTCATTAACAATTGGAATTATCATGAAGATGGGAATACAGGTCCTCAGAGGAGCATTTTGCTTTTACAAGCTCATAGCAGCTAAGCTGCATCTCTATTTTTTGCTGTTGTATGGTTTCACTGGTTTTTTTTTCTCTGTTATTTCACCTAGAACTGGTCATTTACCAACCATTTCACTGATTCAGCTCTAATTAGATTCTTTTAGGACTCTATCTAGATAAACTCTTGTTGTCCAATGAATGGATGTCTTGTTCTCCAATGAATGCAGACAGTATCAATATGAGGGCTAATGTGACTCAGGGGGTGGAGGATGCCTTTCAACCTTTTAAATCTGCCTCTCTGGTTGATAAAACTCTTGGGTTGCCAATGATCAAATGCAATTCCTTTAGGGTGTTAAATCAGTTACCTTTGAATAATTTGTTGGCAGCCTGCGTCCATTTAACTGTTTGCATGTAGCATAGTTTGTCCATTGTTAACCCTTATTTGGGACTTTATATAAAGGGAGAGGTAAATCTTCACTATCTCTTGTTAATCTGGATTCCAGAATATGTCTTTTTGAGGGATAATTTATGAATAGATTATGGGCTTAATTTGGCAAACTTTTAAATAAATGAATGGAAATATTTAGATTATTTTATAGAATAACAAGGAAAAAATTAATCAGTAATTTATTATAGTTTTACTTAAATATTTTAGACAAATATTTTTTCCTTAAATATTTTCATTATTAATAATAATTAGCCACCTAGTCATTTTTATTTATTTACTTATTTATTTTTTGAGGAAGATTAGCCCTGAGCTATCTTCTACTGCCAATTCCTCTCTTTCTGCTGAGGAAGACTGGCCCTGAGCTAACATCCTTGCCCATCTTCCTCTACTTTATATGTGGGACGCCTACCACAGCATGGCATGCCAAGTGGTGCGTAGGTCTGCGCCCAGGATCTGAACTGGTGAACCCTTGGCTGCCGAAGCGGAATGTGCAAACTTAACCACTACACCACCAGGCTGGCCCCTAGCCACTTATTCAAAAAAAGTTATTAGAATGGTCTTCCGAGACGTGCAAACTAGAAAAGCAATTAGATTTGACAGTTTTGTCCCCAACTGATAAAATAATGGAAATAGTTTTGATGGATCTATGTTAATTGCTAAAATTTCATATAGTATTGCTTATTTGAGATACAATTAGGAGCAGATGGAAAAAATTTAGGCAGAGTGACTTTCTCATTCAAAGCCTAAATGTAAGTTTATACCTTAAGCAAAGCTACTTTAACTTAAGATTAGGAAAAAGAATCATTGAGAGACCCTTTCCTTGTCTTCAGTAATATATAAATATTCAAGGCAGGGGGAGTGTCCTCTGGAAATTGGTATTTCTTATCTCTAGGGAACTTCAGGGATATGCCAGTATATTTAAGTGTTTTTCATTAATAGGTGATATTTGTATGGGTGTCTATGTGAGAGACTTGCCAATGCAAGGCAGGTGAACGGGAATGATGTACTTATCTCTTTTAATTTTTCCTCTGAAGCTATATCATGTGGACACCCAGGGGTTCCTGCAAATGCTATCCTAACTGGAGAACTGTTTACCTATGGCGCCACAGTTCACTACTCATGCAAAGGGAGCCGGAGTCTTGTAGGCAACAGCACTAGAGTTTGCCAAGAGGATAGTCACTGGAGTGGAGCACTGCCCCACTGTACAGGTAAGAAATCACACAATTAGGTAATTATCTGAAATACTGCATAATAGTGCAATTATTTGAAGTTGTTATTATTCCATTTCCAGCCAAATATGCCCTCGTTATAGATCACCACCATCATCCTCTTCATCATGCTCATCTTCATCGTCATCCCCGTCATCCTCTTCATCATCACCATTACACTCATATCCCGTCACATGTTCTGTAGGAGCCCCGAGAGTTTCTTTGTCACCCTCACTACGAAGCTTGCCTACGTTGACTCATTCTGGCCCAGTTTGCACTTTATTCCTTTTCTGTGCTTCCTTTCAATTCTTCCACATCTTTCCTGTCTCTATAATCAGTAATTACATTGATCCTCTCTGAAAAAAAACGATCATCTTAATTCTTCCATGAGTGTTTCTTAAATAAATAAAACAGTGAATCAGAAACTTGGATATAATGGAGAAGAATCAAACCTCTCACTTGATTTTTTTAAATTCTCAACACACCTTCAGCCCCGTCTCCCTTTTACTGTTCATACTGACACGTCCGGTGGACAAATCTCGCGCTGGCCATTGCCATTCTCAGTGTTTTATTTCTTCTAAAGAATATCAATTATTGCCGTAACTGCATTTTAATAAGCTATTTTGATTTTAGTTGCACAAGAACAATTTCTTAAAGCTTTCCATTTTTGTGCTGTAATAAAGAAAACGTTTCTCACAAAATTTCCAGAATGCCATATAATTGTAACCCATGTTCAATGCCCATTTAAATAACTTTTCATTCTGTTTAACCCAAACAGCTCTGTTTTAAAGAAGTCTAACCACATTGTCTATTGCCATATGTGTTTATGTTCAACAGGGAATAATCCTGGATTTTGTGGTGACCCAGGGACCCCACCACATGGATCTCGGCTTGGAGATGAATTTAAGGCCAAGAGCCTTCTACGCTTCTCCTGTGAGATGGGCTACCAGCTGAGGGGCTCCCCTGAGCGAATGTGTTTGCTCAATGGGTCGTGGTCAGGGCTGCAGCCTGTGTGTGAAGGTGAGTAGAGTCAAGCCTGAAAGGCAACCTTTCAAGTTGAAACCATGGAATTCATTCTAAAATGACCAGTAATATTCCACAGAAATCCTAGAGATTTAGACTATTTGCACAATAAACGATTTTCCCCCAAAATGTATAAGAGAATCATCAAAAGCCATGACTGCTAACATGGAAATAGGCCTGACTTCGAAAGATCATATGACACTGGTTATTACGCTTTGAAAGTTTATAGCCCAAAGGAGGTTTCTGATCTCTGGTAATAATCTCCGTGTGATTTGCAGCATTTTGTGCTTGCTGGAGGTGAATAACTGAGGTGAAGGAGCAATGACTAGGAGCAGTGTAAATCAAGAATGGAAATTTCCACAGGTTGGAACAGGTCTTAATTCACATACTTTCCAAGCTACCGTTAGCCCTCACTCAGAGCACTGCATACGGAATAATCTAGGGGTATTTTCTGTATAATAATTTGGAGTGAATACATTTTATTGTAATATTTGAGAGGCATCATAGGAAATGGTGGGGTCCCCAATAATAACAGTAAAAATGTTACGGATACTTTATAGACCCTGTGTCACGTATGGGCAACACTCACCTTGAGCAAAGGTGAGCTGAGATATCATGGGCTTGTTTAGAGTCCAGAAAATAACTGACTTATAATTCAGACAGATAGGACTTTAAATATTAGAAAGTTTTTGCATACAAACTTTTCAATTACTTAATTTTTGAGTCTAAAATGGTTACACAAATTAATTAAATATTTATTTTTATATGTATAAAGCACTTTCTATATAATTTGATCAACTTGAATAAATTATCAATATCAATATCAATACCAGAAATATAAATCAAGTTTCTGAATCTTCATTTTCTCTACTCTTCTATGCCATCTCTACTTATCCCTTTCTCTCATTTTATTATGTGTGTTATATAGATAAGTTGAAAATAATATATATGTGTAAATCTAACTATATTGTATATGACAATTATATTATATGTAATCTACATAATATAAAATTTACATATATATAAAAATAAGAAAATATGAATATATACATAGACACATATGCATGCATGTCTATGTGTTTGTATATGTTCTAATTCAGAGTCAAAGATTATGTTGGAGATATCTATATATTATCATATATACAGATATCTAGATATACCTGAGATATCTGTATTTACAGTAATCCAAGATAGCTTTTGACTCCAAATTGCATCTTGACAATCAAATTAGTGTAAATCTTGAGATTACGCTCTAAAGAAGTTGATGTAACTCAAATATTTCTGAAGAGCGGTGGGAAAATGTCACCTGCAGCTGTGAATTGTAGGATTGTACGTTTTTTTACTGACTGAAGTATGTTACTATAAATTAGTAGACTATTTCTTACTCAGATACAATTTCCTCAGTTTCCTCCTCTCTTCTAGATTTGAATATTAAAATTTGCATGATAACATGTCTTTCTCACTGAGACCAGAGTGTTTTCTCTTCCATAATTTAGTACCTCAAAGTTATACATGACTTTCGTAATCTATGTTTACATCCAATCCAATCTTTTCCCTCTATACTACACCTGTGAATTGTTGGTCCAGAGTATATTTGAGTATTATGAAAATTAAATAAGACTTACACTTCAATCTACAACATATTAAATGGTGGTAGGCTAGCCTTATTGAGAACAACTATAAAACAACAAAATATATGAGGCAATCATCTGTTGTCATTAAACAACAGACAGTACATCACTACGTTCTTTAGGAAAAAAGAAATAAATGAGATGAACTCCATAATGCCCCTGCCATTCTGTATTTTTCTTGCTGTGAAGTTCGAAAGTGGAACCCATGTGGTAGAATGGCTTGGTGAAGTGATGAAGTAGAAATTGTTCTGGGCTGCTGGAATGAAATGTGCAGGATAGGGAATCTGAGAAGGGGGAGCTAAGAAAGGGAGAGCCCAGAAGTCTGTGTGAGCATTCACTGGGTGACTCTCCTGAGGGCTGGGATGACAAGGATGGGTGAGGCTCAGTCATGCAAGGATCTGTTGCAGAGTTGAGAGTGGACGTGTGATATTAAAAGTCATACCAGGGACCGGCTTGGTGGTGTAGTCGTTAAGTTTACATGCTCCACTTGGTGGCCTGGGCTTTGTGGGCTCTGATCCTGAGCGTGGGCCTACACACCCCTCATCAAGCCATACTGTGGCCACATCCCACATGCAAAATAGAGGACGATTGCCACAGATGTTAGCTCAGTGACAATCTTCCTCACCAAAAAAACAAAAAAAGAAGTCATACCATACAGAGAAATATTGGAGGCCCAGAAAGCCCATACATTATGAAAATGTACCACCCCCTAAAATAAGGAGAACATGCTAAAACTAAGAGAAAAAATTTGTTAGGACTAAGACTAAACAGATCTCCTCTAATAAAGAATGAATCTGAGGATAAGACCCAAAAGACCTATAACTAATTTAAAAGCCCAGCAGAACAAAACCCAACATCTTTTAAAGGAATGACGTAATGCATACATTTCATTCACAATGTCCAGCGTGCAAGGAAAAATTACTATATATGCAAGACTCAGGACAATATGACCCATAGGCAAACAGACAAACGAACTAAACCATAGAAATAAAATCTGATCCTGAGATGACCCAAATGTTGGACATGACGCACAAAGCCTTAAAGCAGCTGTTAAAAATATGTTCAAGGATTTAAAGTAAGTTAGAGTTATAAACAGAAAATTTCAACAAGAGAAATGGAAATAATAAAAGAGAATCAAATGAAAACTCTGGAATTGAAAAATACACTATCTGATGCGAAAACTTTGCTGCATGAACTTAGATTAAAAATGGCAGAAAGGTCAGTTAGCTTGAAGGCAGGTCAATGAGAATGATGCTGTCTGAAAAATGGAGAGAAAAAAGATGAAGAAAAAAACCCCAGTACGATAGTTTCCTGTGGTATACTATCAAGCAGATTAACACACTTGTAATTGGAGTACTAGAAGAAAAAGAGGAGAGAGAATGGGGCAAGAAAATATTTTTAAAATTTTTGGTTAAAAGTCAACCAAATTTGGTGGGAGAATATAGCTCTCAAAAACTCAATAAATCTCACTTGGATACATTCATGTTCTATTAGGAATGGAACTTTCTGGAGAGTCTGTAGCTTTCTTTTTTATTTTTTCCCTCACTTCTCAGCATAGGTCCAAATCTTTGGGGTACATATCATTTTCTATAGACAAGGGGAGTTACCTGTGACTTTTTCAATTCCAAAAAGGTTAGCCATGACCACATATTCAATATCCCAACCAGGATCATCGCCCTCCTAATGAAATTACTTCTCTGAATCTATTAAAAACATTAGATCCTGATGGGACATTTCAACAAATTCTAAAAAGGAGGAGTTCATGAGTCATAAAATAATAACATTTTTAAAACTCCTAAACATTAAAGAACCTATATTTTTAATATATTTCCATGACTTTAAATTGTGTTTTCTTTGATAGCAATCTAATCTTTTAATCATAGGCTCATTAACTTAACTTCTCAAATTGGTATTGCTCATGAAGTTCTTAAATATAACTCCATCATTGATTTTGGTTGCATTAGGCAACTTTTAATCCTTTTTCCCATGAAATTATGATAAAGCCTACGTTTTATTCAGGTAATGGGTATGTGGATGATGATGAAGATAATGGAAATAACAATAGCATCAGCTGCCATGTATATCTTTACTATTACTAACATACCTGGTTGTTTCTAGGCATTTTGTGCATATTCTGTTTAATCTGGGAGCAATTATCTCTAGTATACCTATTTTACAGTGAAGACACTACAAGTTGAGGACTTACATTGATTGCTCACGTTTGCTTAACTTGTATGAGCAAAGATTCAAACCCCAAACTACCTAACTCAGTTTAGCAGCAGTTTTCCTAATACAGCATGCTAAGTGAGTACTACTGATATCTGTAAACACTAAAGTGTATTTGAAATAAGTATAATGCTACTTTACTAAGGAAAATGATCTTTTACCAAAAGGAGTCACATTAATCAAATGTTCTTAAAGTACTTAAAAAGAAATTTTAACTTTTAATTTTTAAAAAATCTTTTTTCCCTTCTCATGAGTCTAAATTTAATCCCTTCTTTCACTCTAGTGGTCATCTTCATATCTCATAACATTCTGGCATTAGTACGAAAACAAGTATGTTGATGCTGTCTTCTGATTTTCAACTTCATAGGCATCACCAGCACTCAAAGTGTTTCTGTCAGAAAGAAAAAGTTAACCATGACTTTGATTTTATAGACTACAATATTTGAGAGGACGTTCTAAACATTAGGATGGCATTATTATGATGGGCATTCTTGTACTGACGATATATTAGTCTATAAATTAAGCTGAATGTTTTGCCAATCACATCTCATTTTAGTTTAGTCCTTCACAGGTGACTTTTGAAAATTGCCGCTTAGATCTTAATAGCAGATATGATTAGAATAAAATAATGACATGGGTGTCTTTTGTTGATTTGCTAAACTGTGAATTGGATCAATACAATTCTTTTCCATTAGTCCATCTACTCAATAACTGTTGCATACTAAGGGATGAATCAACACTTGTTGAATGAATAATTGTCTTGAACAGTCCAACATCTTGGTTTTTTGCAATATGAAATTTTAATTTATATCACAGCCATCATAGAACTTCTGAGCTTTAGAGAATATTAGATATCATGTGCTTCAGGGTTGTAAACATATCTCTTCTCAAATCCAGCCCAGAAACTGCTGAAAGGCCTGGGTTAGAAAGGACTGTAAGTTCAAACTCAGATTCATCATGGAAGAAGGTTATGATTGATTAGTTATGTCTGTCATGGGCACAGGTACAGAAGCACCAGCATGTACGCTTTCTATTTGTCGAACAAGATCTAGTCTGAACCAAGGATAAATGCATTTTCAACATAGTGTGATAGGCAATTCCATAAACTTCCATTACAGTGGCTTTTGTATGCTATGTACATTTTGCAGTCTGTTTTCTTCAATATCTTTGAGAAGAGTCTATCATTATTCTCAAGGCTAGATTTGAAAGTGGAGCAACTAAATAGGCAAGACTGTTTTCAAATATTCGGTCATTCTAGGAAATGGCCTCATGGTACACTCTTGTTATTAAAATCCAGCCACGGGTCACATTCTTTATATGTCTGCCTGTTTATTATTGTGGGAGGGCTAAGGAGGAAAAACAACTGTCTTTATGATAAATAGGCTCAACTAAAAAAGGAAAAAAAAAACATGTTGTAGATTAAACTCTTTACCTTGATGTACACCCAGCGGCTGCTGAGCTTTCTCTGCTTGCTGACCAAGGAGCCCACAGGATAGATAGAATGTAGACCTGTTGCACTGCCCATCATTAGCTGAAGTCCCAAGACATGACATTAAGATTGTCTTCAGAGAGTGTCAAGTGCAGCCCTGACAAAGCCAGTTCACCCAGCTGGTGACATAGACTTGGTGACATTGAGGAGACGTTTTGCAGAACAGTTTAAGAGCAGTCACTTATAGTCCTCAGGCATCCCTTATTCTCCAAAATGCTCATCCTGGGGATGCAGAATATGACCCGATTTGCCTAGATTTTTCTAAAAACTCAGCTGTTGTATGAAGGGAGACACTTCTGAGTTGCTGATATCAAATAGATCCTTTAAAAAATCCTAATAATTTTATTTTTATAATATAAACGTGTTAAATATCAAAGTGGTAAGGCTTTGAATTTTCAGTGCTTTAGCTCTTCTTGAAGTAATGCACTTTAGAAAGGATGATATGAAAATGTAATTTTCACATTTGTAACATCAGTACAGTAATGGGTGAGTTCTAAAGGAAATATCTTCTATAGTAATATGTCCTGTTTTTTAAATTTTTAAAAAAATTTCTGAGGAAGATTAGCCCTGAGCTAACATCTGCTGTCAATCCTCCTCTTTTTGCTGAGGAAGACTGGCCCTGAGCTCACATCCATGCCCATCTTCCTCCGCTTTTATATGTGGGATGCCTACCACAGCATGGTGTGCCAAGCAGTGCCATGTCTGCACCCAGGATCCGAACCAGCGAACCCCAGGCCGCCAAAGTGGAACATGCACACTTAACCGCTGCGCCACCAGACCGATCCCTGTCCTGTGTTTTTAAATAAATTTGTCATCTGTTACACTGATGACCTTGGTCTCTTGTACTTGACATTTTAGTAACAGATCACTCTTGGTGTGTCACTGTTTTTGTGTCCCTCACAGCTGTGTCCTGTGGCAATCCTGGCACGCCCACCAATGGCATGATTGTCAGTAGCGATGGCATCCTGTTCTCCAGCTCGGTCATCTATGCCTGTTGGGAAGGCTATAAGACCTCGGGGCTGATGACTCGGCACTGCACGGCCAATGGGACCTGGACAGGCACAGCTCCCGACTGTACAAGTTCGTAACTAACCATCACACTAGACTCAAGGACATTACCATGATATCTACCTGATTGAGACAAACAAATTTATTTTTAACGTGTTTTATTCATTTTTAATATAGAGAGAAGAAAAGATATGCATGTATTTGATGTTATGACTCTATTTATCAGATACTTTTAGATTTTTCTTCACTTTCTTTTTTATATGGTTGACACTGCTTTAAATGGACGGTTGGTCTGGATTGGACATTGTAAAACTGAGGCCAAAAATAGTTAAGATTTGTTCTCTCTGTGGCCATTTAGCCTGAAGAGAAATAAGGAAAGTGGTTCTCTTATCGCAGCCTGAGTCTCTGTCCATAACTTTGTGGTGTGATTACACACCATGCCTTACTAAAGACGAGACAAGGAAGGCAGCCAGCATCCACACAGCCAACCACCAATGAAATGGACATAATCAATTCTAAACCCATAGCCTCCTGACAGCCGGTCAGTAAAACTGTCAAACACAGGACAGTATTGCTGCAGTAATTTCACTGCTTAATCGCTTTGAAGAGCAGCTTAAGGAGAGTAACTTAAATAGAAACCTTGACTAATTCATTTCATGATAATTTTGTATTTCTCTAATTCTTTTTTGTTTCCCATATGTTAGTTATAAGCTGTGGAGATCCAGGTACCCTGGCCAATGGCATCCAGTTTGGGACAGATTTCACCTTCAATAAGACCGTGAGCTACCAGTGTAACCCCGGCTATGTCATGGACCCTGTCACGTCCCCCACCATCCGCTGTACCAAAGACAGCACGTGGAGCCACAGCAAACCGGTCTGCAAAGGTCTGTGTCAGCACTTGGCGGTTTGAGTCATACAGAGAGAAGTCTTTATTGAATTATGTTTTATTTCATTTTGCAAGCATTTATGTAGTCCTTCCATATGCTAGGAATTCTTGTAAACTCATTTGCCAGTATTAAATCACTTCATTTTCTTAATATTTTAATCTCAGTTTTGCATATAGGAAAACTGACTCACGGAGCGAGTTAGTAAACGGCTCAGGATCACAGATCAGGAATCGGAGACGTCAGGATTCAGATGACACTCATCCTACCTCTAAGTCCGTGTTTGGAATCCTAATGCTTTGCTCTCTGAGTAACCATGTTAACCCTGGTTGTGTTCAGTCTTACCGCAGATATGATGGGGAATATCATCATAGGAATTTAGAGTCAGGTTAGAGAGAGAAGCCATGCTGAGACTGAAGATCCACGCAGACATGGAGGTGGGGTGCGAAGGTTTATGCCTCCTACAGTTGGACTTCCCGGGGAGAACAGGGCAGGCTGAAGCCAGTCTAGGTGTCTTGAGCAAATTAGAGAGAGTGGGTTGGGTCCGTACAGTGACGAGGGAATGGGGCGGGGGCAAACAGTACAGGGACAAGGATTTGCATGGTTAGGACTTCTCCATCAGCACCAGAGAGAGAGTGTGCAGGCTTTCCTACCAGCTGGCCTAGAGGGCAGGGGTGGGGGGCAGAAAGGAGAGGAGTGGGGCTCAAAAGTGATCAGTGATCAAATATAAAAATGTGGTGCTTACTCCTTATTAGACCAGGAACAGGTAAAATAGTGTGAGAGTGGAGAGCCTGAGTGGGGGCCTTAAGAGGACAGTGCCATCTTCAACAGGCTCTGAAATACAGGCAGCTCTTGTGTAGACAGAGCTTGTTGGGGGTCCTGAATGAGACCTCAATATTCAACACTATGGCTTCCTCTCCCTTTGGACATTGGCATGTTCTTGGACTGTCCTTGTTTTACCTCCCACTAGAGTGTAAGGATGGCTCTGTCTTCTGTTCTTTCTTCTATGTGCAATTACTAATACTGTGCCTGTTACTTAGCAGGCACTACATTAATGCTTAATGGAACTCACAAAGTTGTGTTGGGGTGTTCTGGTCAAATGAGCATGTTGACGACAATTGTCAACAAAATGGTCTGGTCTCTGGAAATTCATATATTTTTTATAGACTGCTGATGCTCTTTTTAATGCTTGTTGGATTAATAATTAGCTCCATGGCTGACCAGGCCCTTCCAGATGAGACTTCCTTCTCTCCCCCTGGCCTCTTCTCATGCTGGTCACCCTCCTCACCCCTGTGTTGAACCACGCCACTTGTTACTCTTCCCGCCTGGGGGCCTGTTCACTTGACATTCCCCCTGTCTCAAACACATGTTCCCCCAACCCTCACATATGGATTCTCAAGAACTGTCTATTGAAAAAATGAATAGATGGATGGAAGGTTGAATGGCAAGAGAAGGGCCTATTTCCAGCTGCTGAGTGTGCATGTGTGACTCTGTGTGCATCTGTGTGTCTTTCTCACATGAGAAAGTGTGAGCCTGAGCGTGTGTAAGAAAACACAGGTGAAAAAATTCAGGTGGGGTTCTTCTCCTGTGGTCTAAACGGTCATTGGCAAATCCCCAGGAAGCTCTTGGCTCCTCAGGGCATAAGATGTTTGGATAGTGCATCTTAGTACAGTGGCTAGCACGGGGCAGGTGGATACGTGGGGCCAGCACCAACTGGCAGATCACCCCTGAGAATGTGTTCTTGCTCTGTGGGTCCAAGCACAAAGTCAACATCAGGCTCCGAGACTGTTATAAAACACTGGCAAGTGGTGTTTCACAGGGTCTCCTTTAACCATTTAAGCATTAGTTTTGTAATTATTCAGCAAATGGATCAACACAAAGTCTTGTAAATTATGTGCTATCTTTAAATAAAGAAAAGAATACTGCAGGAGAAATTCTTACCACCTGTACATATCCATTCAAAAGTTTGTCTTTTGTCATATGACTGAGCCCTCATTTGATTTGTCCTTGTTACCATCATAAGAAGACATAAATTGAATAAGAGGTAGTCGGTTGGAGGTAGCGAATAATTCATCCGTAGTTAACGTCTCGGCAGATGTGAGTGACGGATGAGAAGGCAGTTGTCGTGTCTGATGTGTAGTGTATGGCTAGGAATAGGCCTGTTAAGATTTGGAGGATTAGGCAGATTCCTAGGAGGGAGCCGAAGTTTCATCATGATGAAATGTTTGAGGGGGCTGGTAGGTCAATAAAAGAGTGATTGATGATTTTAATTAGTGGGTGAGATTTCCGGATGTTTGTCATTGGTGTTCTCATAGTTGAAATACAACGATGATTTTTCATGTCATTGGTCGTGGTTAGATTCCACGTGGGAATAATGATGACATATATTGTGTTTATTTTGAGTGTTATTTTTGTTGTTAGTTTTGTGGGGTTTTCTTCAAAACCTTCACCTATTTATGGGGGTTTAGTGTTGATTGTAAGTGGAGGGGTCGGTTGTGGTATTATTATGAATTTTGGAGGGTCCTTTTTGGGGTTGATGGTGTTTTTGATTTACTTGGGAGGAATGCTGGTTGTTTTTGGTTATACAACGGCTATGGCTACTGAGCAGTATCCTGAGGTATGGGTATCTAATACGACTGTTATGGGGGTATTTCTTTTAGGGTTGTTGATGGAGGTTATGTTGGTTTTATATGTTCTGAAGAGTGAGGAAGTGGGGGTGGTGTTTAAGTTTAGTGGTGTGGGGGATTGAGCTATTTATGATACTGGAGATTCTGGGGTGTTTAGTGAGGAGATTATAGGGGTTGCTGCATTGTATAGTTATGGGGCTTGGGTTGTGATTGTGACCGGTTGGTCGTTGCTTGTTGGGGTCTTGGTAATTTTAGAGGTTACTCGTGGAGATTAAAAAGTAGTATGCTTAGGGTAAGGGTGATGAGGAATGAGAGGAAATATAATTTGATTTGTCCTTTTTGGGTGGAAATTAGGATTGAGGTTTTTATTTGGAACTGGGAGATGGATTTTGGTAGGATGTTTTCTAGTCAGATTGAGTCTAGTAGAAGTGATGCTGATTTTTGGCTTATTGATAGGTTAGCGAGCGGTGGGAGTCGGTGTATAATTGTTGGGTAGTATCCTAGGAGGTTGGAGAATTTGAATACGCTGGTGGAGTGTTCTAGTTTTAAGTTATGAGTTATCAAGCTTAGTTCTAGGGCTAGTGTAAATCCTAGGATGGTTACTGCGAGGGCGGTGAGTTTTATGTAAGTAGGTATGGTTATTTCTGGGACGGTTGTGGGGTAGATATTGTTGGAGATGAAGAATCCGGCAAAAATGCTGCCAATTAAGAGGCGTTTGATGGAGTTAATTAGAAAGGGGTTATTTTCGTTGATTGAGGTCAGAGGGAGGAAGCGGGGTTGCCCTAGGAGTGCAAAGAAGATGATTCGGGTGCTGTAGACAGCTGTGAGGGATGTGGCAATGAGAGTTATTATTAGGGCTCAGGCGTTGGTGTACGATGTGTTGGCGGTTTCGATGATGAGGTCTTTGGAGTAGAAGCCTGTGAGGAAAGGTATTCCGGTGAGTGCAAGGCTGCCAATAATTAGAGATGTGGTGGTGAAGGGTATTGCATTAAATAGTCCGCCTATTTTTCGGATATCTTGCTCGTCATTTAGGCTGTGGATAATGGATCCGGAACATATAAATAGTATAGCTTTGAAGAATGCGTGAGTGCAGATGTGGAGGAATGCTAGGTAGGGTTGATTGATACCGATGGTTACGATTATCAGGCCTAGTTGGCTGGAGGTGGAGAAAGCAATGATTTTTTTGATGTCGTTTTGAGTGAGTGCGCAGATTGCTGTGAATAGTGTGGTGATAGCTCCTAGGCATAGGGTAAGTGACTGGATTGTTTTGTTGTTTTCTATTAGTGGATGGAAGCGGATTAGCAGGAAGACGCCTGCTACAACTATTGTGCTGGAGTGGAGTAGGGCTGAGACTGGTGTAGGGCCCTCTATGGCTGAAGGAAGTCATGGGTGGAGTCCAAATTGAGCGGATTTGCCAGTTGCGGCTAGGAGGAGGCCTAGGAGCGGGAGGTTGGTGAGGTTGGGGTCGAGTATGAAGATTTGTTGGAGGTCTCATGTGTTGGTGTTGAATAGGAATCAGGCTATGGCCATGATGAAGCCGATATCCCCGATGCGGTTATAAAGGATTGCTTGAAGGGCCGCGGTGTTGGCATCTGTTCGACCGTATCATCATCCGATTAGTAAGAATGACATGATGCCTACTCCCTCCCATCCGATGAACAGTTGGAAAAGATTGTTAGCTGTGACTAGAATTATTATAGTGATGAGGAATGTAAGTAAGTATTTAAAAAATCGAGTAATGTAAGGATCTGAGTGCATGTATCATAGGGAGAATTCTATAATAGATCATGTTACGAATAGGGCTACTGGTACAAAAATTATTGAGAAGTAATCTAGTTTGAAGCTTAGGGATAGTTTGAGGGTTTGTATGGTTATTCAGTGTCAGTTTGAGATGATTGTTTCTTGTCCAGAGTGAATAAATATTATAGTGGGAATTAGGCTAGTAATGAAGGCATATGAGATAGTGTTTTTTACGTGATGTGGGAACGTGCTGTTTTTGTAGGTATTGAAGATTGATGATATGATTGGGAGGGTTAGTACTAATAGTGAAACTAGTATGAGGGAGGAGAACATGTTGATTACTTTTATTTGGAGTTGCACCAATTTTTTGGTTCCTAAGACCAACGGATAGCTCCTATCCTTTAAAAGTTTGAGAGAGCCATGTTTGTTAGACATGGGGGCATGAATTAGCAGTTCTTGCATACTTTCTCGGTAAATAAGAAATATTAAGTTTCTGTTTCTAGATCCACAATCTAGTGTTTTTGTTAAACTATATTTACAGTACGTAAAGCCTAGGATAATTTTAGGGTTAAGTGACAGGAGTAGTAGGGGAGTCATGTGGAGGGCCATGAGTGCGTTTTCTCGTGTAAATGAAGGTTTAATGCTATTGATATGGTGTGTGTATTTCCCTCGTTGTGTTGTGATTAGTATATATAGGGAGTAGAGAGCGGTGATGGTGATATTGGCTCCTATTAGGATAATGGTAATATTTGATCATGAGAATGATGATATTACTACGAATAGCTCTCCAATTAGGTTAATGCTGGGAGGGAGGGCCAGGTTGGTTAGGCTGGCTAATAGTCATCAGGCTGCTATAAGGGGAAGAAGTGTTTGAAGTCCGCGGGCTAGGATTATAGTTCGGCTATGGGTACGTTCGTAATTTGAGTTTGCCAGGCAGAATAGTATTGATGATGTAAGGCCGTGGGCGATTATTAGGGCTGTAGCTCCTATATAACTTCATGGTGTTTGGATGAGGACGGCTACGATTACTAGGGCTATGTGGCTGACAGAGGAGTATGCAATAAGTGATTTCAGGTCGGTTTGTCGCAAGCAGATGGAACTAGTTATGATTATTCCTCACAGGGATAGTATGAGGAAGGGGTAGGCTATAAAGCTAGTTTGGGGGTTTAGTATTGTTGTAATTCGTAGTATTCCGTAGCCTCCTAGTTTTAGTAGAATGGCTGCTAGCACTATGGATCCGGCAATTGGGGCTTCTACATGGGCTTTTGGGAGTCAGAGGTGAAGACCATATAGGGGTATTTTGACTATGAATGCTATTATACATGCTAGTCATAGGAAGATATTGGATCAAGAGTCGGGTAGTGCTTGGTTTCAGTATTGAATTAATAGGAAGTTTAGTGAGCCTGTTAGGTTTTGGATAGAGATTAGTGCAACTAAGAGTGGGAGGGAACCTATTAGTGTGTAGAATAGGAAGTAGAGGCCTGCGTTTAGGCGTTCTGTTTGGTTGCCTCAGCGGGTGATGATAATTAGTGTTGGAACTAATGTGGCTTCAAATAGGATGTAGAAGGAGATTAGTTCTGTGGCGGTAAAAGTCATGATTAGGAAAGTTTGAAGTATGGTTAGCATGGTGATGTAGAGTTTTTTTCGGATTAGTGGTTCCTTAGATAGATGATGTTGGCTGGCTATGAGTATTAGTGGCAGTAGTCATGTTGTCAACACCAGAAGTGGGGCTGATAGGGGGTCAGAGAAGAATATTAGTGAGAAGTTTAGGCTATTGTTGCTAGGTTGGTTTAGGAGGGATAGGCTGATAAGGCTGATTAATGACTGTAGGTTGTAGTGTTAATTCAGATTATATTCTTTTTTGATAGCCATGTAAGGGGCATAAGTATGATTGTGGGAATGATGATTTTTAGCATTGGAGGAGGTTAAGGTTTTGTACGTGGTCCACTCCATAAGTATTGGAGACTATGACTAGTAGGGATAACCCTAGAGCTGCTTCGCAGGCAGCGAATACTAGTAAGATGATAGGTATTATGCTAGCTAGTGTGAAGTGGGTGTTTAGGACTATTATGGTTGCTATGACGAATAGTGATAGTATTATTCCTTCTAGGCATAGGAGTGAGGACATTAGGTGGGATCGGTACATTAGTAGGCCTACGAGGGATACTGTGAATGCTAGGAAGATATTAATATGGACTAGTGACATGTTGGTAATTATGAAGTTAATCATAGTTTAATGAGTCGAAATCATTTGTTTTGGTTTAAACTAATTACCATACTCAGTTCATTCTAGTCCTTTTTGGGTTCATTCGTAGGCTAGGCTGATGGCTAGAAGAGAGATTAGGACTAGTGCTATGATAAGTATAGTGTTTAGGTTAGTTGTTTGGGATGCTCATGGAAGGGGTAATAGGAGGGCAATTTCTAAGTCGAATAGCAGAAATGTAATGGCCACTAAGAAAAATTTTATTGAGAAAGGGAGGCGTGCTGACCCTATAGGGTCGAATCCGCATTCATATGGGCTGGTTTTTTCTGCATAGATGTTTAGTTGCGGTAGTCAGAATGCGATGAGTACGAGTAGCGAGGCTAGTAATGTGTTAGTGAGGAGTGTCAGTATGAGGTTTATTATTCTTTTTCGGGCTGTACCGAAGCTGATTGATTGGAAGTCAATTGTACTGGTCAATACTAAAAGAATAGGATCCTCATCAATAAATAGAGACGTACAAGAATAGTCAGACTACGTCGACGAAGTGTCAGTATCAAGCGGCTGCTTCGAATCCGAAGTGGTGGCTGGATGTAAAGTGGAATTTTAGTTGGCGTAGGAAACATACAATGAGGAAGGTAGATCCGATAATTACGTGTAGTCCGTGGAACCCTGTTGCCACGAAAAATGTTGATCCGTACACTCCATCTGAAATAGTAAATGAGGCTTCATAGTATTCTGAGGCTTGGAGGAGGGTGAAGTATACGCCTAGCGAAATTGTGATGAATAGGCCTTGGAGCATATTTTTACGGTTTCCTTCTATTAGGCTATGATGGGCTCAGGTGATAGAGACTCCAGATGCTAGGAGCACTGAGGTGTTGAGTAAGGGGACTTCTAGGGGGTTTAAGGGGTGGATACCTGTGGGTGGTCAGCAGCCGCCTAGTTCGGGCGTGGGGGCTAGGCTTGAGTGGTAAAAGGCTCAGAAGAAGCCAGAGAAGAAGAAGACTTCTGAGATAATAAAAAGGATTATGCCATATCGGAGTCCCTTTTGAACGATTGATGTGTGATGGCCTTGGAATGTGCTTTCTCGGATGATGTCTCGTCATCATTGATATATGGTAAGGATGTTAGTTAATAGCCCTATAGCTAGAAGTAAGGTTGAGTTAAAGTGAAATCACATGGCTAGTCCTGATGTTATCAGGAGGGCTGATAGGGCTCCTGTAAGCGGTCATGGGCTGGGGTTTACTATGTGGTAAGCGTGGGTTTGGTGGGTCATTAGGTGTTGTCGTGTAAGTAAAGGCTTACCAGGAGAGTGAATACGTAGGCTTGGATTATAGCTACTGCGAATTCGAGAATAGTTAGTAGAATTAGGATGATAAACGTAATAAGGGCTGTTGAGGGGCTGATGCTTATGAGGGCTAGTGTTGCCCCTCCGATGAGGTGTATTAGGAGGTGTCCGGCGGTAATGTTAGCGGTTAGCCGCACGGCTAGGGCTACAGGTTGAATAAATAGGCTGATAGTCTCGATAATTACTAGTATGGGGATGAGGAAAATGGGCGTTCCTTGAGGTAGAAAGTGGGCTAGGGCTGCTTTTGTTTTGTGACGAAAGCCTATGAATACTGTCCCTGCCCATAGGGGAATGGCTATGCCTAGGTTTATTGATAGTTGTGTTGTTGGTGTAAATGAGTGAGGTAGTAGGCCTAATAAGTTTGTTGAGCCAATGAATAGGATCAGTGATATGAGTATGAGAGTTCAGGTTTGTCCTTTGTTGTTATGGATAGCTATTATTTGTTTTGATGTAAGTTGGACTAGTCATTGTTGAATTGAGATTAGGCGATTGTTGATTAGTCGGTTGGACTACCTTCCTTGCTGGCCGTGTACACATTGAGAATGTCATGTTCAATCCCGGTTTCTTTTACAGTGTGATGCGTTTTGACTTTGCCTTGCTTTTATGTACTCGATGTAAATTAATGAAGAGATACTGGAGAAAATTTTCATTATTTTGATTTACTGTCTTCCTCAGTTATTCTTTTCGTAAAGAAACACAACCCTATGTCGGTGTCATTTGTAATTCATGTACAATTAAAATGTTGATCATTTGAGCATCGCGGTGGTGGTGGGGCCTCCAGAAAGTTTAATCTCATTTCTTCTTCGGAAGCAGCTGTCATGTGCACTCAGCCTCCTCAAGTACAGAACGGAAAAGTGGAGGGAGCTGATTTCCACTGGGGCGCCAGCATAAGCTACAGCTGTGTGGACGGCTACCAGCTCTCTCACTCCGCCATCCTATCCTGTGAAGGCCGTGGGGTGTGGAAAGGGGACACTCCCCAATGCCTGCGTAAGTCCTCCAGCAAAACTTGCTCCTTGGGTCGCCTTGGCAGAGGCACGGATGTACGAACCCTCAGGTTACAATTTGAGGAAAACAGCGACATGTCACGTAGAGCCCTGCAGTGATATGTAAAACCTCAAATCTGAGACTGCACTGCCCCAGGGCGGATTCTGTCCTTTCTGACATTTATTGGTTTATGAATTATACCTAAAGATTTAACAGGAACTAGTTAAGCAAGTTTAATAGGGTCACCTAATCCAGGGGCACACAGTGTCAGATGACTTCCTTGTTGTCTTCAACAGCCGTGTTCTGTGGAGACCCCGGCATCCCCGCAGAGGGGCGACTTAGCGGCAAGAGTTTCACCTATAAGTCTGAAGTCTCCTTCCAGTGCAAATCCCCCTTCATACTGGTGGGATCTTCAAGAAGAGTCTGCCAAGCTGACGGCACCTGGAGTGGCATACAGCCCACCTGCATCGGTAACCATGCCAGGGCAGCCCTGAGGGCATTTTGGGATGAGGATGTTTCATTTTAAAATCGGGTCGTTTGTGGGTACGCAGGGATGTTCCTGTAGATAATTCTTTGTGGAAGTGCTAATCAGCCAAGCCGAGGTGCAACCTCTCTTAAACGGGGCAGAGTAAGTTAGGAGTTTAAGTTAGAAGTCTATTAAAATAGCTGCTAGACCGAGTTCTCTTGCCTCAGTGTCTCCGTCTCCATCCGTCTCAACTGACAGCCACATCCTTTAGAGGAGAGACAGCTGTGTTCAAGATGCTGTCATGGCCCTTCTCCGGAACAGCCATCAGCAGGAGCACAGCCTCGCCCTTGCTTGACAGCCTTCCTCTCAATGCCCATCTTTCAGTCACTAGTGTAGCTCCTCCTAAACCATCCATACTGTTAGCAATCGTAGGAAGAGTTGCATTGGACCCTTATGTTCTGCTGACCTCAGAATAGGAGCATGAAAGTTGCAAGTCGGAAGAGACTTTATATGTGACCTAAACCCTTTGTTTTTAACTTAAATCTCCGCCTCATAGAAAGGGTTCAGATAGCAATTATATTTGTCTAAAGTCTCACTGTGAGTGGCATAGAAACCAAAACTCTTCATTCTGCATTCAGAGCAATTTTCGCCATCCCTCAGTGCTGCCTACTTACGTGTGCTGCTGGCTTAGTTTCCTTCCCAGCTTTACCGAGCAGAAGGATGGGCATTCTGCATATTTGTAGTAGACAATTAATGAGTTATATTCTTGGTTGTTTTCTAAGAAATTGAATGATATCTACTTAAAAATAGACAGGATTAGAAATCTTTTCATTGAAGCACGTCTTTTTCTAATTATAGGAATGTTTACTGCCATTCGATTTAAACTCTTGCTGTACAGTAGCTGTCTCTATACTAAAAAAAATTTTTCTTCCCCCCGATAGGTTAGTTTCTCTTGAAGACAAAAATTTCTTAAAGTTAGCTATTTTTTTCCCCACTAGCAGCTGGAAAGCAGCAAATAATAAAACTGCAGTGCCCTCTGATTGCTCAAGTCCTGCATTTTTTAGAAAAATGTCATTGTTGGTCTACCAATGTCATGCTTCAATCTGGAAGCATTAAACATATATCTCATTTTGAAATCTTGAGGAAAATTAATTCAAGAAATTTGGAATAAATTTTGGTTGACCAAAAGAGATGGCCATTAATTGAATAGTTAAAAAACAAAGGATCAAAAGAGAGAATTATTGAAGACAGTATATTATTAACCAACCAATATAGTATGTCAGTAGAGAGAAATTAAACCAGAGAATGGAAAAGAACGAGCTAATTCTGATACAGAAAATAACACACAGAGCAATGTAGAGTCTGATAAAGCACTAAAGATTAATATCTACAGAAGGTGTCTGAAAAGAAGATGAAAATAGCAATTCAATTTTTAGCTTTCATGTAAAACATCTTCCACATTTGTCAAAACATAATTTTCTCAATTTTGTAAGACCTTTTAGTAAAAATGTTGGAATTCCTTTAATAACCATATCTGGCATTCTCGGGTTTTTTTTTTTTTTTAATTGTGAATTTCAGATCCTGCCCATAACGCCTGCCCAGACCCTGGTACTCCACACTTCGGAATACAAAATAGCTCAAGAGGATATGAGGTATTCCATTTTTATTTTACTATGTTTTTCTGTAATTATAAAATGCAACTGATACTTAAACTTATGTGTATAATTTTATGGACCATATCTGATTTATGTTATATTTGCCCAAATAAAATTCATTCAGAGAGGATTTCTGTATGATATTTTAACTGTCAAAATCGAGATAACTGTGTGTATCTTACTATGCACAGTAGTAATTGCTATATTAGTTTATACTTGAAAGCACACACAATTTTGTATTTTTTGTCTGCTGAACTGACATGGCAGTTCTCAAACCAAACTGACTTGTCACTGAATAACTACATATAAAAAAGACCCTGTTTAGTGACCTGATGTAATGGGCGAATAATACTAAATTCTAGAGACAAACACAGAAGAAAATGCATCCACCACCCTTAGGCTAAGCCTACTTCATGACAGCTCTTCTCCATATGATCTCTTCTAACTAGGTGAATGATTATTAGCGTACTCCATATCACTTTTGAAAGTTCATTTGGATTTTTAAATAAAAAGTACATTAACAGTCAAGTAATACTGGCACAATACCTAAAAACGAAAACTAATGGATCCTGAAATAAAATGTTTCAACCATCTTAAGTGATCAAGTGACTTTAGGGCTCTGATTATATGACTTTGAAAGCCAAAGTTAAATACGTCTACTCCATTCAAATTAGGGATCCCATTAATTTAGAATAGTCTTTTTCTTCAGCCGCTTTCCCCTATCTCTTCTGAAACCTAAATATTCTCATTTTCTTGGCTCTGACACACATTGGCTACTTCCTGATAGCAGTCTTACACTTGAAAAGGAAGTTCTCACGGGTACCCAGTAGGTTAAATCTAATGCATTTCCTATCAGGTCTCAAATATGACCTTAAGCCTCAGGTAAATCCTTCTGGGGCATGGATATATAGAGCCAAATATATAGGAATATGGGAAAATATTCTATGTGGGCGTTGCTCTCACTAACTCACTATGAGAAATCAAAGTTTTGATCACCTTTGTTTTCAGCAATTTTTAATTTGCCCACATATAACCTATGCTACGTAAACATTTATGTTGATTGTTTTCAGCAACATATTCGTCTGATTTATCTTAAGAAACTAAAAGGCATGGATAAATCCCTCACTCCCATGAATAATAGATTTTTCCCAAAAGCAAGATTACTAATAATTTAAAGAAACAGATGCCATCTTTTAAAGAGATGACTGAGACCATCAGAGGAATCTCCCCAACTGGTTTTCTTTTTCCTCCTTCATCAGGAAACATTGAATCTTGAATGTAATAGGTTAGCTTTTTGTTTGCTTTCTTTTGCACTGTAGGCTGAAACTCATGCAGAGTGAGCCATTTCAGGTTGGAACATCCCTTTGTCACACTATGTTAATTACACGGTTTAAGTGACTAGGTCCCATTCTCCAGGCAGCCATGTCCTATAAATTTATACACTCCAGGTTAGTTTACAATAGTTGTAAACCCAGGTGACGGGTTAACCCTTTCCCGTCTTTGAACCTCAAAGTAGTTATTCATTTGAAGTTTGGAGAAATTTGAATTTTTTCTTTATAAATTCCTGCTTCTACTTTTAGGTGCCAGAGCTAAGCAGCAGCTATTCTTTTCTGACGTTCTGCATCACTAGTCGGCGTAGCAACTATTGCCACATGTTTTGCTCGTAGTTGTTCTTCCCAAAATCCCAGTGAGGGAGATAGGGACTGACCCAGAGGAGGAAACACATGTGGAGGAATTAAGTAGCTGGTTTAAGTTCTCAGAGCAGGCATCAGGGCGGACTCTGACTTGGACATTTACGTGCTTCATAAGTAAAGCCTTAGCCAACCACGTGGTCTCAAGTGGGACTATGCGGGGCACAGAGCTGCCTGCCAGGCCTGGAGCAGCTGTCTTTGAGCTGAGTCCTTTTCCTCTTCTGTTCCGCCATCCCCAGGTCTCATGTTCCGGATATACGTGATCGTGGGAGATCTTTGGTGCCCTCAGTACACGACCGTTAACTCAGTCTCTAAAAACATGTTTACTGACCACTGGGAATCCCCGCTCCAAGGCACCTGCAGTTAAATTAGGAAAATAGATAAATATACAGGTACTTCTAGTACATTGTAGTAAGTGACACATGGGCATCTGATGCATTCTTGGAAGATCAGGAAAGAATGTGCAGAGGAAGTCAAGTATAGCAAAGCATAGAGAATTAGGTGAGGATTAGCTTGGTGAAGGGCTGGTGGGAAGATGTTTCAGACACTCAGGTAGCAATAAATAGTTCATATGTTTGAAGCCCCCGAAGAACAGATTGAGTTTTGAAGGATTCTGTGATCGAGCAGGAAGCGGACAATTCCCAAAAGTGTTAACAGATTTACTCATAAATACCAATTGCTTAAGATGAGAGTAGTGGCAAAAAAATGGAAGAGGAAAAAACATAATTATAACAAACCAAAGAGAGGCAAAGCTAAGATGAAAGAGAAAAGGCATCCTTTCCATACCCAAATTAACTGCCTCTTAAATGATCAGCGTTCACCAAATCTAAGATCTGACAGGCATTGAGCAACCTGAACTGTGTATACCGTCTTAACAGGCAGTTTAAAGGGACATGTCGATTCAGACAAGGGCTTGACAGAAAAGTGAGACATTACTGGTCTACTCTTGCCCGGGCACATGCCTTCCAGCCTGACGAGTCTCTACCGATCATGTCTGTTTCTCCTCTGAAGCTAATGCTGGCTTTCCTCTCTAGGTGGGAAGCATGGTGTTTTTCAAATGCAGAAAAGGTTACCACATCCAGGGTTCCACGACTCGAACTTGCCTTGCAAATTTGACATGGAGCGGCATACAGACCGAATGCATACGTAAGTTGATTTTCCTCCACGCTCAGAAATCCGCTATTCGTTCTCCAACGTCTGGATAGGGTTTACCTGCAAGGGAAATAATGAAGGGCTGTTTTATTTTTGTCTGTTTGATGGTTTTTAATCCCTTAAATCCCCTTTAAGCATCAGCATCACTTGGGGGTCTGGCGGTAACATGAATTCTCTAGCCCCGCCCTAGACCCAGAGCCTCACTCTGAATCAGGAGCTCTGGGGGTCGGAGGGCGGTGGGAGAGTGAAGAGGAGGGCAGCAGCCTGCCGTTAACCAGGCCCCGGGTGGTGCTGAGGCACACCAAAGTCTGAGGACCTGCTGGAAAACAAAGGTGAGTGAGTAACATTGGAGATACCATTCACAGAGAGAAGACTGACTGGTGCATGCTATTATTATTCTACTCTGTTTCCATCAAGTCACTGAAGAGGCGATAAACTGGGCCGCCTGACACGTCAGAGTATAAATAGAAATATTTAAAATGTTATTTTTGAAGTCTATATGAATTGATCATTAAAATGATTACTTAGGATCAAATTTTAATTTTGTGACTTAATCATGAAAATTAGAAATGTTGTATGAATGATTAGTAAGTCAATTTTTCATCCTCTATCAATTTAGTAAAATATAGTATCTCACTCTTATGTTAAACATAAAATAATACAATGTTATAAAAAATTATTTTAATAGTACATAAGATGTGATTTTTGTACATTTATTTATCAGTATTATCAGATGTGTATTTATTTTAAAGTTGTCACCTCTATTCAAATTATATATGTGGGTATTACGTACAGACACATGCACATGCATATATGTATATAATATATACGCATATAAATATATTATATATAATATATTATAATAAATATATATTGTGTGTGTGTGGAACTTGCTAATATCAGATCTTCATTGTGTTGAAAGTTTGCTGAAGTATAAAATATTACAATATTTAAAACAATTGCATTCACAATTTTAATATTGAAAACTTATTTTATAATAATCTGCCAAGTCCTTTACTTAAGACATATGTGTGAACTTTATAAAGAATGAAAAGTCATTTGAGATCTAAATGTTACAAACGTATTTACTCCTAAATTATATTTTTAAAGGAAAAAGAATCTGTACTATTTCGATTGTTTCTAAACACACGTCAGATTTTTACCAAAATTAATTATTCATTTAAATGAACAGTAAATTTGCTAATTGCCACCAGATGAAAATCAATACATATTTCTAAATATGTGTCAATCTGTATGTGTTTAGTTTATAAGACTGCTCCTTTAAGGAGATTTAGCACTTTATTTACCTTAATAGTCTATCAGTAGTGATCTGTTTATTTCAAAGCTGTGATTTCTATCCTAAATTTCTAGATATAATTAGTTACACACACACAGACACGTATGTGGTGAGGGAGCGGTACACGTGTATATGGATGAGTGGGGTAAAGAGAGGAAGGAGGAGGAGGAGGAGGAGAGGGAGGGAGAAGCGCAGAGAGAGCTGGCAAATGCCACACGTCCGTTATGTTGTAAGTTGCACAGACTGGAATACTGGTGATATTTAAAGCTACTGTATTCACAATTTTAAATTGTAAACTAACTTTATAGCCATTTCCAAATTTGGGCTGCCTTTCTTTATTTCTCTAGATACATATGCTAACTCTGTCATGAACAAAGTTTCAGTGTTTCCTAATGGAATCAATACTGTTTCAGCGCACGCCTGCAGACAGCCAGAAACGCCAGCCCACGCGGACGTGAGAGCCATTGATCTTCCTACCTTCGGTTACACCTTAGTGTACACTTGCCATCCAGGATTCTTCCTTGCGGGCGGGTCTGAGCACAGGACGTGTAAAGCAGATATGAAGTGGACAGGGAAATCACCTGTCTGTAAAAGTAAGTCACTGAGGAGGAGGTGCAAACACATTCCTGCAGAGCACAGACCAGCACCAACTCCCCACCAGGCTAGCGCCCAGGCTTAAGATACACGAGTAAATACCCTCACGAAGTGATGTCAGTCAGCCCGACCAAATCTGTGCTTAATGTGTGTGAGCCGTGTGTGTGTGAACGTGTGTAATAAGTGTCTGACACAGTGGAGGCACACGCTGAATAGATATATAGATTTTATTATTTGTTAGTCTCATTTTAACCCAAAAAGAAAAGCTACTTGGTTGAAGAAACATATTATGAGTTAAAAGGAAAGTAGCACACAATATGTTTTTGGAAAATGTATTTTTTAAAATGTCAACGGGCCAATAACACTAAGTGTTGGTGAATCTATAAATTAAACTTTGTTCTTTTTAAGACCACAAGCTGTTTGGTGGTGGAATATATGTTTATGTATTCTTGAAATTGGTTCTACTTTTTGAAATTACACAAACAATTAATGTGGAACTGATGCATTAATTACTCACAAATTTGTGTGTTTACAAATGAGAGTCATAACTCTGGGTCGGATTTGATGATAGCTAACCTTTCAGATTCCCGCCAAACACGGACTATATACGCGAGTGCTGAACAGCATAAACAAGAATTAGGAAGTGTGATGAAACCTTGACTTTGGGTCTAGTTTCCTGGAGTCTATTCATAGTTCTCAAGTTAGGGATTCTTAAGATACGAATGTTTTCCTTGCCCTTGTCTGTCAGAAATAGAAGAATGCAAACTTTAAAAGATGGTAGTTTGATACAAACTACAAAAGCTAAGAGGTTATGAGTTAAATCTAATTTGATAGACCAAATTAAACATTCTTCAAGGGAAATAATTGGCTGTTATTCAGTATGAACTTGGAGGTTCCTTGATTTGGGTGGAGACGTAGAAAATTGAGAGAGGTTATGACATCTTAGTTATTCTGTATATTACCTTCCAGTTGGGGGCAGCGTCTCCCAAACAGGAGTCAGACCCTGGGTATAAACCACCTCCTTTGCAAGGCTCTCTGTTGTAGCACACGTTAGCTCTGCCTTGATGTTCACCATTAAACTCAATTTTCCCACACACACAATGGCTATTCTGCTGTGAATATATGGGTTTACAATGGATAGGTATAAGAGATTTATATTTTGTACATTCAAGAAATCTGGAGGAAGGAAAATTGCTTCAATTTGACATTTTTTCAAACTTATTCAAAAATAACTGTTTTTGAAAATGATAATTTGTCTTTTTACTTGTAGGTAAAGGAGTGAGAGAAGTTAATGAAACAGTTACTAAAACTCCAGGTTTGTATACCAGAACAGTTACAGATTTAAGTCAAATGAAGTGACTTGTTCCCCACAATACTGTGTACAGTGAAACAAATTTTAACACATAAATTTCTGATTCCATTAGTCCATAAGCAAATTAATGTTTCAATTATTTAAAACACCAAGCCTATGCAGATTTCTATTTCTTTCCTAGCAGTGGTTTGTGAATGGAATAACAACACTTTACTTCAAAGGAAAACCTTTGGCATCATCACTCACTGTCTCATTGAAAGGTGCCTTAGGCATTGTGCAGGCAGAAATGGATATAAAACATTGATAAAAGGATGTGATATAATGGAGAGCCTTATAAAGAGGGTTGCAATTCTTTCTTTTAAATGAGGAAGCTAAAATAAATGAGGTGATATGACAGCATGAACTCTTAATTTGAGCAGTTCAAATGGAGAGCTCCATTTTTTTCCCAAGTATTTTCATAATTCAGGCTTCCTCTGCCTCTTAAAAGGTTAATTATTGCTTTTTGTTCTACATGGTACCTTGCTAAGTGCATGATATAGCAAATCGGAAAGATTGCAGTGCTGGTTCTGAAGGAAGGTGTTCATCACCCCAAATCTTCTGGTGTATTCTATCCATGTTATAAATTCAGTGAATAGTTAAATAATACAGTGTGTCCCCAAATTATATTTTAAGTCAAGCTTTTTTTCCTTCGTAAATATATAAGGCCACCTTCCTAGTGGTTGCCTTATTTGAGTTTTAACCACTGGCTTCTTAGACATAAAGCTCTTCTCCAGAATCAAATGTGGAAAGAGTACCAGTAATGCTACTGTTGAGGCCCACTGCTGTGTGACACATTTAATTCTTATATGAGGCAAAAGGTCCCACGTGATTAAAGGAATTTCTCCAGTGTAGACCGTGAAGCATAAAAACTCCCTTTTTTAAAAAGAAGTCTTTCTAGACTACTCTATTTCAATGCTATTTACAAATTAAATACAGAAATCGATACTCTTTATCCAGGCAACATTTTCTTCAATGGAAGGAACCGCAATCTGTTGTTGTGGTGGTGGTGTGCTTGCTCTGTTTTTGTTTGCTTACTTTTTGTTCCAGATGTTAAAATAGCTGCACACTTTTTTTTTGAAGTAACGTTATCTCATTCTCTCTGAAGGGAAGTGATAATTAAACGTGGTTCTTTATCAGGGTGGCACATTCTAACACACCTCGACTTTTGTTCTGTTACATTGCAAACTACCAGCAGCAAGTCAAATGACAAGGACTCGAAAAGAGCATCTTACCGCAGCACTGATGGTCAGATGCACATACAAACAAGCCACTTCTAAGACACTGGTCATGCCTTACTGGACCCAGTCAGGCGTGCCCCATTACTCCGACATGCCAACAAGAGTAGCTTAAGTAAAAGGCTTGATCAAGTGCATTAACAGCTCAGCTGAGTGTGTAAATTCTAATTAGGGGAAACAGTCAATATTATTTTAAAAGCCATTAATTTTAGTCAGGAAAATAAATTCATTTTGAGCTTATGAATTAAAACTGGGCCTCTGTGATGCTGCTGATGGACTGGTAGAAGGATTTCATGTCAGTTATCAATAAGCAAATGGGTTAGATGTCTGTCTTATCTCGGTTTTAAACTTGTTTAATTTTTGTGTGTGTGAGGAAGATTGTCGCTGAGCTAACATCTGTGCCAATCCTCCTCTATTTTTTGTATATGGACCTCCACCACAGTATCACTTGGTGAGTGATGTGTAGGTCCGCGCCTAGGATCTGTACCCGTGAAACCCAGGCCGCCAAAGTGGAGCATGTAAACTTAATCACTACACCACCGAGCCAGCCCCTAAACTTATTTAATTTTTAAAATGATTGTTATTACGAAGTTGGGTCCATTCAAAGCTATAGGAAGTGATTACATTCTGTTCTTTAACTCTTGTGTTGCTAGGATGTATTTTGTAGGTGTAGCCTGTCTAGAAAGACAGGAAAACAGCCAATTGGACTGAAAAGAGAAGCATGAACCCAGACACAATATCCATGCCCTCATCATCTGTTGTTATAACTGGATTTGCTAAAAAATATCTGTAGAGAAAAATGCATCTTTATTTGTACCCAGCAAGTCAAGCAATATGTTCCCACCAATTCTACTTACAGTGGATCTTGTCCACTTAAACATTTAGGCACCTCAGGAGGCAAAAGGCAAAGAGAAACTTAGTGGAATCATTGGTGTAGATTTACATCAGTTATCCTATAACATTTTATATTAATATTGTGAAAATGGCAGGGTATTATACATGTTTATTAACAGAAATGTGAAAAATAAGTTTAATTTTTTTACAACCAGTGAAAACAAGAGAGGATACCTTAATAATCTAAGTATTCTTGTGCCAGATGAATTTTAATGTTTTAAAAAGACTTTATGCCTTTTATTTCTAAATTTAAATAAAAGATAGAAGGATATATAATGTCATATATATGGCATGCATATGTGTATGATATTTGACATCATTGAATCCAACTTTCTTGCCCATACTGGAATATTTTTTCCAAGGAGATTAAAGTAGAGTAGAAGAGCATGCACTGGCTCTACTTACAAAATAAAGACCTCAAGAAATAAAACACCTTGGTCTTCATACGCTGGGTGTGTCTAGTCAAAGTGGCGCATTGAAATGCAAGCTTTTTGAGGGCAGGAGTTTCCTGACAGATGATCTGTATCAGTTCTTCTGAGCCTTCCAAGTCTTTTGAAGAGTAGACTTGTGGGCTGGCCCTGTGGCATAGTGGTTAAGTTCAATGCACTCTACTTCAGGAGGCTGGGTTCTCAAGTTCAGATTCCAGGCAAGGACCTACAGCACTCATCAGCTATGCTGTGGCGGCGACTGACATAAAAAGTGGAGGAAGATTGGCACAGATGTTAGCTCAGGGCTAATATTGCTCAAGCAAAAAAAAAAAGAGGAAGATTAGCAACAGATGTTAGCTCATGGCTAATCTTCCTAAGGAAAAAAAATAGTAGACTTGGATATTAAATGAAATATCAGTAGTGATTTCCTGGATCAGTTTAATATATTTCTCATTAAGCACAATCAAATCTAACCCAATATTAGTAGTACCAATTACCCATACCCTCTGGCCTTGGTAGGTCTGTTAAAACAGGTATGCTTTGTCATCTAAAGTATTTCTCCAACAAAGTAACAAATGTATATTTGCATCTTACAATAATCTCCCTCCTCGTTTCATTGATGTTTACACATGCTAGGAGGGGACACTGGAATCGATCATCTTTGTCTTCATTGTCATTATTTGTGATGTCTCACTGAGCAGTATTACACCCTCTCTGTTTTAAAATACCTACATTTAATTTTTCTGCGTATGCTAACATTCATCTGTTTTTCCCCCCACAGTTCCTTCAGATGTCTTTTTCATCAGTTCGGTGTGGAAGGGATATTATGAATATTTAGGGAAAAGGCAACCAGCAACTCTCACCGTGGACTGGTTCAACGCGACAAGCAGCCAGGTGAACGCGACCTTCACCGAGACCTCTCAGGTGGAGCTGAGATTGACAGGTGGGCCCTGGAAGTTTTACTAAATGCGTATATGTTATCACAGAGGAGGGAGCCAACGTTTATTAAGTACTTATTAATATTACGTTGGCTTTGCATAAACTACATCTTGCTGGATCATCTCAATATCCATGGCAGGTGGGTATTACTTGCCCATTTTAAAGATTACAAAACTCGTACAGAAAAGTGAATGAATTTGCTCAAAATTATGCCCATATTAAGTCAAAGATGTAAGATTTATATCCAGATATGCACGTCTCCAAACTTCATTCTTTCAATATCTGGTTTTTTAACTCATTGCTCCTTTCGAGTTCTTTTCTCGTTCCAGAATTAACAGACTAACAACAGTTCTGATTTCTATGCCAGACACTCAGTACTACACATATATCACGTTTTTTATCCTTACATCAATCCTATGATGTAAGTATTCTTATTGAACACATTTTTATCTATTAAAAAGAGAGGGAAAGGAGAGAGACAGACAGACAGACACACCCAAGAGTAGCCTTCCTAAGGGAACATGGAAGAGGTAGAATTTGAACACAGCATCAGAATTTCAGCAAACAGAATCTTGAGCCCACACTCAGTAAGACACTGAATCCCTTCATGCTTAAATGTAGTGTCTTTTTAAAAATTTTTATTTATCTTTTTACATATATTATTATTTTTTTGGGGGGGGAAGATTAGCCCTGAGCTAACATCTACCACCAATCCTCCTCTTTTTGCTGAGGAAGATTTGCCCTGAGCTAACATCCATGCCCATCTTCCTCTATTTTTTTCCCTTCTCTCCAAAGCCTCCCAGTACACAGTTGTGTATTTTAGTTGTGGGTCCTTCTAGTTGCGGCATGTGGGATGCCACCTCAGTATGGCTTGATGAGCGGTGCTAGATCCGTGCCCAGGATCCAAACTGGCGAACCCGTGGGCTGCTGAATTGGAGCACACGAACTTAACCACTTGGCCATCAGGCGGCCCTCACTTTGTGCGTGTTAGGATATGGAGAGGAGCGGTAGAGAGAGCAGATTCCATAGCTATTAGCACTTTTAAGGGGAAGATCATGTGGTCCGCAGTCTTCAGCCTGCTGTCTTACTGACTTACAGAATGCTGTAAACTGAGCACGTGTTAATGAGAGGAAACCAGGATGCTTGTTCATAGCTGGGGTTTGTTTTTTAAGGCAAGTTACCTGCCGTATTTTTCTCTTTTTTTTTTTTTTTTTGAGGAAGATTAGCCTTGAGCTAACTACTGCTAATCCTCCTCTTTTTCTGAGGAAGAGTGGCCCTGAGCTAACACCCATGGCCATCTTCCTCTGCTTTATATGTGGGATGCCTACCACAGCATGGCTTTTGCTAAGAAGTGCCCTGTCTGCACCGGGGATCCGAACCGGTGGACCCCGGGCCGCCAAGAAACAGAACATACGCACTTAACCGCTGCACCACTGGGCTGGCCCCTACCTACTGTATTTTTATGGCAGGAAGGAGAAAAGGTGTTAAAATGGTTTCTAATGAAGTCAGATATTTAAATGCTGAATGACCAATGTGTTTTATGGAGACAAAAAAACCAATAAATGATAAAAAAGAAAACTCACTTCTGACAACAAGGTATTTTTCTATAGACCAACTCCTAAAGGCTTGAGACTCTCCCTAAGTCATCCGCAAGGCCAGCCTGCTTCTGAACACCCAGAGGCCCCCAGATGGCACCCACTTTCTCCGCAGTCGCTAGACTGCCACATGCTTGATCTTTAGAAACTATGATAACGGGTCAAGCTTTTCTGCCATTCCTCACATCCACTTTCCTACTTCTTTGTGAGAAAACATCTGAAAATAGTACACACAGCCTGGATTTAGGAGAAGCAGAATCATCCATGCTCATAGATTTTTAACAAGTACATACTTAGGAATGCATGGTCTGGGGGCCCACACGTCGCTCTGCATCTTGAACCTGTGAGTGTGTAAATCGTTTAGACCAAGTGCTGCCATCTGGTCATGGATCAGAATAAGCAGAGGAACTTTTTAAATATTCAAATTCCCCAGTCTCACCCAACTGCATTGGATGATCTATTTTTTTTCCCCAAAGAAAACGCTCCAGTATGATTTTGATGCGGCTGATGTCCGTAGATCAGTGTTGGGAAGTCTCTGGTCTAGACGGGAAAGTGTTTGGATCAAGTGTCATTCCAGCTGAGTCTCGGTGGACATATGGAGACTTCTTGGCATGTGAATTCTGATTCCCCAAGGAGGAAGGGACGCTAACATTGTGGAGTGCCAGCTAGGGCACAGATTCTGCTGGATGCTGTTATTTAATCAGCATAAAAAATATCCCATAAAGATATATTTTATGATCTCTACTTGTCACTCGTAAAACTGAAGTTCAGAGTTTTAGGGGTTAAACCCATTGCCCAAAACACAGAGCTGCTGATGGCGGAAATGGGCATCAGCCCAAACTAAAGCCTTCAGGGGTCCTTCTTGTCAGTTGACTTGAACAATGGGTTCCTTCCGTTCTGTGCGCTCGGCCATGCAGACGAGTCCTGGGATACTAGAGCTCCGCATCTCTAATCTGAGTGAGTGGGAATTGACTGCTGCACTCTCTGAGCCTGTCTTCTCTGCACAGGAGACATTAGGGTTCATCACTAATGGTTTAATATTTTGATATTTGTTTGTTTATTCATTTATTATATCCTTTGTGTAGGGAGCTAGCGGTAGCTGCAGGCATATTTCCTGTCTGTGCCCCATCCTAACCACTCCGGGCATCATTATGAAGCAATCCTGCGAGGCAGGACTGTGTAACCACTTCGTTCCCAAGATCCTGATGGCCACACAATACGTCCAACACGCTTCGTTCGCTGTGCTATTCGTTTCAAATTAATGGGTGCAATTCATCTTTATAAGGAGCTATATTTAGGGTTAGGGTTATGGTCTCCTTTTTCTACATACTTCTCAGAAGTGACTAAAATAGGAATAAGAAATGCTAGATTTTAAAAATTAATATAATTGAATGTGTATTCCTTTCATCATTTCCGTGGGATAAAGATGTTGAATTTAGTGAAGTGGATTATACTCATTCAAAATTGATGAGGACTTTAAGAGGAAGTGATTTTAAGGAAAAAAGAAGTGCCGAAGCTGAAATTTAAAAATAAAAATAATTTCTGTTACCTATGATATTATCATCTCTGTACCATATTCCAAATCAAATGGATTGAATGCCTGAATTATTAACTCTTGTGAATTCCTGCAACGTGAGAATAATCGACTTCCATCTTTTTGCAGGTGTTTACAAGAAGGAGGAGGCCCACTTACTGCTGAAAGCTTTTCAGATTAAAGGTCCCGTAGATATTTTTGTCAGCAAGTTTGAAAACGACAACTGGGGACTGGATGGTTATGTAAGTACTTTGTGAGGGTTGTCACAAAGCACAGATTTTCTCGTCCTTGCTGTCTGCACTGAGGCAGGAGCAGCAGAGGAGGTTTCTTTCTGAGAGGAGCTGTGTTGCGTCTGCCCCTGGAAAACCAGCCGTCCCTCTTCACAACAGCTTGGCCATTTTACTGCTTCATTTCATAGTGAAGAAACCTCATCTCTGAAAGGAGAAATAAATTGGCCAAGGGCACATGGGTTGTAAACGGCAGAGACAAAACAAGAACGCAGATCCATGTTCTGTGCTTGTTAACACGACTTTCCACCCTAAGGGTGGGGCCGAATCTTTCCAAAGCTATCAAAAATTTCAAAAATAGTCATTCCCAGGTAAGCAGAGAGACTCAAGATGCCCTCCTTCATATCCTTCTTTGCAAGTTAACCATTTGTTTGGATTCTCATTCATTATCTGACTTAACGATGTACAGCCTTACATGAAGTGCACCGGCCAATAGTCATGACACAAAGTGAGTCTTACATAATGTAGGTTATGTATTAATGCATATATTTATCCCCCTTGGCAAATGATAGCGAACCTATGAAGACATTGTAAAATGTACTGCCTGTTTCAAGATCAAAATGAGATTGTGAGAATTTATGTTTGTTCAGGTTCACCTTTGTATTTTCCAATCTTTAACCATAAATGTGTCACTGAAAGGAAAGACAAAAATAAACTATTTAGCCTATAATATTTAAATATAAGAAATACAATTATACTATAATAAAAGAACAGATTACTATTAATCCTTTGTATGCGTTTACCTTCCTTTTTGTGCATGTTAGGTATCGTCAGGACTTGAAAGAGGAGGATTTACTTTCCAAGGTGATATACATGGAAAAGACTTCGGAAAATTCAAGCTTGAAAGGCAAGGTAAACTGCACTTAGGATATTTTTTTAAGCAAATATCCGTTTGGCCTTCAAATGATTATGCTGAGAAGTAATGAAAAGGTCAGGACTCTGAAAGAAACATGAACAAACATATTGGAGAGACTAACATATTTACAGATGAATGGGAAAAAAATTCCTCTGAACAACAAAATAAACAAAGCTGGAAAAAGTGCAATAAATATGCCAGACATGAGATTAGTATTCTTACTATATAAAGACATATTAAAAATAAGGGAGAAAAAAGCAAAGGCAAAACTCAGTTAAAAAAGAAACAAACTACATTATCCTAAGAAAATCATTAAGTAAGAGTAATTAGAATTGGCCAACAAACCATGAAAAGGTCTTCAACTTCAAAAACGTATATTATGGCCACAAAGATCATTTTTAGTTATCAGAATGGCAAAGTTTTAAAAAAATGATTCTGAGTGGGCAGTAGAAATAGGCATTCAGGTGTTGAATTTTGGTGGATATATGAATAGATATGTACAATTTGGCAATACTTTTTCATCCACCAATTCTATCTCTAGAATTTTTAATCAGACAAGTGTGAAAAGTGTTCTTTGCATCTTCAGGTGTGTTTAAAGCAGGCCAGGCTTTAATAGTTGACAGTAGAAATAACCTGTATATCTTACACATCTATCACAAAGGAATTGCTTAAATAATTTTATGCAATGTGTTACATTAAATAGAAAAGAGTGTCATTCAGTTTCTTCGTTAAGGGAATGAGGACTATATATTGACGTGGAAAGATGTTCATGACTTAGATATGACAAAAAAAAGTTTCCTGTAGACAGACAGACAGGCAGACAGGCCCTTCTTCCTTATTTATGTCTTTCTCCACGACTTGATTTTTACCTTAGTAGTTAGAACAGGAAAATATATGTGAAAAAACACTAGATTTGAATCTTACCTTACGCACTTGTCAGTTTTGTAATCTAGGATGAGTGACAATGCTCTTGAGCCTGTTTCTTCTTCTGAAAACTCAGGAGAGAAGTCAGTTCTGGTTGTCAGGAAGATTAAGAGACAATGTAAGCATTAGCCTTCTGCGTGCTAAGCTCTTTTCACACAAAAGTCATTACTATAGTTGTTGCTACCAACACAGAGGAGAAAATGCATTTTTGTAAGAGATTAGCACCGAATTTCTCCTGAATAGTCTAAACCACTTTGTACCTTACTTGTAGAATTCTATTAACGTATTAATTTTATAAAGAAGAATATTGTCATATAGACTTCAACACCACGGCTGCCTTCCAGAGGCACAAGAGTGTAATATTTTGAGATGATTATCACGGATAAACTCATTTCATGAGACTTTTATCAAAATACTGAGGGATTCCACAAGAAATGTATGCCAACCTGTATCGTATCAAAGTTAAAACAAAAAAAAAACTTAATCAAAAGGATAATTAGTCATAAAATATTCTAATTCCACCATCCCAAACTCAGTAGTTTTAAATAGAAGAGCTTCAAATTATAATGTCAGCAATGGCTGAGATGATATTTTAAATTGGGTTATAGTATTTTGAGGTAATGAAGTAGAATAAATGCATTAGACCAACACTAATGATGGTTCAAGTTTTCTCTTGCTCTAAGCCAAACCCTGCAGTTATTTGTCCTCCTTTCTCCCTGTGGCACACGCTCTAGTAATTTCATTTAAGGACACCCCAGTGAGCTGTCCAGATCCTCTGTGGATGTCTGAGTTTACTCATCCAGTGCACCTGACCTGAACGATCACTTTGCTGTTGCAAATTCCCTCTGCATTACCCCATTTCTTTTTAATGTAGCAAAATAACACCTTGCCTTAACCAGTAATCTTTATTCCCATGTGATGATGAGCTCACTGTCAGGGAAAACAATTTGCCTCACAAAACAATTTGAATCACAAGCAAGTCTCCCATTGAACTAATTGGAAAAGTCTATGTGTAAGTAATGCTTTAATAACAACCATTCATTTGAGAGTTATGGCTAAATTGTATTTTGTCAACAGATAAACTGGAAAAAAAGTGATTATCATTAAATGGCTACTAAACCAAGTCAGTCTGAAAGACAACTCTAATGTAGAAACTTGTGTAAGAAACTGAACAATGAATTGGTTTCCCCATTAAAATTGAAGTCAAAATTTTCAATAAAATAAAAATAAAACTTTACAAATTTTTAATTAAAATTAAAATTTCCCCCATACATACAGAAACAGAATAGGAGAAAATATATGCAAGTCATGTACCTGATAAGGGACTCGTGTCCAGAATATATAAAGGGCTCGTATGGCTCAATAATACAGAGACAAATAACCTAACTAAAAAATTGGCAAAGGATTTGAATAGATACTTCTCTAGAGATATACAAATGATCAATAAGCACATGTAATGATGCTCAACGTCATTAGTCATTAGTGAAATGCAAATCAAAACCACAAGAGACACCACTGCACATCTACTAGGAAAGCTATGGTTGTGAAGACGACAAGTGGTGGCAAAGATGTGGAGAAATTGGAACTCTCATACTCGGCTGATGGAATGTGAAAATGACACAGCTCCTGTGGAAGACAGTCTGGCTGTTCATCAAATAGTTAAACATAGAGTTACCATAAGATCCAGCAATTGCGCTCCTACGTGTATAGCCAACAGGACTGAAAACTTATATTCACATAGAAATTTGTACACGAATGCTTCTAGCAGTATTATTCCTAATAGCCTAAATGTGGAAACAACCCAAATGTCCATCAACTAACGAATGGATAAACAAAATGTACATCCATACAATGGAATGTTATCTTGAAAACACTATGCTAAGTAAGAGAAGCCATTCACAAAAAAACACATACTTATGATTTTATTGATATGAAATGTCCAAAACAGGTAAATCTATGTAGACACAAAGTAGATTAGTGGTTGCCCAGAGGAGGAGGTTGGGGGAGCGGAGGATGGGGACTGACTGCTAAGGGATAATGGGTTTATTGTAGGGAGACAACAACCTTCTCACCTTAGATTATGGTGATGATGGCAACACCATGTGAACATCAAAAAACCCTTGAATTGTATGTATGCTTTAAATGGGTAAATTCTATAGCATGTGAATTTCTTTCAATAACGCTCTTTGAAGAAATTGAATGGCCTACCTTGTAACATGTGCAAAGGTCCTCATCCTCATTCTTAAGTAAAGATATGAGAAAACTACTACATACAGTCTTCGATTTATCTGAGGAGCAGCAGTAGCAGTCATGATAATATGAAGAGGAGGCAGAATGGGAGGAGGGAGGGGTGGGAAATGGAGGGACAGGAGGTGGCAGTTAGATATTGTACAACTAAATATTATAAATAATATTTATGATATAATATAATTATTATAATAAACTAAATAATATAAGTAGATGTTATACAACTATATAATACTAAAAGTTACAAATTCTGTTAGGCAATGATTCTACTTGTGAGAAATCATCCTGTGTATTTAGGCTCCTACTGATGTATAGCTGTAGAAAAAGAGTTTCATTGCAGCATTTTAGAAAAAAGACTAGAATGGCCTAAAACTTCTTCAAAAGAAGACTGGCTAAATAAATTCTGACATATCCAATTAAAAGAATTCCATAGGGGCCGACCTGGTGGTGCAGTGGTTAAGTTTGCATGTTCTGTTTTGGTGGCCTGGGGTTCGCCGGTTCAGATCCCAGGTGCGGACATGGCACTGCTTGGCAAGCCATGCTGTGGTAGGCATCCCACATATAAAGCAGAGGAAGATGGGCACAGATGTTAGCTCAGGGCCAGTCTTCCTCAGCAAAAATAGGAGGATTGACAGCAGATGTCAGCTCAGGGCTAATCTTCCTCAGAAAAACCAAACCAAACCAAAAGAACAACAAAACTAAAAGAATTCTATATACCTAAAAAATTTAAATCTGATTCATATCTTCTGATGGAAGAACCTCAAAAACATATAGTTTTAAGTTTAAAAAGCCAAATACAAAATATGTACACAGTATTTGCATTTTTTAGAAAAGTAATAAAAGAAACAAATATATATATAGTATATTGCTGGAAGGACACTCAAAAAAAAAAAACCCCAAAAACCCAACAACCACAAAGAGGAAGTAAGCCTTTATTTCCATTGTCCTTTATATTATTTATTTTCATATCTTTGTATGCCATTTTAATTAATATCATGTGCATGTATTATCCTTTAAATCATTAAAATAAGGGTAAATAACTGAAATTAACTAGGAGCTCCTGAAAGCATAATGATTTCAGAGTAAGGTTGGTTGTTTAATTCACAAGGACTTTCTTTCATGTTGCTCTGTGTTAGGATGTGACGTCTCTTGTGGCATGTGGATTTTCCAGGATTTTATTGATTAAAAGTCTAATATCTATTATGTCCAAAAGTTCTGTTTGCAGAACTTAATTTAAGCAGAATACAAACGTGTTAGAATGAGGCCAAAAGACTCACAGAATTATGGAAACCTCGAGAATGAGGTATTGTAACTTAAGGGAAACCAGTGGGTGCTGAAATCCTACAAAGACAGCAAGACTTTTTCATTTCAAAAATAGATATCGAGCACATATTGTCTTCTAGGCTCTATTGTAGGCACTGGGACTTCAAGAGGAGAACCAGCCGAAAAACTAGCCTGGCATGATAGAACTTATATTCCAGGAAATATAGGTCCTCATGAACTTCTGCTAGGTGCCAGACACTGTTCTAAGTAGCTGCGACGTCCTGGGGTTTTAATTCTCACAACAAACCTGTGGGGTTGGTGCCATCTGAGCCCTGTACCGAGGTTCTCCCTGTCACACAGTGCCGTGCCTGGTGGCTGGGTGTTACTGCTGCTCCACCGACGCCCACACTCTGCCTGCTGTTCCTGGAATCACCACCAGGGGCATCTGGTGTTCCCACTAGGGTTCTAGGCACCACCACAGCCATGAGAATCAGTTCTAAACCATCTCAGGATGCTTTGCATCACTCACTCCAAGTTCAGGGCCCAGATAGGGAGCATCCAGTTGACTTAACTCTGCTAACATGCACATCACCTGAATGCTGAGATTAGAGGGAACAGTATTAGGCACTTCCCCTTGCATCGTAGGTGGTGACTGCTTTTGACAATGAAAAATTAAATCTGACTCATATGCGTCAATATGGAAGAACCTCAAAAAGATATGATTATGTTACAAAAAGCCAGCATCAAGGATAAAATACGTTCCTATTAGATCTTAACATGGTAGAAAGTAGCATAATCCTGCATCTATTGAAGCAAATGAAAATGATGTTAAGTTTGTATGTGAAAATTCAAGAATTTTTATTTAAAAAGATATTCAAGTGTTTTTAAATATTTTTTGTTTGCATTTATTGTTTGTAAAAAAAAGTGAATCAAGATTTCTTTCTATTTAATGTCCCATAAATTCAAGAAATCTACTTCTAAAACCAGGTCATCTTTTTAAAATAATTCTGCTACGTTCAGATGACCCCAATCCTAATTCATTACACATGTGCATTGAGTGAATCCATGCAATTAAGCCAAATACATTTCTAAATCGTATTTCATAAGTAAACTCTTCAAGAACAAGCTTCTGTATGTTTGCATCTCTCTCAATGTCCTGCATATGTTTGCCACTGTAGATATGAATTAAAGAGCTAATGATTATATAGTCTTTGCAGTGTTAGATGTTTAGATCAATCTTCCTTTCTAAGGAACAGAAATCACGTTTTACCATTCTTTTGTGTCCTTATAGAAACTTTCATTATAGCACTTAGGTGCTTTCTTCTTTTGAGTATTTCTAAACTGTGTAAGGAATTTTGGAATCTACCTCAAATAAAAGTAGATTATACTAATATATTCACATATGGAGAATATAATGCCATTTATATAGAGATCTGGGATATTTATGCAATTTCGGTGACGTTTTGCTGATTCTGCTCCTTAGGACAGGAGAAAACAGCAAATACTACCCATCTCTGTATGTAGATAAAGCCATATAGATACTTTCAGTTAATTTTTACACAAATGCAAATATCTATAACTATAAGCAAAAGTCAGAATGTAGAGTGCCCTTTGCCTTTCTTACGCTGGAAACATGAGGCCCCTTCATGGTATCATTGAATGTCAGTAAGTAAAATCTTTTGAAAAGACTATCAGTTAGTTCTCTCTGGAATTACAACTTCCTCTGCTTCTTGTATAATTTATATTCATTTATAAAATTTATCATAACTTTACCTTTGTTTAAGCATAAGTGCAGCAACTGCAAATTAAACATTCTTCTTCTTTTCCAGATCCCTTAAGCTCTGGTCAAGATTCTTCAAATCATTCCCACGGCACTAGCAGCGGGTCTGTCGCGGCTGCCATTCTGGTTCCATTCTTTGCTCTAATTTTATCAGGGTTTGCATTTTACCTCTACAAACACAGGTACTGTGCAACGTCATTTATTTGCAAACATTGTTATGGTAAATTATTGGTTTGCTGACTGTGCATGCTCTCCCACTCACAGGCACATATATTTTATACCACTATGCACTATTCTCTCCTAGGGTAAGAATGCTCATACGGCAAAGTTTTGTTTTGTTTTCTTTATTTGCCATACTTTTTCAGTGAGACATCTCTGAGTAATAAACTTTAGGAGAATAAGTAAGTAGATTAAGACAAAACATGCTACGTTTTTTGTTCCACTGAAAGATGCATTAAAGGATCTTGTTCCTACCTTCGAGCTCTAGGACCAACCATCAGGAGCATTGAGGTGGCCTTTCCCCTTTCCAGCAGAAGATTGAACAGAATGATCTCCTCTTTCAACTCCATGAATCTATGATTTATAAATTGTTCATTTATTCCTTCCTTCAACAAATACAAATTGAGTTCATACTGTGTACTAAGCAATACTAATCGTCTGTCTCTTGAAAAAAATGTCCTGGATATATATGAATTTGTATATCCCTACTAACTGGAAAATGTCAAAACTTGGAGAAAAAAAACTTTAAGGAAATTGACCCTTTCCTTGGGGTTGAGATGGATGCCAAAAAGAAGAAATCAAAAATATATTTTGGAAGAAATATAAATCATTCTTCATTTTGTGTCTATATGGAATAATACATTACCTGGAGGAATTTGGCATATGCCAAACTGCCCGAAAACACTGTTGAGAATAGCAGATTTCCCTAAAAATAACAATAAAAAAATTATGATCCCCTGAAATAAGATTAAGATATATTAAATGTGTCCAATGTTTATTTATATAATACAGACATTTCTACTTACTTCTGGTTAAAAAAAACTGGTCTGAGGATGTTGGGTTTTTTTTTTTATGACATAGAATAGCTTTAAAAATGCATTCTTATACTTTTTTAAAAATATAAAATAGTAAGAATCTTACTTCAAAATTATATTGTATTAGCTGTTCACAGGTGTGTTCTCGCTTTCCTGTGGTTGGTAATGTTCTTACTTTAAAAAGATAACCCAGTGACAAGAATCTCAAATGGTGTTTACAAAACTAAAGATTGGCACAGCTGTATTAATTAAGTATTATTATTTTTATTTTGAAGAAAAAAATATCCTATGTGCACAAGTCTGGTAAACCTTATCCTTAAATTTCTACTTGGAGCTAGTTGAAAATTTAGCAAATGTGGAAATATATCCCACTGCCTTATCCTGTAAAATGCCATCATTACAAATGCTTCTCTTCTTATAATACAAGTTCCTCTTTTAATATAAATTAAAAATATATCTTTCACACATTTCTCTAGGATATATAATATCCATACAGTAGGAACTTTTTATAATTCCTGCAAATTCACTTTTGCTTTTTTTTGGCTTCCACGTTAATCCCAAGGGAAAGATGTAGTTCATTAAAGATCGCTTTCCCCACCTTTTGACATGTTGCCTGTCAGTGGGGACACCTCTGGTAACCTGCTGTGGTTCCCTCTGGCCGCCCCACGTGCCTGAGATGGACAGCATCCCCACACGTCACCGAGTTTTCCTCGATGCTCACCGAGTTTTCCTCGATGCCCCTCCCAGGGATGCAGACCTTTATACAAGTCTCAGAGAAAGCTATTTTCAGCATCTCTCTTGTCCTTTAAAAAGATAAGCCCACACCATTGTATATACTTATACATCAATTAAACATTACTTCTGATTATGTCTTAATTTTAAGACCACATGGCATTGGGAGAATATTCAACATACTCCACAACGATAGTCTATAAACCTTAGAAGCTTCCCCAGAAACATTCAGTATGAGATGCGTCAGTGAAGGTAAGGCAGGGAATAGATCTCAGATTAGAAAGCCAGACAGGAGGGAGCAAATAAGTGTATTTTTTATATGAATCTGACACCTACTTTGCATTTCCACTCCTGTGGGCTGCTGGGAAATTTAACCTCAGTGTGAGTGTCTCTCTTCTCAACGTGGCTCCTCATCCAAGAGGCTGCCCTGTGTCTGGAGACTGGAAGGAGGCTCTCTGGTCTGATGGCTACCAGAACAGTTCTTAAGCCACCATGACTTCTAAATCTGTAGAGTCTTGCAGTTCCCTGCTTCTGTGTTATGTGAGGGCTGTGGGGATTTTTGCAGGAGGAAGGAACGCATGCCCCATTGCCCAGGTGCTTCTTCTGAGGTCTTGCCACCTACCTGGGAACCCACCAAGCGGGTAGCTTTCTCCCCACGGGCTCCCTACCCTCTACAGATATCAAAATTCCTTAAGGAGTTGGCGCTTTACTTCTCCAGATAAAACCCTGTTTCCGCTCATTTCTGAGTTTCTCCCCTTACTTGTGTGCTTGGAGTTGTTTTCTTGATCAGAGCCAGGGTTCCTGACTCAGGACGTCAACATGATTTCCGTCTCAGCAGCCCCAAAGTCTGGTCCACCACTGTAGTGTTTCCCTGGCAATGAAGGAATCATGGTGACTCGTGACCTGGGAGATTAAATGAACGTTTTAGCCAGGTCTAAGCTTCATTAACATTTGGCTGAATTTGTTTACTAACCTTTGCTACTGGAGCATTTTCAAGTTCAATGTCAAAGACCTCACCAGCCCCTAGGCCATTTGCAAACTGCTTTTCTGCTGACAGAAACCTACTTTTCTAAGATTCACACACTTTTTAGTTCTCTGTTTCTTAATGAACATATTATAACTTAAGAAAATCCACTAGGAAATCACTGAAACAGAAGTTTCTTTACATCCAATATCAAGTGATGTTTTTGCTAGTATAATTTACATTAAAGTTCTGTTTTTAACAGAAAAATTATATATTTTTCTTGTATAATTTCTTCTGAAAATAGCTGGGGGCAGACTCGATAGCTTTAAGTATTATATATCTAAAAATCTTTTCATTCTCTAATCTTACATAATATATATGAGTTTTCTTTTAACCAGAAAATGTGAACAATAGCTCAATAATGTATATAGTGTCTTTCCTATAACTTACTCAGTAGACACAAAATTATGTTACAGAAATACCAACATTTGGTGAGTGTTAGTTACAGCAGTAAACTCAAGTTTATGTTTGTATTTTAGTTTAGTCATGGCCATCCTGAAGGGTGAGCGTCTTGGTTAAAAATTCTTCCTCTACGTGATGATTGGTGACTTACTCAAGGTCATATGGCTCATAAGTGATAGACCTCAAAACCAGACTCTATCTCATTCTAGCACTGGTGACCTTTCAATTTTGCTGGGACTGTTAGTAGAAATCAGATAATTCTTTGGTTTTGGGAACGGCTTCAGTTCTCTAAACCTTCTTTATAATCCCAACCAGCAATGTAAAGAAATGAATTACAAATTCGTGAGGATGTGCATGGCTCCCTGGGTTGTAGGCCATCACATCTGTGTTGTTGCCTGCTGACGGAGGCGTCCTTTCACGTGCAGAGTCCCAGCTGTGAGGTCTCCCTTCTTGAAGTCAGGGTCCTCACTGTTTGTTCCCTCTTTTCCTTTCAGAACAAGACCAAAAGTTCAATACAATGGCTATGCCGGACATGAAAACAGCAATGGACAAGCTTCATTTGAAAACCCCATGTATGATACAAACTTAAAACCCACAGAAGCAAAGGCTGTGAGGTTTGACACAACCCTGAACACAGTGTGCACAGTGGTATAGCCTTCAGTGCCCGACGGACTGATTCATAGCCATACCTCTGACGGACAAGCAGGAACCCTTGGTGCCATATATCACTCTCCCCTACTCTTGGCTTTGCTGCAGCAACCTTTCACATCGACCGGCATACACGCAGCAGGAATTCCAGTCTAACGTGCCAGAGTCTTCTGAGGATCGAACTCCAACCCTAGCTTCATTCTGAAAGTGGATTCTAAGTGCCCGGCTGCAGCTGCTTGAAATGAAGGCACCCTTAAGGAAGACTGCCAGGTCAGGCCAACACGTCGTACTTAATGCCTCCGACTTTCCTGTTTCTGTGTGGCTGGAATGCCTTTCAACGCAGTCCTCTGGGCACGTGGATACATCCTTTGGGCGCGGTGACAAATGGTAGCACCACAACATGTGTTTGGTTTTTTTAACCCCCATGGATACGAATACTCTGAAAAAAAAGAAAAAAGCTCTCTTGAAGAAGACACCTTTCTGGTAGATGCACACACCTACAAATGCTTCCCTCTGTCCTTCCTGAGACCTGACAAGCTTTGAGGAACTCACAGCTCACCTTGGAGTCCATTCCTAGGGCCATTTGCAAATTTCCTAGTCAGCTGTTCTATTGCAGAATTTTTGATGCACAATTTTTTGCACTAGTGTGTTATGAATGACTAAGATTCTGATAAACAAACTATTTACACAGGGTTTATACACACTATCCATTGTATATAAGCATCCTCTCACATTGTCAAGCTAAACATTCCACCATCCGTTTAGTTGGCGTGTTAGAAAAAGAAAAAAAAATCCCCAGATATGGCACAGGTTTTAAAAGGAAAATACCGCATTCAAGAGATTTATTTTATTATTGCTTCTTTTAGCTACATGTACGTGTTGAATTCACTGAAGATATCCAAGGAGAAAAAAAGAGGCCTTTTTATTTCCCACATTTATCTTATTTTAGTACTGTCGTCATTCTATTATTGTCAATATTATACTCCTTACTAGCAGGGGGTTTGCAGTGATTTCTATTTGCCATGTAAAAATGTGAATAGTAATTTATTTTAGATAGCTCATGAACTTGTGGGTTTTAGCTCACAGTACAGCCTTCCCTTTGTATCATGTTTTTTCTTTTGCTGTGTCATCACTCTGATAGTACATTGAAAGACAGCATACCACAGCGGCACCCGGAACTCAGCAGGAAGTGTTCAGGATCAAAATACCAAGTGTTTCTTTGGAGGCAAAGAAAAATTACACACACTCTTATTTCCTGATGGTTTATTTTATATATTAGTTTGTGTTTGTTTTATGCTTTATAGTTCCAGACGGAAAGAAAATTTTGATGAGTTTTCAAGGTCAAAATTCATTATAGGTAAATTTATGAATTGCGGTATAAATAAAATAGGTGTGATCTCCATGTGCATAAAATCAAGTGTGAACTAGAAGTTGTGGCGATGAGAATGTGTGTGTAACAGACTCAAAGTAAAGATCGTGTTTATTTTTATTTACAACTTTTTGATAAAAGTATTTGAAAGGACAATGCTTATTTTATGATTTGGTTTTTAAGTACATATTGCAGATATTGAAAATTTCCCCGACCTCACATTCCAGGGGGCATCAATAGAGACGTCAGAGGTGTTAATTGGCCGTCCACTTCACTGTCATGAAAGTATTCACACCTAGCTTTAAGACCCGTATATTTGTTTGTCTATTGCATATTTAAATGCAAGACTTCAGAAGTGAAAAATGAAAGAAAAAAAACTGTCAGGATAATAACTCGTTCTTTCAAGTCGTGCGTTTTGATGTGAATTTTTCAGCAGATCTTTTCTGCTTGGCCCCCACTATGCTGAGGCTCGTTCGAAGGGCCACGTGCTGTTAGGAGGGCATAAGTGACCTCTTGCGGTTACTGCCTCGCCTTTTGAATTCTATTTTATTAGGCTGAAATCTCTGCATGCTTTTCTCTGGCCACCCTGGACAACATTACTGGAGATTTGTTTTGCACCCTGGAGCCCTTCCATCACTCCGTCTCTTTAGACAGATGGGGTCAGCCAGAGCCAGGCTCCTAACGCAGACCCTGAACAGAAACAAAGAGAAAACGTGAGGAAGTCTGAGGATCGTCATGTGCAGGGGAGAACAGGGTTACTATATATATTAGGTGTATATATATATATATACATACATACATAGATATAAATATATTGTACATATCTAAGTTTGAGTCATTCAAACTGGGTGCAAAATGCTGACTTCAGAGTCTGAATTAATGTCTCTCTTCCCACATCCCTGACCTGCTTGCTGGTCAATGATGTTACGAAATCCTGAAATGACAGGACATACACACATGCAGGAAACCACATATCAGATTAGATATCATTTTCCTTTGTGAGTATCCTTCGGTTGCCAGTCTAGAGCATGTTATTGAAAAAAAACAAAACTCCATGAAATTCTCCTGTAAGAATTCTGCCTAGTTTCTTCCTAGGTGTGTGCAGTATCTATTCAGGTCTCCCGCGATCGAGGGGTTGGAGGGCCTTGTCCAGGCAGCTGGCGAAGGCGCTTTCTGAGTTCGGGCTAGAAGACTCTTTCCGGAAGCAACCAGAACACATGCGAGGGCACGCCCCCATGCTAACACAGGTTATGTGCTTCGAAGCTGTTTAAAACTGCTGCTTGTTTCACACGTCTTGCCTTTCTTCAGGCTAGCTGCAATAATTTTTTTCTTCTGTAAAATATTTTGTAAACAACAACAAAAAAAGCTATTATAAAAAGGGGAAAGAGAACGCTGGCATATGATCAGGAAAACCCATCATCACCCCCCCCACCGTCTTGCCATCCCACCACATGCTGCTGACATGAAGTAGGTGCAAAAGACCTTTTTGTACAGAGATATATTTTTTATGAAGAATTTGTAAAATTATTAAATATGCTGTAATTTTTTGATTAATGTAGGTAAATTGTTAAAAAATAAATGTTTTTACAATACAAAACTGTAATTTTCCCAATAATGTACAATGGACCATCTCTAGCTGATTTTCAGTTCCAATCCTATTACACATGTATTAATATTAAAGTGGCCTGTTAAAATGAACAGTATCTTTTTTTGTCAAAAAAAAAATTATAAAGAGAGTGGACTATAGCCTGTATAATGCCACCTATCTTTAAAGCAAATCAGAGTTCTAATTAAATATTTAATTTTAGATTTCGATTTTTCGGCGTGAGTTTATTTTAGCTTTAATAAGTGCATGTGATTCAGTGGAAGGGGAGGAAGAGGATGGAAGTGTTTGTGACGAGCTTTTACAGAATTTAGGAGCTTTTACAGAATTTAGAATATTTTCCTAAAACATTAACATCACGGACATGATGAATAAATAGCACACTCGTGAGAAGCCGTGACACAGATAACAGCGATGTTGGAGCTGAGAGATTTCTTGATGGTTTGCCTTAAAATCACTGGGAGCTTTCGGCTCCCTCCACAGCAAAATCAAGCTTGTATTTTTTGATTAAAAAAAAAATTGGGTGTTCTTTCTGTAAAGTTTCGCAACACTGAAAAATGACATATAAGAAAATGATAGACATAGTTAATGGAACATTTCGAGTATCACCCTTGAAGACAGCTCAAAAAAGTCATTCACTCAATCAGCCTTCCAAATTCAAGCCAGCTGTCCTCCTTTCATTTCTGGGCAGAGAGAGAGCCGAACGCTTTACACGTCCTCCGTGGCCCGTCAAGCTGAATGCCTTGCAGTTAAACAGAATGATATACTAATTTTCCTGAGAGTCAAGTTATTACAAAATAAAAAACAACCAATCATAATAATAATAAATGACCCCATAGTGGCTTGAAAGTAACAAAGTTTTGATATCCCTACTTAGAGTCTGGATCTCTTTGCATCAGCAAATGTGTTTAGTTGCCGTGGATTGAGGACCTACTATGAACCAGACACTGTTCCAGGTGACTTTCGCGCATGCAAATAATCCTCATAATCCAGCAAAGTAGGTTTTCTCATTCTCATTTTACAGGTGATGAAGCAGACATTCAGAGAAGTTAGCTAACCCAAGGATGCACAGCTAGATAGAGCTGATTCTTGAAGTCAGCTTTCTCTTGCATCAATATTCTTTTTTATTAAAAATATCACATTATTAGATTCATCAATGTTCCCTTTTTCTTTTTATTTTTTAATCACCCATCTTAACCTCTTTCTGCAATTAAAATTTTTCTGTCATTCTAACCGTAAATCACTTTGGGGGGCTTCATCTGGTAAGCAATTACCACAAGTTAAGAATTCCAGGAGAAATAAATACTTCGTATTATCATAATATATATAATACTTCACATTATGATGATGCCCCAGAATTACTCATACATAATAAGTTCTCAAGAAGTATGTAACAAACTAAGTTGGAACTGGGAGCTCTGCAATCATCCTGTGGGGCTTCGTCTAACAGTGAAATCATATGAGAGCTTTACTCTCAACTGACTTTCTACACATGCATCTTGAGAATTGATTGGGAATTAATCTTTGGTCTCAAAAGTCTGTCTCCCGTGTCTGGAGCATTCAGCATGTGACATAACGTCTTGCACAGAGGGGGTCCTCAAGCTGGTGGACCTGAACCAAGCGGGTCGCAGCTCCTAGGCTCACAGCTGTGGACCTTTTTTTGAAGGACTGTGAGTTTTACATGTTCTGGCTGTGGCCTGGGGTGCCCACCATGTAGTGAGACAGATACTGTGCCAAGCACTGGCTCTTTCCAATGACAAATCTGACTTGCTCTTTGCCGTGGTTGAAGTGAGTTCATAGGATTATGGGGTTATTCCACTTACTAACACAGGCAAAGTAGCCCACATCTCCGGAGGTCACTGCTGGTGAACTCTGGCACAGCTCCTCTTCCCGTGGCAGCAGCGTCCGGATACCCTTTGGGAACCACTCCCACAACGACAGTTGGTTGGGAGGAGTGTCAACCTCAGTTCTCTGAGCTGCGACGACTCCTGTCTGGGGAATTGTAGATTTGAGGAGTGTGACACCAGCATGGGACACGTCTGACCTGTATTACACCCTGGTCTCCCACCCCATACCACTCGACCCCACCCCACCCCTGGAGCTCAGCCGTTCACTCGGCTGAGCCTCTGTCCTTCCCAGGGCCTCGTCACTGGGCTGTTCTCTTGAGCCCAGGAGCTGCCCCATACCTTTCAATGATGTTTTTCCTCCAGGTTATCCAGACTTGGGTACTTCTGTTTGCACTTAAGGAACTCAACAGTTGTAATTATGCTTAGCAGACTTAGAAAGGGTCTTCATAACGTTCCACGGCCTCACCTCTAAGGGGCGCAGCCCCCATGCTGCTCAACGCCAGATCCAGCCTGTGGCAACCACACCACCATCTGCAGAGGTGTCCCTGAAGGTTCGTGACGCCGAGTTACCAAATGTGAGACGACACAAAGCTGCTCAGCGTGGCTGAGGGGGGTCCCTAAGAGCTTCTCTGGCTGAATTTAATCCAAATCCCTCCAGGGGAATGAATGCCATTATACACACGTAGCCAACCAGACAGAGGAGCTGACTGTAGCTTTTGGAAACGTTCGGGTTCCATGAGGGAGATGAGCCCCCTATAAGGCTTTCATTACAGAGACGTTGGGGCTAAAAGGGTGGTTTGCAAGACCGCCCAGAAGATGCTTTTCATTTGTGTACTTTGTCTTATTCTCTCATGGATATCAAAGCAACTTTTAGTTTGTCACAAGATTTCTTTCAGGGAAGGTGCTGGGTGACCAATGGTCCTAATTTTTCAGGCTGCTTGGAGAACTTAATCCATTGGGTTGTATCTAAATTAAGTACTTAACTGGAGGGAGAGGAATTATACCAGAGAAGTAAATGGCCTACTTTCCCGTTCTCTGTAGGTTCAACAATGTCAGAGCGTTAGAGGAAGATGCCCCATAGCCCTGGGATCTGGGCCTGGCCTTGGAATGAATGTCTGATTGTGTCACACACTCGCCATGTCGGTGGTGCCCTAAAAGCCCGATATGCAGGGAGAGCTTTTTTTTTGAGGAAGATTAGCCCTGACCTAACATCAGCTGCCAATCCTCCTTTTTCTGCTGAGGAACACTGGCCCTGAGCTAACATCTGTGCCCATCTTCCTCTATTTTGTATGTGGGATACCTGCCACAGCATGGCTTGAGAAGCAGTGGGAAGGTCCGAGCTTGAGATCTGAACCGGCAAACCCCAGGCCACCTAAGCGGAACATGTGAACTTAACCACTGTGCCACCAGGCTGGCCCCAGGGAGAGTTTCATTTGGGTCACTATCATGATACTCTGGTGTTTAGTTCTAGCCAACTCCCTGCCCTTCCACAAGTGCTTTAACAAGCAGAATCTCTTTGGTAGAGAAAAGTCCAACCCTCAAGAGAGACATGGGCCAATGAATAAATCAGAGCCTCAGGCAGTGACATGGCTGAAGCTTAAGAACACACACTGAACTAATGAAAACAGAGTTGTGCAAGTATATGGACAGCATGATTCCACTTACCAAAGTGATTAAAATTTGTGCAAATTAATATTCTATGTTGTAAAGGGATACATAGATTTATGCAGTAAAATTGTCAGAATTGCATCAAATGGATTAATGTCATATTCAGATTAATGATTACTTCTAGGGAGAAAGAAAAGAGCAATGGAGTCGAGCGCTGGTACACCGGGGGCTTCTGGGTTATCTGCAATGGGAATTCGGGCAAGTAGTGCATCAGTGCCATTGAAGATGGAAATAATAATATTATCTACCTCATAGGATTGTAGAGAAAGGAGAATGTGAAAGTGGGTGTAAAATCCATAAAAGGTGGCCTAGTGCATAGTGGGATCCAGCTATCTATCTATCTATCTATCTATCTATCTATCTATCTATCTATCTTTCTAGCTATCTGTCTAGCTATCTATCATCTACCTACTATCAATCAATCATGTATTTACCTATTATTTATCTCTCAATCATCTATATCTATGTATCATTATCTAGCATCTATCTATATGTCATCTATATCACTTATCATTTATCAATCATCTATCTATTTATTAATCAACTGTCTATCAGAGATTTACCTATTAGGCATCTCTTTCATCAATTAATTAATCATCTATCTATCTATCATTAGTCTATCTACCTATCACTATCTATATACATATCTAATCTATTTGTTTAAAAGATAATCTGAAGCAAGTAAGAACAAAAGTTAACTTTGACAAAGTTGTGCAAGTCCCTACATGTTGATTGTGTTGCACTTTACACGTTAATTCGTGTTTGAAAGCATTACACTTTAAACTGGAAAGTGATGGGCATGGCAGTTCTCCTGGTGGAGTTTTGAGTTGTTGCTCCCTTCCTCCTTCCTCTGAGACTTTGGATGATTACATAAGCCCTCTGCCAGCGACAGTTTCCCACACTGTAAGTTGGGGGTAGCGATATCTGGTTTATTCGCAAAGCCAGTGCCCTTTTGTAAATAATATTAGCCTGTGGCTATTTGGTGAAATCACTAGAAATATTCATATTCTAGAGAGGTTTAAAGAGAACACTTCTGACTATAGTCTCTTTCTTCTCCACATCTAAGTTATGCTTATTTCTCCCTGTGCCAGGTGCATTATTCCTGAATACCATTAAGATGGTAATTCATTATGTAGCAGTAGGTAATGAAGACACTCTATGACCACTGCAAGAAGAACTTTATGTGGCTGTCTTTTTATAGTTCTGTAAAAGGGTATCATTGAGACTGCTGGTCTTTACAAAGAACGTTGCAGATTTTTCTTGTGTCAGTGCAGGCAGTCGCTGAAGCCATTGTCCAGGGAGTCAGTGGCAAACACCTGACTGTGAGTTCACTGGTTTTAAGAGTGGGCTAGGAGAGCTGGGCTGCAGCAAGAGTGTTCAGGACCACACAGGCAGCATCCTACAGTAAGTGCACACAAGGCAGTGTCGCACACGAATGATGTCCCCGGACACTAGGTCACGGTGTTTCCAGGAAGGTGGGGGGGATAGCCATAAAAAGGAGTTAGAAAAGAGTGTATGAGTGATATGGCTTCAGGGTGAGTTTTGGTTGGTTTGTTTGTTTGTTTGTTTATTTGTTTGGGTTTCTGCTATTTCTTTGGTTGTAGGTTTTAATCTTGGAAAGAGTGTTTATGTTGGAGGAACAGCACTGGCAGAGGGACAGGTGAGATCTTATACAGAAAGTTATAGACCAGATTGGAAGGGAAAGCTATAGGAATGACCTGAGGATGCAAGGGGTCAAATTTGGTGAGAGTGTTGTTTATAATGTTCTAATTTTATTATAAACTTTTTAGTGAATTATTTTAATAAATTTTTATATTTATTAAAATATTTTACATTGCTTTATAGTCAGTTTTACTTTTTTTTTTTTTTGTAGTAAGAACACAACATGACATCTGCCCTCTTAACACATTCTTAAGTGCACAATACCGTGTTGTTAACGACAGGCGATGTGTGACACAGCAGAGCTGTCGAACACGTCCCTCGCACATAGTGAAAACTTCATACCCCTCCAACAGCAATTCGCCATTTTCCCCTCCCCCAGCCCTGGGACCACCTTTCTCCTCTCTGTCTCCATCAGTTTGATGTTTTTCCCACCGTCAGTGAAAGAAAGACAGAACTTAGATGGAGTCAGATATGCAGACTCTCAAGAATGGACTGACTGAAGCATGCTGTTCGTTCCAGAGGGAGCTGTAAATTAAAATATTTTCTTCAGAATCCAAGAAACTCTAAATGGATGAGGCCGTAGCTGGCTTTCTTCTGTACCAGAGAAATATTATATGCAATCAAACATTTGATAGGCAACACGGAGCTAAGCGATATTATTAAATTTTTACAGATTTATTGAAAGTGGCTAGTTATGCGTGGGTAGATAGACAACTTTGAAAGCTAGCCTGGCTTTGTGAGGCAGACAGACCATTTGGTGCCCGAGGGGATGCTGGCCACCAGCTGTGTAATCCTTCACAGCTGACATGGGTGTTGTGTCTGCCTGTCCTTTTCTTAGCACCAGCGCAGTCAGGGACCCCTCCTCTGGTGCTGGGATGCAGCCAATCTAAAGAGAGAACTCCCTTTGGCAGACCTGCATTCCTCGTCAACACGTGGCTACTCAATAGTAGACCAGGGCCTCTGCAGATGAATAAATGTTGTTTTTCTAAGACTACAAGAGTAATGAGTTTTAAAAACACATGCCAAACAAATAAAAAATTAAAATATCCATTTTATACTATCTTTTACCAACCAGGTAAAAGTGAGAAGAGTTTGACAATACAAGGTATTGGAGAAGGCGTACAGCATTGTACCCTCACACGTTTCTGGTGGGCATTCCATGGGGACCCTGAGGAGAGCAGTCGGGGAAATGGTCTTAAATGTTCTCACCACAAAAAGGAAATGGCAATTAGGTGACGTGATGGAGGTGCTAGCTAATGCCGTGGTGGTAATGATTTTGCAGTATACACATGTATCAAATCAACAGGTTGTACACCTGAAACTTACACCAAATTATATGTCAACCGTACCTCAATAAAGCTGGGGAAAAATAACATCCCATTGACTCAGTAATTTCACTTTCAGTAACATATCACGTAACCATATGCACTTGTGTCCTACAAAGAATGTAGAAGAAGGTACACTCTCCAGCACTGTTCCTGAGAGTGACATATTGGAAACAGGGTAAAGAACTATTGATAGGGGAGATATTAAATAAATTATGATACATCTCTATAATGGAATAGCCAGCTCTGGTGGTCTAGTGGTTAAGATCCAGCACTCTCACTGCCACAGCCCAGGGTTCGTCTCCCAGTCAGGGAACCACACCAACCCGACTGCCAGTTGTCACACTGTGGTGGCTGGGTGTTGCTGAAAGCTGTGCCACCGGTCTTTCAAATACCAGCAGGGTCACCCATGGTGGACAGGTCTCAGCAGAGCTTCCAGACTCAGACAGTTTAGGAAGGAGGACCTGGCCACCCACAACTGAAAAAACTGGCTATGAACACCCTATGAATAGCAGCAGAGCACTGTCTGGCCCATCAAAGTGAGGAGTGATTCTCTCCACGTGCTTGCCCTTGTCCTCATGACTTCAGACTGTCTGCCACTGCTCCAGTCATCACAGCCATGTTAAAGGAAGAAAGTTCCAATGTGTGAAGTAGGAAAAAGCTGACACCAGCCATATTCTTTTGTACCAAGAAATAGAAAAATTTCCCTACCTCCCTCACCACCTTTAGCCGACTTCTGTTTCCATCTCATGGGCTGGAATCTGACCCCAAGCCACCCACAGATACAAGGAAAGGTGGAAAATAGAGAATGGGAATTTTCAATGTCATTTTGATTCATCACCTGGGGAAAGGTCAGAAATCCCCCAACTCTAATTTGTGTTTTGATGGTAACAAAAATAAGGGAGATGAATTGCCTTAAAACATTTTTTCCCTTTGAGAATAAATAAATGATCCCCACATGTTTACCCCTCTCGATAGAAATCAGAAGCTATGACTCTCAGCAGTGTGGATCTATACTCACTCACCCATCGATTTTGCATCATTGCAGGATCTCCTTATATATTTTATTCCTCCTCTTCCCTATTTGTTGTTGTAGTTTTTAATTTGGGGCTTTAAAACAAAAGGAGATACAGAAAAAAATGTTTATGAATACATGTGCTTAGTTAAATTTTTTTTACAGGTAGGGTAGCAGTAATTCAGTTGTGTTCTACCACTAAATGGAAATCTACAGAAATAAACTTTTATGTGGAAAAATGATTTACACTGAAGTCACCTTTTTTCTTTTGTTATTGCTCTGGGGAAATGATGTGGGTGCATGTGTGTGTGTGTGTGTGTGTGTGTGTGTTTTAAAGTCCCAAGCAGATGTTTTGAAAAAGAAGAAAGGAAGCATTATGCAGTGCATGACTGTGAACATTTAAATGTGTTGGCACATGGCTTTTATTACTCAAGAGCAATTCAATGGCTTATGGAAAAACCAAACATGTGTTGTTATCGCTGTCAAGATGACAGCTTCAGAGGCAGAAATCGTAGCTTCCTACATAGATGTTTTGAGTTACAGGTAGGAAAATGGATTCCCTTTCTCTCACTACTGTATCTGAGTCATTGATTCTAGATTCCGATAAATCTGAAAAAAGATAAAAATAAGACCTGAACTTTAGAGCTTTGTATCAATTTTATTGAAACGTGCTGAAAATTTTTCAAACAATTAAATAAAATATATATTGTGCTTTTAGTCATCATTCACATTCAAGCAATATTTAGCTGGTGATGTCTTAAAATTGCAATTAAGTGCATGAGAGGGTCATATACTATTCATGAAATTCATTTGCAATGAATACTAACTGTAGAAGTGAAGAGCAGCTTAGCATCCTAAATAAAATGTGACAGAAACAGTGAGGCAGTGAAATAATTGCAGGTTAGTACACTGAACTGCTATTGTAAACCAACTCAGCTAGAAAAAATAATTAGCCTGCTCCCCAAGCTGACAGTGACGCTGACACTGCTTCTGCTGGTGGGTAATCTAGAAGGTAGTTGGGCAACATGAATCAATAAATGTAATCCGGTTGATATAATTTGACCTAACATTACGGATGAAAATAAATCCTTAAAAATGAATCTGAAAGAAAACAAAACACAAGCCTCTCTACTAGATAGAGAGATATCAATGCACATGGATACCTTAGTTTATGGCTAGACAGCAAAAAGAAGTATAGTAAATATTTGAGAGCATAAAAATGTCACATATTTTAAAATAAAATTAGAGCGAGAAATACTAGGCAGTCATTAAAAATGTAAAATATGAAGACCCCGTAGTAATAAAATATAGTTAAGAGGCATTGTAAAAATTAGAATTGATCTATGTTATAGTCATAACTGGAACATCCTTGCATGACACGGGCATAGACTAGGAGCAGGATGATCCAGGGAGTGGCTTGCTAGTTTCATTTGAGGGCAGCTGATTATGGAGGCTTTTATTTCCTTCTTTAGCATTTCATTGGGTTTGCTATAATGTTTCAATGACAGAAATGGGAAAATAAAATGTAGAAAAATCAATTAAAAAGAAAGGAGTGAAACGATCATCTTTTCTCTTTATTCAACTGAAAATTTGGTTTCCAGTCAAATACTCTCTCGACATCGTAGTTCCCCCAGGCAACGGAAACAATTGCAAAACACAACCTTGTAATGTCCGTCTTTTTTGTTTAGAAGTTATTGGAGGGGGCTGGCCCTGTGGCTGAGTGGTTAAGTTCTCAAGCTCCTCTGCAGGCGGCCCAGTGTTTTGTTGGTTTGAATCCTGGGCGCGGATGTGGCACTGCTCATCAAGCCACGCTGAGGCAGTGTCCCACATGCCACAACTAGAAGCACCCACAACGAAGAATATACATCTATGTACCAGGGGCCTTTGGGGAGAAAAAGGAAAAAAAATAAAATCTTAAAAAAACAAAAAAGAAGTTATTGGAGTTAAAATTTGGACAGACAGACTGGCACTACCACCTGTCGAGATAATGCGGAGAAACTAGAATCTTCATATACTGCTGATGAGAATTTCAAATGGGGTCAGTTGAAAACAAGTTTGACAGTTCATTAAGAAGTTAAACAAATATGTACCAGCGATTCTATACCCAAGAGAAATGTATGGATGTGTCCACACAAAGACTTTTTTTAAAGATTGGCACCTGAGCTAACATCTGGTGCCAATCTCCTTTTTCTTCTTCTTCTCCCACAAGCCCCCCAGTACATGGTTGTACATTCTAGTTGTAGGTCCTCTGGTTGTGCAGTGTGGGATGCCCCCTCAGCCTGGCTTGACGAGCAGTGCCATGTCCGTGCCCAGGATCCAAAGCAGTGAAACCCTGGCCCACCAAAGCGGAACACTTGAAATAACCACTCAGCCACAGGGCCAGCCCCCACACAAAGACTTGTATGTGATGTCCACAGCAGCATTTTTCATAACAGCTCCCAGTGGAAACAATCCATGTGTTGACTCGTGATTGGTTAAATATAAATATAATATAAAAAATACATATAGTAAAAATAATATAATAATAGCTCATACAGACACCTACTCATCAATAGAAAGGAAAAAATTACTGACAGCATGCAGCTATACAGCGAAACTCAAGAATAATGTGCTAAGTGATAAAAACCAAGCACTAAAGACTTCATATTGTACATTCCCATAATATGAAATTTATATGTGCTTCCTCTTCTGTTTGGCTGATGGACATCTTCAAAAACTGAATTGTGGTAATGGTTGCATGACGGTATAAATTTACTAAAGCTCATTAAATTGTACATTGGGGTTAATTTAAATAGAATGTAAATTATACCTTAATAAAGCCTTTTATAAAAAAATTCAGATGACTTGAATTTAATAGCATGTAAATTGCACCTTAATAAAAAATCAGATGAACCTTTTTATTTCCTTTCTTCTGATCTTCACTGGCTTGACTTTTATAAACTAGAGGTGATGGCAGACTTTATGTGTTAAAGAATATGGATGAAACTCTTGTTGCAGTGGGGTATTAATATTCAGTTGCAGAATAAAAAAATATAACGGTTTGGCCCTGAGTGTCAGGGAGCAGCTAACTAGCTGTGTCCTATTCCACAGCCATACGAGACGGCTCCACTGAAACCACAGCTGTATTTATCAGGGAAAGGCTGAATTTCCAAAGGTCAAGCCACTCTAATATGGTTGGTTTTCACTAAGATCATTACATGTGGTGGAGTTGCGGTTTCTGTACTCGCCATCCTTCAGTGGTTTGATTTTCGGGGGTTCGCTGTTGCTTCTGGGCGTGGAGAACACCAACGTCAATGGGAACAGCGAACAGCCTTGGATCCGCTCCTGGGGGAAGTGTCTTCCTCCTGTTCAGTTCCATGAGAGCATGTTACAAATGTGTGTAAATGTCCTTTCAGTAAAGTAATACAAACAAGCATCAGCAGACTTGGGACAGTCCTTCTAGGATGAGCTTCGTGAGTTCTGCTTTTTGGTTTTTGGAGGTTTTATTTGCATTTACATTTTTCTTGTATTAAATGATCCAGAGATAGAAAACTTACACTGATGCGTCTTTATTACGAAAAGCTGATGCTCCCAATGAAAGCTAAAAGACCAATGGGGTGATACCATTTTGTGCAGATATTTAAATTATTTTCTTCCTATTGTAATGGTGTAAATTATATTTCAGAAAATTAGACCTATGGAAGCATAGGATTTTAAATGGAAGAAATTATTCATCTTGTTGTAAAATTTTTGGACTTGGCCTTGATCCCTTGATCTTCCTTTAAAATGGCATTGACTGTATCTGAAAAAAAAAGATAAGATTGTGATATATACTCTTTTCTATGGGAGAGATTTAAGTCGCTCCTTTAGGCTGTTCTCGCTAGTTGAAAACCGGAGGAGTACTGGTATTTTAAAACTTCACAGGATCAAAAATCTTTTCTTTGAAACAGCAAAATTGGTAAATTCTTCTCTTTAAATAGTGGAATTACAGACGGGGAAATCTACAGCTGCTCAGAGAGATGTGACCCCAACTTACAATTACTTAGCTTGTGTCACTTCCATTGCACAAAGCTTTTTTTTTCTTTAATGACAAAAGAGAACCAGTCCATGTTCCAATCTCATATTAACCACCTAACAATCTAAGGTCCTTTTTAGATAGCTCACCATGGAAAATAATCCCCATCACATCTCTAGCAACCTGCCTTAAATCTCCAAGGAACACTTTCAAGATTATCCTGACTATGAATGAAAGTTGAAAGTCTTTGAAGTAAATTTTTAAAACTCCAATATTTGCTACACAAAGTTATTTATCAAGAAAACAAGGCAAATACTTGAGTTCATCCCTTGTGAGTAAAAAAACAAAAAAACAAAGAAAACAAAACAGAAATCTCTCCTCACTCAATTTATGACACTAACTTTATTTTATAAGACTGGAAAATATAGATGTGATTTTTAATGGCTCCTTCTTCTGTTTGAATGGCGTGAAGTGTATTTACAGATGCAATGCTTCAGTTTAGAACACTCCAGTAGGGGGAGAGTTTGACTTCCTGTGACTCCACTTCACAGCCATCCAGAGCCCCCTGAGATGCACCTCCAACAGGGACCACCTGCTGAACAATAATCCCCACCTGGAAGATGACTCCAGAGTAGCTGACATGAACATGCCAGGAAAATTCTCTCCTTGGCTGCCTTCCTTAGAAACATTCTTCCCAGAAAAGTGCCTGGTGAACTTCCGCCAGTGTTGCTCAGGTCCACACGACGAGAATGTCCAACATCAAGCACACAAAAGTGCTCCCTACCCTCGTGGACTTGAGGGAACATTAAAATTCTCCAAATTATGTTGTAGTCAATGTGAAGATACCAGTTTTGCATATTGGAAAATATGTTAAACATTAACCAAATGGTCAGAAAAAGGTTACCATTTATTTCATCATTTTAAAAAAACTGTAGAGAGAACACAATCTTAAAGAGATGATTCTTCATTTGAACAATCTCTGCAAAAATCTATTCAATGTCCTTGTTTTTTTCATTTTTCCATCATCTGGTGAAAATTTCCACATCTAACCCAGGTTCTTAAATCAACACTAGGGGACCGCTGCTGAGACCAAACTTGACCTCTGATGTTTCTGAATCAGTGACTTTCTCCAAAATTTAAAAATGCAAAAATTGCAGTATAGCATACATTTTTTAATATTTTTAAAGATTTTAATTTCTTAATTCCCTCTGTAAAATAAACTAATTCCTATTGTATACCTGATCGCTTATTGACATCAAAATGTATCCCTCCTTGAAATTAGAGACATTTTTTAAGTCACGCCTTGACTACTGTTATTCAGGTTAAAATGTCAAAGGTCTCCACCTACCAGATTGTGGTTTCTAAATTTTCCATGAAGTCTCAGAGTTGCTCAATATTATATAGCTACTATTATCATAATTATTATTATTATGTAGTCTCAGTAATTTTTCAGTTCTAAACAATTTTTATGTCAGGATATTAGCTCCCAATTTAGTTAATATTTATATTTGGCCAGTATTTCATGTAAAAGAAATGTAATCTTGGAGTATTACAATAGTTTATAAAATAGTCTGATTGACTCTGGTCCTTTCCAACTGCAATACACACCATATGATGTAATTTATTCTGTCGTTTCCTCTGTACACACACACACACGCACACACACACACACACACCCCGTATTACTCACAGATGCAGCTCTATATTCACTTCCTTGTTCTAAGAGTCCTCCACAACTTGGTCTCATTATTGTTCTTGTATCATATTTCCCCATTATTCTCTAAAATGTGTTCTATTTTTGGTATGGAAATGATGTTTGTGGCAAAAAGAAAAAAAAATTGGATTCAAATCCTAACTGTGCCACATATTAGATTCATGATTTGCAGCGAGTTACATATTTCTCTCACCGTAAACATTCTCTGGTCCAATCAATATGTAGGAGATGATCTCACCCACAGAAAACTATAAAAAAAAAAAAAAAAGAGGATAGGAACATTTTAAAAGAGAGAGTTTTCGTGTATATATCTAAACCTGTATCAGATATGTGTAACTATGAGAGCACTATCTTCTCACTGATACCCAAAAAGAACAGTAACAAAAAATCTAGTTCCTTAAATAGCTCAAAGATTTGCCAAATCCTAAAATTGGAACAGTTTATAATGGAGTAAGTTTGTGACAGGAAAAATTGTTAGAGTATTTGCCCAATGAATTGGAAGGTAATGTGTCAGTATCTTGCTCCTCCCATGTGGCAATTGCAAAGGCTATTCAGAGTCAACATGTCCAGTTCTAACAAATTGGTTTTGGAATATGAGCACCCCAAATTCACAACTTACTTAGGGGTTGCAAGTGAATTAACAAAATTCCAAAAGATACTATTGCCGTGAGAAATGGTGAATCTCTCAGCAGACAGAGCAACTGTGGCTGCCTTGGCTAACTATCAACTTTGGATGTCAACATCTCCAGGATCCAGGTCAAAAGACAACATCGAGGTAAACACTCAGGAATCTTAGGCATGAGTTCTTTCTGTACCTAAATTATAGGGAACTTCTATGGCATCACCTATAATTTGTGCTGACCCATCTGTTGTATGGAGCCCTTCCCAATGGAACAGAGATAAGCATGGGTCCCCTCAAGGAGAAGAACAAAAAACCCCAGGGTGTCTTCCCTTCAGATTCTTTATCACATCAGAGCTCTCTGGAGAGACCTCACACCCTATGTGGATTTCCAAAGGCAACATAAATGAATTTATGGGCATCACCAATACAGGATCATGGGAACACCAATTCTGAGAAGCCTTGAACTGAAGAGATGATCCATTTTTATTGGAAGGCATAGAAGAGGGGGCATTTGCAGTTATTAAGTCATGACGTCATTTCAAGTTGGACACTAGGAACCAAAGAAAATCTCTGTGGTGGTTTTACCACTGAATTGCACATGTACTGAACATGCTGTGTTACAGTCCCGGAGACAAGGAGTCCGTATTTGAATTGATTGAGCATACAGCACATGACACTGACAAATGGACATGCCAAACCTCAGCCAATGGAGTTTCTCTCTCCAAAATGTATTGTAAACATAGAACAGGTTTGAATTTCAAGGGGAGAGAATTTAATCAGCAGTATAATGACAAAATTAAAAGAATCTGTCTTATCCGTTTCTCCTTTAAAACCCGTTTGGCAAATTACAAAGTTAAGTGGTTCCTCAAGATTAACAAGAAATTCCACCAAACAAAATGGATTTGTGCTATTCACAGCCAATGCTGCCCACACACAGTCTCTCTGTTATGAGAACCTCAATCTGACAGCTTCATCCTTTCAGTCTTGTCACATAATAGCCACACACTAGGTTGCCTTCATAGGATTAGCAGCTCGCTTTTCTTCTTCTGTGCCAGGAAAATATTGAAGTTCCCCAATAAGTTAATATGATTTATAAGAGAGTATTTAAATTGGTGTTTGAGATCTAATTCAAATATCAAATGGAATACAATATATCGGTGCCACAGCCACCATACAGAAGTCATTGTATCTCACATTCTATCCTCTTTTATTGATCTTGTGACTGAAATGGATTTGGCCCTTACACAGGAAAATATCCATGAGCCCTCCCCAACGGGAACCTTTTTAGGAATGCAGTTGTCTTTGGTAACAAGGCCAGGCAGAGAGTTGTGACCCTACTATCTCCTACTTTTAAAAAGAAGGTGTGAAAACTAGTTGGTTAACTTTGATTATTGGAGTCAATTTATCTCATGCCTAGTGTTATGCTGTAGTTATTTAAACAAGTCAGTAGAAATTCTCATACTTTTTACACGCTTCTAAACAGCAAAGTACCTTAGCAGGCCCCAAACATGCAAACGTCTTCTTCCAGGCCCGTGATCGGCAAACAACAGTATGTGTTCCTGAGGTCTAGCCTTGAGGACATGGCAGGAAACAGACAAGCGCATCCTCTCCACTTGGAGACCTGCCTGGCCCCTCCTTCATCTGCTGACAGCTTAGTCCTACAGATCCAGGGCAGTCACCCCTTGTGGATTGTGACCTACTTGCTAGGCATTGATTGAACCAGAATGGTTCACAGAGTACCACCCCTGAAATGTGAGCTGCTCTCATGAGCTAGATCAGTTCTTATTCCACTGTCATACTTGGGATGGGAAAAGGAGATTCTCCACTGTTAAATGAAAAATGTGGCTGACGGAATGGCAGAGCTCCTCAAGACTGCCCCTGCACCAAGACACTGCGGCTGCTGAGTCTGCCCCGCAGGAAGCACCTCATCCTGGCACCCAGCAGACCCGACTGGTGTCTGGACTCTCCTTCCAAGACACACTTACATTTTCAGAGTTTCTGTGTGCTCACAGGTCATGCCATCAATCTCACTTCCAAATGGAGCTGTCTGGGGATATGTCATCCCAAACCAACCTCATAAGTGTGAAAAACATTGGAGTCCTGATAAATTCAGGAATAAGACAAGTATGGTCGGCTATTCCCCCATCCCCCAAGGATCGTCTCAATGGAGATGTTAGCCAATGCAATTAGACAAGAGGAAAATGAAAATAGGGGCAGGAAAATTTCAAAAGGAGGAAGCAAAGAAAACAGATGGAGTAACTATATTACTGGGAACTCAATTAAGAAGCAATTGAGAATTCAGTAAATTAGTGAGATGTATAATTGTATAACAAATATAGAGAAATTAATATCCTTAATATGCAAAAATAATGTGAAGTTAGAAGATAAATTAGAACAGGAGACCCCATTTATAATGGCAAGTGAAAATACAAACTCCTAAGAATAAAATTATAGCAAAATTTTAAAAACCTGTACGAGTACATCAGCACACTCCTGAAGTGTCCAAGAGCAGAAAGGAAGAATTAGAAAGATAGACAAGATTCTTGGGTAGGAAAATTCACTCTCATAAATGTTTCAAGACTACCCATATATGAATCTAGCATGAACCCAGTGAAAATATAAGAAAACTTATTTTCCTGAAACCAGAAGGATGGGAAAAATAAATGAGCAACAATAGTGCAGAAAACTTTTAAAATGAAAAACTCTGAGTGAGGACTCATCCCATCAGTTTTTCAAGCATACAATGAACCATGAGAATGGAAACACTGTACGATGGGCATTAGAATACACCAGACCAATGAAAGAAAATAGAGAAGGAGTGATGCAGAGGGCAATTTAATGTAGGAAAAAGGGCCCTACAAACCATTTGGAGAGAGGATGAGCATTTTAATAAATTGTATTGGGCAAATGGATAGCAATCTGGAGGAAGATCATGGCTGGCTCCTTCCTCATACTAGTGAAACTCTACGTGGATCAAATATTTCAATGTAACAACAAAGCCACAATAGTACTAGAAGAAAACAAGAGATTTTGTGTGTGTGTGTGTGTGTGTGTGTGTGGGAGGAAGACTGGTCCTGAGCTAACATAGGTAGCCAATCTTCCTCTTTTTTGCTTGACAAAGATTGTTTCTGACCTAACATCTGTGCCAATCTTCCTCTAATTTTTTGCGTGTGGGACACTGCCACAGCATGGCTTCATGAGCAGTGCACAGGTCCATGCCCAGGGTCCAAACCCATGAATCCCAGGCCACTGAGTAGTGTGCATGAACTTAACCACTACACCACCGGGCCAGCCCCGAAGACATTTTTTTTTTTAATAAATTATGTGGGTAAAGGAACACAAGTTTTTACAATGATTCAATCTACTGAAGCCACAAAAGATTGGAAATTTGGACTATACAGAAATTAAAAACGTTTATATGTCAAAACACATGATACACAAAGTCAAAAGATAAAGGATGAATTGGTAAAACCAGTTGCAATTCATATCACAAACTAGGTCTAATTTCACAAATATATAAATAGTTACTAGTGACTCAAAAGAATACACACACATGCACACACAGTCAGGAGACAGGAACAGATCCCAGGATACATTGTTAGGAGGGGAAAATGTTCATTACGCTGTGCAACAACTAATAGCTCTGGGGAATGAAAGAAAGAAAATGAGAAGAATGTATATTTGTGTTTCCCTCTGCACTAATAAACATTTAAAGATGCTTATTAAATGAATAAAAGTGGTTACTATAGGAAATGAGAGACAATGTTAGAAAGGGATTAGGAGGGAGCAAGACTTAGTGTGTGCATCATTATATTTGTTTGATTACTGAACCAAGTGAATCCATTCTCTATCGGAATAAGAAACAAAGGCTGAAAAGATTTCTAAAAAGAACACACAGAGCTCTTAGGAAAAAAGATTAAAATACAGCAGATCTAAATAGCAAAATTTTAGATCATTTGAAAACTAAGCATGAAGGAACGATCAATACAATACTTGAAGAAACTATGGCAGAATATTTGAAATCACGTGGTGTAAGGAAAGACTTCCCAAGTAAAATGAGAACACCAGAAGACTTGGGGGAAAAAATTCACCATTTTGATTAAATAAAAATAAAATATCCTGTAAAACAAAACACTCAAAAACAAAATACAAATAACATGGGAGAAAATACTTGAAACACATATCATTTTTCAAAGTTATTAATTTTATATGCAGGTACAGATACAATAGGAAAAGTAAACTTTTACGAAGACAATTTAAGGAAGAAAAGACTGGTCAATAAACATACATAATCTGCTTAATTGAAGTAGTAACTTTTGAAATGCTGATTAAAGGCATTAATGTCACGTGTTGACCGTCACAGCAGCAGAGCTTTTCGAGACTGTGATGGTCAGTGTCGCGGTGCATCTGGGGTGAATGGCTCTCTGTCTACTGTTGCAGAGAGAGCCATTGGTAAAATGTACAGTTTACCAAATTTTCAATAGGCGTGTTTTTGCACAGCAATTCCAGTTCTTAAGCAGCAGCCATTATAATTAGGCACACATATTTCAGGAAATCTTCAGTCAACAAAGTTGACTGCAGCATGATTGTAGCAGGAAAAATTGGATAGTGGTAAATGCTATGAAGCAAAGAAGAGGCGCTAATGGATGGAAAACTCCTTGGGTGGCAGTGAGTGTTCACTGTAGGGGTCCTGGATGGCATGGCTAACAGCGTAACCTCTGAGCTGACACATTCCCCAACCAAGGAAGCCAGATGTGGGGGGAGCAAGGCCCTGAGCTGGGGACACGCTGGCATGAGCTGGCATCCAGAGAAGCCTCAGGGGCTGAGTGTGATTAAAGAGCAGAGCTGTGGGACAAGCTGGGCGTAAGCGTGGAAAGGGAAAGCGTTCTTCCCGCGGTAATCAGAAGCCATCAAAGATTTTCAACTGAGCAAGGACATGATTGGTTTTGTGTTTTAGAAAGACCCTCCTGGCTCCAGTGCCGATAACGGGTTATGGGGCTGCGAAGTGAAGCAGGGAACCTGTTGCATGCTGCTAAGCCCCGGAACTTAGCCAAAGTTTATTCACCAGACCACCCTAAGACCCGCCTCTGCCAGGCCAACTGATGGCTTTGGCCCCTGAGAACAGATTATCATTCCCCACCAGGGCACCTGGGAGGAAAGACACAGCCTGGGAACATGGTCCTGCAGACGCAGACCCATCCAGTGATAGCAACTGCCACAGGGATGCTTACGTATCAGGGCAGTTCCTTAGGAAATCAGTAAACATCTACAGGGGACATTTTAGACAACCATAAGGTAGATGAAGGAGCTGTCTGATCAGAGGAATTTGTACTTTCCATAGGGGCCAGGACAGCTGCACCTCCTCTACCTGACAAGCCATTGGTACTTGTCCAGTCCATGAGCTTCAACAGGGTGACTACCACTCAGTGTTCAAATCAGCCAGAGCCATCCTCAAATGGTGGGATAGAAGTACTGGTCCAATGATCCTCGGCCCCGGTGATGAAAACGTCCTGTTAGCTCTCACGGATCTTCATACACTTTTCCACTGAAGAGGTCAGAGCTATTTTTTCCATTAAAAAAACCTCCCAGTTCTTCTGCCTGCCCTTGAACACAAGGCAAGTCATCAGCATTGAAATGGATCAAATGAAAAAAAGAACTGAATGCAATACTTGGAACTTGTGGAAATCCAGAAGTAAGAAAGAACAACAACAAAAAAGAAGGCAAAGAAACAGACAGCTTTGTGTATTAGCTAAAGCATATGTTCCCAGCAACGCTGCTGCCCTGTTTGATCTCTGGGAACATTTTGAAATATCACAATTTAAGAACAGGAGGGTTTCCTTGTCCTGCCCCTGAGGACTCTTCTCACAGCATGCTGTTTCCTTGGCAATGCAGCTTGTTGCCCGGAAAATAAAATGACAACACAAAAATAGTGCATTCATCAGAATACTCATGGAGTCGGGAGCTTGAAGAGTGACTTACGTAGTAAAAGGAAAAGTCGCAAAGTCTCAGTCGGACCAGAGAAGCTTAAATTCATGCTTGGTATATTAAAAAAAGAAATAGCTCCATCACATAGAAATTATTTTTTCCCATCATAAAGGATATTGAGATGCAAAAATATTTTTCAAGCTGCAAGCACGAAAAAGGTAGTCACGGAAAAAACGTAGTCATAATGGGTGAGTGATTTCTAGAGAAACTGCTGGCATGTGTACTTTCAGCCAAACAAGAGGAAAAAATATAATGTGTCCCAAAACCATTTCTGCTCTTCCACCATAAAATAGCTTTCCACCATCTCTCCATATCTTTATTCACTTGTCTATTAAAAAATACTTTTCCAAAACCAGACAGCTTCTTCATCGCCTCTACCACTAGCACTAAGATCCTTTTCCGTCAGACCCATGGACACCGTAACAATGCTGAAGGTTTCTGGTGCATTCTTGGGAGAAGGCCAGACCCCTACCCCCAGTGTGAGGCTTGGCCTATAGCAGACCCTTCCTGTGGTTGTGGTTATTGCTGTGAATATAGTGAGAGGGAGTGTGTGCCAACCAGCAGGGCCCTGAAATTGTAGTGATTTGTTGGAAAGAAGAAATCAATGATGCAGACACAAGCAACAAGGAAGCCCATGATGAACAAGAAAAGTCCCTCTGCGGCTTAGAGAAGGACAGAAAGTGTGGACACTTCCTTAGCTCTTTAGTAATTTCCTCACTTGGTTCAAGGTCCTTGTCCTTCCAGACTCAGGTGGCATTTGCCCATCACGTCTTGCAGATAGTCTTTTCTGTGACTCTGAGGTGGCCTTAAACCCCTCCTCTACATAAACACAGCATCTTTGACCTTCCTCAGAATGATATATGTGTTGAACAAGATAGTCTGCCCAAGCTGAAGTTTCCTCTGCTAAAGAAAGTCTGAAGAACCCAGATTTCTTAATAAAGTGAGCTACCTGTGGAAATGACCCAAGGGAATGACTTTGAATGTAAATTACAGAAGGTATGAGCAGATTATTACCGAAAATAGTATGAACTGCAAGAGAGCTTATCATTGAAAATAACAACTAAAACTTTGGGGTCCGTGTTCTAAGTGCTATTTTGCAGAATCCTCATCATCTTCACCATCGTCTTGACGACTGCTGAGTGCCTGTGGTGAGGTTCACGTTTATTTCACTGAAGCCTTGGCAGGGCTGCCTACCTAATTTATGGGGTCCTGTAAAAATAGCAATGCAGGGCCCCTCGTTCAAAAGTAGGACAGAAGTGCTGCATGGGTCCCCAGGAAACACGTGCTGAGATGAACTAGAAATGCAGGAGGTTAACTTGGGAGAAAGGGATAATGCCTGTAAAGATAAAAAGGCAAGAATAGGCAGACCAGATGGAAAGATGACATGTGCGAAAGGAAGGAGGAGAAATATCAGCTCGACCAGGGGAAGCCCCAGACTTTGCTGCAGATCTGACAAGTCTTGGCCAAGCCCCAGTGGGGACTCCGGAGCAAGACGGCCCACGAGGGCAAGGCTGCACTGGGCAAAGATGGCCCGGCCCCACCACTCACATTATGCTTACTCATTAGCTCATCCACCATCATGATCACCAGTTACATTTTCCCTTTTTTGTGTTTACTTAAATAAACATTTTAACGTTAATTTTTCTGTTAACATTGGATTAAACATTTAATGCTCATTGTCAAATTATGATATAAATATCACATAAAATATCTGTAACTAATATATATGCCCATATATATGTATTTCTACGTCTGTGTTTCTAAGGTGATTAGCCTCTTGATTATTTTTTCACATGCTCTCCTTGTCTGATGTCACCGTCACAGCTATCCAGCCCCATAGTTTACAAGTGAATGCCTCTCCTTCTATTCTCTGTAACAGTGTCTCTAATTTTGGAATATGTGTTCTACGGTAGGACAAACAATGGCCCCAACAAAGTCTGTATTTTAATCCCTGGAAACAGTGAATATTTCAGGTTACATGGCAAAGGAAAATAAGGATTTAGATGGAATTAGGGTTGGTAATCAGCTGACTCTAAAATAAGGAGATTGTCCTGAATTATCCAGGAGGGGCCCCATGTCATCATAAGTGTCCTTAAAGGTAGAAGAGATAACCGGAAGGCAGTTGAGAAGGACTTGGCCCACTGTCACTGGTTTTGAAGATGAAGAAGGGGCCATGAGCCAGGAATATGGGTGGCCTCTGGAAGCTGGAAAGGGCAGAAAGCCAATGTTCCCCCAGAACCCCCAGAAAGAATGTGACTCTCTGACACGTGATTCCAGCCCAGGGAGACCCACGTCAGACTGCCCTCCAGAACTGCACAGCAGCAAAGTCGAGGGGTGAAGACACCAAGTTTGTAGTAATTTGTTACAGCAGCCATAGGAGTCTAGGAAACATTGGTTTAGGTTTCACAAATTCACAGGTGAAAGTTTCTATACTTGGTGGCTGTTTTGGTTCAGCATTTTTAAAAATCAATTCTTCATTGTTAGGAAATATAGCTCAATTTAGTTTTTGATTTCTTCTTGACACTTTTGGTGACTTTCGTTTTTCTAGAATGTCATTAACTCTATTTTCATTGGCATAATATTGCCATTGCCTGTTTATAATTTTAAATGGCTTTATTTTATTTTTATTGGCATCTTTTATCTAATTTGGTTAACTATGCTTTTTCCCTTTTTCTCTTAATCAAACTCTTCAGAAGTTTCTTTCTTTTACTACTTAATTCACATGAAAAATTTATTTTGTAATTTTTTCCTGTTATTTCTTTCCATAGCGTTACTTTTAACTATTTTGTTTTCTATCATTATTTTATTTTTGCTTTTTCAATTTCTTATTTCTTTTGGTTTACTTTAATATCAACTAACTTTAGATTCTTGTGGGGTCAAATACGGTTGTTTAAAGTTTAATGGCAACCACTTGAAGAATAAAAAAAGAATTTATCATTTCCTGATAAATTTTGCTAATAGAGCAAAATGGAAATAATGATGACCAAATTCATGAGAATAAAAGCAAAAATAAGCATTTATGAGAAAGTAAGAAATATGACAAAAATATTCAAACCAGGTAGTATAAAATGCAAATACATAAGTTATCTCTTAAAATACTGCTATTATCAGATTAGAGTCAAAATTTCTTCTATATGATGTTAAAAAGAGACAAGACTAAAATACCCACAGGAAATAATAAAAACTGTATAAAATATGTAATGGATAAGCATTGCCCATATAGAGCAGGTGAAGGAATCTGGCGAAATAGATTGGATGGCAAAATCTTCACAGGTGATTAAAAGTTACGGGGAGTATGGAAGACAGGATGACACATTTGGAGTTATGAACGAAACACCCAAATCACACAAATAAAGTTTACGTGGCGTTACTGATGCTTGTCGGATTCATACAGTTGATCACAAACTGATTTTTTGAAGAAGAAAATTACATCTTCCAAACTAGCCAGCATAACACACCTGCTTACAGTCCCTCTCCCTCATCCCTGCCGAGAGGGAAGCTCCTGGTAGAGATTCAGTTCACAAACCGCAACCTACAGAAAACAAGCAAACAGGAAGCAGAAGCTGATCCAACGTGTTTTTCGCCAGCCCTAAAGGCAAGATAAAGACATTTTTAAAATTCCAGCAAATTACTTGATGTGGAATAGAAAAATACTCATATCACATATTCTATATGTATTTCTTAACTCATTTCAGATTCTACTCACTTCCTGCCACAATAAGGTGTCTTCTGTAGTACAACAGCCATAAAAACCATTTCTTACAGGCTAGTTACCAGTGCGAATGTTTCTCTCTTATTTCACAATTGTGGGTGATTGGTTAATGATTTAAAAAAAAGGAGCACAACTCACTGGAAGGGTAAAAGCATCTTGAATCCTTCCGCAGCTCGTAAGACTGTCTTACCAACATACAGAGAAAAAAATTGTCAGTCAGAAGGAGAAACCAACAAACGCAAAAATATTGTAAGAGATTTTGACAAACAGCTTTCAGGAAATGAGAGATCAAACAGACAGACTAGATTTGAACAACCTGATGAACAAGTGTGATATCACTGCTTATACGCAAACCTGCACCCAACTCGCCTCCCACCCTTACATTTCCTCGTAAAGCAGAATCCTCTACACCAGCATCCTCTCACTTCAAAAGACCTCCCCTGAATTTGTGGTTCTCTTAGACAGGAGAAGCTAGGCAATGGAGACTGAGAATCAAAGGACCAATTTTACCATCTCCTGGTGACCTCTGCCAAGATGTGTCTAGGATGTACATCTGTTTATCACCTATTGTCGTCTGCTTTGAAAACAGAGATAGACTGAGAGGATAATTTGAAACAACAGAAAAAGGCACATTTTATATCATTCTACACTGAGTATTTTTTAAAAGAGCTGTCTTTCCTGGTAGGTAGTAGACTCCTTGAGCAGTCAAGAGAAGAAAAGACTCCTGTTTAGTCCCTGGCATTATCAATATTTAAGTTATGCAAACAAAAGCATGCTTATTAACTGTGTTTTGTAGTGGACATTTGCCGTTTGGGGCTTCCCGGCTTTTCTTTCCCCATTCATTTATAAGAGCACCTCTGTATTTGTGCCTGTCCCTTCTTCCTCCACAAGCCCACGCACTTTAGGGGTGCTGATTCCACTTCTGTGTCTAAGCAGCATGGGACTCAGGCCGACATTATCACAAGAACCCCGTGTTCTTGGACACAGCCATTGCCTCAGGGATGGGTGGTTGACAAAAATTAACACAGAGTGAATTTCAAACCTTTTATTTAAGTTTTGCTGAAGAAATATTCCCTTCCCTCTGCTCAGGCATTTAAGGGCTAGCTCTAGGAGATTCTGACAGCTACCTCGTGCCCACAGTGGGAGACAGACTGTGTGAGGGTGTCATCAGCCCACAGGAAGCGGAGCTGACGGCGGAACAGGGCTGAAGTTCTGCATCAAGAGTCACTCCTTTCTAAGAGCCAGTGGAGTCCCATGAGTTGCGAAGTTATTGTGGGTTGGTATTTTTTATTATTTTAAATAAAAAGATTCCTAATTGACACAAACAGCAAATAATTCGAGGTCTCTCTGTCTTATTTAATTCTCATGTAGAGCTTGATTGTCATCCTATGAGTTTTGAAATATTTCAGGAAACATGAAAATTAAGTGTGAGTCCAGAAAAACGTGAGGAAAATAGCTGTATGACAACTGGAATCGGTGTTAGGGCTCTTGCTAAGTGGCACCTTCCATAAGCTTTCGGTGGCCTGAGTCCACTGGCCTTGATGTGAAAGGATGAATGTTCCCCTTGGAAATAACGCTAAAAACTGTAGTGCCAACCTCTATTTATTTCTGTCTTGGAGAGAAAATTTGAGTGAATGTTCAACAGGCACTTAAATTTCAACTTTGCTGAAAGTGATGTTTACAGCAAAGAATCATTCCTTGACCATTTTATAGAAAGCAACCTAAATGGGAGGCTGTGCTGGGGAAGGCATATTACTTAACCTCTTTCTCTCAGATCATAAATCTCTACTAACGTCAAACAGTGACCACAAGAAGGCTCTTGGTAATAAGCGACAGGGGATTTCCTGGCTGCCTCATATCTCATGGTGAAATGGAAAGCTCTGAGACACGTGCGATGGCCACCTTGAGCAAAACATGACAAAGGGGTTTCATTATCTGGGCTGCTTAGCAAATTGTCCATATCAAGTGGCCCAATAAGTCTCTTACTAGAGAAAAAGTCCTTGTTAGGGTAGGGAAATAAGATATCAATACATCATTCTTGCTGCCTCTTAAAACTGTTACTGCTGATGGTATTATTTTCTCTATGCTTAAACGTGGCTGAAATGACTGAAATACACACGCGATTTACTAATACACAAGGGAATATTTTCTTACAGGTTAATCTGTACCTTGGGAGTCGCCAATGATGCAGGGAGTCAACCTATAATTGAACAGCTGTCATAAAATATTAATGAGCACCACTACATCCGGCTAGACCGGATGCCGGAACACCATCCCAGACTCTTCTGGGTGCCTGTTCTGTCCCCTCATGTCCTCCGTCACCCTGCCCAAAAAAATCTACCTTCTTACCATCGCTTTCCAATTCCCTCCTCATTCCTACTGTTGCTGGCCTAGTTCAGGCCACCATGCTTTGTCCCAGCTAGACCATTGCAATAGTTTCCTCCCTGACTGACCTGATTTTATCCCCTGCAAAAGTTCCTCTTCACAGAAGCTATAGAAATTTTTCTCTCATTCAAATCTGAGCCTCTCACCCACTCAGTTCAAAACCCTTCAATGGCTCTCCATGGCTTAGCAATCTGTATTTCTCCTTTGTAACGTGGATAACAGTTGGATTTTTTCGTTTAGAGTCTTTCTTCACACTTCTTGCTAGTCGGGAGCCCCATAAGAAAGAAAAGTTATGCATCTTGTTCACAATTTTAGCCCCAAACCTAACAGACTACCTGACTCATAGCTGATGCTCATCATCACTTGATGAATAATCAAGCATATTCCATGAGACACTGCATACACTAACCCTGGACTGTTTTCATTTTGTAATTGAAAAAATTATTGTTACAATGTTCAAAGTGCTAGGTCTTGAGGATGCAGATAAACAAGATAAAGCTGCTGTCAGCTCTCATGAAGTTTACCTTGTACTGGGGAAAATAGATTGAACCCAACAAATTATGCAGTTATCGTGCGTGTTGGTGTTTTCCGTTACTTGAAACAAAAAGATTCCTAATGGATTTAAAAAGCCAATGACTTCAAATTTCCCTGTTTTATTTAATTGTCATATAGAACTTTATCATCATCACTTTGTAAGCAATGAGCTCACAAAAATTAAGGTGGGCAAAGAATTACACAACTGGTCAATGTCTTCCTGGTAGGCGTCCCATTCTGCTGAATAGCACAGGCTACACATGAATCACTTTCCTCAAACTGTTCTTGGAGTCCTATCCCCAGGGAGGGGAGTCGATCAGGCATGAGGGGCATAGCAGAAGTGCTATCTTCTGAAATGTCTAGGGCCCCTGAGCTCATCCTCAGGCCAGTCGGTTTCCCTTATATTCTCCTTTTTTCCTTCATGAGTGTTCTCTCCTGTATTTTGGGCTCTCTAAACCACAGTGATGCTCTCAGATAAGTGGAACTCAGAAGGCTGTGGTGATTCAGTCAAACTGTGTGACACTCCCATGCTTATTTGTGTGGGCATATGGGAGCTCATTGCTTCTTGGACTCTACTCAGAGGATTGATGACACTATTGCTCCAGCTGACTTTTGAGGTCCTCAGACCTGCTTGGGTTTGCAGTGTGCCTGTTCCCTGAGATGCTGTGGGTTCACAGGTAGTGTTAATGGAATGAACCTTCAGTGCAAAGGCTGTGAGATGGGAACTTCTTGACCCATAAGAGGACTCAGAGAAAGCCCAGGCTGCTACCATGAAAATGCTGAGGGAATTAAGAGCTACAAGTGCAGGTGGAGAGAAAGGCAGGTCCAGACCGTGCATGCCCGTGTAACGTGTGTTAATTTTTGACAATTTCATGGGTACCTGGGAAGGATTTATCAGAGGAGAATATGTTAAAGTTAGTTAGAAAAAAATGAAGAGAAAACTTAGGAAATAATGTACAGATCAAGGAGAGCATATGGCAGAAAAAAGGTGTGAAGAAATGAGCAAAAATTATAAAAATACTGTCTTTGTTTTGATGAAAGGAGAGAAGGAAACAGGGAAACATTTGCACTTGGTGGTGGTGTCTGTTATTGATTTATTGTTTCTCAGTCCCAAATCCACCCTTCATTGCCTGCTCTGTGATTATGGAACTGGACCCTCTATACTCTTCTCCTTTGCCAGTGGGCACACCGTAGAGAGCACAGGGCCCTGCAGGGACACTGTGGGAGGAGGGGCTTCTCTTCTGGTTCTCCCGTGATCTGGGAGGCAGAGGTCTGCAACATGCAGTGGCCAGGAACACACGGTGCCCAGTAGTATGTGTGCCTCTCCACAGTGCCTTTCCTAGAGCCTGGAGGGCTCTTTCCGGAGAGTTCCACCAGCTCATCACCTCAGTCAACTTCCCTGCCATCCACTGGGCTGTGTCCTCCCTCCAATACATCTATATCTCAGCCCTTGGAGGGGGCCCTTCCAGATTTGATTCTGCCCCAACCCTAGAGATATTGTCTGCTCCCTCTGTCTACTTTCTCTTCCTGTATTCTTCAGAGTTTTCTTTCTCCTTAGTAAGTCATCCCCTTTATAGGTCATAACTCTTTATATTAAACTCTCCCTGTTCAAACTGCTATGTGGTGTCGTCTCCTGATTTGACCTGAACACCTGAGTGTTAAACTTGTATAAAGGCCAAACCACACGTGCCCATTTTCTGTTGTCCTTTCTATTAGATCCTAGATTTATGAAAATATTATAGCAATAAACACATACAAACTGAGTAAAAATCAATTGAATGTGGGGCAACAATTGTTCTAACTGGTTTCCCCTTAAAGGAAAATAGAAGGAAGAATGTCAGAGATTCTCCCACATATCTGGGAAGATGGAATGAGAGCAAGGATATGAAGGATATTTTTAAATGTCCAATAGATGGAAAGTTCGAGAGCTTCTGAGTCCACAATGCTTCTGTTATTGTTTCCACTTCTTTAGACATAACCGTTGTCACTGTATCAGATAGTTGGTGGTTCACGTTATCTCACCTTTTATACCATCAGCATTACTTCTGAAAAGGGAGCTTGGCTTTAAAAATACGAGAGAGTTTGCTTTTCTTTTCCCCAGAGGAGGATGAGGAAGGAACTGGAAGTCAGCATTTATCATTAAAGAATGTGAACCACTGGCTTATCTAAACCAGGAGAACGAAATGATCCATTTGTGATTTTAAACAATGGTCATCTACTTTTAGGATAAAGGATTTATTAGAGGGAAATTTTAGTAGGTTCCACGAGAACACTTAGCTCAGGCAAGAGATTACAGCGTTCGGTTGTAATGGTGCGGTGGAAAAAAACACCAGAGCCCAGAGATATCGAAGAGGCAGAATCAACAGGACTTTTTAGTTGATTGAGCTTGAGGAGTGAACGAAGAGAGATGGGGCATAAACCTCTCAGACTTAGTGTCTTGAGCAACTGCATGAAAATTAGCGTGACTCACAGAGAGTGGAGAACCAAGACCTGAGTGCATTTGGGGCACTATGAAATTTTGATTAAATTTTAGACAAACAGGAAAAACTATCTCCTAAGGAGGTGGTTGTAATGTGGAACTCAGGATAGATGAACGGGCTGAAAGATGACACTGGAGCAATCAACGTATAAATGACAATGGAAGTGGTGGGAATGAATAAGATGCGCAGCACTCCAGCCATATTGATATCGCTGCTGGCCCCCGTCAGTGATGCTTTCTAGTGCTTCCCCCATCCTCTGTTCAACCTGCCTCTGCTTGGGATCCTCGTTGGCTCCTTACATTACTACAGAACTGCTCTGACCCTTCAAGACGCAGCTCAAGGAATCCCTCTTCTAGGATCTGCTCCTTGACAAATCCTTCTAGATTTAACTCTTCTCCTATAGAGTAGCACAAAGTGTAACTTTCTTTTACAGCACTTACTGTACTGCATGTTACTTATATAGGATATGCATATTTCTGCCAAGAATTCATGAACTCACAGATGTTCTTTTTTTTTAAATAACATGCAACTCTTTTTGTTCGTTTTTTTTTTTTTTAAAGATTTGCCCTGAGCTAACATCTGTTGCCAATCATTTTTCTTCTTCTTCTTCTTCTTCTCCACAAAGCCCCCCAGTACATAGTTGTTTATTCTAGTTGTAGGTCCTTCTAGTTCTGCTATGTGGGACACGGCCTCAGCATGGCTTGATGAGTGGTGCTAGGTCCGCGCCCAGGATCCAAACCTGCGAAATACTGGGCCACTGAAGGGGAGCGTGTGAACTTAACCGCTCAGCCACGGGGCCGGCCCCTCACAGAGCTGTTCTTATATCTTCATTCTATCTACGCCTCTGCTCTGGCAGGTAGCAAGTGCTCGATAAATTTTATCTAAAAATTAGCTTAGGAAATTCTGGTCCTGGGTGTGAAAATCATCTGGTGTTAAAGTCAGCCTCTGTTAAAACGATCGTAAAACTTGAACAAAATATATAAAGCATATATATAAGCAATGTTTTATAAGCATTGGACATCAACAGGTGCAGGGTGGCAATTTTGACAGAAGGAGGCACCTGAGCCTTGGCAGGCAGCTCAATACGGGTTTCTCCTGTTTCTCCATGTCTTATGAAGGAGGCAATAACTGCTATTTGTTCCAGACAATCATTTTAAAGATTTTTATGCAGCAGACAGCCCTTGGAAGTACTGTCTTCTACAGAGCAAAAGTTAGGCCAATGAGTAGTGGACCGTTATAAAAATGAAATTCAGGCTCCCTAATGGTGAGGGTTCTCCAGCTGTGCTTCAAAGCCAGCACATATGATGGACCCACTTGGGTCTGTCTGTGTCACCCCATGGGATCTGAAGGCACAGGATAGTATATTTATTAGTGCCAGCTGTGGAACTGGAATGAAGTATGATTACCAAAGAAGGAAAATAGCAAAGTATTCTCAAATGTAATAGAGGCAGTGAGCTTGTTTATTTCACAGAATCTAATTCTTAAAAAATATTTCAGAAATAAAGAATAAAATAAGATTCATTTCATTAAAGTGGAATGTGTATAAAAACAAAAAGAGAAATGCCAGTAACTACTGTATGTGATTATACCAAACAGGAAGCTTATTTGTGTAAACCTACTGCAAAGTAAATAGTGACACCCCTTTAGGTTTGGAATAATGATTATAATAGATAATATTTATGAGGCATTTATGATGCGTCATGAACTATTTAAGCTGCTTACACGTATTAACCCATGATTGAGGATCGTCAGTGGGTAAATAAATCACTTCTCTCTTCATTTTCTTGCAAAACTAGAATCTAGTTAGCTAATTAAAAATAAATGAAAAATTCTAGACCCGAAATGGAAGTCAGACTCACAATTCTAGCTTAGTGGCGTAAGTGACATTGCATAGAAGTCATTGCCTTCACAATGGTATTTTGCTTTTTCAAGTGGAGAATTTCCATTATTCATCGGTTGACCTTTCTATTTCATTGTGCACTAATTAGCTGTACAATTTAATTATGCATACAACTCTAATTGATGACATTAAGGGTGTCCAAATGGGTGTATCAATCAGCAGGAACAAATTGTGATTATCATGTGGTTTTGTTATGCTGTATACCAAATAAAGAAGCATATTACACACACTGTGCACATTTTACTCCTAAAGATCATCAGCATCTCAGAATCATCAAATGAATTACAAACTGAGATTCAGACCTGTGTTGGTCACTCAATCTTAGCAACCTATTAATTTAACATGTACTTACTTTGGATGGTCTGCCTTCAAGATTCTGTATCTCCAGATGCCCTCACTATATTTTAGAAAACGTTAAAAAACTTAGTAGACTTTGTTTGTTTATTTGATCAATACCCACAGCAAGCTCTCATACTCAAATGGAAGTAAATTTGAGTTTTAAGAAATAGATGAACTCTTTTTTTTTTCTTTTTGAGGAAGATTGGCCCTGAGCTAATATCTGTTCCCATCTTCCTCTATTTTACATGCAGGATGCCTGCCTCAGCATGGCTTGATGAGTGGTGCTAGATCCATGCCCAGGAGCCCGACTGGTGAACCCCAGGCCACCGAAACGGAGCGGGTGAACTTCACCACTATGCCACCAGGCTGGCTCTAATATATGAACTCTTTATAGCCATCAGGATATCATTGCATTCCTTCCTTGTTGTTTTATGTTTAATTCAGCTTTTATTTTCAGCAGAATTACCCTTGCCCATAATGTAAAGAGCCAATGGCTTTTCCAAGGTGTAGCACTCCCCTGGACCCCTCCCACAGGCTACCAGATTCAATTCTTTTAATTATTTTAAAATTATTTTCTTCTATAATTATAAATGTTATGCTTTAATTGCTAACTATTGATCTTCATTTTGTGACACTACTTACTGCATTTTGAAAATGGAAGATGGTGATTTAGCTCGTCTCCCACAATACCTTCCATTTCTCCTTCTTCCCTTTCTTTTTTGTCCTAATTTTGCTTAGACTCACACTAACTTGTATGTTATTATGACAACACAAAGGCTATTCAGAACTGAGCCACATCCACCCCAAGACTACTTTTCATTGAGCTACCCTATTGCTTGTAGGCGTCTAATTTCTTCCCCTCTCCGCCCTGCATATACTAAGTGTTCTATTTACCTAGCACTATGAATTTTATTTCAATTTGGAATTCTGTCAATTTCCTTTCGTATAATGAATATTTCAATATGGGCTGGTATCCTTCTAGCCTGCTTTGCAGATGCTGTCCTGGATTTCCTTACCATCATTCCGAGGGCCACCTCCTCTTTTTAATATTTATTGGATTCCCAGCTTTTCTCATTTCACGTCATCTTCCTTTTTGGCTTATTCACTTACTTTGGCAGTGTGTACATCCCGTAAAATTCTGAGGATGAGCATTTAGGAGTTACATTTTTGAGAACGTGTTGGCCCCAAGTTGTGTTCAGTATACCATCATTCTTCATTGATATCTTTGTGATCAATTCTTATTTAGAAATTTGTTTTTCTTTAAATTATGAAAATATTGTTCCATTTTCTTCTAGCTTTCAGTGATGTTATCGAGAATCTAATACTATGTATTGATTAAAGGTTCAAATCATCAAGAAGATATAGCAATTATAAACATATACACACCAATCAAGAGAGACTCAAAATACGTGAATTAAAATTGACAGAAATGAAGAGGGAAATGGACAGTTTTACAAAAATAATTGGAAACTTCAGTACCCCACTTTCAATAATGGGCAGAATGATGAGACAGCAGATCCATAAAGAAATAAAAGAACAATACTGTAAAGCAACTAGATTTAAAAGACATGTTCTGAACATTTCACACAAAAACAGCAGAATAGTCATTTTTCTCAAGGAAAACAAAGAACATTCACCAGGATAGACCATTTGTTAGGCCGCAAAACAAGTCTCAATAAACTTAAAATAAGTGAAATCATTCAAGAGATCTTCTCCAACTTCAGGGCAATGGACTAGAATGAACAATATATAACATCCTTCATTGTCTCTTCTAACAATTTTTTACTTAAAGTTTATTTTGTGTGATACTAATAAAGCCATCCCTGCTTTGTTTTGGGTTACTATCTGCATAATATGTATTTTTCTCTGCTTTTACTTTCACTCTTTTGTGTCTTTGGATCCAAAGCGAGTCTCTTGTAGATGGCATATAACTGAAACAATTTTTTGATCCATCTGTCCATCTCTGACTTTCAATTGGAACATTTAACCTATGTGAACATTAATTTCATGTGTCAACTTCATAGGCTATGGTTGGTCAAACAGGTATCTAGATGCTGCTGTGAAGGTATTTTGTAGATGTGGTAAGACATGAATAATTTTTAAAAGTTTTTATTTACCCTGTATGCATTCCATAACACTACTTGAATGAGAAAATTTTATTTTTTAATAATGACTATTTTTCCTTACAATACCCTTATCTTATTCCTTCTGTCTGACTGCACTGGCAAGAAATTGAAGTACAATGCGAAACAGCAATTGTAATATTGGTTATCCTCATCTTATTCCTGATCAACATTTCACCAATAATTATAATGATTGCTAGAATTCTTTTCATATATGTCCCTCACTAGATGATGAAGTCTCATACCATTAATAATTTTGCATTTGTGCTCCACCTATGCTTTTCTTTTTATTCACAAATAACCTATTTTTCTGACTATCTTGTGAATTCATGAAGATGCACGATGATTTTTCTCACTTAAAATGTGAATGTAATGGTTTACATTAATTGAGTTTTTAACAATATATTAACCTTATATTTATGAGATGAGCCCAAGTTAGGTGTGACTTCTTATTACTATATCTTTTGTTGGATTCATTTGGATAGTACATCAGCTAGGATTTTTGTAGCTGTGTTCAAGAATGAAAATAACCAATCATTTCTTTTTTTATGTTTCATTATTTTTAATTTGATATCAAGATTTTGCTAGCTTCCTTAAGTAAGCTGGCTTGCATTTCCTCTTTCTATTATCTGATAGAGTTTATTAATACTCACTTGATCTGGTCCTTGAAAATGAGGTAGAATTCACATATAAACTTGTTGGGCTGGTGTTTTCTTTCTGGGGAAGTTTTTAACTTCGGTTCTTGTTTATTTAAAGGTTTTAGAAATGTTTATATGTTCTATTTCTTCTTCAGTGCATTTTAGATAATTGCATTTTTCTAGATGATTATTTCCTCTGAATTTTGTATTTGTATTTGCATTCTATTTTATGTTTAACATTATTTGCCCCTTTCTTTAAGCTTATTCAAGATGCATTTATCAAAGAGATCATCTTAAAATTTTGGCTTTCTTAATCTTCTCTAGTGTATATTTTTTATTTTATTAATTCTGTACTTACCTTCATTATTTACTTCCTTATAATTTCTTTGTAGTTACCATGCTGTTTTTTTCTTAAATTGTAAGTTAGTTCCTTATGTTATATAGCACATTTATCTTCTAATACAAGTTTATTAATGTTTTCTTAGAACTACTTTGTATCTCACATATTTTGATATTCTTTGCTTTTATTCTCATTGTTAGCTATTTTCTCTGGGTTTTTTTGCTTGTTTGATTGTATGAGCTGTTTAGTAACACATCTATAACCAATAAATAATTTATTTAGTAGTGTGTGTGTGTTTTAATTTCCAAACACATGGAATTCTTCTAGTAACCTCTTTGATATCAATTTCTAGTTTAATTGCATTGTTGTCAGAAAACACTAAACATTTTCAAATTGTTGAGGTTTGTTGTAGAGTTTTTTTTCCCAAATATTCCATGTACACTTGAATATTATGTATTTTCTATAGTTGTTGGGTTCTATGCTCCAAATGTCCATTAAATCAATTGTGTTAATTAGTTGTTCAAACATTCTGTGTTCTGACTTTTTTTCGCTTAATTTAGGTGCAATGAGCATATTTTAAAATAATTTCATATAAATATGAATTTTACTTTCCTTATTTCTACTGTTTTTCAGAAATTTATTTTAGTCTGTGATTATTAAACGCATATATGTCTTGTATATTTTATCCTCAATATTTCAAAGTTTTATTTTTGTATTTTAAACACACCTTATACCAATAAAATTTGTCCTAAGTGTTCATTTTATAGGTATTGCTGTACCTGCACAAGTGTTTGCTTGGTATAGATAAGCATCCTTTGCTTAGGTGATTACTAAAGTGAAAGAGAGAGAGAGAAAAATGCTAAGCAACTTACAGGAAAAAAATCAACCCAACTGAAGGCAAGAATGAAAAAAAGAAAATTGAGCGAGAACCTTTCCTGGTTCATACGAGGTGCCTTCTCTCTGTGTCCTATCATTGGGGAAGGGGCTGGGAGCTCTCTGGGGTCCTTTGATAAGGGCACTAGTACCATTCATGGGGTACCTCCCTCATCACCTAATCATCTCCCAAAGGCCCCATCTCCTAATACCATCACATGGGAGGTTAGGTTTGAACACATGAATTTCAGGGAGAAAGCAAATATTTGGTCTATGGCACTTGGGCTTCTTAATTGAAAATTGATCTTTTCATCAATTAAGAAAAATCTTTAGTGATTACATTTAAAATTATTGCCTAGTTTCCATTCAGTCTATCTCCGTTGGGAATTCCATTTGTATCCTTTTTAGGCTTTATATTTTTACCTTTTGTGTTTCTAACTTTTCTTTAATCATTTTCATCACTTTGCCTCACCAGAATGCATGAGATAATTTTTTAGCCCTATCTTCCAGGTAAGTATTTTTTAAAAATTATTTCTAATCTGCTGTTCCAGCAATTTATTAAATATATTTTTAAGCATTATTTTGTGTATACAAATAAGCTCTATTTGGTTATTTCTCAAATGTGTTAGATCAGTCTTTATTGATTTCCTTCCAGGCTTGATTCCTTGGTCTGATCCTGCTCCCTCTGTGTGTGTGTGTGTGTGTGTGTGTGTGTGTTTAATTTCCTGCTGATTCTTAATCACGATGCTTATTTATTTTACTATTTTGTGAGTTTTGACTGCTTGCTCCTTATTGTCCTCAGACTTTAATATGAGAACGCTTTGAAGTTGGGGTTAAAGTTACATTCTTCTAGATTCATCCTTCTACCGTTATGTAATGTCCTTCTGCGTTTTTAGTAATTCTCCTTGCTCTGCAGTCTACTTCATCTGATATTAACATAGACACTTCTTTTTTTAAATTAATATATGTATGATATGTATTTTCTCACCCTTTTACTTTCAACTCACTAATTTGAAGTCAGGTCCTTGTAAACTGCATGTAGTTGGACATTTTTTTTAATCCACTTGTCAATTTCTGCTTTTTAATTGGTGTATTTAGACAATTTACATTTAAGCTGTTCGTTAACCTGTTAGACATTGTCTTCCTTTTTACTATTTTTTTAATCTCTGTCCCCACTGTTCCGTGTTTCTAGTTTCTCTTTCCGTGCCTTTCTGTGGGTTACTTGAAGATCTTTCAGGATTCCATCTTGCTTTATGGTCAGTGCTCTTGAGTGTGTCTCTTGGTAGAGTTTTTGTGGTGGCTGCTCTGCACATCACAATGTATATACGTGTCTTATCATAGTGTACTGATATTGATATTCTGCCACTTTGAGTAAAGTGTGGAAGCTTTATTTCCATTTAAATGACTTATCTTCTCCACTTGTAAACACCATTGTTTTGTGTCTCAGATGATGCTATATGTCTTTTTTGTGTTAATCATCAAATATGTCTATAAGACTCATTAGGAGAAGACAGTCTACTGTATGTACTCAGATATCTGGTTTTTCTGTTGTTCATTCTTCTTTCTAGATGCTCCAGGATTTCTTCTTTTATCATTTCTTTTCTGTTTGAAGAATTTACATTAGCTCTTCTCTATGTCTGTTAGCAACAGTTTTTACTTTTTCTCTGACTGATAATGTCTTCATTTTCACTTCATTCCTGAAAGGTGGTTCTTCAAGACACAGAATTGCAGCTGAAGCTTTTTGCGGCAGGAACCCCTTGTTGGTGCCTCACAGACACCCAGCATCTCTCAGAGGGGGTACATCTTCCTCTTGTTGATGTTCATGTTATAGTTCATATTACAGTACAATCACATAACGACCAAAAAAACCACACCTCTGAGTAAATGATCTTTAACATGAGAAAGATCCAGCTATAAAGAAGGACAAAACAAAGGCATGTAGATTACTCAGAAAAACTTTATCTATACTCGTTAAAAAACTAAAATTAACTCTTAAAAATATGAAAAATTAGAATAAGATAAATGCTTATGGTAACATACATGTGTTTACTACACTTTATTAGCACCATGTTTTAATATATTTCTGTACGCTTTTGCTAAATTTCGGGAATATAAACACTTTGAGAATTAAGTGACCCAGATTTTGATAGTCATTTTCTTTTTAAATTTGACCTACAGTAAAAATAATTATAGCTAAAAACATAAAGCTCAAATTATTTTAAGTTCTACATTTCTATATAACTAAAGTTATATTTTTATTTAAAGTTTTAAAATATTATATGTGTATATGTGTATTTGTATTCATAGATGTGTGTCTGTATATATATATATATATACACACACATATATGTATATATCTTGATACATATATATAAGATATACATATCTCAAGGCATTCACTGTGCTCCAAGAAGTTGAAATTCCTGCTTCTGTATAGTATAATCGCTTTCTTTATGGGATAGGAAAAAAAAAGTCCACTGCAATGATTATAGTAGATTATATATCTTCAACGTCCTTATGGAAATAATCACAAAAGTGTAAATACCAAAGAAAAAATAGTTAAAATCTCACAATAGAATGTTGCAAAAAAATTAACCAAGGGAAATGAACAAATGATTAGTTTTGGAAATGTCAAATTAGGCAAATATCTAAAATATGAACCAGTTAATAGTGTAGAACATGCTTAATTGTCTATTTCAGTTTATGATCAATTAGCTATGGATAATTTAACAATAGTTGTTACTGTATGTAAAATTTCAAATTCGTTGTAGAAGATATACTATCATTCCATTTTCTCTGTAGTTTTTCCTTGATTTAATACTGATGTAAAAGAAATAATATAGCTCAATTTTCTAAATACAGCTTTGACATTTTCTGATTTCAATCAATTGTTTAAGTCTATTTGTTATGCATGCTAAATTCAGTGAAAATGGAAATCTTTCTACAGTAAATGCTATGGCACGTGGCACTCCATCAACTAGATATGTAGATATTTGACATCTTCCTTATGAATCTTTAATATTTAAACTCCATGTTATATAGCTTTTCTGAAAGAGGAAAGTCATTTATACATGCAAATCACTCCTCTTTCATTCTGTATCCACAAGGGAAGCAAGATGAATTATAGTAAGTGCATTTAACTTTAACTTAACCATAGTTGATTGACATCTATGGTCTTTCTCATGTGATGGATCTCAAAACTTTTATAATAGAATAAAATATTATCAATATTAATGAGTATCACTTTATTTTGAAAAGTTATTATTGAGCAAAAAAATCATATCTTAAAGGGAGAGAAAAGGTATACTACCTAACCCAGTAATAGTCAAATATTGATAGAAGCAAAAAATCTTTAAATACAATTAAGTCTTACAAATGTGATAGCTGCTCTGTGAATGTGCCTTCATCTACTGCATCCCCAGGATTTATCACATGGAGATTTTAAATCACTTTTGTGTTTCCTTGATCAACAATAAGAATAGCCACCAAAACACATGTGTGTGTGTGTGCATGTGTGTGTGTGTGTGTGTGAAAATGTCTAAGATACTGACTTTCTCCTGGTTGAGAAAGAATGAACACAATTTCCTTAAGGCAACATGAGGGTAGCTAGAGCGACAATGAATGCATGCTAATAGGAGAAACATCATTCTTCAGAATGGATTTTGTTGGTTATTTGTGACAAAATGAAGCATCTTGAGTTTTATCACGACTTAATTGATGGCCAAGTTTAGTGGCCATCTGTTGTGTTAACTTATTCAACACACTTTGCACCTGCCTGTCATCCTCCATTTCGTTGAGAAAATCCACTCTCCCACTCTTGCAGTGGTTCTTGTGGTCTCTATCCCACTGCTCACAGAGGTAGGACTGTGCCCTAAACCAAGCCTACCAGCACTCATCTTTTGCCATTTTTTGTAATAGAACTTGGAGTAAAGCAAATTGGGGGTGATATCCTCCTTTGGATCACAAGTTCCAAGGCTGTGAGGTCAGTCTCTTCCACTTGGAGAAGTCGGAGTACATTAATGCAACACACAGCAGAAGGGAAAGAAGAGAGAAAGACCTGAAGACAGAGCCCAGATGTCTCCATGTCCAACCAACTCTTAGGAATGATGCGTTCTTTCCTTTCTATGCTACATTTCTTTTTTTCCTTAGCTCAAGCTTATTTGAGTTGGGCTTCTGACGTATGTACCCAGAACAGGAACCAGGAATTACACAATTCCTATGAGGGGAAAGACTGAACTAGGATTAGATGCCTACTTTCTTCCTTACTTATTCTCTACTTAAAGTCTGTAAGATACGTGGAAGAAGACAAAGATGCTTACATGGCTGAAGCTCAGGGGGCCTTCCCTCCCTGCATGACAGAGGAAGGACTTAAGCAGCAAAATCTCCTTGTACAAAAGACGATGAGGTTTTCCCGAAGGCAAGGATGAGGCGATGGGAATGTAAAACTTTGTCTCTCCTATATTGTAGTTATCTTTTGAAGTCAGCTGACCCTTGAGTTACAAACCGTGTGTTACCACCAGTGGCTGGAGTCCTGTATTTGGCAAAACTAAGAAGAAAAACACAAAATGTTGAAAGGGAGCATAAATGCCTCTTTTACCCAACTTGATCTGGGATCAAGAGAAGAATGACTCAGGGGACCCTTAGCCTGAAACCCGGAATCCCACGTGGCTGTCTGTAGGAGCAAGGAATTTGGTGAAAAGTCTCCTCTTAAAGATGGGAAAACAGGAAGAAACACTCAGTCTTTACAGAAAATTATCATATTAAAAGTAGATTTAAACTCAGCTATCCTAGACAAGGGGAATTAAAATAGACAAGGGGAATTAAAACCCTTCTCCAAAACTTCACCCCACCACACATGGAAGACCACAGGTCCTTTGTGGAAACCCGACAGCTCCAGAGAACACAGTTTGAGAAACACTCTTCATATCCAATACTCTACCTGACAAAATGAAAAATGGAGAAATTTGTACCTTTAGAGAAGATAAGTGAAGAGCCAAAGTTTACAACTGTATTTGATCTAATAAAATAACTGCCTTTCACTGTCACTGCTTGTCAGGCAGCTCCTGTTGGGTTTCAGTCTAAACTAGTTCCCATCATTTTGCTTCCACTTCATCAAATACACAGGAAAGTGTCAAACAATCAAAGGGTATTCTGGAAGCTCAGATTTGAGCAGGACTGTCAAACACTAAAAATTCTTAAGATAGAGATTGTGGAACTGCCTTTCCTTGAAGCGACTCATTTCACCCGGGCATAGGGTAAAATAGGTCATTCTTAATCCACGCCCTGTTTTTTGAGCCATCAGTGTTAGCAATCGTCTTGGAAGGGAGGATTCTTTCTTTTCTGTGTCCAGTGTTCCGTAATGGCCACTGAAATGCCTGTTCAGAACATAATAGGCTTTTATTGACTCATTATGAAGAATCCCAGTGGTTTTCTGCACAATCGGTTCTATAAACTCATTCCGCTCTTCAGGAGAACTGTGCAATTGAGCTGCCACCTGCTCTGGACTCCTGCGGAAAGGTGATCACAACTCTAGTGCAGCCTTTACCAGCCTCCACGAAATTAATCTCTCTATCTGCTTCTCACTCCAATTCACGCTGTAAATTCTTTGGGAAAAGCAACATTTTATTTATTTGTGTTCCTTTCCCATTTGCACGTTAGGTGCTTGTCACTGGGTACGCACTTTATACTCAAAACCTAGTTTATTTCTCAAAAGAGATAAAAACATCCACAATAGCCAAGACTTGGAAGCAACCTAGGTGCCCATCAAGGGATGAATGGATAAAGAAGATATGGTGTATATACACAATGGAATACTACTCAGCCATAAGAAATGATGAAATCCGGCCATTTGTGACAACATGGGTGGACCTTGAGGGTATTATGTGAAGTGAAATAAGTCAGAGGGAGAAAGTCAAATACCGTATGATCTCCCTCATAAGTAGAAGATAAAAACAATGACAAACAAACACATAGCAACAAAGATTGGATTGGTGGTTACCACAGGGGAAGGGGGGAGGGAGGAGGGCAAAATGGGTGATTAGGCTCACATGTGAGAGGATGGACTATAATTAGTTTTTGGGTGGTGAACATGATGCAATCTACACAGAATTCGAAATATATTATGATGTACATCTGAAAGCTATGTAATGTTACAATCCAATGTTACTGCAATGAAATTAAAAAATAAATAAAAATAAAAGAGATAAAACATAATACGTATTTTACAAAATACATACGCATTTAACACATGTATATGTGTATGTATTGAATATATATGTATTTTAGAGGAGAAAAATGCTAATTATTATTATTATATATTATAAATTATGTTATATCATTATTATGCATTAACACTAAGCAACCGCTTGGGAGGCCTTGAAACTGAGATTTGGAGAAGCTTCACAAATAGTTGCTTAATATCCATTCAATTACTGAACCCAGCCAACACAGATTAATTTCTGCTCTGAAACACATACGGCCAACACTGCTACAGCCCTGCCGTGGGGTTTGGGAACCCAGGGGAAGAGCCCAGAAGGAGACCCGCTGAGCCCGGGGCCTCGCGCCCAGTGCGGACAGATGGGGCGGCCATGCGGGCTCTCCAAGGCGCTTGGGTAGAAAAGCAAAGAATGTGAGGCGCGACCGTTCTTGTAAGAACTGAAAGGCAGAGCGTGGCCGAGGGAGTGCAGTTGATTCCTTCACAGACTAGGAAGGTGTCCGGACGGATTTCCCCAAGGACAAATCTCAGCCTCCTCTTTCTGGTTCAGCCTTTCTGTTTCTGAGAACGGAAACAGGATCTAAAAACCCTAGTTATCTGAGCTTGTGGCTGGTTGTGTGACCTCTTAGCCAGCTCATCCTCCCCTCAGTGTTGGGAACCCTGGCCTCAGTCCTGGGGCCCACACGCGCTTCCATGTCTTCTCAGCGCCGCTGAGTTCCATCGGCCGCCAATCACCGTGGATAGCATCACCCCTTAGTTTTCTAAGCTAATTTTTCTAGGCTAAGTTCAATAGTTTGTCGTTGGAAAAGGAAAACCTAGCTCTTATTTTGCTCTATAGTTTCTTCTGACTAATAGTATTTCTTTAAAAGAGTAACACACACGCAAAGAAAGAGAACATTTCTGCACAAGTATTTAAGCACAAGCATCATTAATATTTTGCCTGCTCTTATCAGACCTTCCAAAGCTTCTCTCTGCCATGAACCGCTGCTCCTGATGGTGTTAGCAGAACAGAAGGTGGGCAAGAACTCCTCACGTCAGCTCTCCATTCCCATGACTTCTTCTAAGTTTCTGCTCCAAAATCACCTAAAAACAGTCACCAAAGTGATGCAAGAAAAATGTAGCATGTTCTTTTCCACGAATAGAAAGTTAATTTTCAATATACTAAGAATGAAATGCAGATATGCTCCCCTTAGCAAATAATGCAAATTATCCAGATCTTGTTTTTTGAATTTGAGGCCTTTACCATGCTAATCATTTAGCCCCTACAATTTACGCATAGATTGATAAAGTAAAAGGAGAGCAAAGGAACCTGAAATCCAGAAAGTTTACAGTACGAGCCCAGGGTTTCTGCACTGGTGGAGCCATCCTTACTGTCCACAGCCTCTCAGGGTTTTGCATGTATAAGCACAGAATTGGGAAAGTTGGCTGATTTCTATTTACCAAAAAGAAGCACCAAAAGTTTAAAAAAAAAAAAAAAAACCTCACGTTTTGTCTTATTTTTTCTGTCAGTTGCCTGGTTTTCTCTATCTTTACTGTGACAGATCTCTCTGTTCTCACAAAGGTCTTTACAAAATGGAGAAAAAGACACCAGAAAGTAACATCTCCAATTTATTCCTCACTCCCATGGTTCAGAATAGGATTTCCTAACCACACAAGGTGTGCGGAATTTGTAGCTCACCGGTTGAGGTCAAATAAATGTAAAATGTGTGTGTGCCTGCTGACACAGTTCCAGGGTGAGGTGGAGGTTTTAGGAACTGGGGACACAAATCGTGGCACCATGTCACCACTCGCTTAAAAGATGTAGCGTAAGAAAGACTTTGACATATATGTGTGTAAGCGTGTTTGTGAAGACAATCCTATTCTACTAACAAAATGGCATATTTGTAGAACCACAATATAACGTGTCACATCTTGGAATTGTTTTGCACACCTTCATTATTTTAAAAATAATATAAAAATGATTTCATAAAAGAAGCAAACATATCAGATCAATCATCTTATGTTATCACACTTGTAATCCCAATCATAAAAGGGCATTTTGATTGTTTGTGGAACACTTGGTAAGACCCTTTCCAAATTCATCTAGGGGAACACACAGGATGGCAGCAAAAAAGTTATAGGTGGTTGGCCTTCTAGCTTTACTGTATTTACTGTATTTTTGCCTTTACCAGTTATTTTATTGCCTGGGGTTTTTTTTTCTTTTTTTTTTTTTGCTAATTTTCTTAACCCTATTTGTGGTCTTCTCTTTCCTACTTAAATAAGTCCCTTTAGCATTCCTTGAAAACTGATTTCTTGGAGATAAACTTTAATTTTTGCTTGTCTGAGAAGCTCTTTACCTTTCCTTCTCTTCTGAATGACAACATTGATGGATAGAGTATTCTTGGCTGTAGGCTTTTTCCTTTCAGTATTTTAAATATATCATTCCACTCTTCTAACCTGTAGGGTTTTGGCTGAGAAGTCAGCCAATAGCCTTATGGGCTTTCCTTTGTATGTCACTTGTTCCCTTTCTCTTGCTACTTTTCGGATTCTCTCTTTATCTTTTATTCTTGACATTTTAATTATAATATATCTTGATGTGGGCCCATTGGTATTCATCTTCTTTGGTGTTGTCTGTGCTTCCTGTACTCGGATGTCTGTTTCCTTCCTTAGGTTAGGAGAGTTTTCAGCTATTATTTCTTCAAATAGATTCTCTACCCCTTTGTCACTCTCTTCTTCTAGGACACATATCATATTAATGTTAGTGCCTTTTATATTGTCCCAGAGTTCCCTTAGATTGTTCTCATTCTTTTTAATTCTTTTTTCTTTTATCTGTTCAGCTTGTGTGATTTCCTCTAGTCTTTATTTCAGCTCCCTGATCCGTTCTTTTGTATCATCTACTCTGCTATTGAGTCCCTTTAGTGAATTTTTCATTTTCAGAATTGTGTTCATTTCTGATTGGTTATTTTTTATATTTTCCAATTCTTTGTTGACATTCTCACTGTGTTCATCCAGTCTTCTAAACAGATCAGTTAACATCCTTATGAGTTTTTGTCTGAACTCTTCATCAGTTAGATTGCTTATTTCTCTTTCATTTAGTTTTTTTTCTGGGGTTTTGTCCTGTACCCTTGTTTCAAACGTATTCCTTTGCCTCCTCATTTTGCCTCTTTCTCTGTGTTTATATCTACGTATTAGGTGAGTCAGCTATGACTCCTGATCTTGGAGAAGTGGCCTTATGTAAGAGATGCCTTTTGAGGCCCAGTAGTGTGCTTCCCTCTCATCACCAATCCAAATATTCCAGAAGTGACCCCTGCCTGTGCTATGTGTGTCCTTCTGTTGTGGCAGGGTTGCTGCTACTACAAGTACCCAGGGAGTCTAGTCTTTCCCTCTCTGGCTGGCTGTTTGTCAGTCATGTTTGGGGATCCCCAGCGCAGTTGGCTGCAAGGCCTAAGAGCACACTCCTGTTGCAGTTATTCTGTTAAGTGATTAGACACCTAGTGTAGCTGGTTGCTAGGCTCAGAGGCTTACAGTTGCTGTAGGCCTCAGTCCTACAAGGCTATTGTCAGCTCTCTCTGGATTGCAGCTGAGTGGGGGTGTCCCTAGGCATGAGAGCCCCCAATTGTTTCAGGCTGTGGAAGGTGGGGCTGATCCCCCTTGTGGCTGTTTGTGAAGCACAGGTTTTCTGCCACTGATAAGCCCCAACCACCATAGGTCCACACACTCTGTCATCACAGTCCTGGCCTATGCACACTTCCTGACCCACTGGAACATACCCAGTAGCCCCACTGCAGATGCCCCCACCTCTCCACCAGTGACTCCTACACTCCACCTGATCCTCACAAAGACCCTGACCCGTAGAGGTGGACAGATTTGACTGCCTGTAGAAGATCCAGACACTCAGTCTAAAAGGGATGACAAGTAGCCTGAGGGCTTGCTGTTGAGTGGGGCTGGTCCCTAGGAGGGGGGCTACCTGACCTGGCTGAACTGGCTTGAATCAGTGCTGTAGTGGGTGGGGCAGATCCCTGGGCTAATAGGCCAGGGGAAAAACTCCAATGGTGTCTGCCAGGGTCTGTGTCAGCACTCCTGTACTAGGTCACAACAATGGCCTCCACCAATGTCTCAGTCTGTCAATCTGGTGAGGTCTCACCTCTCACCGAGATACACCCAGAGCCTGTCAGGTGAGTCTCTTTTCACCAAAGGACTGTGCATCTTTCTTTGTGGTGATTTTAGCTTGCTTTCAGAGACAGGTACATTTGTGCTTGGCCTTTTAAGAGCTAGGTTTTTCTGCTTACGTCAATAGCTTTTCTAGGTGTATTCCCTGTTATAGTCAATAGCAACCAAAGACAGATGTTATGACTCTGGTCTCAGCTAGCTGAGTCTGAAGGATGCTTATAGCAGTAACACACCCCTGCTCAGGTCTCTGCTCCTCCAGGGAGGGCTGTGTACCTTAGAGTGGCTCCTGGCCAGCTGTGAAAAAGGTGACTTTTTTCTCTCCAGAAGGAATTTCTGCCTTTTCTGCCTCAGTCAGATTGTCCCATGTTGTGGAGGTTCTTTTCACTCAGTTTTCAGTTTTCTCTCTGGGGTAATTTTTCCAAGAGTAGGTTTAACCTGGTTGTGTTCATGGGAGGAGGTGAGTTCAGAGTCCTCCTATGCCACCCTCTTGACGAGATCTCCCCAAGAGTCTTAATTCACGTAAAATTCTAAGCCTATTGGCCTTTGCCTTGGCATGGCACAGATATGTGTGAGTATGAGTGCATGGTCTCCATTAAGTTTTACAATAAACACACACATGCTTTCTTTATACTAACTGTGTGTTTTTGAGAAACGAGAGAAAGTTTAGAGAAAATTGACTTCCAATAAGAGGAATATAGTTTATAAGTAATAACAACACATTTTTTTTTTTTAGGAACACTAGCCTTGAGCTAACATCTGCTGCCAATCCTCCCCTTTTTGCTGAGGAAGACTGGCCCTGAACTAACATCTGTGCCATCTTCCTCTACTTTATATGTGGGATGCCTGCCACAGCATTGCTTGCCAAACGGTGTGTAGGTCCGCACCTGGGATCTGAACCAGCGAACCCCAGGCCACCAAAGTAGAATGTGTGAACTTAACTGCTGTGCCACTGGGCTGGCCCCGGTAACACATTTTTTGCTATGAAAACATCTAGTATGTAAAACCATCTATTTTTTAAATAATTTACCCAACAAAGTAATATTTAAATCTCCAGAAGTTAATGTGTTCTTGAAGTTGTTTTCAAGCTGCTGGGGTTTAGAGGACAGTGGAAATCATCTAATCCAGTGGTACACAGTATGTTCCCAAAGAATAGCAATAGTTATTGCTAAAAAAGAATTCTTAATCTGAAACCAAAATAAAGATTTTTTTAAACTGTATTTTGTTTTCAACTTTAAGAACTTGCAGAGCCTTTAAAACTCCAATATGCATTGTGCCTCTCCATGTGGAGGTATCATATGGAGCCTTTGCCAACTGGCAAGACAATGGCATCCTTCTCTTACAGAGAATCTCCCAGGACTGGCATTCAAAGAGCACTCTTTGAGAAACGTTGATTTGGACAAATCCAATCATTTTATTGATAAGAGAAATGAGACCAAGAGAGGTACTTTTAAAAATTTTCAAAGCCATATCCCTGGAATCGGAGGAAATACAAATTTTCTCCCTCCAGTTTAGCAATCCCTTTACTATAGCATTTTATCATAAAATATCAATCTATCATATATATTTATATCTATTTACATTGTAAATATTTGTATCTATATATTTATAAAATTATAACTTTTGTTTATATGTATAAATTATGCATAAGTATATATACAAACACACATACATAAATGTTCTCATTGTTTTCTTTAGGACAAGCAATAATCAGAACAATATGGTTATAATCAATAATCTTAACTCCCTAGGATGTCTATAATACTTTTAAACTATTTCTGCCTTAATTCATAATTTAAAATTGCATACATATTTTACAAAATTTGCCAACGTTGTTTATCTTATGCTGTCAACAACATAATTTGAGGGAAAGTATTACTTTAGTAACTTATATAGTTACTGATTTTAAGAATAGATTTTTAAAGCAAAATATAGGTAATGAAAAGAAGCTTTGAACTGGGGGGAAAGACAAGGGTAAATTTAGATTACTTAAAAAGTACTTAGCACTATAATTTAAGTTCAAAATCTGCTACTAAACCAAATAAAGATAAGCCTTCATTGTCAGAATACAGTAACTTCTATGGCAAGTCCATATTAAATACACTGGAGAAAACATGGACACAAAAGCTGCTATTGTGAGACCACCAATTAAAGCATTGTAGGAGTCTATTCTTCACGGTAACTCTAATGGAAGCACCAGGCTGAAGTGCGGAGGCTGTGATTGGGTAAGTCACAAGGCTGAGAGTCTATTCACACCTAGAGTAGGTGTGTCATTATGCCGTACCCTCTCCTGCCTAGACTCGCTGTGATTATAACATGTAATTTTTACCTAACAGGAAACAGTCAAATACTGCATTTTATTTAACTCCACGAGAAGTCACAGGGGTTATGTGATGTCACGTGACAATCGCCCAACAAGACTCAGCCTGGGGCCCTTGAAAGGATGATGGGCTGTAGATAATAACACCTGCTCAGACTGTTTCAAATAGAGTTCCATTCTTTAGGTGAAAAACCTTTTCCCATGTCATAGATGCTCATTCTATTCCTAAAAACAAAAACCCTTGGTGCTAATGAATAATAGTGCACTTAGTATTATTAAATAAATTGTGTGCATAATTGATAAAATGATATTTTAAGTCAACACAATCCATTCTAAAGCTTAAAATAATAAGAAAGGAATTTCAGCACCTGATGGGGTTGTTTCTGGGCTACTCAAAGACAAGCAGGAGATGCTCACACAAAATCTTCAAGTCTTTTCTATGAACTTTCAAGATTCCATCATAGTGCTCCAGAGGAGATCATAGTGTCGCAGAACATCCTAGGTCCATCATGGTCTTTCCCTCTACTTTCTCTCTGGCTTGTACACATCATTGTGTCCATCAACATTGCTTGGGCTTCCAAATGAATGAAGAAAAGTATATGTTTGATCTCCCTAAGTAGAAAAGCTTGTCACTTAAAATTAATCATTTTCTTTTATCTTTTTAGACAAGCTTCTCCTTTTCCTACCTAATGTTATTAATGTACAGATCTCCTCAATAGATGTGATCTTAAAGAGTTGTATCATGATTAGTAAATGCTCCATCTTATAAGGTCTTTGACTTAGTATGACAACCTAGGTGGAAAGCCACAAGAACAAAATCAATGCATGAGGCACTTCTGATTCCCTCTCAAATAACCTCAGTTCATGCCCCTCTTCCTCACCTTCAGAAAGAATTCCTCCAGTGCAAAACCTGAAAATGAAAGAAAAGGCTTCTGAAGCTTTCCTTGTATCCAGGGCATAGAATTATTATTCCATCTTAGCCAATGATCATTGAGGTCATGTGTGCTGAAGAGCTTCTGGAAAATTTCTCAACCTTAATGACAACAGGTGCAAGTAAATGCACATCCCTCACCTCCTTTGCTGTATGTATTTGCACGTTTGTGATGCCTGGAATAGCCACAGTCATAGGTCACCAGAGCTGAATCATCTCTTAGCCATGGGAGCAAGAGTATCGACCTGGCGGAGATGGCACATTAGATCTATGGAATCCTTCCAACTCTAGGACTTCATCAATAAGCCACTAAACCAACCACAAAACCACCCTGTCTCTAAGCTTTTAATTATGTGAAATAATTAATGCCCTTTTTGTTTAATATACCTTTATTTGGATATTCTTTTACCCACATGCTGATATAAAGAGTGTATTTCCTATTTTCAAGAGTTTTATAAAGTAATAACTGGGATTAATAAAATCTGGAGAAAGATCAGGGTAACAAGAGAAATGCATTTTTTATATCTATACAACTTGCTGTTGCTTCTGCCTGGCCCTCATCCAGTCCCTCTGTTTCAGCATCTCAGTTTCCTTTGGTTCTTCCTCCACTGTCAGTTCCTGTGGTTTATTTCCCTAAGGTTGAGAGATCCATGCTCTCAGTCAGTGGTTGGTTTAGGGGTGAGCAAGCAACTCATCCAAGTTGGTCCAACAAACCTTGATTCCAACCCCTCTTTCTTTCTGGAATGATTATAACATAGCCTTTATTCTTTGAGTCTCAAGAATATGGAATGTAGGCCCTCGAGCAGCTGGGACCCCCAAGAATAAAGCCAACCAGCCTGAGAGTGACACCAACTTTAAGACAAACAAAGCAGCAAAGAAAATACAAAGATAAAAATGAGAGAGAGAGAGTCGTTTGAACACTAGATCCAGTTTGTTTGAATTTCAGTTTATTTTTGGCTAATAAGTGCTGTTTTATTTCATATGGGTTAGAGCTATATTTGCATCATTTAATTTAAATTGGTGCAGAGTTCAAATAAGAGGGAAATCATATTCAGTTGTTGTACTTGCAACAGTTTTGAGCTTGGGGATTTTTGTTCCATGAAGTATATTGCTGGGCAGACATGGAGGGAAGTTCATTTCAGTAAGAGGGAAGAAGGTCAAAGTCAGGTTCAGGGGGCAGCTAGGAATAAAGTTTGCAGGAAAATAGTCTACGAGCGGTAGAGCATTGGAAAAGTAATCTGAAGCAAGATAACAGCAGGTAATTTCAAAATGAGAGTGCTATTTCTTTGATATATCATAAAGAATCAGTCAACAATTTTGAGATGAGTAGCTACGCGTTCATTATTTGGCAGCTGTGAGCAGATGCACTGGAAGGTGGGTATGGAGGTTAAAGACCAGCCATTGTTACTCCCTGTTTCAGACATAGGTGAACATTGGTCTCAATTTTCCCAAGAAAATTCAGTTTGGTGCCAATTGTCTCAGAGTCCTGTCTGGTTGAATGTATCCCAGATACAGGCGTCCTAGTTTACACAGTACTTGCTAAGGTCATACTCAGAGACAAAGAAGTCCTGGTGTAAAGATGCAGGATAACAAAGAGATGAAGTATTCAGGCTCTGAAACCTGCTCAGCTACTCAAAAGCTGTGAGACTGGGCTAGTTCCTTCGCACTTAGTAACTGCTCAGTATCTTTTAGCTGTTGTTATTTGAATTAGGGACTTAGAAGTAGACTTGAAAGGAAGGAACTGAATTTTGCAGGGAGGGGAGAATAGATAGATTACGGAAGGAAACAATGACAGAGAGAAGGCATGGAAGAAAATAAAAAAAGAAAAGAAGGGAGGAAGGGAAACTGGGTGGGAAGGATGGAAGAGGGAGAAAGGAGGGAAGGGAGGGAAGAAAAAAGGGTGTAAGTTACCAACTTTGGGAAAGTTACTTTGGGAAAGAGTCAGACGGGAGAAAGAAAAATCAGGAACAATTCACATCTTGAGTCTGCATAAATGTGAAACTGGTGACGTCATTATTTGCACATGAAAGCTGGGAGAAGATGGTTTGGGGAAAGTGGGAGAAAGTGGTGCTGAGGGTTCTATAAATACGCCGCATAATTTAGCAATCTTTAAAATAATAGTATTCTTGAAATATATATGACTGGAAAGCAGTGCATTATCGTTTTGATAATTCAGAAGACGCTGGAAACTTTACAGAGCTTGAGTCTTCTTTGCTCTCAGTGCTGTGGACGTTCAGCACGGCTAAGGGGAGCACTGCTTAAAGAGGTGATTAGTATGGCCCTGGATCAGAGAATTTCCTTCTCTTTCTAGAAGATGCCTTGTTTGGGAATTTACTTTAAAATGCTCAGTGCAGGCAGTGTGATTTGTGTGTGCAAGTCAACACCCTAGGGATTTTAATTAGCATTTGAAGTACTCTAATTGGAATCCTGAATCCAAAAGTCATCAATTAGCATATGAAGTACTTTAATAGGAATGAGCACCTTAAAGGTTGGTCACTTAGCACCTAATGTGTCCTTATTGAAATCTAACCAGATGGTAGATTAACATAAAGGTCATTAGGATTTTTTTGTTATTAGTGAAATAAGTGGTATTTAAGAATATTGATTAGGAAGAATATACACACCCTGCAAAGAATGATTACAGACCCTTCAACCCAGAAGACAAAAGCCTGAGGCACAGCCCTTGGGGTCTAGAGGTCCAGTGGCCCTAAGTCCCTTCACCCCACTAATAACCTGCTGCCTGCATCTGAGCACAAGGTTTCCTGGCTTTGTCATTATTATCACAGCTGCTTCCAGGCAAGGGGCTGGTTAGATTTCCAAGGACATGGAGTGGGCCCTTTCCCGACTGCGGAACAGGTTCTGGGACTGTTTCTGCCCGTTTGGTTGGTTGTCGGGTCCTCCATCACCATCACTGCCACTATTTAATGGTTCCCTTTAGGCCTTCCTGCTGTACTTTTAATATGCCAGGAGCATCACTTGGGAGAGTCCAGATTCTGGATTCTGTGCTTAGGATAGAGACTTTCATTATGTAAATCTCAAAAGTCAAGTACAGTAATACGTGAGAATTCACGACCGTTCTCTGTCACTGCGGACACCCTGATGCAGACAGAACAGCAGTTGGAATTCACTGGGACAAATAGGGTTGACATACTCATCATGTGCATATTGATGCCTCAGGTTAGTTACACTAGGGGGAAGAAAAGTAGGAAAAAATTAATTTCAGGACAGTGCTGTACCCCAACCCATCTCACCCCAAACATCCTTGAGTTTCTCTCCTGCCAGCTGCCCATCACTTGTAATGGACCTGGGCCAGTTTTGCAAGCTGTTTCGAGACTCAATGTCAGGTCACTCTCCCCTAGTGCCTCCTTTTCTTATTCCTCTTCTACTCTCTCCTGTTTTCTTCCCTCTGTGATAAAAGGAAAATAGGAAAAGGTAATGATAAGCCGCACTGTCAAGGGAGTGTGCATTGTTCTTTCTCTCGGACTAATGCAGTGCCTGATGAGGTAGAAAATTTAAAAGTATAACTTCCCCTCTGAAATCTATATTTGGAGCCTGCAAGCCTGCTTAGAGCAGACTTTTCTTTAATTATGGGATGCTTCACTCAAGTGATTCTGATGCAAAGGAAAGGAGAATTAACATCTCTAGTCCTGGGAGAAGGATGCAACTGCTGGGGCTGAGAGCATGCTCTTTCCTGACGTCCTTCATTATGTACACAGCCAGGGGACAGACTGGTGTAAGAGGAAAAACAGTCTGCTTGGGTGTCTCCCGTATTTTCACTTCACAGCACTTCTGACAACAGATGTGTGGGTTGTCCACACACCAAGCAATCCTAAGACACCAGCTGAGCATCCTACAATGTAGCTCAATTCTAACACTCTCTTCCTGGAGTTTGCATCAGATCCCACAGGTTAAGGACCCATCTCACAACACTGCCCCCTCGCCCCTTCCAACACCAAGCACAAGTCCAGGTTGTCACCTGTGATTCTGATGGATTAGCCATAGATGAAATGTTCCCACGACCCCTGGTCAGGTTTGATTAACTTGCTAGAGAGGCTCACAGAGCTGAAGAAAACATTTTACTTACTAGATAACCGGTTTATTATAAAAGGATATAACTCAGGAACAGCCTAAGGGAAGAGATGCATAGGGCAAGGGACATGGGTAAGGGACACAGAGCTTTCTTGCCCTCTCCAGGGCCACACTCTCCCAGCACATCCACGTCTTCACCAACCTGGAAGCTGTCTGCATCCTGTTGTTTTGAGTGTTTATGAAAGCTTCATTACACAGGCGCAATTGATCAAATCATTGGCGGTGGTTGGTGATTAAGTCAACATCCAGTGCCTCCCCCTCCCAGAGCTGTGGATGGGGCTGAAGGTTCCAACCCTCTCATCATGTTTGGTTCTCTTGGCAACCAGCCTCCACCCTTCAGGGCTTTCTAAAAGCCACCTTGTTAACATAAACTTAGGTGTGTTTGACAGAGATTTGTTGTGAATAATAAAAGACACCCTGCATGCTCTCATCTCTTAGGAAATTCCAAGGGTTTTAGGAGCTCTGTGCCAGGAATGGGGAAGGAGAGCAAATATATATTTCTTATTACAAATCACAATATCAATTTGCATAAGAAACGTTGGGGGTCTTCTTGGAAGGAAAGGGACCCCTTCTCCTTCAGATTCAAAATTTGGGAACAATTGTCTGAAGCCTGCTGCTTGAAAGGGATACCAAGGACCAGTGTGGAGAGCTCCCCAGGAAGGAGGAGGGTCTGTCTTAGGACCTCCACTCAAGGAGGCCTAAGGCGGCACAGTGGGCTGCTGATTCCACCATGGCTCATGACTTAGGTTGCAACCAGTCTAGTCTGAGATGCTGTTTTGAGGAGCCACAGCTGAGAGTAAGCATGAACGCTGTGGGTCACCTGCATCCACAGCACCATATGAGTGGACAATGGCACCCACGTGCCAAGGACAAAACCAGTGGTCATCAAGGGTCCTCAGACTGCTCTCTTTGCCCAGTTTTGGAAACAGGGCTGGAATCCTTTGTACTAAGTAACCATATATACCTTTTGTGGGGGGGCAGTAGTTGGGTATTATAGGAAGGGAGTTGATTCAGGACAAATGCATTCATTTCTAGCTAATAAAAGCAGAGATGGAAAACAGTTTACTAAAAAGTGAGTTTTTAAGGGACTGGCCTTGTGGCCAAGTAGTTAAGTTCACGCACTCGGCTTTGGCAGTCTGAGGTTTACCAGTTTGGATCCTGGGCGCAGACCTACACACCGCTCATCAAGCCATGCTGAGGTGGCATCCCATGTAGAGGAACTGGAGTGACCTACAACTAGGATATATGACTATGCACTGGGGATTTGGGGAGAAAAAAAAGAGGAAGATTGGCAACAGATGTTAACTCAGGGCCAATTTTCCTCACCAAAAAAAAAGTGACTTTTTAAAGAAAAAAAGCAAGTGAAACTTTCATGGTGTTATACAGGCACATCCAAAAAGTGATCTGACTTTTGAAAAACCCAGATCTTTATGTAATTCCCCTAGTGAAAAGTTTTCAGTAACTTCCACTGATATATAAGCAATATGAAAATGTTTCAAAGTTTAATGATCAGACATTATGCAACCTTTTTAATCCTGATTGCCCCAGATATAAGTACTTACAGATCCTCTGGTACAGACAAATATTCTACTATACTTATAATTCTAAAACCATGCTGGTTTTCACCTCTTCTATAGATTAACTGAACTTATACTCTTTATTTGGGTTGCCCCCCACCCCCACTGTCCCCCGACTATGCCAGCAGTATTCTACCCAGGTTTTAAGACCAAAGTAAAATACAGCCCACTCTAGGAAGCCTTCTCTGATTTCCCTCCTCTAAATCGACCTTCCTTCCATGAACATTCATAGCATATTCTTGTAGTCACCTATGGTTCATAACAGATTTTTCTTCCATGGTCTTCTTGTATTATATTGTTCTGTATTATATTGTAGATTTCTTTTTTTTTTTTTTGTAAGCTTGAATTACATCTTATTCTATATTTTAAGTCCCTTTTGGGTATAGATGATGCAGTATTTGGTCTTCAGATTATTCTTGAAGTAATGTATCAGTCGCAATCCAATGAGAAGATAGACCACACAGCAATGGAGAGGAACAAGTTCAAGATGAAGAGTTATTAGCTGTAACAGGGGCTTGGAGAAGCAGGGGACTGTCGCATCTGAAGTAAGGGCAACCCTGAAGACACAGGAATCACAGATACATTAGGCAACAACTTCCTCTAAGGTGAGACACAGTCTTGTGGTGAAGTGCCCTCCCACTGGGACCAAGATCCTGATCGGTAAATCACTGAGGTGCTGTGCCAATGGGACTTGATCAAACCCTCCCTCCCAGATACCAGAAGCCTTGGGAGCAGCTCACTGGGAGGTCCTCAACATGGCACTCCAATGCCAAGGCACCCAGTGGTCCCAGCAGAGGTGGTGGGTGCTGGGATCCATGGCCCTTGCATGCAGTGGAAGCCAGGCACTGAGGGAGCTGCAGGTTAGAAAGGCTCTGCTGGAGCCCAGAACTGCAGAGGGAGGGCTAGTGCTCCCCACAGGAGCCCAGCAGACCAGAACAAGGAGGAGAAATGTCATCCTTCCTCTAGTGTCCTTCTGTGTCCTCTTCCTGACAGAGCTGAGCTCGGTGCCAGGAGGCAAAGAAGTGTCCTAAGGTCCCAGATCCACTTTCACAGCATAGAGTGAATATGGAGCTGCGGAAATAAATTGATAACTGGTGGAACTAACATGTACTTAGTTTATTTTTTTTAAAGAAAAGTAGTACATTAAAACAAAGAAGGAAGACACATCCCTTCAAGTGAAGGATGTTTTGATATTTTTAGGAATATTTTAACATGGAATTTCTGATGAAAAGATGTCAGCCTCTAGAGATAAAAAACAAAAAAAATGTTGTCTACTCATCCACTATTTTCAATAATGGTAGCAAAAAATATATAAATATATATATATGTATATACCTTTATGTCAATTTTGATTGATTGGCTTGTAATATTTGTTAAGGGTGACGTGAGCCTTTCTGCCTTTTGTCACAGTTTGTGAGTGTAGGGGAGGAAGACATTTCCTCTACCCTCTCTGGGTTCATCTGGCTGGAGAATGAATTAAATTCACATGAGACAGAATAGCAGGAGAAAATTAAACAAAGTTTTATAACATGTATACATGGGAGAGGCTCAGGTAAGCTGAGCAACTCGCCAAAATGGCTGAAGCCCCTACCTTAAATATCATATTCAGCTAATGACAAAGGAGGGTGTTCGGGATGGGGGGAGTCAGTTACAGGAAGTTACCAGACAAACACAAAACAAGAATAAGATTATTATGCAGATTTAAGTCCTTGCCTTTGGCATTGATTAAGAGTTTCTAGAAATAAGGTCATCCCCCCTTCTTCTTGGTACAGAGAGGGAGACAACTTTACAGATGGAGATTTCCTTTACAATGTAAATGTCTCTTAACAAAGGGTAAGCAAGTTTCACTTGAAGCCTCCTTCCAGCCTGCAGTTTATTAAAAGTAACCAGCCCCAAATAATCCTCATGCCAAAGAGACATATCTTGGGGTGGCCAATTCCAGTCCCACACATGACCTATCACAGAAACACAGAACTTTCGGATTTCAAGCCACAGGACTAGGTCAGAAGCCAGGGCTACATGAGGGAGTAGCAGATAAGTGCGCTTTTTCTTCTCTTCTGAATATAATTTGAAAAAGATTCAAATATCAGGTTAGTTAAAAGTCATGAGGAAATGCAAAAATAAGATGCAATTGTAACATCCTTCTAATGACCAGCTTTAATGACATATTGAACTAAATGCATTATTTTAAAAGTGATTTATGAGATACCTGTTATGCTATAATTCTTAGAGTTACAGAGTAATTTTATTGGGCAGACGTTTTTAACAATATATTTTTTTGTTTTTGAGAATTTAAGTAGATTCTGGTGCAGTAAATTTCATTAACCAAATTTCTGATTCCATGGAAAATGCTTTTTCATAAATTATGCATCTTTTCTTTCAAATAATTTGCCTTTTTTAAATCTATTATCATGTTGATCTCTAGTTCTGTAAGACACAAGGCTATCAAATGTCAATCTAATGAAAAGAAAATATTTGGGGGAGTGAGATGAATACATAATATTTCTGGCACCTTTTTTTTTGTAAATGACAAGAAAAATACCAATAGATTTCATTTTCTAATGATCAATTAGCTTAGGCCAATCTTATTTTTAACTTCTCAGTTACATTGTCACATTCTTAGTTGAAACCTACATCCAGTATATTAACAGTAACTAACAGGCTAGTACAGAAAAGAGAGAGAAGTTCATAGCAATTAAAACATAACTGCTACTTTCCCTTGCTAGGAAAACTGGAATTATAAAAATGTAGTAAATTATAAATATGTCTATGGAAAATGATGACAAAGTAACAAATAAGAGAATTATTTGCTATGTTGGTATACAGTTTTCTTTTCTTTTGACTTCTATACAATAGAACCATGCTGGGGCAGTACATGAAAAGAAAAAGCAAGTTAGAAAAATAGCACTGACTTTCTACACAATAGCTTAGATGAATTTGAGAGGAAATATTGCTCACATATACAAGTAGATAAAGAATGAGTAAGTCATGAAAGTGAATAAAAGTGTCTTCTGGATCAACAATTTCACTGAAGCTTAACTAAGTTATTTTAAGTGCAATGGACAATTTAAAGGTTATATCAATTATTTTTATTAAATCTAAGTTTAATATTAAAATACACTAATATATTGATATATGTAGTCTATATTAATAGCCAGACGACCTAAAAATAAACTTACAAATGCACAAAACATAAATACGTAGAAATAGCTCCAATGAACTGAAGTGTAGCCAAACCAGTCATGTAAAATATAACAAGAGAACACATCCTGTTCACAGTTTTAACATTAGCGACGTATCCAAGAATAAACTTAGCACGTTTTATGGAAGACACTTAACGACGGTGATGTTGAGGACCCAGAAGACAGGCGGCGTTGACATAGGAAATTCTCACTAAAAACACAAAGAGATGCAGGATAATATCTTTAGAAAAATGTTTTAAAAATATATTTCCAAATTCAAAGCAAGGGAAATTACCCATATTTGACAAATAGGAAGAGAAATAAAAAAAAAGATTGGCAAGCAAGATGGAAAGCAAGTCATTTAAGAGGAATTCAGATCAGTTGGTGCAACACAGATGTGGGCTTGCTTTTGTTTTCTTCCTTTCTCCCTCTCCCTCCCTCCCAACCCTTCCTTCTCTCCCACCTCCTCATTCTTCTTTGCCTTGGTTCTTTACATTTTTTGGTGATTTTTTTAGGGTATTCCGTAGGTTGCTAGGTTGCGTATAAAAGAAGGGTGGAGTTTGCCATATAGTATTGAGTTTCGCATTTTGTTTTTCCCCAGCTTCGTGAGCTCTTTCCTCTTCTATGTTGTCAGCTATTGGGATGATCATTCTTAGTCTACCAAATGTAGTTTGACCTGAAATCTGCCTAGAGATCTAATAAGATTGAACTGGCTTGCCTTTTAGGCATCCGCCACGCCCTGGACCATCACACCTGCCACCTTGGAGGCACCAAGCTCTATGGTCTCATTGGCAGGACCCAGCACAAGGGGTGATCCATAAATAGTATGCAAAACACACATGTTTCTAGATGAATTCATGTACTTTGTGGATCTGCAGGTCCTTTGGGGCTTCCCATGCATGCTAATAAAATTTGGTTTCGTCATATTTCTGATTCCTTGAATAGCTGTTTAGTAAATTAAGATTCGAGTTAGCATTATCTCATAAGAATGTTTTTTTAAAATAAAGTGTATTAATGAGATGCCTTACCCAAATGTCATCCATCACACTAAGTCATCATTTTCCAAAATGTCAGGGGTAAATCAACATGATCTCTACAGTACTTAATTTCAACTCCATTTCTTTTATTTTAGGATAAAACTTGAATTTTCTCTAGAGGGCATTGCAAAAATAATTAAATATGTATTATTAGCTGTCTTTTTATTCAAGTGGACATGTCCCCAAGATACATTGTCATCCTTAAAATTAGAAAAACATCTTTAGTGATATACAAAACAGTTGATTCTTTCCTCTCTAAAATTTTGTAAATCTTTTAGAAAAAGTTAAGTTTGGCTACTCATACAGCCTCACTAACTGGTTTTAAGGTGCTTATGAATTGATCAAAATTAAATTGAAACAATTTGGGGTGCATTCTAAGCTGATAGTGTAAGTGAAATTAATTTGAAGAATAATGACGGGTCAGAGACACAGTACACAGAGTATTACTTCAATTGAGAGGCACCCTTTATTTTTATTTCCTTAGTTTGTATTCAGATTCAGTATGGAACTGAGATCACACAAAAGGTAACGAAAATACTAATTGGAATAAAATTGGAGGAACTGGAGTTTTTTAAAAATATAGTAGGCAGGCACTCGCAAAAGAGAAAATACCGAATAAGTGCCCCAGAGTTGGTTTTTTTTTTTAAGAACTACGATAACTGAACAGAAAGATACCTTTCCTTACTCTAACAGAGCCACGTGGAAGTCAAATTTGGAATACACTATTTGCACTTAGAAAGGAATTTATTAAATTTACACATTTCTCTGTTAAAGCCTTAATTATCATTTATTTTTCTCATTAACTATGTGAACTAGAGCAACATAACTTTTTAAAAATTAAAAATTAACACATCCAAATATTTTACGAAGTTAGTGTAAAAAAGAAACAACAGGCTCAAATGGGGTCCCTCATGCTAAGCCGCACAAGACTAGACACGTCACCTCATTCAGTTTCAGCCCCTCCCAGGAGCCAGATTTTAAGCCCATCAGTCTGGAACTTCCTGATGAGCCCTAGGAGGTGACCTGCCACCTGTAAGACCCCAGGCCTTCCCCTAAGGGCAGGTGACCTAGCCTGAATCAATTCTTTCTTTTCTTTTGCTGATAGTTTTTCTGGCCCACCCAGTTTCTGCCTACAGAAACCTTCCACTTTGTACAACTCAGGGAGCCCCTTTCTACTTCCTAGTCAGGATGCTGCCCGATTCACAGATCATTTAATAAAGCCAATTCTACCTTCAAACTGACTAGTTGAACTTTGTTTTCTCACAGTAATATCCACATTGCATTTGCCTGTGAAGTATTTAAAATCTGCATCTTAATCTTCAAAGTGAAAAAGGTGATTACTCATCTCTGGGAACATCACTGGCAGAAAAGTTAAATTTTGTGGAAGCAGCAGAAGCCTGAAGTAACAAGAATCTACAAAAACATTTCCAGGGAGAGGAAACAGCAAGCCTCTGCTCTAATTACTGAACCGGCCTTGGCTGCCACGTGCCCTTTCCCTGGTTCACTGTGTGATTAACCTGAGTTCTCACCCTTCTGATTTTCCTCAGCTTCAGGCAGCCTTCCCTCCTCCACCTAACTAGTCTTCCTGCGTGCCTCCATGCCTGTGGTTCTTTCATTGCATTTCTGACAACATATCTAGATTAATTATGTTTTCACATTCCCTCTCCATTTTTCTCTGCAAATTCCTTATGGACAGAGGTGTTATCTGTCTCTTCACAGAATCCCTGTCACCAAGAATAGTATCTGCCACCTTTCCACATTCCCCAAATTGTTTTGAATGAATGCATAAACAAATGAATGAACATGGCCAAAAAATCTAAATAAATTAGTGTATTTGAAATAAAAAACGATTCACATTTTCTCAGTTTATTTCACTATTGCTGAACCTCACTTTGATTCTCATCTTTCCCAATTGATGAATGCGTAAAAATAACATGTCCACTGTACACCATAAAGTCATCCGTTTCAATGAGATACAGGAACAGAAAGTATCTAGAGCATCGATGGTGGGGAAGAAAACGAGAGAAGGATGTGGGGACCCATTCGCGTGCTCTCAGAGACTAACCAACAGCCACCACGTTTATTGAGAAGGTTGTGTGATTGTAAACAGCTTTCTTTTATGAAGGAGAAGCCCAAATGGGGACTCTGAGGAGAGACTGTGGGAGTGTGGTGGGAGAGGCGAGGGCCTTCCCCAAGAAGAACGTTGGAGAGAAGACAGAAGACTGGAATTCCACACAATCAATGAGATCTCTCTCCTTTTATTTTATTTTATTCCCAATCGCTAGAAGTAAATCTCTGTGTTCTTCGTCTCTGATAACATAGAAAATACCCCATCTGCCTTTTGATCTTGTTACATATATGCTTCAGTGAGGGAGACAAAAATCACAGGGTAACAGAGGACAGGAGGATGCCTTTGGTTCTAGGTTTTCCAGTGCTGAAAACAGAACTTGAAACCCAGACAACACATCCTCTGAAAGCAGAAACGCCTTTGCACGTGCTGAGTCGAACATGCACTGCCTTGTCATGCACTGTGCGTCCCCGTGGGCTCCTCCACACAAGAGCTGTTCCCAGCGAGCCTTTTTGCTCCTTCTCCTCTTTCTCTACCTGCTCATTAAGAACGTTAGGAGAAGGTACCAGAGAAGAGACCACATTTCAATAGACTCTTCTTTGTGTCATCACTTTAGTTGCTACGGCGTCAGTCCTGAGGATGGAAGAGACACTGCCTGTCCTGTGTTTCTGGTGGATCTAAGGCAGCAGAAGGCACAGAGACAGGCTCCCCAGCTGCAGCCTCTCTCAGGTTAGATGGATGCGAAGGAGGCTCAGGATGGCTTGAGATTGCTATCCAGAGCCGGTCAACACTTTGGAGTCAGTTATCAACACGGCAGTGACCTCTCGTCCCATATCTTAGCAATAACGCCTCACATGTTTTAAATGAATCTATTGATGGATACTTTTCATACCATATGATTCACCAGTGTAAAGCATAGCATTCACTGATTTGGGGATAAGTTTATGGAGTTGTGCAATCATCACCAAAATCCAGAGCCCGGGCATTTCCGTCTCTCCAGAGGTCCCCTGTGCTTTCTGAAGAAACCTTTGCCCAATGCAAGCTCAGAAACCACAGCTGACTTCTATCTTTGTCTAGAAGTGTGAGTTCTATCTCATTTTCTTTTCTTTGCAGAACTTCTTTGCTATTCTTTTTTTTTCTTGTGTGAGGAAGATTTGCCTTGAGCTAACATCTGTGTCAACCTTCCTCTACTTTTATGTGGGATGCCTCTCCAGAATGGCTGATGAGTGGTGTAAGTCTGTGCCTGGGAACCGAACCCACAAACCCAAGCCACCGATGCAGAGCTTGGGGAAATTTAACCACTCAGCCAGGGGGTCAGCCCCCTCTTTGTTACTTTTATATATTTATTTTACTTATTAATTTTAATGCTCTATTTCCTAAAGAGTTTTTTTTTTAATGTATTTCCTTTAGATCTAGAATATTTTGTTACTACATAAACACATTAGGTTGAAACATTCAAAATGTCCTTCCCAATTCCAAAAGAAGGATTGAATGACACTTCTGTCAATTCAGAAAATCATGTTGTGAGGCAATAGGTTTACTATATTGATGAGGATGGGGAGAGGGAAGCTGGTGAACAAGAAGGCTGTTGAGGGTTTTTGCTCCTTGTTTTTGGAATGACAAGTCACACTACGTGTTATAACGCTTTGCATGATTGGAAGCAATTCCATGAAAACAATGTTCTTTAATAAAATGCTTGGCAGAGGAATTCATACTCTAGATACCTGAAGTAGGATAAAGAATACTTATGTGACTTATGTGACAACATATTAGCTGATATCCCACCTTCCACTTAAAACATACCAACAGATACTTATAGCACCATGAGAACATCCTAGGCTAATCTTGAATATTCTTGTGCACTTGAGTCATTTGCTTTATTGTTTTCCCAAAATAATAAGAATAAAAACTAGAAAAATATATAGAGTTTACAGTGGAAGTGTCTGAGTTCTAGTTTAAATTTCAATCACTATTGTAAATATCGAGGCTGTATTGTGAATATGGATTGTGCTAGATAGATGGGGGAATATCATTCACTTCTTCAACAAAATACTTTGGACATGCGTTGGTAGATGAAAAAATATAAATTTTAGCATTAAATATTTTTAAAGAAATACGTGTTTTATAGATATGTGTATAATTCACAGCTTTAACCAACTTTCAGTTAACTAACAACCCTCACTTCTGATTATCTTGGGGTGTCTGTTGCCCTTTAAGAAATTCTTTAAGATGGTTACAAAAAGAGGAAAAATGACTTCCTCACAATCTCACTTGCCTATATCTCCATGAAATATATACATTGGACTGGACTTTCAATCATTAAGTACTTACCTACTCCTATGAGGTGCCAGACAATTTGTTGGATGCTTATGGGCTATCAGGAAGAATAAAAAACAGATCCTGCCTTAAAGCTCCCAGCCCTGTAGGGGAGACCAGACATGTAATTAATAAACAACCTAGTAGAGAATTTTAGAAGAATTAGTTGGGATGCGGCCAGAGTTCAGAGCAGGACATAGCCCTCTGAAATTAGACCTCCGCCACCCAAAGAGAGACACAAAGCATATTAAAACCTGCTCTTGTTTATCTGTAGAAGATTACAAGTAAGTCTTCTCTAACCATAGCCTGCATTCTCTGAGTGGTGTCCTAGTATGCTTTTTTGTGTTTAGAATGACCTCTCACCACACTTACTAGGTGTTTTATGATTTACCTAATGTACTTCAGTAGTCAGCAGAGTAGAAGAGATGCGTCACCAGATTAGGTGTTGCAGGTTGTGGGCTGTCCATCAACCACACTGCTAACGACCTGGAGGGCTCAGATTCATTCGCCCAGGCTCATGCTTATGCAGCGATGTGTCAGGAATTACGTTAGTGAAGGTAGAATGATGAACAAGACAGATGCCGGTGAGTTCTTGTGATACAGATTGTGTGCTAAACAGACATTGAACCAGGACCCACATGTGCAAATGAAGGAGGATGTGGGAACACATAAGGAAAAGAAATACCATGTTCAGAGTTCAGAAAGAGCTTCCTGGAGGAGGCCTAAGCAATGAGTAGAGGTTAGTCAGCTGAAATGGGGGGTAAACTTCCACGTAGCGGGAACAGCGTGTGTGAAGGCCCTGGGGCTGGAAAGAACACAAAGTCTATTATAACTGTGAATGGAGAACAGGGAAGAGAGAGTCCAAACCACACAAGGCAGATGTTTAGCATTTTCTGGTTTATTGTATGGGTAACGGGAATATAAAGGTTTTAAGGGTGGCAGCATTATTAGATTTACATTTCGAAAGTATCATGGAGACTAAAAAATGAAAAATGGACCCAGTAGCAAACCAAGTGAATGAGGGAGATGAATTAGGAGGTGATTACCGATAATCTATGAAAATGAGGATTGTGGGATTGATGAGCGCACTTGAAATGAGGGTGAGGAACATAACATGACCCCAAAGATATTTTGGTGGGAGAACAGGCAGGATTTGTTAAGTGGTTAAATGTGAAAGGAAAGATTCGACTAAGAATGCCAAGCTTCCTCCTTGAGTAACTGTGAGGATTGTGGTGTCATTTATGAGACGAGTGAAAGGATAGTGTCTTTGATCAATGGGCTTAGGTTTGGAAGCATCGCATCAAGGCTGAAGTTCTTTGAAGCAGCCCATGGGTCTCAGTGGTAGGCCTTTGGGTATGCAATTTTGGAAGCAGAAGAGAGTCTTAGCTGAGAGATAACCTTGTGAGTCATTTGCCTTAAAGTTATGGGAAATAATTCATTAGCTCCTACACCAAAATGCAACATGGAAAACTTTGAATTGCCACTAATTACATCTTAGTCATTTAAGAGTTTAAAACTGTCTCCATTTGGTAAGCATGTAATAATTTCCAAGTTTAAATTCAGACCTCTTCCATCTTCCTGGGTTCAAAGGACTGTCTCCCTGTTAGAATCAGATAAAACAAATGGAACAGAGATAGAGGAGAGGCAGGAGACTTTGGTTTCACAGGAACCCAGTGAAGGAACTTTCCAAAAGGAGGGAGTCGGCTCTGCAGAGAAGTCAGCTAAGCCGAGGTTTGCAAATTGCTCGTTGGACTTAGAGATTTGATAGTGGTGGGACCTCCATGAGAGGGAGATGTACTGAGAGAATGGTTGGAGGTGAATATGGATACAGGGGGCTCAAGAAATGGAAGTGATGAGTATAAATAACTTGTTCAAGAACCTCAGCTGAAAAAGCTCACAGAGGACAGGAGTTGTGATGGGGTGTCCATGGAGAGTGTAATATAGTGCTGTAATATAGTGATGCTTAAGTTTAATGGAAGGATGAAGGATCCAGGAGACAGGGAGAGCTGAAAGCACAAGAAAGAGAATATGGAAATAATAAAAGAGCCAGGGCGGTTATGTATCTTCTCCAAGCCTGGATCTGCAAAAACAAAAAGATTGAATTGCACTTTGTAACAGCCTCTCCAAAGTCCGTAATTTTAGCATCTTTTATAGCAACACTTGATTTATCTTCTGATCTTTTTCAAGAATTTTATTTGGGGAAATATTCACTTGATGGAATTCCTTGTCCCCCAGAAATACTTCAGTAATGGAGCTTCCCTAAATTAAAGCCAAAGACTGAACAACTAGAGTATTTACTTAGTTCTGGCTTACAACTTAGCAGTGGTGGCTTAATTTCTTATATCAAGAGATAATGTTTTCCCTCGGTTTAAGTAATAATAGTTTAAAATTGTATTTAATTCTTATGCGTTAATTCTTAAATTGCTCATAATTGACTAGAATTTGCATGTAAAAAAGGATTCTTCTTTTTTTCTCGGCTAATATCTCAAATCCCTAGCACAGTGCAAGAGTTATAGGTGCTTAATAAATACATTGTGAAAAATAAGGAAGTTAAGTGGAATAAAGTCTTCGATGACCTACAGCAGGCACCACCAGGAATACAACAAGATTACAATAAGTTGGGTTGATTTCTCATGGCAACGAGGAAAACTGCACAGCTGGGGACCATGGGTATGTCAGTAAGATGATGGTAGAAAGGGTTTACTAATAAGATTTGTGTTCCAGTTAGGTGGTCCGCGGGAGAGCGTAAGGAGACAGGGCTCTTCTCTGGATTGCATGCTCTCAGGAAGTGGGAGTAAGTCTACGATTGGGTATCTTAATAACCCTCATCTATACAGCATGGGGATGACATGAGGCTAAGGCCATAACTGGCAAAGCAGCAGCAGATACTTTACCAGCCAGGATGGACTGTTTGGTCACACCTGTGGTTTGGACAATGTCCGTGCTCTTGCGTATGTTCAAATGTGACTGCGGTTATATTACTCTGCTTGGGCTACCCTAACAAAATACTACAGACTGGGGGCTTAAACAACTGACGTTTGTTGTCTCACAGTTCTGGAGGCTGGAAGTCCAAGATCAAGGTGTCGGAAGGTTTGATTTCTCCTGAGGCCTCTCGCTTGGCTTGGTTGTCATCCCCGTCCTCACACGGCCCTTTTCTGTGAGTTCATCCCTGGTGTCTCTTCCTTTTTTTGAAAGGACAGCAGTCCTTAAAGGACACTCAAATATGGCCCCATCCTTAAGGCCTCATTTAACCTTATTCATCTCTTTTAAGGGCCTTGTCTCCAAAGACAGTCACATTCCAAGGGACTGGGGGTGAGGGCTTCAACATATGGACTTGAGAGTGGGGTACAATTCAGCCCATAACAATGGTGTGGTCTACTTTTTATCTTGATCTATCACAGGATGGTTCTATTTCATGTTGGCTTGTTGTGTTTCAACAGGCGTTGTCCAGTTCTGCAATAGTGCTTTGAGAGTCGCTCCAAGGAGAGCTCAGCCCTTTCTACTTTCCTTTCCCAATAATCTTGTAAGCATCAGAGTCACTGCATTAAGGTATAAACCCTTACAACTACAGTTGTATCTATTAACTAGGTGCTCACTGGTATGTAAAGACATTCCAAGATCAGATTTTCATCGTCGGTGTACAGGCTGGCAGCTTTCCCATTCTGCCCTTCTCATGAGATGCCCCTCCTTCCTTCCTTCCTCATGGTTGAGGGCTGTATGTTTTTCAAGCATATTTCTTACTCCTTCTCATGAGGTTTTAAGTTGCTTTAAGGAGAGAGACTACATTTTATTTGTCTTTGTAATTTTAATATCTCTAACTCAATGCTTTGCTTGTAACAAAGCTCTGTAAGTATTGAATAAATAATATAAAAACAAAGTCTTTATCAGTATATATTATAAATCAGTATTTGGTAACTAATTCATGACAATATCACAGATTTTTTGTAAACATGCCTTAAAGAGTAAAATAACCTCTTCATATCAGACATTACAATCAACTCCCATTATTTTCAGTATAAAGAATCTCTAATTTAAAATGGCTGGTTTTTCAAAGGATGTTGTGTAGTTTGAAGAATGAGACAGATAAAATAGAGGGCAATTTCTCATAAAAACAATGCCAAAAAATGTAGTGAGGTTCCTAGGTTCAAGTTTAAACCCATTTAGCTGAAGTCGATCTACACTAGTACTTGCCAGAATGCTGGCTCTCAGGATAAGAACGAATGAGGAAGGTAAAGAGCGGTTTGATGTAACAAAGACGTGCTGGGTTACTAGTTAGGGGACCTAGATTCAGGGTCCACGTTAGTGTGTGCTCATTGGCAAGTCTCTCTAGGTCTTGTTAACTCATTCACAGCACAACAGAGGTCACCTCCACATCTTCACAACCTTCATCCTAATAGTTTGTGATTGTGAGTGAACTTGGTGTGTGTGTGTGTCTGTGTGTGTGTGTGTGTGTGTGTGTGTGTGTGAACTAAAGCACCAGGCAGCAGTCAGGAACTCCAGAACTAATTGTGCCCATGGCACATAGGATAGACATTTAGCCAAGGCTCCAGCTAGGGTCATTTTAGCATGGATTTTCAACTTCTGGAAGGCAAGACTGGAGAAGACATTGCTTAAAGATATTTAGATGTCCCAAAGAAAGCAAGGATGCCAACAAAAAAGCCCACAACAATTTCTATTTTTCACTTCTCTTTTTAGGGACTTACTGTGTCTTTGAAAGGGAGAAAGATAGCTAAAATCTTTTCTTAAAATCAAAACAAAATAAAAACGAAACAAAGCCAGAGGTTGCCATTTCCTGAGGCAGAAAATTAAAGGAGCTTATGATTCCTGAAAAGAGAGCTCGTGATTCTGGAAAGAAGAGTAACTTCTTTCTTTGGTTCTAAAGAGGAGAGAGCCCTCTCTCTGACAGCGGAGGGCTATTGTTCTTTGAAAACTGATTTTCTAAATTTGCTCTTGAAAGCTAAGTTGGATAAAGAATTTGGCTATCTAGTTCCAGAATGTGTTTGTTAACACCAATTATTGCACAGTGGGTAAGAGTTATAGAATTCAGAATAATAAGAAAACTGAAGATGAGGATTGGCAAAGTGGTCTTCTCTGGATGTGAGATTTTCCCACCTTACGCAACATTGAATTCATTCAAATATCTACTGAGAAACAGGCAACTGCAGGCCATGGAGCTTAGCCAACTTTCAAAAATAATTAGACCAATCCTCTTTTCTACCATCCAGATTGGTGGATTACAGATTCCTAAATTGGTCGTGGGATGTAGGTACCTCCCTACTAGTTGTCATTTGAACACAAAATATCTACATCAACTTGAACCAGATATTCGACCACTTTGGGGTTCAGGACTTTCAGTACAATGAGGTTGTCGTTTAAAGTAGATAATCTCTGATATCTTGTATCTCTAGGATTCCTGAATTGAAAGAAGAGAATAAAGTCCGATATCAAGTAAAATAAGAGAAATATTAGTCTTTGGGACTGTGTGACATCACCTTAAAAGTTTTTGTATTGACTTTCTCTAGTATTTGAATTTTTTTTATTTATTTGATGTTTTGGTTCTTTCTTGTCCAACTTAAATAATTACCTTTTTTTTTGTTTGCAAAAAGCCAAAGCATACACACATTTCTCATGATCCAACACCATTGGTTCAGAAAGATATTGTCTAGGTGGCTGGCTCCATGGCCGAGTGGTTAAGTTCATGTGCCTGCCTTCGGTGGCCTGGGGTTCCCCGGTTCGGATCCTGGGCTCAGACATGTGCACTGTTCATCAAGCCAGGCTGAGGCGGTGTTCCACATAGCAGAACTAGAGTGACCTACAACTAGGATGTACAACTATGTACTGGGGCTTTGGGGAGAAAGGAAAAAAAAGAAGAAGATTGGCAACAGATGTTAGCTCAGGGCCAATCTTACTCACCAAAAAATGTACATTAAAAAAAAAGCTATTGTTTTTCCTTCTTGTTGTGTAGGAATATCAATTTTCCAGGAGAGCTTCCAAACTCGTTCTCTTGAGAAGCATAACACGGAAGTTTCACAAGGGTCTCTCTGGGAGCACGCTCACAAGGCATCTTTGGGGGCTCATCCCTGGAAAGGACCACAGCTGCCCTGCCCACACCACAAATGGTGGCACTTAGGGACGCACGCTTCAGACTGTCACCTCCCTGAGTCCCACAGCTCCCTCCCATCAGGAGTCCAAGATTACTCAGAATTCGCCTATTTTCACTCTCAGCTTGCTTTTCTTTCACAAGACCCGAGTTTTGACAAATGTCTCCACGTTGTTCAAGCGGGAAACATATTTGACTTTAAGCTCTAATGAAAGAAGAAATCAGTGTATTCAGCATATCACACAATATTTAGAAAATAGATTTGTTTTCCTTCTTGCTGACTTTGAAGTCAGAAGTATACAAACAAGCTGTGAAACATCTAACTGCCATCAAATGCCCTCTTCTCTGAGGGAAAACATAAGTGCTCTTTTAAGAAAACAAGTTAAAGAATGATTGCCAAAGCACGTTTGATAGAAACTGGTCTTTCAACTCTGTGGTAGCTTTTTCATCTCTACTGGAAATTGTATTAACTCAAAGTTTTTCTTTTCTCTTTTCTCACTTTTTTTCCTATTTATATTTCTAAGACCCTGAGCAAAGTCTTTCATCTGAAAATTCATAGACTAACCTCCTTAAAATGCATTGCAGAAGATCTGAATATCCGTTTTGGCAGATGTTCCTAAAATTTCCTCTGTTCAGTGTTATTTGAATTCTTCTCAAATAGTTCAAACAAGTTCTACCATGTACAGTATGCTTATAGTCCCTACGACCGAGCTGCGGTTTGAAGTCTTGTGTTCATTAAATGGGCCACATACATGGCATGAAACAGAATGAGAAATTTGACCGGGAGGAGGATGAAATGATCTAAATCTTGCAACTCAAACCAAGGAATCTTGTTTGATATGGAATATTTTGGAGCTGACTATTTTTATATATTTGTCAAGTTAGAAATTGCATTATTTTTTAAAATGCTGAAAGTTCTACCAATCAAATTTTTGATTATTTTATGGGTATAGGACACTTAGAATTACAAAAATAGCAATAAGAAAAAATCAGGATACTGAAATTAGCCCTATCGATACCATCTAATTCAATTATATTCAATATCATTCTGTTTTACTCTACTCCTATTCTATTCTGGTCTACCTACCCCATACACCTTATACTAACCAGGGGCTCAATGTGTTCAAGGCAAAGCACCAGAAATTGTAAGAAACAAAGTGATTATTATAACACTACTGTCAGAAAATGAATATTTTCATGTTTTTGCATTGTTAGGGCATTCTGAACAGATTTTACTGGGATCTGGTTAAAGGACAGCCTTGGGAGAAATTGCACAGGTGGTCAGGGATCTACCTCCCTGAAGGAGTGTGTTTACATTTCAAAGAGGATGAGATTGGAGCCATATGGACATTCCAGAGGATGTAAACTCTGAGACACTTGTCATTTCTCCCCCTGAAGACATTTATTTATATTCCGAAGGGTGGGAACCCAGGATCCTGCCCCGTCTTTCCCCAAGAAATTTGTTTACACTAGGGAGCAAAGGTTTTCTCCCTTTATGGAGAAGGGAGATATCACAGCTCTACCTCTCCCACGCAAGCTCCCGGATTCATATTTTTGGGGTTCCTTACATATGGTATGGACCCTGATACATGTAGGGTAGCGTCTTCTTCTCATCACGTCATCCCAGATGGAGGACAGATTAAGGCAAGGAAAATCTATATGGTTATTGCTCCAAGTAGGAAATAATAGTCTGTCTGGGCCAGAAACCATGTGTCCACTTTAGGATAATATAAATATATTGACTGATTGATCAACAGATGGATGATAGGTTGATAGATGGATGTTGGCTCTATCACTGCAGAAATCAACATTACAGAAGGTAAATTGTAAGCGACCTAAGAAAAGTAATAACTAATTGTTGTGGAGAAGATTCGAGGAGGGATCAGTTACAAAAGGTAGAAGGTAATCTGAGTAGATACCTTGAAGCCATTTGCTTTTTCAGATGACCTAGAGTGATAATAGGATTCCAGAGACTAGAACTAGGTGAGAAGAATGAATCATCCAGATAGAGGGAATAATGCGAACCAAACTGGGGCAGGTCTGGTACAGAGAGTCTAAGTTACAGCACGGCTCCTGTGGAAGATGAAACTAGGAAGAGAGAGGCCGTGTTTTGGGAGGTATTGAGTACAAATTTGAGAAGCTCATGTAGTTTTGAAAAAATTGAGAGCTATTTCAGTTTGTTGAAAAAAGAATGACGTGATCAGAGGTTTAAACTTCTTTTTCTCAATTTATCTCACAGGTCTGAGTAAACCTGGCATTTTATATGCTTATGTTTATGATTTAACTGAAAACTAAACTAAGTGATTTAAGTTACCAAAAATTTATTCGATATTTTGTGTCTATTCAATCATCTACTGTTTTTAGAAGAAACCTCTTTTGAGGTATGCTGATGAAAAACAAAATGTTTTGAATTCATCTGAATTACAAAATTATCAATTTCAGAAATGTCTAATAATTAATAGTCCACTTTTTCTAATAGTCTGTTTTATTTTGTTATGGCTGCCATCACAAAGCGTCAAAGATTGGATGGCTTAAAAACAGTATCTTTTCTCACAGCTCTAGAGGCTGGAAGTCCAAGATCAATGTGTTACTGTGGCTGGTTTCTCCTGAGCTTGCAGATCTTGCTTTGTCCTCACATGGTCTTTTCTCTGGGCACCCACATCCCTGGTATCTCTTTCTCTTCTTATAAGGACATCAGTCAGATGGATTAGGTCCCCACCTACAACCTCATTTTAATTAAATTATCTCTTTAAGGACTCCATCTCCAAATACAGTTACATTGGGGGTTCCGGATTCAACATATGAATTTTAGGAAGACATAATTCAGCCCAAATAACATAGTCTCTTGTGTATTTGTGATTATTACGCTATGTTTCCTGAAATCCCCAAGCTGATTTTTCCACAAATTCAGTGCCATCATTTATTAGAGTGCTCACAACAATGGTGAAATTCATACCATTTTACTTTTAAACCTGACTTGCATTTTGAAGCTTGGGTGGAAGCAAGAAAATACTGCAATTCGGTAGGATGGTGGGAGTCTCTCTTTTTGTCATTTAAATCTTTTAGTTTTGCCTCTTTTTCTCATACATCATTTGAGGCTTGTTGGAAATGGGCAGATAGATTTCCCGTGGAAGGGCACAAATTGCCTTCAAGGGATATATAACTTCCCAACTTTATTTTGTTTTTTCTTATCAGAATAGCAGGCACATTAAGGTTTCAGGACATTTGGTTTAGATTATTATAAAATAATTTATGAGAGTAATTTTCTCTTTTTCAGAACTCTCGAGTGGGTTGCCTTTATTTTTCAGACTCTCTGTTCATGAAAATATTATAGTTATTTAAAATTCTCCAGCTCTGCTCCCAAATTAAGATGTCCTTTGTGCAGACACCAATGTACATTGCATAAATCAACAGATATCTATCTAGTGCTTGTATCAACTAAATGCTGTGAGATGAACACGAGGAACAAGAGGCTATTAGATTAACACAAAGGGGAGAATTGGTCCTTTCCTTAAACTAACCTATCATCTAGTGGCATTTGCAAGATATTTATGAAACTCCAGAAAGCAGAAAAAATTATTTGCAAATGTGTATTTTTCCTTAAGTAACTAAAGGCTTCATTCCTATGCTGAACAGAAGCCTTATGAATTAAAAAATGCAAATGATCAACTTCAAAATAAAATTATTTTATTTAATATGTTTGCAAATATATGCTTTTCTTATGATATGTGACTTTACAGAAGCTGGAAAATATCTAAGGAAGGAAATAATAGAGGGTTCTGTACTATCTACTGATAGGGATGTCCCAGGGACAGTCAACTTTTTGTGCACCCGAAGTGAAGACTATAATTTTTTTCCCGGTTATGGCTGTTATGCTCTCAAACATGTGCCAGTTTGGTATCAAACTTCCAAGGCATTGTTCCTAAAATCAAGTCTGAAGGACACTGAAACCTCATTAAGTGCTCCAAATAAAACTAACATTTTGGCTACAATCACAAAGACTAAAAATAACAAATGTTGGAGAGGGTGTGGAGAAAAGGGAACTCTCATACACTGCTGGTGGGAATGCAAACTGGTGCAGCCAGTATGGAAAACAGTATGGAAATTCCTCAAAAAACTGAAAATAGAAATACAATATGACCCAGCTATCCCACTACTGGATATCTACCCAAACAACTTGAAATCAACAATCCAAAGTAACATATGCACCCCTATATTCACTGCAGCAATATTCACAATAGCCAAGACATGGAAACCATCTAAGTGCACGTCGACTGATGATGGATAAAGATGTGGTATACATAAACAATGGAATACTACTCAGCCATAAAAAAGACAAAATCACCCCATTTGCAATGACATGGATGTTTTTGGAGGGAATTATGCTAAGCGAAATGACACAGACTGAGAAAGACAAATACCATATGATTTCACTCATATGTGGAATATAAACAAACACATGGACAAAGAAAACAGTCCAGTGGTTACCAGGGGAAGTGGGATGGGGGGTGGCCACAGGGGGTGAAGGGGAGCACTTATGTGGTGACAGACAAGAAATAATGTACAACTGAAATTTCATGATGATGTAAACTATTACAAACTCAATTGAAAAATAAAAGAAATATTATTTAAAAAATGGGTAGAAGGGCTGAATAGACATTTTTCCAAAGAAGACATACAAATGGTCAACACATATATGAGAAGATGCTCACATCACGAATCATCAGGGAAATGCAAATCAAAACCACATGAGATATCGCCTTGCACTTGTTAGAATGGCTATTACTAAAAAGACAAGAAATAACAAGTATTGACTAGGATGTGGAGAAAAGGCAACCTCTGTGCACTATTAGTGGGAACGTAAATTGATGCAACCACTATGGAAAAGAGTATGGAGTTTCCTCAAATAATTAAACATATAACTACCACATGATTCAGCAATCCCACTTCTGATTATTTATCAGAAGAAAACTAAAACACTCAAAAAGATATATTCACCCCACATTCATTGCAGCATTGTTTACAATAGGCAAGATATGGAAGCAACCTAAGTGTCCACCAATGGACAAATGGATAAAGAAATTGTGTTATACATATGTTCAATGGAATATTATTCAGCCATTAAAAACGCAGTCTTGCCATTTGCAACAACATGGTTGGACCTCGAGGGCACTATGCTAAGTAAAACAAGTCAGACAGAGAAAGATAAATATCATATGTTCTCTCTTACATGTGAAATCTAAAAATTAATTAGTTAAAAAACATGCTCACAAACACAGAAAACAGATTGAAAATTGCCAGAGGCGGGGAGTGCGGGTGGGAGAAATGGGTGGGCTGCTTTTCCTTTTTATTTTTAGTTTAAATAAATTGAATCTTTAAAAAAAGTTCAACAACAGTTTTCTCATAAATTTGTTCTTTGCGTGTTGATTTTAATAGTGAAAACTGAGAATAACCTAAATTTTAAAATAGGGGATTATTGCAATAAATTTTGACACATCTGTACAATGGAAAATTTGCAATGAGTTTTTTTTTCTTTTTTAAAGATTGGCACCTGAGGTAACAGCTGTTGCCAATCTTCTATTATTTTCCTGCTTTTTCTCCCCAAGTCCCCCTAGTACATAGCTGTATATTTTAGTTGTGGGTCCTTCCAGGTGTGGCATGTGGGACGCCGCCTCAGCATGGCCTGACAAACGGTGCCATGTCTGCACCCAGGATCCGAACCAGCGAAGCCCTGGGCCGCGAGAACTTAACCACTCGGCCACGGGGCTGGCTGCTGCGATGAGTTTTAAGTGATGTTAAATGACAGAAAACTTCTGAAATGATATATGCAAAGAAAGAATGTGAAGTTCTTTTATAAAATTTAAATGGATTAAATACTCCAAGTGTAAAATTGTCAAAACAGATTAAAAAACAAGCCTAAATGCTACTTATGAGAGACACACTTTTAAGCTAAACATACATAAAGCTTGAAAATAAGAGGATGGGAGAAGATACGTTATGCAAATAGCAACTAAATGAAATCTGGCAGAGCTGCATTAATATCAGAGATACAAGACTTCAAGGGAGTAATTAGAAGGTATGACATTTGAAATAATAAAGTACTCTATTCAAAATAAAAATATCACATTTTAAATCTGTATGTGTCCAATAATACAGTTTCAAAAATATATAAAGAAAATATCGACAGCACTAAATGGGGACAGCAAAATGTACAACAGTAGTTGGGAATTTTAACATAAGCCTCAGAAAACTGATAGAATAAGTAGATAAAAATCTATAACCATGTGGAAGATCTGAACAGCACTATTAACAACCCACTTTGTTGACATGATATGATACATATATGCATATATACACATATATATGCGTGTGATATATATCATACCCAGTAATGATAGAATTCAAATTATTTGCAAATGTTTTTAGAGCCACTGACTAATGTTATCCAATGTTATCCAATGTTATAAAGCAATCATTAACAAACTTCAAAGAATTGAAATCATTCACATCATGATTTTTTTACTAGAATGGATGAAACTAGGAATCAATAAGATAGATAAGCAGGAATTGACCCACAGACTAGAAATTAAGCAACACTTCTAAATAAACTCTAACTAAAAATTCAAAGCAAAATTTTAAAAAATATTTTAAATGAATCATCATGAAATTTCAATATATCAATAGTGTAGATGAAAGTAAATTAATGCTGAGAAGGAAATTTGTAACAATAAATATATTAGAAAAAAGAACACTGAAAGTAAAATTTATAACCTTCCATCTCAAGATTCTAGAAAAATAGCAGGAAAACGACATATAAATCATGTATAATGAAGAAAATAAGGATAAGAGTAGAAATCAGCAAAATTGGAAAAATAAGTGAATGTTTTCTACCCTGATTACAGCCAGAGTACCTACTTTAAAGTAGATTCACCTGGCATGTATTAATTTTTAAATAATGTCATACAGGTGTTGGAGAAGTCAATTATCAAGACAGAACAGCATGGCACACATGAAATAAAAATGATAATAGCTGTCATATTATTGTGTATTCTATGTGCCACGCAATATTTGGGGGCATTTTGTATGTGAATACTTAATTGTCTAGACAAACCCAATGAGGTAGACATTGTTATCTCTTTTTTTCAGATGAGACAAGGGTCATGCAGAAGTATTAAGGGTCTCTCCCGAGGTCATATAACTAAGAGAAGCAGAACCCAAATTTTCACGTTGACAGTCTGCTTTCTGAGTATGCTCTCTTAGCCATTCATATTACTTCTTCAATTACATGTTTTATATCTTATTGTGCTATTTGGGCCAATTAAAGTATTTCTCTACTTAACTTTATATATTACTCTAGTACAGAAAAATTCATATAGCATTAAAATTATCTTTCTTTGTCAGTTTTATCCCTTGAACCCTTGATCTATGCTTTGAGAGAAGGGAATAGTATGTTTCTATCTTTGAATAGCTTTAAATAACATAGCAGCTAGCACATGATATTATCTGTCTACATTTATCATCTATCTATCTATCATCTATCTAATCTATCTATCTAATCACCTAATCTATCATCTTTCAATCTATCTATCATTGATCTGTCTATCTATCATCTGTCCATCTGTCTTTCTTGAGTAAAGAAGAGCAACGTGTTCCTATGGGTCATTTATCTACATGCATGTTAAAAGAGCTTTTGAAAAGGAGTAAGATTATTTTTGATCTAAAGTGAAAGCTTTTCTGAGTAATTAAAATAATAGACATCAGAAAGAGTTTTCAATCATTGCATTTTTTTATGTGACACTGTTCTAAGTACTTTATAGCCATCTTCCGAACTAATGAGAAAAATTAGTCAATAGTTTACATATCAAACGACGTTCACCAACTAAAGACAAATTTTACCCAGTCTTAATGGTCGACTAGGCTTGTTTTCAATTAATCAATAATCCTCATGTTCTTTCTCACAAAAAGCTACACATGTCTTTCAAAGGATGAAATGCAACCATGTTGATTTCATTCTCCCTCAGCTAAACATTTTAAATTCCCCCTTGGTCGGCGAGATCTGAGGATCTAGGTCTCAGCCCATATGAATACAGATAGAGAATGTCCATTATAATTTTGCTCCTCTTCCAAAGGATCAAACTCGAGGTCAATAGAATCACACTGAATAATGAAGGAGACTGTCCAAACACATTTTATTAAAAAAACAGGACCGCTGAAAATTCAATTATATATGTTCTCAATAAAGAAGTTTAACTCGATTATGGGGACTCGTCGAAGCAGCATAAAATAAATCACTCTGGATCTCCAAATTCATTATGGCGTCATTCTGAAATCTGCACACTTTTAAAATTATATTGGAAAACAAATCACTATTCTTTGATATTAAGATTTTAGAATATCAGCCAGTCAAAATTTCTGCAAAGTGTGTTACCTCATTTTCAATTTTAATAATCCATTAATAAAAAATGTAGAAGTATTACGGTTTATTTTTTTAAATTGCAGGTGCACAGAAGAGAGGTAATCAGATCTGTAGTTAGTGGCATGCAATCATCTTATCTTGCACACTTATTTTTCCTAATTTTTCTCCATTTTTCCACAATAATATCATTCTCCCATCCATAGCGACCTATTCCTTTGTGTAACGGTTGTTTTTGTTACCAATCTACCATACACCTTATTTACAGGTATAATTAGTTGTTACAAAAGTTCTATTTCTAAATCAGTCTACGTCGCAGCAGTGGCGTTTCTTGCCGTCTAATCTCTGCATGAATTCTGCTCCTGATTGGAAGTGCTTTTCCCTCCTCTGGACTAAGCTGAACTCCGAATCCCCAGCCAGGATTCAGTTAAGAGAATAGCTCTGTTTCCAGAAAGCGTGTTCAGAGCACTAAAAAGGCCTTCTATGTGAGTCTCTGTGCTTAGTCAGATTATAACGTTTTCAAGCAGAATCCAGTTATTTGTGTAGTTTGAATTTCCCTGTCCTTGTCCATCTCTATCGCTAAGTTATAAGGTTATTGAGCAGATGGCCTGACCACACGCTTGTCACAGTTCTATCCCAGCAGTTAGTGGAATGCCCAGTGCAGAGTAGGTTTAATAATATCTGATGAGTAAAGAAATCTTGTATCTGTGAACTTTTCTCGCAGAGCTTCAGATCTGTGATGCTTGTACTGCTGGTGTTTTACTTTTCTTTTTTTTTTTTTTTTTTTTTTGAGGAAAGTTAGCCCTGAGCTAACTGCTGCCAATCCTCCTCTTTTTGCTGAGGAAGACTGGCCCTGAGCTAACATCTGTGCCCGTCTTCCTCTACTTTATATGTGGGATGCCTGCAACAGCATAGCGTGCCAAGCGGTGCCATGTCTGCACCAGGGATCCAAACCGGCGAACCCTGGGCCACTGAAGCAGAATGTGCACACTTAACCGCTGCGCCACTGGGCCGGCCCCAATACTGCTGGTGTTTTGATCACATAAGGATCCTCCCTCACTTGCATGTCCAGCCTTGTTTAAAATAATTAAACCTTAATTAATCTGTATTTTGGCTTGTTTCATTTCGCTCTAGGTTAAAATAAAAGATCAACTCCTTCAAAAATTATTCAGCTCATGTACCTAATATATTCAACTTCAAAAGGGCTATAAAAATGATATATTTTTGACAAAGAATTGTTATAATGATGAAAAGTTTCTTTAAGATTTTTAGCAATGACAGATTGTACCAATTACGCTTTTATTTCCAAGTGCCTTAATGAAAAAATATGCAAAACATCAAGTATGAAACCCTAAGCCAGTGTGTATATCTTGGGAAATTTATTTTATTATAGGTTCATTATAAAAATAAATGTGTATTTATATATATAACGTATTATTTAACATATATATAAATAGCTATGGCATTTGAAGCTCTCTTTGCTGGTAATGGGCAAAAGGTTTCCTTTTTAAAAAAATATTATTTAGAAGGGGCAATTTTCTTTAAAGGACTTTACTTTCTTAAATCTATTTTCCTACTGACATTGTGCTCTGAACATTAGTCTTGGTTATAAATGCACATTTTAAAATTCCTATCGAGTGAATAACTATTGTTTTGTTTCTTCCTTTCTCTCCCTCATGATGTGCATGCATATGTAAGGTTTGTCAGCTTCTTGCCGTCCGCTCTCCCCACTGAAGGCAACAAATTTCAGTTCTGCTAAGAATTTCTCCTGGTTGTTCCTGACGTATTTCCAACAAACGCATCAAGAAACCCAACGATGTTCACTCTGTTATGTCCCGGTGACTCCGTTTTAGACTGTATGCCCCTGCTTACCGCTACCCTGAAGCTATCTACTGTAAAATACGTCCGTTTCATTTTATACTCCTAACGTTAGAGAGAAGGGAATCTGAAGTTAGAATCACTAGAAAATTGGTAATTTGAACCCATCTTTATCTCCCAGTATCACCTGTTCTCAGTATTCGAACAATTCTGAGTTGAAATCCCAGTCCTAATTTAATAGTTTTGTGTCTTCAGGAATTTATATCAACTCAGTTCATCTCAGAGTCCTCTGTAATTGTGTGGATACCCGTTCCAACCAAGGGCTTTCCGTTTTTTGTGTTTTTTTTCTTTTGATGAGGAAGATTGTCCCTGAGCTAACATCTGTGCCAATCTTCCTCTGTTTTGTATGTGGCATGTCACCACAGCATGGCTTGATGAGCAGTGTGTAAGTGTGTGCCTGGGATCTGAACCCATGAACCCCAGGCTGCTGAAGTGGAGTGCACGGACCCAACCACTATTCCAGCGGGCCAGCCCCTCAATGGAGGGTTTTGTTACATTACATAATGTTAAGTGGAACCACCCAGCCTCAGGCTCGGCACACCCCAGTAGTGACTACCTTCTCTCTCCATCCACTTTCCTCAAGTCAGGGTATTATTCTGCTTTTTCAGGGTCTTACTACATATTATCAGTACATAAATTTAACAGGTAGCTTCATACTTTCTAGGGGTGTTCCCATTTTACTGAAGAGCTTAAAGAAATCGCTGGCATCCGAGGGAGGGAGTCTGTAAGGGCGGGAGGACGCCCGGGAACGTGTCAGGAGAGAGGGAGCCGGTGCTGTGGCAGCTGAGCCATGTCAGCTCGGATCACCCCCAAAACTCCACACGGCCTCAGAAAATAAACCCAAGCCTTGCTTCTGCTTCTACCATGGGGTTTCAAAATGGGATTATATCCTAAAGGTAAGATGTGCGGAAGTCACAAGATAGCAATAAGCCTAAACTGCCTTTAAACTGTATCCCTTCAGGGAAATCACCAAAGTACAAAATTAAAAAGCTTGACTTGTTTGTAAAGTAATTGAGGACCTCGTAAGCGCACCATTTTGCTTTTAGAGATGAGAACAGGTGTTTCCTTTCTGGCTGGTTTGGGACAACAGTCCCCTACGCTCCGAGGGGAGTTTGAAATACTTCAAACAGCAGGTTGTTTCCCAAGCAGCTTTGCACCTGCAAGCAGTTCCTGCCGACCTGTTCTCTCCAAGGGAACTAACTGTGAGCCAGGCAGGGCATGGGGGCCACAGGGCATCACAGAGATCCCCCTGGATGATGGAAACCAGCCCATGAAAGACAAGCAGAAGGCTGAAATCATTTGCTCTAAATTTGCCCCACAGTTTCCAGTTACCAGGAAAAAGCCAAATAGGAATGTCTTCCTAGGATCCTGGGTTAACAGTCCAGGTCCCCCCTCCCCACCTCCAAACCTACCATTTCTTCATTCAGAAGAAGTGCATCCATGCATCACAGGGCCGCGGAAATTATGTATAAATATCCCAAACGGGAAATCCATCTTCTGTGGGCTAACTTGTAAGTTGAAATCAATTTTAGCTCCCAATTAATGCAAGAACTGCAAAATATCAAACGTTTAAAAATTCAATTTTATTCTGCCTAATTTCCCGGTTCGTTAGTGGTGGAATCTCTTATTCTAAAACCAGGGAGGGAAGCACGGCAAATTTCCTTTCTCTAACTGTTTACAGTGAAGCATTTCAATCAGGCAAAACAAACATATAAAAACAAAAAAAATGGATGATGTCTCTCAACTTGGGAGTAGATCTCAGGATATATTTAAAAACATTGTGTGGAAAATGTAAAATATGGAGCGAGAGGTCACAATGGTCTCTTGATCTCCCTCATGTTTCAGAGTGCTAAAACCAAAACGTCAACATTTTGCGGAAGGACATGACAGAATCCTGACAATATAATATTCACAATGGCCAGGATATAGTCAACTGAGAGAACACACTGCCACCGGCCCACACTACAAGAAACGCTAAAGGACGTTTCCAGGCTGAGAAGCTTCAGCTTCAGGAACAATGATGAGTCCTGGAAATGGTACCATCTGTTCAACCTGAAAATGCCTTTGTTTTGCATATGTTAATGAAGGACATTTATGCCGAAGATAGAATTCCAGGTGGATGGTTTACTTCTTTTACTTGTTTTTGTTTTGGTATTTTGTACAGAATTTATAGTTGTTAAACGAGGGAGGGTTCGTTTGTTAAAAGCTCACGCCTCCATATCTGAAGTATAACTTCAAATTACAGGTATTTGAAAAAAAATATACAAACGTTCAATGCCTAAGTTTGAATGTTGCAAATCTAAATCCGTAACGTGAGTAGCCAACCCAAGCGATATGACATATACATTTGCCCTTGTTAAAACATACATTTGGCGGAGTCACGTAATAAAAGCCGAAACGACATAAGGGTGGTTTACGTGACTTAGGATTGGCAGATGGAGCGGGGAAAACCGAAGTTATATGAAGACATTGCAAAGGTAATAGGCAAGAGTCCCAAAAGGAAAGCAAAGCCGTCTTGAAATAGAGTAACTGAGGAGAGTTTAATAGAGGGACTAGATGCAGGGAAAACCAACAAGAGAAGGCAAAATACCCCAAGGTTGGCAAAAAGGAGTCATTTCTTCCCCAGTGGGGACAAGGTCATGGATCTGTCGCTGAGGCAATCGCCATAGGACATCTGGCCACAGAGCAACAAGACCCCCGTCAAGCCACACACTGGACCTGCTCTCTGATCTGTTGGTGCTTCCCGTTGCCTGCACGTTAGCACACACTGGGGGCAGTGCAGCCACATGGATGCCATCCAGAAAAATCAGCCCTGAGCCCCATGCAGGGTAAGAAGTGGACTAAAGAAGATCACCCAGCAAATATTCTGAACATGTCCTGACTTGCATTCGGTTTTCCTAGAGCTAGAGTAAACACTGAAGTCCAGACGAGCCTGCGTTTCGATTTCCACAAAAAAAGAACAATGAAATTTGGACTCTTTTGTTCATTGCCTCTGCTTACTAAATACTTGGTTCCTTTTCCTTTGTCTTCTTTCTTATTGGAGATGTTGTCAGTGGTATCATTTTGTATGTGGTCATATAGGCAAGATTCCCCTGAATAATATATATTTTTCATCTTAATATCTGCAGATCTAGGCTGTGACAGGTACTCAGGAAATATTTATTGAATAAATTAATGAATAAATAGAAAGAAATGCAACATAAATATATTTCAATTCTAAAACTCAATGCCAGCAAATTATATATGTATTATATTTATATATATTTATATATGATTAAGGCCATATATAGTCATATCATTAGGCATGTTAACACATTTGTATTTTAATACATCATTGATGCCTCCAGTGTGTAGGGAAGGAGGTATTGGTTATGCCATCTTCCCATATTTCTGCCTCTCCTCAAAAAAGAACAAGGATCTTCCCAAGCTTCCACTCTGCCCATGCCCCTATTGCTCTTCCCGCAGGGAGGAGTACTGACCTGGGTGAGTGAGGGACTCAGTATTCATTGGCTTATGTTTCAGTAGACTTGAGGGTTTATGATACAACCACACACAGCCGTCCTGTTTCACTTATTGATCACAGGGCAGCGGTCTGTTTTCAACTCCCTCTTCCTGTTTCTGCCCCATGGATGGGTAGCAGGGAGAGGGAAACTCAGCCCTCTTGTCTTGCTCTCTATTCTCCTCTTGCAGGTAGCCTGGCCTTTGTTCCAGCTAAGTGGTCTGTGTAAGCTACCTGCCGGGCATCCCGAGCCAGCTCTGAGCAGTCGAAACAGGGGTAGGTGGCCCTCAGGGAGCCTGCCCTCTCACCACCTTGGTGACACAACGCCCAGCTCTGATGGCCACAGAGGCAGACTGTATGGAAGGGGGCAACAGTCCCCCCAGAACACTAGACCTAAGCCATATTTTCCAAGTCAACTGTTTACAGTACACTGAAAAGTTGCATTCCGTGCTTGTTCAACAATTGATAAAATGGTACTTTGTTACCAATTTAACCACGAATCGATGGGTCTGGACCTGAAACTGAACCCCAGAACAGAAGAGCAATGAGAGGGAAAGCCTCTGCCATAAAACAGCTATTCACAACTTTTATCAACTCTTGATGAGAGCTGGGAAATCTTTAACTTCTATTCCAACTCTAAAATTCTGTGAATCTATGAATTATTAAAATGGGAAAATACTTCCCCCAAATGGACAGGGAACACAAAGATTTCTCATTATTATTGTTAGTTATTATGTGTTATGATAGGTTAATTCATTATAGCATTACATTTCAAGAGCCTAATAGCTGATATTAAAATATTTTCATCGATATTTTGAAAGATTGTTCTTTTGTAGAGTTTTACGTAGTCTTAACTTTTAATCCATCATCAGTGGTTGACTTTTCCCTAGATATTTTCAAATAATCCCCATTAACATTCTGTCATGAATTAACACTTAATTAAAATACATAATCATGCTTTAATTCCTTGCTTGTTTTCCTAAATTCCTTGCTACTTATTAAAATGTAACAGAGCATACTATTTGCATTTTAATTAACTTTTTCATACTTAATAATCATTTGTTACTGGCTTTGTATCTGTTCACAAACAATGGCTAATTCTCTAATCTATTAATCTATACTCCTACTGCACGATTGCTTTAGCTTGTAATTTCTCACTAAACTGAGAAAATATTTACAAAGGCTTTCTTTCTTTGCTAAATGCTTCTTAAAATTATTACTCTATGCTTCAGAAAGGCTCACCATATTAAGTTGCAAAATCCATTGATTTTCTTAAGATTTATGTAATCTGGAGAGAACGGGGCCACAGAAAAAGTTAGTGGGGTGCTAACCAAACCCCTGAAGTGATTTAATCACTTTCTCACTTTCACAATAGGACCCTTTCATTTCATGATATGCCGAATCAATATTGCTCCAACATAAGTTATAATCTATGGCTTTGATGCTCTGAATTCTTAGTCTTCAGGGCAGCTAGAACTTCCTTTTTCCTAGTAATGAATCAATTCTGAAATGTTCCTAAAATATAATTTTGAGCAATCTGTCTCACCACCTTCAATAAACAAAGTCACAGCACTGTGGTCAGTAATAATAAGGCCCAGCGTGACTGGTCAATATGCTGGCTCTAGATCACTTTGAAAAGGAGTTTTGGAAGATTACATTTGAAAAAATTGATAAAGAGACATTGTCTCATTTAATTTTTAAAACATTAGAACCATAACTTCATGCAACTATAAGATGAACACATGCCAAAGATTTTATATAACTCATTAATTAATGAGTGAATCAGTGCGGTGTTAAAACTAGTTCAAACACCATTTTGAAGGGAGTATATATAGAGACCATTTAATAAAGGAATATTAGGGTAAGATTTGGGGGTTAGATACAAAACTGGTTAATGAGAAATAGGACAATCAAACTTCACCTTTTGGTTATCTTTTCCATTGGCTGGAAATTATTTTCATCTCTACTAGAACAGAGAATCTTTATAAATTCATTCCTGTCCCTACAAAATTATAAATAGCCCATTCATAAACCAATCAAATGTTCAAGCCCAATACTGTCTTTTTCAAATGCTAGATACTTTTTCTGACAAAGGTTACTTAACAAGTAAAAAGAAAAGATAACGTATATCAACAACAAGGAGATGGTGGGACCGTGATGAACCGTTGGTGCACAATGGCCCAAAGCTGGCAGCTAGTTCTTGGCTCCAGTTCCTTGCACCTTGTGGGTATCTATTCCAGCTCAATCAGAGTCTCCTATTATTTTTTTTAATAAAAATCTAGAAAATGGAAGTTTTTTGGAAAAAAATATTTGATTTGTAAAATACTATTTGGACCAAAAAAACACATCTCTTTGGGTCCAAGGTTTCATCTGGTAAACAGCTCAGGACGTTTCCCTGGAGGAGATCATCCTGCGGGATGATAAGCTTTCAGCTGACTTTTCACGAGGCCATCGTTTGCCGCCATTTGCCTCCTTAGCGTGTTGCTACTTCCCCCGAAGGCAAATTAAACATTGACTAGGTTTACTTCCAGGCTGGAGTCCCCATTCTCCTGATAACTGAGTGTCGTAAATTTAGAGGGAAAGGCTTGCAGCTGCCATCTTGATTCTTTCTGGGCTTGTTTCTCCACCAGGTTTCCTGACACTAGGAAAAGTATCGGTCCCCAATGCTGGGAAAAATCTGAGTTGCTGTTCCTTGTTGAAAAGCATTGGTTTTCTTTGGTGGAAGACTTTTGTATATTCCAGAGTTGACAGAACAAATATAGATCTCAGCCTTCACAGCAGAGCAGAGATTCTGAGCAAATGTCGAAAGTAACATTGACTGCTGGTGGATTTCTGGAATTAGACGCCATGGGGATGATGGGACAGATGGGTGATGATGTAGAATCAGGCTTCCAGCATTCAACTTCCACCTCATTCAGCATGAGGGAATTTAGTAAGTGGAGAAAGGTCGGCATCCTCAAAGAAGATGCAGCCGTTGCATAATGGCCTGGGCCCTCACATCTAGGACACTTTGTAAGATGTATCCAGAAAGCCATCAGATATGCCCCTTATCAGGATGTCATGCAAAGGCTCCCCACCAGGAAGACCAGGGCTCCTCTGCTAAAGCATCTTTCCTACAGCAAGGGTTCCCTCGTTGGAGAGTAGAAGCTCCTCATCTTTCCAAATAGCTCCTCCTCCTATCTGTCTAATTCAGATAATCTGATATAGAAGATACAGATAGTGCTGCATCAGTACCATCTTGGCTTGGCCACCCATCAATATCATTAGCACATCAAATAATCTGGAATTCCTCTATCCCATCACATCAAAACCTCTGCCCTTGGGGGCTGGCCCCGGGGCCGAGTGGTTAAGTTCGTGCGCTCCGCTGCAGGCGGCCCAGTGTTTCTTTGGTTCGAATCCTGGGCACGGACATGGCACTGCTCATCGGACCACGCTGGGGTGGCGTCCCACATGCCACAACTAGAAGAACCCACAACGAAGAATACACAACTATATACCGGGGGGCTTTGGGGAGAAAAAGGAAAAAATAAAATCTTTAAAAAAAAAAAAAAAAAAAACCTCTGCCCTTGTTACAGCCCAAGGACGGTTGTCTGCTCGCCTCAAGACATGCCAACAGTCAGGAGGCAAGGTGGTAGGAGAGAAAGGGTTTCTTTATCACAGCTTGCCAGGAAGAGGGAAGACGTCTGACTCATATCTGAAAGAACTATCTTACAGAACAAAGACTATAGGCCGGTTATATACGGGACTGGTCTCTGGGAGGGGGCAGACATCTGGTCCCAGTTCCTGATAGTCCATTGTTTCACTGGATATGCATCAGCGATGGGAACAACACCTTATACCCTGATCTTTCAGTTGTCATTGATGATGGCCAGCAGCATAAGTTCTCGCCCAGGGGTCATCACATTCCTAAGGAACTCAAAAGAACAAAGTTATCATCTTATCAAAGCTGGGAGGGTCCATAAAATCTACAGAGCATGTCTAGCCTAGTTAGTCAGAGGTCATTTAAAGTTACAGTATGGTTTCTATTCTACAATATGGTTTCCCTCATGTCAACCTTGTGTTGAGCTGGTATCACCATGACACACACCACCTGCCTGTGAGTGAGGCATGAATGAAAAGTAATCACCTCACACCTCACAGAACAACAGGGACCTCTCCAACGTGATGGACTTTCTTACATCAAACATGATGAGAATGAGTTGCCTTGCAGATGCGGTGTGAGCACTCCAATTTTCCATTTTCTTTTTTAGCCACTTTAGGTATTTTTTATTTCAAAATAATTTGAGAAATATTAGATTATTCAGTTGCAATAAACAGGAGGAACTGTGGCAAATAGGTGACTGCTGGAAGTGTATTTTCATCTATACATCAGTGTTTATTGAACATTTAATTTGTCCCAGACACCATACTTGCTGTTGGGGCACAGGGGGCTCATAAAAGACTAACCCGTGCCCTCAGGGAACTTGTTTCTAACAGGGAGGACAAAGGACAGTGTAGGTTCAGTTATTCAATATTCTTGCTGTGAGATACGTTTACTCACTGAGATAACATACATCCCTTAAACTGCTGTACCATTTTGATTTCCTTCTCTCAATGTCTAGTTCACTGATCACCATCTCTTCCTTTCTGAACATTCTCAGCCAGAATTCCAGTTTATCATAGGCTCAGGAAACATCAATTTGTCTTTCATTTAATCAAATAAAAAATTAACAAATGGATAGCAAATAATAAGGCAGCACTTTCGACACAGGTGATAAGTGGCCGTCATTTGGGATGACCAGCCTGTGGACAGGGCTTGCTCGATCCTCCCAAAAAACTGGTCCTTTAAAGTTGCATTTGTTAGTGGCTTTTAGAATTAACAGCCTAGAAACTTACACATCACCTCCTTCATACCTTTCACTTCTTGCTTCTCTGGAGTAGGTCTGATCTGGAAGAGTTTTAATTTTAAGTTCTGCCCAAGGTTAGGTACCATAAGCCTGGTAACTTCCTTACTGAAAACCCCCAGGAGAGTTTATTAAATGTCATTACCACACTTAATTGCATTGTCTACCTCAGAGCTCATGAGCTTTCTACAAACCTTCATATTTTCACAAACTTTATCAGACTCTCCTTTTCCAAATTTCCATTTTCTTTTCTTCAATGGTCAGTAAACATAAACTCTATTACTAACCAATAGTTAAGAATAAATATTTTATCTTGCCTTTACAAAAATTAAGATATTGATAGTAAACTAACATTAATAGTCAACTGTGTAGGGGAGCAGAATTTGCTACTCCAAAATGTGTCTCTTTGGCTTGATTATTTTTAAGAACAAAAGACCCAGGAAGAAACTTTGACCTTCCCCCAACTGCCTAAATAATTTAAGATCGAAGGCCTATTCCAGAAAGGAGCTCTCACCACAGCTAACTATAGTATAATACGTACTAGGTGTGGTAGGCAGGGAGGAACCTAGCAAGGCCCATTTGATCAAAGTCCTCTCCATGCCCCATTGTCTCTGCAAAGCATGGCAACCATTTGTTTACCAAACATTTGCTTTTCCTTCTTCATATGAATTGCCTTCCTCCCCTTTGAAGTCCCAAACCACTATCCCAACATCTTCTTTTGTCTTTAGCTGAATATCGTACTTAAGGTAGGGGCTTTAGCCATTCTGTCTGAGTTACTCAGTTTTCCTGGGCTTCTTCCATGTACACATGTTATTAAACTTTGTTTGATTTTCTCCTGTTAATCTGTCTCATGTCAGTTTCATTCTTAGACCAGCCAGAAGGACCTAGAGGGTAGAGGAAATTTCTTCCTCCCGTACAACCAATATTTAAGAGTAGAAATTACTTCTTGCCATTATAATACTACTCACAGATTGATTTGATTAATAATTGGTGGCACTCTAGAAAATTAAGTTTAAAAAAAGGCTAACCTCAGTTTTCTCACTTATCAAATGGGAATAAAAATTCCTACTTCCAAGGGTTATTATAAACATTAAATTAGGTAGTGCAGAGTTTCCAGCCAGTGTGCTGCTGCACACCCCTATGTCCTCTCAAGCGAGCCCATCAGGGAAGACTCCCCCCATGGCTAGCAGCTTTTCTCAGTGCCCCATAAGAATATCATGTTTTGTGATGTAAAAAATAGAAAAGTCAGTAAGATTGCAATGTACGAAAATCTTGGTGAACTCTGCAACCCCATTCAAACGTAATAGTTGGATTAAGCTGCATGCTAAGTTAGCAGAAAATGTGGAAATGGGTAAGGAATTTAATAACTGAGCAATGCAATGGTTCAGTTTCTAAGAGGTCAGTAGGAAGTTATAGCCTAAGAAAGATCCTTTTCCTTTGTCATAATTGAGCCTGGGACCATGGCTACACCTGCCCCAATCCTGTGTCACATATCGTCTGTTGTTCAAGCTCATAAAAGAGTCTGGCCATCTACCATTCTCCTATGTGACATTGAGACATTGACACCATTTCTCTGGTCCATGCCCTCCGAAAAGGACCCTATTTCTTATTTCACTCCTAGCTGTAAAGCTTTCCTTGGATTCTTCTAAGTGTAACACAATGATTGAAGTCTTAAATAGGATTCCTCAAGAGCACTAGGTATCTGTAAACTGAATGCCAGTGGGAACTTGTCTCCTAAAGATTCCCTGCCTTGTGTAGGTTCAATTCCTCATAAGTCCCTTCCTTCAGGAAGTCAGAAAAAGGAATTGAGAACTACAGAATCAATATCACAATTTTATGAATCCTTCCCACTGTGCAATAGAAATAAAACACGATGGAAATAAGCTTTCTTAACCAACCCCAGTTAACTTACTCTCTTGATTAATTGATGCTCATCTGAACCTAGTTTGGACCTTTCTCTGACTTTTCAAGACATTTTGCTGTGCTCACTAAAGCTATCCAGTGATTATCAGCAAAAATTCCTACACATCCTTGAGTATTTTCTATATCTTCTCATCTAAGCTTATACTTTCTAAAGGACTCTGCTTTCCTGAAACTCTCAAAGTGCTGTCTCTTTCTCTCAGCCTCCCTCCCCGCCCTGGGCTTAACAGTGGAATAAATCATGTCCTTGCTCTTATTGCTATTTTCAGAGCTTCTTCCCTTCACCCTCTCTAACCCATCCTCTCAGTCATCATTTTTTTATGAAATATGCAATTTACTGCAAGTTAATATGAAAATGAAAATTTGATTGTTATGCCATTGCCTACATTCAATAAAATTTCACCATTTCCTCATAAATGTTGTTCGCAGTTGCTTAAATGAGGAAGAGATGTATTAACAATTACCTAGATTTAATTGCGAGCCTTGGGTTAGACTTTTTCATAACATTTCTTCCACAAAGTAGTCTTCCTCATTTTGTTCCCGTCAGCACATATTCTGGCCCCTTAAATAGCTCCCTTTTGTATCGCTCCTGATAAATCCTTAATTTGTGTCCAAATGCTTTAACAGGTGCAATCACTCCTTTATTGAACGGGTCTTTGCACCAGAACTGTGTTAAGTGCTGAGGAGGCAGAAGTCTGGACAGAAGTAAAATGGATTGCACACCTTCCAGGTCCACACTTTGGTGCTTTACTCATGTGCTGCGGAAAAAAGTTGTTCATCTCCCCACCATTCTTCTCTCCGGGAAGCTGACTCTGGCCTGCCCCACCCCACGTGCTTGGTGGGGCTGACCCCGGAACCCCTCAGCCTCCTCAGAACCTACACTATGACCCCGGAGACCATAGGATGGAAACAGGTGCACTTCCTCCAACTGGTCTTTCTGAGATGTATCTGACAGAACTAGCTGAGCATTTCTCATTTTCTTTTGGTTGGACTGTAGGCTAAAAGTTCAGTATAACCTGGAAACAGGTTTCCTCATCCTCCTTAGACATCTATGCTACACAGAGGCTGAGTCCCTGGAGTGGCATTCTACTGACATCTGGGTGCTCCCAGAGATGCAGAAACCCAGATGCTTCCTACACCTACGCTGTCAGGTGTTCTTTAACAAGGCACCAGCTAATTCAGGGGCTAGCTGACTTTTGAGAAGCACTGAGCTCCGGAGGTCAAGAAACAAATAGCAGTCTCTGTTGAGAGCATTTTTCTCCGGGTTCATCCATTTCAAGATTTGGCCTTTCCCTGCACCATCCAGTGAGACCCACTGACAAACTGACTTCTTCAAAGAAGTATTTGATCACTATTTTTTGTCCCGTGAAACAAAGTGTCCAGATTACCAAACAGACCAGTCCATTTAATCCTCACAACAAAATGAAGACAGACGTTATTCCCCGATTTAACACAAAAGCCAACTCCATAGCAGGAAGGAAAAATAATTTGCAAAGTCACACCTGTGACATGTGGCACAGTAGGATTGACAACTAAGGTTAACCCATTCCTAACCTTTTGTTTCTACCTGCCATATCTGTGAGATGAGTGAGACTATTTTCTTCACCAGGAAATGAAGGTCTGGTCACAGAGAGAGGCCCAGCCGTCAGCATGGGTAACGCAGATCAGCTCAGGAGTGATGCTCCCCAGGTGCTTGGGGGGGCTGCCCATGGTGCATTGTGTGTCCCCGTCCCACCCCCCACCCCACTGGCTGTGGTTCCTAGAGGGGTTTTCCATCTGAAGTTAATAGATAGGATTGTTTTCTTTTACAACATATGTCTGCAATCCCTTTTATATGTTAAAGTCCCTCAAACAAAGCAGAGAGTAACAGAAGCTTCATTTTTTAACACAAATTCTATAGGACGAAGGGAAGAAAAGAGTCAATTTATACATCTAATTTGCAGATTAAAGTCACTGCCATTTGCTGGGTTTAACCTTTTAAGACCCGTTCATCCTTCATACTGGAAACAAAGACCATCTTCAAATGTGAAACTTCCAAGCATTTGCATTGCTATAAATTCACTTTTCAATGAGTTTTTCCAAAAGGTCGTATCTACTTGAAGCTTCCCTTTCTTTCACCGAAAAGGACTGAAAAAGTTAACATCTCTGAAGAGAGACGAAGGTTATGAACAAGGTTAATTCGGTTCACTCTCGCTTTGAATGATTTATTATTGTCCACCATTTCTTTCACTGAATTTTTTTAAGAAGAAATTCACTAAGAATTTCAGCCACAAAAAATCTCTTCAGGTTGCCATACACATTTGATTTGGATTTTTCTTTTCTTTTTTTTTTTCCCAAATGAATGATTGAACTGACCGAAGGAGGTCCCCACGCTTCTTATTGCAACATGCATTTTTACCAACTAACATTTGCTCCCCATCCAGGACGCAGTATAGATGAGTATTCAATGGCTTCTTACAAGTGTGTAGTTATTTCTTTCTTCCAGACATCCCACCAACTCTGCTCTCTTTGTTGTGACCTCAGATGGCTTCCTCCCAAATCAAAGACAGCAACAAAATCTCTCCCACCTTCTGCTCATCTCCCTTTGAACTGCCTGCCCCTGCGTGCACCTACGCCTCTTGAAAGGTCAGCCAAGAGTTCAGGAAATTACTTGCTGATCTTAGATTCTTTCTTCAGCCCAGCACATCCACCCGCACTAGCTCTTCTCTGTCAGGTGATAAGAGCCCCAGCTTTCAGATCTTAATTACCCTTTCAGGTCCTTTCTGATTTGATCTCCTTGTGATATTCTCCATTGCTGTGCAGTCCATCTTTTAGTCTTTCAAGAGTCTCTCCTTTTGTAGTTTCCATGACACCATGCTCTTACTGTGCAATCTCTCCTCCTCTCTGGCCTCAGTTTCCTCTAATGACACCTCTTCATTTTTGATGCCACTGTCCCCGTAGAACACATGAAGGAGCTCGCTTTCTGCTCTCCCTGTGTCTTTCTAACTCTTTTCTTTTTCCTTCTTCTCCTTTCCACTCCTCTCACCTCTCTTTCATTCCACTCCTCATGGCTCCTTTTTAATACTCTTCTCTTCATTTGTTAGGGTTGCCAGATTAAATAAATGACACCCAGTTAAATGGGAATTTCAGATAAATGGCAAATACATTTCTAGCATAAGTATGTCACAAATATTTCATGGGACACACAGATATTTAAAAAATTATTCACTTTTTATCTGAAATTTCCATTTGACTGGCTGTCTGGTAATTTTATTTGCTAAATCTTACAACTGTATTGTCTGAGGATGAATCAGTCTCCTCTGATGGCTCTCGTGAACACCTGGCTATGAAATCTGTAGTTCCAACCCAGAGTTTTCAAATGAGCAGCTTCACCTGAGTATGCCGAATATCCCAAACATGATCTATCATCTTCTTTCCAACGCTCCTCTTCTTTCTGCTCTATTTTTGTTAATGGATTACTTTCACAATTTCCCAAAGAAAAAACACCCCTCCCCTCATAGCCCCCTCCTATTCTTTACACTCCACATTGAACACGTCCTCATTGAGCCTGCCCTCCACATGTCTCCTTCACCTCCATCCATCCCCACAGCCACTGCCTTAGTGAAGGTCCTTAAACTGGCTTCTTGGAATGTAGCATCACCCTCGACTGGTCTCCTTCCTGTTAGTCCCTCCCACACCCAATGCACAGCATTAAACCCCAGCTATTCAATTCCTTGCTTAACATCGATGATGACCCTCCCTACTTTCAGTATTAAAATGAAATGATTGTGCATAACAAAAAAAAGACCACCCATATTCAGCCTCTATCAACTCTAAGAACATTTCTTATCTCTCTTAAACTTGAGCCACAGCAACCTATGTTGAATTGCCCCAAAATGCAAAGCTCTTTTACGCATTTTTACCTTTTTCTAGAGCTTTTCCTTGTGCCTGGATTGACTAACCCAATTTCTTCCAGGCAAGCAAACACTTGTCCTTAAATTTTGCTGGCTTTAGATACTTGCCACATTGAACAGACTTCCTATGTTTGGAGAAATTTCCTTGTGCAAGTCCTGTCTCAGCAAGGACTTACTTACCTGGCCTCCTTTGCAGACAGGCTTCCTGTGTGTGATTGAGCTCTGACGTGAGACGGATTTAGGAAATGAAACAGGAAGGAGTAGCCATTGAGTATAAACCTTTCTGTGTCTTTGAGACATTATGTATTTGGGGGTCTACTGTTTTTACATCCATTAGCCTGAACAAACTGAACACTAGCTTTCCTTTAACTCTCTCTCCACAACTAAACCTTAAAGTTTGGTCTGCTCTTCCACAAAATACACCTTAGATGATGACACCTTTCTCAATACACCACCTACCTGGTCAAAGGCACCAGCATCTCAAGGCTGCATTACTACAGGACCCTCTCACCCATCCTTGCCCATCCTCCCCACCGTAGTCAGGGTGAGAATTTGTAAAGAAACACCAGGACATTTTCATGCTCAAATCCATCTATTGTTTCCCACTGCACTTAGCACATCACCCACACTCATGATACAACAAAGCAGAAGGGCTAGTAGCAAGGGACTACCGTAAGACTATGGATTTAATACTGACTCCACCACCGCTGTGGAACTTCAGGGGTGTCAGGTGAAGTTACTGTGCTTCAATGTTTTCATTTGCATAATCTCATTAACAATACCTCAATCTCATAAGATTATTGTGATGAATAAATGAGCTGGTCCATGTAAAAGCAATTAGAATGGTGGCTTGAGCTTGGAAAGCTGTAAGCAAAACTTAGCTTCTATTGTTACTTTGATAGTCTTCACTCCAAGTGACCTTCTCCTGCCTTTCTCACATACCCTGCCCCACATCACACTTCTCCTTGCTCACAAGTCTTCAGACGCACCATCTTTATTTTGATTTTTCAAATTACCCAAATGTATTTGACAGTTTTTCATTTCCTATTACTGCGCCATGGGACATTGTCCTTCAGCTTCTCTTATAGCTGGAGACTCCTCATTCCCCAGGTTTGGGCTTAAATTTCTCTCATCAGGGATGCCTTTCCTGGTCACAGCATGCAATGGAGACCCTGCCATTCCTATCCTGTTTATCTCTTTTGTATCAAATCTAAAAGTACAGATTATTTTAACTGTGTATTTATTGTCAATTCTTATCTCTTCCCAAGAGAATTCAAGTTACTGAAGACGAGGCAATGGTATGCTGGAACCAGCTCAAGTCAGCCAGCTGATGGTTACATTTTCAGGAATTTTGTGGACCAGTTGTTAAGCACAGTCATTATTGAAAAGGATATCATAAAATTAGAAAGCTATATTAACAACAAGTGTCCCAAATACTCAGAATGCATTCCTTCCTAAGTATTTTGCTATTAAGTCTGCTCTTGAGATCACTGATGGAGACAGCGTCTGTCTGGTGGAGATACTATGTACTGCTGTGTTACTGCGCAGTCTCTCTGCTGCTCCATGGTCAGTAATGTCACATTAATAGCTTGAAATTGGCCACGGTAGGGGTATTAACATCACAGGAATCAGTAAACACTACAATCAGGGCTTTATTTACGGTTTTGTTGTTTGACTAGAGTTAGGAAAGTCATAGAAAATGTTAATAATGAAGCCTAAATTTGAAATATGTCATGTCTATAGTTGTAACACAGTGAAAAACACAAAAAATGTGGCAATGTTCTTCTAGTATTCAAAAATTTTTATCCAATATAAACAAGTATTTGCTATGTTATTGACAAACTTCTGATACAAATCATCATTTCAGTTTTGTCTTATTGCTTAATATAAGAGAAAATATCAGTCAGTATTTGTTTAAAAACTACACTCCTTTGTCAGCTGCATCCAGGTTAACTACGGATACAAGATTTTGGCAAAAATCAATGAAAACATTAAATATATGTTTATATACATATATATATATATATATTTATATGTACAAACACCCATTTTCCCCTGGAAAGTCAATTAAATACTTATTGTCACACTACTGGGCAGGGTGTTGTCTATCTTTTTATTGATCTCCTTACTGCCTAGAATAATATTGGATACATCATTTGAGTGTAATTAATATCTGCTAAATAAGTGATTGAAATGTGTGACATAGGTTGGCTGAATTAAATACGTTGTCACCAAATTTACACATTTAACATTGCTCAAGGAGCATGAAATTCTAACCATTGACTGATTTGTCATTTTAAAATTTCATTTCTGGGAACCCCAAGTGTCCTTATCTGAAAGATTTTAAAACGTACTTCCTTTTGATAAGCTTTAAACATCTTGTGTTCTGCCCCTAGACAATGGCACAGCCTCTTTAAATTGAACGTATCCTGGCCTTAAAATTGAGTCATTATATCTATTCCATAAACCTAGGTTGCTAAAAGATTTTTTTGATCTTTACCTAGCAGCCAACAATATATTTATTATTTATATTAAAAACATAATCTTCCTTTCCAACTTAAAATTAAATAAATATTGATTTTACTTTTCCAAATTACACTTGATCCTTTTCTCACCATATTAAGATTCTACTTCCGGCTTAGGAGACTATATTTGTGTCAAGAACTGTGAAGAGTCTGCAATTTTACCTAACTTGCAAGCTAACAAGACAGTTTATCTTGCCACAGTTTCATGGATACTGGTAGAAGACATGAACTTCCTGGTTCAGAGACAAAAGACAGTGTATTATTCAGAGCAATAAACTTGGCAGAGTGTCACCATTTTTGTGTAGTCTCTCTGAGCCCCAATTCCCACTGGGAGATACAGACTGGACTAGGTGACACCTATATATGCAGTAAGTTGCATTATAGGAGAGAAACCCTGAATTTAGGGGAGTTGAATCTCTTATAGTGGGCAGTAAACATGCCTGGCTTTTGCTCCTGAGGGAGACACTATCTTTACCATACTGGACGTTAATCAAGTCTGCTCTTTGTTCTTAAGGTTGACTATATCTTCTAAAGTTGTTCACCATAGAAACATTCTTAAAAAGGTAATTCAGAATTAAGAGCTGTCAGAGTCTCACTTTCAATGGTGCAGAATGCAAGAAGCCCATGCTGATTTGTGACCCTCGAGATAGCAAATGACGGAGACTTAACTCAAACAAGCCGAAGCGAAAGTGGAGCTTGCTGGTTTATATACCTGAGAACTATGGGGGGATCATGGATGCAGACCTTGCCTCTTGATCAAGGAAATCACATAATGATCTTAGGGTCTATCTTTCTCTCTTACTCTCTTTCCTTCTCTCTCCCTGTCTTTCTGTGTCTGCCTGACTCTCTCTTTTCATATCTGAATTCTCCTTATTTGTGTGTGGTTGGACTTACTTTCTCCTAATTCAGATCAATTTCCACATTGTGGCCAAATACAGATGGATATAGATCTGTGTAATTCCGCCTAGTGATTTCAGAGGAAATAGTTTCTTTTTCCCACTGTTCACATGTGAGTTTCAGATATATGGCCCTGCTTAGGGTGTGTACTCAATGTGGGAGCCATAATGTATCAATGGATGTAGAATTCTGATTGACCAGGCCTATGTGATTGTCATTACCCTTGCCTCCTGGGTAAGGATCTAATTCAATAATAAGGGAGAACCTATGAGAAGAATTTTATGTGCCAAGTCCACTTATAGCCCACTATGCTTCTTCTCGTTCAAAACATAGTAGCTTGTTAAGAGCTGTAAGTAGATATTTCTACAGTGAAAAATTCTAAAGATGGAGGGTGCCTAACTATTACATTAATAATGATGGATTCATTTATTCAGTTCAACATAGTTTCATGATGAACTTGATGCAACCAACACGCTGGATGCTGGAAAAAAAAACAGCAAATAAAATTGCACATGATCCTGTCTTACTTTTAAGGAAATGACAGTGATTTTTTTCCCATTGTCCAAAATGATGTGATATTTTAAATGTTTGGCATTTATGGATATGTTGTATCATCATTTTTTTCTCAGTGGTTTTAAATTCTTGCTGTTCATTGTTGTTGCTTTTCATTTCTATAAATGCTTTCATTTCTAGCTTTTCAGAATGCTTTAATATTTTAACTGTCCTTGTTATGTACCTTTAAATATTGATATTTGGTTTGCTAGGGCTGGCTGTCAGCATGAGTCTGGAACAACTTTCTACAAGTGACTTTATGCTCTTTGACAAGCAGTATTAAGGGTTTTTTTTGGCTATGATTCATGGACGTGCTTGTCTTCTGTCTTTCCATCTTTGTCGTTGTCTGTCTCTCTCAAAAACATCCATACGAACACACAGACGTATACACAAATACATCACACTAATTTGCACATACTAAACACACATCTCTGATTCGTATTCAAAGAAGACATTTACTCTTTCAGTTGACGATTTTTCTTTTTAACCTATTGGCATAAAATTTTCCTTTTCATCCTTATCCCTTATTACATTAAATATATGTGCTCCACTTATCTCTATTATGCCTATTAATAAAATAGTATAAGAATTCTCTATAACTAGTATAAAATCTATCCGTTTTGCTGGACTATCTTATAGATGAATCTATCTATCTAATTATCCCATGTCTGAGTGGAAAGCCACTTATTAAACACCATTTACATTAAGAAATAGTTATCAGAGAATATAGAAGAGATCTCTGCCCAGATAGATGTTCAAAAATTGCTAATTTTCTCCACATTTTGGGTTTAAGTTGGTGAAAATCTTTGTCAGCTGTCCTACTCTGACTGTCTACACCAGACTGAATTTTTTTTTAAAGATTTTACTTTTTTTTCCTTTTTCTCCCAAAAGCCCCCTGGTACATAGTTGTATATTCTTAGTTGTGGGTCCTTCTACTTGTGGCACGTGGGACGCCGCCTCAATGTGGCTTGATGAGTGGTACCATGTCCGCACCCAGGATTTGAACCGACGAAACACTGGGCCGCCTGCAGCAGAGAGTGCGAACTTAACCACTCGGCCAAGGGGCCGGCCCCAGACTGAATTTTTGAGTCCCCCCCAACCCACCAAATTCGTATGTTGAAACTTAACCCCCAAGGTGATGGTGTTAGGAGGTGGGGCCTTCAGGAGGTGATTAGGACATGAGGGTGGAGCCCTCACGAATGAGATTGGTGCTCTTATAAGAAGAGACTTGAGAGTTAGCTAGCTCTCTCTCCACCATCTGAAGATATAGCAAGAAGACAGCCCTCTCTAGACCATGAAGAGAGCGCTCACCAAGAATCCAACCATGCCGGCACCCTGATCTCAGACTTCTAGCCTCCAGAACTGTGGGGAATAAACATGTGTCGTCAAACCTCCCCCAAGACTATGGCAATTTGTTGCAGCAGCCTGAGCTAAGACAATGTCCATCTTATGATTCCATCAACACTTTGTTTGGTCCACCTAATTCAATCTGCTCCCTCTCAAATTGTCTAAATTTTAGGTTACTCTAAATTTGGGGTTCCATTTTTCCCTCTAAACCAAAGTGCCATTGAACAAACTCTAGATCAAAAGGCTCTGTTAATTTAACTATTGTCCCAATTAACCTAAATCATATTTATAACATTTAATTGCTATTTTCTTACTGTTGGATAAAGACGATTTACATTAGACACCTATTAATGTTTTTTAACTTCTACGTTCAGAACCTTTGAAATGATTGTTTAATTCTGCTGGTAATTTTTACATCCATATGCAATCATAAATAGTTTGCATGCAGAGGAAAGCACTCATATATTCAAGAGGCAGATAAATTCACCCAATGCCTCTCAAAAAGCTATCGATTTCCACTAGTGTCTTCTCTATCCATTTCTCATTGTTCAGCAGAATAAAATGATAAACACATAGATCTTTTTTAACCAGACAGTCGAGTACTCTGCCACACACACAAACACACACGCAATGTTCTGGAATCTTGAATCAAACAAGTATTGGAAATCTGTTTTCTAACCAGATTCCATTCTACAAGATTCTTTACAAAATGTCTGTACATTTAGCAAAATAGGTTCCATGCTTCATTCCATTCCAAGAATTGCTTAGTACAATTAGATCTGATATTATTCATTGCAATTCTAAAAGAAAATATTGGTCTGGAATGGAAAAAAAATCGGAAGGCAAATGTCCATTCAAATGAGAGAGGGTTGCAAGGGCCTCCCTTCCTCCCTGGTAACAATCTTGCCTCTGTCAGTACCTTGCAACTCGCGACCCTAGGCTCCTCTTACCTTATCTATAAGCCATGGGGGTGGAGCGCTGTCACAGCCTCCTGGTATTGTGAGGTTATATATGGCACATATAAAGCATGTGCACAATAAAGTGTGACATAGTAAGTAAACGGTGCGTGCCTAATGATCTGTTTAATTGTCTGTTCCCCAATAGAACGTGATTTACACAGTGGCCAGTGTGCACCCCCTTGGCTCATGGCTGTGTCTGAATCACCAGGCCAGGCTGAGCCTACAGTGCGGCCCAGTATGCATTTGTTGAATTTGTTGTTTTTAAACACTTGAGCAAAATTTTAGCTATTTCAAATGAGTGTTTAGAATCTTACTGAAAACAGATTAAAGCTTAAACTTACACACACACCCCCACAAACACACACACACACACACACACACACACACATAATTGGTTAGTTTTTAAACCATCCAGCTAATCACAGGCAAAATTCTCCAAACAAAACTCATTTTCTCTTCCATTTGCAAGCTTGGCACTGAAAGGACACAAAAATTAACTAAAGCAATTAGTTGGATTAGAAGCAGGAAGAAAAGACCATCCGAGCACTCCAGAAAGTTGGATTTTTTATACATCCTCCTTTGAAAATGTACTAATGTATTTTTTATTTATATCCAATTTGGGGAGTTTCCCAATTTGCTCTCTGATTTTCTCTTTTCTAGTTGGAAACAGAGGTGCAGATTGCAAGCTAATAAATATTGTATTAAACGCGAGTGGATGGCTTTCTTTGTGCTCATCATAATGAACCTTTTCCCACCACATCATTTTTATATTTTAATGGTTAAAAAGGTATATGCACTAATGCCCTTGAAGAGGAAAGGTGTCACGTGAAAAATTGGCTCAGAATTGTCAACTTGAAATCAGTCCATGAGAAAGTTCTCCTGTCTTAATATTTTTTCCTCAGTAGAATTTAATCTTCGTAATGGTCACAAATGCAAGGCTTTCATCGATCTGGAAGGTGCACTGTCTCCCTCTGCCCAACCCTCTCCTCTTCTCTCTGAAGATGCCTCCCTAGAGTCACATCACAGTTGTCTTCCCAGGTCTCTCGCATAACTATCTTTCCTGTCTCAGCCTACCTGAGATATTTGATACTGGGTGTGATTCTTATCACCACTCAACAAATGGGAAACTGATTTTCCAGAGATCTTATTGGTAGACTTGCTCTGACATTCACTCTGTCTAGCTCAATACAAGAAGACAGTATCTTATGAACGGGTATAGTCAGGTTTCAGACAATAAAATACAGCCACCATTTCATTAATCTATAAATTACCCTGAGGAAACACCTGAGAGTGCTCTGAAGCTGACTTCCTAGTATTGCAAAATCCCAGATGCCAGTAAGGAACACGTTCCTTTCATTCCCCCTAAATAGATACTAAGATGAGGAGAAATAACAGAGGCGACCGAGGCAGCCTGCCCAGACTAACTCTCTGCTTCCCCATGTCATGCTGGATCCATCAGCAAACCAGCTGAGGATGCTAATTCCCCTTAAGGAAAAGTAGACCTGCTCAGAGACTGCTGGTACTCTTCTTATTAATTCGCCCTCTTCCTTGGTGACAGAGCCCCATTTGAAGCACATGGCTGTCTGGACCAGGACTCTATTCTCAAAGCCCAGTGGCAGCTGTGAGAGACCACATTCTGGACAATGGTAAGTGAATGGAAATGACTTCAACACAGGGTCCTAAGAGGGAGGCCTTAGTCCCTTCTTCCTCACTGCGAGCTGGACAGAGGACATTCTGGAGGCATCTTGGACGATGCAGTGAAAGCACCCAAGGAGGAGAGCAATCAACAATAATTTCAGGGGCTGTGGGAGTGCTGAGTGGCTGCCAAACTACTGTCCCCAGTGCTCCCTGCTCTCTCCCAGGATGAGCAATCCTCAGGCTTTTCCGATGCTCGTGCTGTCCCAGCACTAATGGTTCTGCCCACCATGCAGTGATTTATGGGCTTGGAAATGCTGCCTTTAGACTTCCCGTCTCCAACTCTGCGTGTAAGGAGCTTGGAAGTCGCCACTCCATCCTAATGACAAGTTAAAAGTTGAACGAACCAAAAAATCAACAACTCTTCTTAAATCCCTAAGAGAACTGAGGTCACAGGGCAAACAACTGCCTCCCAAATTGGAGAGACCGACAGACAAATACAAAGAATCGCAACTGACTAGAGCAGAAACCCATGAGCTGAAACCTCTGTGGGACCCAGGGCTGGAGCGGGAACCCTGACCTGTAATTGATGAACGTTGTGGGCTTGGGGTGGACAAGTCTGAGAGTTAAAAACTCCAGGGGGACCCTGTCCTAGGGGGATCCTTGCAATATTGTGAGTTTTACCTCCAGGATCTCAACTAGGTTCTCACAGTGAATATCAGAGAAAAATCCCTTTATTCACCTGGCAGGGGAGAGGAAAAGGAACCCCTTCATAAATACACCAGAGAAGGAGCTGGCCGGTGGCACAGGGGTTAAGTTCCTGCCAGTGCTTTGGTGGCCCTGGGTTCACAGGTTTGGATCCTGAGCTGGGACGTAGCACCACTCATCAAGCCATGCTGTAGCAGCGTCCCACATACAGAATAGAGGAGGATTGTCACATATGTTAGCTCAGCAACAATCTTCCTCATACAAAAATAAATAAACATAAAAAATAAAAATAGCCCAGAGCACTCTGCTCTTCTTAACAAGGTCTGCCCTCGGGGGAAGCTAGTTAACCAGGGCCTCACCTGCTGGTGTTTGATCAGACCTGGGGAAGGAGAATACCCGTCTCCAGCCCACTCTAGCCTTCCTGTCCCACCTAAGTTGGGGGAAAAAACTAAGAAGCATTTGTGAAGTTCACAGTCCAGAGGTGCAGGCTCACATAAAGCCTGAGACCTGATCACGGGACCGTAGAACACTTCCCCTCCCCCACTCGTCACCAGCACCTCACTAAAGGCTTATGCACAGCAGTTCTCTATAGCCAGCACAGCACGTCAACTATCAAGAAAAAATCACAAGACATACTAAAGGGCAAAAAACACAGTTTGAAGACAGAGCAAGCATCAGAACCAGACATGGCAGGGACGTTGGAATTATGACTGTGGATTTAAAACAACTCATTAATGTCTGAAGAGTTCTAATGGATAAAGTAGACAGCACGCAAGAACTGATGGGCAATGTGAGTAGGGAGATAGAAAGCCTAAGAAAAAACAAGAATGAAATGCTAGAGATTTCTAGACCTCTCAGAGGCAGTTTCCGTTGGCTGCTTTATTTTCTGTGTATGAGTCACACTTTCTTGTTTCTTTGCAGGTCTTGTAATTTTTGTTAAAAACCGGGCATTTTAGAAAATACGTTGTAACAATTCTAGATAGTAATGTCCCCAGCCTTCCAGGGTTTCTTTTTGTTGTCGTTTGCTTGTTTCTCTGTTTAATGATTGGCTGGACCAGTCCAGTGAAGTCTACTCCCCACCACTGTGAAGCCACTGAAGTCACTGCTCGGGCACATGCAAGTCCTGTCATGCCTCGGGCATGTGCATAGTCTCCCTGACTCCTGAGGATAGCTGTGGTTTTGCCAGCTGATCAATCTATTGTTTTTGATGACACCCTGGTCAAACATTGTTCTACAGTCTCATCCAATTCCATTGGGACCACTTTGCAAAGGGGAGATGGTTGTACATCTTTGAGACTTGCCCCAACCCAAGAAGGGCTCTCCTTAGCTGTCTCTTTCCATGGTTCTCTCTGTTAAACTTCATTGGTCCTCATTTTGCTTGTTGCCGCAAGCACTGCGGAACAACTGGCCTCCTCTTAGCTGCTCATCCCCGAGATCTCCACTGTTATTGCTAATGCTCTGAGGCCTGGACTTCCACAGACTTTGTTTCAAATAAAGACTGTTCCCGTGGGTGGCACTTTTGACCTGTCTGTGCTTTAAGGCCTGCCTCTCTCCTTGGTCTGTGCTGGAGCTGGGGACAGGCACAGCAGCCCTTCTCCCAGAGTGGCACCTCTGGTCTGTGAGTAGGTGTCAGGGGAAGGTAGCCCTTGGTCCTCTCAGCTTGCCTCTCCACGTGGGAACCTCTGCCCTGAAAGGGAGCTGGGCAGGAAGGATCAGAGCTATTGCTCTCAGTCTGTCACACGTGGGGCAGAGCTTCTGTCTGACAAGCAGAGGACAGGTAGGGGAACTAGATTCCAGGGCTCTTGGCTATGCTCCCCCGGAATAGAGCTTTTGCCACACAGTTTGGGCATGCAACGCAGATGCCAGTGGCATTCCCTGTCTCTTTGGTGACACTTGTCTGGAGGACAGCACACAAGGATCTGAGGATGGGGGTGAGGGTGGGCTGTGGCTTCATTACCACATTCTTTTGCTGTTTTACCAAAATTTAAAAGATTTTCATGAATAAATGTTTCTCCATTAGCTGTGTGTCTTTAGGAAAATTTCTAAACACTCTAAACAGTTTTTTTTTTTCCAGGGTGTACCAGATAAATGGTAGCTTTCCTGGGAAGAAAGTCCATTGAGCTCCTCATACCACCATTCCAGAAAACCACTCCTCATGCAGCTCATGCACCTCTACACACATTTTAAACTTCATTATAAAATTATTATTTTTCTTTCTAAAATGTTTATTGGGGTATAATTGGTGGGTAAAATTCACCAATTTTAAGTGCATAACTTGATGAGTTTTGATAAATATATAGACTTATGCAACCACAACCAAGACAGATAATATGTCCATTGCTCCAAAATTTCCCTCATGTTTACTTATAACCAACCCATCTCCCCAGATCCATCCCCTAGAAACCACTGATTCGATTTTTGCCCCTATAATTTTGTTTTCCAGAGGTCATATAAATCCAAATGTAAAGCATGTAGCCTTTTGTGGCTGGCATTTTTGCTTAGTGAAGTCGGCTGGGAAATGGCCCCCAAAGATATCCAGAGCTCATCCCTCGATGCTGTGAATATGCAGTAGTTTCTTTTTCATTCCTGAGTAGTATTCCACTGTGTAGATGCATCACCATTTGTTTTTCCAAAATGTGATGGAGGTTTGAGTTGACGAAAGTTTTGGTCACTGGGATAAAGATGCTCTAACATTCAGGGATAGCTTTTTGTGTGTGTGGGAATATGTTTTCATTTTTCTGGGATAAATACTGAGGAACATGATTACTGGATTGCATGGTGAATTATGTTTATAAGAAACTGTTAAACCATTTTCCAAAGGTAGCTGTGTCATTTTTCATTTCAATTAATCATGTGTATGTGTACCACTTCGTGGCAGTTTATGTCAATTTTTTCTTTTTGTTTTCCAAATTTTAACCATTTTAGTTGTGTGTAGGTATCTACTTTGCTTTTCAAATGACCTATAAGTGGTTAAAATTCTGCTTTTATAACTATGAAATCTACAGACCTGGCAGATTTGGCTTCATTTATAATACATGCAGGATGTAGTCAGCTTATAGATAGCCGTGAGAGTAAAAGAAGCCAGCACAGCTCAAAGGCTGGTGCTTGGGATAGAGTAGGTACTTAGTAAATGCAAGTTCCTTTTGCTTGTTTTCAGAAAATATTTCTGTTTTATTTACATCATGATATGAATAAGAACATACTTACTCCAATGACATTTACTTTATTTCTTATTATGAAATGAAAAATGTCACTTTTCACATATACCAACAAAAGTTATATTAAAAGTTTTCTAAGATTCCTTCCAACTTTAATATGATAACTCATTGAACTTAAGGAATCAATGTTCTGCTAGATTAACTTCCAGTCTCTTTAAGCAGGTGAAGGGTATAATTTTGATTTCTAAGAGTATTATTAAAACACTGAAATAATTCTAGGGTGTGGCCATGTATTTTACTTTGGCAAAAAAAATCTATTTCTTCAGCATTTTCTGTATGATATGTACTGTGCTGAACACATGCATAAAGTTGTTTATTTTTTATGGAAATGAATGACATACAGTTGTGTACTATCAACGTTAAATTGGCAAGGAAATTGATATTTAAAATAGTAAATATCTCATCCAACATCACAAAACTAGTAGAATACTAGGATTCTGATTTCAAAAAATCTAAATCAATAGGAACAACATGACTGAAAGGATATTAGAGATGCACACTTAAGAGAAAGTTCTTTTTATTCATAAATCTTCATGGAAATTTCCAACTGGCTGAGTGCAGGGAAGTTCATGAGGTTAAATGACTAGAACAAGGATTCCTGTGGTAGCATTCGGTACTGCATGAAGAAAGCACAGCCGAGATTATGAAGACGAACCGTAATGACCATAAAAGGTAATTAAGAGCATGCTAAATCTTTTAGAAAAAAATTACTAATAGTAATAAATGCCAGTAACAGAAATAACAAGTAACACCAGGCACACGACATATATGAAGCAGTGTTTTAAGCACTTCCATAACAAGTCACTGAATTCTCACAACATTCTGTGGAGGGAAGTTCACACCAAGGCTGCCTGTCCTCTGAGCTCAATTGCTATGTGTATAAGGATCGACCACATTTCGAGGATCTGTTTTTAAAATCTACTCCCTGCCCCCGCAAAATGGATTTAAAAATGTGTACCAAATTATCCCATGTAGGTAGTGAAGCAAAGATTTCCACAAAAGAGGCAAAGAAGCTGGGCAGAAGTGAACATGCGAGGGGAAAATGCACAGTCCCTCCGTGACTGGCTGAGATTTTTGATGACGAGCCGCCCAGTGGAGCTATCTTATTAGCAGCTGCCAGCCTAGGGAAGACCAAACGATGAAGCAGACAGGTTGGACCCTGGCTGACTAACTCTTTACGGAATGCCTCTCATTTTGGGGATGATGGGGATTCATATCCATGAAATCCCTACTAATATAAACAATCACAAGAATCTAAAGGAAAAATAAAATAATAGTATATTGGTGAATTTGAGAGATTTCTAAAAACATAGGAACCCAGGAAGTGCTATGCAAGGTGGACACAAAGGACATATTGAATTTTATGAAGATGTCCAATAAGATGAGATTTGATAAGCTCTGTGTTCATTGATGGTGGTGACACACACAGATCTGTTTACTTTTATGTATAAATCAAATATTTGGAAATCAAAGAGTATCAGAGAGTAAGGCAGACTGTAAATTTACATACATATTGTTAATTAGCATACGATTTAAACAGAATTTCAGAGTTCCTTTGGACTGCCATCCTTGATGCCAAGAATATTAGTCATAAAGTCCAACACTCTTAGTTGATAGTATTTTGAGGAAATTTAAAGACCAAAGAGCTAAATTTCATGTTCTGTGCTATTGCTGCTATTTCAGATAAAATTATTTTTAGTATACCACCTTTTCTACAACTACTATCATAAAACCACAGATTTTGATAGCTTAGAGATTTTGTTGTCTTCCATCACAAAATGAATGCATGATGCTTCTGAGACACGATGGGATAAAATAAAGTGCTTAAAGTCAGACAGATGTTCTGTGGAAGAACCAAGACAAACACTTGACTTTCCTGACTTGTGGGCGTAGAACAATTTGCAGCAGGCTGTGTTTCTTCCCGTATCACCCTCCCTTATATTCAGGGATAGCGAGCCCTTGACCCCATAAGGCTCTTCAGTACTTGAAGCAAACAAAGAAATAAGCAAAAGCACACACAAGGAGAAAAGATTCTGAATGGATTTCCGAGATTTGAAAAATGTAATATGCCTCCTTTTGTGCATATGCTTCCACTTTGACAAGGAGCAAAGTCTGTAGAATTTCTGTTTGTTTGTTTGTGAAATAATTATCTTAACCTGGGTCCAAAAATAACTCCTGTAAGTAAGAGCGAATCTAGAAGCTTATCGTGTGTGAAAGGATACAAAATTATATGTGGTTCTGGACTGCTGGGTGACACCAGAACCTGGAAATAATAAATCCAAGGAAAGGTGATAAAGGAGAAAAGGAAATTATGTAGGTACACAGTGATCCTAATATTGCTGCTTATAAGCAGCATATGAATTTGGCTGATATATATATATATATATATATATATATATATATGAGATATTTTTCCATTTTTGTATCAAGTCATTCATGGTTGCTGATCCCACTTTTAAACAATTTCAAAGCTGAGAAATTCACAGAGCTGACAGAGTAATACAATATAGCAATATTCATATAAATAACTTGCAGACATTTTATGTCTATAGAGTCCGGGGGAAAAAAGGGAATAGCTGTCACTGAGATCAATGCTTCAACTAACCACAAACATGCATAGAAATAGACTCAATTTAAAAAGATGAAGGCTAACAGGAGTACAGATAGAAACCGCGTGGTTGCCATTTTCCTGAGATTTCTCCTGGGCTGAGCACCCAGGGACGGTGCGGGGACGGTGTTCACCAGCTCACTGCATGACACCCCCGCAGCACGGCAGGGGCATGGTGGTGCCAGGACCAGGTTTACAATTGCCTAATGCTTCAGAATTTATATAATATTTGGCCTTTGAGTGAATTGTAATAATTATATTTGGACAGAAAATTTTTAGGTGTGTGTTTTCGGCTCTATGAATTCAAACTTAGAGCATGAGACTAATAAAAATCAAATGTTGGTTATTTCTAAGAACTGCATTTTATTTGAACACCATGAATATTGAAAAGCTTTGTCACTCAAATAGATTTCCTGACTATCCTGCAAACGCATGACACATTTAACAGACAAGCGGCTGTCTTTCACCCAGCAACCAGCCTCAGGAACGCTGGACAAATGCTCACTGGCTTCACCCTCTCGTCTGATGCTTCAAATCTGCGAAGCATACGACCAGATAATTCACATTACATATGGCCCCTCGAATGTGGAGAAAAAAATAAATGTAAGCTAGGAAAATGATAATAGCAGTGAAAACGACAGAGATGGAATTTGTGAAAGATATATGGTAAAAAAAAAAAAAAGCATAAAAATACGTATAAAATTTATAGACACACTAGTAAGAATCATCCACACATTGTTTGCCCTGACAAGTGTGTGAGATCGAATGTCGATGGTGCTTGTTGGCTTTGAACGTATGACGATCGGTACAGGAAGGTCATCACTAACAGCAGCCCGTGGGCTGTCGCCTATGCTATAGGACTCTTTTTATATAAAACAAAATGTATCCAATTAAATGCATTGTGTTACTGTTTCTACCCTCACTTCTGTTGCTGCGAGACAATGTTTCCTGGGAATATTGGCTCCAGGATGACAGAAGCTTTGCTTTCCCGTTGCCTCCTATACTCCCAGCAAATAGAAATACCAGGTGGTTGATAAATACTTGTTGAACTAATGAGTGGATCGTTTGATCATAGCTAGTGGGTGTGTGTGTGTTTTTTGTTGTTGTTGCTGTTTCTAATTTTACATGACTAAGAAATACACAGAAGTCTGGCAGTCACTGACGGACGGCGTATTTCTATTCCAGCAAAGGCGATGTGGATAAGAATTATATGGGAAATTACACTATTTAGGATGACAACTACTGACAGGTTTTTACCAATATGCACCCCGATATAAGAACTGCGTATTAGAATTTTCACTAAGCATATGTAATATTACCCATTAAAAAGTAAAATACAGCCTTGAAAGGCCTTTTCCTGTTCACTACAAGTTATGTTATTATTCCAAGAGAAAGAGGCTTTTACTCTGAGCAGCCTGGATGATTAAACAAAGTTCTGGGTTAGGTAACTACCCGCTTTTCAAAGAACACTGCAGGGCGTGAGGCTGACTGAAGAGGCAGAAAGGAGGACGGTGTTCCTTAACCACTGGACGGGTTTTCTTTTCTTACCTTCGTGTCGGAGAGGATTTGCATCACACTCCTTCTTGGCAACTCCACGTTTCAATTAGGGGTATGGAAGGAAGCAGAGAGAATATATAACCCTCACAACTCAGCCCAGCTGTCGGAACCTGCTGTCCTGTTAGAATGTTCAGCTGGAGGAGAAACACCTGGAACAGAAGCTCAGCTGGAGAAGGGAGAGCCTTCCTTCCAGCAGAGGCTCAAATGTTGCTAATAAAATCCACAGAGACCACAAGTGCTGATGCTAATGATGCCTCGTGTCACCCCCAGGGCCGTTGTTCTTAGATGTGAGGTCATGCCTTCTCCTAGGTGTGCCTCATTTTTTGGCATAACTATTTCAAATTAGGGTGGCAGAGTAATTTAAGGAAAAAGAGGAACAGTGGGCATTTCTAATGCCTCGAAACAGGCTGATACTATACCGTGCTGTCATCTGGACTTTGTGAAATCCCTGGGTGGAGGAGGCTCAGGAGGGAGCTGTGGGAGCACTTGGGGAAACTGCTTGAGTGACTTTCCATCCACGTTTGCCATTTTCAAGGTCTTGAGTGTCCTTGTCCCGTGCTGGAGGTTGTGTGTACACGAACGCCTTGTTTCTTACCATTTGGACTCTGGTTTCTACAAACATCTTGTGAGGAATCTGGGGGTAAAATGATGATTTTTAATTACCCACAGATGGGCTGGATGAATGCATCATAGCATTTATTTTATTTCCTACAAAAATAAAAATTCTTAATAACACGGTTGAAAATGTTACTTTTTCTGAATCTCATTATGAACTAGATGGTCAGCGTACTTACTCGCAAAACAGGACTCATAAAGAATATGTAGCTTGTGGGCTGAAAGATCTCATACTTTTACGTCATTTTAATACTTTACAAGCTCAGTGAGACAAAAACTTGATTTCTGATTCATCAGAAGAGGTTAGTTGAGTGGCCCAGTTAAGGGCTGCAGAGGACTAAAACTGTCTCCAAGCCCTGGTGATGTTACATGTCACGCGATGTTACAACGATTTAGAGGAGTATGATTTCACAAAGTTACTATATGGGAAAGTGTTTATTTATGAAGGAAAGCAGCCGAGAACTGCGTAATACTAAAAGGCAAAATCTAAACAAGGGAGATTAGACGACAGGAGGAAATATCAGCCAGTCATGTAGGTAAGAGAACACACTGACCTTCAGTGGGAAAATCAGCGAAGAAACATGAATCAGAGATTTTAAGCACTAACTCAAGAAGTTCAGAAATTGATGACGTAACTGTTTTCTGCTTGAGAGATGGCTCGGAAGATGACATCTTCCCTTTGAATTTAGCAGGTGTTAATTCCTTATATTTTTAATTTCATTTTACTTTGATCAATTAATAGCCTCTTTCTGACTTTGGCATAAATAATCAACATCTCTGGGAAGATAGTGAATTACAGTTTAGCTACTTGAAAAACCATGTTGTACAATTAGACTGTTTCACACAAAGATAAGGTGCATGCCGATGCTGCTCAACTCATCCCTAAATGTGAATTTCCCAGTTCATCCATGAAAATTACACAACGCAATTATGATTATCTATAGATTAGAATAAGCATTCAAATCTATTATTTATTTTGTCCTTCCAAGGAAGTGTATATTGTTACTATCCTCATTTTAAAGACTGAAAACCTGTGGCTTAGAAGATTTAAGGAGTGTATCGACAACTTTTGCATGGTTAACCCATTAGGCAATTTCTAATCATTCAAAATATTGTGATTCGAGGGGGAAGAAGTATGAAATAAGGTTTATAGTTCTAGGCAAATATAAGTTACAACTTGTATGATAAAATTAATGCAATAGTCAGCAGCATCTCAAAAATTGTATCACTGTAGGTTTTAGGTAGAATATACATTGAAAATAACTATGATTTCCCTCAGGGAAGGAACTGCAATTATCCTAAAGAGAATTCCTAGGTAGTTAAGGCAGACTTCCAGTTATACTCTACATACTTCTTTCTTATTTGAATTTCTATAATGAAGACATATTCACATTTTAACTGTGTAAATAAACAAAAACCTGAGAAACGATTCTTCCTGATATTTATAAAAGAGTTTACTTTGATCCGGCAAAGTAAAAGTGACTGTTCAGAATTTTTGTTCCTGCAAGTCTTTAGTTTTGGGGGTAAAAATGTGCTAGAGGGAAAAACAAGACAATTGAAATATAGTCTCATACTATGTAGTGTAATAACCAAGGGAGCTGTCATAATGCCCCCAGGTAGTCCAGTCGTTCCATGCTTTCATAAATGTGTGGGTGCTCTGTTATACTAGGATGCACCCTCGGAGCTGTTCCAGATGAACCCCTCAACAGCACAATTACTACAGACTTTTCTGGAATATATTTTAAGTAAATAGGTAGTTGTAAGCAGCGAATTCACAAGAAAATTTTAAAAAAAGATTTTAAATGCCCACATAAATATTAGGTAGGATATTCTGTCTCCTGTAATGATTTTGGTGGGAAGTTTAGGATATAAAGTCCATTGCTGAAGGCAAACCAGGATTTCAAATACCAGCAGGGTCACCCATGGTAGGCAGGTCTCGGTAGAGCTTCCAGGCTAAGGCAGACTAGGAAGAAGGTCCAGGCCCCCCGCTTGCAAAAAACTGGCCATGAAAACACTTTGAATAGCAGCAGAGCCTTGATACAGAGCAGGAAGGTGAGAGATGGAGCAGAAAGACCAGGCAGGGTTCCGCTCTGCTGGACACAGGGTCTCAAGGAGTCAGAATTGACTCCACGACACTAACAACAAACCGAGGGCCAGGATAAGCAAGAAATTTACCTCAGTTAATTGGAAAAAATATCACATTCTTCAACCCCTGAAATTGATAATATAGGTTAAGTTGATGTTTCATGGTTCCAGCTTAATTCATTTAGGGCTGGCTGTTTGCGTTTTTTTGGTACTCAAGAAATTTAGAGAAAGTTTTAGACAAGGTACAAAAATAACCCAAGTAAAAGGGATTTGTGAGTCAATGTTTCTCTAAATTAATGGTTAGTGCTGAGGGCCAGCTTTCGCCCACCCACTCCTTGCTGATTTGTATGAAAAATGCACATAGACAGTAATAGGAATTCTCCAGCAGGTTTCCTCAAGCATATTGATGGTTTTCTCACTTCTGTGAGGAAGTGAAAGCATCTAAGACAACATCCTGTCAAACTAAGATCGGTAACCTGAAGTATTTGCCTTTGATTCTTTATTTCCTGGTGGTTTCAAAAGCGTATTTTAAATATATGTATGTAAAATCTTCCGTATATTGACATTTGACAAATAATAAGTCTTTACAAGAATATTCTCCTGCAGATTTATGTACAAGCAAAAATACATCTACATGGTCGATGAAATATAGACATTATTAGTTCCTGTAAACTTTTAGTATTGGTAGACAATACTTTACACTTTCGCAATTAAAGCTGTTCTGTCTTTGATATCAAATGAGTTCTAGAAACATGTCTCATCCAGTTTAAAATAAAATACACTTAGGTAAGTACATTCAAAGAGAGAATCATGTTGTAAGGAATCAAGAAAGAAGAATGAAATTGAGTCTTATGATAGTTTGACTATGGTTAATGATGGATAGTAATTGATATTGATGAGACAGTAAAAATCTGATCATGAAGAATAGATATTCAGAGACATGTTACTTTTTTCACTCTTTCTGCTATTCTTCATCAAATTCAATAAAAATTGGAATTTTTTCAGTTTGTTTCTATCAAGGATAATTTTGGTGAACTGCTTAAAAAAAGTTTTCTCGTTTCCACAATCTTTGTTTCATCTTCTATATCCTGCTAATTATCAGTCAGACAGTAGCCATAAAAATGACCCTATATCTAAATTATGGCACTAGTATTAGTAACGTTGAAATAGATCCTCTAGAATACAAATATCTGTTTTCCTGAATGTACAATTAGATTTTTTCCATTCAATCTTTTCATTGCAAAAAAGGGTAAAGTAGCAGATTATTGTTGAAGATAATTACAGTACTCAAAATTATCATTTGGTAAAGAATACCATATATAAAATGATACAACATTTCATTTCCTGTTTTTGAGCCAAAGCTCACTATCCAGCAGAACTTATGATCATGGACCTCACTGTTAAAACATAAACTACTATGATAGTGCTAGAATTAGATGAAGGAATTCCAATTTCTATTAACATCAACTGAGTCTGCTCCTTATGCAAGTTTTTCAGCAAGAAAATTACTTCTGCTCATCTAAACCACTTCCTGAGACATGAAACATTGCCTATGCAAAGGTTTATTTTAGTCTTTCTTTCTTTTGTTTTGGTTTGGCTTTATTTTTGCAATATTCAATCATAAACCTAAGAGTAAACTGGCTGGACATCAGGCAAGGAATGATTTCCAGTTTGAATCAGCTGCTTTAGCAGGTAGACACGTGCCCTGTTCCTCTTCACCATTTAGTGAAGGAAATCGAGCAGTGCAGACCTCCCAGACTGTGCTAGTTAAAGTAAAGCTAAACACTATTAAGATAAAACCCCAAATCTAAGACAATTAACACAAAATATATTGGTTTATTTATATTGTAGTCATATGAGGGCCAAAATGGGTGTTCTGGTCAACAAGAGGCTCTCCTCTAAGGAGTGATTCAAAGACCTGACTCCTTAAGTTCTGTGGTTGCATTATTTTCAACACATAACCATGAAGTGCTTCACCTGTCATCCACTCCATTCTATTGGCCACATCTATGTGATAGGAAGTGGGATGACATGCAATCTCACTTTGCTCCCAGAAGGGAGAGGAAATATAGATTTAATTAAAATCTAGCGAGGCTTTCTCCAAGGAGAGGGTCTTTGGTAAAACGCTTGTGTGTTCAGGTGCTAAGGACTAGTCAACTCAGTCCCCAAGTGACAAAGGTCACTACACACTTGAGGACATCGATTCTTATATGTTCAGGAGCCAGAGATCTTATTAAAAAAATCTGGATCCTCAGTTCTGGGTCCTCATCCCAGAAAAGTGTGTGAACATGTAAATGATGTTATATACATGTATTCCATCTTATATACAATTTGCATGACTTTATAGGGCTCTAACGTCATTTTCATTACCTACAGTTGAAAGAGTTCTTCATTAGGATTGCCACATTTTCCTCTTAAATCCTGGTCATCTGAATCAGAATGACTTGTGCTCAGTTCTTGCTCAATCAATAACAGAGCTTGGTAAGCATTCCAGGAACTCTTTCCGTCAAGTTGGAATGTAACCTTAGAATCTCAATCAAGGAACCTCAAGAAGTTGGCACAAGAGAAGAAAATTATTTGTCATCCCAAGTCTCAAAGAAAAACAAGTTATTTATGATCAAAGTGCAATCACCCATGGCTTAACAATGAGGACGCATTCTGAGAAATGAGTCATTAGACGTTTTCATCACTATGCAATCATACAGTATACTTACCCAAACCTAGATGATGTAGCCTGCTACATACCTAGGCTCTATGGCACTAACCTCATGCATGTCTTGTCTGTGGTCTGTCACTGACTGAAATGTTGTGTGGCACATGACTTTACTATATTTTATTGGAGTGCCTTTAAAAATGAGATAGCTCTTCTAACAAAAAGTTTTTATCATTAAAAGTACTACTAACTTTCTTCAAACATTTTCATTGTTTTTCTTCCTTATATTTGTTCGAGTCTATTACATTTACTATTATCCCAAGTAAATTTCTATCTGGAAGTACCTGTCTACAAACCAATGGGTCCATCAAGTAGATTTGAAAGTAAACTCTAAGAGCTCGGTGCCTGCCAGTTCATCAAGTTCGTTTTTCGTAGCGAGGCACCAGCCTTGCAAGTCTTCTTTGAGATGTATTGATGATACTTGTGCAGTTGAAATTCACATTCTTAGTTTTTTTTCTGAATTACAATATGCAAATGTGTCACAATTGCTTATCTATCCCTCTGCTCCATTCTCTCTTCATCTTTCATTCCTTCTCGGTTTTCAGACATCCAACGCCAACCTATTAGCAGATTGTCCTATAAGTTTGCTCCTAGATGAAATATCAGTACGGCCTCAAGAATCCTGTCCTTAACTTCATGTATAATACGTTCCAAAAACACTTTTCAATTTTAGAGATTTCTCAAAAAGAGAAATACAAAAAAGATAATGTTCTTCTAGTACTCTCATTCCTTTAACAGTATACCATCACACTAAAAATAAAATCTAAAATCCTTACCTTATGTTTGCAAGTTCCTACACGATCTTTGCTTTACTTCTTGTTGTTCTGCCCACCTCCTTAATTGTTGGTTCTCATATCATTTTCTATCTCTTTGACTGTCCTTTTTATGATTCTCTTATTTGAAGTATAACGTACAAAATAAAATGAACTGATGTTAATTGTATAGTTAATAAATTTTGACCTATGAGCACAACCAGGAAGTCATCACCACAGTTCAGGTGCAACTTCCCTCAGCTGATCGTTTTTTCTATCCCCTTCTGTAGTCAGTTCCCTCCCAACTTGAACACGAGGCAGCCACACACTTACATACACTCATCATTGGCTAAATTACCTTTCCTGGAATTTCATATATATGGAATCAAATATACATAATATTTTATATATGGCTTCTTTTACTCAATATGGCATTTTTTAGAGTCATTAATATTGTCCTTTGTGTGTACAGTCAGATCTCAGCACACCCTTCTTTTTCTTCTCTAAGTAGTCTTCCGTTGTATGGCTATACCTCAACCTGCTTACCTAGTCACAGGTAATGAACAGGTGGGCTATTTTCTGTTCAAGGCTATTGTGAATAAACCTGCTATAAACATTTGTCTATGAGTCTTTGTGTAAAAATATATTCTTATTTACCTTGAGTCAACGTCCAAGGCATAGAATAGCTGGACTGTGTGGTAAATATGTTTATTTATAAGGAATTTTAAAGCCATATCCTAAAGACATAATAATTTTACATTGTCCCCAGAAGTATATGAGACTTCTTTCTACTTTCCCTAAATTTTCTCCAATACTTGGTTTTGTCAACGTCTTTAATTTGTTACCATCCTAATGAGTAGGTAGGGATTTGTCATTTTGGCTTGCATTTGGATTGCCCTGATAACTAATGATTAGTACTGATCAGTAATGTTGTTGAATATCTTTTCATGTGCTGATCAGTCATTTTGAAATCTTATTTGTAAAGGGTACATTCAAAGATTTTCATCAATTTTAGTTGTGTTGTCTTCTCGCTAAGGAGTAGTAAGCCGTCCCTGTGGCTTATGCCACCAAGTGGACATTAACACAAGATCCAAAGATTCACCAGCTTTCGGCACACGCCCGTGGGTCCACTGGAAGGTGCCCCTTCCTCAGCACCCTTAGCTCTAATCTTCCCAGCTTACCTTCCCTGGCTCCTGACCAGCCAGCAAAGCCAGGAATCTGAGTACGTATTTGTCCTTGGCTACTTCTTCCTCCACAGAGAGTGCAAAGCCAAGTGTTCTGTCCACACTGGGAAAAATCTGTTTTACCGCTTTAGCCCAGTCCTAAGTGGGAACGTAGCCGGCTCAGAATCCACATCTGAAAGCCCTAACGACGTCTTCACTGCTCAGTTACTCTGTCACAGTGGCCACCTGGAATCAGAGGTGAGGCTGCGGCTGCCGGGCAGGGAGGAAATGGTGCCTGATAAAATCGCCGATGTTTATTGTTGCCTTAGGGGTTCAGGATCCAGCTTTGTGTTAGATTTGCAGTTACCTCAGCTCCGCAGCTACAAGATACAAATGACTCTAACATAGTCCTAGAGAGTCCTTGGCTTTCAGACTGTTTGGGGAGGAAAACTCCACTTCTCTTGCTTCAAGCTTGCAACGGCATTTAGAAGCCTCACCCACCACAGTCTTTTCCCTTCTTATTAGACTAGGATGCCAGTCATGAAGCTCCTAGAACCCTCCTATTAGCGTGTCATTCCAGGTGATTACGTGGTGAACCATTTTGCCACTTGGGTGTCATCCCCTACAGGATGGCACTGTGCCTTCATGCTCAGCTCAGCCTGATAACCTTCACCGACTGATTTCCTTAGGGACGTATTGCCTACCTCCACTCCTGAACCAAGTTTTATATCAGTGACTGTCTTAATACTAGTAGAAGAAGGCAGGGAATTTATTAGTATGTATGAGCTCGCGGAATTCCCGGGAGGGTCTGTTTGTCACACTTAGAAAGCTCTGCAGCAACGTGCTGGACGATGAGGTTCCTGCAGAGAGTGCTCCAGGAAGAGACTTAGTAAGCACTGCTGCTGACGCCAGACAGGGACCATATCCTCCTCTGCAGCTGTCCCTGAGCTAGGGCACCTCCACCACGCACTTTGGGATGAAAGCATCCCCTTGGGATGTACGTCTTCATGTGCTGCCTCCTGAACTGGATTTGAAGATGCTTCATATTCATTAAAGTCACACAAGGTTTGTGACTTCTACTTCGGGGATGTGTAATGTGGGAAATTCCTCAAACACAAGAAGGGTGTTCAGAAGCTGCTCAAGGTCAAAATCACATGACAAGTGTCCACTATAGGAATCCCTGTTTCTTACCTTTCTGAGATATACTCAGTGTGTATCTATCAATACAAGAAAGAAGCCATTTTCTTGGGTATAGGGGAGGGGTGACACCCCATTCTACAAAATGTGCAGTGACAGATAAGAAGCTTTTTATGTATATATGAGCATGCATATGTATATATGTACTAAATTATTAAAATATGAATACTCCATATAAATGAATTAGCTCTTATAGGTATTTGCTATTTTCTTCTCTCCCAAGTTGGCATTTTCTCCTGAATTTTCTGTTTATCTCCATTTCCGTCATTTCCTGGCTGAGGGAGTAATCCTTTCCCCTCTCCCTCCACACTTACCAGAGTTCCCAAATCCTGTCAAACTTCCCTTTCAAGTGTTTTTGAAATGCAACCTTTTTTGATTCCCATGTCACCATTTGAGTCCAGACCCCTATCCCCTATGAGCAGATTATTTCAAAAGCCACTAAATAATGTGAAGGCAGCTGGTTTATTGTTGCTGCCATTCCAACGTAATTTCCTGGATATATATTTAATTTACACAAAAGTCATAAATAGAGCCGCTCTAATATAACAATATTTTCGTAATGTTGACCTCCTGCTAAATAAGTTTGATGACTTCCCATTTTCTAACTGAGAGATGTAATCCATCTTTCAGCAGTTTCCATAACCCTCATTTCAACCTGGCTTTCCAAAGATACCTCTTTCTCCATCACTACTGATTTCCTCTTTTCTAACAAAACTGTGTTCCTTGTTCACAAAATCACTATTTATTCTCATTGCAACACCTATGATCATGAAACTGTGTTCTCCACGCCTGGGATGTTTTTCTTGCTTTCTCTCTACCTAAAACCATAGATCTGATTAGCATTTCTTGGGGGCCTTTTCTGACATCACCAGCCATGCTTACTTCTGCAACAAATCAACTCATAGTCTTAAATATCTGTGCTATTCATCCTGTCAGGGTGTACCACATTACTAATTATCTCTTCTGTGGGTCTATACCATATCTCCTCCATTAGGTTCAGATTTCTTATTTATCAGGCTTGAAGCTTATTTCAAAATTATGCAAAATTATGTATCATAGAAATCAGGAGGATCTATAAACACAAATTTATACTACCTCATTTCATGTATTTCTTTATTCTCCACTCAACTTCGGAGCTGGAAGGTAACGAAATGTGTTTTGTTCATACAAAGTTTATGCGTAATATACCAAATTTCAAAGGTCAAATTTCAACATTAATCTGGCTAGCTAAAACACCTCATAAAAATAAATGAGGTAAATAATAATGGAATTTAAAATGTTTCTGCTATCTAAAGATGAAAAATGGCCTGGTATAAACTATTATTTTAGGATGCTGAATATCTTATGGTACATTTTCTAGTATTAAAGTTGTGACTAAAAGCTTTTTTATGGTATTGTTGTCATGGAAAGAATAACGTAGAATTTAGAGGCTAAATATTTCATACATTCTTTATCTATATTTAATTTTTGTTTTGAGGAATGTGATTTGTTCTACCCTCTGTCAAAATCACCAGGACAGGAACCGTGTTTTATTTTATTCCACTAGGTGCTACATAAATGCATGTTGCACGACAGAATGACTATCAGATCTTCAGTTAATTGAGGCATGAGATGTCAACTGTTTTCAGTAATACAAAATTAAAAATGGAGGAATTAGCCAGAAGTGGGTAGAAATTTCTAAGTAAAAACAAGAAAGATTCAGAACTACGTGTAGGAGTTGGCTAATAGCATCAGGCGACTGAATGTTCCTCCTACAGGAGACTTAGTACCCAGTACTAACCAATTGGGTGGGTGACAGCAGTGGGAACCCCAAGAATTCAGGCTCACAGAATCAGGAAGTTGGCAGACAAAACTCAGATACAAGAGGCATTCAGCCTCAAACGATAGAGTGACAGAGAATCAAAACAACAAAGTATGGGTAGATTTTTGGACCTAGGATGGAGGCTATATTTCTATGCAGGCAAGTAATTAGAACCAAAGAGAAAAAAAATTACCAGCTAGAACTAGCACATATCCATTACAAAACACAGAGAGAGGAAAACCTCGTTTTGAGGGCAAAAGATCTTTAACGTGGTTACCTAAATCTTATTTGGAGGAATACAAAGAAAGCCAACAAATTTATAGGGACAAAAGAATTTGGGTTAAGAGAGTATCTCACTCAAAATCTCACCAGATGAGAGGACGGAGACTTATTTCTTTTAATATTTTAACTGAGGAATAACATACAGTAAAGGATACTTCTTTTAAATGCTCAGCTTCATGAATTTTTGCACACATATATACCTGTGAAACCACCGCATATATCAAGATATAGAACATTTCCAGCATTCTAGACGTTTCTCTCATGATTTCTCTCAGTCACTAACCTCCCCACTCCAGGAGAGTTAACTACTATTCTGATCTCTAACACTCAATAAATCAGTTTTGCCTGTTTCTGATCTTTATACAAATGAGAGGAAGGTAAACGTACCCCCTGTTCCCCAACGTGTATAACCTCCTGCATTATCAACATCCTAACCAGATGGCACATCTGTTACAATTGATGAACCTACATTGACACATCATTATCACTCAAAGTCTATAGTTTATTTTAGGGTTCACTCTTGGTGTTGTACATTCTATGGGTTTGTACAAATGTATAATGATATGTATCCCCCGTTATAATATCATATAGGGTGTTTTCACTGCCCTAAAAATCCTCTGTGCTCTGCTTTTCATCCCTCCCCACCATGCCCAACTGCTGGCCACCACTGATCTTTTCATTGTCTCCGTAGTTTTGCCTTTCCCAGAGTGTCACATAGTTGGAATCATACAGTATGTAGCCTTTTCAGATTAGCCTCTTTCACTTAGTCATATGTATTTAAGTTTCCTCCATGTCTTTTTGTGTGTTGATGGTGCATTTCTTTTGAGCACCAAATGATATCGCATTATCTGGTCGTGACACAGTTTGTTTATCCATTCACCCACTGAAGGACATCTTGGTTGCTTCCAAGTTTTGGTAATTATGAATAAAGCTGCTATAGATATCCATGTGCAGGTTTTGAGTGGACATAAGTTTCAAAATCTTTGGGTAAATACCAAGGAGTGTGATTGCTGGATCACATGACAAGAGTATGTTTAGTTTTGTAAGAAAGTGCCTAACTGTCTTCCAAGATGGCTGCACCATTTTACATTCCTACCAGCAATGTAGGAGAGTTCATGTGGTTCAACATCCTGATTAGCATTTGGTGTTGTCAGTTTTCTGGATTTTGGCCATTTTAATAAATGTGAAATGATAGTTCCTGATTGTTTTAATTTATATTACTCTGACGACAAATGATGTTGAGCATCTTTTCTTATTATGCTTCTTTGTCACTCACATATCTTCTTGGGTGAGGTATCTGTTGAGATCTTTGGCCCTTTTTTAAATAGAGTTGTTTGTTTTCTTATTGTTGAGCTTTAAGATCACTTTGTATATTTTGGATAACATTCCCTTATCAGATGTGTCTTGTGCAAATATTTTCTCACAGTCTGTGACTTGTCTTTTTATTCTCTTTACAATGTCTTTCACAGAGAAGAAAGGTTTTAGTTTAATGAAGTCTAGCTTACCAATTCTTTCTTTCATGGATAGTGCCCTTGTTGTATCTAAAAAGTCCTCTCCAACTCCTGCTCTAAGCAGCAATTTGCACTCCTATTCTCTCTTCCAGGAAAGAGTTTCCTGTAATATATATATATACAACTAGCTTGTTAGCAATGCAAAGATTTTCCCATTAGAACTTCATTTCCTTTTTGGTTTGAGTCACTTTTTCCTGTTAGAATATGAAGGGGTGAATTGTTAAACAGATGAACATTATCAGCTAATTGTATGGCTTTGTGTCTCCATTTTTGTCTCTAAAATGAAGGGTTTAGATTGTATGATTTCTAAAGTTCTGCTCAATGCCAGCATATTATGAGTTGAGGATGAAAAACTAACAAAAACAAAAACATGATTTGATAAGGAATGGGAATGACAGAAAACGGGATGAGAGACTGACTCAGAAAGTTAAGGTATGATATGGGTAGGGCAGGGCAAAGAGAAAATATTTTGAGAGAAATAAGGGGAAAGGGATGTTGAGGTGTTGTGTGAACAAAGTGGTCATTATCAGAATCTTTGCAGGGGTCCCATTGTTGGAGGAAAATGATCTTGAGGATCTTGAGGATCTTGAGGATCTTGATGATGATGATGGTGAAGATGATGACAATATGAGGAACAGCGGGAAAAGAAATCTTCCAGGGGTTTCCCAGTGTTTTTCTAAAGTCTCAGTTTCCTGAACCATGGATACTCACATATTGTGAAAATAGAGAAAGTTTGCTTTCAATTTCCCCAGAAATATGTTATTTTCCACATACCATGAGGATCAGTTCTGCAGCCATATGTTTCTCCAATCGTGGAGCTATTTGCTTCCATCCAAAAATGATAACTCATTTCTTACCCCCAGAAGAGCCACATGGTTACATCCAGGGTGGAGACCTGGCTTAACTCTGGGGCAAAATGAATAACCCAGAGACCTCCAGAGGGATTTGAGCACATCTTCCCAGGTGGGAAGGGATGACAATTTGGGTTGTAAACCTGAAAACCCTCAGTTTGTTCTCCCACTGAGAAGTCACCAACGTTCCTTCCCATTCAGTCTTCAAGGAGACCCCTAGAGGCTGATGGGGATAGTGACTCTTTTCCCTTTATAAGCAGAGGAAATTCGTATTTCTGGGCCCCTTTCCACTGGTTACGTAGGGACTTTATTCATTCAGCTCTCATCATGTTGCCTTGAGTTGTTCTAAGTATGAGGGGACTGACTTCACTGTGTTGTTCTGGCTGATGATTTTGCTGCAAAATAAGGCTCTAATCTCTGACCCAGGTGTCTGGTGTCCTGAATATGGATCTATATATCTATCTCTCTCTCTATCATCCATCTATCTATCTTCTATCTTTCTTATTCATTACTATTATTATTTCTATTATTATTGCCTATCTATCTATCTGGGCAAGTATGGTACCCTCTCAAACTCTTTATAGTTTCTGACTTAGACTTCTGCTGTCTTTGTAAATCATTTCCCTGTTTAGTAGGCAAACTCTCTCATTGAAATTTTGTGACAATTCCTAGAAGGTTGGCACCATTATCTCCATCTTGGAAATTAGTAAAGAATGGCTCAGGGTAAAGAAATTTTCTAATGCCCACAGATATAGAAGAAATTCGTGCTCAGTCCTGATTCCCACCCAGTTCTCATTGGTAAAAGAGGCCATGGAGAAACATAGCTCTTGGAAACTTGATACCTTTGGTTCCTAGGGAAAGGCTAGGCATTAGAAAAGCAAAAGAAAGAATGAAGGAAAAGGAAGGTACAAATATACATACTTGGTTGTCTTGAGGAGGTAGGAGATCAGCTCAGGGAAGCTGTTCTACTCCCATCCCTCTTTTTACATTGTCATCATCCCATAGCGCTTTCCCTGGGCACTTGGTTGGTCTTCCTGAGAGATTACTTTCACCTTGTAGCCACAGCCTGAGGAGAATTCTGAAGAAATGACACAAAGCAGACAGAGAAGCACGGTCAGAATCCCGGATATTTGTAAGAGGAATAGGAAGACCATTTTAAGGTTGATGCCTTTGAATAGATAACATTTTTGTTCAATAGCATTCCTAACACACTCCTTAATTTTGTGTAGTATTAATTACTTACAGATGAAAATTTTGAAAACCCATCTGAGAAAATTTTTATGCCGGTTGTCATTACTAGCATCCTTTCATATTTACAGATTTCCTCATCAGGACTGACATTGAGGTTTCACACTGGGTTATCCCCCACCGTATATCTTAAAACAAAAGTGTGGGAGCACATGAACAAGGGGTAGGTAGAGATTACACATCAAAACAAAAATTATATTTTTAATGAGGTCATTATTTTTCACTTGGGAATTGTAAATTTAAAATCTTGTACTGAAAGTATCATTTTATTGAAGTTTTGTACAGAGGAAAACTGTTCGTGTCATGTGGTGCTTACTGATTAGAAAGTTATTCAGAGTAAAGTGCTAATTATGTGGTTACATTACATACCAACAATTTTTCAAAAAGCTGTTTTCATTGAACAATGCAATTACAGTGTGCATGCAGGAATTTATATTTTTTCATCTTTAAAAGGTCTTTATTATTCAGGGAAAAAAAAAGTCATTTCATAATGGACCACCTGCAAATAATGCTAATTTTGGAGTTTTCTTCCATACATCTAGTGCATTTTTGTCTTAAGTAAGGATTCTCAAAACAAGAGGCTGATTATTCCAAAAAGCATTTTTAAAAGAGTACTGTAAGTAAGAAATACTGTAATAGTTTAGTATAGGGTATTTCAAAGTTAAATTTGACATTGCAATGTTGATAATTTGGATTGATTCATACAGTTTACAACACATTGTATTTTATAAGGTCCTGGGGATAATATGTAGAGTAAAATATTAATAGAAAAAATCTAAAAAATAATATTTTCTGCTTCTTGCCAGGAAGAATTCTGACTAAAAGACTTATTTTTGCAATCAAGTACATTTGAAGGATAAAATTTGGTGTTGGGTACAAATAGCTAGGAGTCTGTAGCAGAGGAAGCTGTTGATCATGCATCAGGACTAATGTTATATTCAGTTATACAATGACAATGACTCCGGAACTTGTTTGGAATACATGTCAAATTATCTGCTGACAAGTTAAAAATCATTGAGAGAATGGAATGAATTAATGGGTTTTAGAAAAAAAATTAGTTGGTGTAGCTCTGAAGACAATGCATTATCCTCATATTGTTTTGAGCTAATCATACCACTAATGACCTTGGCAACATTCTGAGGTCTTTGTTGTTATTTTGCACAGAAATTCCAGAATAGATTCAAGAATCTGTGGTTTGCTGAGGCTAACTTGTTAGAGACTAATTACTGAAATATGAGAAAAAAACTGAACAGTAAGTTCACTGCTATAATGAATTACCGTATTTGTGGAAACATCATATTACATACAGAGGATATATAAAAGTGATGTTAATTTAAAGCAAGAATGAATGAATTTTAATATTGAATCAAAATCAGCTTGTTCTCTCAGACACTTTTAACACTTCGGTTGAAAAGAAGCTAAATTTAGTTGTGGTAAGAATTTAAGTGTTCTTTGTATATCATAGCAATTTTCAATAATGGCAATTTTTGCTAGTATAATTAAGAATGAACACTAATTTATTTTTAAAAACAAAAAATAGCTTTAAAAACTCCCTTTGAAATTAATGTGGTTCTAGCCAGTTTCTTTTTGAGAACTATTGCCATTATCCCATCTCTAAATGAAATACAAAAATTCAGCAAGGTAACCTTGCAGTTCCAGGCAAAATCTATTAACCTTTGAAAAACTTAAAAAGTGAAATTGACTAGGGGGTTCTGTGTAGACCTATAATTTTCATTATAGTTAAATCACAGGTGATGAATCTTTACATACCATTGTGGGGAGCTGGAATTGGCCACCCCAAGATATGTCTCTTTGGCATCAGGATTATTTGAGGCTGATTACTTTTGATAAACTGGGACAGGGAAGGAGGCTCTGAGGAATGGAACTTGCCCTTCCTTAGAACACATTTACATTTGTAAGGTAAATCTCTATCTGTAAAAGCTGCCTCCCTCTCTGTACCAGGAAGAAGAAAGGAGATGACCTTCTCTCTAAAAACTCTTAATCAATACCAAAGGCAAGGACTTAAAATCTGCATTTTATTGCGCTAGTCTGGTAACCTCCTGTAACTAACTTCTCTCCCCCTCCCAGAGCTGGCATTTCTTAAGGATTAAGCATCTTTCCTTAGGCTAGGAACTGATTGCCGAGCTCACCTGTGACTGCCCAGCTCCAGACAATCGACTTGCCTCCTGCTACGCCCACCGAGATAGCAGACCACTACCTGCTGTGTCCTTCAAGCGCTGTGCCAACAGGGCAACCTTGTGACTATTGTGGAAGGGACATTTCAATCACATGTGAAACACCCTGTTTGGGGGTATATAACCACTCTGTGCACCCCACTTCTTCGGTGCCCTTTCTTCCTTCAGGAAGACATGCCCCGGGCCATGGTTCCTCATAAAGCTTTGTTTAATTTTCTCTTGCTATTCTGTCTCATGTGAATTTAATTCGTTCTCCGGCCAGACGAACCCCCATTTGGGGAGAGGAAATGTCCTCCTCCCCTACAGCATCTTCAAGCTGTGACCATAAATAGCTTTCGTATAGATTTATCATATAGATATATAACATACTCTTTTCCTAACTAAAGGGATGATAACAAATAATAATAAAATCTTGAAAGACTTTTTAAAGCACTAAACAGATGAATGAAGTATTCCAACTACTGTACTTTCAGCCATATAAACAGGATGAATTTTTAAAAATCTAAACCCTGGAAATTATGAGAATGTAATTAAATATAAGTTCATAAGGACCCAGGTCAGGTTGCTAAGTCTGTAGAATTATCATGGGCCGTCAGGGTTGGAAAGCAGGGGGCTTCCTTTGTAGGCTTCCTAGTACCAAGCACAGAGCTGGTCTCTGTGCTCTGTAATACAAATTGGTTATTATGGGGAAAATGTACAGAGTAGGAAGTTATAAAACATGGGGTTAAAAATATTGTTTTGAGCCCAGAGGGTCTATACAGAGAGCCTACAGTTTGGTAGTTTGGCTCCGCTGAACAGTTGGTAGCTATTGATTCTGTCTGTCAAAATCCAGAAAAATTGATTGTGTGCAGAAACAGTATTCTTTTCAAAAACCACAAGTTTCTGAGTGATGACTCAACAGGAATCCTAATGAAGAGTTTTAATAATTCCTGCCGACGTCTATTTTACTATAACTTGCTACATGGTACAAAGTGCTTTTGACTCATTATTTAAATATTACAATGACCCTATTTCTCTGGTCGATCTCTAAAGTGCTTTCCAGATTGAAAGTAGCTCAGTAGAGGAACTGCCATTTGAGCTGATCCATGGAAAACGGGTCGCTTCGACATCTGGGATAATGCTCATCCCATTATCATAATTTGAAGTCAGTAGAATAAGGATTGCCATTTCCAGCTCTCTGGATGCCACCATCAGAAGCAGAACACGGCCAAGCAGACTCTTGCTGTAATCCAGTGTGGCGCTTCTGATATTGCCGTTTATATTTTGTATTTTCTAGCCGGTTTCTTTTGAGAACTTTTATTGGTTCTTGCCAAGGCTATCACAATGTTCATACATATGTGTGTGATAGTGTGTTCCAGAAAATGGTAAGAGAGAAACCAGACTGTAGGTCAGTTCTGTAGGATGAAGTAAGTCTCAACTTATTCTGTGCAGATAGAAAATAGCTGGATAGACGAAACCAGGCCTATGAGAAGTGGGTGTTTAATGATTTGAGAAAAAATCCAAGCACAGGTGAAGCTGCCAGTGCCACAAGCAGCCTCCTAACGACGATAGATGAAAAACGATGCTGAGTAATTTTTACATCTCCATTAGAGCGTACATAAGTCCTCAAGGTAATTGAAATCAATATGCTATTTAAATCAAAGTACTATGTTAGTTTCCCACTCTGCTATCAGGATTATTTCTTCTTTCCATTTTTTCTAGAGTATGTCACTCAACAATTACACCTTCCACGTAAGTATAATCATGGCAGGAGAGGGGGTCAATGCTGGTAGTGATGGAAGGAGAAAAGCAAGAAGGGTTGTCTTCTCCCAAGACTTCATAACATTCCTTGTGTTTGAAAGAGAAGGTCAGCACCAGAAATGTAAAAACGCTTGAGTATGGAAACCACAGCATGAAAAATTTCACACCACTGAAAATTACTGACCAAAAGGAATGTTAAGAAATATGAGTTTTAAGTTTTAGAAAATAGGTCAACTGGAACTCTCATTTTGATTTTCTTTACCCTTGTTTTCATAGTAGCTTGAAGAGTGCACGGACAGCCATAGAGAAAAAACTTTTTATTACTTTTAACCTAAAAGTAACATGTATTCTTCCAGAGCAAGAAACATTATCTCGTCCCGGGAAATCATAGCTTACTAGGGACTCAGGGAAAACGTTATTTTTGAAAATAGAGTGTACTCAAGTTATTTAGCATCTTTGAAAGAACATGAGAAGCATGTATTTTACAGAATTGAGTATCTTCTTTGATTTTAGTCCTGATTTTAACCCCTTGATGACTTTAGCTCCATATGGTTGTTAAGTTTACTTGCAGATTGATAATTATTTCTGATTTTCCTTTGAGTTTTTCCTTAGAGAACTTGTAGTGAGGAGAACAACCTTCTCGCTTTTTAAAAAATAGTTAAATGGTCTTCTCAATGGGTCACAAAACACAGAGGAAAAGAATAAAGTACATAAAGAATGAGAGGATTTATCATTTTTGGAAACACAGTTTTCCAGATTTATAGTTCTAGTGGTTTAATAAAACTCATCTAATAGTTTAATATTGTTTAGAAATTCTCACAAAAATAAAGAGAACATATTCATAGTAGGCATTAAATTTCTCTCCCTTCTTCTTTACTTCTGTGAAATATTGGCCTTTGAAAGAAATTTATTGTTGGGGGTTAAAGAGCGTATCGTGTCATTGGCATTTAACATCGCTACATATTTGGCTTCAAAATAAAAGTAATCGAACCTAAGAGGTCTTCAGTCATTATGAAACAGTATTTCAGGTGTTTCCTAACTTTAGTGAATACTATCGACTTTCGTAAGAACCAATTGTGAATATAAGAGATATAGAAATGACCTACAAAGAAGGCCCCAGGTCTAGGAAAAACAAATATAGACAAACTAAACCCCAAACCAGGCTGTTAATGGCACAGCCTCTTACTTTCTAGCTCAGGTTTAATATTTTAGGAACTTATATACTCAATTCCTTTTTCATAAGTCTAGCTATTTCTCTTTTAACCGTCCTCCTACGTAAGGCTTAACTTACACAAAGGAAAGAATCCACCCTCTTAATTATTAGCAAACTAGAAAAGAAATAACTGGAAAATCCTGGAAAAGTCTCGTATGCTTTGAAATGATAAAAATCTGCTTCTAAACATTCCAATTATCAAAAATATATAGTTGAACATAGAAAATATTTTTAACTGAATGACGACAAATGGAATAGAACTTCCTTAATATGCTAAGGAGAATCTTCTGAAACATCTGACAGCAAACATCAATGGTGAACGTCAGAATCCTTTCCTTTGAAAGCGGGAACAGGCGAGAATGCCCACTAGCAGTAGTGCTCCTGAAAACCACGCTACGATTTCTGGCCAGTGCAGAAAGGCAGGAGGAAAGGAGGAACAAACACAACAACAAAACGTACAGCTTAGAAAAAAAGAGTAAAACTGTCATTCTCAAATGACATGCTTACATGCTTGGAAAAATCTAGGAGATCGGAAATAAGAAGACTTTCACATGGTTGCCGTATTTAAGACTTGTATATGTAATATAACAGTACACAATATATTCATATGTAATATAATTATATAATAAATATAATAATATAGTGAGCATGCAATATATTAAAGAATATGAAGTCTGGGAAGGCACCCCCAATCAAATATATTTCTATTTTTCCAGTGAAAAATACAGATACTTATACTGAATGGGATACAGGTAAACCATAAAGAACCCTAAGTTAATTTTGCTGCCAAATTTATCCCAACTTTAACTAAAATAATGCTATGCTTTCATGCTTTCTTTCTGGGTTTCATAATTGTAGAAACATAATTCCATACTTGCTTCTTGAAGCTATTAAGTTACTCGTATTCTGTAACCCATCATTTCCCTCCGGCATATACACCCCAGAGAAACCAGTGCATATGTGCACCATGTATGTGCATGTACCGTGTGCATATGTGTGCACCAGGCTGCATGTGCAAGAGTGCTTACAGCAACACTGTTTCTGAACCATATTGGAAACAATGAAAATGTCTAATAATAAAGTGGATAAATTAACTGTGATATTTTCACACCATAGAGCGATGTACAGCAATGAAAACGAGAGAACTCTAGTTACGTATCGCGACGTATGTCGTGTTTTCTCTTCTCTTCTTGTGATTCCCCCAGTCTCAGGGTTTCCACATGATCTGCTGATCAAGTCCAGCTGTATATTTCTAGTCCATACCTTTCTGCTCAATTTCGCATTGAATGTTCAGCCATCTTCTTGAAAATTCCACCTAGTGGATTAGGTTGAAGCAAAAAATCACAGACGTCCCATATTCAAATCTATTGGAGAAAATGTCTTTTTTAAAGTAGTTAAAAACTCAAAAAATCACATTTAGCTATCATTTCCTTTTGGTCATTTGACAACTCTTTTATGTGATTCTATAACAAAACTCCAAGAGTTTATCTACTCCTTCATGCTGAAAAAAAAGGACAAAGATGATTATTTTCCTTTAAAATAATGTCATGGATGATGACTTTTAGTCAAAATAGCCTTGTCAAAAAAGAGACGGATGCAAAACGATGTACTGTTTCGTGAAAGCAAAATTTTTCAGAAGATGGGGATGAACTTACAAATACTAAAAGAACATTTGGGAAGGGAGCTAGAAAGAAGCATCAACACAAAATATATTTAAGTTAAGAAAGGAATTTCATTGTAATGTAAAGAAAGAAAAAAAAAGATATTTTCCTTGTCATTGAAATACATCTTGTGAAATAATGAGATCAACACTTGCAGAACTGGAGACTATGAAGAATGCCTCAAAAACATTCCTGCTGAAACTTACAAGACTTCTTGCTCCTCACATATCTCACAGATAATGTAACGCCGTAAGTCCGAAGATAATTTCATGTACCTGAAAACACGGGCTATGGCTGTGAAAGCCCTTCAGAAAGATTGTCTAGGGGCATACTGAATCTTTTCTCTTATCTTCATACTGGAAATATCTTATCTGTTGCCTTGTTTCTCTTCCCTGTGGTCTCAATGTATCAAAGACTAGGGTTTTCAATTCTTTTCATTTTCTGTTTCTTAAGACTTTTCTATAGTGTCCTCCAACCAGAAAGATTATCAACAAAAACCGCTTATATTTGAGAATACCTTACAAGATGTTTTCACACATTTTCACGTTCAAGACCGATATGATGTTCTAGTTATTTATTGTTTACACCATTTTATCATCTTTACTACATTTCACTGGTGAGGAAGTTCAGGCTCTAAGAGATTAAGTGCTTTGCCGAAAATTACATCAAAAAGCAAAGATGATTAAGTCTGGGCCCACTGGCTGAAGATCATTCAATGCTTTTCCAATTTTGGTTAGATAAAAGAACCTCATTTTCATCACACTATTCATTTCAGATATATTTTGCTTTTCAAGTTCTCTTAATATGACTTCTGATCTCTTGCTTGCACGTTTGTGCCTAATACAGTCGCTCAATTCAAAATAGCTTGCCTTCCTCCTTTCCCGCCATCTCCTGAACGTCTCTTGTAGAACTTCTTCTCACCCTACAGGTTTCAAGTTAAATACCCTCTTCCCCCAACAGACCTTTCTGGACCTCTGTCTTTGTGAGGCACTATTTCGATGGGCTTCTTTAAAATAAAGCAGACCCGGAACAGCTGTCATTCTGTTGTGGACCTGTGCTGGGACTGCCTGTTAACGTAAGTGACTTCCCCCTTATAGACTGGATCAGTGCAGGTTAGAGAAGAGAAAGCATGGGCCTTGGAAACATTTATCTTTTAATCCAGAAGCCCATGAACCTCAGTGGTGTCATCTATAAAACGGGGAAGTGTTGCCAACATCTATGGACTTTTGAGAGATATAAGTTTAGACAAATAAAAATCCTATTCCCACTGAGTGGTTGAGTTCTACAAATTGTAATTCTTTTCTTCTCCCCTTTGAAGTCTGCGCTGGCTGTCAGTCAAACTCTTGTCTGCCTTTCCATCCAGCCTCTGTGGATCCCGTCTCCATGTGTAGGTGTCCTTTTTGGTGCAGCTGTAGCACTCAATCAGAGGATTGGAACAAAACTTGAGGAAGTGTCCGGAGCCTGGGACCCCTTGACAGAAAGTAGCCTTTCTGTGGATTTCCTTGAAATACTACCATAAATGGAGAAGTGTGGGTGGGTTTACCACTTCCACTAATATTCATGAATCACCCGAATTGAATTTGCTTTTATTGCGTTACCAAACTAGTGGAGAAAAATTTCACGTAACAAATGGAAGAGCTAAAAGTTGTTTCACTTGGGTATTACAATGTTTTATCCTTTCAACTTCTCTTTAGAAATTTATTTCTGTTCAGAATTTCTGGTTTTTCTGTGGTTTACTTACACATCCTTGTGAGGTGAGACAAGTTTCTCTGTGGATGGAAGAAACACGAGTCAGGTGACTCACACGTTTCTCTAGGGGAGAGAATCCCATGGTCACGTGCATCTACCCCAAGTCAGAGATCATTGGAAGTGGGGACTGGAGCCAGACCCTGGAGAGAACATACCTAGGCATTGTTAAACACTGTCTGTTTATCAGTTTGGCCATGCCACATCCCAGCACACACAGTCTGTCTTACTCTAAATGCAGCCTCCCCCGGAAGCCATCCTCCTTACTCCAGTCCCCACATTGAGGTCCTCTTGCTCACCTCCTCTGTGGTCTTTTCTCAGCAGCCTTATTTAGCCACTAATCCTGGACAACGCCGTCTTCTTTACAAAATCATGATGAATGGCTGAAAATTGTGGTTCCTGCAGATGTGTGGGAAACAATGGAGCTAACCAACATAATACCGATTAGCATAGAATTATCATTCTAAAACCTCACCTGCCTGTGGCATGTCCGACCCACCCAGCTGCAATTCTGGAGGCAGGATCTCCAGGAGAGCTGTTGTCCTTCCTTGCTGCTCTTTGCCTGAGTCTCGGCTCCATCCATCACCTCCCCACCTGCCCACACTGCCAGCGACAGCCTACTGTGTTTTTCACACCAATCTTCATTCGAACATCTCTTGCTCATGTTGGTCCCTGTGTCAAACAGGAAAATCAAACTGATCTGCCACGATGCCTTCTGCCTAGGAATCTCATTGTGCTTTGGAACTTTCTTTTTTCATTCTTTCCAAAACAATTCAGCTATTTCCAGGATTTCTAAACCTCTATTTTTACAGTTACCATTCAAATTAGGAAATATAAAATAAATCAATTCAGGAAGACTAAATTCCAGGTTTTCGTTGACATGGTAGCTATAGACCTTGTGATAACGCAAAGGCAGAAATAACATTTCACTAAGAGAAACATCAAACGTGTATAGCTCTTCGAGGAATTAGTATGAAGACCTCACTCGTACCTCATTCCACTTGGTCAATCTAAGTGGTTAGACTCAAGAATTTATCTAAAAGGTTCCAAGTGGTATTTTGGATAGTGGGGAAAGTAATGTTTGAGAGCAGGATTTTAACTCCTATTTTCATTTTGTTCACTTTTTAAAACTAGTTCTAATAATTTTTAGGCAAATGATTGCTTCAGCTTGGAGTTTTGTGAGGAATGACTTGTGCGCGTATTCTAATCCATCCCTCTCATTGCATCTCACTATTCAAGACTTGAAGGCCATGAGGGACTCTGGAGGAATCAAGACAGGGGAGGACTACGTGTGTTTCTCTATTACGACCAAGAAACGGTGCAGTGGGGCCTCTTCACCAGACTGGCATTTGGTGACAGAAGCACAAAATAATGCTGATATACTCTGCTGTTTGATGAGATAGGAAGGTCTGTGTCCTTCATCCTGATCAGTAATAGATGTTGAACACAGTTACCGCATGCCCTGCCTATGCAATTACCATCAGTTTTAATTAGAGAGGGATTTTATTTGATCTTGTGCTGCTTTTATGAAATGCAAAAGTAGCTTTTCCTTACAAAAATCTAGCTGTAGCCATTATTAGGAGCCTTCTTCTAGTGCAGAAACAATCACCAACTGCTACCCTCTCAGATCCGAGGAGATCCCAGGGGAGGCTTTCTGTATTACCAGGCATGTGGCTTACACACCACAGGGGCCCAGGAAACGGGGCATTATTTCAAAACACTCACACCTCCTGAAATTCTATTCATTCTACCTATTGTGCATCCTGAAAGGAAAATTCAGAATTCTGAGTCAGTTTTCTACATGAAATACTATACACACATGACATGGTTCATTTTCCCTCCCAATGTCTTTTAAAATCACTTTCTATCTTTCCATTTCCACAGATATTTCCCTAACTTTTTCTTGTCACAAGTAGAATTATAGAATGTAATCATAACGAAAGCTTCTATAACTGGATATTAAAACACATTGAAACAGGTGCAATTTGGAGCCAAAGAGTCGAAATACTAATAAGAATATTCAACTTAAAACCAAAGTATCAAAATTTTGCAATGAAATGTTCGCCCTCAGAGTCATGCCCCGCATTTTTGTAAATCAGATTATTCTGGTCCCATCCCTTCAGGATTGTAAACCATCAAACTATGTTTTTGACTTTGGCTGGGAGTTCCCAGCTTTCTCTTCTGTGCACTAATTTGAAGTTATATTCTGTTTATGATTTTGAACATTGGCAGCTCTACTACTCAGGCTAAAATGAGATTGGAAATGTCATATTCTAGTTGCTTCTCTCTAAGAAGGTAAGAATATCAGAAGGATCTAGTCTCTGGTCCTATGTCATATTAATTTCCCCTCACAGTGAGTTGGTCATGAAATGGGCATATGTGTAACCGTGTGACTTCTTTATGTGTCCCTTCCTTCTTATCCTCTTCTTCCCAGATCCCGGCTCAGTGCTCACAATAATGTGGACAGTCCGAATCCACAAGGCACCTCACAGGTTATGATCTCCCCAACCCAGTGAAGCAGACGTACGCATCACCTCATTTTACAGATAAGAGAAGGAAAGCTAAGTCTAATATGGTTAAGTGAATTGTGCCAGATTGGTCAAGAATGAGTTAGTGGCCAATATTTTTCTTATGCAACACGGTAGCTTGTTATTTGCTCCCTTCTCAAATATGTTGCAAACACGGGTGTCGACACAAATAACCGATAACCATTCTACAGATAAGAAAGATAAGGTGAGTTTTATTTGAGCCGGGCTGAGCACTAGCCCAGGAATGCAGTCTCCACAAGGGAGGAAAGTGTTCCAGAGCAGCATGGTTTTCAGTACCGTTCTATCCCTTTTTAGAACAAAGAACATACAACAAATGTGTTCAGGATACATATTCCTCAAAGTTTCGAAGAGACATTTAGTTACAGATTAGCAGGTCAACATGACCCTACGTCTGGGGAAGGGAACATCTTCAGAGGAGTCCTGATGCTGGCGTCCTAGGAAAGGAGGTATGTGTCCCCATCTTCAAAGAGCACACTCTTCACTCTGGGATAATGTTGATGCACCCTTTATTTTAATGGTTGAAGCAGGTGTACAGCGTAGGTTTGACAGGCCGTAAGTCAGGCTTCTTAATTCAGTTCAGGCTGACTCAGGTTTCAAAGAGAACAGCTTCCCCATATACTGCAAGATGTGAAAATTTCTTATCACCAGCACATGTAAAACATAAGACAATGTGGTCAAACTTTCATTTATTTATTTATTTATTTTCTTCTTCTCCCCAAAGCCCCTCAGTATATAGTTGTATATTCTAGTTGTAGGTCTGATAGTTCTGCTATGCACAAACTTTTAAAAATGATACACAGTGGGATGGCCCAGTGGTGCAGCAGTTAAGTTCCCACTTTCTGCTTTGGTGGCCTGGGGTTCACCGGTTCGGATCCCGGCTGCAGACACGGCACCGCTCAGCAAGCCATGCTGTGGTAGGCGTCCCACATATAAAGTAGAGGAAGATGGGCATGGATGTGAGCCTAGGGCCAGTCTTCCTCAGCAAAAAGAGGAGGATTGGCAGCAGATGTTAGTTCAGGGCTAATCTTCCTCAAAAACAAACAAACAAACAAAATGATACACAGGAGCCGGCCCTGATGGCCTGGAGGATAATGTTTGGCACTCCCTCGGCGGTGGAACCACACCACCCGTCTGTCAGTTGCCACGCTGTGGTGGCAGCTCACGTAGGAGAATCAGAAAGACTTACAACTACAATATACAACCACGCACTGGGGCTTTCTGGAGAAGAAAAAAAAAAAAAGGGAGGAAGATTGGCAACAGATGTTAGCTCAGGGCAAAGCCTTCCCCCAAAAAATAGCAGGTTGTAAAACACACTGATCCCCAAATTAAACAACAATAACTACAACAAAAAAATAATACACAAAACAATTTTCTGTGCGGTTTCTTGGGAACCAGATTTGACAAAGGCCGTGGGACCTACTAGTTCCAGTGAGAAACTGTGTGTTTAACTCATGAAGTTGGAAATGACTGAGTGCAAAAAGAATTCTCTCTTCTCCCTTGCTTCTCAAGCGACATCACTGAGTCCCTCTGAGAGTGAAGGGACATCAGCCAAAGCTTTAGAAAACCAAACAGAGGCTTCTTCAAGCCACAGATAAAGCTGATGCTGGCTCCCCCTCCCTTGGGTCCGCATCCATTCAGAGTATATGATAGATTCAATGCCAGATGACGGTCACATGATGTCAAGTTCTGACTTATGGGTCAACCTGGCTATGTTCTAACACCTTCTAACCACTTGTTTTGACTTTATTTGGAATGAACCCACATCACTTCAACACGTTATATTTTCAGCTTTTAAAAAATAGTCTTTTAAAACTCATTTTCTTACATTGCCTGTGTCATGAGATCAGACCCCACACAACATAAAGTTGGGTAAAAGTAAAATAACAGAGCAGGACAGAGATGACTTTTGGGAAGTGAATGACAGTGTGCGGTGGGATGGCTTTTACCGTTTATTTTTTTCTGTATTTTTGTAGTCAGAATCTTTCCATGTTAGCTTTCCGAGTAAGTATGTAGTCCCCTGAAATTAATGTCAGTTAAATTTAGATATTTTTTTATTTATATATCAAATAAATGGTTCAGAAAGTGGAGGATGAAGGGTTGTAATCACAAGAAAACAGTAAATGCTTCCTGCAGGAAAAGATTCCAGTGACTTGTGGAGAACGGCTGATGAGAAATCCAGGCTTTCACGTGTGGCATCGTTAGACCGAGGCCCCAGGACCAGTCTTTTCTAAAGGATCTAAAACCTTAGTTGTGATTCAAAACAAAGGAAACCTCATCTTCTAATCCAGGTCAGCCAATTTTACCTCAAGATAGTCTATGCTCCTGACGAATGACGCATCGTTACAAATTCCAATAGGTGGTCCTTATTTGTTTGTTTTTTTCATTCATGGATCCGTGAGCATGTATAGTTATTGACCTGTTGGGGAGTAAACGGGTTTTGAATTCATGTAGATGGAGGATCAGATCTTGGCAGTGACTCGCCTCATGGAAGGCCCTCTACTCCCTGGGCTGCAGTTTCCTTGTGTGTGGGGACAGGCGCAGCTCTGTGATACAGTGGCGCCTCTCCAATACGGTGTTCATAAGAACGAAGTAAAACCTGCAGTGTGTTAGCACACACCAGGAACCCAGAGAATATCACGCGACTTTCTACTATTCCCTGCTTATTCTCCAAGTTTAAAAACATAAAATTCCAAGCAAAGTTTAAATGGACTTCAGAGTAAATGATCACTGTCAATCATTAGAGAATAGCTTTGTCGCTCACAGTCTACAGCAATGCATTATTATGAAATGACCAAGCCATCTACACACTTAGAGCAATGTTTCTTAATCCCTTTTTGGTTCACAAATCCCCCTGAGTACTCATGACAGCTATGCAGCCACTTCTCGTCCCCTTCTCGTGGACACATCCACACAAGTTTTCCTGCCCACTTGGGGGTTCAGACATGCCCTAAGGCTTATCCATGAACTTCTAGTTTTACAATTATGACGTTGTGGGATCATTTGAATTTTCTTGAAAAATAAGACAAACATCTCCATATTTCCATTTCACAAGAGAAAAAATCCTTGCATTTATCAGCCTGCATACTCGGAGAGAAGAGTTTGATTTCCCAAGCTGGGATGGTGATTATGGACACAGGCCAATGACAGGCTCTTTAGTTCTATGCCCTTGGTGTCCTCTGTGCTCAGAGCTCTAACAGACGCTGGCAGGACAAGCACTCGCTTCATCCTCTGACTTGGCAATCACCACAACTTCTAGAACATCACTGCCTGCCTAGATCCCTGGGTACCACTCCCTCTGCCTCTAAGAGCTGATGCTGACTTTCCCTCAGGCCAATCTGTACAAGGTTCACTCCCGATGTCCTTGGTCTTCTTCCCTAAACATATGCACTTTGGAATGAGAATCTTGTCTCATGACGCAACAATTTAAGCATAGGCCATTTTTCTACAGGAAATTAAAAATATAGATTTCAAACTTCCTTTCTTACTGAAGAGATAGATTAGGATGCAATAAAAAAGTATAATTTCTATCCTACTTCCTATAACTATGTGATTTTAGGAAAATGAAACTTGTTGAGCCTGTTTTCTCATCTCTGAACTGGGAATCACAACACCTATTTTAAAGATCTATTGGGAGGACTAAATAAGATGGTGGCACCAATGGATTTGATTTCCAGCATTCCAGAGAAAGACATTTCAAATTTCTTTCTTTCTCGTATTAAAAATATATATCCTTTCTCCCTCTCATTGGGGCAGATGAGAATTCCAATAGCTCCTTCTCCAACTTTAGGCAAATTTTATGAGATTTTCTGGCTGATGCTGAGGGACAATGATCTGTGGACCATGGTCAAAGTCATCATTTCGGTGGTGCCTTCTCTCCAGCACTGCCTGTCAGCCCCTCTGCACATCTCTTCCCTGGTATTGGAGAGGGTCCTCAAGGAGAGTTCTGTTCTTTTGACTAGAGACTCCTTCTGTGGGGCCCTCCTCCCTGCGCTCAAGGAGATGGCTCTCAGTGTCGCTACACTACACTGCTTGAATCCATTGTCAAGTCACAGTCTTTTCCAACACAAATTCCAATAGCTCTCACATTCCCCATACAAGCTCTTTGCACTCTATCATACACACCAGTTTAGATTTCTAAGGAGAAATAGCAATGTAAATATAGCTGCGTTTTATTAATGAAAACATAACCTGTGCTTTCTTTAAAAAAACTAATCAGTTTTGAGTATCGAAGCAGGTGCTTAGATTCTATTTTGGTATGCATGCTGTTTGGTGAGAATATGGCAAAGAAACCCAGTATGGAGAAAAAGTTATACTTAACTTTAATATATTTTATTCTTCTAATTTCGAAAGTAGGACATACAGATTGTGATAAAAATGCAAGTAGTATGCATGGTTACAAAATGAAGTGCAGATTTATCTGTTGGGATCCCTTGTCTCTTTCCGCATTCACACCCCTTGGTGGCAACCTGTCACCTTTTCTGTTTGGGGTCTTTTGATGGTGGCTCCCGCGACCTATAACCGCACAATGGAGGGATTGCTCAACCAACACCTGAACCAAGGAATTCATCCTAATAGCTCTAAAAATGGATCGATCAGACAGGAAGTGCCTCCCGCTATGCCGCAATGGGAAGGATATAGCACCAGGAAGAAATTGAGTCAAGTCTTTAGAAAGCTCACTTCTAGCATAAGGAGCATAGAGATAAAGAACAATTTAAAAAATACCAGCAAGAAGTCAACAGACGTGACATAATGAGGGACATTCTAAAAAACAACTGACTTGAGGTCATTCGCAAGTTAAGGCATTAAACGCCAGCGATCTGCATGGGGGTACCCTCTGCTTTAAAATGGCTTCAGATACACAACATCAGACATAATGTGTGATCATTATTTGGATCCTGGTTCAAACCAATCAACAATTTAAAACCAGTTTTGAGAAAGTCAGAAAAATTAAAGTGTAATCTATTCATGTGATGCTTACAATGAATTGTTGCTATTTTTACTAGGTGTGATAATAGCATAGTAGTTATATGTGAAAATGTCATAATTTTAAAAAACTGAGATATAATTGACATATAACGTTAAATTGGTTTCAGATGCACAACATAACGATTCAATATTTGTATATATTGCAAAATGATCACCACATTAACTCTAATTCACATTTGTCAGCATACATAGTTACAAAATGTTTTGTGTGTGTGATGAGAACTGTTCTCTTAGTAACTTTCAAAGATACAAAACAGTATTATTAACTATAGTCACGATGCTGTACATTACATCCCAGGACTTAGCTATAACTGGAAGTTTGTACCTTTTGACTCCCTTCACTGCTTTTGCCCACTACCCACCATATAATTTTTATAAATATATACAGAATTATGTAGGAGTGGGATGATTCAGTGTCTGTGATTTGCTTTAAAAACTTCAACAAATAAGCAAAATGAGGATTAGATGAGGCAGGTATTGTAAAACCTTGATAATTTGAATCTGTATTGTTGATATACAGATACACACATACCTAAAATAATTTTTGTGTATTTGAAAATTCTCATAAGACGTTTGAAAATATATTGGTTAAGGATTCAGTGAAACTAGGATTAAACAGGAAAGACTATTTCAACTGTAACACATCAAGTTCCAGACTTTTCAGCTAATTTAACTTCAGTTATTCAAAAGTGAATGAATTATTTTGCATATTACCTATAGATTCTGTTTTCCACCCTAATTTAATTTCTCATTTAATTTTATTTCCCATTAATATTCTCAACAGCAAGCTAGTATAAAATGTACATAAAAACAAATTCAGGAAAAAGTTAAATTTGGAATTTTTTGCTGGTTCTAGTAAAATATTTTGGAGACTGAAGAGCAATTTGCTATAAAAATTATTATGACTAAGTGAGGATTTATTTCACTTATTCAATTTTTGCCTCAGAATAACTGTTTCTTCATGAAAATCAGCCAAAACACTTTGTAAAAAATAACAACGAAATTTCACTTTATATCGTAGATATAGAACTCTCCATTATCTTAGTTACTTAAAATATAAAACTAGCTAAAACAAAAACAGAAAGATTTTTTACATTAGAATGTGGAAATTTTAAGAATTTATTAAAATAAATTAATATTTTAAAATGATAATTTTACAGCTTAACCTAGTATAATGTGCACTTAAGCCATTCTCAATGCAATATGCATGATTCATTTACATTCTTATAGATGTAAAATGCTTCCATTTAATTAGAACTGCTTTATTCTCTTAATAATTGGTACTTGCCATATTGTGAAGGATATCCATTTATTATGGAAAAAAACTCATTAAATTTTAATGGGACTACAGCTTTTGCATTATTTTAAGTCCAAACCTATTACTCAAAAAGAAAGAAACGATTTTACCTGTGCTGGTTTAAAAAAGTAGCAGAGAGTTTTGTAGTTGAACTCTGTTTTCTATAATGAAGAGACTTGTGGGGATTATTTATCACAGTTGGATACATTTTAAAATATCTAATTTCTTCAATTTCTTATTTGTGAGCCCAAATGAAATTATTACTTCTTTAGTATGAGCCAAGTCTTCTATTTTAAATTCTGCAGGCCCATCTAGTCAGCAGGTGCTAAATAATTAGCACTTGCTGATGAGAAAGAACTAAGCACCTTAGGTAGGCAATTGTCATCTCATGTGAATCATCATCTTATTTTTATCAGATATCAAGGAAGAATTGTTTTCAAATTTTGGCATGAAAAATGTGTAATTCACTTCTAGTAAAGAAAAGGTATGTATTTAACAATTCAAGCATACATATGTTAATGCTACAAATATTTGTTATTCACTTACACGCCAATCGTAAGAGAAACGCTAAAGCAGAAACAATAACGATTTAAGACATAAAACATTCAGGGATTGTGCCGACCCCACCTGTCCCACAGGACACCTGCCCATTTCCTTCTCCCGCCTCTTATCTTCAGGGTTTTCTACGTGTATCATGCACCCGAGACAAAATCACTTTCTATAGAGCTGCACAGCTTGTATTTCTTGGCCCTGTATTTTTGCTCACACTGTTTTTTCTGTTTTGTGAAGATCTATCTATTCTCCATCAAAGCTCAGCTTGAAGCCACGTTTTGAAGACTAACCCAACTGCATCTTTAAAAATGGATATGTTTTGTTTTAAAATATTTAGAGAAATTTGGTATTGAATGTCCTCCTCACCAACTTTGTCGTGGAGCCATTTCTGCACGCGTTTCTTACTTTCTTGATAGTAAAGGACTAGTGAGAGGCTGTGTCTCACAGAGGCACTTGGTGTCAAGCACTTAGAGCTTTAGAAAGGAGACGGAAAATCGGTTACATGCGAAGGACTGTGTCTCTCCATTATAAGCGATGCTGGTTGAATTCAGATACTAAAAGATTTTGAAATGTTTTCTAGATTATCAAAGAATGATTCATGTAATTCAATGTAGTTTTAATTAAATGTATGTTATGGCACTACACGTTTAAAAACCTGGTAGTTTACATAGTAAATATCATTAAAAGTTATTCTGGCAAAATGCCAATTACATTGATATGTCTTGCTAACATGGACTATTTTCACTAAATTTGGTTAGAAAATTGCTTTTCATGAAAACTGTGTTTTAAAACTCTAATAGTCTATCTCACATGTTCCTATCAGGTTATCACAGTCTACTTCGCAAAGGCATTCTGCTATGTAAAAGCTAATTAACAAATACGGCAAATGATATGGAAACACTGACACATTCTGACATCGAATTCTTTAGGAGAAATCTCTGTCATCAATGTCATTTTCAAATCTGAGAAAGCAATCTAAATTCTACATAGATTGGTTGGCTCGGTTCCTGTCACTATAGCAATGTGACACAAACTTATTTTCTCAGCTGGTATGAAGTGACAGGCAATTAGCTCTCATCACTCATTACAGAGACACAGGGAGGGAACACTACACTGTAATTTTAGATGCAGATAATGACGACGGGAAGGGTTAATTTGTGCTCAGCCAGGAAAAGAGCTTCACAAGGCATGAGTTCAGATTTCACAGAAAGCGACTTCTCTCTTCCCCAGGAGCTCTACTCGTCATGTGGGTTTCTGAATGCCGAGTCAGACACTTCAGAGCTGATTTACGTACAGGTAAGTTAGAGACAGTGCCCAGCGAACGGGTATGCATTGGTTTGGTCTTTAAAACCTACAAAGAAACCAGAGTCTCTGAAGGAGACACATCTCTCTTTTTAATGAAAAATATAAAATATGAATTAGTTTTTTTAGCTCTTTTGAGAATATTGATTAGGAAGCTTTTCTTTTTCATGAAATTTTTTTTATTATTATAAAGCTGCAACAGTGACATCCAGTGTTTAGTAAAATTAATGGCAGGTTGTCCCCAAGGACAGTTAAGGACTGTGATGCTTTTGAATAAAGATGCTTGTGCTTATTTGTATATAGGAACATATACATAGAAATAGGCTAGTTGTCCAAAATGGCTTCACTAACTTGGAAGCATTGTCAGCATCTCCTAGTTGGCAGCGCGCAGATGCCAACTAAAACACTTTCCTGCCCTGAGAATATGGGCTGTTGGTCTGACCACTGGTTTCGATAAGGAAGTTTGCTGAATTGAGTGGGCATTCGTTTTCTCTGCCTTATTTCTGCCTCTTAGGATTCACACATCTGAGAACAATTGAATAGTGGCAGAGAGAATATTACTGTGGGCTCCCATGGAACGCATTGGATATGGTTCATTTCATTCTCTGTGATTCCTCTTTGCCCTTTAGTATCAAGGTGGATCATCCAGCATTTAGAGAAGTATTCTGCAATGAGAGGGAACATTAGTTCTTACTGTATCTTTCTCATCAATATGTGGGTTATTTGGACTTGATTCCTCCTCCCTGCCTTGGCTGATGCCACTGGACTTGTTGAAGCCCTGTCACCACTGTTCTTGTTCTAGATTCTGGGAGTAGAGGGGAATGACTCCCTGCAGAGCCTGCCTATTGCTCTGATACCAGAACTATCCGTATAAACCACAGCCAGTCAGGCATTGCCTTATAAAATCCTTCCAGTTGTCCCCATTCTCAATGGGATGCACTTCCAGTTTTTATATTGCTATACTAGTTTTTTCCATCTCTAGTCTCAACTCATTTCTCTGGCTTCTTACAGGTTTTCATGTGCACATAACTTTCTGCTGTTTCCACCATTTAGCCTCTATTCCAATAGTGCATATCTATTCTCTGAACAAATTATGCTACATCAAGTCTCCGGCCCTCTGCCCATTCCACTCCCTCTTAGTGGGTCCTTTGACAACGCCGACCTAGTTCATTCAATTCTCTCTGATTTAGTCTCTTTTTTATAAATAGATATAAGCAGTTCATTATCAGTTGTTTTTGTGAGATTGATATAAAGAAAAAGATAGAAAATATAAAAATTAATCATACAGTGGTCAAGTTAAATGGATATTTAATAAAGCATTCTTTGTTTATGCAGTATCAAAATTTGGGGGATTGTGTAAAAAAATCAACTGGATAGTTGAAAGCAGTTTTTAAAATTTATTTTATTTTGAAATAATTATAGATTCACAGGAAGTTGTAATGATAATATAGCGAGGTCTTGTGTACACTTCACCTAGTCTTCCCCAATGACTACCTATTATATAATCATAGTACATTATCAAAAGAAGGAAATGGACACAAGTGTAACGTGTGCATAGTTTTACGTCATTTTCTCACATATGTGGATTTGTGAAACCACCAATGCAATCAACATGCAGAACTATTCCATGACCACAAAGATTTCTCTCCTGCTGCTCCTTAACAGTTACAACTATGCTTTTTCTTCATCATCTCTAAACCCTAGCATCCACTAAGTTTTTTCTCCGTCTCTATAATTTTATTTCACGAATGTTATGTGAATGGCATTGTGGAGTATGACACCTATGGCTTTTTCACTCAGTGTAATGCCCTTGAGATCCATCCAAGCCATTGCATTTTCAATAGTTTGTTTCTTTTTATTGCTGAGTGGTATTCCAGGTGTCAATGCATGACAGTCTTATTAACCATTCACTTATTTTTAACATTTTCCATTTTTGGCTTTTAAAATAAAGCTGCTATGAACAATCATGTACAGGTTTTTGTGTGGACGTAAAGTTTTATTTCTCTGGGATAAATACCCAAGAATGCAATTGTTGGGTCAGATGAGAATTGCATGTTTATTATTTTTTAGAAATTGCCCAATTATTTTCCGGAGTGGCTGTACCATTTCACATCTCTGCCAGCAAAGGGTGAAAGATCCAGTTTATGTGCATCCTCACCAGCGTTTGTTATCGCCCTGGTGTTATTTTTAGCATTCGAATAGATGTGCAATGATAACACATTATTTTAATATATATGTCCTGAACAGCTGGCTAAGTTGAACATCTCTTCGAATGCTTATTTGCCATCTATCTCTCCCCTTCAGTAGAATATCTATTCACGTCTTTTGCCACTTTTCTAATTGGATTTTGTTTTTGCATATTGGGTTTTGAGATGTGTTTATATATTCAAGATATGAGTCCTTTGTCGCATATGTGGTTTGCAAATATTTTCCCCCAGTCCCTAACTTGTTTACTCATGCTATTCACAGAGTCTTTTGCAGAGCAAAAGTTTCTTTTTTTATTTGATTATGTGGTGTTTTGTTTTCTGTTTGTTCTCTGTTTTATCATTTTCTGTTTTCTTACTCTTGCTTGCCTTTGGGTTTCTTGAACACATTTTTAGAACTCCGCTTTCATTTGTCTCTAGCGTATCTGAGTCTACGTCTTTGCATAGCTCTTTGGTAGTTGCTTTTGGTTTTACGTTATACGCACAGAACTCATTACAATTTACCATGTCATTTTTCACCAGTTTGAGTAAAATGTAGAGACTTTATCTCTCTTTATACCCTTTGACCTTTTCTCATTTTTAATATAATTATCTTAAACATTCCCTCTAAGGACATTAAGAATCACATAAGACAATACTGTAGTTTTCACTTCAAATATTAAACATAATGTAGAAAACTCAAGAGGTGAACGAAAGATGCTTATGTGTATCCATTTGTTTATTCTTTCAATTGTTCTATCTTCCTTTCTGATGTTCCAAGATTCTTTTTTATCATTCCTATTCTGTTTAGTCATTCTTTTAAGGTAAGTCTGCTGCCAACAAATTCTGAGTCTCCTCCACCTGAGAATGTCTTGGTTTTCTCTTCATTTCGGAAGAAAATTTTCACATGATAGAATCTGACTTGGAAGTCTCTTCTTTTAAGTACTTGAAAAACGTCATGCCACCTCCTTCTGATGGAACGTCCACTGTCATTCAAATAATTTTTCCCCTAAGGTAAGATGCCATTTCTCTCTTGCTGATTTTAAGATCTCTTCTTGTTCTTTAGCTTTTACAACTTAGACTACGACGGGTGTTGGTGTGGCTGTGTTTGGGTTTATCTGTTTGGGCTCACTCAGCTTCTTGAATCTGTAGGTTTATGTTTTTTGACAGGTTAAGGAAATTTTAAACCATTACTTCATCAAACAGTTTTTCAGCCCCATGCTCTTTCTCTTCTTCTTCTGGGATGCCAATGACATGAATGGTATATCCTTTGTTAAAATTCCGCAAGTCCTTGAGCCTCTCTTCATTTTTTTTTCCCATCTGTTTTCTGTCTGTTGCTCAGACTGAGAGAGACAAGACTGACAGAAGCTTTCATTCTTGGCAGAGTTGTTAGAAGAAGAGGTATCTACTGTAGACAAATAAAAGGCGAAAGAAGGCAAATTTTCATCTCCTAAGCGTGGGTTTGACTGATGTATTAAAAATGTGAGGTGGCTCAGCCAGTGTGAGTCTGCTGTTACCCGCCAATGCCCTCCTACTGGCCGTCCTTCTCTGAGTGCACCAGGTTAGCAGGCTGGAGATTGCGGGCAGGATAATACAGTCAAGAGATCAGATAGTAAACAAATCAACAGAAGAGATCAAGTGGATCCTAACAGAAGGCAGAAGAAAAACAGAGAAACATGGAAGGAATGGGACAAATAGAAACACATACTGAGATGGTGCACTTCCAGCCTCATCATAAGAGCAATTAGTCTAAAAGAATGAAACACTCCTACTGAAAGGCAGAGATCATCAGACTGGATGAAAAAGCTGGACACAAATGTATGCTGTTTATGAGAAACACACTTTAAATAAAAAGATACAAATAGTTCCAACGTGAAAGAGTGGAAAACAATATTCCATGCAAACTCTAAGCATAAGAAGATAGGAGTAGCAAGACCAACACCAGGCAGCCTAGGCTTTAAGACAAAGAGTATTATAAGAAATAACGAGGTGCATTTCATAATGATGACAGTGTTCATTCATCAAGAAGAATGAGCAATCCTAAAGAGGTATGTACCTAAAAAAACTTTAAATGAATGAAACAAAAATTTACAAAACCAAAAAGAAAAAAGGATGAACTCAAAAAAATAGTTGAAGATTTAAAAACTCTGTCCCAATAATGGATAGAACAGGTAAACAAAAAATGACAATACTTTCAACTGACTTGATCCTTTGAAGTTTATACAACACTACAAACAATGATGGTAGGATGCATTTTTACTTCAAGGGTTCACGGAATATTAACTTTACCATGGGTTATATAACAACTCTCAATAAATTTCAAAATATGGAATTCACAAAGAATATTCTCTGGCCACAGTGAATTAAGTTAGAAATAAATTACAATATTATATTAAGAAACGCAGCAATAGGCTTTAAAATAGCCTATATGCCAAAGGAGAACTCACAAGAGGAACTATAAAATATTTTAGTCTCAATAATAAACAAAGCCCATCAAAATCTGGGGACACAGGTAGAACAGTGCTTAGAAAGAAAATAGAGCTTTAAAGGCTTATTTTAAGGAAGAAGAGCGATTCAAAGCTTCCACTTTAAGAAGCTAAAAAAATGAGCAGATTAAATCCAAGTAGATAGAAGAAAAAAGTAATAAAACCAGAAATCAATGGAATAGAAAATGTAAATTTTGAAAAAGTATTTTACAACACATTAGGTATTGAAAATATTATAAAATCGATTAACTCTCAGCAAGACTGATGAAGATAAATAAAAAATGCAAATTACAAACATCAGAAAATACAAAAGCAAATTTCCAGAAATCATGTAGCCTTTAAACAACAATAGGATAATACTATAAAAAATTGTGACAGCAAATTATAAAAACTTTAATGAAATGGGCAATGTCTTTGAAAGTAAACATTTATCAAAACTGATTCAAGAAAGAACAGAAAAATCTGAATATCTCTACCTATTAAAGAAATTGAATTCATAATCACAAAACCTTCCCACAGAAGTCCAAGCCTGAACGGCTTCATTGGTAGATTCTATCCAAAATGCAATATACAAGAAATAATAGCAAGCTTAGCCAAATTCTTCAGAAAATATAACACCCCCCCAACTAGTTTTATGCAACCAGAATACCCTTGATACCAAAACTGGAAAGGAATATTATAAGAAAAGTCACAAGCAGGTAGGCAACAATTCTTACCAAATCATTAGCAAATTGAAAGAAGCTCTGTGTATTACATCATGAACAGATGGCTTTTAACCACAAAGTGCAAGGTTTTTTAGCTATCAATTCTCCCCAACATGATCTATAAATTCAAAGCACTGTCAATCACAATCTTTGCAGATTTTTCTGAGAAGTTGACAAGATGGATCTAGAGCGTATATGGATGTGCATGGAGAAGAGTTGCAAAATGACAGGACGTGTGTTCCTATCATAGTCACAGTGTGTGGTATTGTTGTAGGGATGGGCGTATAGGTCAGTGGAACAGAGTAGAGTCAAGACATAGAACCACATGTGTATGGTCAACCAATTTTTAACAAAAGCACCGAGGTAATTCAACAGAAATAGTGAGGTCTTTGAAACAAATGGTGCCAGACTACTAGGTACGTGTATGGAATAAAACATTAACCTTGACACTTAACTCATTTCATAGATTAAAAAAACCATTTTTGAGCCAGACCTGATGGCCTAATGGTTAAAGTTTGGCACGCTCCGCTTCAGCAACCCAGGTTCCTGGGCGGAGAACCACGTCACTTGTCTGTCAGTTGTCATGCCATGGTGGTGGCTCACGTAGAAGAGCTAGAAGGACTTACAACTAGACACAACTATGTACTATACAACTATTTGGGAGGAAAAAAAAAGACAGGAAGATTGGTAACAGATGTTAGCTCTGGGCAAATCTTTCCCAGCAAAAAAAGAAAAAAAAATTGAATCGATCAGAGACTTAAACGTATATTAGAGAACCATAAGGTTTCCAGAAAAACACAACACGACTTTGGTTTAGGCAAACATTTCTAGGATACACACACTATACACATGCACACACAAATAACTATTAAAATGGATAATTTTATCTTCATCAAAATTAAGAATTTCTGCTCTTCACCCCTAAGAAAGGAATAGACAATCCACAGACTCAGGAAAAAATATCTGTAATGCGTTTATCTGACCAAGACTGGTATTCAGAATATCTAAACAACTCCTACAGATCAATAAAAGAAAACCCAATAAACAGAAAATGGGCAAATGACTTGAACAAGACTTTGCAAGATGCACAATAGTCAATAAGTAAAGGACAAGGTAGAAGTTAAACCACAATGAAATATTATCTCATACTTACTAGGATGGCTGAAGTCAAAATTATGGGCAATCCCAAATGTGGATCAGGATGTGGAACAAGCAGAATTCTCATGTATTGCTCTGGGGATGGTCAGTTATTTTAGAAACTGTGTGACAGTTTCCTCTCAAGTTGAACATTCATCTCCCCTAAGACCTTGGAATCCCACTCCTAGACATTTATTCAAGAAGAATGAAAAAGTATGTCCAGAAAAAGACTTGAATGGATAGATTCTTGACTCACAGAAGCCTTTATTCACAATAGCCTCAAACTGGAAAGAACATAAATGTTCGTAAACAGGGGAGGAGTTGGTAAGCCAATTGTAGTATTTCCATACAATGGAACACATATTAGTAATAAAAAGGGATACCAGTACTAACACACGCAATCACATGAATGAATTTCCAAACATTATGATAAGCCAAGGAGCCAAGCACAAAAGAGATCATATTGCATGAGTCTGTTTTACGAAGCACTACAAAAAGCAGAACTAATTCATGCTGATGAAATCTGATTCAGTGGTTGCTTCTGGAGGAGGGTATTGAATGGAAAAGAGCATGAGAAATCTTTTTGACTTGATAGAAGTGTTCTGTATTTTGTTTTCTGTGGTGTGCATATTTGTCAAAACCAACCAAATGAAACATTTATGATCTGTGTGTTTTATTGCGTATGTCATATCTAAATAAACAATAAACTAAGAAGAAATAATTTAACTGGCTTTTACATACAAGGAGTTTACATTCCCACGGTGGCAACAGGGAAGCACTCAAACGGTTAGAATTCAGCCCAGCATGGTAGCTCTACAAGAGAGTGAGGGCCATGAGTTCCATTGTCTTTGGATCTGAAGCTCAGATCAGTTGCCCCAACCTCGATGTTTGTGCTAGCTTACCCACACAAGGGGGTAGGACTCAGATCTTTCTGCTGAGCTTCCAGACTGGTTTCATTGTAATTATGCTCAAAATGCAATGAAATACATTAAAATACTAATAATGTAGTAGAACTCTTAGGCTGGAGTTTTCTAGAATCACACATATTCAGTTTACCATCCTTACACATCTATGCATTATCTGTTTCACTTCATTCTCGTTTTGTTTCATTTGTAACAAATAAGGATGGCAATAGCAAAAACTCAAGAGGTTCTTTTTTGACTTACAGATGTTTTCACTCTTACAAAGCAGTGGTTGTCAACCAGGGGTGATTTTGCCATACTGGGGACTTTTGGCAATATCTGGGGACATTTTTTGGTCGTCACAACTGGGGTTAAGGGATGTGTGCTACTGGCATCCCGTGGGGAGAGGCCAGGGATACTGCAAAATATCCTAAAACACAAGACTCCCCCCCAACAAGGAATTATCTGCTCTAAAATGCCAATGGCCCTATATTTTCCCCTGACGAGTTCTGGTATTGTTCTTTAAGATTCAAAGTTGTTACTTTCTAGAGGCTTAATTTTTAAACATCTATTAATCTGCAGTTGACTTTACATATTTAACTCTTTAATTTATCTGCATAGAAAGTTGTGATCATTAAGAGATAAGGACTTAAACTGCTTTTTCCTTCCATGGGCAACCAATTGCTGTGATGCTATTTCTCATGTGAGCCTCTTTGTCTCATTGATTTGTGATGGCAAGTTTTTAATAAAGATTGAATTATTACATTGTAGGGTCTGTTTCAGGGCTATTCTATCCCTTTTTTAAAAAAGTTACTTGTATCACAGTTTAAAAAAATGTACCACTTTTTTAAATGTTTTAATTTTTCGTGATGAATTGGTTACTCCTTATGTCTTCGAACGGGATGCCAACACCATGAAAGTCGGGACTGATTATTGACTTTTTGTATCCTGCTATGTAGCTTGCAATTATCAGATGTTAAATTGTTTAAAAGATCTTTCCCAAAATTTTCTTAACATTTTGCCTTTTACTTTTTCCAGGTAACTTTTAAAATTTTGTCATATACCACTATCAAGAATTAACACAAAGCCAAAGATTTTAGGAATTCAATAGATGAATGTTTTTGTATACCAGCCTTAAAACTTGTGCAGGATTTATGACCACATCTAAAATGCTTGCAAACATTTATCCTAAGTACTTTGAACACTTTCCCTCTGAGAGTTTATCCATTGCTGAGGAAACATTTTTTTCTTGTAGTTAATACAAGGCTAATTCAGCTTCTATCTAAGTGATTGTTAATTGTTATTATTAAACTCCAAATAAATGCTGTAATTAGATTTGATTATGAAGTAAATTGAAAATATTCCTATCTGGCTTTATTGATAAAGTCTTTCAGGTGGATGCCCTTTGTTTTGCTTTTGAAACTCCCTACATTTTCAAATCATATGCATACAGGAAGAAATTCTCAAGCAATTAATTGGAGAAATATACCTCAAAGGAGAATTTGCATGCAAGTGGGATAAACTGTTCCCCAAACTCATTATGGAATGTGGATATCTCTTTTAACTTTTCTACTTAATTATTAGTGTCTCCAGGATCTAGTTCCCCCGTGAATTTTCCCCTGAACCCAAAACCCTGCCTCCATTTTACAGACGTGTCAAGAACCGTATCATCAATCTGCAGGTGCTGTGTCTCATTCTGCCACCAGGTGCTGCTGTTTAAATGGATAATTTTTTTCAGGGCTTTGCCATTTTCTCCTTACTCCAGGTTCTTCAGATCGACTATAAAATGGATCCTGAGGACATGTGAACCCACTCTCTTAGTGGTAAGCTTGGCCAAGCGTACACCCATTTGAGATCCAAAATCTACACATCTTCTTTGATTAGCTCTTTAATTTTATATACCGGCAGTGTTGGGCCGGGAGAGAATTCAACATGGTCCATTTGTTAATCTAATAGTTAACAATCTAGTTAACCTAATGGTCTCAGATTAACTGTCCCCTTTGGGACAGTCATCAATACCCAACAGGTGGGGCAGCATTTCTTTTAATCCATCAAAACACAAAGAGTCTAGTTACTTCCCTCTCTGCAAACGATACAAGTATGGGCAAGCTTTCCCAGGGAGGTCCAAAAGTCATCTGTGCTCTTAAGGAAGACAGCCCCCAGTGATGCTAAGCAGCTCCACTCCTAACCTGGAGGTAGAAGTTAACGTTAGCGATTCAGGGTGAATGTTTACCTCTCTCACACCAGGAGCAGCTCTGCCAGCTGCTCTTCCTGACAAGAAGGAAAACATGGGCCAGTGTCTTTCTCCCGTAAGGTGCACCTGTTAAACACGGTGTGTCCCACACTGTTCACGTTTCTATGGAAATGCAACAAAGGAATCTGAACCAGTGTAGAATTTTGCAGCTAGAAGGGATAAAGACACTCTTTGCAGAGTGTTCATATAAAGAAAGGAGACATGATGTGGCACAGCTCAGTTGTGGAATTAAACCAAGACCAACCAGATGAGAACAGGCAAATCTGCTTATTCGGAGCCTGCTGTAGCTCAGGAGTCCGCCACCCTCACTGTGCTTGGCTGAGTCTCCACGGCGGGCGGAGGCGTGGGAAACATTTATGGTGGAAAGAGGGAAGGCTGCAGGTATTTCTGGGGTGCCCTGATGGGAGGCTGTGGGCCCAAGTAGGCTGGGGGGCGGGGTGGGTAACTAGAAGTACAGAGAGATTAGTTAGGATGTGTATTTGGCTTTCCACAGCTGGTCCTAAGTTGGAAGAGGGGACAAAATTCAGGAAGCTGTCAGTTATCAAGTCCTGGGCATTTGGGGCAACTGTCACAGGGTTTATTATTGGGCTTCATGGTCTGGTTGCTGGAGACCGAGGTCTGACTTCCTTCACGTCTGATTTACAGCAGCCGTCTCCGAGGCTGGGGACCTTAGAGGATGGGCTGGATCCTGGCCTGGTGGCCACAGAGGACAGGCTGGCTTCTGAGCTGGCTGCAGCAGTTCAGCTCTTGCGTATGGTCTGACCGTCATCTGTTTGTATATTCAGTCTCTCAAAGTACTACCGTCTTAGTAAACAACAGAAATTTTAAAAGGTGGCTTATACATGATCTCTCGAGAAAAAGCTAAATCATTATTATTTTGATTACGTTTTGCCTTTTACCTTTAAAAACAGTCTTTTCATCTTGGGAATCAATTCTAGGAAAACATTAATACTAAAATCGTATAAATTGCATTTAATCACAGAAATGAATAGCACCCAACACTTAGATAATCAGTCTTTTTTACAAGCCAATTAATGGTTGAAGGAACAAAGAGCATAATCAACTCTTCCCGCTTCGAGGGATTTTTTTCTCTGCTGATCAGCTTTTGATGACAACATTTCCATATACCTTTCAATCACTACTATTCACATGTTACACAATGACCTGGCCAGTAGGATAATAATAATTGAAAAGGCATTTGAACTTAACTGCTACATTTTGAAGACTTTAATAACTTTACCTTAAAACCAATATACAAAAGAATCTAAGGTGATTTCCAACAGAGAAAACTTGTAAAGCGAAGGCTTTTGTTGTCCAGTCCCTCCTAACAGGAGGCAGGAGGGGGCTGGGGGCGTGAGAACCACAGACAGTGGCACCTCTAATAGGACTGCGTGTGGTGGAGCTCACAGAAAGCAGAGCTCACTCGTCCACAGCTGCCACCGTGAAACAGAAGGAGAGAGGCAATCTTCAAGGTGCCCATTAGTGGAAATGACTTCCAATCACCGTGACTACAGTGGGATTGGAATGGGGAGTCTTGAGATGAGATCCTCTCTGGTCTTCAGCCCCAGGCTCCCAGAACCACTTCTGCCAGGCTGGACGCCTCTTTCGTGCTTTCAAAAATAATGCGATTTGAATTTCATCATGTCTGATGCCCTTTGGTTGGTTAGTTTGTTTTTCCTTCCCACACACACGAAATGTCTTTGCTATTGTTTCTCACGCCTTGCATACACAGGCTGGCTTTTGTTCTGATAAAGATTCAGCAGTCATTACGCATTCCTGAATATGTGCTCTCTCTCCTTCTTCTCGTTACTCTGGGCAAGACATAAGCATGCCCTTGAACTAAATCATTGCTTCATTGACTGTTTAGGTCCAATGGTTATCAGTGCCATATAAACGTACAGGAATTACCCGACTACGTTTTTACCTTTTCCCTGGGAAAACACCTGGCGAATCCTTTCCCACTTCAGCGTGCTCTCATGGACCAGTGTGGTGGTGGGGACCAGGGCACGGCCGAATTTAGGGCTCAGTAGCTGTGCTTGTCACTGTTATGCCACATCCACAGGATACTGTCCATACTTAGGATCCATAACAAATGCTAGGTCCCAATTTGGGACAAGCCAGGATTAGGGAGTCATTTGCTTTTATGAGTTCGGGATATGGACACGTTGGTCCCGGGTGCAACCATAATATCTTCAGTGAGAAGTCATCATCCATGCTGTCGGTTCTGTCCTCCCATTTCCACACCCTCCATATCCTCCAAGAGGGCTGCCTCAGGCATTTATCCTTCAGATTTTTTCTTTTTAATTTTTATATTAGGTGCATCGGGATTCATTCTTTCAAGAACTACTCTAGATAATCAATGATGGAGATAATCAATCACTTCACCTGGTTAAGACTCAATTTAGGATTTATTTGCTAATTTTTCACTAGCTAATTCTTGAAATTACTCAGATTAACGTTTGCAAGAGACAAATTCAGGCAACTGTCTCTATCTGGAACGTCATGGCAGATGCTAACTTTCTTTAAAGACATTTATCCCCAGAGTGCCATTTATTTTATGTTTCTGCAGTGTCCAGAAGCCGTATGAATTGAGTTCACCACATTTCTCCATTATATGTATTTCCATCTTGGATATAAACTAACTGAATGTGGACTTTTAAAAGTCTCCAGGGAAATCAAAAGAAGGTGGAGACCAGAACTTCAAATTTGCCATGTGCCTTCGTCCTTTGGGTATTTTCCCAGAAATGCCTCCTTTTTCAGGGGAGCACTCAGAGCTGGTGAGAGCACTGTGGTACATGGCATGTTAGAAAGGGGATGGTCCTGAAGGTAAGACCCCCTGAGGTGTGTTAATTGTGCAAGATGAATTCCTGCCTCCCTCTCAGGACTCGTGAATAAGACGGTCAGGAATGTGATGTGATGTGCCCTGCACTAGTTATTGGAGCCGATGACTGGTTCTGAAATACGCCATGCCCACGTCAACCCTCAGGATTTTGCTCACATTTTCCTTGAGAAGCGTAAGCTGCATCCTGCCCTCCTTATCTGCCCGTGCTCTTCCAGATAAAAGTTCATGTAAGGAAAGCTATTTTTAGGTAAACCATTCTATATTTCCACTTCCTTGGGAAATTTTTCACTCATCTCTGACCCAACAATATGTATTGGGTGCCTGTGATGTGTCAGACATATTTCCAGGCCCCGAAGATAAAAAGGTGGGTGACAGAAATGACCTCTTTCCCCGTGGAACATATAGTTTGATGGAGGAAAAACAAGCACAAATTTACAAATCGTTATAATTTCTATGAAAGAAAGGACAAGATGCCGAGAGAACACAGAAGGGGAAATGACGTAATTTAGATGAGGGAGTTGGAAGTGACCTTGGAGGAAGTGGCATTGAAACAGAGGCATGCAGGGTGAGTAAGAGTTAGCCAGAGCCTGTGTGTGGAAGAACACTACAGCAGAGGAAACAGACGGTCAGAGGAAGAGTTTGGTGCAATCCAGAGATTTAAACAAGAGGCATAGGGTCTGTGATGGGAGCGTAGCGAGCATGGAAGACAATGGTGTAATCTGTTCTCAGAGAGGTCGGGGGAGGTCAGATAGCATGATGTCTCATGATACGTGTTAAGGGGCTTGCAATGCATGAAAATGAAAAAAAACACTGCAGGATTTAAGCAGTAGTGTGATATTATCCTGTTTGTGCTATAAACCTTTCCTTTTAAAAGGATATTCCAGCAGCTGGTGGAAAATAGACTGCATGTTTGCAAGGGTGGAAGGTAGAGAGGTGACGAGCCCTTCCAGGGGAACCATGACAGGCTGCCATGGTGGCAGTGGTGAGGGAGGAGAAAGGACAAACTGGAGAAGAGTTTTGAAGGAGAAACAAGAGAGAGATGGATCTGAAATGGAGGGTGTGAGGACGCAGAGCTCGGTGAGGATGTGAAGGCACCAACACAGATAGGCGTGCCACTGGCCAAGACAGCCAGACTTGGAGGAAGAAGGGGGATGAGGGGTTTCATTTTAAACTCACTCATTGGTCATTATTGTGTGTGTTTATTTTGTGCTGTTGCTGTTCTGTTTTGCTTTGCTTTGTTCTGTCTTGATGCCAGGCTTGGCGTAGGCATTGACAATTCAAAGACGACGAATAGAGTCCAGTCTGTGGCGTGAAGGAGTTTTTGATCTAAAGTCAATCCAAAGACTTTAGAGCTAAGAGAGGAGTAGAAACAAATAAAGGAACTCTGCTCCCAGCCAGAACGGGACCACAGTGGAGAGAGGCTGGTTGGTGGTTGAGACAGGACTCTGGACCCAGATGGAGGGGGTGGAAATCCAGCTTTCTATCTCCTCTCCGGGTGAACACAGGCAAACCATTAGTATCGCTGGGTCTGATTACTCAAGTGTAAAATGGAAATAATGTTTGTGAAGAATGCATTGGTACTTGTAAACCACATAACATGGTATTTTGAACAAAATCAGCATCTAGTCAAGGTTAACTCCCACTACTATGATATAAGCAGAATGACATGGGGACCCAGGAGGATGGAAAGTAGCATCAGTTGGGCACATCTTCTAAGACCATGGTTAGCTGACACCATCTGCACCACAAGCACCTTTTCTGCTATTCTGACTTCTGTTATTGCTATTATTCTCCTTGTGAAACTTTTGTCAATAGTCTTTGCACATATTTTCTCTACTTCCATTGCTCCTCCATTTACGTTTTCATTTTTAGTGATATTTATGAGTTTATGGTTTGCGGCTTATAGCCGCAAAATTTTTGTAAGCTTTTTGAGGTCAAATCCTATGTCATGTGTCTCCCAGTTGGCTCCGACAGCAGAAATGTCTTACTCATAGGAGGTATTCAGGAAACAGCCTTTCATTGATTAGCCCTGAACAGAACAATTCTCCCAGGAGCAATCAGTCAGTAATTTCCCCTGTCTTATACAAGCATAAACTTAGCAATATTGATGCAAGATATCTTTCCCTTTTAAACAAGGGAATGCTAAAATGCAAAAAATCCCTGCACAGGAATCATGTTTCTGAGATCTGATAGAAATGGTTGTAGAAACACCAGCAACTGATCAGGAAATAATTTGATCATTGGGTTCACTGACTAGAAAAGAATTGCCATTGATAACTAAATGTTTATTTTTCTTGTGATTTTTAACACCTAGTTTCAGCTCCTATGCATGGATTTGAAATTAAATCTGTGACCATTAAATCTCACCTTTACAGAAAGTTATTGCAGTGTGATTGGAAACGAAAGGAAATGAGAGACTGGCAGTCTGTCAAAGATAGGTTCTTTCATACCCGTCTTGGTTGAGTACTGTGACACCTGGGTTCTAAAGTGGCTGGCTCACAAATCTGTTAGGAGACCTTGAAAAGATCCTGCCCAGAAAAAAATATTAAATGATATGAGACTACTCTTCAAGGAACCTCTTAAAGAGCAGCAAAGATGTTATCGACTTTTGCAGTTTTTATAGTAACAAACCCTGTCTAACTTACTGCCATTGAACCTGTTGGCAACAAAATGGGAAAAACACATGAGGATATTTGATATTTCCATCTTTTCAGAAAATAGTCTCAGGAAAGGAATCATCATAAGTCAATATATGGAATATGCCTAACACTCGCATACACTCAATTCAATTTTTTTTCACTTTTAGGAAAACAACAACAATAACTTGAGTTCTTATTCTCAAGTGTGCTCTTTATAGTGTATCTCCACTATTTCTTGCTAGTTCCCCTCTTCTGATTTATTTTTACTGCCAGATCTCTATTTCAAACCTTGAATATCTTGCATTGACTGCTGCTCATCCCTGGTTTCCCACAACAGAAAGTACCTTCTCTCTCCCAGGAAGGCCCATCCCAGCTGGCAAAGACCCGTGTTCCCTTCCACACGATCAACCTGCATACGTGTTGGCCTTCCTTACGTAAGGTAGGGAGGCTGGACTGACTCATGATACATGGCACACGACACATTATTTTATCTTACCTGCTCTAACACAAAGAATACTGGATGAACATTGTTTGAGTAAATTAATGGATACATTTTCAAACTATTCACATACAAAATAACAATGCATGATAAAGTGCAAAGAGCTTTTGGACTTAAGAGAAGCAGTGATTAAAGGAAAAGACTTTAGAAGAAAATATAGAGACTATAAATATTAAGTAATTCTTATTGTTTTTATTTCAATAATAGTGTTTTCAGTGTACTGTAGGAAGAATTCTGGAACAATAATTGCAGTCATTAATAACATTCAGAGATAACAAATCCTAAATTTCTAAAATTTATTCCTACAAGCTTCTTTCTCTCTCTTAAAAAACAGTTATTATACTATTTATACTGTTTTTAACCTATTTTTTTCACTTAATTCTACCCAAAGAACCATTTACTTTCTCACTACCAAGCTTCCTCTTTGTACAAACATAAAAATAGGGTATAAATCATATTAGTAAGAACATGCTGAGGTATTGTGAGGTAGATTAACACGCCTACGTTGGGCACCATTGGAACCTGACAGGACCCTTCGGTCTTTTTGCATTCACACACTCTCATCTGGCCTTCTCAGCATCCTGTACAGCATGTCATCCACACCCTTTTATTTAGCTGGCATTCCATGAATATTGAGTGACATTACAAAGGGAATAAGGAACTTCATTATTTGCCAGCTTGCTCCATAGCTGCCATTTTGCATGTGGTATTTAATATGGTTTTCACAGCAATCACATCAGCAGCAAAAATGAAGCGTCCACAAATGGACTTAAGGGGAAATAAATCCATGTCTCTTTTAGCTGCTAGAGGTCAAATACAGACAAACCATTTGCTAAATCCTCAGAGCACATGTATAAGCAGGCTCAAACACCCAAGAGAATACCTCAGAAAGTTTTACAATAAAAGAAGGATGGAGGGCTGTCCTGGTGGTACAGTGGTTAAGTTTGCATGTTCCACTTCAGCCGCCTGAGGTTCACCGGTTCAGATCCTGGGTGAGGACCCAGCACCACTCATCAAGGCATGCTGTGGCAGCAACCCACATAAAATAGAGGAAGATGGGCACGGATGTAAGCCCAGGGCCAGTCTTCCTTAGCAAAAAGAGGAGGATTGGCAGCAAATGTTAGCTCAGGGCTAATCTTCCTCAAAAAAAAAAAAAAAAAACAGAAAAAAATAAAAAAGTAAAAGGCAGGTGGTACCACATGAAGACCAACCCAGAGCAACAGTTCTCAGATGTCCTGGTCTCAGAAGCCTTTAACAGAAGTAAAAAATCATTGAGGATCCAAAATAACTTCAGAGTATGTGGGTTAAATCCATGATAAATCCATTGTATATGAACATAAATAACATATCTTTATGAAAAATAACTGCTTTATCACTTTATAACACCTTGATGCGAAGCGTGAACTCAGACCGGTCACGACATTCTGGATTTCACCAGTCATCCTTGATTCACATTGACAGTGATCAAAACATCACAGAGGATTGTCCATAGCGAAGGGGCAAATCATCCCAAAGTCAGTTAAAATCTCTAGCTGATACCCTGGAGGAAGAGGTGATTGTACCTGCCACACTCTTGAGGAGAAGTATCTCAGTATCTCCCTATTACGGTTGGCCGAGGTCAGGCATCTCATTCTCCCAGCACCTGCTGGACTTGGACTGAGGATGCGATTGCACAAACTCAGTGACACTTGTTCTCCACATGTCACAATCGACGTTAACCTATGGGCGAGGTGGCAAAAATAATAGCAAATACTAAGGTAAGGCACGCAATGCATCAAGCACCGTTCTAAGTGCCCCCCATACGTTCATTTCTTTTATCCCAACCAAAACCATGTGAATTACACACTTTTATTGTCTGAACTCTCACAGGGGGCACAAAAAGGCTGAGTAACTTACCCCGAGTCACACAGCTAGGAAGCGGTGGATCTTGAGTCTGAACCCAGGAAATCTGACTCTTGATTCTTTGTTCTAAAAATCTGCATTGGCAGGAAATATGCGCGAAGCAGATATCCGAGTTTCACCCCTCAGTGGTTCTTCATATTTAGTACAAATCAGATCTGGAAACTCATTCCAAGAAGAAAGAAGAGTTATAATGCAATTTGTACAAGACAAGAGATGATATAATATACAGCTCACTTTAGTAAGGATGATTTTGAAAAAAAAAAATATCTTTTGGTAAACAACCAAAGTCCATCAAACAGTTCTCTTAAGAAAAACATACACCAAAGAACAAACAAAAAAGATGTAAGAAAACACTGTAATTTTCAGCTAAAATATGTTTTATTTCAGTGATCACAAAGAGAAAATTTGTAAGTATGATACGACTTATTATATCACAATAAAATAACATAGAACAACATTTCTTGAAGTGGGGTTTTGAAACTTGCCATTGACATAATAAATACTTATATAATTTTTTATGAGCCAGCAGCCACATAATTTTCATAGCATATTTATCTTTATCCTTTTTCTTATCTTAATTTTTTCTTTGCTTAAAATTATGAAGAAATAGTTTTAGCTGTTTCTTCCTTTACACATCTGAATTGATTTAAACTGTGCTAACTTAGGAATAGACATTTGACATTTGCATTTATTTTGATTTCCAAATATGACCGGAAAGAAAGGTAATGGGCTTACACTGTCAGCCTTTCCAGCAATTCTCTGTCACTAACTGGTGCCCACAGACATAAGATGGCATTTTAAAGAGTTGAAAGCACATTCGTCTAAATATTGAGAAGCTTTTTGTCAATATCCAGTCTCTTTTGAGAAATATGTACTAAAATCATGTATTTTCACAGTTGGAAAATCTCCAGCACCATCCTGACCCACAACCAGAGACTCAATGCCAGTAGCAGCTGAAGGGGCTCATCTTTTCCCCTCCTCCACCCCCAGTATAATCCTTGCTACCCCACCAGCATTACTATAACCAAGGGGAACCTTATGGAAAACAAATCCTGCAGAAAGATGGAAGGCACCCTCCACTGTGTGCGGCTGTGGGGCAGCCCTGCGTGATCTAACAAGCGGAAGCGTGTGCTCTATGGGACAACTCTGTAGGGACAAGCCTGAAGAGCAGGCTGGCAGAGCCATATTTTCCAAACCCACTGGCCATTTCTCTAAATTCCTGTCAAATAGTCTAGAACCTTCAGAAATATCCAAGCCAAAAAGCACTACTGAATGCTTGAGCTTAGGGTACCAACAGAGCATGAAAAATATCCATCATTCTTAATACATATTCTAGAAAAATGTCCCAGTAGTCAACTAGAATAAAACTAGAATTCTGCTAAGCACATTTAGAAGTCTTTCTTATTCTGTTTTTATTTGGAGCAGCAAATGTAGGATTAGGGAATGGAACCATAATTGGAAAGTGCCATAATATATTTGTTGCTCATGCTTCTAAAGGTCTTAGTTTGGCCTTATGCCATGAATAGGATATTTGGTTATATTATTGATTTCCCAATAACAGAGTATCTCATAGATATTATGCAAAGAATTCAGATAATGTTACTTTTATTATTATTATTTTTATTATTAATATTCTTTTTTGATTCATTCCATCATGAAAACTGGTGATGTTAGGACATCTACCAAGCACATGACACATTATCATTGGAGTTAAATATCAGAATAGAAGGAAAATGTTAAGAGCTCCAAAACACATATACCCACTTTGTATTCTCATTTATAACACTCTTTATATATTCACTGTTGCTCTTAAATCTATAACTATAATATGTATGTATTTGTTTGCATAATACGTGTGTATAATGTGTGTGTATGTTTAATGAAAGAACCAAAGAGAAAGTCACATTTTGAGCCATTGTTTTGAATGAATTCTGATGTAATACATCGTGGTCTATGAGTGTGCTGAGGACTGATAGAAAACAACAGCAAAATGTAAACGGCAGAAATATGCAAGTTGCACACGTCTGCGTCTCTGAGCACAGACACCTCCTCTGTGGCATCACGTGTGGAGAAGAAAAGGCCCAGGAAAGGTTGCAGCTCAGGCTGTAGAAGACGAAGCCTGCGAAAGAATATCAGAGACGGAGCAGGTTCAGAGGGCCAAGCATGATGCCCAGTAAAACCACACTCCGTCCAGACAGAGCAGAGAAGGACGAATGCAGGACTTGAAGATGGCGGTCGAGAGGTGTCAGGTGCAGGCACGCTGGCCAAGGAAAGTCATGCACACCTAAGTTTTTCTCCCTATGACATTCCTAGGTGAGTATTCACTCATTTGTTATTTCTTTCTTCTTTACATATACATAAATATGTAGAATATTACAAATAGATAAGGTCTACTTGTAGCTAAAAATGGACCTCTCAAATACATTCATTAATCTACATTGTAACCACAAATAAAGCGGTTTCAGAAAATTTAAGATTTTTATCTTTCTTCAATATAATTTGCGAGGGCTGGCCCTGTGGCCGAGTGGTTAAGTTCACACACTCTGCTTCAGCAGCCCAGGGTTTTGCTGGTTCAGATCCTGGGCATGGACATGGCACCGCTCATTAAGTCATGCTGAGGTGGCATCCCACATATCACAACTGGAAGGACCTACAACTAGAATATACAACTACGTACTAGGGGGCTTTGGGGAGAAGAAGAAAGAAAAAAAGAAGATTGGCAACAGATATTAGCTCAGATGCCAATGTTAAAAAAAAAAAAAGATAATTTGGAAAAAAATGTAATGTTCTTATGTTCTTTCTGGTCACCATAATGCCAGCCTGAAAGTGTTTGATGTGCCTTCTGCAAGTTTCCTCTAATAGAGCAATGAAAACTCATGTGTGCACACGCACATGCACATACACACGTACACAGAGTTCTGGCTTGTGGCCAACGGCATGTCTGCTGAGAACAAACAGAAAAGCCAGATAGTTTATAAAAATAAAATGCACCTTTGGAGGCAATGAGATCTTTGAGGGCAACCAGGTCTTGAGGGCCAAAGTCGAAAAAGAGAGCTGTGCCAAGGTGAATTTGTGTTATGAACCTGCTTTCCACGTTGGGCCTCTTGCAGATGCGCGGCTCTGTGTAAGAGGCTTCAGAGACAAGGATACATCGGCAGAGCTCCGGGAAATTTACTGGGGTGGAGAAGTAAAATTGGAGTTTGGGATCCGCAAGGCTACCAGGACTTGGCTGTGAGGAGGGAGGGGCAGAGCAGTGAGCGTAGCCTACTGGTTTGGAATTTCAGGCAAGTCGTGAATATTTCAGCTGCCCTGAGCTGGTACAGCCACAGCAGAGCTCCTGGCATTCTCAAAAAGCTGGGAGGACCTTGTGTTCGTTCAGAAACCAGGAAGGATCTGGGACTCTGGTAACAGTGGGTGCTCTCAGGCAGAAGCCCAGATACGTAAGACGGAATGAAGATTATCTGAGTAAACACAGAGGAATCTATAAACGAATATTGATGACACAAATTAATATTGGCATTAGATTTTTAGAATTTAAATAAATGCCAGTAATATAACATGTGTATATATCACTAACAAGCTAATAAAATGAAAAATGGAAATCAAAAGAAGAAAATTAACTCGGGCGGGCCTGGTGGTGTAGTGGTTAAGCTCGTACACTCTGCTTCAGTGACCTGGGGTTCACAGGTTTGGAGCCCAGGTGTGGACCTGGCACCACTCCTCAAGCCATGCTGTGGCTGCATCCCACATAAAATAGAGGAAGACAGGCACAGATGTCAGCTCAGTGATAATCTTCCTCAAGCAAAAAAGAGAAAGATTGACAACAGATGTTAGCTCAGCGACAATCTTTCTCACACGCACACACAAAAATTTCTATTGCAAAAGAAGAAAGAACAGAAAAAGAATTTAAAACAGGTGAAACAAATAGGAAAAGAAATGAAGTAAGACCATAAATATAAACCAAATATGCCAATAACTATATTTAATGTAAATAGATTAAACTATCCAAATAAAAGTCAAAGATTGTCAGGGTGAATTAAAATACAAAAGTCAGTTCTGTGCTACTGACAAGCAACATGCCTTAAATACAAGAGCAGAGCAAGTTAAAAATAAAAGTATCAAAAAATACCACGTGAGCTCTAAACAAAACAAGATGTTCTTGCTTTATTAATATCAGACTGCAAGGCAGGAACCATTTCAGAAGATTGAGAAGGACGTTTCATGATAAGAAAGTCAAGCCACTAGGAAAATGTCACAATTTTAGATGTATACACGTACATATACATATACACATCTTACCATAGCTTCAATATATGTAAAGCAAAGTTGACAAACCGAAAGAAAGAAAAAATAGACAATCTATAAACGTAGTGGGAGACTTTTATACAACTCTGTCAATAACCAATAAAACAAGCAGATAAATTTTCAATAAGATATACATGATCTGAAAAAAATCATTAAAATTTTGACCTAATTTATATTATGTGTACAAGTCTATTTGTATACATATATATATGACACGCTGAAATTGACAACATTTCTGCTGTGCCATGAGTAGTAAAGTTCTTTGTCTCTGTTCCAGGAGTCTCATGTCTTCTACCAGCTCCCATGAAACTCCGGAGTGGTGACTTTTTAGCAGAGTAAAGTCTCAGGCCCGTCATGGTTCTTGACAAGGATATGACTGACATTGGCTAACAGGGTATTAGACAATCTAAATAGTCCAAGAACTTTGATATAAATTGAAAAAGCTTTTGCAAAAAATATAATTTTTACCTGCAATATGGTTATTTGCTTTCCAACCCCCAGTCCTACTTACTACATCTGACAGACCAAATGCGTTTCTGTCAGAGAAAGGTCTCAAGGGAATTCCTCTGCTCATAATACTTGTCCTCTTTGTCATGTGACTTTGCAGTATCTCCCACTAGAGTAGAGTGTATTTTTCCACCCTGTTTATGTTGGACTTGGCCATGTAATTTGGTTTGGTCAATGTAAATGGACAGAAGCTACACATGCCAGTTTCCAATCAAGGCTTTAAGAGGTATTGTATACTTTGTTTGTGTCTCCTGTTCTTTGAACCCCTGCATTAAAAAAGCAGGTAGTTGCTAGCCTGTGAACTAAGTAAACCCACCTCGACTTCTGGAGCCAAGCCTAGTGGATCAAGCTGAGCACAGGAGTTACATCTGACTTAAAGACTCATTTAAGAAAATAAACATTTGTAGTTGTAAGTCATTGATATTCTGGAGATGTTTTGGAAGCAGCAAACAGTAATAGAGCTTCTCTGTGCTCCTAAAATTCCAAGGGCGTCCTAGAGCCTGAAGAGTGAAGATCCTAAGACTTATGCTCAGTGTACTCTATAATTTTGCACTACCTGTCTTTTCAGTTTTATGTTTTTCAATTCCCTTTCGTTAACCTCAGCTTTTACTAAGACTACTCTATAATTTAGTCCATGGGTGATTACAACCTAAAATATCTTTACTTAGCTAGGTCCCACGTCCCTTTCCTTATAGCATGCTCCATAAAAGTCTTTCCATTCCAACAGCCTATCTCCTTCTTGATAGACCTTCTTATTAATTTTACTCTAATCATAATTCATATCTTTAAATCTACCAATACAAGATTTAATATCACAGTCTACCTCATAAAAAGGCTGTCTTCATAAATGCCTCTAAAGTCATCGGTGACAGGAATTTTCCTCTTTTCATGCTAGAACATTTGGTGGCACATTACCATCATGTTTTACACATAGTGGCAAGCTCACCAAATTGGAGTGAATTGCTGAGGAAAAGTATAATGGAAAATATGGTGCAGAAGCAAATAGCATGGAACACAAATAAGGGGGCTTGAGTAAACAATTAACCCTCCCTGAATGGGACTTGTTCTAATTTTTCTCAGAATTAGTCATAAACAGAAGGTGGAAACTGATCACGACAGATTAGTCCTCTGCTATAGTCAAGAAAGCCAGAATCCGGAGCTGAGGCAGATGTGGAGTCAAGAGCTAGGAGACTTGTACAGAATCATCCCCAGTAACCAACAGCTACACACTGGGCGTACTGGGCAGTTATTGTCTGTACATCTAACATCTAGTCCCAAGTTAGGACTCTGGTGCCCCAGCCAACTCCCCTCCACTGGGCAACATGAAAGAAAGATTTCTCAAAAGGGCAACCCTTCATCTGCCCCAGGTCCTAATATTGCGAGTTCTATGTTTTGTTGAAGAAAGGACAATTTACCCCATTTGATTAGCACCAGAGCAAAACTCCTTATGTTTTAAAAAATCCTAAAAATATACTCAGTTTGTTCAAATTTTAGAATTGTGATGAACTAAAGAATAGCTTTTCTGGCACTCACTTTCTAGCAGTTGGTCCTCTCAGTGTCCAATTGATGGCCGTGGAACTGCCACATTCCTGTAATATGACCCACTCCTTGCTTCAGCGGGTTACTCTGGATGTGGGAGGATGGGTCTGAGACAGGTTATTCTCTTTGCTCCTGGGTGATTAGATCTTAGAACTTGTGAGGTATTTCCAATACCAATTATTTTCCATCACACATGCTGTAAACCAGAAAAGAGCTGGTCAGTGAGAGAGATCAACAACATTGAACAGAAACTCACAGAGATGGAAGGAGGGTAAGTCAGTTGCGAGGTTCCACGCATGCTCCAGCTTCATCGCTGCCATTAGCGTCCCTAAGACAACTTCATAGCCTTGCTGTAAACACATCTTTCCCTTGAGTTTGTACCAATTAAGTTTCTTGTGACTTTCAACCAAAAAAGTCCTACGTTTTCAAACATATTGAAATAATACATTTTCAGAGCTGGCCATTCATTCCGTAGATTTAAGCAATTATTCAGGAGATCATAGCATTGTAGGCAGAAAAGATTTTGCCAAAAAAACATTCCTTTTCTCTGGAAATATTCTTGTTCAATATATGCAGACAGACTTTTGGCACTTGATTTTGCCCATGTAGGATTCATGAACTGACGGCAAAGGGCGGTTGATATCCTGTAGGAAAATATTCAGAATTCCAAAAAGACGAAAAAAAGTGTTACAGGTGCACGCAGCCCTTTCAACCACATTGACATTGAGATGAAAGACAGTTCTGTATAGGTTGAAAATATACACGGGTAGATTGAATGAGAATATTCTAATGAAGCGGCAGTAACGAGGCATTATCAGCATGTTTAGTTGTTCATTTGACATTTCTTTGTCTCTGACCCTCGTTACTAAAAGTGGACAGACCATGCTTGATCCTGGACCTGAGCTCTCAGGAGAGTCATCTACAGCTGCAGACATTTAATGGTGCCTTGCCTTACATTTGGGAGGAAGAGTAAACCCAGGAGAGCGTATGCTTTCCTTTTGTTCAAAATGCAGCGATGGGATAATTTTGTAATGACAATAAGACTTTCCTTTGCATCCAACTGCATGCAACCCCTCTATATGGACTTTATTTTACTTCCAGTTCATCTGTAGCCTCTTTCGTAACCACACACATTTGTATATTTATTGCCATTCTCTTACAGGTGTGAGGAATAAACTCCCAACGTTTTAAGTTGCTGTGATTCTAAAGTTGATCTATCTTAGCAGCCAGCATTATCATCACTAATACATATCAAACGTGTTTGTATCCAGTGACCTTCAGCCTTTTTCTGTGACACACACACACATGCGTGCGCGCGCATACACACACACACACAGTTTTGAAAGTCTTCACTGAATACTTACTCTTTGTTGAGTACTTGGTAAAATAAGATGTGGAGACTACCTTGTAGAGCTCAAAATCTGTTGCATTGGGCTCAATCAATTGATAGTATTTTTTTCCCCGCTGATATGGTCCAGTAATTTTCTTTGGCAATAGTGCTATTCGCCTTTTATTATAAATCATTACCAAAGATACTATAAATGCTTTTATTTTTCCAAATAAGTGCTTCCTAGGGACACTTTCATATTCCTGGATTATGCTGTTTTTTAAGGGACATAGGTAATTATTCTAGCCATCCAAGCCACCCTTTTATATCCAAATTTATTGCAGGCAGCCATAATTACACCTAAGTATACTGATGCTTTCTTAGGACCTCCACGGCATATCCTGTTCTCGGCTAACTGCCTGCATCTGTTTCTGTCCCTGGCACTATAAATCAATCCACACAAACTCCGGGCTGCTAACGCCCTCATCTTCCCACTCCCATTCTCTGTTTACCGACAATAAAGACTCCCCATCATTCTAATAACAAGTGAACGAACCATTTTGTTTCTTTTCTCTGGCAGCAAGAAGCCATTCACCATGCTTGCTAGGTTCTATTTAGCAAATAGATGTTTGGTGACGGATTTAGCAGACTGGCAGGTCTCTAAATTCTGCAACAGAACAAATTGAATCAGGACTCCTGTTCTACGTTTTTGTTTTAGTGATATTGTGCAAAGAGTTCAATATAAAAACATCTCAATTGACCGACCAGGGACAAATCAATCAGGTTCTCATTCTGTAGTGCCTTCTCTGGCAGTTGGCTGACTGCAAAGAGAGAGTCAAAGCTTAGGTCATTCCACACAGAGAACTGGAAGAAACTATTAGCGAGGAGCAGTGGAGACAATCTCTTTGAGAATATTGTCTTGAGTGTGTGTAAACAAGGACAAATCACTTAAGAATATAAGGGCTCTGTGGTCATTCACTAAGAGGCCGAGATCTTCAGCTACCCAGAAAAAACTTCAGATCTGTGCTAAGTTATCAGCTGTGTAGCACTAATGGCCAAAGACAAGTATTGATAAGGAGTTGAAGAACCAGAAGTGCCCCCAACTAAAGCAGTGGGGACAAGGAGAAGTCGTTTGACCTCATACCTCCAAGGCTGAATGATAGGAGCTTACATTTTGGGCAGTCACTCAGTTCCTCCTGCTTAACCAAAGGGAGGAGCTGTGTTCCCTGAGCTGAACGTACAAAGATTCTTCCAATATCTCCTTTTTTTTTTTACTGTATTTCCAGTGTCTATAGGTAAATGTGGATCACAGATCAACACAAAGTTACTAATATCTGGTTGGTTCTGGAGGGGCACGGAAACATAGAAGCATTATTTGAGGCTGTGAGTTTTACGTTACTTTCCAACTTGCAATAATCATATTTAATAATTTTCATATTACAAACTAATCCCCATAATCCCCCATTAACTAAATAGGTTTAAACACCCTCTATTATCTATTCGGAATGGGATAGAAGAATTATCTAAGGTCACTAAAACTGCTTTAAAAAGTTGTGACTGGCTTCAGAGCTTAAGAACATTCCACTGGCAATTAGCAATCAAGTGGCAAAGAACCAGCTACCATTTTAACAGCATTCTAAAATTGTGCTTCTACAACTTATCTTCGAGTAATAGCTCGTAGGATATATCAGATTGCGAGAGAAACCATAGCAAATTACACATTAAGAATGCTGAACCATGTGAAGAATTTTCCATTCTTTCCAAATTTAATTGAAAATATCCTTTGAAGGATGCTTCACATGTGCAAATCACTTTTAATATAAAATTACAAGTAATCAAAATGTATTAATTATTCACATTTCTGTCCCATTTGGTTACATTTGGAAACTAGCTTTGACCCACAAATATGCAATACAAAATATCATTTTGCCATTGTTTGTTAAAATAACTGGTAATAATTATTTGAGCTCTCTAAGCATTCTTTTAATGACAGATAAGAACAGATATTAAAATAAGAAAGGAAGAGAGATGGAGAGAGAGGTTTATCTCTCCATCAATACTGAATTAGCTCCTCTCAGCGTCCCTACCCATCTTGGTCCCTAACCATGATGGTCCCCAACCTAGTGTCCTTTTGTTTCAGGTAGAAGCAATTTAAATCCTTCTTTGAGAAGGAAATAATTTCCTATGCCTCAAATTATCCTTAAGACTTTTCATATACACCAAAGAGCACACAATAAAAAAATAACCAGGTGGGGCTGGCTCAATGGCCCAGCAGTTAAGTTCGCATGTTCCGCTTCAGCAGCCTAGGGTTCTCTGGTTCAGATCCCGGGTGTGGACCTATGCACCACTTGTCAAGTCACACTGTGGTAGGTATCCCACATATAAAGTAGAGGAAGATGGGCACAGATGTTAGCTGAGGGCCAGTCTTCCTCAGCAAAAAGAGGAGGATTGGCAGCAGATGTTAGCTCAAGGCTAATTTTCCTCAAAAAAAATAAACAACAACAAGGCATATGAGGAACAATAACACACGATTGAAAGTCAAAAAATAAAATTATAGACAAGTGCAATAAACTGACAGGAGATCAAAATAATGAAGTGATCAGATGGACTTCATTATACTTGTGCTTAATATATTCAAGGAAATAAAAGACAAGACTGAAACTTTTCAGAAATGAACTAAAAGAAAGAGAATTGAATATAAATTCTAAAACTGACAAACATTAATAACAAGATCTCAGTGAGAGAGTTTAATAGCAGATTAGATACAGCTGAGAGAGAATTACTGCATTGGAGGTTGGTCAGAAGAAAATATCACATCAAACATGGAGAGACAAAAGGCTGGAAAATACAGTAAAGTGTATAGGAGACAAGGTGTGGATGTTGGACATGCAGAATTGTTGTCTAAGGTGGGGGGTGGCAAATGACCATGGATAATAGAGTGGGTAAGTGAATCATTGTATATCCACACAATGGAAATCTGTATAGAAACAGAGTAGATGAAATAGAGGTACATGCAATAATGTGTTTGAATCTGAACTAATACAGTGTTAAGCAAGAGCAGCCAGACAAACATAAATACAAACTACATAATTCCCTTCATATAAGGTCAGCAGTTAAAACGGACAACAGATCTATATTGTTTAGGGCTTTGCAATTAGGTGGAAAACTGTTTTAAATGCAAGAAGTTATTACTATTAAAATCATAATTATGGTTTCTTCTCAGGGCATATGAGAGGGCAGTGATTGAGAGAGGGGACAAGGTGACCTTCTGTGTTGCTGGCAATTTTCTTTTCCTTTTTTCGCCAGATGGTGATTACACTGATGTATTTGCTGTCTATAATTTATTGTATTGTCCATCTTTTCTGTGTATTTTGTGTTGTATTTCACAATAAGAGTGTTTTTTGGAAGTATTAAAACATAAGGAACTAGAAACTATTAAATACTGAAAACATTTTGTTCTAGTTTCTATTTTTCTTTTGAGTTTCTTTGGTGTATTCTTATTTTTAAATTTATACTTATTGTTCTCAATTGTATTTTTTTATATATCAACTTTTTAAAAAATCTGAATTTACCAATTTTTTTATTGCAATTTGATTTCACATCTTTGTCAGCAAGCCATGTGGTCTATTTTTTGACTATTTGTTGACTTTATTAGGAAGTACGTTCATAAATTGACATCACACTGTTTAATACTTCCAATATGTTAGACAGGAGTGGGATCAGGCATCTTTGCATGTTTTCAATGTTAGGGATTCATCTAGTTTTTCCCCCATTAAGTAAGACTCATGCTTTAAGATTGAGATAAAGGTCTATTAAGACATTAAGAAAATATTCTTATTTTTATTTCATTGAACATTTTAAACAATATAGGTGTTGAAATTTGATGAAGTTTATTTCATCATCTGTGGAGATGAGCAAATGTTTTTATCTCCTTAGATGTATAGATGTGGTGACATACATTAACGCATTTAAAAAATTTTGAAGCATCCTTGTATTCCAGGAGAAAGCTCAACCTCTACTGTGGCACAATGTGTTATTTCCTAGTGTGGCGGTGGGTTCTTTGTTTTAAAGTGTCCACATGGGTAGTGGGATTAACACTTAAATTGGTAGATTTTGAGTAAAGCAGATTGCCCTCCATAAAGTGGGTGGGCCTCATCCAATCAATTGAAGACCTTAATAGGACAAAGAGTGACTTTCAGCGACAAGATATTCTGCTAGTAGGCTGCCTTCAGACTTGACCTGTGTCTGTTCCTTGGCTCTCCAGACTGCCTGCCTACCCCACAGATTTTGTACTTGCACTTCCATGATTATGTGAGCAAATTCCTTAAAATAAATCTCTCTCTAAATATATGTATATACACATCCCATTGGTTCCATTTCTTTGGAGAACCTTGACTAATACTGACAGCCGAAGAAGATAGCACTGCTTGTTCACGCTGATGTCTGGGCTGATGCTGGTTTTCACGTCTCCGCTGAGACACCATGTTCTGTCTCTTCCATCTCCTCCAAGCCCCAGGCACACTCTGGCCCATCGGTGGCATCTTTAGTTGCTTCAAAGGTTGAAGATAACAACGTTATACATGTTTATGTTGTAACTGCATAAGTTTACTATATTTGAAGAAATCTTTACCTTAAAAATATAATATTTATTGTAGAAAAGTTTACAAAACATATACAAGCACCTCCACCACTCTCATTAAACCCTGAAACTCACACAAACACAGAAAGAACACCCAAGCAAATAAAACACCCCCACATTCCCACTTCTAGGACGATAACCATTTTAACTCACTTAATTAGATGTAAATATTCCATTTTCTATTTTTTCTGTGAGTTTATGTATATTTATAATAATATATGTATATTATAGTGTAATATGATACACTGTGTTTGCTGGAAATAAGACCACCTTGAACATAAGGTAATTGTCCACTTCCCAGTGAATATATCCAAAAACATGATAGGCAACTTAAATATATAAAGATGTAAGAACATAAAGGAATAGTCAAGTGTCTGCTTATGATATTTAATATTTAATTTAGTTACCCATATGTAATTTTTTACAATATATAAAATAAACAATTTATAAATATTACATTTTTCCACTCAGGTTTCATTATACAATTTTATTCAAAATCTCCACACGCATTTTGACATTTTTACTTCCGCACCTCGACAGCTCATTTGTGACTCACCAAAATCTTCCAGAATACATCATCTTCACATCCATCTGAAAGGTTTAAAGTATAACACTTTTGTCACTGGAAATGTTATCTTAAGTCAAAAGGACCCATTTACCTAATATTGGCCCCTGCTTTCTCTCATTCCACTGTAGCTGTCTACTCATGGTCTCCCAACCTCTACAATGCGGTCAGTTACCATTCTGCCTGTTAAGAAAGTCTTTCATAAAAGGCTTGTTTACAATGGCACTAAATACTATTCAATGTGAGGTCAGACAACCAGGAATATTTACTAAATTCACGTTACCTTTTTTCCTTTTTTGCCTATTTTTTGTGTTTCTGTTCCTTAACCTCCAGAAGCATCTAAATTTGCATTGTTTCCAATGATATCTTTCCCAAACAGTACTTTAAAGTACTGATGTGATTGGCAGATCAGAATACATATGGTAAATTTTTAAATGGAATCAGTGCACAACTCTCTGAAAGGCAATTTGGGGTCATAATACACATCTGATATTTGGGCGCAGTGTTTTATTTTTTACTCTGTTTTATTCAATATATTTCAAGCATCTTTAGATTTTGATGTTATATTTAACCAGCACCTTCTTGTTGGTCTGTGGGTTTTTTTTGATACTTCCCTGACGGAAAAACACAGGAATGAACCCTTTATAGCTATACCCTTGGAAATTCCATAGTTTCTTTCCTTAGCATAAATTCCTAGACATGCAAATGATATACATTTTCTTAAGGTTTTGATGTGCGTTTCCAAAATACACACCCAGATGTGTGAATTTATATTCCTTTCATCAAGAGTAAAAAGCTCCACGCCCCTCCAGCCTCACACAAACTGGGCATAATTATTTTTACCATTTACAAACTTATAGGATATAAGCAGTACATCGTTTTATTGTTAATTCACATTTGGTTACTACATTGTTAATTTGGGTATATGTGATGGGTCTTTAATCAGAGTCACACCCCCACTACACACACACTTGTGTGTGCACGCGCACACACACACACCACCACACACACACACACACACACACACACACACCCACACTGACTTTGGTCCGTAGTCTTGAACTGAAGCGTGTCTCAGTTATCTTTGTGTTTTGTGGGCTGACCAGATAGACGCTTCTTCTGGTCTGCAAAGGCTGGACCAATCTTTTGTGGGTTGGCTCATCAGTTTGTTGTCAGCTGGGGAGTTGTCTGATGGCTGGTCGCTCCAGGATGGCCTCCCTCACATGTCTGGTGGTGGGCCGGCTGTTGGCAAGAGTGGAGGGGTAGCTGGGCCACAAACCTTCATAATCGAGCAGGCTGCCCTGGGCTTCTTCACATGATGGCAGAAGCAAGAAGGCAGGTGCCACCATGTGAACACTTGAGTCTTTATTTTTGTCACATTTGTTATTGTCCCAGTTATCTATCAGGATGTGGGAGGACTACTCAAGTGTGTAAACATAGGGAGGCATGAGTCAATTTTGCAACAATCTGCCAGCGGCCTGGTTACAGTGGTTAAATCTATGATGTCTAAAATAAATCTAGGTTCAATTTCTGGTTCTGAAGCTTACAATGTGTGTGATTATGGACAAGTTACTAAACTCTCTGAGCCTCACCCTTCTAATCTCTACAGTAAGCCCAATACTATTAGCTATGGTATAACAGGGATGGTTATATAAAATAATGCATATAAAGTACGCAGCACAGAGATTCCACATCATGACAGCCCAAACACATCAACTACTGTTACTGAGTCAGATCCTGAGGGTTTGGTTTTTATTCTTTGTCATGAATTATTTCTATCCCTTATGGAAACATATCCCTGGTGTACCCACCCTCTGAATGCTGGCATGTGTAGACACACCCGAATCAAAGGGTGAACACAGCTTAGAGTCCAATGGGTCCATCGCTGTTTGAGTTAAGGACTGAATTACTCATCCTCCGTAAGTAGTGATATTTTTCCCCACCGGCTCACTGCGGGATTTATAATGTAGCCGCATCCATCATCCAACCTAGTTAGCAAACAGCAATGTGCTGACTTCCCCATGGGGAGATTACGCAGATCTCCTTCATTGTAAAAATGACACAGATAATTCTCCAGTACCACAATCTTTCATTAATATGTTGTAAGAGGAAATATGTGTGCAATCTGTTATCATGCATTTAGCCTCCATTCGAGAACTTTGCTTGCCAAAATCATAACTTCTCACATGATTTTATAAAAACATCCCAAGTTTCAGCGTTCCCCACCAACTTTTCTCTATGAAAGAGTCTGAGCCACCACTGCAATAGCTTCGTGAATGCTCTTCTTTCTTCCGCTTTTGCCCTTCATGGTCCATTCTCCGCACAGCAGCCAGAATGATCTTCAAAACACAACTTGGGTTGCCTACTGTTTCCCTAAGCTCCAAACCTGATGCGGCTACGTGCTGCTGATGCACAGACTCTGCAAACCTCATCTCCCCGGCGACTTTCTCAGATGGCTTCTCACGGGTTGTGTCAACAGGAGGGAGAGTGGCAGGCAGAGGGCGGGAGGAAGCCTGTTCCTTCCTGTTTCGGTGGCATGGTCCCGGGAGAAGCAGTGGGCTCCAACAGCAGCAACTGTGTTCAGAACCCAGCTTCTTTTGAAACTCCTAGAATCAGATTTGGCTTAGAGGCCCAGGACCCCCACAGAGGAGAAGCACTGGGTTGTGTCTCAGCCCAGACACCTGAGCATCAACATCGCAGGCTCCTCGTCTGTCTGTGTGCCTGAAGTCACAGCAAGAACTGGTTCCCATCCCCTGCGTGGGACGGTGAGCTCCAAATCCATGGGAGCCTCTCTGAGCTTAAGTTTTCTTAACCCCGACTCTTCCCCAAGCCTCAGAAATCATAGTTTCCTGCACTTATTATTTTGGGTGATCTTAGTGACATCCTTTTGCAGGTCTTTTGGTCTTCTAATGCCTCTGAAGATAATTCCTTATTATCTTCATTCTCTCTGTTTGAAACACCTAATGTATTCTCCACTTTCCTACTGAATACTGACTAATAGAGCATGGGTCTTGGGAGTTGTTTTAGGAATGGAAAGAGAGATTAAAAGATGGGATTCTGAGATTTTTCAGGTTATGCTCTCAGTCTTTAATGTGTCTCAGATTTCCTTCCTCCTGGAGAATGGGACACTGGTCATCCCAGCATGTGGTGGCATACAATTATGCACACCTGTTGTTGCTTAGGACAAAATGCCTTTTTATACCTGCTGGGACCACTTAGATCCGCAGCCGTGGGTCAAAGTTCCATTTCTCTCTGACCGCTGTTATCCCCTAATTTGACTTTGGGTCACTAGAAATTAACATCAAGTTGTTTCATCTATTTGATAATCCCTAAAAAACCAGGCGTTTCGTTTTCCTAGTATACAACTACCCAAGTAACTAGGTGGAGGTTTATTTGAGGAAGACAAAGAATGATTGAGCTCATATTCCTGACATTGTTCCAGGGGTCTGAAGTCAACCTGAAGAATAAGGGATGGCGTGATAAATGGGAATTTGGCCCATGTTCATGCCACAGGGGTCGAAGCAGCTCTGAAAACCACCCATGTGTAATTTCCATAGTTTCTGACTAATTACAATAGACATACTTGGCAATTAGCAGAATCCTTGCATTGCCCCCGGCCCATGGGGTGACGATATCTAGACAGGAAAACTAGGTGAAGCTGACCGAAGTCCTCTCTGCCAGAATAGGAAACCAGAAGTACCGCATCCTTGGGGATTCGCAGAGACTGGTGCCCGCTCCGAAGATTTCAAGATGCAGGGAGGGAAGCTCTCCATTTAACTTGCTTGTCGGCCGGTGCAGAAGGTTGAGTACTGGAGAATAAATGCTAACAATCATACGCTTAAGCAGCTGATTATTTCAGTGGCAGTTGCTGCCCCACATAAATAATAACTTTACTGAAGCAGATCACCACAGCTCCTGGTACCTTGTACGGGGTTATTGATCAGGGAAATGCCATTATTTGCTTCTGTACGACTCTGCAAGAACCATCAGACAAAGTTTTCTTCCTCTCAGCAGAGAACGTGCTCCTGGATGTTTTGCCTAGGGCAGTACAGACTCTTCCGCTCTATGTCACAATCTAGACTAGGGGTCAACAAACTTTTTCTTAAAGGATCAGATTGTAAGTATTTTAGGCTTACTGTCCATGTAATCTCTGTCCCAACGATTCAACTCTGCTAGTGTAGCTCAAAAGCAGCTGGAGACAATGAGTGGGTTTGGCTGCATTCTGATAAAACTTTATTTACACAAACAAGCCCCCAGCCCGTTATAATTTGCTGACTCCTGATCCAGAGCATAGGACTCTGATCATCTTAACATCTACAGGACACCACTCTGATCCTACACATTGAAAATCTCAATGTGGACATGACAGAGTAGTTAGCACATTTTTTAAAGAGCTTAAGGAGATTTTTGTTTACAAGGATGGGAGATAAACCTGCAAAAATGTAGGGACTTGCTGGTTGATCAAGTAAATGCAAATCTAATGGCTAGGAGCATGTTGGAATATCCCCTCCAATGTGAATATTTTGATGCACCTCATATGAATTTTTGGTAACAGTATATATACCACATTTGAGTGCCAGCTGATAATCCATAAAGGCTGCCAGTTGTAATAAGGTCCAGAATAACAAATTATTCTGTATGTATCTGGAAAACTCAATAGGAGAAACAGTACTGATCTCTGGGATTTGGAAACAAAACCCATGCTCTATTTGTGTTTGAAAATAATGTTTAGTCTTGAATTATTGGTAGAGGGATTCTAATAATTTCTATTAGATCTGGCTTGATGATTGCACTCTAAATATATCTTTGGTATCAAAACTGAATGTAGTCTCCTTGGTCTTTTACTTAGTGACAGAAGTAGGTGGCAAAATCCTTTAGACACCAGATTTAAAAAAAATAAGTCCACTTATAACCATCAGGTCTATTGCCATTAATAAATACTTCTTTGTTCCACACATGAGAATGCTCTGTTGCATACTTTAAATTTCGTATGCTCTGTTTTGTGTGTTTCTTTAGCTCTGGTAATGAATAATTTGCTGTCTTTGAGCCAATCAAGATTCTAAAATTTAATTTTTGTAAAATTAGGTCTTTATTCAAGTTCTCAGATTATATTTATGTGTTCTTTTCATTTTCAATACCTTTAAAATATTGAGTTTTGGGTACTAAATCATTGAGGTCTATAGAGAAAAGATGTATTTACCACTGGCATCTAAGAAAAATTGAAGCGTCTTAAAATCTTATTAAAACTCTCATCTTGGCTGAAATATAGTAGTCATATCATCACATATTTCATATCCATGATATATTAATAGGAAAACAAACTTATACATACCACACAACACCAGGTGCAGTAGATTTAGACAGGTATGGGTATAGATATAGATACAGATCTCATTCAGTTAAATTAGGTTTTCCTCATTTGTTCTTCATCAATTACATCTCTTAATACTTCTGGTATGGTCTTCAGACCTATTGCCAAAAATAAAGGATGTTTATTTCTGGTTTCCATTTTTTTCTGTGTTAATGCTAGAAAACAACATTTTAGAGAATACTTTTTCAATAGTTTCTTCTTTTTTCTGCATAGTGCTCACTTTTTCATACTATTTCTTTTTTTTTCCTGAGAAAGATTTGCCCTGAGCTAACATCTGTTGCCAATCTTCCTCCATTTTGTATGTGAGCTGCCGTCACAGCTTGGTCACTGACGAGTGGTGGAGCTCCACACCTGAGAACCAAACTTGGGCCACCAAAAGAGAGTGTGCCAAACTTAACCACTAGGCTTCTGGGGCTGGGCCAGTACTATTTTTCTTGATGGTGAAATGTAATAATATACATTAGGTTTCTCTACCTGTAATTTAATATAGCATTATGCTTGTTTATCAAAAAGCATCTAACACATTAAATTATGTACATTGTATCTGTCCAACTGTTTAGTATGTCATTCAAGAAAGGATAATGACTCATCTGTGTCCTTTGCACATGCTTGTTGGATATTCTGATAAGTGCATGTACTCATTATATGTAGAAGAGAATTAGCAATAAAAAGGGATAGGACAATATAAGGGATTACAACATGGATTGATTGCAAAAGGGTGGTGCTAAGTGGAAGACTGCAGATGCATACAGCCTGATTCCGTTTCCAACATTCCGGGAAAGGCAGAACTGTAAGGAGAGTAATCAGATTAGTAGTTTCAAAGGCCTGGGGGTGCAGAGAGGGATTAGGCTCAAGGGAGCATGTGAGAACTTCTTGGAGGGATGGAAGCATTCTACATCTTGATTAAAATGGTGGTTATGCCTCTGTATACATGTACTAAAACTCCTCTAAGTACAAACCTAGACAAAGTATGTAAATAATAACTACAAGAACCTAACTTATAAGAAAAGTGCAAGGGAGTGAATGCAAAAAATATGTTCCCCATCTTCCATGATTATTTCATTTATACCAAAAATAAATGTGATCTAATTACTGAATTATTTGGAACATCATGATATTATTTTTTTTATTCACTGCAGCAGGAAATTATTTGTAATTTGTTGGCCTGCAATGTTATTAAGTGAATGCTAGAGATTAGCACACTGGCTACAGGCTTAAAAAGAGTCTCCATTTTGACATTTAAATCCCTAATTTATAGATCCAAATATAATCTCACTACCTCCCTACTGGATCCTTGTCTTCAGTCTGCATCGGTGTGCTCATAATGTGCCGAACCATGGGCTTATTTCTATGCCCCTTTTGATCCACAATTTTGAAACTCATTCATTAGAAATAAAAATAAAAATACAAAACATTTAAGACATATACCTAACTTTTGCCTGTGTTAGTCATCAGTGTACAGGGAAGTGAAATACCAAGAGCCAAGATGAATTAAACAAATATGTCCTTACGAGACTTATAATCTCTTTTGCAGATTCAGAACCCAAAGCTCAACACGAGGTTTCCAAAGAGATATGGGCATAGCACCATGCAGATGGGAAGGAAAGAACAATTTTTGCCAAACTGGTTGACCAAAGGTCAAGAAATTATCAAACAAATGTGGCACGATAAATTTGATGGGGAAAATGGAGGGCGGGCACAAATAAAATGAGCTGGTTGCTCATATCAAAGAGGAAATATGATCAGAGATAGAAACAAAAATGCCAGAATGCAAAGGGCATTTTATTAACTTTTTGTTCTGTGTTTTTATTTCCTGTTCGGATGGGAAGAGAGACACGGGGAAAAATAAAGAGCAGAAGGAAGTGTTAGGAACTGAGTCATTTGCGTGAACCTTCCTGGGAAGGCTGCAAGGCGGTCACGGATAAAGCTATTAGCTACATTGTACACTAAACTTCTAATTAAGGTCTTGATGCCCAGGAGGAACAGCGAGAAATGTGGGGCTTTCCAGCAGAGAAGCAGCAACCCCAGGTGGATAGGTGCATTAAGCATTAAGCCTCTCACAGCCGGAACAGCTTGATACTGTGTGTGTCCAAGCCTGCTCTGCTGGCCGCGGTATAAGCTTCTGGAATCCAGGACACGGTCTCTCAGGGGCCCTGACTGTGGAGAAAGGGGGACGGGATAATATTTCTAAAAGTCTTAGAGGATACCACAGAGCTTTTGGAAAAGTGATGTCACTTATTTTAGACAGAGAATTATATATTTAAAGGTGAAATTTTATATTTTTATGTGACAAGAACGAGTTGTCATGGTCTCTTTGGATTGGATCTGATAAATCATCTTTTTCTAAACCTCTTATTTCCCAGGTGAGAATACTGAGTTTAATTGTTTTGCCTAAAGCCATACAAGTTTAATGACGGAATTGGGGGTATCCCTAATTCCCAGAATAATTATCTTTTCTCTACGCTATTGCTAAATACTCTTATACTTGGGAATGTGAAGTAAGTGATGCTTGATTAATTAACATCTCAGGCCTTGTTCTCCTAACTCTGGTTACCTGTGCCCTGGGGAATTCAGTCAGTGCCTCCTGGGCGTTCAAGAAAGTATACTTGCACAAGAAGAAGAAAATAAGGGATTTTAGCCCAAAGAAGCCCAATGTAGTGACAGATTAATCATAATAAACTACTCAGCATCGTCCATGGACTCAGCTACCTCCATTCACACTTAAGAGGCGTCTTCCTTTCCCCGTTGGCAGAAATGGTTCTCCTTTCTGGAGTCTTTCCACGTCTAAAAGGAAGACATCCTCTAGAAGTCTACCAGGAATACCATGAGCTCCTTGAATTCAGTCAGCAGCATTCCTTAACTGTTTGGATTAGGAACATTCTTCCCGAGTGTTGGGTATCTGTCATGTGCTGCTCCAGTGGCCGGCCCCACCCTCTCCGTCCTGTTCTGTAGCCCGAGGGTGTCTGCCCAGCCTCTGGCTTCTAGTGAGTTCCGAGGAGTTCCTGCAGAGAGTGGAGGCAGAGAGGAAAATGCGGTTGGTGTATTGAGTTCTCCTGGCTCCCTCCTAAGGGCTGGCTTTTACCCGTGAGCAAAGGTCAAAGAATTCTACGGTAAAAAATAATGGAAGCACATAATTAAGGAATTGGCCCAGAGCAAGGGTAGAAGAAATATTTCTCAAGGACATTGGGAAGCCACCAGTTTTTTTGAAATGGACATTTTTTAAATGGCACCAGAAAGAAGAGTTCCCCAAAACCTGGAAAGAAAACAGCCCTGCAAATTAATCTCCTGCCATGCTTTAGGGACACACTTAATGACCGTGTGCAAATGCAGGTGTGATACAGCCCAGTTAAGGGGACACTAGAGAGCAGAGGCCACAGTGTTGAAAATTAGAGAACTATGTACACACAAGTCCCTTAGAAAAAGTCAAAGAAACTCAGTGTTGACCAAATGGGGGAAAAAAAGTAAAAAGCTGTCCTCATTTTTTTTCCCTCCAGACATCTATGTACTCACATGTACCTTCCTCAAACGACAGCTTGCAAAAGAGCTGGCTTAGCCGCCTCAGAGGAAAATGGCAGTGGAATAGCAAATTGGGCAGGCAAATTCATTTATTCTGCTATTTGAGGGCATTTACAGGGAGAGAGTGGCAGAGGGCCGGGCAACTGCCAGCCTCAGTGAGAAGGCTCCTGTGCGCCCAGACATCGAGGCAGGGTCGGCGGCTCGCCTGGCAGGCTGGCCGTAATTTGTGAGAGTCATTTAACAACAGAGCTGCCACACTTTAGCCACTCTGGAACTGTCTGAAGAGCATTTCGCCATTTCTTTCCAAATGAAGATTAAGCTTTTTGCCAGATAAGCGAGAAAAAGACTGAATAAAAACCAGAAGTCGGCCAATTGATGTCGGGAAAAGATTGCATGGTCGGAGTGACTTTTCTCATTCCTAAAGACTGTCGGCAACTTCCAGAATGTTACAGGGACCCAGCAGGCTTCCAATCTGTGTGTTTTGTTTTTGAGAAATCCAGGACAAGCCCTGAGCTCTTGCAGTTGGTTTTAGAAGACCGCTCGACCTTGTCATTTGCTGACCTAAATTTTCTCTTTTTATAGCTGGATGCACTGAACTTGCTCTGTTTTGATCTGTTACCATTTGGTTAAACAGTTCAATGGTTAAACAAATTTACATTTTCTGTATAAGAAAACAGGAGAAATGCCCTCACATTAATCAGTCTGATGCATGTTCTAACAAGGAAGAATGTGGACGTTAACTAGCATATCCCCTTATGTAGGAGGTGTTCTGCTGTGACAATATTCCAGAACCACGCATTGGTTCTAGGCAACGGTGTCTAGAACCAGTAGCTCCCACCAACAGATGGTGCTCCGGGCCTTGGGCATTGACACACTTCCCTACCTCCTCAGCCAACAGGTGTTGAGGTAGAAGCAACATGATTCCTTGAACATTAAGGGAATTTAGAGACTATAAGACGGAGTCATCTCTGAAGAAGGTGCCAGCGAGAGTGATATTGCGATCAACATGATGCCAGTCATGAGTCACTGACGTCAGAGATGGGACGATGAGTCCTATATATACCTAAGGATCCTACAAGCTCCTAGAGAACTGAGTACATGCTAATCCTAATATGCCACCAATCTTTTAGGGAAATTTTCTCTAAGTCTAAAATTTGTGGATGAAATTGTCTCAATCCAGAACATTTCAAACATTGAAACATTTAGATAGATGTAATGAAGTTATCTTGCTGATGTTTCAGGTGAAAATATGTTAGCATTCAATATAACATTTCATGAAATCTCCTTTTAGCAAATGAGATGAATTCATTTGCATTTTCCTCTGCATGATCATCACATGATCTATTTTTTCCTTGTCCCGTGATATCAAGGTGGATAAAGCAGAGTCAGACTGTCTGCTATTTGGCTGTTTGCACAATTTTTCTAATCCTCTGAGTGTTGGTTACATAGGGAAAAATAAATTAGATATTCTAGGAAAAGAACGTAGTTTTACAGTTTTAATCGGGTCAACAGATTCTCCCAGGGCCATGTGCTTAGGCTGCCGCACAGATTTTAGGGTTTGGGGAGTGATGTATCATTCAATTAAACTGTGAAGCTATTTACTAAACATAGCAAGAATATAATACACATCTCTTATATTGAAATAAATTAGGAAATTAATTTTAATGGAATTATTTTAACATTTTAAGTGGAAAACCAGTGGGTTATAGATCTTAGAGAAAGTCAAGGAAGAAGAATGTGAATTAGCGTAACTGATAAAAGCCCACGCAGGTCCCTACAAGCATTATTATAAATTAGTCTTAACAATAAACCTTGGCTTCACAAGCTCTTATAAGTGATTTAAAGTTCTGCTCAACATTCACGGCTTAAAAACAAATATCTGACTTAACATTACCCAGGAGGCAGACAATTTAAAAGAGTTTTTAACAATTGAAAGGTGGAAATACATCGTGTAATGATTGCAAAAGGAATAAGAAAGGCATGATTTCTGTTGCTTTAAAGGCTTAGAGGCGATGCCATATTCAGCAGGAATGACTGTGTGTGGGACCTGACTATAGGTGGTATCGCTGTTTGACCTAAACTGCTCCATGGTTCAAACGCATTTCTGAGGGTGCATGCTGAGGTGGTTGAGGTAAGCAGTGATGTTTAGGGTTCTGGAAACTTAAAGGTGGTAAGGATAAAGATCCAGCCCAGAGGATGCTGTGGTCCTGAAAATGCGTCATATTTGGGATTTACCCAGTTATATACGGCAACCTCTGTGAAGCCTAAAGAGATAACTAAAAGTTTTAATTCTAAGGTCTTAATGTTTACTTGAAGGAGAACCTTGTCATTCAATGCTTCTGGCAGGAAGAAAAATCATGTGGATTACTTCCAGACAGATTATTTAGAGTGTAGATAAAGAACTACTTTGTGTGGAAGCCTGCTGGATTGGATGTCTCTGGCCTGAGGGCTGGCCTGGCTCCTCCAGCCTTGAGAAAAGTCTCCTCACTTCTCTGGGTTTTGGTCTCTCCATAGATCCAATGAGCTGATGTCTGAAGTTTCTTCAGCTCTAAAATTCAATACTGTGATTTCTAATTATTTTACTAAAGTATATATATAAAGCACATAAGTGCTCTAATAGTAAATGTACAACTTGCTGAATTTTTATGTATACATGCCACCATTTAGATCAAAACGTAGACCTTTCGGGAAGTATCTCATGTCCCTGCCCAGTCGTCTCAGGCTCTCCACAAGATAACTACAACACCGACTCCTATAACCATTGGTTAGTTTAGTCTGTTCTTTTCACCAGAGATAGAGAGTATGAGGCCAAAATTATTTTGTAATTTACCCACGGTATTAACACTAATAATCACTTAGTAAAACATGTGATACATACCAGGTCCTTATTCATATTCAATAAATTATCAAAAACATTATTGAATTAATAACTTTTTATTTCAAATGTTAGAAACTAAGAAAGTTATAAATGGTGACGGTGCATATTTCTTTTTTGGCTATCATAAACGATAGGACACTGAGTCACAATGATTTCTTTAGGTGCAGTCAAAATTTAAAAATTAACCTTTAATGATCCCTTCTAGACAGAGAAAATTAGCCATTTTCTTTTTTATAAATAATTAAAATTGAAAGGAAAAAGGCACAATTATTTATGTAACCTCAGAATCACCTAATATTTGTCTTGTGTTTTACTTCCAATCCCACACCATTTTTAAACCACTCTAAGCTATCCACGCTTCCACCTCCTTAAAATCAGAACACTAAATACACAGCTTCGTTTATCTTGAAGCACAGCCAATGTACATTTATTAAATGGCGTTTAAAACAAGATTGGCCTCCTGGGCATTTTCAGCTGGCATTGTTCTGTCCAACCCTGTGCATTGTTGCATCTATCACCACTCCTGTGTTCCCCTCAGCAGAGCACAGCTCCTCTCTCTGTCCTACTGTCCATGTTGTACTTCTGAGGACATTAAAGATGAGGCAGGATGGGGGGCTAAAGAGAGTCAGCTCAGCACAGTACAATAGAGTGCTTTCAAGTAAATAGGACAAACGATTTTTGCCATTGTCATATCACTCCTGGCAAAGGATCAGAGGTCACACCTTCATAGAACTGTTCTGTTGACGTTGCCAGTTTTACCTCATTCTGATGCGACTCCGACCCACACTCAGAGGAGCTCCAAGGAGGGGCTCAAGGATGGGCGTCATATCCACAGTCTGTCCCCTCTTTGGAGGGTTCTTTTCTGTTCAGTGTTGTGAATTTGAGACAAAACTGAAGCTGAGCCTTCAACAGCACAAGCTTTCATTCAATGGCCAGAGAATGGAGAATTGGGAACTACGTCAGGTCAAGTTGGACTGCCAAGTTGCCTTCAACCGGTTTTAACTGGTTTCGGCTGTATGTCTCAGGCGTCTCCTCCTTCCTCTATTTGTGGTTTCCTGTAACCCAGAGAGAACATGCTAGGCTTGTTCTGAGCAGGGTGGGGTTAATGTCTCAGGGGGCCAGGGGCTGGGGTGACGTTGATATCCCTCTGGAGGACAATGTCTATATTTGTCTGAAGATTCCGATCACGGAATTAGTACTTGTTCAGCTTTTCAGAAGGATAGTAAGAGTGTGTGGGTGTGTGTGTGTGTGTAATACCTGGTACCTCAGTAGTATTTGCAGTATTAGGTCTCACATGTCAACTACCATTCCAGATCCTTCTTCAACTGTTCCATTCTATCCCTCTATCTCATTGTTGTAAATTTTGTTTTCCTTTTGGGGTCCTGCACTGGGTCCCAAACATAGGAAACAACTTGCTTATTCCTGCTTTTTTGTATTTCATAAGGATCGTCTGCATCAGTAACTTCACTTCCAACCTCAGGGGGTGTAGACATATGCACCCGTGTGAGTAGAGTCCGTCTTACGGGAGGTGTAGGCCCAGCTACAGTAGATCTGACAGGAGACAGGGAAGCCCCTTCTAGGATGGCAGTGACAGCTTACCAATTACTCCTTGCTCCAAATGCCAAGGTGAGAATTTTTGATTTATGTAAAGGCCACGTCCTTTCTATTCTGTTCAAATATAAGTTGTTTAAATCGGCTGAGCACCCTTGAAGTGGGATCTGTGGTTTTAAACCAAGCCCCTCACTAATGTGAGAGTTTAGCAAATTGGAGATATGTTTTTTTTTCCTCTTTGAATGTGAAACACAATTTTATACAAGGAGAAATACTTAGTGTAAAGCTAGGAATGCTAGTCTGGGAGCTACTAGACAGGGAGCCTGTCTGAGCAGACAAGTCTTGATGGTTGGGGACACCCAGCACAAGCAGATATGATGTTTTTACAATGTATAGCTTGTATCTTGTATAACATTAAAGCTGATACAATGACATTATTGTGTGTGTCAGGAACTTCCTGAAAATCCACAGGAAGGGATCCTGGACTCAACTTAGAGTGGACAGCATCGAATGACTGCTTCCTATTCGAGACTTGCTTCAAAAAATTCCCCTTAGACCCTCATCTGTGTGTACACTAACCCTAGACTGTCCCCCGTGGAACCTGCCCAATTCTACCAAGTCCCGCCGTGAAATTTCCACTTCAAATCAAACTCCGCAAACCCCAACATGTCACGCCTGTGCTCTCCCCTTTCCGAGATAGAAAGACTTTGTCAAGATAGTGAGTGATCTCCTGCAACTTAACTTTGCTTAGCAATACTTTATCTTCGGTAGTATTATCAGGGAACAAGCATCCAATTTGTATATTTCAGACATTTACAACATATTAAAATTATAGACAATACAGGGATGCACATCTTTCTGTGTAATTGCATATACACTCTGACGCTCTGCCTTTTTGTTTCAGCTCTCATACTGGAAACAAGTGTCCTTTTCATGATATGTTTAGTGACATGTTTTCCTTAGTTTTGTGCCTTTTCTCATTGATTTCGCTGTTTCAAATGACCTCAAGCCTAGTGCTGAAGCGCTGCCTGGTGTTGCTAAGTGTAAGAAGGCTGTGATGTGCCTGAAAGAGAAAATCTGTTAGATGAGCTTCATTCAGTGGGTTGTAATGATGTTGGCTGTGAGCTCAAGGTTAATGAATCAAAAATACACATTAAATAAGGTGTCTTTAAGCAGAAACACACATAAAAACATCGTGTTTGGTCATTTGATGAAAATGTCATGACCAGAGGCTTGTAGGAACGTAACCCAGTATTTCCCCTGGGAGCAGTGGCTCATGTTCACTAATTCACCATTTGTGGCAATTTTATGGAACGTAACTTCCACAAACAATCGGAACCAACGGTATATATGTGAATATTTTCCTAAGATAAAATCTTAGAAGTAGTTTTACGATATCAGACAGTATGCACCTCTTTAAGGTTTTTGTAATATAGCAAATTTGTCATCTGGAAAGTTTGCAAACATCCGCATTCCCGAGAAGAAGCGGTGAGTTTCAGTGTTCCTTCGTCTGCTTCCCAGTGTCAGTGCCGCTGTCCACATCCTGCTGAGGTACTGTGTGGAAAGGACCTAGTCTGTTTAATACGCATTTGGTTTCTTTTAAAATACATCTAGGAAACTGAAAATAGTATATTGAAATAACGTAATGCCACTGACCAAAAAGCAGTAACAGCTACGTAAAAAGATTGTTAAATTGTGCTTCCAACTACTCCTTAATTCTTTAAATGCAAAATGCACATTACATGGGAACAAACGAACAACACAAGGAACCATCTTAGTACATCAAAAACATTACTTGCCCTTTAAATTTTATATCTAGAAATTGTAATTTTTGCCATGTCAACTCAAGTATGCTAATTATAAAAGTATAGTTCATGTTACACAGTTAAAACCCAACTTCAAAATAGTTAATCTAGTCAAAAACAATTATTTCAAAAAGGAAGGTCTCTTTATTGGGCATTAAAACACCTGTCAGTATTTTCACTACTGTATTCATAAGGGCTCCAACAGCTTACAAATTAAGGGTGGCTAATGCCTAATCTCTTTGCCAGGTCCTCTTTCTATTTCCAAGCTTGTGGCTATACAGTAGCCGGAATATTTTATAGCAGATCTGTGGCTTTACGTAGCCAATCTGTGACATTTTCCTGAAGAAGAGTCAGTTGGCTTCTGTAACAGTAACTGTTTCCCAACTTGTTATTTACTCGGGCATAAAAGGTCTCCAGAAGTATATTGTGAGGCAAAAGTGAAATATTGTCTTTTGTGAGAGAAACAGAATCATGGTTAATAATTTCATAATATTCCTTGTACAGGATTAAAAAAAAAAACGTTTATGTGAGCTCTAATTGGATCTGTCCAAAGCTGGAGCTGAAAACAAATGTCCAAACAGGGCAGATTCAATTCATTTTCTGCTTGCTTTTAATTTCCTGGAGAAGATATGGGTGGAGTAGGGGAGCAGATGGATTGTGTGACTGCATAACTGTTCCGTAACACCTTGTCAGAGAAAGGAACACACGCCTTTCACAGATGAACAGTGCTGACCATCTAGAAAATTGAATAAATGTTCTGAGAAGTTCATTTTGATCAGTGAGTAAGGAGAGAACTGAATGGAAAGGGTTTTTTTTTTTACAGAACAAAATAGAACGAAAATTTTGGAAGATCAATGAGGCCAAATTTTGTAGAAAGAAGCTTCCTACAATGCTGAAATTACAATACGAAATATAAAGGATAAAGCTGCATGCAACTTTTTTCAGTTAATTGCAAAATGTAACAGATAAATTGCATCTTGAAAGAAATACTATAAACAGTTCGATTTCTCTTTGAAATTGTATTACAGTTCTGTGGAAAAACAGTTCTTGTCTAGAATACTGTTTTCCTGCAGCTGTTCTGCGTTTAAGCTAATTGGCCACTGGATGTCACTACTTCACATTAACCTGTAAAAAACTTAAATTATAGAATGTTTTAAATAGTTTTTGGGTTTATCAACCCTCTGAAATGTCACCTTCCAGAAGGAAATGTTTGAAATCAATTCAAATTAAGATTATTTGGCTATGCCTAAGAACAATTTAAAGAAAGAGTACAAACAATACTTGAGATAATTTAAGCCTGAAAAAAATAGAAACGGGGTTTAAAGAGGATTTGGGTTACAGCTCTCATTTATTTCAACATTGCCTTATGTATTGATGTAATGACAGGTTTTAAGTTCATTTTTTGGCAATCTAGTAAAATATATGTGTGACTCAACTTTCAAAGTTGGTAGGTGGTTTTGCCTCGTGAGTATGGCTCAAGAATAGAGTTGTAAGAGCTGTTGAAGATGTTCAAAACTCTTCTCTTTGATCCTCAGAAATGGCAATGACGCAGGACAGAGAAGATAAATCACTTAGCTAGGGCCACATGGCTGGTTAGTTTCAGAGCAGAGACTGGACCCACATAAAATGGAGAACTTGACATAAAATGTCCATTGCACTCTCCCTATCAGTCCGCTAAGTCATGTTTGCTAAAACATAAAAATAGACAAGGACTTCTTACTGTCATTCCCTGGTGCAGTGTTTTTCAAGTGTTAATGTTCATCAAAGAAGTTATGTTGCTGGTTTAAAGAGCAGAGTTCTAGAACCTATTAGTGATTCTGATTCAGATGCTGAGGGAGAGCCTGAGAATTTGTATTTTAAACGAACATCCCAGCTTATTCTGATGCCGATGGCCTAAAATCCCTGTGAAGAACAGTGCTTTAGATCACCTCAGAGACGAAATTCATTTGGATATGATGCCTCCTTGGGCATAACTGGGCCTGTGGGTACCTCCATCATTTTAGAACACCAGAATGTAAGTGAAAGGGATGTTTATGATTGTGATAGCTTTGAATCTTCAGAAATACATGCATGTGAAAATAATTTCAAAATCGTAGACTATAAGAATTGTCAAAGCTACATTTTTAAGTAGGGTTTATTGAGGTCAATTTTATATGAAGCGAAATTCGCCTTTTATAGTTGTAAATCTTGATGAGTTTTGACAATATTAGCAGTCATGTAACCACCAATACACAATCACCCCCAAACTTTCTCTTGAGTTTGCAGTCAATCCTCTCCCTTTATCCACAGCCCGTGGCAATCACTGAACTGTTCTGCCCCTGTAGTTTCGTGTGGCCCAGAGAGCCAAAAAAGTAAGTCATACGATAGATATCCTTTTGTGTCTGGGTTCTTTCCCTTAGGGTAATGTAGATTCATCCATGCTGTTGCATATATCAGTAGTTTTTTTTTCTTATCACGAGTTTTGTTTCATTGTATGAATGTGTCATAATTTTTCCTTTTGCCAGTGGATGGGTGTTTGGGTTGTAAAAAAGCTTCAGCAAATAAATCTACTCTAAACAGGAAATGACAGCTCTTTGTATGGACACCTATTTTTGTTTCTTTTAGATAAATTTTTAGGAGTGGGATTGTTTTGTCTTGTGATAAGTGATGTTTATCTTTATAAGAAACTGACAAATTTTTCCAGTAGCTAAACCCTTTTGCATTCACACTTGCAATGTGACAGAGTTTCAGATGCTCCACATCCTCCCAGCATGTGACATTGTCAGGTTTCTTTCTTTAAAAAATAATACTCATCAGAGTGTGTATACGTTGGATTCTCATTGTGCTCTTAATTAGCATTTCCCTAATTTCTAATGATATTAAACATCCTCCATAAAGCGCCTGTTCAAATACTTCATGCCTGTTGTATTGGATCATTTGCTGCCTTCTTTTTTTAGCCTCTTCCTCCTTCATTTTCTTCTCTTTTGAGTTTAAAGAGTTTGTTATATTCAGGGAACTATTTCTACATCAGATATGTGTTTTGCAAGTATTTTCTCCAGTCTTCACCTAACTGTTTCACTTTCTTAGTGTGTTAGCTAATAAACTTTGCTCGATCTAGGAACACAAGCATTTTCTCCTATTTTTCTTCTGGCAGTTTTATTTTTTCCACTTTTACATTTCATTAAATAATATGTTTAACGTCAATTTTCCATAAATTGCAAGGTAAGGGAGAGATTCATTTTTCCCCAATGGTTTCAGCATCATTTCAGGAGAAAACTATCCTTTCTTCACTGAATTCCTGTTGCACCTTTGTCAGAAATTGATGGCTTTTGTAGGTGTGCTGTATTTCTAGACTTTGCACTGCTCGATTTGTCTATTCTAATGCCAATATCACACTGCTATACTCACTGCGGTTTTATTATACACCTAAAATCACGTGTCTGTGTTCTTATTGTTTGTGCTTATTTTCCAAAATAGTTTCACCGTTGTAGTTTCTTTGCTTTTTTTGGTATAAATTTTAACATCAGTTCGTCAATTTCTATCAAAAATTTTGCTTGGGATTAGCATTACCACTATGGGAAGAATTGGTGAGTAGCAATATTTAAGCTTCCAACCTATGAACATGATATATCTGCCCATTTATTTAGGCTTGCTTTATTTACATTCTCTCAACAAAGCTTTGTAGTTTTCAGCGTATACATTTTGAGGGTATTTTATTAAATATACCCTAAGCATTTCTTTTGGTGTTGCTAACATATTTATTTTCTAATTCTAATTTCCAAATGTTCGTTGCAATTGTATAAAAATATAATTGATCTTTCTATATTGACTTTGAACCCTGACAATCACTTATTAGTTCTAGTAGCTTTTAAAATAGATTATGATTATATCATCTATGAATAAATTCAGTTTTATTTCTTCCTTTCCAATCCACATGCCTTTCATTTTCTATTCTTGCATCATTTCCCTGGATACAACCTACAGTACAACTTTTAACAGAAGTAGTAAAAATTGGATGTACTCTTCTTGTTTCTGGTCCTAAGGAAAGCATGCAGTCTTTCACGTCTAAACATCCCGTGAATGTCAGTATCACTTATGCACTTTATGAAGCTGAGGAAGGGAGGAAGTCACTTTTCGTTCCTAATTTGAAGGTCCTTTGATCAGGAATGGACGCTGGATTTTGTTAAATGCTTATACGCATTGATTTAGAGAACAACATGGTATTTTTTCTTTCCAGTTTGTTAATGTTGTGAGTTGCGTCAATTGATTTTCTAGTATTAAACCGCCTTTGTGTTCCTGGGATGAATGCCAATGGTCAAGATGGAGTACTGTTGTATATATTGCTAGATTCAAAATTTGTGTTTCTGTGTTCACGAGAGATATTCGTGTGTAGTTTTCTTTTCTTATCATGCTTTCGTCTGACTTTGGTTTCAGGATAATGCTGGCATCATAGAACAGGAAGGTAAGTATGCCCACATCTTCAATTTTCTAGAAGAATTTATGTAGAATTCTTATTATTTTTTCTTTTAATCTTTAGAATATTTCACCATAGATACCCAAGGACCTGAAGGTAACTGTCATTCTTGAGGGAATATTTTTAAGTACAAATTCAATTTCCTTAATAGTGATAGGACTATTCGGTTTATCTCTTACTTCTTAAATGAACTTTGGAAGTTTGTATCTTTTGTGATATTTATATATTTGTCTATTCACCTAAGTTGTTGATTTATTAGGATAAATCTCTACCATATTTTCTTATTATTCTTTTAACATTCATAGATAGGCTGTCTAATGATGTCATCTACCTCAGATTTTGTGTCTTCTCTCTTTCTTTTTCTTCCTGATCAGTCTGACTAGAGTTTCATCAATTTTTTTTTTCTTCTCAAACAACCAGGTTTGGTTTCATTGATTTTCTCTATAGTTTTCTATTATGTTTTCCACTGTGATGATTATTTCCTTTTATCAATTAAATTTGCATTACATTTGCTTGCTTTATTCCTCCAGTGTTTTAAGGTGAAAAATGGGGTCACTAAGTTGGGAATATTCTTCTGTTCTGATATTGACAGATAGTACTAAAAATTTTACTCAATTGCTTTAGTGTTACTGCACACGTTTTAATATAGTGTGTTTTCTTAATCATTCTGTTTTAAATATTTTCTTATTTCCTTTTTGATTTCTTCTTTGAACCTAGGATTATTTATAAATATACTGTTTAGTTTCCAAATGTTTGGGAGTTTTCCAGAAATATTAATGCTATTAATTTGTAATTTAATACCATTTTAGTCAAAGAACAACTTTCATGACTTGAAGCAGATGAGAAATCTGCTATAATTCTTATTTTTGCTCCTTTCTACATAAATGTACCTTTTGGGGGGGCTGCTTTTATGAGTTTCTCTTTATCACTATTTTTGAGCAATTTGATTCTTATATTTTCTTCGTTTCCTTTGCATTAAACCGATTTAGAAAATAATTGACCATTATACCTTCAAGTATCTTTTCTGTCCCCACCTCTTTCTCTTCTTTGTTGGAAACTTCAGCGAAACCTGTATTAGGCAACTTGAATCATTCTACTTTTTGCTGAGGCTTTTGAAAATTTTTATTTGCTTATATTTTCTCTCTCTCTTTCATTTTTGATAGTTTATATTGATATGTATTCAAATTAACTAATCTTTTATTCTGAAATGCCTAATTTGCCATTAATCTCATCCGATATATTTCCATCTGGTACAGCGTAATTTTCATTAGTATAATTTTGAGGGATTTTTATGTCTCTACTTAATTTTTTGAAATATAGAATACAGCTATAATAACTCTTAGTGTATTTGGCTAGTAATTCTGATATCTGTGCCAGTTCTGGTTAGGTTTTGATCAAATGAGGTATATTCTTATTACTAGACATTATTCCAAATATTTTGCTTTTATTAGCTCAATTAATCCTCACAGGAAACCTTAGAGATGGGAATAATTATCATCCCTATTTAAGATGAAGAAGCCAAAGTACAGGATAGAAAAGTTAAGTAACTTGCCCAAGATCACACAGTTAATATGTAGGCTGGGATTTCAAACCTAATCTGTTCTGTACTGCCTGTAGAAAGTGAATATGATGAATAATAAACAGAATTCAAATAAAGTTAATCCATCAAATTTTTAAAGATTTCCTCAGCAGTTTGCATAGCCTTTCAGTAGAAAGTATGGCTTATTCTTTGTGTTTTAATGATTAAAAAGATTAAATAACTGTAAATACCCTGAAATCCACCAGGACATGAAGATAGACTGCTTAATAAAGCATGCTTCATTATCACAAATTTCCGTGTTGATTTGTAAGACAAACTACACAAACAAAGCTTGAAAACTTACTCTGAATGTCAAAGATAATGCTTAAAATAGTGACCATGTAAAGTTCCCGTGCATAATCTGCCTATATTCCTTCAAAATAATCTCCTAAAATAATTTACGGAATAACATCAAGAACAAAAAAGTCATTGTCTATGATGCACGGACCTATAAAGATACCAATGATTGTTTCAACTTACATTAAAGAGGAGGCGATATCAAGTATGGGAAGTGAATTGGCTTTTTAATGTAGTTTTTGAAATTATTCAACGCGGACCACATTGTTTGGACTACAGCATGGAGAATGGTGTTGCACCCTTCAGATCTGTGTGTGTCTTTCCCTTGTCACTCACAAGGTGATTTGACATTGTGCAAGTGGCTAAACCTCTGGAATTTACACCATTTATCTGTAAAATGGAAGTTTTGATAATATAAGTCCCTAGAGAGAGCAAAGTATTTGACTATTACATTGGGTAAACATCTTGATGTCACATAGAAAGCAGCGAATAAGTTGTGGCTTTCTCTTGTTTGTCTTTTATTTCATGGCAATCATCAATCGATTAATTAATCAATAAAATTGTTTCCCTTGAAACTGAGCAGAAAAATGCCTCACATCCTTCACCAGTGTAGTAGGTCTCACTGCTCTCTATGTCATTTGCTATCAATTTTCCGACAATTCTGACATTCTTACTTTTCGTAGTCTAATTTTCAATTGTATTCGCTAGGTATCTACAATATAAAAATATTGGAAATCCATTCTACTGAGATGCATAGCTGAATCTATTCTTTCCTTGACTTCCATGTGAGATTGGGTTGAACCACATTTCCCCACCATCAGATGTCCAAGGCATTCACCTGAAACTTATATTCATATGGTCTCCGATGGATCAAAGTATCTGCATCTCCTTCAATCATCCACTTCAGGATGCTTCTCAGTCCCATGGGATACTGTGTGTTTCACTAAACTGGCCCATAGTCACTCTCTTAGTCCCACAAAGGATAGTGCTGTGTGTGATGGTCTGTTCTGAAGGGAGGGCAGTGAGGAAGTGGTGTCAAGGCGAGAGAAGCAATGGTGTTCATCGCCCAATGACCTCCTTCTCTCTGGGTGATCTTTTATTTGGCTGTTTTCATTTACCTGGCCTCTTCTCCTCTTTCTCCGTTTTCACTCATTTCTTCCCTCTCTACAAGCTTCATCCCCAAATTCTCCTTCATTTTCCATGTGAAGCCTCTGTTATCGCTTTTGTTGGTTTGGATCTACAAGCCCATTTCCTGAGTGTCTAACATCCTCTGTCTTCCATCTAAGATGATTTTCCAGCATATTAAAAAAAAAAGTTATTTTTAAAGAGGATTTTTGTATTTCCTGTTAAGATTTTTAAAATTTAAAATATTCTCTTTCAAAGAAAAAAATGAGGACTACTTCCATCAATCTTGATTCTCTCCCAAAATAATATTGTTCTCTTTTTTTCTTATACTGAGTTACTCCTTGAACGATCAGGCTGCATTTGTTTCATCACCCTCACCAGCTTTCACTAATGAGGGAACAATAAACTAGGTTCCACCAGTGTATCTCCACTGGAACTCTTCTCTTAGTAACAATGAGTGAAGTTATCACACACCCCTTTCTCAGTCTTCATCCTCGTTGGAATTAGAGGCATCCACTTTTTTATCACTTCTCCATCTCCGAATATCTTCTGGTCTTCTGTAATATTACACTACACTGATTCTTCTGTATCTCTCATCACCCATTTTCTGTCTTTTGCTGTTCTTCTGTCTATCCTACATCCTCCTCCTTCCTCACTCTAAATGCAAATGCTCCTAATGTGTCTATATACCTTCTTCACCTTTCATTGGCAACCACATCCAGCTACCTCCTCTCTCTCTCAGACTCAACACTGATTTCTGTGCCTGATTTCCATTTCCAGAATCTACCTTTATGCCAATCTCCAGCCTCATATTTCTGATATTGAGGTATGAAATTTCACCACGCTTCAAAGGGAACTTGTTCACATGCAAGCTCCTTATAATCCCCTCAAAGTCATGTTCTTTCTCTTGACTCCCTATACTGTGTAATGGTATCATTCTAATGAAGGGTCCTAGGCCTCGAATCTCAGAGTCTATTTACTGTCTCTCTACCACTTCCATCTCCTGTAGAAAGGTGACGTGTTGGTTCTACCTGCGCCACATTCCTCATATTAAGATCTGGCTCCTCCTTTCCATTTCCATTGCCTAACTCAGGCCCTTCCTAATTTTTCTTGGACAGTTGCAACTGCCTTGTACGTGGCTTTTGCATGCATAGTTCCCATAAATATTTCTCCACTGTAGATAATCCACAATACAACTTTATTCATGTTACTCCGCTGCTTGAAAACTTTCCTCTGCCTTAATGTTTAATAAATAACATATATATTCTTCAAAAAAAGCCAAGACACTCTTAGGTACCACATACATTTCCAGACTAATGGTATCCTGCTTCTCTACTGGGGCCCATGCTTCATTTAAATTGGATTATTGAGTTTTTTTAATCAAACACATCTGCCACTTTTCTTAATGCTCATGCTTTGAACTTTTCTTCTCAGACTTTTTATTTCTTATTTGGGTTTGTGATTTGCATTTTGTACATTCTTCATCTGCCTAAGGGATTGAAGTTTTAAACATATAGACTACATCTTAACCATCTATGTGTTTCAGGCTGTGTGATCTATCTTATACGTAGCTAATGCTTAATAAATGTTTTCTCAATTAGATTGGATTCAGTATCATCTATTTAATTTTATTTTGGTAGTTATTGCTACATGCTTCCAATGAGGTAGGACATATACAAATTTGAAGTGGTGTAATAGTTCACTTCAGCTGGCCCTAGTGTTCTCCTTAATAGGTTATTTAAAAAAATTAACAGTGTTGCAGACATGAATTTCCAATGTTATAAACTCACAAATGTAACACTATTTGTCTAAAATAAATAAGTAAATGAAACTAAAATTATATTAGTGTAAAATCCTTTGTTGTACCAATGGAAGAAAGTCTTGACAATTCAAGAATTTCACCATTTTCTGTTTAAAACTCAGGCTTTTGGGTAAGTACTCTATCAAATTTTCCCCATAAGGCACTGAAGTTCTCAGGGACTTACCCAGTTTTCTGTCACCAGAAAGGGCCATCTGATGCTTTGGTCTGCTGTGTCCTTGCTTGCAGTTTCTAAGGTGTTACCTGATCCTGGGTGTTGTCCTGTAGCATCACTTCCTCTGTGGGGCTGACTGGGTCTGCATGACTTCCGACACTCAGTCCATGCAGGAGTCTGAATCTTCCTTTCCAGTGCTGGACTTGTGTTCACCAATCCCATCACCAAAGTGAGAGGACACAGAAATAGTCAGTTGCTCTTCCTCCATGCCCCTGTGGTACCTGGAACTCTGAACTGTCTCCAGATTTAGGCACTTAAGCCTGTCTCTCAGCCATTGCTTTTCTACGGCTACTCCAGATTCCATAACGGATCCTGCATTAGTTTGCTAGGGCTGCCATAACAAAGTACCATAGACGGGCTGGATTAAACAACAGAAACATATTGTCTCACAGTTCTGGAGGCTGGCAGTCCAAGACCAAGGTGTCTGTAGGGCTGATGTCCTTTGACGGTTCTACAGGAAGAACCTGTTGTAGGACTCTCTCTTTGGCTGTCTTCTCCCTGTGTCTTCACATCATCTTCCCCCTAGGTATATCTCTGTGTCTAAATTTCCCCTTTGTGTAAGGACCCCAGTCAGAGTGGATTAGGTCTCACCATAATGACCCCATTTTAACTAGGCTACCTCTGTAAAGACCCCATCTCCAAATACGGTCATATCCTGTGGTAGTGGGGGTTAGGATTCCAATGTCTGAATTTGGGGGGGCACAATTCAAGCCATAGCAGATGCATAGCTTTTAGTTGTGGCTTGTTCTCTCTTAGACAAAGCCTTATGAAGCCAGGCAAAGGCCGCTTCGTTTTCAGATCCCTTAATCTACAAAGGGTCTCTAGAGTCCACCACCTTGCACTGTATTATACAAGGCTTTGTGCAAAAGTCTTGACTGGAGAGTGTCCAGGAAGGAAGAAAATTGTGGAGAAGGAGAGCTCCAGTGGACATTTGAATTTTTTTTTTCCATAGGGAGCTTTATTATTCTTTAAATAATACCTAAATATTAAGTACAATGTATAAACAAACAAAAATACAAAGAAAATTTGAATTCTAAAAGAGAAACTGGCTTCGCTCTCTTCGGACTGAATAAATGGAAAGAGAGTTGCTGTGAACTGAGGTAACTATGGAACCGAGTGCTAGGAGGGCGCCCTCAGAAGCAGACCCTGGGATTCTGAGAAGGGCATGTAAATGCAACCTCTGTGTAAGGGGATGGGAGCAATCCCAGGTGGGGAGGGAAGAAAACTGGGAAAGAAAGGAAAGTAACAAGGAATGCTTTAGGAAGCAAGTTACCTCTGCAGACAACTAAGGACCAGTCCTGCTGGGGGCTGTGGGAGGCAGTCAAAGACAGCTCCGATCGAGTCCTTGGGGGCCTGGAATCTGGAGGAGAGAAGCCCGCCTGCCTTGGCACTGGCTGGGCATGGCTCCTGGAAGCACTGACTTCCTGGTGCTTGCAGATGGCTGAGCCTCCAGGGGTCAAGAGAAGACCCTCAGGAGGACAGTCATGGGTACACTTGAAGGGACTCCAGTAGAATGCATTGGAACACGGCATTCCCAGAAGATACAGATAGGACATATTCAGCTCCTGCTCCAAAGGGAGGATAGGAGTCCTGTGTTCTAGTGCTAGCTTGCACGTGACTGTGGGTACACAAACTTCTTCAAGATGTATGCATATAAAATATGTATATATAATTCAACTCAAGACTCCCCTATCTCTTTTCTGATTCTTTCTTTCCTTTCTCTTTCTTTTTATCTCTCCTTCGTTTTTTTTAAAAAAATTAGCATTAGTCTTGTCAAACATACGCTATTTAAGAACTTAATACATACTCTAATGATTTTCACACTATTGACACATTTCTCCACTTTTTGTATTATTGTTTAAGAATTTTTCAAAGGCTTGCATATTTAGTAAATAATGTTTTAGCACATTTAGGATTCTGAGACGTAAAGCCAGAACTATTTCAGGAAACAATACATGAAGAGGAACACTGCTGTCAAAGATTCTTGAGGGCAAGAAGGGACAGTTATCTTCCACCCTCAGCACAGGGCCTCACAAACAGAAAACACTCAAGAGAGATGAGTTAAATTGAACTGCTCAAGAAGTTTACAGAAATATTAGACTGACGGCTTACACTCACATTTTTGCTACACTGATTTGCTGAGTGCTAAAGTCAACCCTCAGCATTTCATGCCTAGTTTATAACACCTGCTTCAATGAGCCACAGCTGGGGAATAACTTGCCAAAACATCAGTTGAAATAGAAAGCAATGAATCACTGGACTCTACCAATTATATGCTTAAAGGGCTCTGAGAAAACCAAAGCCCAGCACAGAACTGCTACATGATAAAATAATACACTCTCTCTAGAAGATCACGGAAGTGTTATAGACATATTTGTCCTTGTAAACTGATGATGTCTTATATAATCATGAACTCTGCAGGGCAGAAATCATACCATTCCTTTAACAGAAGTGTTCATTCATAATGTATAAAGATGTAAGCAGAGGTGGAAATTCAAAATTTACGTAACACTAGTTGAAATTACTAAACAATGTTTTTGTTACAAAAAGAGTAAAAAAGAAAAAGCAACAGATCGATTACAGTCTACGTTAATTACTACACATTGTACCTTACTGTGTGATTCCATGAGACTGTTAAGCGTAGTGTTATTGCTAAAAATATTCACCCTTCTCAATTTAGCCAAAATGATGCAAAAATTTGATAACTGATCTTTTCAACAAAAGTTCTTGCAAACTTTTCCTTGAAGATGCAGGATCGAGAATAGCTTCAAAGGAGCTTATACTTGAACTTCAAAGTATTTTAAGTCACACACTCTGCTTTATTTTTTGAAATCTACAGTTTTTACTACTCTCAGACACAGTATTTTTCAATTACTTCCCTTGTCCGTTCTCATCTCCCAAAGAAAACATCCCATAGAATATTTTTGAAATTCTGAAATTCTTATTTCTGAAATGGCAACAAGGGCAGCAGAGAAAACACAGTCCTAGAAGAGAGATCACAAAGATGTTAACCCTGACTCTGCCGTCAACTGAGTAAACTTCATGGGGGTTCTTCCCCGTTTGCGTTTTAGTATTTTCATCCTTACAATGAAGCACATGGATTAAAGAATTTCTATTGTTCTTTGCAATTCAAAAGCTATGATTGTTTTAAAACTCTCAGAACCTGGAAAGGTAGCTATGACATAGCACTGAACGAAAATACTGACTTGTGTTGGTATCAATGGAGAAAGAGTCAAATACAGAATTGCATTTAGGTGATTCATTTAACGTAAGAAATACAAGCTGTGTTAGAGATTGCTACATTTCCACTAACATCCACCTCTCCAAGTTTGAGGTTAGGACGTTCCTACAGGTAGAGACAACATTTCGTGGTCTGTGTGGCAACCGAGTGTGGTCATGTGACAAGTTCTTGTCAGTGGAATTGGAACAGAATGGATAGGACCATTGTTTCCGGGTTGGGCCACTAATAAAGGGATGTACTTGCGTGTCCTGTCTCTCCCTCCTTTCTACTAGCTGGTGGTTGCTGAGATTTTTCAAGCAGCTTCCCTGAACCCAGAGAAAGAAGTCTGTAGCCCAGATAGCCTTCATCTGGTCATTGGATGGAGAGAAAAAAATTTCTACTTTTTCTAAGCAACAGAGTATTGGATTTCTTTTCTTACATCAGTTAAGCTGCTATGCTAACTAATACACACAATAACAAGGAAAACATAATGATAGGATATTATTTAGAAAGATTTGCAGTTTCTAATCAAAATTCAATATTTCAAATATAGTAATTTAATATCGAATGGCTATCTGTTCCCTGGATCTATCATCTGTCTATTCCTTTTTCTGAGGAAACAAACTTATCGACTAAAACTAATGCATGAAAAATGAAAGAATGACCTAGAAAATGTGGGGATTCTGGCAGAATGCTGGAGATATGCCAGACTTAATGAGAATTGTACCAGATCCTCCTACAAGCCTTTGATTTATAACACAGAGAACGACGGCCCCGCAGACAGGGCTTCAGCCAAAATCCCAGCTAGTCCATCTGGGCACGTCAGGAGACCACAGAGCCCCAGTTTTGTCCTTTATAAATTGGAAGCTCAAAAACACCCACTGTCCAATTCACAGTGCTATCATAAGGGTGAAATGAACTCATGTTTGGTAAAATTAACTAGAAACCGTCATTTTACAGCAGAGCTTCTCAGGTGTGAGAGAGCCACAGACGGACGTGGTTGGCTTGCTGAAACGCAGAGTGTGAAGCCCAACCCAGAGATTCTGACTCACCGGGTCTGAGATGGGGCCTGAGAATTTGCATTTCTAGCCCTTCCTTCTTCTTGCTTGGGTTTTAGTCTGCTCTTCTTCTAGTTTCTAGAGGTGGAAAGTTAGGTTATTGATTTGAGATTTTTCTTATTTATAATATAGTTGTTTGCAGCTATAAATTTCCCTCTCACACGGCATATATCTTTATAATTGGTATATCCACTTGATAGGTTTATCCTTTATCAATATAAATTTTCGCCTTTGTCTATGGTATCAGTTTTTGTCTTAAAGTCTAGTCTCCTGTGCCTGGTTTTAACATAGCCACTCCCGTTTTTTCTAAGCTCTCATTTGTGGTGTATCTTTTCATCTTTATTCTTTCAACCTATTTGTGTCTTTGAAACTAAATTTGTCTCTTGTAGACAAATTATAATTGAATCACATTTTTTATCCATTCGCTTATCTCTGTCTTTCGATGCAGTGTATAGTCCATTTGCATTTAATGTAATTACTGATAAGGCAGAATTTAAACTTGCCATTTTGCTATGTGTTTTCTATATGTTCTACCTGTTCCTCCATCATTGCCATCTTGTGTGCTAAATGTATTTTTTTCTAGTATGCCAATTTAATATCCTTGCTCTTTTTTCTACTATATTTTTTGAATTATTTTTCTTACTGGTCACTTTGGGTTTACATCTAACATCTTAGTTGATAACAATTCAATTTGGATTACCACCAAATAAATTTCAGTAGTATGCACACGCTGTGCTCCTCTGTAACTCTGGCCAGTTAAGATTCGGCACTCTCACCTCCATGGCCCAGGTTCATTTCCCTGTTAGGGAACCACACTACCCAACTGAGGGTTGTCACACTGTGGCAGCTGCATGTTGCTGTGATGCTGAAAGCTATGCCACTGGTATTTCAAACACTAGCAGGTTCATCCATGGTGGACAGGAGCTTCCAGACTAAGATGGAGAGGAAGAAGGACCTGGCCACCTACTTCCGTAAAAACTGGGCCTGAAAACCCCGTGAATAGCAGCAGAGCACTGTCTGGTACAGCACCACAAGGTGAGAGGATGGAGCAACAAGACTGGACAGGGTCCCACTCTGCTGTGCGCGAGGTTGCGAGGAGTCGAGATCGACTCTACGGCACCAACAGCAACATAACTCTATTCCCTACAGCTTCCTTTGTGCTTTCATTGTCATAAAAATTACATCCTTATACATTGTATGCACATCATTAGTTTTATAATTATTGTCTTATGCAGAAGTATTTTAAATAGATAGGAGGAAAAAGGTATTAAAACAAAAACACCCACAGTTACAATGTCTTTTATCTTCACTACGGAACTGCTTTTACCATTGCTCTTTATTTCTTCATGTGGACCGAGTTAGTATCTAGTGTCCTTTTATTTCTGTTTGAAGGACTGTCTTCAGGATTTCTCGCAAGGCAGATATGCTAATGACAAAGTCTCTCAGTTTTTGATTATCTGGGAATGTCCTTACATCTCCTTCCTTTTTAAAGAGCTGCTCTGATAGAGACAGAGATTTTTGTTGACTAGTGTTTTTTTTCCAGTTCTCTGAACGTGTCATCCCTTCTGGTCTCCAGTCTCTGATGAGAAACCAGCTATTAATCTTTCGAATATCCTTTATGTATGATGAGTTGCTTCTTGCTTGCTGCTTTTAATATTCTTTTTGTGTTTTGACAGTTTGATTATGATATGTCTCGATGTGGATTTCTTTAAGTTTGTCGATCATTGTGCTTCTTATATGTAATGTTAATGTTTTTCATCAGATTTGGGGAGGTCTTGGCCACTTTTCTTCAACTATTTTTTCTGCCCCACTGTGTCTCTCTCTTCTCTTTTTGGAACTCCTATTATGCCTATGTTGATACATTTTATGGTGTTACACAGGCCTCTGATGCTCTGTTCATTTCTTGTTTTAATTCTTTCCTTTTTTTCTGTTCCTCAGACTAGATAATCTCAATTGACCTACCTTCATTAAGTTCATTAATTATTTTTCTTTTACTTGCTCAAATTTTCTGTTGAGTCCTTCTAGTGAATTTTTCATCTCAGATATTGCCCTTTTAACTCTGGAATTGCTATTTGGCTCTTTTATCGTAAAATTTCTCTTTTCCTTGATATCCTTTAGATGTGATTTCCTTTAGTTATTTAAAGACATTTAAAATAGCTGACAAAATTGTGCCTAAGATCTGGGCTTCTTTCAGGACCCTTTCTACAGATTATTTTTATTTTTGTGTAGACACTTCATTTTCTTTGCATGTCTTATACGTTTTTGTTGAAAATTGGACACTTAAAATAACATAATGTGGCAACTCAAGAAATTAGATTCACCAGTTCCCCCAGGGCTTGTTGTTCTTGCCGTTAGTTTAGTGAATTTCTGAACTAATTCTGTAAAGTCACTATGCTTTGTTGTGTGTGACCACTGAAGACTCTGCTTGGTTGGTGTAGTGTTTAGCTAATGAGTGGACAGTTTTCCTCAGACACCTGGAACCATACCGTCTCCCAGTCTGTACCACAGAGTCCTGTGTGTGTTGGGGCATGCCTTCAACACTCAGGCAGTTCACGACTTTGCCTTAGCCTTCACTGTATTCTTGTGCAGAGCCTCAAGTTCAGCCAGAGGTGAGAGATCAGGGCATTCTCAGGTCTTTCTTGAGCATTTCACAGCCCTGAGCATGCACATGGCATTTTACATGGACCTGGCCTTCTCAATCCCCAGGTATATGTCAGAACTTTTCAAAGTTCCTATGGAGATCTCATTCTCTAACCTTTCCTTTTAAATTTTATGGTTAGCTTATTTTTTGCTCCCAACTGTTACTTCAGCATCAGGCAGCTGCAACATTAAACACTTCTTGCTAATTGTTTTGAACAATGCCCATGAGGAAAAGGCTGTTCATCCTGGGTGAACTCTAAGTCAGGTTAAATAATGGACAATCCTTGAAAGTGTATCTTAAAGGGAACTGGTCAAATAATAGCAATGCTCTGAGAATGGGACTCTGAAAGAATTCCAACACTGTTTTTATCATCTATAGGCAGTTTGGCTCTTGGTTTTCACCATAATTGCAGAAAGCTTCTTTTTAAGGCTATCACAGAGTTGGAGAGGTTGGACAGGAATAAAGCTAAAATGCTGCAAAACTCAGCTTTTACAGAGATTCAGTTGTTCCTCTTGAATAAATGCTCCCCAGATTAGTGCAAGCCTTTGGTTAATTTTCAGATACCTGAAAATGTTGGTTTTGTCAAGTTTTGCCAGTGTTCTCAAGTCTTTCATGAAAGAGAAAATTTTCATAGGTCCTTACTCTGCCATCCCCAATGATATCATTTAACAAGTAAAATCTGAATATCTGTGTTCACAAATTTGCTCTTGAAACCAGCAGATTAAGAAATAAAATAAAACATCATTCCATATAGTTACATATATTTGAACATAAATTCGAGGAATTGGCGAATAAGGGATATATTTTCTCCTAATAATTAATAATTAGCTACCTTCCTTCATTAAACTGACTCATTTCTGGAACTATCTACACCTGAGCAGCAGAGTTATCCAGGTTACATTTGTGAGACTTAGTTGAAGCATTTCCAGAGTTATCCAGGTTAAATTTCTGAGACTTTTTTGAAGCATCTCTCAACTATTACTCATAGTGGATTTAAATATTCCAAGATTGCATTCTGCACAGGTGTTTAAACTTCCACCAAGGAAGCCATGAATAAATCTAGATAACATATGCTAGTTGAGTAATTGCATTTTAAACTAGAATGATTTCAATGACACCATCTTCTGTTTAACCTGAACATCTTACTTTTCCTAAGAAGTCTCTCCTCATGTTAAATATACCTTTCTGAAAGTATTTACTTTATAAAAAGGAAAGACTTGATTTCATTTCCAATTTCACAGTCAGATTACTGCTTCAAGTTACTTAACAACAATGGCAATATTTGGACAATAGAGGCACCACTTTAAGATACTTGAACCTTATCCTACACTCTTGAATTTTGTTAGCTCCCTTATTACATCAACCTTATTTCCTAAATTCCTCTGCATACACATTCTAAAGTAATTTTCCTATGATGTGCTGACATAGTTTGAGATTGTATATTGTGTTGAATTTAAGTAGTTCATATTCCCTGGAACCACTTTTAGCTGTATTGCACTCATTGTCCTTCTTATCAGCAAGCTGCAGACTTGGTCCCAGTGTTCCTGTTGAAAATTATATTCTCTGGTTGAGAAATATTCTATCTCCTTTGGAAATTTAGAGGATACCTGTGAGGTTTTGGACTTTTTAAAAAACTCTACAATATCTTAGCTGTTTCATTCCCCAGCTGGATGTAATGAAATTTTAATTACAGCCTAAAACTATATCTTTTGTTTCTTTGTGCTACTCCATTGAAGACTGACAATTTAACATAATTTTTTACTATTGTCATTTTACAATTTATTTCATATTTCTATATCACAAGATTGCATACATAAAATAATTTGACTCTGTTATGCCTCAGGATATTTCTATGGGATTTTAACAAAGACAAATACACTTAATTGTTAAGCCTTTCTTATAGGAATCCCCATATTTCCAGACTCTGTGAAATGCAGTGCCAATCATACTAGTTGAAAGTAGGTTACAGAACGTTTTAATGCAGACAATAATTTATTATGCCCTATTCTCTTCTTTAATTTCCATTTTTTCTCTCTCTCTTTATATAGATCCTTTCAATTAGGTTTCAAACAGACTCAATTCTATCCCATCCTTGAAATAAAAGAATGGGAAAAAAATAGAATCTTTTTCTGTATTACATTCAGCTACATACTCTTGCTTCAAAAGCCGTGTCTTTACCTTCATCTCTATAGCAAAACTTCTTAAAAATTGTCGACATTCAGTGTCGTCATGCATTCATTTCCGACAGCTTAGACAAATTGCAATCTGGCTCTATCGCTACCATTTCACAGGAATTGCTTTTGCCAAGATCATCGTTGATCTCCCTTAATTGCTCCACCTTTCTTAAAGCAACTTCCTCCCTGGGCTTCTGGGGCAACCAACTTCATGGCTGCCTCCAGCTTCTTCAATCGCTTTTGCTTCACCTACTGTGTGAAATTCCCTCCTGTTGATCATGTATTCAGGATTTACATTCACCAGAGCTGTGTCCCAGGTTCTGTTTATAGCCTCCTTACTTTCCATGAAAAACCTCAGCTCATTTGATGCCTTCTATTGTTATTTATAGGAAGACAGAAACAAAGACTATAATGTAAGTCCAGATCTCTTGCCCGAGCCAGCATGACCATCCCCACTTGGACACCACACAGGCTTGCATGTCTCATGCTTAAATTGCATACGATGAGGTGTCATTTCCTCCCAAAGGTGATTCATTATCCCTGCATACGTTAACAATTTCAATAACTACCACCTCACTACCCAGTTGTCCATGCTAATATCTTGGGTGAATATTTTATTTCTTCTCTCTCCTTCAACACATCTTAACCCAACAATCACCAAGACTTGTTTTATATTAGCTCCAAAAGCTCCTGAATTAATCCACTTCTCACACAGATTGCATTTCCCCAGGTCATGCCTCTTTCTTTTCTCAATGAGGTTACAACTATTCTCTCTTATCTATTTTCCACTTCTTCCAACAGTCATGGAGATTGTTTTTTAAACATCTGAACATATCACTCTTTTTGCTAACACCCTTTATTGGGTTTACATTTATCTCCCATTTGTCAATATCTTTATTGTCATTTACAAGATTTAACTCCTTTTTACAATCCAAACTTCTTTTTTTTTCTTTTCAGTGATATTGAAATTCTTTCATTTCTGGGAGGTCATCACATCTTTTTTTTTGTCTTCTTGGTCCTCATAACCTGTTTTCTATGCCTGCAGGTCATTCCTCTTGTACCCTGTTCATTTCCTTCAGTTTCAACTTAGCTTTCAGATTAGATGCTACTTCCTCCAGGAAGGTCTCTTTGAACCCTAATATCAGGGCTTGGTACACCTTGTGTCAGTAAGTATATTTTGTTATAAGCAACAGATGTTTATGGAATTATTTGAAAAGTGGAGTAATAGGTTCAAGGTTATGGTTCCAGGAATGAGATCCCAAACTATACTGTAGAAATGGCCTGATGAAGAGACTACTGTCACTGTGGCTGCCGCCTTGAGAACTGGATGCTATACTTGGTGCTGTTCTCATAGATTCACCTTAACTGCTGCCACTGTTTCTGCTCACACTGACTTCAGGGGTCAATCGTGAACCTTCCCTTGCAAGTGCTGCCACATCTGAATGTGGGAGGTCATTGCTGCTTTCCGCATTAGCACAATGAATTTCACAGAGAGTCTCTCTCTCCATTTGTTCACTTCCAACTGGGTCCTTACAATAATTATCCTGATTAGTGGAGCCTGGAATAAAGGCCTGAGTCCTAGTTTTTTAGAAGGCTGGAGAAGCAAGTTCTCAAGGTTCTACCTGGGGCAGTTGCAACTCATAAAGCTGAAAATTTTCCCAAAATATTAAGGGTGCTCAAAAGGTTCTGGTGAACCAGAGAATACGATTGATAGTCACCATAATTGATACTGACCTCTCCAAGTGCTGTTCACATTGTGTTGTAATCTCCTATTTACTCACCTGTGTCTCACACTGTCCTGTAAACCCAATGAGCTCAAAGATCAGGCCCACCATATTCATTGTTGTATCCCCAGTCATCAGCATCGGAAGCTGTAGCAAACATTTCCTACTCCTTTCCTGTTCCTTATACAGGAGACCACAGAGAAGTCACACAGTGGCAAACAGCATGAATCTGCAGAACAGACACACTTACGGGAGTTGTTTCCTCACACTGCTTTGGGGTAGAGGAAGGAAAGGCAACAAACTCCAGGACTGATAGTCTTGTACAGATTGGATTATACCAGAGGGACATGGGCCAATAGTGACCCCGACCGGCATCCCCTCTTCAAATACCCTAGTAGTTCTCTGCGGTGAGGGGGCAGAGAGAGAGGCCAGCCATGTTAGTCTTGTGGACATCTGTCCCCATGGAACCCTGAGACCAGGAGAATAGAATGGCTGTTCCCCCTTCTCTTTATAGCACCCTCCCCAACAGTCTCAGACCTATCAGTCCCGGGCAATATTTCTGAGGTATTGATCTCTGCCACGGACTCAGGTACTGTTTCAAGTTATAGGTCATCAGCAGTATTACCTATATTATTAAATGTGTGGTTTTATAAAATCTATCATCAAGAAAGATAGAAAGATCCATCTACCTGTTACCAAGACTGAAAAATTAAAGCTCACCTTCAAATTGTCTACCTTAGCAGATAGCAGTGTATGTCCAAAAATGAGTCACCAAGTTATGCTACAATGTTTAAGAAGTTACTGGTTTCTATGCCACCAATCTACTGAAACTGTTCTTCTGAAGCATCCTAGTGGCCCAATGTTGCCAATTAGTCATTGTAAGTTTTCTAATTTTTATGTTAATGAACTCTCTATTACACTGACATATTGATGTTATCTATTGAAATATCCTATTTCTTTTCCTCCCATTGCCTGGTTTTATCCTGATTTATGCACACAGCTCTTCCTGGGTTTCCAGGCTCTATGCTTCTTTCCTACCCCTTAAATTGCTGTGTTTTGTTGTTTTTGCCCATCATTTAAAATCAAAATGCTCGAAAATGTCATTGACGCTTGTAGTTTTCAGCAACGATCACTACCACCCTTTACCCCACATCCACCCATATTCTGACCTCTAGGCTCACATGCTGAGAAGCAGCTTCACATCATATTGGGTATAGCCATTAGAATTGACCGCAGGTCCCTGAACTCAGCATGTTCATATATGAGCTCTTCAACTTTCTCCTATCTCTCATCTGCATCATTGCAATCTGCTCTTTACTGGTGAGCTTGACTACTGAATTGCTGCACCCAAATCTCTACAGTTCAATGTGATTTTGCCAAAACACACATGTGTCTCTTCTATTTCTCTGAATAAAATGATTCAATGACTCCCTGTTACCTATAAGAGAAATCACAAATGCCTTTACTTGGTCCATTGATTAGGATTATAACAAATCGTTAAGAAACAGACACCTACAATAACATGAGAGTTCCCTTTCTTGTAAAAGTCTATATGTAGTGTCCCACTCTGGATGAATATGACACCACATGGTCAAGCGTGATGGCCTCTTGTGTTTGGCCTACTGTATATGGCTTTTATTCTCAAGGGGACTTCATGGGCTGAGATGTGTGTCCAGCTGCAGCCATCTCTTCCAATCCAGGCAGCAAGAAAACAGAAAACAGAGAGAGGAAAAGCCGTCTGCTGTGAAGGACACTTTCCGGGAGTAGCACCAATCTCATCCACGTATGTCCCATTGACCAGAAATTGGTTCTATGGGCTGAAATAGTCACAAGGAAGGATTACAATGTGCTTTATTGGGAACTCAGCACCCAGCAAACATTTGGCAGTCATTTTACTACATAAGAGGAGGAGAATGGGTATTGGCGGACATCTAGCAATCTTGCATGCAGTCCCCACAATTTGGCCACTCCACTGTTGGTGTGAACCATTCTGCCCACAAAAGGAACACATGTATCCTCAAAGAAGGTACCCTCCAAGTCACATAGGTCATTATGTACAGGTCATCTGGGGTCTCAGTGTGTGTACGATCTCCTCATGTCTGGTTGTGGTTATTTAGGGTCAAAAAAATCTAAATTTTAACTACAGAATTTTTTTAGCCCCAGGAGTGGTGTCTGAATAAGATAACTACAATAACAGTTCTCTTTTTGGAAGATGAAACTAGAAAAACATAACAGTAGTCATTTGTTGACAGGAATTATCAACACTCTTAATCCCTTCTCTGCCAGCAGGCTCCTGGCTTCGCAAGGCACTGCTTGAGTCCTGTCTCCTGATAAAGCCTCTGTCGCTAAGCTGCTGCTTATCCTACTTCATTAGGAGTTTGGAGTCAGTTGGCATTTCAGTTCTGCAAGGCTCCAAATTAGGAGGATCTCTGTCCTTTGAGATTTCAGGCCACAGCAGATAATTCCTCCCTCACCAGAAACACTTTTCTATCTCTGTTTTCACAGTGCCTAGTTCTAGCCTGACTCTACCAATCTCCTACAGGAGAAAAACAAAAGGTCTAGAGTAAAAACAACAACGACAACGACACGTAGTGCCACCTGCTGTAGCAAGGCAGAGAGAGGGCAGAAAACGGCACCTGCCAGCCTCGTCCTGGAGAGGATCCAGCAGCTTGGTCCCTCTGGCGGAGCTCTCAGATTAGCAAACGAGCCTCTTTCACATCCACGCTGGGAGATTTTCAAAGGCTGCTCTGTGCTGGGCCCGGGGGTTGAGTGAGCCCTTTAAGCGCCCTTCCTTGTGCCCCCAGCCCCCGGGTTTCGTGGCTGAGCCCCGCTGGTTACAAAGCTAGATGTTTTGGGGGCTCAGGTGCAGGCCTTAAAGGTTAGGGTTCCTGATGTGGAGTTTAAACCCGCCCGCCCTCATGGCACAGCCCCAGGTTGTGAGCTACCCCCAACTGTGGGGTCACTGCCCCAGGTGGGGTTGATGGCAAGATGTTGTCTCAGCCTCTCCTACCTGCTTCCTTGTGGCTCTTTTCTGACCTGCCTGATGCGAAGCAGCTGCTCTGCTAGTTTCCCAGAGGGAAATTGTTCCACAGGTAGCCTTAGACTCGCGAGTCCCTGGGAGGAGGTGAGTGCAGGATGCTGCAACGTCGCCGTCTTGAACCGCCCCTCACACAAAGGTACCAACATCTTGCTTTCTCCTCGCATTTTCCCAGAAGCTTCTGCATCAACCACACATGGTTCCAAGGTATCAAAGGGGTGAGTCTAAACAAATCCTTTGTCACAGCCAACAACGGCATCTGAGCCTACATTTGTGAATTGTCACATCTACCTGTTTCCGCTGAACCAATGCAGCTTCTCGCTCAGGTCAGATTAAATGCAGTAACAAATTATTGGTTTGGATTAATTTAAACTGGGACTCAAAAGATCAGATTAAACAAGAGTGCTTTTTTTTCTTTTTTTCCCGTTGTAAATACCTGAACGTGGGCAATCTAGAGCAGCTATTTCACCACTTGATATCTGGGCTGAAGGTCCTACTCTATTGGGACAACTGTGTGGTCTCCACTGCCTGGCATCCATTCCTGGTCGTGCTTGTGTCCTGGTTCAAGCTGGCTCCTGTGGTAGTGGTGGGAGGGTGGAGAGCATGCCCACTCACTTTGAAAGCACTTCCCAGAATTTGCCAGTGTTCAACTTTTAATGACACTGAAAGTAACTTGTAGAAGTTTGATTCCTAGCAGATTCCTGCCTCCCCAAAGGTGACAATTTCTCCTTCTCTTCATCCACCTGGCCTTGCATGCATGAATATTTCTTTATTCTTGAAATATCAAGATTTGTTTTGGAGTTAATAATTCTGTATGGGGTTCATAAACATTGTTCTCCTTTAATCTTTGTGTCACCAAACTAAACTATTTATTTGGTTCTTTATTTTAGGGACAATAACTTTACTGTCCTCTATGAATCCGCTTTAAACCTTTTTTATACATGCTCTCATTTATTTGATTTTCCTCTGTGTTCACTGTGATTACCCCAAACTTTCCCTATTTATTAATAATTCAGTCATCGGCTGTGTTTATGATGCTTTATCTTTTCTCTAATTTACTTAAATGTTCAATAATGATGCTGTTTTGATTTTGTTGTTTCCTTAGCTTTGCATTCTCTCATTTCACTAGTTGTTTTTTCTCTTCTTTGTACTTCCTGTTTTATTAAATGAAATTCTTTTAAGTTAGTCTCTAGAATAAATCAATCAGAGAGGTTTATTTAACTTTTTTTCTCATAGGTTATGTTTTTTGCTATACTAGATTTTCTGGGTTTTGCTAGGATCCTTTACAACCTTTTAATTATATCATTTTTTCACATGTGCCATAACATTTAAAAATAAACAAGCATCCATACCATGGAATATATTGCTCAGTGCTAAAAAGAAATGAGCTGTCAAGTCATGAAAAGACATGGAAAAACTTTAAATGCATATGACTAAGTGAAAGAAGCCAATCTGAAAAGGCTACATACTGTGTGATTCCAGCCCTATGACATTCTGGAAAAGGCAAGATATGAGACAGTAAAAATATCAATGGTTGCCAGAAGTGCAAGGGGGAGGGATGGATGGATAGGGGGAGCACAGAGGATTTTCAGGGCAGTGAAACTACCCTGTATGATTCTATAATGATGGATATATGCCATCATACATTTTCCTAAACCCATAGAATGTACAACACCAAGAGTGAACCCTAATCTAAATGACAGACATTAGTTAATAATAATCTGTCAGTTGGCTAAAAAATTTAATATTTTAGATGCCACTGGCCCATCTCTTTTGTGTCGTGGGATGCTACATTTAATTAAGCAGCCCCATTGGTCCTTGAGGCTCAGGTCCCCTGGCGGCAGCAGCAGAGGTCAAGCTTCAGGTCCAATAAGAATCAGGTCCAGTAAGAATCTTAAGCAAACCCGTGGGAAGTTCGGTAATCATAATGGCCTTTCAGAATTTTCCCACAGCCGCAGAATCGTCAAACCTTTCTGTTTCCATATTGATCCATAGCAGATGTGACCTGCATGATCCTGGGGAAGGTGGATCTTGGCAGCTGAGACAGTGTCTGAAGGGGCCAAAAGCCAAAATCTGTCTGCTGCCATTGCTCCCAGCATCGGGCATCAAGTCCTTATGGACGAGAAACCCAGATGGAAGATCACAGGTCGGACCAGGTCGTGTGCTTGGAAGAATGGTTTAAGGATTTAGAGAGGTGTAGCTTCCAGAAGACACTGAGGAAGGAGAGAGGAATATTTGTGAGTCAGTTTCAAAAATCCTAAGATCAGTCCTACAACAGAAGGATTGCATTTTTCTATTAACGCTTAAGTCTATCTCAAGTTTTAGATCTAGAAAATACAATTCTAAACCAAAAGGTGTGTGTATCAATCATATAGCAGAGACTCAGCCACTTGACAAAATCCGTCACATAAAACACTAACATCTGGTAGGAAATTGGACTTCAGTACATTTAAAACCCCTTGCAACCTTCGTGTCCGTTCTTCTGGTTTCCTTTTTCCACGTCTCCTGTGCGGTATTCTTTCTGGTATCTTGCAATCCTTACACAGCAATGTATAAAGAATTATGCAAGTAAATTAAAACGTGCCCACGAGTTACTCCCCTCCCCTGAATTAAAGCAGATCCCCAGGTCTTTTATTGGACCTTTAGCAACATCAAATATTTCTCGCTCGTGTTTGTTACCCAATCATTAATACTCTTATTGCAGACATGCCTGGAGGCAATGTCGATCCCCCTGCAATTAACTCTCTCTGTGTGTGAATTCTTTTGCTTCCACCTGCCTTGTTTTGACACGTATAGTTCCCTTTGGGAGCCATATTCAAGAAAAACAAGAAAATCCTAGGTTAAAAAATATTGCTTCAACTACCTCTCCATAGGGCTGCCAGCTTTTCACTCTGTATTGAAAGGTAAATTTATAACGTCCCTTATGATTGTCCTCGGGCTCTAGTATTGAAAGAAAGCATTGAGGTGTACATCTAAAATACAGGCGAAGGAGTTTTCTGTTTGTGAAGTCGCTGGTCATAGCAAGGACCTGGGTCAACCTGTCCTTCTTCATCTGTTTCTAATGAAATAACTGGAGGGGCCCTACAAAATGGCAGGTGTTGTTTCCAAGAAAAGCTTAGATTTCACAGCATATGTAAGACTATTTAAATACTGCAAGGATTCTTGATAATTTACATCCTAAACCTTGAGCAAAGGAAATATTATTTTAGATGTTTCTACGTTAACTACTTCCACTAAGTATTGTAGCTACTGCAACTGTTGAATTTCCTCCTACCAGAAACAGAGGCGAACCTTAGGAACCATTTCTTGAGGAAACCATCCAACCACTTGGTGGCAAGTTGATTAATTCAATCCCCTTTTATAGTAGAAGGGGCTCTGGTCCATTTAATTGGAAATGATGCATATTCTGAATGTGCATTGACCTTTCGCACCTTCGGAGGCTCAGTCATCTTTACCATCTGGGAGCTTCTGGAGTATTCGATCCTCCATCAGGAGACCTCACATAACGTCACCTCAGCACGAAGACCCGCTTTTCAGCAATGGAGATGGGCGTGGGTTCAGTACCATGCATCCGTTGTTCTTATCACAAACCGTACTGTACAGACACAGCTGGCCTGTTGGAGCATTGGGATGGCCTGGTAAAGGCACAGGTGATTGGCCAGCAAGCAGACCATACTTTACAAGGATGGGATATCCTCTAGGATGAAGTATGCACATTAAATCAATGACCTTATATGGTGCTGGGTATCCAACAGGAAGAGGATATGAGTCTGGGTCAAGGTGCAAGCAGGAGTGGCCTCTCTTATTGTCACCCTCAGTGACCCACTTGGGGAGTCTGTACCTCTGTCCCTGGAACTCTGGGCTTTGTAGGTTTGGAGGTCCTTGTTCCCAAAAAAGGAACACTTCCTTGAGAGGCACAAAAGAAGAAATTTCACCTTGGAATCTGCGCCAGCAGAGCAGCAGGCAAGAAGAATCACCATTCTGGCAGGAGTGATAATTAACTGAGATCATCAGGAGGATGTGGAGGTGTTGTCACATAGTGACACGCGGGTGACAACTTAGATGCACCGTGGTACTCTACTTCCAAAATTTGATGGGGACACATGCAGCAGCCTCACTCTGAGAAGGGGATAACATGGCAGCTCTGAGCCCTCAGGAGTGAGAGTCTGGACGGTGCTCATTAGAGAGCCAACAAGACCAGCAGAGGTGCTAGCTGGAGGTGAGGGGTCTATGCTGGGTGAGGGAGGGTAGGAAATGAGGACCAGCAGTCATGGCCCCCAAAATCCCCCTCTAAGTTTCTCTCAGGAAGAGATGTTCATTGGAATTTTCATGGACTTCTGAAGCTTCTCCCACGACACGAAGCCGTCTCTCCAAGTGGTGCAGAGAGTGAGTGCTGTGATGTGCCACCCATAACCCTTGGATAAAAGATTTAGCCCTCCTAGTTACTGGGAGAGCTTGCTAGTAGACGGCTTCCCGCCGTCAGCCCCTTCAGATATTGCCTCAGCTGAAACAGCAGCCTCTCCCAAGACCATGACCTCTCCTGGGACAGCCATGTCCCATGAAAGGTCAGCGGACATCTACAGGGACAATGGCTGTCTTGGTCCAACTTGGGCCATCTCTGAAGGGGCATTCCACCCTGGACCCTCTCGGTGATTGTCAGCCTGCACTGCAGCCCAGCTTCTCCCTCTGCCCAATTCTGCTTCTCCATTCTCTCCCTTCTCCGTGTGTTGATCCAAAAACACACGCTAACAAACACTTTGCACAATAACGAATATGTTAGAGGCTGGTTCCTGGGACTTCAAACTCTGATATATGAACAAAATGTGTTATTTTTCTAATGAAGATGATAGGTACCAAAATAAGGTAGGAAGATTCTAGTAGAACAAATGGTTAAATACCCTTCCTTGTTTCACACCTCAGCCTATTTTAATCCAGTCTTGCTTCAACTGGGTTTGTGTAAGATTTCTACCACGGTAGATTCTGACTTAATATTAATATTGACAGTGGTAATATATTCCTTTCCATTGTCGTCACATCCTTATCCATATCAAAGCTTCGTAGTTCATTCATTTGAGCTCTTGCATTAGTCAGTAAACAATTTATTTGGTGAACATTCTCTGTGCACATGCATACACCATGTGAACATTTAGGAAACAGAAGGTGCTTTAATTTGTGAGATTTAAATATTTTCTCACAGTTGATACAGTGATACTGCAGTTGAAATAAAACCACATATAAATGAAATACCACTTTCTACTAAACAGCAAGTATAGATTTTCTATCATTGTTTTTTTTTTAAATTTTATTTTTTTCGGATGTACATCATATTTTAAATTCTGGATACATTACATCATGTTCACCACCCGAACACTAATTATAGTGCATCCCCTCACATGTGACCCTGATCACCCCTTTTGCCCTCCCCCCTCCCCCCTTCCCCAATGGTAACCACCAGTCCAATCTCTAATGCTATGTGGTTTTTTTTTTTGTCGTTTTTATCTTCTACTTATGAGTGAGATCATATGGTATTTGACTCTCTCCCTCTGACTTATTTCACTCAGCATAATATCCTCAGGGTCCATCCATGTTGTTACAAATGGATGGATTTCGTCATTTCTTATGGCTGAGTAGTAGTCCATTATGTATAAATACCACATCTTCTTTATCCATTTGTCCCTTGATGGGCACCTAGGTTGCTTCCATGTCTTGGCTATTGTGTATAATGCCACAATGAACATAGGGGTGCAAGTATCTTTATGCCTTTGTGTTTACAAGTTCTTTGGATAAATACCCAGCAGTGGAATAGCTGGATCATATGGTAGATCTATCCTTAATTTTCTGAGGATACTCCAAACTGCTTTCCATAGTGGCTGCACCAGTTTGCACTGCCACCAGCAGTGAACAAGGGTTCCCTTCTCTCCACACCCTCTCCAACATTTGTTGTTTCCTGTCTTGTTAATTATACCCATTCTGACCAGAGCGAGGTGATACCTCATTGTAGTTTTGATTTGCATTTCCCTGATAGCTAATGACGTTGAGCATCTTTTCATATGCCTGTTGGCCATCTGTATATCTTCTTTGGAGAAATCTCTGTTTAGATCTTTTGCCCATTTTCTAATTGGATTGTTGGTTTTTTTGTTGTTGAGCTGTATGAGTTCTTTGTATATTTTGGATATTAACCCCTTACCTGATATGTGGTTTGCAAATATCTTCTCCCAATTGTTAGGTTGTCTTTTCGTTTTGTTGCTGATTTCCTTTGCTGTGTAGAAGCTTTTTAGTTTGATGTAGTCCCATTTGTTCATTTTTTCTTTTGTTTCCCTTGCCCGGTCAGACATGGGACTTGAAAATATGCTGCTCAGACCAATGTAATAGAGCGTACTGCCTATGTTTTCTTCTAGAAGTCTCATGGTTTCAGGTCTTACATTCAAGTCTTTAATCCATTTTGAGTTGATTTTTGTGCATGGTGTAAGGGAATGGTTTACTTTCATTCTTTTGCATGTGGCTGTCCAGTTTTCCCAACATCATTTATTGAAGAGACTCTCCTTTCTCCATCGTATGCTCTTGGCACCCTTGTCAAATATTAGCTGTCCATAAACGTATGGGTTTATCATTTGAGCTCTGAATCACCTCTGTGTAGGGAGCAGGTACTTTTTACTACAATATAAATATAAGGTAAGTCACACGGAAAAACACATTGTAAAATTATTTAACCAAATTTTTATAGTAACAAATTCACCAATTTTCAACGCTGGTAAATGGTAAAAAGGTGAAAATCAGATGCTCACCAATATACAGGTTTAGATCCACAAGAAAATCTAAAAGTATGAGCACACTTTGAGCCCCTTTCTGAAGAGATGTTTTAAAAAGGCTGCTTTCTCATTAAAGCCAGGATTTCCATTGTGCTGTGTTAAGAGCTACTGTTATTAATGACTAGATATGCATCGCCATAGTCCCTTTGCACTTTAACAATATTAGCCATTTAAATCGTAATATATCAAAGGATAGAATTTATACAGCTTTTCACTTGTGCATTTTTTCAAATAACACATCTCATTTGCATTACCACATATCCAAGACCTTCTGTTAAAATTAGAAGTATAATTCTGAGTCCATTAATGATAAGCTTCATCTCCTAAGGTTCTCAGAATAAGTAAAAAAGCAGTAGGCACAGAAGACCCAGGCCTGGAGAAGTCTCCTTTATAGCCCCCAAGCTACAGTCTTGCAACATTTTGACAAAAAGTAATTACTTCCTTTATTTTGCCCAAGGGCTAAATTTCTAACCACAACAACAACAAGGTAAAAATTAAAATTACAGAATGCGTGTGGAGTTAAATGTGTAAATGGATGGGAAAGCATTACTACTAAACAGTCATATAAACTCAAACTGAGATTAATTGCTTACTTACAAGCTGAAATGAAGAATAAAAAGAAGTATTTTCTTTCCATCTAAATTGCTCCTTTAAATTATAACAAACATGCCCAAACATTATGCTGCTTTAAGAATTATGAATAATTCAGTTTGACTCACAATGATTAAAGATTTGAAATGAAAAAAGAGAGAATTTATATTTACTGGTAAATAGATTTTTATTGCAGCAAATGTTATTATCTGAAATAAACTGTACACCATGCGTGGGCTTTCTAAAAGTTTAAGAGTTTATGAAAAAATTCTAACTTCTGATTGCAAATTAGGCTTTGTTCAGGGATCCTGCACACACGCTTTTTAACTGTCTTCAGCCCTTCTGAGATAAAACAAGAAGAGTCTTCACACACAGTAGAAGTGGGAGGGGGAACAGAAATGGGTTTAACCCTTCTTGGTTCAGTAGGCACTGATGTCACAAACCAATGGTCAGGAGGTCACATCTATATAACTCTGCACTTCATCTGTACCCCAATGAGGACAAACCTCACAGGGGTGGATAATTTCATCCACTAATGGTCTAGGACATTGGATCCAGAAGAAAGACTCTAGGCCCAGATAAGCTCTTCTAGAAACTGAGTAGAGACAGAGAGGAGAGGAGTTCTGAAGAATGATCCCTGGCACACGCCCCCATCTAGAAATTGAGAAAAAGAGTTGAATCCATAAAAACCCACGGAGAAGGAACAACCAGCACAGAAAAAAGAAAAACAGGTGTGTGTATTTTCCTGAAACCCAAGTTTAGAAAGAGTATGAGGAAAGGGCACTTTGGAGGAGGTCAAAGGCTGACGTGATGTTGATGCAAGGTCCAGGAGGAGAAAGAACGCCTGACCACTTGCAATGTGCTGACGATGCATAGAGATTATTTGAATCATTGGCTGTAAATGTTTGATTATTGTAGTAAGGATGAAAGTGTGATTGGAAAAGTTTCAAGAGAAAGTGAAAAGTGAAGACATGGAGACTGAGATAGATAACTCTTGTGGATTTTTGCAGGATGAGGATTTTTGGAGACAGACTAATCAATTGTGGAAGGGAATGGTTCCAATAGAGAGAGGAGAACAAGATATGAGAAAAATAGGCAATTTCTGGAACAATCTGGAGTGGATGAAAGAGCATAGGACTGTGGAAAAAATTAACTGAGAAAGAAGTGCTAACAGTCTGTTGTGAGAAGGGGGAAGACCATGTGGGTAGATGGGTAGATCTGATGATGAGACCTTAGGAAAGTTTCCTTTTCTGAGTAAACTCAGAAGCAAAGTCATCTGCTGAGAGTGAAGAGGGGGAAACAGAGCTAAATATATCCATTTAAAAAATGAATTAATAGGACGATCAGGGTAAACTGACTAAGCAAAAGTAATGAGATTGCCAGGCAATGCCAGGATCCCAATGGGGTATGTGGCCTTCTATGTGTACTCAGGACACATGCTCAGAAAAACTTGTATTTTTTCTGCAGCCAAATTTAGCAGCTGCTCTGGTGTTGTTGCAGAATAGAGAACTAGATTAAGGAAGTTCTGCTTACATAAATAAATCCAAAATTATTTGCACGCTTATACACAGACATATCATATTATTATCTATAAAGGAGTTCATTCTATGGATCCTATTTGTCACCTGCTTTGTCACCACTCAATAATATGTCCTGAATATATTTCTATATGATATCCCTAATGATATTTCTACTTGAATAAATATAGTTACAGCATTATTTTATACAGTTGCATTGCATTCCACTGTATATAGGTAACCAATCTCTTACTATCGTACTTGTGTATTTCTAACTTTTCCCATTATTAAAATAATAAACTATCTGTGAACATTTTGTGTATATATCAGATTTTTTTTCCTGACATTACATTTCAGGAAATGGAGTTATTTAGACAAAAATGTTTGGATATTTTTTGTTTATAAATAAGTATTCTACTTCCACTTCTAGGAAGATGGAGTAGATGTACTTCTCTCTATTCCTCCCACAAAGGATAGCTAAAAACCCTGTGAGGTATAAGAAAACAAACATAAGAAGACTCTGAAGGGTGAAGACAAGGCAGGTCAGCTGGGACTCTCAGGCCCCCAAGAACAACATGGTAGTGAGTTCCCTGGGTTTTCCTTTTGACTCTTATATCCAAGACTTCGAGCTGAAGAGGCCGGCAACCCAGAAGAGCTGATGGGTACAGACAAAAAAGCCCCAGCCAAAGCCTGGCCTTTCTAGCCAAAGGAAGATGGAAACAGCATCTTAGAAAAATAGAAAACATTTACACAACAGTGGTCCTACTCCAGCCAAACACCACAGAAAAATACCTAAGCCCCACTCTACCTGTGCCAGCCAAGACCACATAGAACGCCTAGACTTCCATACTTGTGAAGCTGCAATGAGGAACCCTAACACTCCCACTAGAGCAGTGTTACAGAATGTGAAGTGGGAGCCCGAACCACTATCCCCATGGTGTCAGTGGAGAGCAGATGAGACATCTGGACTTCCAGCCCATCTGGCATTTACGAGAAGCTACTCCAACTGAAATGGCTCAGTGGAGACTCAGGCCTCTCATCATGACAAAGCAGTAACAAGACAACCCACTGGAGTGTCAGTGGAGACCACATGGGCAGCTGCAACTCCCAACCCCACCCAGCAGCAATGAGGCACACACTTCTGGGTGTCCATTGGAGTTGAGTGGGGAGCCTGGCCTTCTGCCTCAAGGGAGCAGTAATGAGGTGGTATCTCCCATTCTCCCACCAGAACAGTGTCAGAGGAAGCTAGCCAAAACAGAAGATTTAAATAAGGTCTAGAGCCTTCTAATGAGATTTTAAAATGTCCAAGATTCAATGAAAAATCTTTGTACAAAGAACCAGGAAGATCTCAAACTAAATTAAAAAAAAAAATACAATTAATAAATGACAACATTATGAGGAGAGAGATGCTGGAATTATCAAAGATTTGGGCTTTTATGAAAACACTTGAAACAAACGAAAAATAGAAAACTTCAGCAAAGAAATATAAAGAAGAACCAAGTGAAAAATCAAGATGTGAAACATAGGGGCTGGCGTGGTTGTGTAGTGATTACGTTCATGTGTTCCGCTTCAGCGGCCCAGGGTTTGCCGGTTTGGATCCCGGGCACAGACCTACACACCACTCGTCAAACCATGCTGTGGCAGGCATCCTGCATCTGAAATAGAGAAAGATGGGCACAAATGTTAGCTCAGGGGCAGTCTTCCTCAGCAAAAAGAGGAGGATTGGCAGCAGATGTTAGCTCAGGGCTAATCTTCCTCAAACAAACAAAAAAGAAGTGAAAAATAGAATAATCAAAATTACAAGCTTAATGGATGAGCTCAAGATCATAAATGAAGGGATTGAAAAAGGAACCAATGAACTGGAACATCGAACAATAGAAATAACCTAATTTGAACAACAGAGAGAAAACAGTAATAAATATAACTATAAAAAGTAATAGAATAGAGCTTCAAGGCCATGTGGGACTATAAAAAGGATCTAGTATTTGTGTCATTGAAGTCCAAGAAAGAGAGGAAATAGAGGGTGGATCTAAAAAGTACTTGAAACAATAATGACTGAAAACAGCCCAAATTTGACAAGATATGTAAACCTACAAGTTCAAGAGCTGAGCAAACCTTAAACAGGGTAAACTCAAAGAAATCCGTGACAAGGCATCATAATCAAATTTCTGAAAACTAAAGAAAAATGAAAAATCTTGAAAGCAACCAGAGAAAAATCACATCTTTCCTATAGATGAAGAACAATTCAAATGATAATAGATTTATCTTCAGAATCCAATAAACCACAGGTCAAAGAGGAAGTCTCAAGGTAAATTTAAAAGTACCTTGAACTAAATGAAAAAATACAACTTATTAAAACTTGTGGAACACAGAGATGGCCGTTCTGAGAGGAAAATTTGTGACATTAAACGTAGCCCTAAATACATGCCTTAGAAACGAGGGAAAGTCTGAAATCAGTCATACCACTTCAAGAACCTAGAAGAGGAGCAAAATAAACTCAAAGCAACCATAAATGGGAAGTCATAAAGATAAAAGTAGAAATCAATGAAATCGATAATAGAAAAGTAGAGAAAAATCAAATAGTTGGTTCTTTGAAAAGATCAATAAGTGGAACAAACCTCTAATAAGACATAAAAGGAAAAGAAAAAAACCTAGTGACCACTCTATGGAAATCAAAAGGCTAATAAGGGAGTATTTTCTCTGACCGACTCTACACAAATAAATTTGATGAAATGGGCCACTCCCTTGAAAAACACATATCGCCTCAATTTATCCACTGTGAAATAGATAATATGACTAGCCCTATAAATCTTCAAAAATTTATTTGTAATTTGCAAACTGGAATAAAGAAAATCTCCAGGCCCAGATGATTTCGATGGAAAATGTTACCAAACACTGAAAGGGAAATTAACACTAGTTCTAAACAATTGCTTCTCTATAATAGAGATGGGAACACTTCTCACTTCACTTTCTGAAGCTGAAGTTACCGTGGTGCCAAAACGAGACAAAGTACAAAGAGTAAAAGCACAGGTGAATATTCCTCGTGAGTATACATGCAACAGTATTTTAAAAAGTAACAAAATATTAACAATGCAGAAAAAGCATTCAATGAAACATCACTTATTTATGACAAAAATTTTCAGACAAAAAGAAAGGGAAATTTTCTCAACTTGAAAAAGATCCTCTATCATGGCCATTTGATTTTATTTATTTCTTACATATAAAACACTCAGTCATTTGTTAGTGATAAAAAGAGTTTCTGTCTTCCTCATATAAAATATATGGGCTGAAAGCACCCAAGTTTTTGAGCTGTTAATTACGTGCAGCTTCTCACTTCTCAAAATTACATGTAATGGACATTCTTGTCATTCCACTGTAGATGAAAACACTTAGCGTTATTGAAGAGACTCAAAATGCAGGGAAGAATGTCCATATACTAGGAACACCATTCATGTTCCTCATAACTCATTCATGTTCCAAACTAGTGTATATTTAATTTTACAAATTTAATTCAAACAAAGACAGTAGAATCCCTTTATCAAATTCTGAAACTACTTTTAGCAGAAAATTGGGACACATGGAATGATTTTTAAAATAGAAATTTAAGTAATATTTCAATGAAATTTAAAAAGATAGTGCTGAGTAGAAACGATTGATTTGGAAAATAATCAATGATGGCAGGTCTTAGGGTTCATAGCTCATAGCACTAAGATGAAATACAGCAGAATTTTAAATGGCTGGCTATATTAAGTTATAAAATTGGCCAAGAAATAAAGAAGAAAAAAGAAAAATATAAGGTAATTGGAAGAAATATATATATATGGGTAACATATTAGGAGTCACCATATTTACAGTTCGCTGAATAGGGAGGAGAAAAATACTCTTCAACTACAAAAAATCTTGATTAGAAACACAACTCCGTAAGACAAAAGTAAATGTCATTGAGATGTGAACGAGGGACAGGAGATGAGATGAGAATAAACTAGTATTTAAAGAGAAAAATTATAAATTCGGAAAGAGACTTTGACATTATTTAAATATTTTATTTTAATATTTATTTTTATGCAGATTATTCAAAATATGAAAATAAGTCATATTTGGCACTTGGATCATGGAAATAAAATAGAATTCAAAAGGCTGAATGATGGACATGAGATTCTCAGAAAACGCGATATTGTTAATTACCAGGAGGAATGGCTGGAAACTAACTGGCCTGCCTGTAGGAGTATAGGAAAAAGGTGAGCTGATTACAAGAAACAGAAGCCTTCTAAAGAAGGACCCTGTACGGAGTGAGTGGATCTATACAAGTTGTGGGAGGATGGTAAAGATGATGGATAGTGATAAACAGCTGCATTTGGATGAGGACATGGGTTAAGTAGCAGCTAAGTGCGGAGTGTGGTGATTCCCAGGCAGTGAATAGGGAGGTAGTTGAGCAAGCAATCAGTGGAATCAAATAGCAATCCATCAGGTGAAATCACTAGGCAATCAGTTGCAGTCAAACTACGAAACTATTGGTGATCAAAAGGTTAAAAAAGGGACTCAAAGGCAAGCAGAGCAGTCCTAGGAAATCAGCCACAGAGACTCAAATCTGGTTGTTATTGACGGACTGTCAAGTGTCCTGGGATAAAGACCTTGTTTAAGGTTGGGGAATCATGAAACAGTAGGATAGAAAGGGGATGTTTGAAAGATTATCTTGACGCTCGTCCCTTTGGTGTTAAATGAAGGCTGAAGAAACACTTTGATATTTTTTCAGAGAGGACTTGAAAGGAAAATGGTTTCTAAGGTACTGATTATCTTTTCTATTGATATAACACATTTTTAAGTAAGAAAAGATATCTTGTTTTGCCTGTTACGTTTCAATCAATAACAACAACGCATATTTACTGAAGTCTTTGTAAGTGTAAGATTGGCTATTTTTTTTCACTCAGCACAATTCTCTGAAGATTCATCTATGTTGTTGCATGTTCCAGTGGTTTGTTCCTGTATGTTGCTAAATAGTATTCCATGGAGTAGGCATGCAAAAGCTTATTTCATCATTTGTCATTGAAAGATAGCTGAGTTGTTTACAGTTTCTCAGCTATTGTGAAAAAAGCTGCCATATTTGTGTAGTTTTTGGTTGAGTATAAGTTTCGTTTCTTTGATAAGAAAAACCTAGGTAGATATGCTGAGTTGTATGGTAATTGCATGATTTGATTTTAAAAACTGCCAAACTATTTTCCTGAGTGACTATATCATTTTTGATAAACAATGTTTCTCTGATACAGTTTCTCTGCATACTCGCCAGCATTGAGTGTTATCACTATTTTTCATTTTAACCATTCTGCTAGGTGTGTAGTGATTTCTCCTGATGGTTTTAATTTTCATTTCCCTAATGGTTGATGTGTTGGACATATTTTCATGTACTTACTTGTCAGTGGATATTCTTTTTGATGAAATGTCTCTTCATTTCTTCATTTTTTACCCATTTTCTAATTGTTTTTTTTTTTACTGTTGAGTTTTGAGATTCGTCATGTGCTCTAGATACTAGTCCTGTGTAAGATATGTGGTTTGCAAATATTTTCTCCTACTCTGTAACTTGTCTTTTCATTCTAATAACAGTCTTTTGCGGAGCAAACATGTTTAATTTTGATGAAGTACAATCAATCAAGGTTGTCTGTTACAGATTGTTTCTAGTCAATTCTAAGAACTCTGCCTCTCTCCTAGGTTCCAAGTATTTTCTTCTATTCCATTTTTTCCTAAAAGTTGTATAACTTTACATTTTATATTTAAGGCCATGTCCATTTTGAATTAAATTTTGTGTAAGGTATAAAAGTTAGGATGATTTTTTTTTTGGTTATGTATGTTCAATGAATTGTTCAGCACCATTGCTGCAAAGACTGTCTTTCCTTCATTGAATTGCTTTTACACTTTTGTCACAAAACAGTTGGACATAGTCATGTGGGTCTATTTCTGTTCCATTGATCTATGTATCTATCCCTCTAACAATACCACACAGTCTCCATTACTGAACCCATATAATAGGTGTTGGAATCGGGTAAGCTGATTCTTATATCTTTCCTCTTATTTTACAAAGATGAATCTGGTTTTAGCTCTTCTGGTTCCACTGCCTTTCCAGAGAGATGTTAAAATAATTTTGTCTATGTCTACAAAAATTCTTTCTGGGATTTTCACAGGAATTGAACTTGTACATCATTTTGTTTGAGAATTAATATTTATACTATGTTAACTCTTCAGATTCATGAACGAAATGTACATTTCCATTTATTTGGTATTTCTTTGATTTCTGTTATCAGCACTGCATAGTTTTCATCATACAACTTCACTGCATCATGTTTTGTAAGGTTTAGCCCTAAGTATTTGGGAGGTTTTTTTTTTGAGCAATTATAAATACTATTTTGTTTTTAATTTTCGTGTCCATATGTTTGTTGCTAGTATAGAGAAATGTAATTTCTATTGTATATTTATACTTTTTCCTGCAACCTTGTTTAACTTAATAATCCTAGGAGGTTTTATTTTTGTTTTTGTTTTTGTTTGTATATTCCTTAGGAATACATAGACAATCTAGGTAGACAATCTTCTACGTAGATATGTCTGAAAATTTTCTGTTTCTGTTCCCATTTTTTATTGGAATTTTCTGTGTAGACATATTTGCAAATAGTGACAATTGTGTTGCTTCTTTTCTGAAATGTATGCATTTTGTTTACTTTTCTTGCCTTATTGCACTGGCTACAACTTCAAGACTAAGCAGAATAAGCATTGTGAGTGGACACCCTCTCCTGCTTCCTGATCTGAAGGGGAAAGCATTTAGTTTTTCACATTTAAGTATAAAGCTAGCTGCAGAGTTTGTAGAGGCTCTTTTTCAAGTCAAGAAAATTTCCCTCTTTTCTTACTTGTTTTTCCTGAGAATTCTTATCATAAGTGAATGTTGCATTTCATCCAGTGCTTTTCCTAGATTAATTGATAGGATTATGTGTACAATATCATTTCTACATAATGATATCCAAAGGTAAGTCTAGAAGACTGAATCTTGAGTTGAGTCTTAGCTTGCAATCCATAAATGAAGATTACAAGAAGTTCAAGATAGACTCCTAAACAGCCTTTGGTGCTTACGGGTCAGAGAAGAAATACTACTTTGTTTTTACATAGAAATTTAACATTTTTAACTGCTTCCATTTTATTCATTCATCCATTATTACTGGTTTCAAATAAACACCTCAGTATTTTCCTGTCATATACTAACTGATTTTCCGCGATTCTTTTTTAATTGTGGTAAAGTGTGCATAACATAAAATTTACTGTTTTAACCATTGAGTGTACAATTCTGTGGAATTAAATACATTTACATTGTTGTGCAACCATCACCACCATCCATCTCCAGAACTTTTCTGTCTGGCAGAACTCAACCTCTGCACCATTTAAACACAAACTTCTCATTCCCCCTCCCTCAGCCTCTGGTAACCACCATTCTGGTTTCTATCTCTGTGAATTCAAATACTCTAGGGACATGATATAAATGGAAGCATACAATATTTATCATTTTATGACTGGTTTGTTTCACTGAGCATAATTCCTGAAGATTATTCCATGTTGTAGCACATGTCATGCTTTTTAAGCATGAATAGTATTCCTTTATAAGGCTGAATAATATTCTATTCTAAGTATACACCACATTTTGTTTATCCAATCATCTGTTGTTGATAAAGATTGTGGATAATGCTTCTAAATGTGGGGGAACAAATATCTCTTTGAGATTCTGCTTTCAGTTCCTTTGGGTATATAGCCAGAAGTGGAATTACTGGATCATATGCTAATTCTATGTTTAACTTTTTGGGGAATTTCCATACCATTTTCCACAGCAGCAGCATCATTTTACATTCCCTCCAGCAGTACACATTTCCAACTTCTCTACATCCTTGCCGACACTTGTTAATTTCTGTTTTTTGTTTGTGTGTTTGTTTGATAATAGCTGTCCTATTGTGTATGGAGTGGTATCACATTGTGGTTTTGAGTTGAATTTCCCTGATGAATAGATCTGTGGAGCATGTGCTTATTGGGCATTTGTATGTCTCTTTTGGAGAAATATCTATTAAAGTCCTTTGCCCATTTTTATATTGTTTTGTTGTTATTGAGTTTAGGAGTTATTTGTGTATTCTAGGTATAACCCCTTATCAGTTTTGTGATTTGAAAGCATTTTCTCTCATTCTGGGTTTGCCTTTTACTCTCTTCACTGTGTTCTTTGATGCATAGAAGTTTTTAATTTAGATACATTCCAACTTACAAACTTTTTCTTTTGTCACCCGTGCTTTAGCTGTCATATCCAAGAAGTCATTTCCAAATCCAGTGTCTTAAAGCTTCTCCCCTCTATTTTCTTCTACGACTTTTAGCTCTTGCACTTGGGTCTTTGCGACATTCTGAGGTAATTTTTATACACAGTATAAGATAAGGATCTGACTTCGTTCTTTTGCATGTGGAAATTCAGTTTTATCAAAATTGTTCATTGAAAAGACTGCCCCTTTCCCTTTGGGTGGTCCTGGCACCCGTCAAAAATCATTCGACCATATATGTGAGAATTTATGTCTGGGCTCTGTATTCCATTCCATTGGTCTATTAGTCTATTTCCATCCCAGAACCACACTGTTTTAATTACTGTAGCTTTGTAATATGTCTTGAAATAAAGAAGTGTGAGACCACTTACTTTGTTCTTCTTTTTCAAGTTTGTTTTGGCCATTCAAAGTCCTTTAATATTCCATATGAATTTTAGGATGAGTTTTTCTATTATGCAGAAAAAGTCATTGGGATTTTGATAGTGATTGCATTGACTCTGTAAGTTGTTTTGGGCAGAATTGACATCTTACCAATACTAAGTCTTCCAATCCATGAACAGATGATATCTTTTCATTTATACGTTTCTTCTTTACTTTATTTAAGCAGTGTTTTGTAGTTTTCAGTGTACAAATCCTTCACCATCTTGATTAAATTTACTCCTAAGTATTTTATTCTTTCTGATGTTATTGTAGATGGGATTGTTTTCATAATTTCCCTTTCAGATTGTTCATAGCATAGAAACACAAGTGATTTTTGTGTGTTGATTTTGTACTGAAACTTGGCTGAATTTTTGTTAGTTCTAAGACTTTTTTTTAAATGGAATTCCCCTGGTTCTTAAAGAAGCCAAAGCTTTCTGTGGCATCCAAAGACAGTGAAATCAGCATTTTGCTCTGTAGATGCTCATGCACCATCTGACAACTGCCAGTTTAGAAAGTGAGCCAATATTATATTTAGGTTCAAATTAGTTGTATTCTAATATTATGCTTTTCTACACAGTTTAGGAGAATACATTGGAGTGAGACAGAGAACTTAATAAAAAAACATTTTCTACACAGCTGGATAGAAACTATTCAGGAGTTTGAAAATTCCATAGCAGTGAAATTATAGAACTCTTATCTAGTTTTGTATTATTATTCTTCTAAATCTTTTCTATGTCTGAGTAGAGGCAATGTGTGCCAACGTAATCCCCCCTGCAGATATAATTCAAGAGTTGGTGTGATGATAGGGAAATTTTACCTACCTTATAATAACTTGGGCTAAAAAACAGGAATACTATTCAGAATATTTAAATGTGGTGTAGGACAAGCTTCCAACAATTAGAAACATTTTGACCAACAACAGGAAAGGCCATAAAGCACTAGCAATTGTCCAGCACAACCTACACTGAAGAGAACCAGTGTGGGCTCTGAAGAGAGAAATGCCACCAGCCACTCTATAGTATGGACTGCGAAAGTGTATAATGTGAGAATGAAGGAAAACTCAAGCATATAATATGTTTTTAGGCTTCCCAACTTTGCATTTTCTGATCGCATAAACCAAATGGAATTTCTTAAGATATCAGAGCTATGAGGCAAAATAAATGAGCAACTTCTTTTGTAATAGTAGCTGTTTTCTAAAGAGGGCAGTAGGTTTATTTTCAGGGTATATAATCAGATGGTCATAATGTACATTTAATTTTGTCTATCAATTTATTTCTATTCCAAGTCTCATTTGGTCTACTTATATAGTGTTTTATGCCATCATTACCCATTAAATACAGTGATTTCAGTGTTTTCATGGTCATTTCAGGTTTACGTTGAGTCTCTTCAGAGTTTCTTCTCTCCCACCCTCTCCCCAGAGGCACGTATGTTACTAATGCCACGTGACAATACTGTCCGGGAGCGGATACCTGGAACATACATGATGATCTCTCTTCACCACTGCCACACTCGGAGATGGAAGCGTCCCTGCTTTGTCCGGATCTTTCGCATCCCTCGCTCTCGTGTCTAAGGAGGTGCGTAAGTTACTCATCTGTTCTCTGGTCCTTAGGAACACGAAGCCTTTCTTCTTTCTACTTCCCCAAACACCTAGCTGCCTTAGGTTGTCCGCAGTCACTTGGCTGACCTCCTTACTGTTGCACAACATTTCATTTGCCCTTTGATAAAAGGGCAACCTCAGGAGGCTGTCTCAAACCTTCTCTCATAAGCACGCTGATCTTATGCAGGAAGGTTTCTTTCTACAAAACCCCCTGCCCTCCCAGGCTTCACCTCGAAGGCAATATACAAGCCTTCTCTGCATCTGACCCTAAATTTGTGTGGGAATCATATGATGTATCTGTTCTTCCTCTGCCCCGCAAGCTGTCCCCTCCAGAAAGGGCTGGGTCACAGATCCCTGTCAAGTGCTCAGTGGCTCCTGAGCTGCAGAACATGAGGAAGCTTGGATCGAAGTCTTGGACACTGTTATGTGACCCAAGAACCTGTGATGAAGTTCAAGGCTCCCAATCTGTCTCATTGTTTTCTGTGTTTGGCTCTGAAGGCACAATCTTTTTAAAATGTCTTAGCTTCAAAATCCATATGTTAATGAAGAAACGGTCATAGTAAAAATTTTTTTAAAAATACTTGCACACAACTAGAAGGACGTGCAACTAAGATATACAACTATGTACTGGGGGGGTTTGGGGAGATAAAGCAGAAAAAAAATATTGGCAACAGTTGTTAGCTCAGGTGCCAATCTTCAAAAAAAAAAGAAAAAAAATACTTGCAAAAGTCAGATAAATTGTTGCCTCTTAAATGTAAAATTGTCTCATTGATAGAGGATCCTGGCTGCCTCTAGAATTACAAGGAACTCTCTCTTTTCTCTTTATTTCATTAAACTTCCTGGTCCTTGACTCATGATAGCTTGAGAAAGTTTAGCTATTGTATAAAGCTAGCAGTTACCTAAAATGAGAACAGCCTGAGAATGGTCTGTGCAACCACATAACTGGGCAAACAAAATAAGCAAGATATCCTGTAAAAGGAAAAAGAGGAAGAAGCGGAAGGGAGGAGGGAGACGAAGGAGAGAGAAGAAAAGGGGAAGAAGAAACAGTCCAAATCAAGAATACTGAAGACAGGGCTCTACTTTCTAAGTAAGGATGCAGTGCTGGAAAGAGGCAATGATGCTGAAAATCCACAAAATTCTAGTTGTCCTCCAAGAAAATGAAGGGAAAGTAAAGAACTGTATTGAGTATATACATTTCTTAATAAGAAATTTTAGACAAGTTCCAATGTGGAATGCAGGACACAAGAACACCATACCCTCCGGTGCTGCCTTGTTAGAGTAGAGAGCTGGACTGAGAGGACCATGGGTTTGACCATGGCTGGCACTCCTTGTTTTTGTTGTTTATAAAAGGATTTTACCAAAACGGTTTGGTAACTTTAATTTAATCATAGGCAAATCTCAAGGGGTTACTTGTACTGTTCCATGAATTTTGACCTCTTGATAATATTAACAAGTCCTTCTACTGGTATTTTTCATGAAGATTACGTACACAGAGATGTGAAGAACTGTATACGCTTAGAGCATTTAGGCAAACGAAAGAATTCTGTTGTTTGTGGAAGGAAGATGTTTCTAGATGTTGTGGCCTAGAGAATAGAGTTCACAATTCTATAGAACTTAAAGTTTGTTCTTTTTTTAACATAAATATCTTTTATGGTGTCAGCACCATTCCCGTATGGTAAAGATGGCATTCCATATATATTTTCATATAGGTTTTCAGTTTTCTGAAGGACCCTTATTTGATTCCTAAAAAAGATCATTCAATTATTTTTTTAAGAAGAACGTATTATGATTACAGAGTGACTTTTTATATTTATGTTGATAAGGAAGAGCTGCTTCCAATAAAATAAAATAGGGTAAAGACTCATCTTGAGTCAAAATCACTAATAATTATTGAGTTTTACACAGCAGGTAATTTTCCATTTGTTACTTTTATCATCTCATTTGACCTTCAAAACAATATAAACTAGCATACTATTAGTTTGCCCATTTTACAAAGGAAGAAACTAAGATATAGAAGGATTACTTTCTTGGCCCAAGACTATAGAGCTGGATTTTGAATTCATAGTGGACTCTAGAGCCCATTATCCTAAATACTACTCTCTATTGACTCTAAATTTTGTAGGATAAGTCTCCTTTTAATATGCTAGTTCTTCCTGACATTAGCATTCTAAAACATACGTTATATTAACTTATAGTTACATACATAACATTTTTATAGAATTCTATTAATTTAGAATAATACTGAAATAAAGGATTGGGACATGAATAGAGTAAATACCTTTTGCAGAAATTGAACCTAGATAAGACTATTTTAAAAAAAACAGGCAAAAACTAATATGCTAGATAAGTAGATCATTTAAGTCAGACCTTTTTCTAAATGTGTTTGCAATTCATGTATATCCAAGGAATTCAATTTTTCCCTAAATGGAGTCAATTTATAAAAAGTAAAAATATGCTTTACTATCTACAGTTTTTGGGTAAAATAAATATGTTAGACTTTTATATACTTACAATTAGAATAAATTATTTTTGTTTTATCTATTCAAAGAGTTTTGTACTTTGTTGTTGTTCAAAAAATTTATTTCTGACAGAAATGATATTGCAAAGGATGATAAAAATCCATTTTGACTCGTAGAGTTTAAAACTACCATATATTTGTGTATGGCAAAATGTATTGACACTCAAAATAACATGTCTGAGAGAAAAATGGCAGTTGCCCACAAAATCAATCTCTGGTGCAATCAATGTTTTGTTTATTATTATGATTTATTGAAAGTGTGGTGTCCCAACTCCAACACCCACAGCAACTTAAATTTAGATTCTTGGAGACTTACAAAAATAAACAATTCAGCTAAATCTAAAGAAAAAACCCAACTCTATTGTACTTTTGTTTTGTTTTGTTTTGTTTTGTTTTGTTTTTTTGAGGAAGATAAGGCCTGAGCTAACTACTGCCAATCTTCCTCTTTTTGCTGAGGAAGACTGGCCCTGCGCTAACATCCATGCCCATCTTCCTCTACTTTATATGTGGGATACCTGCCACAGCATGGCTTTTGCCAAGCGGTGCCATGTCCGCACCTGGGATCCAAACCGGCGAACCCCAGGCTGCTGAGAAGCGGAACCTGTGAACTTAACCGCTGCGCCACCAGGCCAGCCCCAATGTACCTTTCGATAAATGTTGTGCTATGATACAGCACATTGGAGTAATCTAATGCAGTTAAGTATCAAGGAGGATAGTTACACTATGGATGTGTGGGGGGGGTACAAACATGTTTTCTTTCAAAGCTATATTTTAATAAGTATCTAGTCTCATGATGAGAACTGTTTTAAGGAACAATTACTGTTTCTGGAAATGCTTTAATTTACAAAGTTTACATTTTTCCTGGGTAGTTTTAAAGGGTTAGATTGATGATGTGAATTTCCTGGTGTTTCTTTGTCTTTAAGTTTGGATGTTACTGGCTGTGATTTTTCCGTCTTTGGAGAGTTGTCTTCTGCGTGGGGAAATTGTGAGTTTCTCAAGGGTAAAAAGCTTATTTTCCTTCTCTCTCTATACCCTGAGCCTGTCACCATGGCTGGTTTATAGAAGCAGCTCACTTATCTGTTGACCAAGTAATTGATTCACACTTCCTAGAGAATGTCTTGTTATTTTTTATGTTAAAGTGTTAAATTTTGATCCTTTTCCCTTAATGTCATGATAATTATATATTTTTTAAATTTAATGATCTAATCTCATTTTTCAAAGCATTTTAATGATAGGATGATTATGGTTAAGCAAAAGGAGAAAGGTCGCACACTATGATATTTATTTTAAGAGATAAGGTGACTAGCTGATTCCTGTTCAGGTAAAGCAGGGGGCATGGGTCGTGCATTCAGGCCTTTAATGGTCCAGGTTCCAACAAGGGCGTAGAAAAGTAGCCTACACTGGTGACTACACAGCATCTGTGGGCAGTTATCAATGCAGTGTCGTGCATCACTCTCAGAGTAAATAGAGCTGAGATTTCTAATCCAAATTATAAAAGAAAAGAGGGTGAGCCAAGATGAAAAGCCTGTTGTGCCAGCCATCAAAGTACACTAATGAATGACGTTGTAAAACTGTAAAGTTCAAAATGGTAGTGAAAAAGGCCCAGAGGGATTTCCTGAGCCAGAGTTCAGCGTGGATGGAGTTTGTGCAATAGCTTTTCTTTATCCCCCAATATTGTGTGTGTTTGTGGGGGACAATTGCATATTAGGGACCAGTATCCAGTGAGGAGGTGGGAATGAACTGGACCAAACGTTTTCAGACACTTAAAACTAAGGAAATCAAGCGTTTTGTCTAAAATATCGTACAACAAAGATTCAACAGAAGTAAGCAAATTGAGTGGGTTGAGTATTTGTGCGGTTAGCGGATTTTCAGTTTCACCTGGATAATTTGGGGAACAGAATCAGTGTAAAAAGGTCCATGCGTGTGTTTAGGAAACCCGCTGGAAAATGAACTCCTCAGGAATTGGGGAGGGGTATTTTTTTATTTTTCTGTGTGTGATAAGAGGACAATGCATGACACCAGGTATTCCATCAGTCTGAAGGAGGGAAGACGTGACTGTCCTTAAGAGATTCTCGAGTTGCACATGTCGCTCAGTAGCTGTGGATCATAACCCGTGGTATTAAACAGCTGGGATAGGCCTTAAACAGAAGACATTAAACACCAGAATAGGTTATGAGCTAACAAGGAGATAAAGCAATTTATTGGAAGGATAAGGTATTTTATTGGAAGGACAGCTCAAAGAATACCAACAACAAAAAGAAAATATCGACCCTAGATGGGTCAGCAAGCAAAACAGCCCTGGGAATCCAGAGAGGAGGACCTGAGGGACACTCCATCAGGGCCGTACCAAGGGGACAAATCAGTGCCACACGTGGTAGTCTATGATGGCACTTCATTGTGGAGTTAAACATCAAGGAGAGAAGGCCAGGTGCCAGCCTCTTTCCAGGTAGAGGAGAGGAATCTGCAATGGTTTCTCTAACAGGATTGCATGTCATGGGGCAGGATGACTCACCAAGGGCAAGCTAAATCACTATAATAAAAGGAATGAGACCTGGATGCCAGGAAATGAAAGAAATGACAACCCTTAAAATATCCTTCCTACCGTTTGGCAAAGCCTTCCTCTAAAGCTTGGAAACTGTCAAAATTCCCATCATAAAACAAAACAAAAAACAGTAGCCATTACTTTGCCAATTCTTAGCATTATTTTGTTGATTTGGAAATCCATACTCAGGTCGTAGTTAAATTGTAAAACAACAAGGAAAATAAGATCCTAGAAACAATAAGGGAAAATAATCAAAACGACTTTTTAAAAAAGATACATACCATTGATTTCATGGTAGGCAATAGGACAGAGTCAAGACAAATTTCCAGGGAATGGTATTTTGCCGAAAACATTTTTTGACCGCAAAGCAATGAAAGACTTCCAGATTCAGCTAATATGTGTTAAAAGCTTGAAGGTTGGCACTCATGCCCTTGCAACCAGAAAAAGCTGGCAAACTGAAAATCATTGTCTTTTCTTACACCTGTCGGAGAACTGAGGTCACAAAGAAAACTGCCACCGTGAAACCCGGAAAGGCAGGTGAATCCAGAGGACCTGCTTATACGGAATGGAAGCTGGTGGAGCCCGTTAACAGGTAGGAGCACTTAAGTGCAATTCTGCATTCTGGCTGGCGGAACTCAAATGATTCCCAGGGCTGGGTGAACGCTGAGAACCGTTCATCGCACAGCGACCCAGTTGGTCTTTGCTCTCGTGGAGTTTCACTCTGCGTATCCATCTTTCATATTGGATATGTGGAATGAATCTTCCTGTTTAGCAAACTCTCAGTGAGAGCCATATGCAGGTTCCTGGAGCTCTTCTTTTCTGTATCGCCCCCTTCACTCCAGAGCTCTGCTGGGCAACCACAGGCTCACTCAGAATTCCTTAACTCGGAACGATCTCCTAAATTTAATAAGCTTGCTTTGCTCAGATTGCCATCTGCCTCTCATTCACAATCTGGGATAGGCTACCTGGCAGAAAGCCAGGACGACCGTAGGACTCACATCGTTGTGTCTCTTCTGTCAGGAACCACAGACCTGAGTCGTCGGTTGTCCATGGTTTGAAAAGAGATGTCTCGCATACATTGTTCACTTTCTACTTGTTTATGGTGGTCCCTTTTAGTCCAGTTATCTGCAATGGGAAGTCTTTCTCTTTATGATATTCTTTTAGGTGAGAATTCTTTTTTTTTTTGGTGAGGAAGATTAGCCCTGAGCTAACTGTCTGTTGCCAGTCTTCCTCTTTTTGCCTGAGGAAGATGGTCCCTGAGCTGACATCTGTGGCAATCTTCCTCCATTTTTGTATGTGGGATGCTGATACAGCAAGGGTTGATGAGCGGTGTGTAGGTCCACACCTGGGATCCAAACCAGCGAACCCCAGGCTGCCAAAGCGGAGCACATGAACTTAACCACTACACCAACGGGCTGGCATGGAGGTGAGAATTTTTTGAGTATCAAGGTTTAAGGTTTTTTAAAATTTTTGTATTCATCAATGGATCTTTGACTCTTTTTTTCTCAGTTTTATTGGTATATAATTGACATATGACATTGTGTAAGTTTAAGATGTATGACACGATGATTTGATACACGTGTATATTGTGAAACGATTACTGTAATAAGTTTAGCTAAGACATCCTTCACCTCACATGTTATCTTTTGTTGTTGTTGTGGAGGTGATGGTGAGAACATTTATGATCTACTCTCTTAGCAATATTGAAATATATAACATGGTATTAACTATAGCATGATGCTGTATATTACACACCCAGAACTTATTTATCTTCTAACTGGAAGTTTGTACCCTTGGACCAGCATCTCTTCATTTCCGCCACCCCCTAGCCTCTAGCAACCACCAATCTACTCTCTGATTCTATGAGTTTGGCTTTTTTAGATTCCACACGTAAGTGAGATTGTACAGTATTTGGCTTTCTCTAACTTATTTCCCTCAGCATAATGCCCTTAAGGTTCATCCATGTTGCTTCAAATAGCAGGGTTTCCTTCTTCGTTATGGTGGAATAATAGCCCATTGTAAATACACACCCCATTTTCTTTACCAATTTATTCATCGATGGACACTTAGGTTGTTCCCAAGTGCTGGCTATTGTAAATAATGCTGCAATGAACATGGGGTACAAATATCTCTTTGAGATAGTGATTTAATTTCCTTTGAATGTATACCCAGAATTACAACTGCTGGATCATAAGGTGGTTCTATTTTTAACTTTTTGAGGAATCTCTGTATACTCACTGGTTTATTTCTAAGATCTCAATTCTGTTCCATTGGTCTGTTTATCTGCTTTTATGTCAGTACTGCACTCTTTTGGTTACTATAGCTTCGTAATATAATTTGAAATCAGGAAGAAGTATGCTGTCTCTAGCTCTGTTCTTTCTCAAGATGACTTTGGCTATTTGAGATCTTTTGTGGTTTCATACAAATTTCAGGATTGTTTTTTCTATTTCTGTGAAAAACACCATTTGAATTTTGGTAGAGATTACACTTCATCTATGGATTTTAACAATATTAACCTTTCCAAACGGATTTTTGATTCTTGAAAGGAGAGTTGAGTTGAAATTGCCTAAGCAATTAGTTTAAGAGCTGATAAGCATAAGCAAGATTAAATTGCTATAAAAGATTTGTAGTTTATGGAATTTTATTTAAATTTCAATATTTTCTTTACTTTTACCATCTTGTTATGTGGACTGAAGTATATTGTTTTCATTTTGTTGAAATGAACATTTCATTACTGCTCTTATTACATATCTTTTAATAATGCTTCTTGTGACTACTTGTGAGCTCTTCAATACGTTTTTATTCTATTTATCTAAATTTAAGAACAAATGTTATAAAAGAGTATTGCATTCTTTTATGACAAACCATTAACATGTATTTAAGTAAATAATAGAGCATAGACCTTGAATTTAAAGACATGGATCCTAATCTGGCCTTTGTTGTCCATTAGCTGCTTGATCTTGGATGCATTACTTACCCTCTGAAATTCACCCTTCTCACCTATAATGTGAAGAAGAGAATGCCTGCCTCACAGACTGAACATCTGACAAGTCATTTCTGTCTTTATTCTATTTCCAGATATTATTTTCTACTTAAAACTCCAACAATTTTGCTGTATAGATTTTCTATCATTCCCACAAAGAAAATTTTACTGGGGCCGGCCCTGCGGCTGAGTGGTTAAAGTTCTGTGCCCTCCGTGGCAGCGGCCTGGGGTTCTCTGGTTCAGATACCTGGTGTAGACCTACCCTACTCATCAGCCATGCTGTGGTAGGCATCCCACATCCAAAGTAGAGGAAGATGGGCATGGATGTTAGCCCAGGGCCAGTCTTCCTCAAGCAAAAAAAGAGAAGGATTGGCAACAGATGTTAGCTCAGAAAGAATCTTCCTCACACACACAAAAATAAATAAATGAAAGAAAATTTTATGAAGTTTTCACTTGGAGACTCCTAGAAGAGCTCTAGCCACCTGAAGCGGGGAGATTTTTAGCAGACCATGCTATTTTCTCTCAGTTCATCACTGGATTACGGTCAGAGTCATCTGCAGAGGCAGGTGGACCCCTACTCAAAATTTGGTTCCAATGTCTAGGCTGATGACACCACACACACCCCAGGAGGATATGAAAAGATTTATTACTCACATAATTAAGTTGTTTGACGAGAACAAGATAAGCCTTTCAAGCAGTTCCAAAATGGCTTGAGAGAACAAGGAAAAGAGACTGGGTTGGGGGATTTTTTTTTAATAGAATGTACATTTTTAGAGTGGTTTTAGGTTTACAGCAATATCAAAAGGAAAGTACAGAGAATTCCCATATACTGCCTGCCCTCACACACGCACAGCCTCCCCACTATCAACATCCCCCACCGGATGGCACATGTGTTACAATAAACAAACCTATATTGACGTGTCATAATCACCCAAAGTCCATAGTTTACATTAGGGTTCACTGTTGGTGGTGTGCACGTTATGGGTTTGGGCAAATATATAATGACATGTATCCACCATTGTGTTATCACACAGAGTATTTTCATTGTCCTAAAAATTCTCTGTGTTTCACCTATTCATCCCTTCCTTCCCTCTGGCAACCACTGATCTTTTCCTGTCTCCATAGTTTTGCCTTTTGCAGAATGTCATATGGCTGTAATCCTACAGTATGTAACCTTTTCCGACTGGCTTCTTTCACTTAGTCATATGCATTGAAGGTTCCTCCATGCCTTTTCCTGGCTTGACGGCCTAGGTTTTATGGTGGTTATGGGGTAGGGCTGGGGAGAGAGTTACCACATGGTCAGAGGCTTGCATGGTTTGAATCTCCGACTGGAACCCAAGAAGTGAACATACGAGATTCCTATCAGCTTGTCCAGACATGGGGCAAAAGAAGAAGAGGTATGGGTGAGATTTGAAAGCTGTCAGCAGTGAAACACCAAAAATGAAGTCAGACTACTCATAACAATTACCTATTCATGTACTTAAGTAATTCATATATGCACTAATTTATTTCACAAATAGTTACTGAGCATCTACATGAGGTCACATACTGGAATGATGGCCCTAACTCAGAAGATGAAACCCCTGCCATCACGGAGTTTCCAGTACAGGGTAATGCTTCTCAAAATTTAGCTTTCCTAATAATTAATTGGGCAGCTTGTTTAAAATTCTGATTATCAGGCCATCCTCCTGAGGTCTGGATAGGACTTAGACATATGCAGAGTCACCCTGGATGAGTTGTCCATGGATCTCAGTTTAAGATAAACGGAGTCTAGTCCATTTCCATCCACAGCTGATAATTGTCAAGAGAGTAGGAATTCAGTATCACCCTTACTCTTCTCTCTGTCCAAGTGTTGCTTATCTGACTTCACTCATCTCTCATTTGGAATACACGCTGATGTCATGGCAACCCCGTCAATGCCTGCTTCTAAACAGCTGGGCTTCGTAATTTTGTTCTCTGTCCTCTAAGATTTCCCCCCATCACCACTATATGGCTTTCCGGCATTTTAATAGGGGTAAATTCCCAAAGGCAGACCCCCTCCTCCAAGCTATGACCTCTTCTGTGATTTATTATGTGTGCCATTAAGAGACAGAATACATGCTGTTTTTCCTGAAATAATCTAGGTTTTCCCTCTTGATCTGGCATCCCACTCAGTTTGCCACTTGTCTCAAATGTGTTCTGGTTGGATGATAAGTTGTATCACCACCATAAGTCTTGTGCAAGTCTGTAGACAGCAGCATAGCAGAGTAACAGAGCAGAGGCTTTCAGTCGGACACCCTGGGTGTTTAATACCCCTCAGCCACTTAGTAGCTATATGACTTTGTGCACCTTACTTGTCATTAGCTATTAGTTTTCTTGTCTGTGAGATGGGGATAAGAATAGGACCAGTCTCAAAGGAGTGTTGTAGAGACTACATGAGCTCACACATATAAAACCTTAGCTCATGTCCAGCATACCAGGGGCACTCAGTGAAGGTTTGTTATCATCAATCATCATCATCGTCACCTTCATTGGTAAACCAGTGCAGGTCTGGGAGCAGCTGGAGAGATGTCATGTAGAACCTGAAGTCTCATTTCATTAAGTTCATAATTTTTCTTTTCTTTAATAACATTCAAGAATTGCTTAATTTTAAACAAGTATGATGCTTTTACTAAGTATCAAGAATTATTTTAACAAATCATTGCTTTTCTTCATTTTGGACCTCTATCAACCAACTTTGTCACTCTTACTGGGCAGTCATAATGATAATTTTTTCACAAGCAGCCTTGCTCTGGGGAAAATAATGCAACTTTTGCCTCTCAGTCTGACCAAAACTGTGGAGAACTAATCAAAGCAGCCATCTGAAGTAACATATGATTTCTTTTCTAATAATTTTAAATGCTCAAAGGTTTATCAGTATTTATGTATCCCTAAATTCTTAAATCAGATAGTGTAGTCATGACACAGTGAGATAAGAGATACAATTGAAAATACAAAATTTTACTTGAATATTGTTAAAATAGTTGGTGAGTCAACTCTCTGCCAGTCGCCATGACTTTTTTTTTTTTTTTTTTGATGCAGAGTCTTTAAGCTTGTGCTCTTGAGATAAGTAATGAAGTACCAGATCTCACCTAAAATGGTGTGGTGTGTAGATTTGTTTACACCGAAAAGAGCAACTCATAGTACTTTTGTTGCTGTTATTGTCAAAGCAAAACAAGGAAGGAAGGAATGTGGCCAAGAGCTAAGAGGTGGAGGTACCTTGTTTGAAGAGAAGGCATGGGGTGTAGATGAGGATGCAACCTCTGACACCTCTTGATCCCCACTTACCTGGTGTAATCATAGGGTACCAACCACACCAATGATATGTTAAGCTCCATTTCCCTTTCACAATTCACTGTGAGAAATAAGAACACAGCTACTCATTTTCCGGCATCTTTTAGATCAGTGGGAATGGAAGGGATCCCTCAGAGATGTGTCAACTCGAGAATTAGAAGCATCTAGTCCCCACTGATGTTGCAGACTTGCCAAGAAAACCATAACACTTACACTGGGAAAGCTTTCGACTATTGAAAATCCAGAGGTCAATTAAAATGCAGACTATCAACATGATTTTATTACTATCAAGATGATTAAGTTTTATTTCTTTGTTACTCTGTCACTGATTTTAGAAGATTGTGGTACACTAGTTACTGCTCATGTGGAGTTCTGAGCTACCATATGCATTAAATATTACATACTACGTATCACATATTGCATATGACAATAGGCCTGCTTCTCAGCTTACTTTGACTTAAATGGAATCCACTCAGGCATGGTGTTATTTTTTTTAATTATTAATTTTTTTTTATTGAGGTGACATTGGCTTATAACTTTCTATAATTTCAGCTGTACATCATTATATTTTGACTTCTGTGTAGATTCCATCATGTTCACCACCGAAAGACTCATTACCATCCATCACCACACACAGGCGCACAGTCACCCCTTTTGCCCTCCTCCCTCCCCTTCTCCTCTGGTAACCACCAATCTGATCTCTGTTTCTATGTGTTTATTTGCTTGTTGTTGTTGTTGTTATTTTTATCTTCTATTAATTAATGAGATCATGTGATATTTGACTTCCTCCTTTTGACTTATTTCACTTAGCATGATACCCTCAAGGTCTATCCATGTTGTTGCAAATGGCAAGATTTCGTCTTTTTTATGGCTGAGTAGTATTCCATTGTGTATATATACCACATCTTCTTTATCCATTCGTCCCTTGATGGGCACCTAGGTTACTTCCAAGTCTTGGCTATTGTGACTAAGGCTACAATAAACATAGGGGTGCATGTATATTTACACATTTGTGCTTTCATGTTCTTTGGATAGATACCCAGAAGTGGAATAGCTGGATCATATGGCAGTTCTGTTCTTAATTTATTGCGAAATCTCCATACTGTTTTCCACAGCAGCTGTACCAGTTTGCACTCTCACCAACAGTGTATGAGAGTCCCCTTTTCTCCACATCATCTCCAGCATTTGTTGTTTCCTGTCTTGTTAATTATAGCCATTCTGATGGGTGTGAGGTAATATTTCATTGTACTTTTTATTTGTGTTTCCCTAATAATTAGTGATGTTGAACATCTTTTCATGTGCTTGTTGACCATCTGTATATATTCTTTGGAAAAATGTCTTTTCAGATATTTTGCCAATGTTTTAATTGGATTGTTAGTTTTTTTGTTGTTGAGATGTATGAGCTTTTTATATATTTTGGATATTAACCTCTTAACAGGTATATGGTTTCCAAATATCTTCTCCCAATTGTTAGGTTGTTTTTTCATTTTGTTGATGGTTTTCTTTGCTGTGCAGAAGCTTTTTAGTTTGATGTAGTCCCATTTGTTCAGTTTTTCTTTTGTTTCCCTTGCTGGGTCAGACATGGTAAGACCAATGTTGAAGAGCACACTGCTTGTGTTTTATTCTAGTAGTTTTTTGGATTCAGGTCTTGCAATTGAGTCTTTAATCCATTTTGAGTTGATTTTTGTGCATGGTGTAAGGGAATGGTCTACTTTCATTCTTTTACATGTGGCTCTTCAGTTTTCCCAATATCATTTATTGAAGAGACTCTCCTTTCTCCATCATATGCTCTTGGCTCCCTTATCAAATATTAGCTGTCCATAAACGTGTGGGTTTACTTTTGGGCTCTCAATTCTGCTCCATTGATCTGTGTGTCTGTTTTTGTGCCAGTACCATGCTGTTTTGGTTACTGTGGCTTTGTAGTATATTTTGAAATCAGTGAGTGTGATACCTCCAGCTTTGTTCTTTTTTCTCAGGGTTCCTTTAGCTATTTGAGGTCTTCTGTTGTTCCATGTAAATTTTAGGATTCTTTGTCCTATTTCTGTGAAAAATGTCATTGGGACTTTGATGGGGTAGTGAATCTGTAGATTGCTTTAGGAAGTATGGACATTTTAACCGTGTTAATTCTTCCAATCCAAGAACATGGAATATCTTTCCATTTCTTTGTGTCTTCTTCAATTTCTTTCAACAGTGTTTTATAATTTTCGGTTAAATTTATTCCTAGGTATTTTATTCTTTTTGTTGCAATTGTAAATGGGATTGTATGCTTAATTTCTCTTTCTGCTACTTTGTTGTTAGTGTATAGAAACACAACTGGTTTTTGTATATTGATTTTATATCCTGCAACTTTACTGTATTCATTTATTATTTCCAAAAGTTTTTTTGTGGATTCTTTAGGGTTTTCTATATATAAAATCATGTCATCTGCAAATAGTAACGCTTTCACTTCTTTTCCAATTTGGTTCCCTTTTATTTCTTTTTCTTGCTTGATTGCTCTGGCTAGGACTTCCAATACTTTGTTAAATGAGTGGCAAAAGTCGGCATCCTTGTCTGGTTCCTCTTAGAGGGATAGCTTTCAGTTTTTCTACATTGAGTATGATATTAGCTGTGGATTTGTCATAGATGGCCTTTATTATTTTGAAATATTTTCTTTCTTTTTTTTCCTGAGGAATATTTGCTCTGAGCTAACATTTGTTGCCAATCTTCCTCTTTTGATTTTTTTTTTTTTTTTGTATGTGGGCTGCTGCCACATTGTGGCTGCAAACAGACAAATGGTGTAGGTCCACACCTGGGGACCAAACCTGGGCCACTGAAGCTGAGTGCACCAAACTTAACTGCTGGGCCACCAGGGCTAGCCCAAGGTATTTTCCTTCTATACCCATTTTATTGAGCATTTTTATCATAAATGGATGCTGTACCTTGTCAAATGCTTTCTCTGCCACTATTGAGATGATGATGTGATTTTCATTCTTCATTTTGTTAATGTGGTGTGTCACATTTTTGATTTGTGGATGTTGAATCATCCCTGCATCCCTGGAATTAATCCCACTTGATCATGATGTATGATCTTTTTAATGTATTGTTGTGTTCGATTTGCTAGTATTTGTTGAGGATACTTGCATCGATGTTCATCAGTGATATTGGCCTGTAATTTTCTCTTTTTGTGTTGTCTTTGGTTTTGGTATTAGGATAATGTTGGCTTCATAGGATGAGTTAGGAAGGTTTCCCGCCTCTTAGATTTTTTGGAATAGTTTGAGAAGGATAGGTATTAAGTCTTCTTTGAATGTTTGGCAGAATCACCAGGGAAGCCACGTCGTCCTGAGCTTTTAATTTTTGGGAGGTTTTTGATTACGGTTTCAATCTCCTTACTGGAGATCGGTCTACTCAAATTTTCTACTTCTTCATTCAGTTTTGGAAAGTTGTATGATTCTAAGAATTTATCTATTTCATCTAGATTATCCAGTTGTTGGCGTATACCTTTTCATAATATTCTCTTATAATCTTTTGTATTTCTGAAGCATCCAGTGTAATTTCTCCTCTTTCATCTGATTTTCTTTATGTAAGCCCTCTCTCTTTTTTTCTTGGTGAGTCTGACTAAAAGTTTGTCAATTTTGTTTATCTTTTCAAAGACCCAGCTCTTACTTTCATTGATTTTTTTCTATTGCTTTTTTAGCCTCTCTATCATTTATTTCTGCTCTAATGTTTATTATTTCCTTCCTTCTACTGATTTTGGGCTTTGTTTGTTTTTCTTTTTCCAGTTCCATTATGTGCACTGTTAGATTGTTTATTTGAGATTTTTCTTGTTTGTTGAGGTAGGCCTGTATTGCTATAAACTTCCCTCTTAGAATCACTTTTGCTGTACTCTATAAATTTTGGCATGTCATATTTTCATTTTCATTTGTCTCCATATATTGTTTGATTTTTTTCTTTGATTTTTTCATTGACTCAATTGTTATTCAGTAGCATTTTGTTTAATCTCCACATATTTGTGACTTTTCCAATTTTCTTCCTGTAGTTGATTTCTAGTTTCACACTGTTGTGGTCAGAAAAGATGGTTGGTATAATTTCAGTCTTCTTAAATTTATTGAGACTTATATTGTAGTCTAATATGTGATCTCTCCTGGAGAATGTTCTATGTGCATTCAAAAAGAATGTGTATTCTGTGATTTTTGGATGGAATGTTCTGTATATATCTACTTAGTCTATCTGGTCTAATGTGTCATTTAATGCAAATGTTTCCTTATTGATCTACTGTGTGGATCATCTATCCATTGGTGTAAGTGGAGAGTTAAAATCCCCTACTATTATTGTGTTACTGTCTATTTCTCCTTTTATATCTGTTAATAATTGCTTTATACATTTAGGGGCTCCTATGTTGGGTGCATAGATATTTACAAGTGTTATACCCTCTTGTTGGATTGTTCCCTTTATCATTATATAGTGCCCTTCTTTGTATCTTGTTACAGTTTTTGTTTTAAGGTATATTTTGTCTGATGTAAGAATTCCTACCCCCACTTTCTTTTATTTGCCATTTTCATGGAGTATCTTTTTCCACCCCTTCACTGTCACTTTGTGAGTGTCTTCAGTTCTGAAGTGTGTCTCTTCTATGCAGCATATATATGGGTCCTGTTTTTTATCCAGTTGACCACCTTATGCCTTTTGATTGGAGCATTCAGTCAATTGACATTTAAGATGGCCATTGATAAATGTGTTTATTGCCATTTTGTTACATTTTTCTGAGTGTTTTAGCAGTTCTTTTCTGTTCCTTTCTTCTTCTCCTGCTCTTTTCCTTTGTGGTTTGATTGCTTTCCTTAATATTATGTTTGGGTTCCTTTCTCTTAAATTTTTGTGTATTTAATATAAGTTTCTGGTTTGTGATTACCATGAGGTTCACATATAATAACCTATGTATTTAGCAGTCTATATTAAGTTGATGGTCTCTTAAGTTTGACCTCTTGCTAAAAGCTCTACTATTTTATTCCCCTCCTCCCACATTTTATGTTTTTGCTGTCATATCTAATCTCTTTTTTGTGCATGTGTATCCATTACCCTCTTATCTTGGAAATAGGTAGTGTTAGTACTTTTGTCATTTGACCTTCATGTTAGCTTCACAGGTGGTTGATCTGCTACTTTTACTGTATAATTGCCTTTACCAGTGATTTTATTGTTTTGCTTTTTGGGGGTTTTCCCAATAAGTTCCTTATTCCTATTTGTGGTCTTTTCTTTTCCACTTTAATAAGTCATGGGTTTATTTTTTATATCTGTGAATTTAAAATTTTTAGAGTTTTTGATTAAACATTTACAAATGTGATATTTCACAGCAAGATCATAAAAGTGCTCTGAGCTCAGGTGGAGAATGTTCAGTATGACAGCTCATTTAGTCCATTGATCTGGTCTTTGATTGTAAATCTCAAAAAAAAGAATATGATTAAACCCAGGGCTTAATAAAATTTTGTTCCTAAATTACTCATAGTATGCTGTCCTTTTAAATAAATTTAAAAAATTATTTACATAGAGCTTACTATATGGAGGTAGTACAAAATGTGTGTGTGCACGTGTACATGCACGTACATTTGGCTGTGTGTGCACATAGATGAATAGACTATATCCCGTGTGGAGGTTCAAAGAATCCTAGAAATTCAATTTAAAGTGAGAGAATAAGATTCATACATAAGAAAAATATTTGTTGAGAACTAATGTCTTGCCTGGAATGACTTAGTTAGCCTATGGTGAAAAAGAACATGGATTATGCACTGAAGAAGCTTTTAGCATTGTGAGGAGGACAGATGATAAACAAGTAAACTGGCCCGTGATATCTAATCGCAGCCTGATAAATTCTAGGAACACCATGAAATAGGGCTATGAGAGGCAATACCAGTGAAGGTAAAGGCCAAAGGAACTTACACGATGACCAGGGAAGACCTCTATGTGGGTAAAGATCATCCTGAGCCATAAAGGATGAAGGAGGTGAAGGAAACACCAAGTGCAAGGCCTTAGAGGAGAAAGGTCAGGCATGCACAAGGGCCGGAAGGCGTCTGGCGTTGGTGGCTGAGCAAGTGAAGAGAGTAGAGCAGAATGACACTCGGAGAGAAGTTGTAGGAAACAGATCAGGCAGTCCTCTGAGGAGCTTAAGGTGCACACTGCAGATTCGCTGTCTGCCTTCGAATCCAGGCACGCTGTGACTCTGGCGTGGTTGACGGAGCCCTTTCTGTGGGAGGGCCTGAGCTGCCACATAAGGAGTCTGAGCACCCTCAAGCTTCCACGCTCTGAGGAAGCACGGGCCACATTGAGAGGCCAGTATTAGGTACCCAGGTAAGCGCCCAGTACCCCACATGTGCGTGAAGACCCCAGGGTCCATCCCCATCTCTAGGGGGAAGTCTCCCCCGGCTGTCGAGCCTTCCTAGCAGCCAGGTTTTCCTCATCTCTGGGACTCAGATGTCCATATTGCATTGCACATCCTGGATAGTTAACCTACTTCCCGCCTTCCCAGCCCAAATCAAACAGTTGTGTATATACTAAAGAAACTGACTGTGTAATTAAAATCCTCACCACAAAGAGAATTCTAGTTCCAGAAGGCTTCGCCAGTTAGTTTTCAAAACACGCAAGAAAGACACATTGCCTATCAAACAAACTCTTACAGAAAATGACAGAAAAAAAAAGAGAAATTCTTCTCAACTCATTATATGCAATCAGGATAATTTTGAAATCCAAACCTGTCAACATCATCATAAGAAAGGAAGATTGCAGGCCAATCCTTCTCAAAAACATAGAGTGAATAATCTTAAACAAAGTGTTAACAAACCAGTTCAATCACTATGGATAAACAGTAATACATTATGACAAGTTGACTGTATTCCCGCAATGCAAAGTTACTTTTACATTAAAAAATCAGTCAATGTAATGGTACAGCTACTTTGGAATAGGATTTAGAGGTTTCTCAGAAAACTGAGCATGCTCTTCCCATGGGGTCCAGCAGTCATGCTCCCTGGTATTTACCCAAAGGAGCTGAAAACTTATGTCCATGCAGAAGCCTGCACACGGATGTTTATAGCAGGTTTAAAATAAGCTATCAAGTCACGAAAAGACATGGAGGAAACTTAAATGCATATGACTGAGTGAAGGCAGCCAGTCTGAAAAGCCTCCATACTGTGTGATGCCAACTATGTGACATTCTGGAAAAGGCAAAACTGTGGAGACAGAAAAAGATCACTGGTTGCCAGGAGTTTCCAGAGAGGAAGGGATGAACAGAGGAATTTTTGGTGGTAAAACTACTCTGTATGATACTGTAATGGTGGATACATGTCGTTGTCCGTTTGTCCAAACCCATAGAATGTACAACAGCCAGAGTGAACCCTGTGTAAACTATGGCTGTGAGTGATAATGGTGTGTCAGTGTGGGTTCATCAATTGTGACAAATGTACTATCTGATGGGGATGTTGGTAGTAGGGGAGCCTAAGCATGTGTGAGGCAAGGGTTATATGGGCACTCTGTACTTTCCCCTCAATTTTGCTATGAATCTCAAATTGTTCTAAAAAAATTAAAACTCTTCAAAAAACCAATCAACGGGATATACTACATTAACATAGCATAACATTCACCAAAAATCACATGATCCTCGAAATGGATGTAGAAAAGGCATTTGGTAATATTCAATATCTACTCATGAAAAAAAGAACTGGCAAACTGGAGATGGAAGAGAGTATCCTTAATATAATAAGAACCCTACAAGTTACATCATACTTAGTGATATATTTTGAAATCTTGCCCCTGAGATCAGGAATGAGAAAAGGACATTTGTTATCACCACGCATGCTGATCATTAGATTGAAAGGTCTAAGTGGTAACTAAGGCAAAAACAAGACATAAAATTGTAGGATTGAAAAGAAGAAAATAAGAATGTCACCATTTGCAAACATATAAATTTATATGTAGATAATCTGAAGAATCTACAATTGAACTATTCTTGATATGACACTTCAACAAGTTTACTAGATATAAGGTTAATACACAAACATCTGTTTTTTCAATATACCAGTGACAGAAAACATAAATAAATAAAAATATATTAAAACATATATAAAAATATATGAAAACTTAAAATAGAATAACAGAATATATAAAACACCTCTACACAGAAAACTATAAAACATATTTAGAAAAATTGTAAAGCTTAATTGGGTGAAGAAGTGAGAATGTCATATTAATGGTTTGGAAGATTAAATATGATCTAATATCAAATAAATCCACTGATTTGCTGTGGTGCATTAATGATCACAGCAGGACGCTTCTTGCAGAGATTGACAGTGTAACTTCTAAATTTTTATGAAAATTTTTAGGGCTAAAAATAGCCAGGGTGATCTTAAAGGAAAAAACATGTTGCTGGATTTATACCACTGGATATGAAGATTTGTAAATCTAAAGACATTAAGAGAGTGATCTGGTAACAGATAGATGACCAGTGATAGAGACCAGAGGTTCTCAGAGTGAACCAGCTGCTTCGCCAAGGAGGCAGTTACAGGTGCACATTCTTAGCCCTCGCCTCCATCCCCCAACCCACTGAGTCAGAGACTCTGTTCTAACATGCCTTCAACGTGTTTCTGAGGCACACTAAAGTTTGACAATCCTGACATAGACCAAGAGAAACCAAATAGTAGTATGTACACCTATGTGGACACGTAGCTTGTCACAAAGGTGATCCACCCAATCAATGGGAGCTGCTTCATCAAATGGTACGCGTATCTTTGCAAACCCGAAGGAACGAAAACGTGACCTGTCTCCTGCCACCTAGAAACTGCAGTCAAATAGTTGGTAGATCTAAATGTGAAGGTAAAACAATAATGCTCTAGATTTTTTCATAGTAAAATATCTTCATTACCTGAGACATGGAGATATTTTATAAAAGGACTGTAAAATATTACCCACAAAAGAAATCATTGGCAAATTGGATTTTATTAATTTCACGGAATGGATGACAAACTCCCGAACTCTTTTGAATCAATAAGAAAAAGATGGGAGGAGAAAGTGTAAACGACCAATTAATATGAAAAGATTGTCAACCCAGTTAGTTATCAAGGAAATGAAAATTTAAACATGATATGATGTATCATGTACACAGGCACACACACACAGTCACACACAGAATAGCTAAAGTTAGAAAGATGGACAGTGTCGAGTGTTGCTAAGAATGTGTGGTAAGTATACTCTCGTATGCCGCTCATGGGAGAATGAAGAGGTATGACTAGGTTGGGAAACGCTTTGATAGTAATTACTAAAACTCCCTGTTCCCTGTTCCTCATCAGCTCTGCTCTTTAGTATATATACAACAGAAGTGTGCAAGCATGCCCACTGGAAGGGAGTTAATCCGGTGTTCATAGCAGCAATGCTATTCGTAATAGATAACACCTGGAAACAACTGCCCTGTTCCCCAGTGGCGGCACGGATATGAATTATGACTCGTTTGTAACAGTGGCATGCTACTTAGCAGTCAGCAGGATGAAGTCTACAGCTTACATAGCGTGGATGGATCTCATAAACCTAATGTTGAGTGAAGGAAGCCAGAGAGAGAAGAGTACACGCTATGTGATAGTGTTGCATGCAATTCAGAAACAGACGACACTCATCTATGAGATTAGAGATCATGAGGGTAATTCTCCTGAGAAAGTCTGTGGGGCCTGTGTGGTGAAAATAAAATGTGGGGTTTTGATGTAAAACCTCTCATTCTTTGTGGTGGTCACACAGATGTTTACCATTCTGACGATTCAGTCAGGCTAGAAACATATGGCGTGTGTACTTTTTGTAGAAATGTTACACTTTATTAAAGTTTATCTAAAGATAAGCCAACCCTGATGGTCTAGCGGTTAAAGTTCAGCATGTTCTGCTTTGGTGGCCTGGGTTTCGTCCCTGGGCGTGGAACCACACCACTCGTGTGTCAGTAGCCATGCTGTGGCGGTGGCTCATGTACAAGAACTAGAACTTTCAACTGTACACAACTATGTACTGGGGCTCTAGGGGGGAAAAAGGAAGGAAAAGGAGGGAGATTGGCAACAGATGTTAGCATAAGGTGAATCTTCCCCTGGGGAAAAAAAAAAGTTTATCTAAAGAATGAATCATGCCAAGAAATATATTAACCTAACAATCCATGTTTTATGCAACCACACACACACAGATTCATTGTTGTATGTGTATGTTCCACCTCATTTAGCTCAATCAGCTTTAGGATTAATGCTAGCCAATGTTTCCCCCTTGGAGATTATTTCTTTTCAAAGTTAATTGCTGAAAAACTCTGGATCAAACCCTATCAGTTTACCTGCCCTGCCTTTTGCTTCTCCGCCTCAGAAGTTTACATCCAAGAAAAGACTGAATAGGATGACTCCAATCTAAACTAAAGGAGAGTAAGCCACAGATATGTCCATAATGTTTCCCCTCACAGTTCCTGTGGACTCTCTTTTGCCCAGTCAGGTGAAACTCAGTGTGAATAAAGGATTCCGACAGTTCCTGTTAAGGTCGAACAATTCTGATGTCTCCTAGCCTTCTCACCTCCTCCTGCAGGAAGAACACGTGCAACTTTCCTGCTTTCCCCTCCTACTCCTGCTAAAGCTCTGCTCCACGTGAGACCAGCTGCTGGAGGCAGGATTCAACTTGAAATATGTGTGTGCACATCTTCTGTTTCGGGGTGTTTTTTTTTTGCTGAAACATATTTTGAAACAAATTTATAAACACTATGATAATAGTAGAATTTTAAAATATCTGTAGTTAATAAATGATACAATCTACTGAATTCAAGTTGAGTTTACTTTAAAGAAAGAAGGAGACGGTAGCTTTGGGACGGGTTTGGATTGGTGTGGGGGCTGCATCTTGCATAGCTTTAAGGAATGAGCTTTGTAAATTCAATTATATACAAATATTCAGCTTCTATGACTCAAATAAATTCTGGAAATATGAGGCTACCTAGTCCACTATGTATCTTATACCCCAACCCATTACTTGAATTTTGAATTATAACCATTTTCCAATTTATGAATCGTTTTTGTAGACATTAATGTTACCATAAATATTCATGACATGGTTTCCTCACTTCAATCTGTCTAAATCATGAGTTTTCATTTTGAAAGTGAAATGTTTTCTGTCTTGTAAAAACAAACTTACTTTTCATTAAACAATCAAGAAGATCTCAAAGGATTTTGGGCCTCATTTTTTACATAATTGAAGATAGAATGTAAAACTTAGTTGATCAATTTTTTTCTTTCAGCTTCAGCAACTCTGTAAATTATGTTATTGAGGTTTGATATGAGGCAAGGTTAAAACACTAGGTATCTGGAGATCTGTGTGGTTGTCTCCCAAATAGGTGAACTTATTGTGGCTATTATAAATTTAAACAGTCACGTTTTAGATTAATTTCCAATTTGTTACTGCCAGTAATAGCTCTGGATATAATAGAACTCCTCCTGCTTTGTCAGCAAAGAGGAAAAGAGTAAAACTTTGCCTCTTGCTTCATGTACAATATTAATTATTAGGCAAAAATGTTTTTTCTGTAAAGTAAGTATCTGTAAATGGGGGCACTTTTTGTAGTGTTACATTTGTTTCAGATATTGAGCACCAACAATGGAATGTTCAGCCTTTATTTTTCTTATGTTTTAAATTAAAGAACTTACCTTTCAACGTAAGCCTAGATTTATGTTGTCTTTTCATATCTTTCAACTTTGATTTGCTGTGGCATTTGATTCTTGAAATGTCGAGTTTCTAAATTTATGGTTACTTCATTTTGGTATTTTCTATAAATATCATTGTCTTGGAAAAACTCTGTTTTTCCTTTGCTCACAAAATACTTCCATACTCTCCATATTTCACTTTTAGCCACCAAATATGAGAGAGTTTTCACACACCAAGCAATTCTCAGACACCAGTTGGGTGTCCTACAAGTCAATTCAGTTCTGACCCTCTCTGCCTGGAGTTAGCATCAGATCCCACAGGTTTTGGGCTTAGTCCCACAAGACTGCCCCTCTTCAGACACCAGTCGCAAGTCCAGGTTGTCTCCTGTAATTCTGACCTACAAGCTACAAGTTGGGATTCTCAGAACCCCCCTCCTTGGGTTCAATGACGTGATAGAATGACCCACAGAACTCAGGAAAACATTTACATTTCCTGGTTTGTTTTAAAGGATATAATAAAGGATATAAATGAACAGCCAGATGAAGAGGTACGTGGGGCAAAGTCTGGAAGGCTCTGGAGCATAGGAGCTTCTGTCCCCACAGAGTTGGGGTGGACCACCCTGCTATATGAAATCACTATCTCCAAGAGATCTCTGCACGCCATGTTCACTGTAGCGTTATTCACAATAGTCCAGACACAGAAGCAACTTACGTGTCCAGTGACAGATGAATGGATAAAGAAAATATGTTATACATATAAGCAGTGGAATATTATTGAGCCATAAAAAGGAAGGAAATCCTGTCATTTACAACAACATGGCTGAAACTTGAGGGCATTATGCCAAGTGAAATAAATCAGACAGGGAAAGACAAATACTGCATGATCTCAGTCATACATGGAATCTAGAAACACCGGAATTCCTAGAAACAGAGAGTAGAATGGTGGTTGCCATAGGCTAAGGGGTTGGGGAAATGGGGAGACCTTGGTAAAAGGGTACAAACTTCCAGTTTATGATGAGTTCTGGAGATCTAATGCATAGAGTGGTGACTATAATTAACAAGCCCGTATTGTACACTTGAAAGATGCTATGAGAGTAGAACATTAATGTTCTCCCCATAAAAACAACAAAAAGGTAATTATGTGAAGTGAAGGATGTGTTAACTAACCTTATTGTGGTAATCATTTCACAACATATACGCTCATCAAATTGTTGTATCATACACCTTAAACACACAACATTACATGTCCTTTCATTATGTTTCAATAAAGCTGGAAAAAATAATGCACATTTATGAAAGATTCTAATATTCTAGTGTGAAAAGTAATGTATTTTAAGGAAAATGAAACATCTGATGCTTGTTTCAGGAAAAAAAGTTTTATTTATTTTTGTTTTATTTTAAATATTGGACCAAAGTTAGAAATGAACTATATTTTACAGTAGTAGATGGTGGTGGTAGAAAGAGAATTTGACCCCCTGTCGCTATCACCCAAGATTTTTATTGTAATTTTGAAGTAATCAGGCAGTAATCTGGGAAAGGGAGTCAATAGGCAGCAGGACTTGTCATCCACACAGTGCGTCCATGAGTAAGTCCTGTCTCCACCACGTGTCCCGTCTGCAGCTCCCAGCCCCCGCTCTGTGGCTCCATCTCTAGCCCTCAGTCTGCAGGGTGGCAGTTTCAGCAGGAGGAGCTATGAGTGTTATTACTGTGCACTAGAGAGACCTTGCACGTCCAGGTATAGTGTAAGGATAACAATCCTGTGCTAATTGTTTAAGCATCATTTCCTCTTTTTTTTCAATTATTTTTATTGAGGTCATGTTGGTTTATAACATTGTGTAATTTAGGGGTACATTATTATATATCAGTTTCTGTATAATCTGCATCATGCTGACCACCAATAGTCTAGTTTTTATCCATCACCATACATATGCGCCCTTTTATCCCTTTGACCCCCTCTGCCCCTCTGGTGACCTCTGATCTGCTCCCTTTATCCATAAGTTTGTTTATCTTCCATGTAGTGAATAATATGGTGTTTGTCTTTCTCTATCTGGTTTGTTTTGCTTGACATTATACCCTCAAGTTTCATCCATGTTCTTGCAAATGGGATGATTTTGTCTTTTTTATGGCTAAATAGTATTCTGTTGTATGTACATACCACATCTTCTTTATCCATCCATCAGTTAATGGGCACTTGGGTTGCTTCCACGTCTTGGCTATTGTGAATAATGCTTCAGTGAACGTAGGGGTGCATAAGTCTCTTTGAATGTTGATTTTCATGTTCTTTGGATAAACGTCCAGTAGTAGGATAGCTGGATCATAAGGTATTTCTATTTTCAACTTTTTGAGAAATCTCCATACTTCTTTCCATAGTGGCTGCACCAGTTTACATTCCCACCAGCAGTGTATGAGGGTTCCCTTTTCTCCACATCCTCTCCAACATTTATTTATTTATTTATTTATTTATTTATTTTGCTGAGGAAGATTGGTCCTGAGCTAACATCTCTTGCCAATCTTCCTCTTTTTGCTTGAGGAAGATTGTCCCTGAGCCAACATCTGTACCAATCTTCCTCTGCTTTGTATGTGGGACGCTGACACAGCATGGCTTGATGAGTTGTCCATGCCCAGGATCCAAACCTGCAAATCCCAGGCCCCTGATGTGGATTGCACAAACTTAACCACTACACCACTGGGCCGGCCCCTCTGTATAGTTTTCTTTTAAGAGTTTCTGTCTCTTTGGTGAAGTATTCCTTCTGTTCATTATTTTTATTCCTGAGCTCATTGAACTGTCTTTCTGAGTTTTCTTGTAACATGTTGAGTCTCTTTAAGACCACTATTTTGAATTCTCTGTCATTTAGATTATAAATTTCCAGGACTTCAGGGTTGGTTTCTGGAGACTTGTCATCTTCCTTCTGCTCTGAAGTGTTACTGGAGCTCTTCATGATCTTTGATGCACTGATCCTTTGCTGAGGCATTTGTGGTAGTATCAGGTTGCAGATTCCACCTGCAACTGCTGTGGGGGAAATAGGAGCTGTGTTTCCAGTCCAGCCCTGTCTGCTGGAAGTTGTGCAGGTAGAGCTGTCCTGTGTTTGCACAGGCTGGCCAAAGACACTCAGCAGGTTGCTCTGGTGGAGGCAGGGGCTCTGTGCTCAGTAGGCAGGTTGTGCATCACAGCCCAGCCCTGAGCTGGTGAGCAGTTTGGCTGAGCTGCTGCACTTGGTGACCAGGCACCTTCATTGGAGCTGAGCTGCTGCCACTCACTGGGTGCGTGTCCATGGGCAGGGCCACTGTGGCATGGTGGGTGCTTCTGCAGGTTGGGCTACCCCTCCGAAGGCATTCATGCATGCATGTCAGGCTCCCCTCGCCTCCTCTTACAGTCATGCTGGCTGCTGTGCTTGGTGGGTGGGGCACCTTCACAGGGAGCTAAGCTGCCACCACTTGGTGAGGAGTGTTCCCATGGGCAGGCCTACCACTCTGGGCTACCATGCAAGGCTGCCCCCAGCTCCTCTCACAGTCGCTCCCAGCCACTGTGTGAGGCTCCTTGACCTGGCTCGCTGCTACTGGGGAGGGGAAGGGGAGTACTCACTTATCTCCACTGCTTCCCTGGGGTCCAGTCTACCCACCTTCAGCTGTATAGCTGCCTGGGTCCCTCTAGCATCTTGTTGTGCTGTGTGGGAATCCTCTGTTGGTTATTGAACATCTATTTAGTTTTAACTTAAGTGGGGAGAGACAAAGGGAACAGCTCACTCCACCATGATGCTGACTTCACTCCTAAGGATCGTTTTCATAGATAAACTGTTTTAGAAAGAAAGAAAAATCTTCTGAGTTTTAAAGAGCCAGAATTTATGAGAAAATGTCAGATGTGTTGACACCTAGTTGTGTCCTGCCTACAAGGACTCATCCAAGGAGCCTTCACTGCATATCCTTTAATATCCTTCATCTAAAAGCAGATTCTATGACTTCAAGTTCAGTTTTCATCATGAGATATGGATGTATCTTGATAACAAACAGTTTATATAATCTTATCACATCACTTCATCATATTTTTTAAATTGTGGTAGACATGCCTGCAAAAACAGATCCAGTGTTTCTCAAAAGGATATGGGCTCAAACAAATTCCATCTCAAGGAAATGACCCATACACATCTTCTCCTCTGGGCCACAGTCCAGCACATAACTCTTTGGTTGCTTACAGTAATCTTCACCTTCGAAGGTTCTCATGACTTCTTTTAAGCGTCCACTGGAACCTTTGTATCTCTCATTTTTGTTACTGTTAGCTCTTCCCTTTTCATGTTCCCTTAAATTCACTCCTAACCAATCATTTAGATTTAATACTTGACTTTCATCATGCTGATTTCTATTCTTCAGATTACCCACTACCTTTTGTTTTTCTTGGAACTTCATGAAAAACATATTTTTTGTGTGTGAGGAAGATTAGCCCTGAGCTAATGTCTGTTGCCAGTCTTCCTCTATTTCCCTGAGAAGGATTGCCACTGAGCTAATGTCTGTCCAATCTTCCTCTATTTTATGTAGGATGCTGCCTCAGCATGACTTGACAAGCCGTACTAGGTCCATGCCCAGTATCCAAACCTGGGAACCCTGGGCTGCCGAAGTGAGGTGCGCAAACTTAACCACTATGCCACCAAGAGGGTTCAAAAAAGTAGATGTTTTACAATGAAGAGTTTCTTGCATTGTGGTATTTGCTGATAATGTACATGCCAGGTAATGATTCCGATCTTCGTAAAGCTGACAGCTTCGCCTCTTGCTCTCCATCATTCTCAGAAGCAGGTCCAAGCTGTGGCTTAGTACCAAAGTTGGCCCTTTGTGGTCTACACATGGTGACCTCTAGCTTCACCATTCACCCTCACAATATCAGCGTAACTTGTTTTTAATCTCTAAACCTCCCATGGTGCCTCGCAAGCCTTTTGCAATTGCTTTCTGTGCATCACAGACTCTTCCCGTCCCCTTTTATCTCACTGACACTAGCCCTCATGGCTCTGATGTCAGCATTCTGATGTCAGACTCCTACGGTTTCAGGTGACTCTTGGCTAACCTTTATTATAGCACACTTCGCACTATACTGAGATCACTGTTTACCTCTCTAATGCTTTTATTTCTAGTGTATTCCTGGGGGGAGGAAACTTTGACCCATGCACTCTTGTATTCCCAGTGGTAGACACAGTTCCTGCCCCTAATATCTGCTTTATTCATTTGCTGAATGAATTACCCAAGAGCCCAGTACTATCAAATGGAAGCGACTGAGTGGTTGTGATAATTACACTATGTTTCTCTGTTCATATGTGTGATCAAGCAATGTTGCTATCCATGTTAATAAAGACTCCACATCCATTTTAGGGTGTCATCTAGCTTTTGATTTATTTTCTCTCTGTTTAAATTTTCTCTTTTTGCAATTTTGTCACTATATAAGGAGTGGGAGGAAAAGTATTTTCTGAACCTGGGGGCTCACCTCTATGAGCTCGTTCCCGGTCTTATTTGTTAAGCATCTTCATCCAGCAAAGTAGCTGCAAATTGCCAATTGCTTCTCCAGCTGCAGCTAAGCTGTAACATTTCCTGCTTTCAGAAGGGGAACTGCCCTTTCCATTATTCCATCACATCCTATCATTATGGTGCAAATGATATGATTCATTATCATTATGCCGTTTGCAATGCAGTGATATGATGGAAACCAAATGAGAAGACGCTACTTCCTGTCAAAATTACAAATTGTAAACATGTACTGCTCTTTGAGTCTCAGCTAGCCAATGTATTTAATATCTGAAAATTAGTATCCTAAAAGGTCTCTTCCACCCATCTTCTTAGAATGTTAGAGAATATAAAAATGTTAAGGTGTTAGATGAAGTCGTAGTTTATTTGATGAAATGTTGTACTTTTTCCATTGGATAGGTTCAGAAAATAGCAAAAAAACAAAAGAAAACAAACAGACTTTTGGTAATTCTCATAACTCAGGGTATACATTTCCCATGATTGTGTTAAGACCATAGCCCAGTAGTAATTTGTGCTGTACTGGAATTCATAAAACTTGAGGCATTCCATTTTCTGTGGTGGATGGACAATGTTAACAAATGAAAAGACTCATATTTTTCTGTAGATATTTCAGAGTTTGGTACACCCATTTCCAGGATGACTGAAATGTAAGAGGAAAATAACTCCCATGTGAACTGTTCAGTGATGGAATAAGAATAAACGGGATCACAGTGAGGTATAGCCCAGGAAGTCTTCAGAGAGAAGAGTGGCGCTGTTCCTAAAAGGAAAGACCCTGTTTTAATTCAAGTGCTAAAGAGTGTTCTATCGACCTATTGATTCCCAGTCGTCAGACAAGCTTCTTCTAAAGAACGCTCATTGCTTTCCTTGTCAGGTTTACGGAAACACACAGAGGTGTTCTGGAAGTCTTAAATAGGCTCCTAGGAATCATACGTATACTCAGAATAGGATGCTTATCTTTTCCAATAATCCAACTTCTTTTGATATGTCTGCGTCATTAAGGGGACATCCTGGAGAACTCATTGCTACCCTAAGCCTTACCACTAACGGACAGTTCCTCAAACATGGCGGGTAAAAACATCAGCTAAAACTATTCCAGAATATAATCGTGGAATTGGAATAAAAACACAACAACAGATATTAAAAACATGTTAAAAGGTTTTCTTTAGTGATAAAAAACTGTCATCTTTATACTATTCACAAATCTTACTATTAGTATTGACTAAGGCAATAAAAAGCCATAGCCTAATCCATGTCTGACTTCTGGGGTAGGTGACAGACACACACACCCCTAAGGAGGAGATTCTAAAATATCAGCAGAGCTAGCTCTGTGGTTCCTTCATAGTCTTCAGGCTTCAAACAAGTGGAAAGGCACTAGATCGCAAGATACTGGTCTCCCAGGAAGACTCTAGAAAGGGAATTTCCTCTGCACTCAGTCAAGCCTAAGTTCAAATAGGAGCTTCAATTCTTTGCACATATGTAGCATAACCTCTGTTTTTCTTTCTGTAAGGGAAGATAGCAACTCCCTTGGAAAATAACTGTGAGGATTATAAAGGATAATGTATGTAGACAATTTCACACAAATTTACTCTACTTGTGTGTGTTTTCTCCCCACTTTAGCAGAGTGTTCTTGTGGCTTCTCCTCGACTTGGGAACTAATATACAGATATTTTATATGAGAACAGCCTTAACATTGATAAGAAATGGAGAGTCTCCATTATCTAATTGTCCCACCCACATTCTTCTTTCCCCAATGGATGGCAAATGTTAAAGTTTACAATACCACGAGAAACTCATCATCCTCAGTATCTGCAACCCTCTTTTAAATTAGTTTAAGAATTACTTAAAAGTGTGTAAAATTGTAATGGGGTATCTTATCCTTACATTTCAAAGTAGTTTTCAGTAATAAGGGTCACTCATTTTGGTGAATAAATACGCCTTGTTTGCTCTGGGTCTGATGATGAAGGCAAAGGCCACGCTGAGGAGGGATCTTCTCAGACATGTTGGCATATCTGGGATCAGCATTCAAAGCCTTCACTTTTGTATCTTTAGCTCAAGTCACTGGAAATTTCTCCCTTCTGCAGACATTTATTTCTCCTTTTATTAATAAAGGGAGTTGTAGCAACCTCGAGAGAAATGCTGGTTCATTGCATAAGAAACACATCTTATTATAAACAAAACAATACACCAGAATGATCTATTATAAATCTATTAACACCAAGCAAAATAAATTCCCAAAACGTGGGGGAGTCTAATTTCCACAAAAAGTTTCTCAGTATAAGAAAGTTTTTTCAAACACTCAGTCTATCTTTTTTTCTTTTTTTTCATGTTCTTTATAGAATGTTAGAAAAAAGAATTTTGTGGGTCCTAAATTTGTTACTGACGTATTGAACAGCATCTGTTTGGGAAGGTGTTTTTTTTTTCTTTTTATTTAGTAAAATATACATAACATAAAATTTACCATTTTAGCCATTTTTAGGCATACAATTCAGTGGCATTAGTACATTCACAATGTTGTGCAATCATCACTACTCTCCATTTCCAGAATTTTTTCATCATTCCAAACAGAAACTCAGTACCCGTTAAACAGTGATGACCTATTCATCCTTGCACCAGCTCCTGGCAAGTTCTATTCTACTTTCTGTCTTTATAAATTTGACTACTCTAGGGTCGTCATGTAAATGAAGTCATGCAGTATTTATCCTTTCCTGTCTGGCTTTTTCACTTAGCATAATGCCTTCCAGGTCCATCCATGTGGTAGCATGTAGAAGAGCTTCCTTTGTTTTTAAGACTGAATAATATTCTGTTGTATGGATGGACCATTGGTTTATCCATTCACCTGTCAATGGACACGTGGGTGGTTTCCACCTTTGGCTATTGTGAATGATGTGCTTTTTAAGGTCACTGGACAATCCAAGTCTGGATAAATTAAGGAATTAAAAACATTTTACTATATTAATTCACTTAATAATTAAGAAAGAAACCAACCCCATAATCTGTGTGAAATCTTCGTTCATAGTCTTCTACTAAAATTCTCTGCATGCCCGAGGCTGGAGACAGCCCAGGACTCTAGCTGCTTAACACATGAAGTGCCTCTCCTCCTTGCTGGACGCATTCTATTTCCTTCACCTGAATTTCCTTTCATCTCGCAGCAACAGTACTTCATATTTTTCAGATTCTTTTTCATTTCCACAGCTCTTCTGGCTACATTCATGTTCAGGATTTCATTTTTACATATGAAGAGACTAAGAGAGGATGACCTGTTTGTCTGAGATTTGGCATGAATTGTGGTCTAATTCCTTTCTATTTTCCTCCCCATTCTCCAAGAACCTGCTCAAGTTCCATTCCCTCTGGAAGGTCCTCCCTGGTCTCCACCCCATGTGACTTTCCAAGCAGCTCAGGTCCCTCTTCTGATGCCAATTTGCAAAACAGCCAAGACACTCTAAAGACGGAAACCAGCCATTCATTCACTTTTCAACCTAACTCATAAAAAGGGAGATGTATGTATTGGAAACAACAGATACAAAAATAAAGATGTCTCTACTCAGAAAAGTGTGGTCTAATGGCAGAGTGAGAGGTTGTCATTGTCACTGTCTGATCTTCTACAGTATTTAGGATAAATCCTTTTACACACACAAAAAAAGATAAATAAATGTTTACTAAATTGTTAAGTGAAACAAAATAGTAAATATTTAAAAATATTGTTTCCATCTTTGTTTTCTAACTCAGAGAAATGACTAATTACAGAGTGGTCAGGCTGGCCAGAATGGGATAAAATGTCTTAAGAGGAGCACAGAGACAGTTAAAATTATCACCAATACGAATTTCTGTACCCTAGTTAAAAGCAAAGAGAGTTTGTATATTTGAGTTCTCAGAAAAGTCAAGCTCACCTTTCTGTGTTTCTGTGGACCACCCAAAAGGGAAGCCATAAAAAGTGATGAATACTGGGGAACACTGAGTTACATAAATGGTGGTCCCACATGAGTGGTAGAGTACAGACGCTCTTTAACCTGTGGAAATGTGATGACCATCTTCAAGGCATTTCACAGAGTATCACATACTTAAGTTATAATACGCAGAACTGTGCTCCTATGTAATGCTGTGTCAACAGCAAGGCTGCAGTCATTCTAGGGGAGGTGGTCGTCAGCAGTAGGGAGGGTATGGAGGCAGCGAGGCTGCACATGGACTTGATGTGCTGGGCGATGGTGTCTTGTCACTTTCCTTACCTCAACTGAGCAGAAATATCACATGGTTGAAAAAGGTACCCTGTCTTTAAACAGATGTGGAAAACAAAGCAAAGGTGTGGAGCTCGTTTTTCTTTCTTTGGGTGGTAAGGAAACAGGCAGTCAAGATATTTTTGTTTATTCAAGTAAGGAAGATTAGCTTGAGGAAGATTAGCCCTAAGCTAACATCTGTGCCAATCTTCCTCCACTTCATACGTGGGTCACTGCCACAGCATGGCTGACGAGTGGTGTAGGTCTGTGCCTGGGATCAGAACCCACGAACACAGGCCACTGAAACAGAATGTGTGAACTTAACCACTGGGCAACAGGGTCAGCCCCTAAGCAGAGCCTTTTTCAATGATGTAGTAAAAAATATACCTGCTACTGATGATTGTGAGCTGAACTTATCCTGCATTTAGCCAGAAGGGCCCCAAATGGAGGACATGCCCACTCCCGTCCAGACCTGGGCAGAACAAGAGATGTGTGGGGGGCAGAGAACAAGAGCCCAGGACCAGCAAGAACAATCCGGCTCTACCAAAATGAGAGTTATGTTATTATTTAAGGCTTTTACTACTTCTTTACTTTCCTAAACACAGAAATTGATATTAGAACCCTGTTAAACCATAGTTAACAATTTATATTCTAGGTCCCTGTATTTAAACACTCAGCACATTTATTTTAATGGATATGCTCAATTGTCCTTATTTGACTGTTGTAAATTCAGGGAAGGCATTGTGTTCACCATTGTGTCTCCTGTCCTTCACATGGCACACAGGAGGAGACTGATAAATATCTACTGAATAACAGAATGGATCTCAGTGGACGTCACACATAAGGTTCACACCACCTACCTCCCAGATGTTTGTGATAATTAATTGACATAATGTATGTAAGAATGCCCAGCCCAGGATTGTGCACAAAAAAGATCATTTTGCACATAAATGCTCACAGAATCCAGAATTAAAAGTCAGGGGCAATGGTTCTGAGTTTGTAAGCCGAGTGCACACTGGTCTTTCTCCTTGCTCTGACGCCGGTTAGCTCCGGTAGACTAATGTAAATTGCTCCACCATTTTGCTTCTGTTTCTCCTACCTGAAGTACTTTGGCTCTTTGCAAAGGAGAACAAGATGGCGGATGTGAAAGCACACTGGAGAAGCAGGGCTTCCACAAAACAAGGCATTGTCCTTTAAAGCAAGTAGGAAATTAGCAGATGTTCCTATCTCAACTTTAAAAGTCTCATCTCAGTGACTTCTATCAGCAGCGCTTATCTGGCTCAAAGAAAAGGGGTCTGGTCCACGTGGGATATTAAGTATTTATGAAAGGCATCCTTCCTCAGACAAGGCAATCACAACCATTGTTGCTTATTTTCTTGTTGACTTCAAAATAACTATATTCCTTTGTGGGCTTAATGTATATGTCAAGGCACTTTTCTTTTCCATAAGAAATGTCTTCTTTTATAAAAGAAGATATGTTTATCATGTTTCATTAAATTTTGTTTTCCATGAATAAAATATTTTATTCTCATTTAAACTCAGTGAGATGGTTTCTTCTCAAAGCAAACGACAGAACTTGAGATTTGAAAGATTGGTTATAGCTAACTAGGTCAAAGAGGAAAGATTAGTTAAAGCTAACTAGGTCAAAGAGTGTATTGTGGGGAAACAATGGGAGAGTATTCCAAAGAAAAGAGTAGGTACAAAGTTCCTATGATAAGAAAGAGTATAACCTTTTCAAGACACAGAGAGAAGGACTGTGTGCCTGTATTGTGAGCAAAACCGGGAATAGCAGTAGGCTGAGCTGAGGCTGGAGAGATGGTTTGAATCTGTTTAGAGCATTGTGGGCCATGTTACAGATTTTAGTATTAATCTGGGGATCAATAGGGTGATTGAATGATAAAAGGGTGTATAACATGGTAAGATTTTCATTTTGACGTGGAAGAAGACAAGAGAGAATAGGAAACCAAGTTAGGGGCTGTGTAGTAGTCAGGCAGAGACAAATGTTGTTAATAGTTTGTTGACTAGTTTGTGCAAATGGAGAGAACAGAATCCATTAGAAAGTTAGAAGATAAAATGGACAGTCATTTGTAGTGAACTGGATGTGGTGGGCATGATAGACAATGATTTGTCACTTTTGATGACCTGAATCTGGTCCATGTAGAAGTCACTCCATAAAAATAGAAAATCCTGAAGAGGAGGCAGATTGGGAGGGAAGATTAGGAGTTTGGTTGTGGACAGGATGCATTGGAATTAAGCTTCAAGATATGTGTTATGTCAACTAATGAATGCCCTTTTCCTGATCAGGCTTGAGTTATGTGTTCTGGTACTATGTCTGTATAACGCACTTCCCTAAAATTAGTGGAATAAAACAGCAACCGCTGGTTATACTCAAGGATCCTGTGGTTCAAGAAAGCCACTCTGGGGTGACTTGTTTCAGCTCCATAATGCCTAGGATCTCAGACCCAAAGAAGACCCAAACGCTGGGGGATGAACTCTTCTGCAGGCTGGCTCGTGCCCATTTCTGGTACGTGAGCTGGGAGAAGTCAAGAACAGCCTACCGACCTGTACACACGGCATGGTTTCCACACACTGTGGTGGCCTCAGGACAGCTGGATGGCTTTCATGCTGGCTTTGGGCCCGAGTGCTAGGATTCCCGGGAACTGGTGGAGGCTGCGTGACCTACTCTGTGATGGGTTTGGGAGTCACGCAGTATCACCTTCCATTCTTTTCAAGAGACTCACAAGCCCTGCCTCCCAGCCCAGCGCAGGAGATATAGTCCTCACTCCTTGATTGGAGATCAAGGTCACATTGTAAGGACCGTGAGAGATGGAAGACGCTGTAGCCACATGTGGAAACCATAATCTGCCACTTTGCTTCTCCGCCTCTTGCAGCCAGAGTTCTAGTTCCTCTGGGCACTATCTCACCTTGCACAGCTTTCATTTAACACTGCCCTAGGCACTCAATGTAAATTAAGAGGATGCTTCCAGAACTGTCTAGCTATCCTTTCTTCTTTTTCCAATTGTATTCTGTTTTATCCTTTAAAACAATATTTCAACTGTTTATAAAATAATCTAATTTATATAAAATAGTATATGGCAGAATATTTGCAAGGAAATAAAAATATAAAGAATCAAATAAAATATTTCTATGGTACCACAATCTAGAGCCAATCACTGTAAACAATTCGATAGATCTTTGATATTTGAGGGATAACGTCACAGGCTTCCTTGTAAAATAAAACTCGGTTTTCTCAAGTGGTTATATCCTTAGTAAATTATAATTTTTCTTCCCCATTTTAGTATTATGTAAGTATTCATTTATATCTTTAAAAGCTCTTCATGAATATAATTTTTAATTAACACTTAGTCAAAGATATGTAACAATAATAGTTTTCTACATAGCATCAAAACCATAAAGACGTAACTAGCTGGATACACCTAGAAGCGTTTATCAAACACTTCATTTGTGAGGGAGAGAGATGTCCAGTTGAGATGGCTGAGGAAGCTGTCCTGGAGGGGCTGGGAGTTAATCTTTCTTCTTTCCTCCAGGTGCAAAGAAGTAGTCACACTCTATCTAGAGACTGGCAGGAGGTTTTGGTTACACTTGGTGAGTCATTCCTTCTACTTCCCTAATTTAACAGAGAGAAAATACCCACACTTAGTGCCTTTGTTTCCTGAAAGAAGTTGTAAAGTGAACACATATAAGTTATTCAAAATCATCCTTAATAGTGAACTGGTTTCATGAGCCAAATCTGTTCCATTGAGGTGATTTTGTTTGTCTGAATCCTCCTTCAAGCTTTCACTCTGAGTGCAGCGCAGAAACAATGCATGAGCTGTAAAGCTGTGAAAGCTCATAGCCTCGAGCTGAAATCTGTCATGGGGATATTTTTCATCTTGCTGTAAAAAACAAACATTACATTTTTCAAGTCTTTGGGAAATACATTAAATAAAATATTCTAAATAGAAACAAAGAGGAGAGTTCTTGATCATCCACAGAAAGTTGCTTTTGAGAAATAAGGGGAATTTATTTTCACTAGAAGAAAAATTTATTTTCATTAGAAGAAAAGAGTATTCATTTTATTTAAGTGAGACAATTTTCAAAAAATTTAATGATCCCTATCCTAGAACAAGGAAACAGAATAGTTTTCAAACTTTAACTTAGGGGGCTGGCCCCATGGCTGAGTGGTTAAGTTTGCGTGCTCCTCTCTGACCGCCCAGGCTTCCGCCGGTTCAGATCCTGGGTGTGGACCTACACAGTGATGATCAAGCCATGCTGTGGTGGGGTCCCATACAGAGGAAGTGGAATGACTCGCAACTAGGATACACAATTATGTACTGGGGCTTTGGGGAGGAAAAATAAAAGGGAAAGATTGGCAAAGATGCTAGCTCAGGGCTAATGTTCCTTTAAAAAAAAGACAACTTTAACTTATATGGCTGTTAGGGGTTGAATTGCGTGCACCCAAAATCCTTATGTTGAAGTCCTAACACCCAGTGCCTCAGAATGTAACCTGATTTGGAAATAGGGTAATGGCAGATATAATTAGTTAAGATGAGGTTGTACTGGAGTAATCCAATACAACGTGTCCTTTTAGAAAGGCGAATGTGGGCACAGGCACACGGGGAGAACGCCCTGTGAAGATGAAGGCAGAGGTTGCAATGATGCCAGGGAACACCAAAGTTGCCAAAAAGCCACCAGAAGCTGGGAGAGAAACCTGGAACAGATTTCTTTCCACAGCCTCAGAAGGAACCGACCCCGTGCACACCTTGTTCTTGGACTTCTGATCTGAACTTGAGATGATGAATTTCTGTTTAAGTCACCCAGTTTTTGGCACTTTGCAATGGCTGTCCTAGCAGACTAATACAGCAGTCAACTGTAATTTTATTTTCTTTCTTTCTAGAAGGGTTTTCCTTAGTGAGAATCAGAGATCCTGCAGAGAAGAGCATGCCATTAAAATCACATCCAAGAAGTGAGAAAACTGAGGCACAATTCAGGGATTTAGTAATTTGTGACTGAATTCAGACAAGAACCTAGACCCAGAGGATCTTAATCCTGAGTTTTCACAGAATTTCCCTATTATGAACACTTTCTGAACAAAAGATAGCAATATAACGGTAAAAGAAACAAAAGATTTAGGGATATTGTTCCCTCAATTCTAGTCTTGGGCATTCTCTTCTTTTAGTCCTCAGTCCTTAGAAATGTGACCTCTTTTTTTTTTTTGAGGAAGATTGACCTTGAGCTAACATGTGCCAGCAATCCTCCTCTTTTTGCTGAGGAAGGCTGGTCCTGAGCTAACATCCATGCCCATCTTCCTCTACTTTATATGTGAGATGTCTACCACAGCATGGCTTTTGCCAAGTGGTGCCATGTCCACACCCGGGATCCGAATGGGGGAACTCTGGGCCGCCAAAGCGGAACATGCACACTTAACCACTGTGCCACTGGGCTGGCCCCTCTGACCTCTTTTCTTGAGTGTATTACAGCCAGTTACTTGGTATCATTAGCACAAACCACTATATGAAAAAGCACATGAAGAGAACTGAAGGGGGGATTTTGGTTAAGTATGGTATTTTTCAATTTAATCATTTTGTTTGAGGATACAAATGAGAGTTCATATGATCCCCTTTTCTCCTGACCCACTCTTAGGGAAGCTCAGTTATTTGAAAGACTATCTGTGCATATTTCAGACCCCAAAGATGCATTGAGCATCTCTTCACCATCCAGATCTATAGCCATCCCAGCTACTTCACAATCCGTGTTCTCTTTCCCCAGAGTTGTGCATTGACAGAAATACTGAACTCGGTGATTAGCCCTATTTATCTATAATTGTCTGCTTCCTACTAGATAATTCTAAATATTTATTCTTACACATCATGAAGTAAACTCAATCTTATTTTACCACTGTGTCTTGGATGGCCTAGAATTTGATAACCCAGGAATTAAGAGCTTGAAGGAATTCGAAACTGACCTCAAGCACCTTAGGTCTCTGTTGAAAGCAAGATAATCAGCTAGAGGATTGGTCTTGTGTTGTCAGTTGTGAGTACAGAAATAGTTACTAATCGGTCAGTGGAACGAACTGTGATTACAGGAGGGCAGCTCTTGACGTAGAGTGAACTACATGGGTGCTGGAGGACTCCCCTGAGGCCAAGACTGATGTCTGAAGCAAAGTAATAATAACAATCGTGGCAATAAAATAAATATATTGACCCTCATTGATTTGGTCTATATATCCAAGAGATAAGTTGTTAGATAAAATCACCAACCCTTGAGATGATTGGGGAGTATCCCAATACAGAATCATGGGAACACGATCCAGAAACTTAGTTATTTTAAAGACGTTTATTATGGACCAAATTCCTTCATTAAACAATCCGCTTTTAGGATTTTACTCTGTGCAGGTCCCACAATATTATAAAAAGTTCAGAGGAATCTTTATTGAAAAATAACTTCTCCAACCACATGTTTACTTTCTTCCTGCATGGACACCCATCTGCCAGGTGCCGCGGGGACAGCCATTCAGGGGCATGAGGGAAAGACGGAAGGAACCGCAGAGACCTTAGCGCCGGCTGGTTGGAGCTGTGGAACCAACATGAGCAATTGTCCAGGCTGGATCTCTACTTGAGGAAAAAGAAAGCAAACACAGCAAACTGAATTTAACTGAACACAATCCTTAACTGATATGCACCTTTGCTATAATGATTAATGATGATGGATGTCAAACAAAATCAGTTTCATTTTCTTAATAGGTACTATGAACACAGAAAAAAAATTCAAATTTTCACTTGCCCCAATTTTTCAAGTAACTGTGAGAATGACCTTAAATTCCTCATACAGATATTTTTATCATGTTGACCATTACTAAAGCAAAACCAAACGACACCTTTTCCCTACAAACGAATACGTGGGACAATGAATAACAAAAGTAACACAGGAGTACTTCTGCGTGGAAGGAGGAAAGGAGAAGGAACTGCAAAAACAAGCTAATGAGTGTCAAGCCAGAGCCCTTCTTAGTGATGTGTTGTCCTAGTCTACATGTCACCAAGGCCCGCTCCTGCATGCATTAATGATGAACCCAGGAATTTCTTCTAAGGGTTGACTGACCTTTTCAGTGGCCAGATCAATTTTCTGTGGGAAGAAAAGTGTGATGTGAGGAGTGTGCTGAAATAAAATAAATAAAACAATTTCTGTAGAGGTCATTTCCACACCAGCAAAGGGAAATAGGTACATGAAAAATTTCCATTAAATACTCCAGTTTCAATCTTACTTCAGCGTGTTTCAGAAAACTGCCATTGCAGATCACCAATGGAGGTAATCACATTTGTCAGCAGTTGCCTCAGGGTTACTATTGGTGTCAAAAATGGAGGCACCGCCAGCACAAATCACTGGCAGGACTGCCAGGGAAGTCAGCTTTAAACTAACTAATTGTAAGGACTTACTAAAATAAACAACTTTTAGAAATTAGCTCTGCTAACATAAGATTCAATAGAAACAAAGTAAGAGTTAGTATCCAATGTTTTGATTCCATAAGTTGTTTGCATTGTGCCAGGGGGAGATCTGTGAAGTTCAGTTTCATGTGGTACAGAATCCTTCCACCCTGTTGGTCTTTCATTCATTGGGGGGTTGTCCCTATCATCAGGACCACAACTGAACAGAAGAACACACCACCAGTGTGGGGAGACCCCATCTGGAGTAGCACCCCTCACTTCCCATTGGCCCTGCCTTAGGCATGTAGCCCCACTGAACTGCGGGCGAGACTGCGAATATAACCATTAGCTGGATGAACGAGTAGTCCGCTGAAATTAAATCGCACGATTAAAATGGAGACTGGACGGGGAATAAGTAGCAGTCAGCCACTGTCCACCCCGGACCACCTGGACGTGCAGCCTCATTCCCACAGGGAGAGCACACTCACACACCCACACCCTCTCTGCTGGACTGCGACAAACTCTGTCCCATCTCAGAATCCAAGCCAACGTCCCAACCTCTGCTTGTTGTCTCATCCTTTTGGTCACGTTTCTATGCTGTGTGGTCTGCTAAAAGATTATTTTACAAGCTGTCTATTGTACAAGTTATCTGTCCACCTAAATGCCCAGTGGACATTGGTGGAATACAAAGTTGATTAAAAAAATTCAGAAAGAGAGGTGAGGATTGGAAATACACAGTACTCAGTGCTCCAGGTCAATTGCCAGGCCCTGCTGCTGGGGAGTGGTGACAATTCCCCACCATGGTGCTGGGGACAGGAGGAAGGTCCCCGACTCCTCTCTCTGGGAACGATTCCCTTGTCTGGTGTACACACTCCGTGGAACATGACTCTACATTCTGGGAGGCTCTTTTTTGTCTATTTTCCTTTCTAGCCACCTGACCATTGGGTGTTGGCGTGGAAGAGGCCTTCCTCGTGGCTTCATGGTTTAGCAGCCTGCCCCCTGCCATGGCCTTGGCTACAGCTAACACGGGGCTGCATTCCAGGCTTGTTAGGTGTAGCAATACAATTTTCTTTAGAACTAGCTCAGCTTCTGATTTTTTTCCCTCTCTGCAATTGCCTGTGCAAGCAACTGCACCTATTCTTTTTTTCTGGAATTACTTTGTAAATCTCCTTTACTTATTGACTCTTTGCCTATCATATCTCCCCTTTCCTAATTTTAACAAAGTTGAAAGGAACCTGTAGCAACATTGCACATTCAACTAGATTCTTACTATTCAACCATGACAGTTCCTATATTTTATGTATATTGCTATGTATGTACATATCTATGTATCTGTCTATCTACCTATGTCTCTATCTATGTACCTCTGTATCTATGTACCTATGTATCTATCTATGTACCTATGTATCTATCTATGTACCTATGTATCTATCTAATTTTAATGGTTGGGAAACAGCCATGTAAGTCTGTTATTTACTTTATTAGCTGAATTGAAATAATAGTTAGACATTACTATCCGAAAAAAAATGAAACATTGCTTAATTATATAATGTCTCTTGTCCAACAAAAAATGTCTCTTACTCCCTCTCTCCTTCCTCCAGGTGTCTGTCACCCTTCCCACCACATCCCCAGGGTGCTCTGGCTCCGGTCCACCCATCCCTCCTAGGATCCCTTTTCCTCCCCTGGGAGGCGAGGCTCTGTTTTCTCAAGGCCATTTCTCAGGGCTCTTCTCCTTGTCTGAGCAGCTCTCCTCCCTTGAGGCAAAGTGTATATTCCAGCTCTTCAGAGAACATTCTCCATTGGCATCAGCCCAAAGTCATTTGTTTGCTAAATCTTTCTTTGTTGTACCATCACACTGCTCTGGGGGATAGTGCACAAAGCTGCGTGATTTTTATCTCCCACCCACACTGCACAGTCTGGATAGGAAAACATCATCTCTTCTGCTCTTCAGTCTCACAGAGTCGAAGACAGCGTTAGGCACTGATTCTTAAGTCATTGAAGAGTGTAAGCAGTTAGGCAAAGATCTAATATTGATAGGTTCTTGCTTCTTTCATTTTTGTTAATATACATTATGCACTGTGAACATCAAAATTAGTTCGATACTAGGAATTAGTCATTCTTCCAACAATAACACAAAACACATCAAAGTCTGGAAATATTCTGAATATTTAGGAATTTCCTTACATTCCAAACAAAACCATTCATGGAAAAACTGAATGTTAAGTATTTATTACACCCTTATGGCCAATTATTATAATTATTAGATCTCAATCAAAAAATTTCATTAAGTGAGTGAATTTTCTTTTACAGCATAAGTAGCTTGCATGTTGCTCTTATCGCCAGTGCTGTTGAGGCTCCTGGAGACCCTGTGTGTAGCAGAGGCGAGCCCTGCCTGCTCTGTTTTGCACCATCCTTTCACCTTCCAGGACTCTATCACATGATGCTCCACTGCTACTGGGAGGCTTTTCATGGCCAATTTTTTCGGAAGTGGGTGGCCAGGTCCTTCTTCCTAGCCTGTCTTAGCCTGGAAGCTCTGCTGAGACCTGCCCACCATGCGTGACCCTTCTGGTATTTGAAATACTGATGGCACAGCTTTCAGCATCACAGCAACACGCAGCCTCCACAGTGTGACAACCGACAGACAGGTGGTCTGGTTCCCTGATCCAGAAACGATCATGGGGCACAGTGGTGAGAGTGTCAGATCTTAACCACTAACCCAGCAGGGCTGGCTTAGAGTGTGTTCACTGGCTGATATGTGTGATGCACAATTTAGAGATTTGCCCCAGCTCTTCTTAGGCTAGTGACACATTTCATTATTTATCCGATTTTAATTCAAAAATATTTATTTTCTGTAATATGTGCCAGGTGCTTTTCTAGATCTGGGAATAGAGTACTAAGTAAAACAGGAAAATTCATTCTTTTGGGGAAGACAGGCAACAAAATATATTAGCAAATCATATCATTTTTAGAATCTTGCATGGTGATAAATGCTATGTGTAAAAACAAGGCAGAAAAAGATGCAATAGGGAGTGCTAGAAACAGGTTCCCATGTGAACTAGAGTAATGGAGAAGACCTTCCTGAAAATGCGGAGGCAGGCAGCAGAGAGGCGAGGGCGGAAGGACCCAGGAGGGCAGAGTCCCAGGGAGGGATGTGATCTCTGAGTGTTTGCGGGACCAGGAGACCAGGGAGGCAGAGGGCTCAGTGAATGGCAGAGTGGGCAGAGATCTGCTCACGAAGGGAGGGTTGGCAGCAGAACTTTTGGGGACCCTGTGAAGAATCTGGCTTTCATTGTTCGAGAGTCTGAAAACCATGGCAGAGTTTCCAATAGAGGTGGGAGTTGTTGTGTCTGCATTCCCAAAGCAGTGGGGACCAGTGGCATCCCTTGGGAGGAAGTTATTACCATAAAAGAGAGAATTTAAATCAAAGTTGCAAATGTGAACTGAAATATCAGGCAAGAATCAGCTAAATAATCCTAGAGGAAGCTGTGTGAATTCTGATGAGTCAGTCAGTCATATAAATAAAGCGACAAGTACTTTTTGAGTGACCACTAAGTATTAGGCATTCTGGGGTAAAGAAGACTTTTATGACCTGTAAGTATTTACAGTCCACATGGAGAGTCACGGCCAATACACTTTTATAGAAGAGTAAATGGTGTAAGTAGCATAGACAGGATCTACAGGCATTGGTAATATTCCACTTTGTAGTCTGATTTCTGGTTTCACCGGTGCTTGCTTAATTATCATTATTTTATCTCACATTGCCGTGCACACACCTCCCAAATACGTAGGTGTTTGTGAAATAGTTTATAATATCAAGATACAATAAGTACTGTAGCACAGATTGTTAATATTTCCTGACTTAGCCAACTGGAGATCAAACTCTGTCCACAAAAATTAAGAAAAGTTTCTTGGAGATAGTTGTTTTGATGACAGGGGGCATCAAAATTTAACAAAATGTGAAGTTAGAGAGTGGGGAATTTTGTACAGCAGTGTGCCAGGGTCCTTTCAGCAGTGGCACGCCCCTTGGGGGCTGGAGAGAGCACAGGTGAATCCAGACCAAGTTCAGGGAGGTGACAGCAGAGAAATGGCACCTGCAAGGGCCAAGGTTTGTGTGGCAGCTCAGACCTGGTCAAGTGGGCTCCCACAGGAAAGGCAAGACAACATCAGTGGAAAGAGACAGCCTTCCTCTTGTCATGATGTTGCCACTTGGAAAGAAGGAATGTTGTTGTCCTACCCTTGAAGCTGCGTAACCAAGAGTTAAACAAAAAAGGCAGGAGGAAACTTTTGGAGGTGATGGACATGTTTATTACCTGGATGGTGGTGATGGATATGTGCCAAATTTCCAAACTCACCAAATAATATGCACTAAATATGTACAGTTGTCTTGCGTATTAATTATGCCTCAATAAAGATGTTAAATAAAAAAGGAAGCATATTCTGAGCCCAGCGTCTGACATGTAAAAATAACGACAACCTCAGAAAAGGCAACTATTATCAACATTCAGTAACTGGAGGGAATGGAAAATATCTCAGGAGAGTGAATCTATCCATTTGAACTGACTGAAATTACCAGTTCAGTGTTTAGGGGGGGAAAAGCCTATTTCTTGTATATCCTGCTTAAAGGTAAGTTAGTTTACACTGACTTATTATAAATAAAACATTAGGTAATAGCCATACTGGAAATAAATACTCCAAATACGAATTTGGAGTCAGTGGTTCATTTGCTCTGTTTCAATGAAAATAATCTAGCCACCACACCAAAAAAACTTTGCAATACGGAGGAAATCTGGACTCTCCCTGGATAGCTGAATGACTGTAGCAACAAGGATTTACAGATGCTCGCAACTGGGTAGCATATGATCAGAAATAGTTATCAACATGTTTTTCTCGTATGCTGTCTCCCATTAAAATGCAGTTTGTCAAAGTGGAGAATTTCGAATGCTCTAAATTATATTTTTTTGCCAAAGGTTTTTTTTTTTTAATCAGATTCCCTCCTGTCTTGTCAACAATAAGAAAATACAGACTTTTGTTAAATTATCCCAGTGAAAACTACTGGGTATCTGCTGAAAGCATAATATATATATTCATGGTCTTAATTTATACTTCACAACTAATGTTGGTCATAAATCACATGGATTTAAACAAGCACCATTAAGATAAACTTCACTTTTACTATCTGGATATTCAAATTAGATTATTGGACTAGATTATTTTGCTAATCACAGTGCTTTAAAACTTTCTGGAGATTTTGATTATTGCAAGAATTAACCTTCTTCCTAAATCAGTCTACGCCATACTTAAAGAATGAATACTGGCCGATAATAGCTTCAAAATGAAGTGGTGTCAATAAAATACTCAGTGCCTTTACCTAGTGTCGTGGTTTTGTGTCCTGGATTGGTACAAATAGGCGTCAAACAGAAATACTTCACCTAAATCTCTCTATTTAAAAACTATACTAAATTTCCTCGGGCTGAAATGTCGGAAATGTTGAGAACTCTTGTCTTACAATGTGAAAAGCTGTTGACTAATGCTGTGATTTGTCACAGGGACCATCTTAGAATTAGCACTGCCATAAAAGTCGCTTGGACTTTGATGCAAGTTTAAAATCTGATGCATTGAGACAGAAATGCAGCGATAAAGTCAGAGATGTCACCGTGTGCTGCCAGTCAGCCGAAGATGGCCATATTTTCCCATCTCTTCCGCAGGAGTGCTTTCAGCATGCATCCTGTCTTCTCCATCATTGGAAAAGTCTAAGACAGAGTGAAGCTTCTCCCAAGCTTGTGTGACCCTAGAACGTGTTTTTCCCCTCATTTACCCAGAGTGGTATTCTGTAGCCTTTTAGAAACCGCTGGATAAAAGTAAAACGTCAGGAGAGTGAAAAGAGAGGAGACAATCCTTTGAATTGGAGCTGCCTCCAATGACTGGAAGTTGCCCAGGTCCTCAGGCAAAGCTCACGCCAGGTGACAGAGGCTCTCCTTGACCAGACCCCAGCCAGGCCCCTCTGCGCCCTCTGCTCCATGAGGCTCCAGCCCCGGCCTATGAAGACTTGAACAAACAATAACATAGTTTCCACAACCTCAAGGCCACATTCCTAGGAGACCCCAGCCCCACTTAAAGTGTCTTCCTCAGAAAACTCAAGGGTGCCAGAGGAATTCTCTGTGCTCCAGTGACGCCTGGAGATGGGGCCCCTGTGTCCCAGCCTCTGTGCGGGGTGGGAGCCCAACTTCCACAGACGCCAGTCAGCAAACCCAGCCGGTATCCCGGGGACCAACCTCTCCTTGATTTCTATAATGTTCACCCCCTGCCTCTACTGAGCCCCCCACCCATCACCCTCCTTCTCCCCTTAAAACCCCAGCCTCCTCTGCACAAATCCACATGGAGTCCTGTTTCCACTGGACTCCCCTCTCTCTTGCCATGGCTATTACTGATTCAGTCCGTCCACCACTTACCTAGCGACCGGCCTTGTGTATCTTTGACAGAGAGAGAGACAAGGTGAGAGGCAGAACCAGTCAGTGTGTAGGAGAGGACACTGGACTGGGGCACGGGGGAGGCGAAACCGAGGACCCTAAGAACTTCTGCTGTTCACAGGAGACCCTCACAGACCTAACGATGCACACCTGGCACGGATTCTAAGAAATTCTATGACAAAAGTGCTCTTGTCTTCACTGCTCCCAAGTTACTCTCATTAAGGGGATTCACTCTTTTAATACTGAGCATCACCACTGAATTCCTCTTAGGCTGGGATTCCCCAAAGAGCCGAACACCAGCAGTTTATCTGGGAGGGGATCTGGGAAGAACCAGTAGATGTTGGGAAGTGGGATAAAAAAGGGAGGATTCAGTGAAGGTGGGGTTATGGGGCACGTTATGTCCCGGGGCAACAGCATCTTCCTTGCCTTTTCCCCCAGTGCACAGTGATTTTAGTTTTACTATGATTTTTCCTGCTGCTTAATTAAAAAAAAATTTCTTCCCTGAAAATGGATCTTGTGTAAGGTCTCCCCGTAATCATGGAGGCCTCAAGCTCTTCCCTCTGTGGTCTTGGTAATTGCTGCCTCGGGGAATATGCCTTGCTATTGATTAATACTTGATATCTAAAATGGAACTTGTTTTCCTAGTCATTCCTGACACCGTGTTACACGTGTTGTGTTATAGATTCTAAAAGGCAAGACGATGTCTTATTCCATTTTGTACCCCAAACAATTTACATAGTGTCAAATTCAACATATGTACTCAATAAATATTTACTGATGAATGAACTGTTACATCACACTATTCTCGTGGTAAAATTGTATACCTTTCCAAAAATATAATATTCTCTGCACAGAAGATAAGACTCCTTGACTTTTGTAACACTGTTTCACTGTCAGAAGGATTTTGGAGTTTATTTTATCTTCGCAAAAATCTAAGGTCATCGATTAGTTCATGACACCATTGCAGGTGGACAAGGAGTCTGTAATTCCTTCATTTTCCTCTGTGTTCGGGCTTCAGTTAGGTTGGTATTTTTCAAATATAGGAATCGATACAGAAGGATAGGCCAAACCAATACAAATTGCATTTCCTCAAAGAAGAACCGTCACAGGAACGAACGTGGAACCCACTCAGAAAACGGGAAATTCCACTGTAGTTGAGACAAGGTCTCCCCGGGCTCGGGGTCTGTAAACAGGGAGGGTTTGGAGCTCTTCACGTTTTGTGTTTTATGTTTACAGTCTCCATCAGAATGGTTAAGCTAACAGTTTTTGCAGCTTGTCTGGGACACGGCAATAAGGCTTCACTGCCTTTAGAAATGCGTTATGACACATACTGGCTTTATTTACCCGACCTTCCTGACTCTTAAAATGAAGATAAAGTTTTGCTTGTGTTGAGCAGAAAAATAAATACCTTGTTATATAATAGCAGATATCAAGTTATCTTGATTTTAATGCTGCTCATATAATTTTGATAACTGGGTTTTAAATAAAACTATTTCAGTAACCACCAAAGTGTCAAATAATTCTGGAATATTTCCCTCTTTTATTCCTCTTAAAGAATCAATTTCTTATTTTAAAAAATCTAGTTTAACTCCTTATGAGTCCAACTGAATAATTTATTTCTAAAACATTTCCTTTAATTTGTTTATTTTGGATCAGAAATAGCTCGGGAAGGTTACTTATGCTAGTATTTCTAAGTAAAAGGACTCCTGCTATTTATGAGTCATTTCAAGTGTTCTTGTCTTGACTCTGAGTTTCTATGATACAAATTTCCCTTTTTTTTGGTCTGTAGTATAGAACATTTTAGGTTTTGCAAAATATGACTTATTTAATATAAGTGCTATGTGAAAGATAAGCTTATTGTGAGGCATGATGCTTTGGAAAAAACTCTATTTTATATGCCACACTCTCTTAGTCAGGAGGAGAACTTGTTTTAGTTAAGCTGAGTTAACAGGTTTTCTGCTATTGAGGAACCCATTTTATTGTATGCCTCAAAAACAAACAAACTTCAAGAGATCATGCACTGTAATGAGAACAAGCCCTGAGTAGAGGCCATTCCATAAAGGGTGACCTCAAATGATGGTTTAAACCACCTGTTTAGGTAACCAGAGATATCAGTTCTATTATTAATGCACTTTACAATGATATACAAGGATTAGTTGAGAATAACTGAAATGACAAGTGTATAATTAACCACACAAATATTAGGCATGTGTATTTAAAAAGCAATCATGTAGATGTATAATTAAAGGTGTGCCCAAAGTTAATCAGCAGTCCTTCTGCACTGTTATTAGTGAAATACTCCGTTGGGAAGGAAAAGGGGAGGGAGGTACCAGTACTGAGCACGTACTATGGACCGGTCCACATACAGAGCTAAGTTCACGGCCTCTGTGTATCATTATCTCAATTTTATAGATGAGAAAATCTCAACCTAAACAGATTATATGGCTTGTCACATAATAAGCGGAAAAACGTTTTGAGAATAGATTGAAAATAAGTCCATCCGTTGGTCCACTGTACCATGCAATACATCCTCTGTTGTTTTTCTGATTCAAATGTTCTTCTAGATCCTTCAGGTCTTATGCCTAAACTGATTCTTGGTTGGTTCATATTTGACTAGTCCATAATAATTACGTAGAGTCATGGCACTCTTCAAAACCTTTCAAAGTTTAATCTCCAAATTATAGATGTTTCTGCTTCACCAGCAATGACACGGCTTTGGGCATTTTCCTTAGTATTTGTGACTTCATTGATTTATGCAAATTCTTAAGAAGCAAAGATTTTGATTCTGTTCCAAGGAAATACTCCCTTCAATACCTTGTACTGGAAGTCTTCCATAACGTGCCTCCTTTGCTTGGACCACAGGGGTTTTGTGCACTCAGGGTATCTCAATCAAATCACCATTTAAAAGATTCTCAGTTATCCATTCGACAACTCATTTCCAGCATCTGGATGCTATGATATATATTCTTCTGTGCCCAGTGTAAGCAGACATAAACAGTATATGGTTACTGCTCTCAAGAAAGTTACCATCTTTTGGGGGACGTATAGATATGAAAACATAATTGCAAGTGTGATATATAAAAGAGAAAATGCCCAAGTCTGTAAAAGCTCATAGGAACATACTACCCTAGCTTTGGCGGTCATACAACGCCTACCCGAGTAAGAGTTCTTGGAGGACTGGGAGGGAAAGCATGTTTCAAGGAAAGGAACATGGAGGAAGTTCTGAAAATAAAGGATGGCCAGGCATATTTGAGATGTTTTAAAGAAACTTGGCAAGAGAGGGCAATAGATAAGATTTAAAAGAGATTGAGATTATGAAAGGTGTTGTGATTCAAATGTTAGAAGTTCAATATAATTTCCAAGAAGTCAATACAAAGTCTTTTATGAGTTTCAAACAAGGGGCTAACATGATTAATTTGCATTCTTAAAACATCATCATGGCTGCAGTGTTGAGAACAGATTGGGGTTGGGAAAAAGGGGCAGATGCGAATGCAGAAAGCCACTTAGAAATACATGCATGTATCTGGTTGAGAAATAATGATGGCTTAGATGTTAGTGTTGCTGAGAAATGGATAGATATAAAAGTATTTTGGAAGTAGAAGAAAAGTTGGTGCTATATTGTTGTGATAAAAGAGAGGCAGTAGTCAAGAATGATAACTTGGTGGTGGTTGTTACAATAAATTCTAGAATAGGAAATGTCTTTTTGGGAAAAAGTGTTTCATTTATATATATATATTAGGTTCAGGACCTTTTGTACCACTTGAGTTAAGATGTCTGGAACACATGTGGGTATTGGGATCAAGAGAGAGAATGAAAGAGACTCATATAATGCCCCTTTATGAATTGCTGTCATTTTCGACAGTTTAAATTTACCCTAATTTTGGCAACTGTAGAAACAAACAAAAACCTCTGGCATCAGACTCTAAACTAATGCCTACTTTCCTTTCCTTTTGAACAATTTTCTACAACTATGCATGTGATGCTCAATCACCAAAGTGGCACCAACAGGTTGCTGATGAGCATCAATAATTTTAGGATATAAGCTAGGTTGCTATGACAAAGAGAGTGGGTCACACGAGGTCGAAGTTCACTTCTCTCTTCCATAACCATCTGGAGGAGCTAGCAGCCCAGGACAGTAGGCAGCTCTGCTCCCTGAGGTCAGAGACTCTTTTCATCTTGATGCTCATCATCACTGTGAATGAATTGTCTCACCTCTACCTCCAGATTACCATCTGTGGGAAAAACAAGAGTGGAGGAAGAAAAAAATTCCTTTTTAAGCAAGGGAGAAATTTGATTATTACATTTCTACTCCAATTTCAATTACATTTCTACCAAGTATTTGGTAGGATTTACCAGTGAAACCCTCTGTTCCTGGGCCCCTCTTTGTTGGGAGGTTTTTGATGACTGATGCAATCCCTCACTACATAGGTCTATTCAGCTTTTATATTTTTTCATGGTTCAGCTTTGTAGGTTTTATGTTTCTAGGAATTTATCCAATTCATCTGGGTTATCCAATTTTTTAGTGCACACTTGTTCATAGTACTCTTTTCATTATTGTCAAATCAGTAGTAATATCCCCACCTTCATCTTTGGTTTTAGTTAGAATCTTCCCTTTTGTTTCTTGGTCAATCTCACTAAAGGTTTGTCGATTTTCAAAGAACCAACTCTTGTTTTTGTTGATTTTCTCTATTGTTTTTTCATTCTCTATTTCATTCAGCTCTGATCTAACGCTTTTATTTCCTTCCTTCTGCTAGCTGTGGGTTAATTTGTGACGATTTCCTTATATTGCTGTGGTCACTCCTGGTTGGCTGTCTGCTAAACCTCTAGTACAATGGGAGACAGTCAAGAACAGAGGGGGTCCATCAGCCAGTCTGGGTACCACGCAAGCAGCTCCCTAAGTGTGGAGGTCAATGTCCCTCAATTATGTACTTCCATGTCCTGAACCTAAGAGAAGTTACCATGGCTTTTCATGTTTTATGTAATCGTATATTAAGATGTTACTGTGGTTAAGAACACCATAAATCCTGAGTCTCTGCTCAGTACAGTTTGCCATCTAGTGGAGAGGCAACAAAAACGAGTTAAACAAGCAAAGGGATGAAGAATTACAAACACCATAAAGTTATTCCGAACAAATTCAGGGTCCAGAGTTGATGACAAAGACAGAAAGGTAGTAAGCATAGGCTAGGGGAAGCAGCTCTGAAGAGAAGAGGTGCACAACTGTTGTTTCCTCACAGGGGGTAAGAACCAAGATGTGGGGTAAAATGAGAATTTGGAAGTGCTGATTGGCATTTGGAGTCAGGGGTGGGTATGTGCATTTTGGAGGGTGGAGGAGATTAGAAAAAGATGACTCATCATCCTCTTAGAGTGCAGGAATTGATGGTCAAATAGCTTAGTGCTGGAGGAAGGGAGGCCTTATAAACACAAAGGTGGCAGACAAGTTATTTAGTACGATGATCTCTTTCATGCACGTTTTTATTTGCATACAAACCATTGCCTGGGAAAAGATGGATTCTTCAAAGTCTGCTTCCAAATTATAACTCTTTTCTCTACCAACATCAAACCAGTTTAAATGGTCTCCATTCCTCTTCCACAGTCTCATGAAAATGTGACTTACATAGGAAGCCCATTTCTGGAGAGCTAAGCCCTGCAGTGTGGGGGTGGAAATCCAGCAGGCTGCAGGCTCTGCTCACGGCCTGGCTCTACCGAGAATCCATCCTGCACACCCAGCGGAGGCGGCCAGCTCCACACGTCCACACGTAAGTGCTGCATTTCTTAGAAATCATTTCAGGACTGGTGAGAGTTCTCATTTGTAGACAGAAAAATATTTGTCGAGGTCTTTTCATGCGCTGGACGCTGGTGTAGACGTTGGAGAGGTAGACCTAGAAAGGTGGAGAGGTCTGAGAAGCGGGCTCCCAGAAAGGTCCAGGCTCCTGGCAGAAATCATAGCTGGAGAAAGGGAGAGCAGCACGATAAAGCAAAGCGTCTGAGCATTTCCCGTCAGTAAGGAGTGACGTAAATTACCACGTTCTTAAAAAGGCCACTGAGAGCTGAGTGGAATTAAAGCAGTACCAAAACCAAAACAAATTGACAATCTAGGCACATCATGAAACTCCAATGTATAAAATATAAAGAAAAACGTGTTGAAATTGCAAGATAGAAAAACTAAAACCAACATACATATTGTCTATAAGTATTATTTAGTTTATATATACAAGTGTATATACACATATTTAGTATATTTGGTATACTGTTTAGTACATGGATAGACATAGATATATAGATATATATCTGATCATCAGCAAAATTAGATGCCACAAGTCAATTAAATATAACATTACTGGTTAAAACCATTTTTTCTCATCAGATACGCAAAGTTTTAATTTACAAAATAAGATGTTGAGGGGCTGGCCCGGTTGCTGAGTGGTTAAGTTCGCGTGCTCTGCTTCAGCTGCCTGGGGTTTCGCTGGTTCAGATCCTGGGCACGGACATGACACCACTCATCAGGCCATGTTGAGGCGATGTCCCACATGTCACAGCTGGAAGGACACACAACTAAAATATACAGCTATGTACTGGGGAAATTGGGGGAGAAAAAGCAATTAAAAAAAAAAGAAGAAGATTGGCAACAGTTGTTAGCTCAGGTGCCAATCTTTAAAAAAAAAATTTTTTTAAATATTGAAGATGAAGATTTATCATACCCTACAGGTTGGAGTGCAAATTGGATAGCTGTGTTGGAGTGAAATTGGCAGGGCCTAGCTGCCCTGAAATGTGCACACCTAAACTGCAATAAATCTGATTCTAAGGACCAGCCCTAGAGAAAACCTCCTCTGTTTGCCCAAGAAGACAGGTACAGGGCTGCTCATTAAGCAGTCCTTTTATTGGAGAAATTTATGAAAAAAGCAAAATGTCCTCTGGAATGGTAAGTGATGTATAAAACATGATAAGTTCCTGTGGTGGAATTCAAGGTACAGCAATTCGACATATGAAACGGCTCTGTAAATATCAGTCTAGAAAATACCAAGATGTTATTATGCATTAGTTCGTAAAAAGGCTCGTTTCAGCAAGACATATGCAGCATGATAACACCGTGGTAATATTTTAATAAAATATGCAAAACTATTATAGACACATACCTACATAAACACACAGATACATAGATAGTTGGACTCAAAATCATGACTAGTGTCTCATCTCCTTGCAAAGAAATAGACTACATGAGTGAAATGTTGACAATAATTGTGTGATTGTTATTCATGCAACATGGGATATCATCTTTTTCCATCTATCTATCTATCTATCTATCTATCTATCTATCTATCTCTATCCTGTCTTAAAATAGCCATCATTTGTTATTGCTTGTTGTTCATCCAAAATCCCAGCGAGGCAAGATCTCCATTATTTTTTCTTCCAAGCACAGTCACTGTCATTTCAATTGAAGTAACATGATGAAACTTCAAAGAACCCATCAGTGTCACAGCATTTAGCATTGATCCAACACGATATATATGCTGGGTCATGTGCACTGTGTGCCAGGCCATATCCACAAAAATTGGAAAATTGGACCCCTGAGCAGATTGTTGAAACAGAAGTTACTCTTCCATTGTGTTCAGAGAACAACAAAGACAATAATATAGTATTTGATGGTAAACTTTTTGAGTCAGATAATCCAAGATTCATCACTAAATTGAGTTTCTTTCTTTCTAGTGCTTTCATTTCGGGTACTGAAAAATGCTCTAAAGAAATCCTATTTCCTGAGGAAACTCAGATTTCAAAAAATATTTTTAAAATACATGTGAATAATCTCTAAGAATCATATTTTATTTTATTTTAGGCTAGTAAACGGTATTGTAAAATTTAGGATATTTCAGATTTTGTAAAGATGTATATTCTTGGATATCACATAATGCAAATATAATCCAAGATTTTTTAAAATGAATTATTGGAATGATCTGAAAAGGGAAAATTGCTTTGGAGCCAAAACTTGCATTGTCTTTTAAATATAAATTGCTATGTATTGAATTTCAATCTATTTGTATTTATCATTGTTTGATGAGCAATGTGGTGAAATCTATATAACACAATGAAAAATTTATAAATTTGTCTTCTAGATTCATAGAATACAGAACATCTCTTTCTGTGAGCACAGTGATTAGATTATATCACATAAATTTAATATGAACTGTTCATGGCAGAAAAGAGATTTATATTATTGAATGTATTTTTCAGAAATTTTCCGATCAAAGCAAATCAGTTTTGAAAAGGATTTTTCCCATTTTATCAACTGAAATATAATTTCTGATACATTTTCATTTTTATTATACATAGAAAATATACATTCGTGGTAAAGAAAATTCAAATTTTATAGTTTTGTATAAGGTAATAACTAAATGGTCCTTTTCTTCCCTCATCCAATTCTGCTTTCCATAGGCAGTCAGGGTTAACACTTTGGGATATGTTCTTCCAAATATTTTGTGTTTATGAATAAATGTATATTCTAATTATGTACACATTTAAGTACGTATGTGTACATTTTGTAAGAAAACCAAACGAACAGGTGTGTCAGACAGACTCTAGGACTGCTTCTCATCAACCCCAGGTCCTGATGTGCTCACCCTTCTGGGATCCTCTCCCCTTTAGTGTGGACACAAATGATGGCTGCCTTCTACCAGTGGAATATGGCAAAAAGGACAGGATGTTTGTGCTTGCCTGTTGGCGGTTACGTGATTACATTACCTACATTTACACCATCTGTCTTGTTGAAGTCACTCTCTTCTCTTTGACTTTGCAGAAACCATCCACTGTGTCGGGGACTCTGCAAGGCAATGCAATATGGGTCGCCTCTGGGGTTGAAGGTTGCCTCAAGAGGAAACTGAAGCCCTCACTTCTACAACTGCAAGAAACTGCATTCTGCCCAAAACCTGAGACAGCCGGGAAGCAGAGCCCTCCGCAGTCAAGTCTAAGATGAGGCTGCAGCCCCAGGGGACGCCTTGCCTGCAGCCTGGGAGACCCTGACCAGCTGACCCAGCTAAGCTGTGCCCAGACCTGTAACTAAATTTGTGGTAACATTGCTATGCACCATCAGAAAATGGATACACTAGTATCAATCATCTCAAACATATTCTACAATTTGCTACTTTACTAAGTGATACACGTGGAGATTTGTGTATGTTCATATACGTATCACTGCAGTTAGATGCATATACATCCAACAATGGATGCAAATTAAACAAAATTATAAAATTTTGTATATAAATACCCACACGCAAAACCATATACTTATCAGAATATACAGTGAAAAGCAAAAATCTCTCTCCATCTCCAATCCTAAATCTTATGCTCTTGCAATCACTGTTAATGGTTTCTGTTTCAGGATCATAATTTTTAATAATTTACATATCGCTCTGTTTCTTGATTCTTTATCCTTTTCTTGTATTAATCATATATTTTTAAGGACAGATGAGTTATTTAGCAAACATATTTTGTCTCATCCTCCTTTCTCTAGCTTTCACTTTTTCTGTACTATATTCTAATTAATTTCCTCCCCTACATTTTGTATCGTTCAATAATTTGCTTTTTACGATGTAAGATGGAAATATTATGCTAGTTACACTTCTTAGTTATACTTCAGTGTCTGATCTGAAAAATCGTCGTGTGTGTGTGAATACCAATTAGGAAAGACCATGGGAAGCCGTTTGCTTTCATATCAGGGCCAGAAGTACATCTCCAGTGTTCCTCCTCAGGGCTTTATCAGCTTCCTGGCTGATCACTCCATCATAAAGTGGTCCACATGGGTCTTGATCACTTCTCCACTCCACAGGACTGCACATTAGTCCATCACATTAGTGCTTGGACCTGGTGAGCAGGAAGTAATAACTCATCTAAACACCATAGTAAGACTTCTGTGTGCTGGAGATTGGCAAATAATTCCCGCAAACATTAAGGAGCCTGCCACCTGAGTAGAATGTCTAGGGTCCATGACACATTTCAATATGGCTCCCAAGATGAGATGCAAGTGGCTGCATCTGGATCCTCCTATAACCAAGAAAGAGGCACAATGCCTAACAAAAATATTTGGCTTTTGGAGGCTAAATATATATTCTTTTGGGTAGGCTATTCCAAACCATTAAAAGATGCATTTTTGAATGGGTCCAGAACATGAAATTATCCCAGAGTTCCTGGCAGTTTCACACTGCTCTGACACTTGGATCATATTTCAGAGCAGATATGATGGTTCTTTTCTTTTTCAAAGATTGGCACCTGCGCTAACATCTGTTGCCAATCTTCTCTTTTTTTTCCTTCTCCCCAAAACCCCCAGGACATAGTTGTATATTCTAGTTGTAGGTCCCTCTGGTTGTGCCATGTGGGACGCCACCTTAGCATGGCCTAATGAGCGGTGCCATGTCTGCACCCAGGATCCGAACTGGTGAAACCCTGGGCCACCGAAGCAGAGAGCATGAACTTAACCACTGGGCCACGGGGCCGGCCTCTATGATGGTTCTTGAAATGTCTGTGGCAGACGGGAAAGCTTATGCTGTAGGTAAATCATAGCACAGACTTTCATGATATTCTGGCAATTTCTTGCCATCCTATGCAGAAAACTATTTTCTTTTTGCTAAATAGCACCTGACTTGTTTCAGGATCCTACTGGAGATTGAATTCTGGACCATGGGCCACCAAGTTACCATGAAACCTGAGCTGTCCCTCATGAATTAGATCTTGTCTGACCCACTATGATAGACAGCATAATGCCCCATGCCCAAAGATGTCCATGTCTTAATCCCAAACTGATGAATATATTAATTTCTTCCACAAAAGGGACTATGCTGATGGGACTAAATTGAGGATTTTGAGATGAAAAGATTATCCTGGATTATCTGGATGGGCCTAATATAATCACGAGGGTCCCTGTAAAATATAGCCAGGAGTGACAGTAAGGGAAAGAGCTGTGGAGATGGAAGCAGAGTCCAGAGAGCAAGAGGGAGATTTGAAGGTGATACACCGCTGGCTTTGAAGATGGAGAAAGTGGCCATGAGCCAAAGAATACAGGTGACCTCTGGAGGCTGGAGAAGACAAGAAAATGGGTTCTGTCCTGTAGACTCCAGAAGGAACCAGTCCTTCAGATGCCTACACTTTGGCCTAATGAGACTAATTTTAGACTTCTGAACTCCAGAATTGTAAGACAATAAATTTGAGTTGTTTAAAGCCACTAAATTTCTGGAAGATTTGGTATAGAAGCAATATAAAACTAATATACACACAATAAAACAAGGTAAATGGGAGCTATATGGCATATATACATATAGGTAGGTAGGTAGGTAGACAGATGCTATCTATATCTATCACTATAGATATCTATCTCTCTATCTGTATGTGCATATACCATTCCAACAGCATGCATGTGTGTGTAGTTATATATACATAACTTATATACGTATTGAAATGGTATAGATAAGATCAGGTTTGAACAGTTCCTAAAGGCACAGAGAGCTCCATGAGTAAGTAGTCCAGATGTCCTTTGCTCTTATTTCTGATAATTTACCTTCTCTTTCTCAATCCATACCATATCTTTGACCTCACAAGATGTTGACTGGAAAGAAGAAATTCAGGTCTTTTTTTCCTTTTTCTTTTTAAGGAAGCTCTGCGGGGTAGGCTGGCTCCTCCTGAAAATGAACAGCCTCAGAACTAAAGCTCCACTTTGGGGGTCCCTGAAGAGCAGAATGAAGGACATCTTCCCAGGAGGCAGAACTTTGAGCAGGGCACCTGGTTATTCATTTTGCTCTGAGGGAGGGACGGCGGGAGGTAGAGATCCACCTCACTTCTGAGAACAGCTACTGGTTGCCCTGGGTGGTCAGATTCTTGAAGGGGACATGACTAGAGACATTGTGATGAGCAGTTCCTGTGGACTTATCTGCCACCAAATACCTCTCACTTAGAGAAACTCACTGATTCTCTCTTGCCCTCCGCAATCTTTATTTTCCACGGGAAAAAGTTGGTTGATATGACTTAAGAGGTTCCTTCCATGCTTAAGATTCTGTCATTTTTCTTAAAGAGAATGAAAGCTGAATCAGGATATAAAAATATTTATCATGATAAAGGAACTTTGTATTGTTGAAATTAAGACACGTAGAAGGTTCCAGAATGCACTCTCAAATTTATTTAACAAAATATAGTTTACTCAGTCCTTCCTGAGTGAGCTGCCACAAACTCTGCCCTCCCCTCGCGATTTCTGAATCTCAGCATGCTGAATTAGTGCATGTCCCACCTGCTCTTGTCTCGTACATTTTCCACGAACACTCCAACGTTGGGGTCGAGACTTCAGCAATGAGACAAGCTTTTTAACAAGGAGTTAAGTTAAATGGAAGTTGGAATGACTCTTTCTCAAACTGGAATTTTCAGAAATACTAAATCCTTCACAGCAGGGGAGTCTCCTGCTTCATTCTTTTCCCAGGGTGGTGATCGCTGCTTCCACGTGGTATTGGACAGGCCAGCGATTCCAAGTGGCATGACCTGTAATTACCACAAAAGTTTGTCAGCTGTAGAAACTGAAGGTGCCTTCAGCGCTGTCAGCTGGTGCAGCCATTGTGCTTTGCTTGATTTCCACAGCTTTGCTATTTTTCAATGATTCTTTGATCAATATCAGTTTGATTTAGTTGGAATAATATTACTGTTATTAATTACATCTAGTATTTTCAATCTTGTCTATTATAGCCAACGTTTACTAAATAACATGTCAGCACTTCTCAATCTTATTTTCAGTACTGTTGAAATATTGGGGCCAGAGAACTCTTTGCTGTGGGCAGTTGTCTGTGCATCATCGTCCCTGTGCACCCCTGGCCTCTACCTACCAGGTGCCAGTAGGGCACCCACCCCTGTCGTGACAACCACAAATGCCTCCAGACATTGTCAAATATTCCCGGGGAAAGCAAAGTCATCCCCAGGTGAGAGACACTGTCTTATATTTGTTTATAGAGGAAAGTGTGTTAATTCTGTTTTCAGGCAATCTTCTCTGATAGTTTTTGACTGTTTTTATGAAAACTCTGTAAAGTTCTTACTGGTTTTAGAAAGAACAGACATTCTCTTTCAGAGGAGAAAAAGAAGGCATTGGAGGAGAAAGTGATGGGAGAGAGAGAGGAGGGGGAGGTAAAGAAACTCTTTATCTCTAATTCTCTATGTGTCTCCATGAATGTAATTATGTAATGATTTCTAATTAAAACATAAGATGACTAAATCCAGCATATATATATATATATATATATATATATATATATTATTTGCATAACTAAAATGTATGTATGGCACTCCTACAGAGCATTTCTGGAGAAACATGAATTAGAATGTTCAGACTATCTCTGTAACATCCAGAGCTTGCAAAACTGGTTTTAAATCATAAGTCATATGACCAATAATTCATGGGCATTTGCAAAAAGCATTTAAATTGTAAGTCATACAAATAAAAGTTCTGTGAGCCAGGAGACATCATTAACATCATTTTTCTCTCAGCACATGAACAACCTGAGGTTCACTGAGCTGCATGATTTCCCCAAGACCACAAGTTAGTGGCAGTTAGTAAGTGAGCTCTGGGGCTTTTGTCTCTGAGTAATATCTCTACTATTAATTTTTATCGTCTTCTGTCTATCCTTAAGAACTTGAGACTGACTTGGCAAGAAAAGACAATGTGTGGAACAGCAAGTTGACTATCAAGGATAACATATGAGTCTCGGTATCTGTCGGGATTTAATCAGAGAAGTGAGACCACCAGGAGTACCTACAACAGGGCATTAGCCTTATAGGACTGTGAACGCTGGTTACACAGTCTTTGGGAGTCTGTCGTGTCTGTGTCTGATGCTGGAGGTGACATCCACAGGAAGCATTCTGGGAAAGGAGACCATCCCAAGTATGTGAGAGGGTAAAGTGGAACCCAGGACAGTGAGCTGGAACCAAATAGGATGGAGGGACCTGACTCAGTTCCCACTGCCTTTGGCTCATGAAGATATATGAGTGCCTTGCAGTAGAAGCAGACACCCTGTGTCCCAGAGAAAACACTCAGCGACCCCATGTGTCTGTGTGGAATCTACAATGGCCCTCCACATTCCCGCCGTCCCCTGAGAGTGGCCATGAGCAGGAATATGACGGCAGAGCCACTCCTGTGATCAGGTGAGGTTCTATGGCACAGCTGAGTTTAAAGGGAGCTTATCCAGAGGTGCCTGCCCACTTGCCCTTTAAGTCTTGATGTAGACGTCGGAAGGATGTGAAGCATGAGAGGGATTTGCCTCAGGGGGGATTCTTTGCAGTTGACTTTGAAGATGGTCTGGGCAAGGAGCCCCAGAACTGAGAGTGACTCCCTGCCGACAGCCAGCAAGGCAGCCGAGGAGCCCGGACAAGAGTTCCACCCAGCCCACCCCTTGATTTCACTCTCCCAGCCCCTCTGCCAAGAATCCAGTCAGCCGAGGCCAACCTCTGACCTACAGAACCGCGAGGTCATATGTGTCTGTTGTTGAATCACTAAATTTGCCGTAATCTATTACACAGCCATAAAAGTCTAATAATGCAACATGTAAACACACATATAATTCATATTCATATTCATCTCACAGACTTTGTTCTTGCAACGTGATCCCAGCTTTACGTTATAACAAGGGAATTCTGGCATTTCGATTTTGCTTGGTGTGGGCCACCTTTGTGTCTGTATTTTAGCCAATAAACAAGCTATCAGAGCTCTTACTAACCCATCAACACCTTGAATCCAGAATCTGCTTAATGGGCCACTATCAAAAAGCACTGTCTGATCCTACTTTGTATTCCTTCTGTCCTGACCCCACACCCCTAAGATCCATTGCCACATACATTCTCCAGGTTTCCGTCAAAATCATGAACATTTCGTGACCTCCTCACAGGTCATGCTTTGTATCTCATCTTCTGGGGCCTGATAGGACTTGAGTCTAGCCACAAGTCTAGAGGCAAAGAGAGGTTGTGGGCATAGGTCCCAAGGAGGAAGGACCGCCTGCCTTTGCACCTGAAGACCCAGGGGCACCATGGCCATCTCCTCAGGCCCAGGGAGACTAGCCTCCTCAGGATGAGAGTCAAGGTGGTTGTTGATGTGGCTGGATTGACATCTGCTGCGTCAGCTACTCTTCTATCCATTGCCCTTGTTCATTCCTATGTTTGTCTTCCACTCCTTTTCTGCCTTTTGTAGTTTCAACTGAGCCGGTTAAATCTAATTCGATTTTCTCTCCTTTCTTGACATATCAATTCTGCTTCTATTTTACTTTTTTTAGGTGTAGCCCAAAAGTTTACCACATACATTTATGACTCAACCAGGTCCAATGTGAATAACGCTGTACCATTTCACAGGTAGCATGTGTATCTTATAATTATAAAATATTCCTCTTTCCTCCCTCCCGTGTTTTGTATCCTTGTTGTCATTCATTTCACTCACATGTGAACATAATCTATGTGTTTTTGTTCCAGTACTTGCTTTGACACTAATGCTTTTCTATTTAATGCATAATCCCCTTGGTTTTGGTTTATTTTTGCGATTATTATTGCTGGTGTTTTGTTTCGGTGTCTATGAGGAGCAATGTTGATATTAATCAGTAATCTCTTCCCCTCCCCACCACTGCTCCAGCATCATGTGAAGCGATTTCTCTTCACTTTTTCTCTTTACAATTACACATAGGACGTACACATTGAAACCCCTATTATTTTTCTGACACTATCCAAACTCTCCTCTCTTTAAAAACAGATCTGCTACTTGTTAAAGCTTTGATTTTTTTTTAATGGATGAATTAAAAGAAGAGCACAATATTTATTCAGATTGTTAGGGTCTAATAGTTAAAAAAGTGGAAACTGTACTGGTTTATGAAGAAAGCTATCAGGGTTAAGCATTAAATAGTTTCAGAACTTGTATATTTTCACAATGAGTACACTTCTTAAGTCCGTGGCCGTATTTACAACCTGGTGTTTGAATTTTAATATTGTAATGAAGCGTGCTTGGGTCATTACTGCTTTCAGTGTGGTCAAAATGCCCACAAGCTATATTCACCCATTAGGATAATTGTAATATAATTAAACTGAAAAGTTAATAGATCATTTTCTCCTCTTGGAGTCCTTATGTATTTATGATTCTCAGTAAGGTATTCTAAAACAAGACAGCATCAAAATATTTTAAGATAGTCCTTGACATACAAAAATTTCACTTTAATGCATTTATATAATCATGACCTAAACCCTTTATGTAGGAATAATTATCTTTATGTTGCACGTGAGGAACCTGAGCCACGGGGAGAAGGACTTGCAGAACACAGCGCTCAAGCCAAGTGCTTCAGATTACATGTGTGTTTGTTCTTCTATAGAATAAGGGACTCGGCAGGTGTGTGGGTTAGTCTTCAAACGGTGGAAATTTCTCCCTCCTTTGTTTTTATCTGATCTCTTTTCGTTTTTTAGTGTAAGTTCAACTTTACCTCTGTGCAGCAAACACAGCCAAGAACGTGCGAGTTTTGCGAACTCAGAATATAGAGCGATAAAGCCACCGGGTCAGATGTTAGAAAGCTCTGGTTTTGTAATATATTACTTACCCAGTAGAGCCCTTGGGGCTGGAATCCAAAGTGGGTTTAAGGAAGTTTTGATGAAAAGTTTAGAACAATGACTATAAAAACATTGTGGTATGCATTTCACACATTTTAGAGTGTTGAAAAACTCATTCATGGTTATTTTGCATTTTAAGCAGAAAAATTTAAATAAAGAAGGTGCTTGGATTCTGAAGAAAATGAGAAATGAAGTAAGTACAACTAAAATTGATTAGTACATTGATATTGCTTAATGCCTAGAAGGTGTTACATAAATATTTGTTGAATGATTTGAAGAGTATGTGGAAGAAACTATTAAATGCACATAGAAAATTAAGCGTTAACTTCATGTGACAAAGGAATTATAATACGGGTGGAAAATTAAAGAAATCCAGTTATAGTATTTCTTATTATTGAAGTCACTTATTTGTCATTGCTTTTTTCCCAAACTTCTTTATGTAAAGTTACTACTTATATTTCTCTTTTCAGCATGTTCTAGTGCCTAATACAAAAACTAAGGATTGATTCTGCACTATTCCACTAAAATGTTTTGCTTCTGAAAACAAAGCATGGCTGTTTGCCAGGTGAAATGTACATACTTGTTGAGTGTACTCCTGAACAAATCAATGGAAAGTTACATTACTTAGCAATATTTGTTCTATCGACTTTTACACTGTAGCGATAACTCAACTACCAAGACAGGAGGCTATTTTATTTTGGAGTCATGTCAATGTTATGCAAACCAAATTAAAGACTTTTCACTCTGAGGGTAATATAAATATATTTTAGGCTGAGAGCTTCAAAACAGCCTTGTCATATTTAAATTAGATGAAAATGTCTGTTGGATAATTTGTGGCTGGCTGTATTTGCACTTCTTGCGCCTGGGCTGTTACAAGTAGATACAGAGCATCCAGTGAGCTGTGCTGAAGCTGATGCACAATCAGGCTTCTGACAGGTGCCTAATAACCCACTTACAGGGCATTACAGGATTCCTACACGGACCTCGTCATCAGGAATCAGGATGAGAAGTGGCCATCTTCCCCCTGCAATAAAGATGGGAGCCCTTTAAGGAGGTGCCCTGGCATCTGGAAAGACTTTAGAGGAGCACAAAGTATCTTTCAGAAATGACATTCGCTCAGGCGATGCACCTGGTCATTTTTTGTTGTTGGTGATCTCAGCAGTAAAAATGGTGCACACCAAGCTAGCGGGAGAAGCCAGTTGTGATTTCTTCTTAGGCCCCGGAAAAGAAGGAAATCACTGGTGAAATATTCTGAAATATGTCTTCCTGAAATCTAAGAGAGTTGCAGTCTCTCTTCCAGCTATTCAAGTATTGGACGGAATGGACCCATTTGAATAACTGTCAATTCCAAACAGCTGTGTACAATACTGCTGACAAAAACCACCACACATACGGAGGCTGGTCCTTTACTTTTTACGTCTATTTTCACCGACAGCAGCTGCAGCATGCAGCCTGTGCCTCTTCTGTAAGTCAGTCTATTCCTGAAAAGCCCTGTAAGAAATGTGCAGGGGCACAGGGCTGCAATTTCAGTGACCACTAGATGGCACTGTTTCCATACTAGGGAGAAAGAATCTGCGCTCCAGATCCTAAGAAAGATTAAAAGGCAAAATCTCTCTGATTTCCTTATCAAAAATAGATGGATGATGGACAGATGGAGTGATGTGTAAATAAAATGTATAATTTTTATGACCACCTAAGTGATTACAATGTTTTACATAAATGCTACATTTAACTTATTAATAAACCTTAGTGAATTTGAGCTGGTTTAAGGGCACTGTTTCTTTGCTCCATAGGTTTTGCTCAAAACTACATCCACTGGCGGTGGGTCCACGTGCTGGGTCTCTCACCAGCTGGTACAGCACTGCTGAGAGGATTGCACGCATTTCTCTCTATTATAGTATATTTCCTGGGACTTTAGCATTCTTTTCTTTGAGAAATCAGGAAAGAAAATATTTTACCTAACTGCCTTGAATGTGTGTTTTCCACTGAGATCCTCCTTGCATTTTTGTGATTCTGCTCTCATTTCTCTGTGGATGCAGGTGGGATCATGGCTCCTTGAAAGGGTCACCCCTGGGCTGGTCCCTGAGTTCTCAGTCAACAAGAGGCCCTTGACGACTGGCTTCTCCTCGCTGACTCCATGGCCTCGGAAGGCATTTCCAACTGGGACAGTCTAACATAGGATTAGGGAACTGTCATCGCTCAGAAACCACAGTTTCCAGCCATATATATTCTTAATTGAATTTCTTAGATATCAAGAATCTTATTGATCGTAAACAAATTGCCAAATGTCTTAATTTTCCAAATGAAGAAAAATAAATTCTAGATTAAGCTGCTTAGTTAAGAAAATGCAGCAGGAAAATGGCCTTTCAAGACTGCTTCTAAATGGAGAGATCTTTTTCTTTACTCCAGTTCCTTCACACTGTCTTGTCATAATGGGAATCTATCAAATATTTTATGAAATAATTGATTAGCAAAAAAATCATAATATACTTCAATAACCAAATATATATTCAAGATACATAAAACCCTATATAATATAGATAAAATATATATAACCATAATATATTTCAATAAATGATAATACATAAAATATACCTATTTAAAACAGGTGTAAATTATTCACTCAGGAGGATCAGGAATGACTATTTTAAACTAGTCAATTTAATATTTCCTTGTTATGAAAAATACAAATGTTTTTCTCTTTGAAAGTGTCACTTTGATTTTCACAGGAAACTAAATTGTATGTCTCGTTACAGCAGAAGTCCTAGTGTTGACTTAGTTATTAAATTATTAGCCTGTCACGATGAATATTCTACAGATATGCAAAAGAATTCCTTTACAGCTTTTAAATATGTCTACAAGAAGGATAAAAGAGGTTTATGTGTGTATATTCCTAAAATACATGAGCCAATAACAAATCTCATGGTTTAAAACAACTTGTCTTAGAGCAATAATTTAAGGTTTTTTGTTCTTTCTTCATCAAGGCCTGTTTCATACTTTCTTGCATAAAGCGCCTTAATGGTTAAGCTCCCATGGTAGGTGCCCCTAATCATTTTGAAGACACAATGGCCAGAGAAGATGGTGAAACAATATAAGCAGAATTGAAATGAGAATAATCAAGACAAAATTGAGAAATCAATATTACGTTTGAACCCAAAATTACACATCCACTTCATCTCACGATCATTCCACTTTTCTCACCTTCAAAGCTCGATGTGTAAGGCAAGAGTCTGGAGGAATTCAGCATTTGTTATACATCTACTTTAAATATTTTAATTATAATGAGAAAAGCACATTTGCAGAACTTCACGGCTCCTAAAGCAATTTTTATATGGCAGAATTTACCTTTTTAATTTGTATTTGCACATCTGTTCTTTATTAAAAAATGCCAAAAAGGAAAAATAAATGAGGTTTATGAGGGTTTAAAAGTAGAATAAATTAAGATTCATCATAAATTTATTTTAACAAGTTGGTGATTTCAGGATTTATGAGAAACACATTGACTCAGACTCTAAATATTCCTTTATCAAGACAGGGAATATTACTGAGAAAGTAAATCAGTCCTTAGTCAGAAATCAGACAAACAAGAGCATCTGCCCAGGATCCTGTTTGTTGGCAGTTTCCACATAAGCCTCAACCACAGCTACACACCACTCTTCAAAACTCTCCACGTTTGCATTAAAATAAGGAGGACTAGAAAAACGAAAATTCTATTGTTATATTAGAACATCATGTATCAAATACTTAAAGTTAAAAATGACATATATTGCATCTTCAACTGCTTTCTTTGTGTGTCTGGAAAAAATAAGAGTGAGTTCTTCAACATTAACGATAGCAAAAATTGTTACTTTGTTCCTTTTAGGGTTTTTTTTGTTTTCTGTTTTTTGTTTTTTTGCTGAGGAATATTGGCCCTGAGCTAACGTCTGTTGCCAATCTTCCTTTTTTTGCTTGAGGAAGAATGTCCCTGAGCTAACAGCTGTGCCAATCTTCTTCTACTTTGTAGTGGGACATCTCCAAGGCATGGTTTGACCAACAGTGTGTAGGTCCACGTCCAGGATCCAAACTTGTGAACCCCAGGCTGCTGAAGTGGAGCACGAACTTAACTACTATGCCACCGGGCTGGCCCTTCTTTTAGGTTTTTTTTAACTCTGAAAAGTTTAATGTATTACTTTTTTGGATGAAGAAACAATTAACAGTATGCATCCACAAAATGAAGTTCAAAGGAACTCTATGGCATTTGAGTAAAATTCTGTGACCTAAGGACACAAAGATGACAGTAGCTTATTTACTGCCTCCTGTGTGCTTCATAACGCACTATTTAGGGGCCTTCTGTGTATTCATTTGTCTGGGTTGAGGCGAGATGGTCTGATGGTCTCAGAAGGGTAGGAGGGGAGGTCTGGAGAAGGATTCCTATTTCTAGACAGCAGGATGCTCCAGCTTGCGGTAATGAGATGTGAAATAGAGAGAAGTACAGGGTGGGTGACAGCCGGGCACCTGGTGGGAGGAAACCAGAAGCGAGAAGAAGGAGAACCCCAAGGTACCCTACAGCGAGGGGCTGGAAGCCAAGACGTACTCAGCCCACGTAATATTTCTTAGAGGCTCCTGGTGTAAATCGTCTTTGTTTTGTTTTCTTCAGCCACGCTTTTTCCATTCAACATCCTCGCTGTGACTCTGCTGGGGAGGCACAGTTTGAACTGTGGTAACCTACCAACAAGGACCGTCACCAATCTCTGTGCCAACTTCAAAGATACGGGTGCAGGGGAGGACTTTCCTGACACCATTCAATCAAGTCGTCATGCTTTTAAGGTAAGCGTTATTTCGTTAGCCCACACGTTCGTATTCCTTAAAACTCAACAAGATAGAATGAGAGACGACACAGGCCGTTTCCGTCCCACCTGAGTCTGTAGCCCCCGGATCCTCCCGATGTCTTGACAGGAAAACACTTACCCAGTTCTCGTGTGTCACTCTCTATAAAATCACAAACATATTTGAAAAGGTAGTCTTACCTTCCAGTTCTCCTAAATAAGTAAGACACAGTACACCATATAAATGGTTCTGCACCTTGACATACAAACCTTCCAAAATATTTAAGAGGTGTTAAAAATGTGTGCAGTAGTGGTTGAGGGTTCATATGAGGGAATTTTATCAATGCTTTACATTTTGCCTTCCTCTTGGAAATTTTACTTGAAGATCTCAGGTGAATTGTCCTTTAATAAGATCCTACCGACCTACAAGGATGAAATAGAAAATATACAATGTTGTTCTTTTAAAAATGACAGAATGAAGGTGAAGCTTCCTTTCACGTGAGAGCACCTTGACTTTAAAGTTGAAACAAATTATTTTATTTGTAAACACATAAATTTCATGTTCTAAGTTTATTATAATTGATGTTTTTCTGTTTAGTCTTGGTAGTGTCTGTAATGCATCCTTTAAAAGCTTGCTTTCAATTTCAACAGAGATGTGTCCATTTGGGGATGAATAAAATTATTTTGTTGAAGCAAGTTCAATAGCAGAACTTCAGTCATAGTTTGCATATATTTGCATGCATTTCTTTTACTTTTCACATAATATGTAATAAATGTATAGAACAGCCATAAATCTAAATATGAAGATCAATGGATAAAAAACATGTCCAGTTCAATGAATTGTCAAAGAAACACCTAGAACCCTCAGGTATCAAACAAAACCAGCATCACAGAACCCTCCCCAATGCCTCACCTCCCAGCCCAAGTTCCACCATCTTCATTTAATTTTATTCAACTCTTGATTTTTTCCTTCTAGTATTTATGCCTAATTAAGTATCCCTAACAACATAACATTTTTAAAATAGACTATTTTTTAGAGCAATTTTAGATTCACAGCAAAATCGAGCAGGTGGTACAGAGATTTCGCATATACCCCCACCCCCACACATGCACCTCCTCCTCAACCGTCAACATCTTCCACTACATGGTACCTTTGTTACGATCAATGAACCTACATTCACACATCCTTATCACCCATCGTTTACGTTAAGGGTTCACTCTGAGTGTTGCACATGCTGTGAGTTTGGACAAATGTATAATGACGTGTATTCATCATTATAGTGTCATACAGAGTATTTTCACTGCCCTGAAAATTCTCAGTGCTCCCCCAGTTCATCTCTCCCTCCCTGTCATGGAACCGCTGGCAACCTCTCATCTTTTTACTGTCTCTGTAGTTTTTCCTTTTCCAGAATGTCACGTAGCTGGAATCATGCAGTCTTTTCAGATTGGCTTCTTTCATTTAGTCATATGCATTTAAGGTTCCTCCATGTCTTTATTGGGTTTGATAGCTCATTTCTTTCTTTATTTTATTTTATTATTTTTTTATTGCAGTAACATTGGATTATAACATCATATAGCTTTCAGATGTCCATCATAATATATTTCGACCTCTGTGTAGATTACATCATCTTTACCACCCAAAAACTAATTATAGTCCATCACCACACATGAGCCTAATCACCCCTATTGCCCTCCACCCCCCTTCCCCTATGGTAACCACCAATCCAATCTCCATTGCTATGTGTCTGTTTGTTGTTGTTTTTATCTTCTACTTGTGTGTGAGATCATACAGTATTTGACTTTCTCCCTCTGACTTATTTCACTCAGCATAATACCCTCAAGGTCCATCCATGCTCATTTCTTTTTAGCACTGAATGCTATTCCTGTGACTGGATGTACCACAGTTTATTTATCTGTTCACCTACTGAGGGCATTTAAGTTGCTTCCAAGTTTTGGCCGTTATGAATACAGCTGCCATCAACATTTGTGTGCAGATTTTCTGTGGACATAAGTTTCAACTCATTTGAGTAAATACCAAGAAGTATGATTGTTGAACCATATGGTAAGAGGATGTGTAATTTTGCAAGAAATCACCCAATTATCTTCCAAAGTGGCCACACCACTCTGCATTCCCACCAATGAGTGAGAGCTCCTGTTCTCGCGGTGCTCACCAGCATTTGGTGTCAGTGATCTGGATTTTGGTCATTCTAACGGATGTGCAGGGGTATCTGATTGTTGTTTCAATTTGCATAATATGGTTTTATGTTGGCTTTTTTAGTGCTGTATATATGTTATCACGCATTACATCTTTTGTAATGTTTACTGTCATTTGCTCAACACTGTATCTCTAAGATTCGTTCATGTGTGTCTCTTCTGTTTGATTTTCATTTCTATATGGTATGCCACAGTATGAATGTACTACGATTTATCCGTCTATTCTATTGATGGGCATTTGGTTTATGTCAGTTTGGAGTTGGCACGCACAATGCAACTGTGAGTGGCATTGTCCAAGTTTGCAGGAGCACACAAGCATACATAAACGTCATTTACATTCAGGACCTGACTGTTGTATTTTCAGCTTTGCTGGATAATATCATTTTTAAACTAATTATGTTATATAATTTATTCTCCCACCAGCAGCATATGAAAGTCCCATTGTTCCATATAATTGCCAATTCTCAGCATCATCAGACTTTGACATATGTGCCAGGCTAGTGGTTATGTCATGTTGTCTTTCTGAGGTAAATTTTCCCTGTTTTAATTTGCCATTTGGATTTGCCCTTTTGTGAAGTGCCTGGGCACATTCTTTTTCCCATTTTTCTAATAGATTTTTCTCTTAATTTATGTATTTTTCTAAAAATGAGGTCTTTGCTAATTAATATATCACAGATATCTCCTCCCATGAGGTGGTGGCCTTTTCTGGATTGCAATCCTTTTTGTTACTATTTAAAACATTACTTATCTGTTTCCTTTTTCCTTTATTTTTTCTTTTGCAAATATTCCCTCCAAGTCTCCTCCATGTATTTACCTGTGTAGCGCCTTTTGCTGTAGAAAGTGTTTTTCTGTTTTCCCTTTGCACACTTACCAGTCTTCCCTTTATGCTCTCAGTTTCTTGCAGCTCATATATTCTTGAGTGTGTTCCCAGCTATCCCATTACTGTCTCAATATTACCAAATTTTAATTGTCTGTTAAGGAGCTGTTCTTCCTTCTCAGGATTGCTTTTGAAGTTTTTCCATTTTAATTTTCCACCTGAATTTCAGCATCAGTCTGTCCTAATGGGATTTTGATTGAAATGTCTGTGAGCTTTTGTTTATCTTTGGGAGAGCTCAGAATATCTGTGTATTGAGTCTTCTCGTCAATGAAACTGTATTATATATCGTATTTTCAAATTCTTCTATAAAATGATTTTGCTTATATTCTTAGTCACCCCCCTCTAGAAGGACACCCTAGACATTTTGCTAATATTAAGAAGGAACTATCTTTTTTTAAAAATCTATTTTCCAATTTTTTAATACGAGTGTATGAAAACACTATTTTTTTTGGCATGCTGATTGTGTACAAAACGTTGATTTATTCATGTCACAAACATTATGAAAGAATTTTTTTCTTTCTTTCAAGATGCCAAGACAGATTATTGAAAGTCCCGTCCAGCACATGTTTTGGTTATCTGTGTCTTTCTTTGTCTTTGAGCTATTTTACAACTCTCTCTACCAAACTGATAGTAATGCAAATGATACTTGTCCATAAAAATGCAAATGACTTTAAGCCTTGGATGTTGAGGAGGTTTGCATCTGTAATGTGAGTTCATTGCAGCGTTTACGATTTCCTGTACGCATGTGTGTTGCCTGAATTCTTTGCATCACTTGTAGCATGTTGCTGGTTCCCTCACTAATTATAAGTTAAGTAAATCTTTGTCATGTGTTCATTTTATCTGTCTTTGAGTATCATGACCTGACCTTTAAACATTTATATTTTGATATTCTAAAAGGTTGTGTTTAAATTCTCTATTGTAATTTTTATTTGGACAATACCAACACTTTCCAAGTAAAGACAATTGACTTACGGTTCATTCTCATTATTTTCAGTAGTTGTGTTCTGTGCAGTCACCACACACACTAAATCAGCTAACACTGACCTGCTGTTCCAAAGGAAACACTGGGGCCACTCCTGCCAGCCTCAGGTCACAACAAAGTCGACGGATCAATGCATCAGTTGTTTTATTTGGATTTCCATTTAAAGACACCTTATTTAATACACATTAGTCGTTCATTAACATTCAGCTCAGCCCAACAGCGCTATAACTCGTGTCTAAATGGAACCCAGAATCTAACGCAGGTAATTTCTCCATAGGGCACGTCCCCGCCTTCTTGTGTTAGGAATACTCCACTTCGTCATGTAGATGACTTCACACTACACGTGGAGGCCATTTTAAAGAGCGAAATCACCATGAAAAAGTACAAAAATGTGAAAAATATGATACTAAGGAGGCTGTGGAAAAGACACTTGTCTACACCCGAGGAGCTGAAGCAAGAGAGAAGCGCTGCCTTGCTGGACCTCAGCTGAGCATCTGTGTGCGGGGAGAGTCAAATTTTCCACCACCTTGTCTGTGCCTGACCACAGACGGCCATGAAGGCATCATGAATCTTGATTGGGGGTTACAAATAAATTTTAGCAAGTGGGCAGATTCATCACTATGGAATCCGTGCACAGCGAGGACCCACAACGTTATTCTTGAGCTACTGCTCGTTGCTTTACTTTTGAAGAGGGGCAGTTCTGTCGCTGTCCTTGCACTTCTCTGACTCTAATGGAAATGACTTAAAGTTTCACCAGGTTTACTGAAATACGCAGCCTTTAGCACATTTTCTGTGTTCACATCGATTCCTAGTTTGTTTCATTTTTCTTGAATAAATGTTCAATTCTTTGAATAATATTTTGCACCGAGTATTGTTTTCCTCTTTATTCTGTTAATGTGGTAAATCACGTTAGCTTTGCTCATGTTGAACCATTCTTCCATTTCTAAAATAAAACTCATTTATTCGTATATGTACATTTTGCTAGATTCAATATCCGAGGAGTTTAACAATATAGTACATTTATATTCATAACTGAGTTTGGCTTATATTTTCTTTTTTTTCTGGGATGTACTTTTCACAACATTGCCCACAAAAGTACCTCCATGAAATGAGTTTACTAGGTTTTCCCTTATTTGAAGCTGTTTCTGAAAGGAATTGTCTCCTGTTTGCCAATGTATGTCTATAAAAAACTGTCCCAGATTTATCTGGGGAGAGGGCATAGAGGTAGTAGACACTTTTGATTAACTATTCCTGTTCCTTTATTTTTTTGTATTTGGGTTTTCTATTTCATCTGTATAATTTCAGTATTTATATTAACCTAGAAAAATTTTTCATTCATATTTATAGGAATAAAATCATTATTACTATTATTATAGCTCTGCTGTATCTATGGCTTGGCTAATTTTCTTTATAATATTGCTTATTTGTACTATTTTTGCTTGATATCTTAGAAAAATATCTATTTTACTAGTGTTTCAAAAATATGGTTTAGAGAATCTTGTCTGTCTGTTCATGTTTTAACTTCTATTCACATATTTGTTAGTTTCCTTATATTGACTCCTGTGTTTACTCTGATTTTTTTCCTAGTATTTTTAATGGAACGCCTGACTTACTTATTTTATAGTTTTCCTTAATATAAAGAATTTATTTAAGGCTATCTCCCCTCTAATTATCTCTAATTGGGTTCTACAACATTTGATATATGATTGTTTCCTCGATATTCTGGGTTACTTTTTTCATTAATTCTAGGGTGTTTTCCTTTGTGATAACTGTCTTGAGGAAGCAAGACAGACCCCCACCCAAAATTTTCTTCAGTGTCAAGAATGATGATGCCACACAAACACCAAGAGGGTGTGAAAAAGTGTGTTACTAAAATAATGAGACTGTCAGAGGAGGATAAGTTAGACTTCAAATGGGTCCAAAAGTGACTTGAGAGGGCAAAGAGAGGAGACTGGTTTGGGGATCTGATTTCAGTTGGGGTGGGGTGGCCGAGGGTTCCAGCTAATGCGAAGGGGCTTGTGTAGACTGGACTTCCTGGTGGGGTCAAAAGGGAACGGCGGTGCGTCCTCACCAGCGAGCTCAGGTGCGGGTGCAGGTTAGAGGGAGGGTGTGGATGGAGAGCTGTCAGCAGCCAAAGCAAAAAATGGAGTCAGACCTTTTATTATAATGACCCCTGGTTTGTTTTGAAGTCTGTTTTTGGTTCTCTAAACATAATGTGGCTTTCAACTGCATATTAACAATTGTCCATTTAAAATTGAATTGAGCTGTAATCAGAGAATTTTATCCATATTATATTATTTTGAATATATTGAGACTTCCAATGCGGCTTAGATGTGGTCAACTTTCCTCAATATTCCAAGTGCACTTTAAAAATAAGAACACATCTATTACTATTCATTCGATGATAATCTGTAAATTTTCAGCACAAATATCTAACAACTCTTCTTTCTCCAACAATACAAGAAATTAAGAATGCATTAATTTTGTGTGTGTGTGTGAGGAAGATTCTCCCTGAGCTAACAACTGTGCCAATCTTCCTCTGCTTTGTACGTGGGATGCCTCCATAGCACGGCCGATGAGTGGAGTGGGTCTGCACCCAGGATCCAAACCCTCGAACCTGGGTGGCTGAAGTGGAGCATGGAGCATGCAGAACTTTAACCACTCAGCACAGGGCTGGCGCCTTGAATGCATTCATTTTCTATTTCCTCACGGCCATCAACCATGATATTTTTCTGGTAGTTTTATCATGTTTTTATTTTACTGTTGTTTTTTAATTTTTAAATTTTTTTCCAGGCTTATTGAGATATAATTGACATCCATATAGCATTGTGTAAATCACATTTTTAAGGATCTCTATTTCACACCTTTTTATAAAGTATACACTTCAATAAATTTAATAAACATTTTTACTAGATTCTGTAATTTTTGGCTCAAAAGTACTTCCTGTATCACACTATTTCCTTCTGGTTTGATTTCCTTGTAGAGAAACTCGATCGTTCAGCAGGTCTCTCAAATGGCATTTGTACATAATGAAATCTGGAAGTTCTTATGCCTCTGGTTAAGGATAAGAAGCACATTCTTCCTAAAGAGATGGGTGCCAGAGAGAGGGGCAGCAAATATTTTGAACAAATAGTGGAGTCTGCCACATCATCCTTCTGTATTGTTATATGATGCTTTGCTGAGAAGTCTGCTGTTGTCTCCTTTTTTTCTGTTTTAGATGTTTGGTTGTTTGTGTGTGTCTATTAAGATTTTTCCTTTTTCATTCATATTCAGTAATGTCAGTCTAATGACTCTTGGAGTGGATATTTTGTTTTATCCTGTTTTGGACTTTGTATAACTTTCAATATGAGAACTTACTTCCTTTCTTCATTTCTGAGCAATTATCATGCAGTATATCTTAGAATATTTTCTTCCTCCAAATCTTTCTAGAATTCTTATGAAATATATCTTGGATTTCCTTGCCCTATCCTTTCTATAAATTCCATATTTTCTATAATTTTCCTCATCCACATTTATTTATTTTTTTTCTGCTCTATCTTACAAATCGGTAATACTTTTCGATAGCAACTTTTGGTCCACACTTCAAACCATTCATTGAGTTAAATTTCAATGATTTTATTTTTCATTGCAGAAACAGCTTTTTATATCTTCCTATTAATTCTTAAACTACTTTGATGTTGACTTGTTGTTTGTTTTCTAAAAATCTATTTAAATATTTGGAGATGCTTATTTTTTATTTCTCACTCATGATTTTTATTTTTCTGAGGGGGCAATTATATGTTAGCCTTTCTTGTGGTGATTCACATCTTGCACAGGTGTTAGTTTGGGACAGGCTCACCTTCTTCTGCTCCAGCAGCCTCTGGAAGCTGAGCAATGTGGTCCGTGAAACCATTCCCACACAGCAACGCCCCATTCGCCTGCTCGGGGTTTCAGCACTACAGGGAAGAAACATGGAACCCCAAGGCATCAAGGATGATTCCTTTTTCAACTCGTGACTGGGCATTTGGGAAGATGTCCTTACATTTTTAAGATTTAGTAGGCGCAGTTTTTTCCTAATCTGGATTTCTGCCTCACTTCACAGACAACTGAGGAGAAGGTTATCATTCTTGTCCTTCTGTAGATAACAGCTGTGGCTCCTTAAACAACAGAGGCACAACCCAGACCAGCTCCCTTGTGCGGACCTCAGAGCTCCAGCCCACAGCCATGCAGCATCTCTCCAGTTCTAGACACCAGAAGGCATTTTGTATTTGGATTTTTCTCCTAGCTCTGAGTTTAGAATACTTTCTCTGGTTTCTGGTCATAGACGTGTCAATCTTCTGATGTCAAAGGCTTAGCTCAAAAACCCATACATTTTTATTCTGTATTATCCAGTATTGGCAGTTTTTTGATGTGTGTGAGAGAAAGGTAGAGAAATGATCCGTAATAGTCTACCATTTCAGAAGGATTGCTCCCGCCTCGATCTGAAATCTTACTAATTCGTTCTCATGCTGCCTCTCAATCTGTGCCCACGTGACTTCTGCCTATCACCCCGTGTATATGGTAAAGATATGTTGGAGGTACGTTCTTTTTGACTTGAGAGCCCTTCATATACCTGAAAACAGTCGTCCCCTGTCCAATGGTCTGTTTTATGTCCTTTGGCGTCTGCTCTCTCTTTGACCATTCCTCTTGTGTTATCATCTTAGTTCCTTAAATCTTGGTCATTTGACTTAATATTGACCTGTTTGTTTGCATTAAATTGATGTGAATTTATTTGGCATAAAGAAGTCATACAATTATACCAAAACCCAACTGGTCTAGAGGAAATAGTATTTGCAAATACAATGAAATCCTCCCAAAAGCTCAAAAATATAACTGGTAGTTGGGTTAATAAGTAATTAGCTCACATTGGGGATATCTCATATAATGAATCTTCTTAAAATAAAATTTCTGTCTGTTAACACAACAAAAGTTATCATATTTGAAAGTTCTATCTTACAAATTCCATGTTTTGCTTGTAGAAATTGAATTTGATTTTCCGTTTAAAATGTATATAGAACAGTGAAAATAGTTACGTTTCTCTCAATTTCATACAATTTCCAGTGTGATTCTTTTCAAAGCAAAATATCATCTCCTGTCCACAGACATAATAAACACCTAATAATTTTAATGAAATACATCATTTCCTATCACCATGTGATAATTGCCAAATTAACTGGTATTACCACTAAAATAATTTTCTTCCTTTTCTTTTACATATTTTTATGGCTGATACTTGTTGGGACTTGACATTTTATAGGTTAGATTAAAAATCTCAGGAATTAGTTGACAGAAATTCAATTTTAGTTTAAAATAGTTCAGACTGAGTTTATATATTATGAGAGCAGTAAAGGTTATAAAGTTATGTCTCAAACTTCTTTGACCTGCAAAATGATTTATGCCATCACGTGAATTATAAATAATCATGTTTGGAGGAAACTCCCTATAAATCGAATGTTGGAATAGGTTTTAATAAGATCACTTTCAGATGTACAGTTAGTGTGAGAGAAAAAAGTAATATTTTTCACAGAAACGAATATGTACTTGAGAAAATAATTCTAACTTACGTCTAGTTAATGGTTCACAGAGAGATATAGAGGTCGATGGAGAGAGTTTGAAAGAGGACATAAGCTGAGTTCCATTTCCACCCAGGAAATGTGATCGAGTCATCAACAAAACTCTCCCATCAGTCACAATCCACGAAGACCCTTTTCCTTACACACCCTGCCTCCTTCCAGCCCTAACCTCTTCCATGCTTTTTCAAGTTTTTTAGGTTGAAGGCTAGTCTCAGCATTTGTTAGAGCAAGATCTCTTTAAAAGTAGATGAATAACTTTGACTCTATTCTATTTTTTGTGTCTTTGTTTCCAAGTCCGCTCCTTCAGACCTAAGAAATATCTTATCCTCTCTCTCTATCTCAAATAAGTAATTTTTCTTTATCTTTTTTTTTTGATCCTCAAAGTCCGTCTTTTACCCCTCAGCTTTCTGGTCCCTCCAACACAGCATCAAGAAGAACCTAAATTGAATCTACTCTCTTTGAATCCTAGAGTTGTCTCCTTTATCCTGACTGGACCCTTCTGATGCAGTCATCTGTAACAGAAATGGTCCCAGGAAATACGACCCTGGGCTAGGATTGTGGCATAGTGTTGCTTATTGTTTGAACCTGCATGGCACTGGGAGATGGGACACATGGTACATCCTGGCCGGCAGCAGCCTCATGATAATTTACAGTATGACTTGTGGTCGCTTAGTTGGAGTGGCCTGTTGAAGGCTTTGGGAGGCCAGGGGCAGGGCACTATGGATAACTTTCAGGACCGAGTGGAAGACTATGTCCACCCGTGCTGGACAATCATAGAACAGGAGAAACGTTGACTCTCAGTTCAAAGCACAATCAGAACCAGAGTTTCCTCAATAGAATCCCATTTCAGCCTTCAAGCAGAAGGGGATGACTGGGTGTATATATAAAGAGGGGTGTCTGTGGCCCATGTGTGCTCTGTGCTGTGGGTCATCTGAAGGAGCAGTGTACACTGGAGCTGTCAGCAAGAATCTGGGAAAAGGGAAGAGAATTAGCTGAATTGAGCTGTTAAAGATGAAGTAGACATTACGATTTGTAACATATGTCACAGAAAGGGTTACCATCTGCGATAAGTACAAAGTACCTAGAAATCAGTATGAAAAAGCAAACAACCCAATTGATAAGTGAACAACAACAACGAAGGTAAGATTTAAAAAAGGAGTGGAATTTTTTTAAAAAATAATGCTCTTTTTTGGCCCCTTTGGAGAGGGCAATATCACCCCCTTGAGAATGCATGTTCTAGTTGCAAAGAATGACCCTGCCTCCTGTATTTTCACATCACAAAATGTGTGCTTTTCTCTCATATATTTTGCCTTCTATTGTAGCTGGTGTCTTATCTCCCAGATGCTTTTTAAGAACTCTCTGAGGGGCTAGCCCAGTGACACAATGGTTAAGTTCACACTTTCTGCTTTGGTTTGCTGGTTCGGATCCTGGGTGCAGACCTACACAGCACTTGTCAAGCCATGCTATGGCAGGCGTCCCACATATAAAGTAGAGGAAGATGGGCGTGAATGTTAGCTCAGGGCCAGAGTCTTCCTCAGCAAAAAGAGGAGGATTGGCCGCAGATGTTAGCTCAGGGCTAATCTTCCTCAAAAAAAAACAAGAAAAGAAAAAAGAACTCTCTGAGGCCAAGGGCTACGCATTATTGACCTTTGCATTCTCAGTGTACACTGCATTTGGAGATTCCTGGAATGGATTAGCTCAGTGTTTATAAACTTTTTTTCCTTATCATCTTCCTAAGATGTCTTTTTAGACATTGTTTTCTAATCATCCCTCCCTCTCGTGCAATTTTAATACCACTATTCTGCATGCCCACTTTTGTTCTGCATGTGTATCTGTGCTTTATACATAAAAGGAGTAAGATTTTTTATGCCCCTTGTAGAGAGATGTCATTTCCCTCATCATCACCAGACTTGAGAATTCAGTTATTCCTTAGCTTTTCAAGGATCTTGGGATTCTCTGCCCCAATGTCCATTGGTGAAGGGAGAGACCACTGGACTGTCCTTGAGGTGTCATGAGCGGTGGCAGGTGGGAGTTGAACATGATAATCCATTTCAACATTTCTATCTAAGTCTTTAAATTCCTTTCTCTACCTTATATCAAGGATGTTCTAGTATCTCAAATGTATTTGACATAGGCCACCAATTAGACCCAAATTTATTCAACCACTAGACCATCTTTCTGCAACTGAAGCTAATATATTTGATTCAGAATTCCGGATAAATTTATTTAATTTGATAAGTTTAATCCGGTTAAATATGACATCCCTTTATGTCTTGTGGGGACCCTTGGAATCTATGCATATCTCTACCTTTCTGCCTCTCTCCAAACATCCAAATCTCTCAGGAGAGTGTCTCATACAAAAACTTAAGCTGCATTCATAATCCAGCTGGGAATTTGTTGTGACAAGAGATTTTCACATATTGACGTATGTGGAGTAGCTGTTCCGGTTCAAAACTGTTTCAGCTTGAACTAAAGAAGCCTGACTTATGGACTATCAAACACACGTTGTACAGCAGCTCTAACCATTAAAGAATGCTCTAAAGATCATCTCAAAGTAAAAGAATGTACTTTTTAAAATTATTTTTTTATTGAGGTCATATTGGTTTATAACGTTATGTGAATTTCAGGTTCACATTATTAATTTTCAATTTCTGTACAGACTGCATCGTGCTCACCACCAACGGTCTAGTTTTTATCCATCACCAAACATTGCCCCTTTATCCCTTTCACCCTCCCTCCATCCCTTTCTCCTCTGGTAACCACTACTCTGTTCTCCTTATCTATGTGTTTATCTTCCACACATGAGTGGATCCCAATGACATTCTTCATGGAAACAGAACAAAGAATCATAAAATTTATATAGAACAACAAGAGTGCACTCTTTCAAGGTAAGAATGGATACTTCCCCTCTTATGCCCATCAGTATCAGTAAGACCCATGTCAGCACTCCTGAAGGTAAGTTCCCTTTCTTGACATCAGGGCCATGTTGACCTGCTAATTTGTAACTGAACACCTCTTTGAGGCTTTGATGAGCATGTCTCCTGGGCGTATTTAATGTATGTTCTTTGTTCTAAAAAGGTATAACACTGTGCTGAAAGTCATGCTTCTCCGGAATGACTTGCTTTCTTCCTTTGTGGAAACTGCCCTCCTGGATTATAATCCTTAGCTTTGCTCAAGTCAAACTCACCTTGTCTCTCTTATCTATAGAATGGTTATTGGTTATTTTGTGTGGACAGGTGGAATGTACTCCCCATACATCAAATTAATCCAATAAAGAGGACCACATTGAAAGCAGTGCACAGGGCAGAATGCCAACAGAAATATCTGGAACAGATATACCATCCATAACTTAGCACTTCAAATCAGATCCCCTCTCCAGGGATGGCCACCTGATGACTGTGATAAGCCTCACATTCAACAAACAGGTCTGGTGTTTTACATGATATCTTATAAATAACAAAGAAAAATAATTTCCTACATCCATGGTATCTTGTAAACCATGTGATGCAGTCCCCATATGCTGTCTTTATGCTCTTTGATCCTTATTCAGGAAAAGTAAGTTTATCTATTAGTCACATTTTTCTAATTATAGGCACAAAGCACTTTTCAGACTCTGAGTTAAGTATTTGAGATACAATGATGTACAAGATAGATTTGGACACTACCCTCATGGTGATCACAATCTAGAGGGATCTGATACACAAAAAAACTAAACAAAAGGATCAGTGTGATACGTACTATTGTGTCTGGAATAGAGGACACAATGGGGAAGAACACGGGGCTCACGAGTTAGATTTAGGTAGAAGTCAGGACTAATTTGAAATTTGAAGGACATAAAACCCGAAAGCAACATAATTTTCTGCTCCCAAGTTAGACAATTATGAGACTTGGAATAATTTCCTTTTTCTGTAAAGATAATTTCCTGTATCTGTGTTAAAACAAAACAAAAAACCCCCACTGAGGCCAATAAAAATTAACTTAGCTGCTTTCTCCACAAAATAGTTTATGCAGGAGAATAAGTCTGCAGAAAACAAACAGTAGAACAACTTAGAGAGAGAGAGAGAGAGCGCTTGTTCATCAAGGTCCCGTCTTGCCCTGTAGGAGGGACTGAAAGAAGAATCGGGAATCTGAATTTCCTCAGGAGGAAGTGTAAGTGGTGGTACTTGATGTGGGATTGTATGCCTAGGGAGAGGATGGCCCCCTCTTCAGTATTTTATAGATGACACTGCGTGAAGTGCAGAATGCTCTCTTAGGGAAATAGGTGGAGGACACTGTTGGGAAGCCCATGGCCAGTTCACCTCTCAGATGGATTTGCCCCTGATGGTGCAAGTGCTGGTCTCAGTTTTTACTTTTCCCAGATTTCTGGCTTAGACAAGTTATATTTACCATCAGATTTTTATCTACCTGAAAAAATAACAGTGGCTCTTTCTTTTAATCAAGCATTGTGAATTCAGCAGAGAAAGCCTCACACGGCTTTGGAGAAAAACAACAGTGACAAATCCTGTTCCCCAAGTTCCATTTCTTACAGAACGGTTGTTTTTCTGGTGAAAGTTTAAGTTGTGCAATTTAAAAATCACTTTAAACCACTTTAAAACATTTTATCTCATTAAACTCTCCCACAATTGATTCTGAAGCTCACATACTCTCCACTTCCATCATATCTGCTGTTGTCATCCAGCCAGGATTTCTTTGGATTTTTATCACCAGGTGCCATCAACCTAAGTTGCCTCGTGGTGCGTTCTCATTTCCCCTCTGCTAAATTGCATTAAAATACTCGAGAATAATCTTCACACAATTTTCTGATATGATTTTCTTTTTGTAATTTACTGTGTGAATCTGTAAAAGCAAGACAGAGATTCACAGGTACAGTCATTGTTTGTGAAAAAAGGAAAATGGAAACACAACACGCATTACCTGGAGAGCATGAACACTGTGTATTTTTGTATATTTCAACGCTAATTAAATTTGGTGCTTGCCTAAAATAAAGAATTCTGAATTCGTTAGCATCACTCCTGTAGACTTTGTTTCTCTGTATGGATTTTAAAAACACAATCCAGAGAATTCCAACAGATGGTAATGATGTTCTGTGCATATATACAGGTCAATGCATCCAGGTGTCTGATGTAAATAATGGAGACAAATTAAAGATACGAGCTTTGTCTATAAAAAAATTGCAATTCTTTTTTTTTCTAATTTTTTTTTTAAAGATTGGCACCTGAGCTAAGGACTGTTGCCAATCTTTTTTTTTTTTTCCTTCTTCTTCTTCTCCCCAAAGCCCTCCAGTACATAGTTATATATTCTAGTTGTGAGTGCCTCTGATTGTGGCATGTGGGACGCTGCCTCAACGTGGCCTGATGAGCGGTGCCGTGTCCACACGCAGGATCTGAACCAGCGAAACCCTGGGCCGCCGAAGCTGAGGGCGAGAATTTAACCACTCGGCCATGGGGCCGGTGCCTGTAATTCTTTTAAAATACAGACACAGATAACCAATCGTTCTCTCTAACAGATATATAGACTGAGAACAGTTTCCATAATAATAATTATGGGTACAATGCATTGCATATATATTTTGTGCTAAGGGCTTTTTAACATTTTGCTTTTAAATAAATATCAAATGTAATATACGTAAAGACATATTCTAGTGCCTGGTGCATTTTAAGCACTCAATAGATGTTTGATGCTTTTATTAGTATAACGGAGGATATCACTTAATCTTCACAAGAACCCTGTGAAATAAGACCTTTACTGCCTGTTTCACAGGTGGAGGAAACCAGGCTGAGTGTTCCTATGGGTGACATGGACATGGTGTGGGTGGGAAAGATGGCGAAACACCCCCAGGGCAGGTTGTTTATGTGCTTCTGTCTCTTCCCCTGCTCCCCTCTGTGACAGGGAGCGCAGCTGGAGACAGGAGAAGAGGGCTGAAGGACTAGCCTGCAGCCCCTTCCCTCCGGGCCTCTGCCTTCCTGCCTGTCCACCCCATCTGCAACTGAAACATTGGGACAGACAGTCCACGGCGCTCAGCACACGGCTGCACGGTACACTGCCCTCCGCCCGGGGCTCCACGCTCTAAGCCTCCATGGGACAGGCCGGTTTTCCCTCTCTTTGTTTTTCTATGTTTTCCCTTTTTCTCTCTTCTTCCTCCTCCTCCAATTTCTGATCATTAATAAAAAAGCCACATGCAAAGTTAACAAAGGAATCACAATCAGACTGAAAACGGGTTTCTGATCAAGGAAAACTGTCTTCAGAGTGGACAAGAAAAATAACGGAAAAACTAGAATTTTATAACCAACTAAGCTACTATTTAAGAGAGAAGGTAAAACATAAATGTTTTTAGACCAACAGAGAATTTGGACACTGCCTGCCATCTCCAATACGGAACATGCCTTACCTCCCGGGAAGAGAAATCACACAAACGTGTGGCTGGGAGATTGGAAGAAGGACCTGAAAGTACCCCAGTCAAGACTGTAAGCTGCAACTAATATTGACTGCAAAAAATGGGGACAGAGGTTACATAAAAAAAATTAAAAAGTGTCTTAAAGTATAACCGGATACATTGTAAAGTTCACCGAATAAGGAAAGCTAGCAAGCACTTGTGCTGGTCCTGCTGTAAATGCTTAAAGTCTTTCTATCTGTGAAGATGATTTGTTGATAAGCGTATTTGTTAAAAAATTAGGTGTAACAAAGGATTACTACACAATCTGTAGGTATGTCTGTTCGATACCGCAATCTGTGATCCGAGCACGGGGATGTGGCCAGTCCAAAGGAAGAAGTGCCTGAAACGTGAAACACACACAAGATTTCAAAACTCAGTTAAGGTGAGAATGGTACACTGGAAGATGAGTGTTATAAGATGAATTTGTCTTTGAGTTCTTAGAACAGACCAAATATTTTCCCTTAACGTGGAGAAAACTTTACTAATAGATTAAAGCCATGTTTCTCAGATCGTTTGGATTCAAGACCCCTTTTCAGCTTTAAAAATTATTGAGGAGCTCAAAGAGTTTGGTTTATGTTGCTAATATCTATTCAGAATTCCTTCCTTTGAAAGCTAAACTTAGAAAATTTAAAAATGTTTACATGTTATGCACTTATATACAAATAAATACGTGTATAGTATGTTACATATTAAGATGAATATCGTATTTTTGAAAAACTATACTTTTTCAAAACAAAGAATATGGCCCTGCCCGACAGTCTGGCAATTCTCTTTAGTCTCTGCTTTAACAGAAGACACCGCATTCCCGGTCAGCTTCTGCCTTGATCTGTTGTCACACAGGACGTAGCCTTTGGAAACTCAACTGTAGCTTGTGAAAGCATGAAGGTGGACAAGGCAAATCATATTTTAGTTCTATTATGAAAACTGTTCTGACTTCAGGACCCCCTGGAAGGATTAGAGTGACCCCTGAGTGTCTCTGAGCCACCTTGAGGACCGCTGACTGCTCGAGTTACAAATAGATGTATTTGGGGGCACTTGGGTGATGAGCCAGCCGTTGCCCACAGCAGCCATAAAAATGAAAGGTAGAATTCCTCAGCTTTTACCATGTTTCCTTTGTCCTTATAGGGATTTGGGTGATAAAATTGCCAGCAAAAAATGTTTTCTCCTCTAATAGAAATACAATTGGTTATTATATAGCAATAGATAATTGGTCTACTTTTTTCTGTGAAAATTCTCAGAAAATCTGGATATGAATATTTTAAAAATTGCTATTGAAATATTGCCTATCAATTGGAAAAATGAATTTTGCTAGGAGATGCAATAATGAGATAAATAATAAAAATAATAACAATATCATTATAGCACTTGTAGTAAAATGAGAAAGTTAACTCTTCATATAAAATAAAGATGACACTAAGAAAGACATTTTCTTTTCTACATGTTCTTTTGCTAAAATTAAAAAGATGTCTTTTGTTGTGTTATTATGCATTCCTAAGAAAAAATAGTAAGTTGTATAAACTGCACAGTCCTGAATGTAGGCAATCACATAAATGTTTAAAAGTGAAAAAAAATCAATTGAAAAGAACTTATAAAACATTTATAAATTATAGTTCCAATTTATGTTTTTCTTTTCCATGTTTTTTTATTTAAAAACATATTAAAGAGAAGGAAGGATAGAAACAGGATAAGATTTTAGATGCTAACGTCTGGACTAAGCTGTACTTGATCTTGCACCAGTAACGAGGGCAGCGCACAGAAGGTTTCACCCTTGTTAAGGAGGAAGCAATTAGTCTTGTCAATCCGGATTTCAATCAATGAACTATAAACATCTGGCGGTACACAACTACCTTCATTTAAAATTATACTCTCCTTTTTCAGCCTTTTTTCCCCATCAATTTTCCACAGAGTCACAGAATGTCTGCCATAAAAATATTTAGACTTTCTCCTAATACTGCTGACGAAATCACAGAAACTAGTACAATGGTTTGAAAAGAGAATAATAGTTGTGCATCACTAGCCGATTATAATTCAGTGGTGTCCCCACTCAGGAAGATGGACGTCTTTCAACCAATTAGCACACAATCCTTAAAATACATAAAACATGATTCCTTTTGTTAGCATCCTGTTTTAAGTTGCTACTGTGCATCATTCATTTTAAAAGAATACTGTACAGTATCATGAAAATATTAGTAGACACCTTTTTTTTTTTAGAAATGGTAGAGCCTTGATCAACTGGAATGCTTTTCAAGTGCAGTTTTCTTATTTATTCTCTTTTTCTGTTCTATTCTGAGTTAACCAGCAAGCTCAATATTTATTTTTAAAAGATGCATCTAAATATATTAATTGAAAAAAATCATAGTGGATTGAAAAGAATTTACCAATTTTGCCAACAGAGCTAGTGTGGTGTAGCAGAACGAGCAGGGGTCACGTCATAATGTGTGGTGTTTGGAGTTAATCTCAGTTGCTTCATGTGTCTAGGACAGATAGTAATAATTCTGTCATGGGATGGTTGGAATTCAATGAGGCAACCCTCCGCAAGTGTCCGGCATGGAGTTAGCGGTGAATAAAAATTAGCCCCTTATTTTTGCTTTCTCTTTAGTTGGCTTATAAGCAGTTGGGTGAGGATGGAAGAAGTAGTGATTATAGATTATCTCTGCCTTCTAATTAACACAATCATAAGGAAACAATTCTTACCTTGCACGATCTAAGCCCTATCTCAAAAATACACCTTGAACTTCCTTGTTCCCCAAGAGGCCCAGCACCCAGCAGGACAGAGGAACCTCCACACAAAGCAGGAAGCATTGAACGTCCCAGACCTCGGTCTCAGACCAAGACAAGGGAACCACCAGGGATCTTTCTGACTAACCAGACCATCTTCAGGCAGAAACAAAATGAAAGTAGAGAGAACAGAGGAAAAAGAATGAAGTCTTAAGTTGAGGTGAATTGTTAACTTTCAAGAATTCACAGACATTTTTTACAGGATCACTCTGTCCTGTTGGAACTCATTGTCTTGAGCCAACTATTAGTGTTAACAATCAAAAGTCTTGCAGAATGTGTGTGAGTGTGTGTATGTGACCTGAGGCGGCCTTCACTGGTTCCACCTTGTCCACCAGGTTCGGCACAGTCTCTGGGTAGCAGACAAGGTTCTTCTCACCCTCCCTCCACCTGCCCAGCCTCTCATCCTGCCTGCTCACTTCCTTCTTCAGGATCCAGCAACATCTTGCATCATTCACTTTGTCCAGGGGTTCCACCATGGAACTTTCAAACCTCATTTACTTCTCAAGTCAAGAAGCTGGCCCTAATCCCTAAGTTGTTTTTTTGTTTTTAATCACTTTTTGCAAACCAAGCATAGCATTTTCCACATTCCAGTTAACTCAGCTGACCCATCCTTCTCTCTCCTCATTAGACTGCAAGTTCTTCAAGGGGGTGGACATCGATTTATCTGTTTCTTTATCTTCAGTCACATGGTGGGGGCTCAGGAAGATGTTTTTAAAAATCAATTCATTAAACTGGAAAGATGCGTATCAAAACAGAGAAGCACCTGCTCTGCTCTCTTTGATTGTGTCCCTCAAGTTGAGAGCGTTGAATTTGTGTGGGTTTGGGGGAGATGGAGTGGCTATTAGTGAACGAACACTGCGCTAATTGCTCTACATACCATATTCCACAGAATCATCGTAAATAGCCGATGGAGTGGACAGGACTGCCTCCATTTTATATCTACATTTACAGAATCAGAGGCAGAGAGAGGGTAACTTCTCAAAGGTTCTGTAATCTGTGAAGTGGCTACAACCACACGGAAGCCCAGGTCCGTGAGGCCCCAGCATCTGGTTCCACCACATGACTGCCACTTTGATCGTCTTTGTATGGCTCCTCATCTCCACGGTTACTGCCTGTTTAGCACCACATTCCAGTAAAAAATTAGGAAGACTGAGAAAATGTCCACATCATTGACTTCTTAGTTCATTCCCTTGGTCATAGCTTTGCTTTCGCTGAACCTACAAAGTCTTTTCAAGCTGAGACCTGTCTTGAAAGGGGCTTTCAAAGATGTGCTCCCGGGGCTGCTAACGACTGAAGAACAGCCACCCTACTGAGAAATCTCAGCATTCACTCCACTCCTGAAGTTCACTGTGACACGGGGATGGCAAGATCTCAAAAGACAAAGTCACACTAAAAGTGATGAGGATAGTTGAATGTTTTTCTTTTACATATATCCTCCTCATTCAGTGAAAAAGATAAATCCTGATTGTTAACAAGTATTAAGTAAAAGAGAAAGTACGTATAAATGATGCATGTACTAGTGAGTGAGGACATCTTCAGGGTATATGTTATACAAGATTTTTGTCAGACCGTTTATCCCCTGCTTAAAATAATACTTTTGAGAGAAAAAGGAATTGTCTTGAAAAAATAGTTTCTTAGCATTGCCATACTTCCATATTTGGATGCTAGCATTTTTATACGTTATATAAAGCCAAGAATAATTTACCATATCGTTCCCAGTTACTTTCCCAAGTTGTGTTTCAGTTTTATAGCATTACACACTGCAAAAGAATGTAGAGAATATATTTCATACGAAAATATTCATTTTTAACATCTGTATCTGTCTTTTAAAAATGAGCAAATCCATTTTTCTGTCCCTATTAGCCAGTGAGAGAGAGAGGAAGGGGGAAGGACTCAATTTGAGAGGGGCTACGAAGAATTCTGTGAACTTCCTATTTGCCAGTCTTCCCTGTGGTTTATCTCAATGAAACCCCACTGCAACATTATTAAATAAAATTAATTCTTTCAATAGATAAGGCCAACAGATCAAGAAAGCTTACGAAATTTGCTCAAACACTGTATTAGGTTGAGGAGCGAAGCCACACTCTCAACTACTGTTGTAGATTGAAATCAGTTTTGCCTTATGAATTTTACCTCAAGAAACTGAACGTAAGAGGTTAGGTTGTCCTTTAAGTGATAAGCTCATGTGGAAGAATTCAAAGAAAAGAGTCCAGTAACGTCATCTGTAAAATGCTGCATTGGTTTCAGTAAAGATAGTCATCTTTTCTACAGTTAAATTTGACTGGTAGAAAAACGCTTGATGATTTTTAATCCTGCAACTTTTCTCCACCACTTCTGAATTTATTTGCCATTTGTCTTAAAATACTTGCAGTTCTCACATACACGCTCTTGGATCACACTGATGTGGGTCCCTCCACCCAAGCACCATCACCGCCCCTTTAGACATTCCAAAATCATCCCCATCTCTCTCAGGAAGCTGTGTCTTCACCCGCCTTCACCTCAAGCTGTCGCATCGTGAATCCCCCGAATGTCACCCCAGCTGTTTAGATGGAATCATCGGAATCTTCTCCCCTTTGAGGCCAATCGTGGACAACACTGCATTATACGACTTTGAGTTCTCAGTGCCCAGGAGAGTGGTTGGATCAAAGGATCTCACAAAACATATTCCTTTAGCTGAACTATTCAAAGAAAAAAATCATCTGGAGATTTTTGGGAATCTGGAGAAATGGGTTCTATTTCTAAACTTTCCACACCTTTGTTATATGAATTTAGATGAGCCAATTTATTTAAATAACATAAATTCTTGTTTAAATTTTTATCAAATGAATACATCTAATATTAAGAACTCAATCAGTAGTGAAATTGATTTATCATCTAAAAAAATACAAACATAGTTTTTCCAGTGGTTTCTCAGCACTCTGGCTCAGCAGACGCAACTCATATTACCTGAATCTTCCAGTGGTTACCTCCACGTTTATTAAGAAAAAAAACGGCATACACAATTCTTTATAAATTCATCAATTTTTAGACAAATTGCATTTCTTTTTAAAGAGAGTTACAGATTAGCTCTTTCAAATGCCCTTTGCTTTCTTCATGAAGCCTTTCTCCTGAATTCTCCGTCTTCCTCTGTTGATATCAAACGGCTACTCCACAGGGCTATTGCACAGCCAGCACCACTCTGTTGAATCCAGTTTTCCTGGAACCAGTACCATTCTCTTTCTTGAATTATATCTTTGTTTTGAAAGAGCATATCTTTCTGGGGTTTGTAAATGCTCATACTCAATGAAGAAGTTTTACTGGAAAATCCTATTCATTTCCATTTTTAAGCATCTGAACAAATCACACCATATAGCTCTGGGAAAAGTGAAGGGCCTGCATCTGGGGACAGTAAATGCAGAGTTTAAGGCTTGTCTTCCTGGACAGCACCATTGTGAGCATCAACGAAAGGGACTGATGCCGTTTCTGGAGATGTTTGCCCTGTGAACACTCCTCTGACAGACCCCAGCACTGAGCACCTCCCACAGGGAGGCCGTTGCGATTTGGACTGATGTTGGCTGCAGTCATGGTGGCCGGTGGCAATCTGCAGAAAGGAAGACCCAGATGTCAGAGGAGGCTCATAAAGTAATGAGAAAAGCTTTGTCCGCTGTGTGGATAGACTGAACCTGAATGTGGACTTTCCTTGCCTAGACTGTTAACCTTAGACAGGTTTGTTCGCCTTTCTCTTCAGTTTCTTCACCTTTAAAGAGTTGGCAATACCTGTCTCCAAAATGTGACAAGGACTGAATGACAGTCGTATATGTATATGACACGTAGCACCTCACACCAGCCAGGAGCCAACAGGCAGAACACCGAGGCACTGTTTTCAGTTCATTAGAATGTAAGTTCAATGAAGGCGGGTTGTTTTTTTTTTAATTATTGTATCCCCAGCACCAATGTCCTGGTTATGAATTTCTTTGTCAAATGAATGAATTTTTTCACTCTCCTTCTCAGCTTCTTTATCTATAGAAGATCCCATTAGACTATCTCCAAGGGCAATCTTCCAGGCGTTCTAGGACAGAAGCTTCTTTATATTCCCGGGAGAATTATTTGAGGACATTGTTTGTCACACTGTTTAATAGGTTTCAGAATAAAATCTCATTTACTTTTAATTTAATTAGTTAAATTTGAATGATGTGCAATTTTAAATTTTAGCTGTCAGAGTAACTGGGAAAACTACTATGATCTTAAAAAATTTAAAATCCAGGGTCATGGGGCAAAAACAATTATTCTTCACAGACTAGCAAAATCCGACAAAAGCCGAAACTCTACCTTTCCTCTAAACATATTTGGAAATATTTTTCAAAGTGAATGATCTCACTTCTGTTTAGAAATAATTGTGTATTTGTGATATGAGTGTGAGACAGGGAATAAACATAAGTTATTAAAAGAAGAAACTACCTAAACTTAAACAGGGCTATAGTCATAATCTGTCATCATCTCTGTTTAATACTTAAACATGCTATTTTGAATTATTCAGTTGCTTTAAATTCTGTAGTGGTTGTGGTCAGGAAAACAGTTTGTCAGTCCATAGGGTTGGAAATTAACTATGCGTCCCCATAGTATTTAACCCATCAGAACCAGCAATGATTAATATTAAATCTTCTAGCCTCTATTTGTAGTTATGAAGAATACTGAAAATATTAATAAAAAAAGAATCAGGGGGCTGGCCCAGTGGTGTGGCGGTTAAGTTCACACATCCTGCTTGGGCAGCCCAGGACTCTAGGGTTTGGATCCTGGGTGTGGATCTACACACTGCTTGTCAAGCCATGCTGTGGCAGGCATCCTAGATATAAAGTAGACGAAGATGGGCATGGATACAAATGTTAGCTCAGGGCCAGTCTTCCTCAAAAAAGAAAAAAAAGAAAGAAAGAAAGAATCAACATTGAGAGCTGTGCTTACTGGGCAAGCCTAACCGAGCCATGCTGCCGAGACAGAAATTACGGAAGTGTGTGGTAAACCCAGGGCTGAGAAGCAGGGAGTGTGTTTCAGTGACGTACTGAACTCTGGGAGAAAGAAGAGAAACTTTTGGGTGAAATAATTGACTCCTTTGGGAGTGGACTGAGAAAGGTTCCCGGCATGACAAACCTGTCGGAGTCGGGTAGAAACATCTCGGAGGGAAACTGGCTCGCTCTGGGGCTCCGCATATGCCTGCTGAGTCTGGCTGCCATCTGGTCTAAAGGCTTTCAGGACTAAAACGGATTAGCCTTTCCCACAGCTCTCCCACCCGTGACCCAGGCAGACCGAGTGTCAGAGCCAGCGTGCGCTTCTCACAAAGGGCCGAGCGGAATGCGGCCCTCAGCTCTGGGCAGGTGCCCCGAGGAAGCCCCGGGGTGAGGACGGCCTCTCCTGACGTGCTATAGGCAACTGGGATGTTTAGACACACCATTTTAGCATCTCTGCGTTATTTACTCTGTTCTGTTTTCAAAATGCTGATTGCCACCCACATAGTGGTTTGAAAGGCAATGACATAAAAACGGGGATCCACATCTCCTCCTCTAAGTTGTGCGGAGGGACGGTCGTGCTGTGTGTCAGGTGGCAAGGATGCACAGAGCTGAGGCTGGAAGGATTTGCTATCCTGAGGGCACAGTGGCCACCAGCTCTTACCGTAACAAAGGTTTTATTGCCTACGTGTTCTCTACTTTGATCCTAATCCAGATGACCCCTTAGTACTGGATTTTTTTTTTTTTACAGGTCCTACTCAGGGAAGAATTCACCAAGTAAATTCATATTTCTTTTCTTATTTTTTAAGCAAATGACAAAGACTGGGTTTACTAGCTTTACTTTTTGAAAGCTAAGCTTTGCATTACCTATTTAAACAATTGCCAAAGCTTACTAAGTTGCCAGCATTCACGTGAAACCAGCAAACAGTTAGCCGTTGATGATTAAGTAGCTGGGAACTAAAGGTTCTTTTCCTTTTTGCAATTACCAATTATAGCTTTCAGCTGTTTAGCATACTGATTATTAACTGTGCTGTTTGGGCAATACGCTATCTGACTCCCACGAGGCTCCTATAGATAACATCTCCCTGGAGCCTGGGTCACCATGGGAATGGGCGTGTGAGCTGTTTTTCAGGAATTAGAACTCCTTGTCCACTTCAGGCCCATTGAGACCACCAACCCATCAACCAGGCCAGCAGAGATGTCGGATAAGTGACCTTCGGACATCAAGAGGCTAAAAACTCCACCCTCAGGTCATGCTAATGCTGCCATTTTGTGAGCATGGGTCCTATGAAGAGGCATGAAGTCTGACTACACTTGTGCAGGTCATCAATGACCTCACCTCTCCTCACCTCCAATCACCTCTCTCCACATTTCAGACCACCTTGCCCCCCATCCCATAAATATACCTGAGTCCCTATTTTCGGGGAAGCAAAATTGAGGCTCGTGCTCTCACTTCCTCACGTGGCTGCCTTGTGAGTAAACTCTCTCTCTGCTACAATCTCATCATCTCAGTGTTTGGCTTTCTGGGCGGCGGGCAAAAATGACCCTGCTTCGGTCACAAATGCCCAACTAGAAAACCTCCTCAATTTATATCAAGCCAAAAATGCATAACCACTAACATATTAATACCTTTGACTACTACATACTGAAAATAAAGGAAATTATTTTTGTGGCAGCTTCATCCTGGCACAGTTGCCTTCTCGGCGAGCTGACACTACTTGGATCCAATTTCAAACACAATGGAAAAGCAGGTCCGTGCTGGTGATCCACCAGGATCCCTCAGGAAAGCCACTGCGCCATTCAGAGATCCTGACATCACATGATTTCAGTGGGTTAAGCCTGAAAGGCAGTTTGATGGGCGAACAAAACAAAGAAGAAGATGCTGATGCTGAAGCCAATAGATGGGAGCTGGGCCCCGATAAGTGGTGCGTGACAGCCAAATGCGGAGCTCGGTGAACAGGAAGACTTCAGAGGGATCACCCCAGCACACTTGTGGCTCTGTGTCTCTGTGCCCAGTGTGACATGATACATGAGCAAGAGGATGAATTTTAAAACTTCAGAGAGGAGTGGAAATAGGAAACCATATGTCTGATATTCAACTAGTTGCAGTGAATAGTGAGAGAAGGGGTCTAGTTATGGGAGGGAGCGAGTAAAGCAGCTACAAACCTTCGATGTAAATTTGCAGAGCCTGAGGTTCAGGACGGTGGAATGACATGCAGTTTGGTGACCAGAAGTTCTTGGAGAGTCCTCAGAAGTGGCTTGGTGATTACCGAGCTACAGTCAGCAATCGTATTATCAGAGCAGCCTAGACTGATCAGTACAGGACAAAGCCACTTCTTAGAATGTGGAAGAAAGTTGTACAGAGGGAGACTGAAAAAATTGACTCGTTTGATGGTGAAGCCCATCTTCAAGGTTAATATTTTCTCCAACCATCTGCCCAAATCGTTTGAAGTGCGGTACATCATTATGTCCTCTTACAATATAAGATTAATTTATATGTAATAATTTCTAGTGAAATGGATGTGAATTGCTTTAGACAAGTGCTCCAAGATAAAAATATAATGTGAGGTACATATGAAATTTTAATTCTTCTGGTAGCTTTATTAAATAAAAGCAAAAAGAAAGAGGTGAAATTAAACTTAATAACATTTTATTTAACATGATGCCTCAAGAGTATTATCATTTGCACCTGTAATCAATTTGCATGTTATTAAGACAATATTTTACATTTTTTCATACTAAGTTTTGAAATCTAGTGTGTATTTATATTGGGAGTGCTTCTCAATTTGCACGAAGCACATTGTAAGTTCCCTGTAGCCACATGCAGCCAGTGGCTAATGTACTGGGAAACGCAGTTCGGAATGAACCTCTAGATTTTGGATTCCTAGCCTTGTCTGCATTTACATCCTTATCTATCCTATGATTCAGTTAACTGACCCAGTGCTGGAGCATTGTTGCAACTGATCCCAATGAGGCATCATGGATGGTGCTATGGAAAACCAAGGAGAGTGAAGTAGACTTCATTAGTTCACAGAAAGCATTGTTTATGATTGCTCCAGTGTGCTTGACTGGTAATAAAAAATGTGTACGTGTGATCTGAGCACATTCACGGTAACACACTACTTGATCAAGAGCATGTGAGAGAACAGCTACGGCTCTCACTGGCCTCCCACGCTCACTGGCTATTAGTAACCCCCACAAATACCCAACGTGAAGGACAAAATTGGATTTAATTCATTCTGAATGCTAAATTTCATTGCAATATATTCTATAGTTTATCCTAAAGGCAATATATTCTACACATTTTTACTCTCTATTTTAAGTTTGAAAAACACTACTCTGGGAAAGAAAGGACGCCATGTTGGTTTTCATCCCTCTTTGTCCATATATAACTGTGTTGCAGTGTTGGTCCACTGTCACTCTCAGTTTTCTCAGCTGTATAATGAGGAAGTTGAGGGAATTCTGCTTCTGGTTCAAATGGAGAAGTTGCATTAGACCATGACTCTCATCCTAAAATTTAAAAACAGTTGGAAAACCTACAAGAATCATTTTTAAAAGAATCAGAAAACTCAGGACACAGAAAAATGCAAATAAACTAAACTCTAGAAAGTCAGAAGTAACTTTCTGCTGCTCTCATGACTGAAGGAACTTCAGAGGAGGGAGGCATCTGACACAGACCATAAAGAGAAACCAGCCCAACATCTCGTGAATTTTCAACAGCGGTGGGTGGGCTGGTGTGCTGGATTAGAATCCCGTGGAGCTCCAGCTACAGAGAAAGTTTTCACCCATGTGGCAATGTTTCCGTGGGTCTTCAGTGAGTGTTCAAGAATCACGTCAAGAGGAGACGGGGGATGAAAAACTAGCAGTGGTTCCTTCCTGAGATAGACTCCCAGGGGTCCACAAGTTCCAGGCAGCAGCCATCCAAATGCAGATGCTCCAGGGCAGCCAAGCTGAGATGGATGTAACGGCAGCGCCCCAGGCTTCAGGATTGGGGGCGGAAGCAGAGCCGGAACTGGGTTTTCACCTCAGGAACATGGAGTCAGGGGAGGAGAAATGAGATTCTAAAATCAACGCACTCCAGGTTTGCATCTACTAAAGGCCAGAGGAGGTGCAAGAGAGGTAAGAGAAACCCCTCTAAGGGAATCCCTCCGAGATACCCCAGGCACGCCACCCATCCTCAGGAGAGCTGAGAGCACGGCACGCACTAGGAAGGATGAAAGGAACCTTCTTAGACTCAGAAAGTGGCACCAGGACCTGAGAGCTAAGAGCTTTTCAGCTCCCCAAAAGGCAGGCAGTAGATGCCAAACAAGGAGAGAGCTTCAGAAACTCACCATCAGGGGCTTGGCTGTGAAGCACGGGCAGAGCTCTGGCTCATGGCTGGTGAGGAGACCCCAGAACTGGTGCAAAGGAAAGTGCTGACCTCAAACTCAACATGCTTGAATCCTGTGGCCAACAGAAACAAACTGAAGTTGTAACCGCCCCACACCCAGCTCAGAGAGGAATCCGATTGTCTGAGCCCCCGTCTAATAGCCTGACTTTAAAAGGAGCATGTACTGTTCTACTTGTAAAAATTACAAAGTGCATACACACTCACCAAGAGACCCAATAGACCCAGAGCCGAGAAATGAAACCATAAGTAGAAACAGTTCTGGAGGTGGCTATGCTGTAGCTATCAGAGAGCGACTTTGAAGACAGCAAGAAAGAAATTCTACTGGATTTAGTGGAGAAGATTAACATGAGTGTACCAACAGGGAATTTTAGCAGATTCAAAGATATTGTACAAAAATGGAAATGCTAGAAATGAAAGAAAAACACTATATCAGAACTTGTATTTTTATTTTATTTTATATTTTTGGTGAGGAAGATTGGCCCTGAGCTAACATCCCTTGCCAATCTTCCTCTTTTTGCTTGAGGAAGATTGTGGCTGAGCAAACATCTGTGCCGATCTTCCTGTATTTCGTATGTGTGGTGCTGCCACAGCATGGCTTGATGAGCAGTGCTAAGTCTGTGCCTGGGATTTGAACCTGCGAACCCCAGGCTGCCGAAGTGGAGCACGTAAACTTAATCACTATGCCACCAGGCCGGCCCCTCTGAACTTTTTTTTAAATCATGAGATGAAGTTAATTGCAGACAACATGGCATCAGAAGGACTGGTAAGTAAGAAAGGAGCGCAACAAAAATATCTAAAGGGAAAATTAGTGAGAAACATAATAGAAAAGAGCATCTGAGAACTGTGAAGTGATTGTAAATGGTCTAACAAACAGGTAATTTAAGTCCCAGAAGAAAAGAAAAAAAAATAGAGAAAATGATTTCAGAAGACATCAGTTGAAAACTTTCTGAAATTGATGCAAGATGTAAGAATTTGGAGGGACAGGGTCCATAGCACCAGCCAATATTTCCATGGATGTTAATCATAGTAAATACAGTAAAACAGCTATTTCAGGAGCGCTCATCTATGATGATACAATGTATAAATATGCCATGTGTTTAGGCAGGTACCCAGAGGACGTGGTTCCTTCCCTGGGGACACCAGAGTCACGTTCAAGTTACCAGAACACCTGCAACAAGAAGAGAGATTTAAGGTCAGTATTTCAAATGTATTAGCTTCAGAATGTTTTTCCTTCCCGCTGGGTACATAGTTTCATTTTAGCTTGGGGAGAAGGCCTGAAAAAACTTCCTATCAGGCTCTGAATATCAGCTTCCAATTCAGCCAGCTCTGACCTTAGAGCTATTCAAAAAAAAATCCTTTCAAATATCTTGTCAGGTTTGAACAGGACAAACAGTAAACCTTCCTGGCGGTATCGAACAATCCCTTGGATGCAAGGGGCGTCCCCTAGGAGGGTGAAAAGATAACTACCCTTCCGAGATCCAGAGATGACCCCAAAGAAAGAGACCCAGACAATTGCCCTGAGAGCCGACAGCAGTCAGCAGGACCCAAACTGCAAATGGGGCAAAACCCACCTTTCTCTCCGGCCGTATTTTGGGGACCCCAACCTGACAGTTGCCATGCCAAGTTCTCAGGACACAAAACAAGACAAACAAGAAAGCGATAGCTGTCCCTGAGATAGAAAGAATTCAAAGATCGAATTCAGACAGATGTTTCTTCCTGCCAATCTGGATTTGGAAAGGAGGGGACGATGTGAAATTTTACCTTCCTCTCCACCAGGCACCACAGATGGACATCTGGGAGTGCTGACTCTGGCAGGAATTCTCACCCTTTGCTGGCTTCTGCGTTTTCCCAGGATCCCGTCTGCAGGCTCTGGAGGAGTGGGGTGTCCCAGCGGGTCCCATCCTGATCCCCAGACACTGAAGAGGAGGAAAAATAATTTTCTGTCCACCTTTATGGTGAGAACCTGGCTGAGACCCCCTTTTCTCTAGGGCACCTGCTAAATGGGTCAGCTTATCTAGGTTAACGGTGCTCAGCTGTGGCCACGTGAGTCAAGATGATCTTTGGTGAGATTAACCTGCTTGTTCAGCCCAAAAGCAAGATTTTGTTCACCTGAGGCCTCACGCTGGCCCCAGTCCAGCTTAAGTCAGATCCAGTCTGACCCTGGACCCAGTCTGGTTTCTAAGTCTGACCTGGTCAGACTCTGGCTAGTTTCTGATAACGCAAGGGCCATGGAGCTAGGACCGAGAGGGATTTACCACAACCACCAGAGGGGTGAGAATGCAGTCAGCTCAAGGGCTCAGCAGCTGCCTGTGCCTGGTTGCTCAGTGCTCCCGGGGGCTCTCAATGGGAGGGGGTGGGTGTCTCCTTCGCTTCCCTCTTCTAACTCCAGAACTATGACAAGATAAACTGAGGCATGTTAAAATTTTTAAGAGTTTATTTGAGCAAAAATTGATTTGAATCAAGCAGGATCCAATCTAGCAGATAGAAAGGAGCTCCCAGGAGATGTACAAAATGACAGACTGATAGGCGGAAGGGAGCAGGGACAAGGAAGTCACACAAGACAAAAGCCGGTTGGTTATGGCAAGGTCACCATCCTTCAGGGGACAGCAGGGTCTGTTAGCTGATGACCTCACTAGTGCTGATCAGGCGATCCCTGATTGACTGGTTTCAGATTCCTTTTCTGGGAGAGCTGACGCTGTGAATAAGTTATGTCTTGGTTTGGTGAGATAGCGCTTAACATAAGCCACTCCATTTAGGGCCTGTTGTCTTGTTTTTAACACTTCCTTACACCCATATTATATATATATTATATATATATATATATATATATATATGGGGAAGCTCCTTCCTGGCCTCTTCTGGCTGCTGGTGCCCCAGACATCCTCGGCTGTGGCAACATCACTCCAGTCTTCACTTGGCGTTCTCCACCTGTCTCTTCACATAACTTCCTACTGTGCAAGTCTGTGCCCACATTTCCCCTTTTTATAAGGATATCAGTCATATTGAATTAGGGCCCACCCTAATGACCTCATTTTTAACTTGATTATCTCTGCAAAGACCCTATTTCCAATAAGGTCACTTTCTGAAATGCTAGGGGTGAGGCATCTGACACATCTTTGGGGGGGGGACGACAATTCAACCTAAAATAGCAATGAGTCAGTTCCGAAAGCAGGAATATAAGCTCATTTATACCTTATTTACCTTAGACATTAGTGCAAGTTAAAAATAAACTTCTTATATGAATCTTTCAATTTAATTAATGTGCTTCTAATCTTTATTTGTGTTAAATGGACAGAAACAAGAAATATCAGTTGTTTCCAAAGAAACTCAGTTTGTGGGGATCAAACCACTAAATTATCCCAATTTTCTATCCCTTCTTTCTTCTAATATGAAACGTTTAGCCAACACATTTTCTTCATTGATAAGCCAGAATTTTTTGTTTGTGGTACAGAATTATCATACTAAATTACCAAAAATTAAATATGGCAGCTTAAACAAAGATGCATAATTGAATAAGAAAAGTCTCACCAAAGCATTTTGTGTTTTTAGTCATCCCATTAATTAAAAGCATATTTTTGTTCTCTTAAACATTGCTCTTGTGTCTTAGAGCTACTTAAACTCTTTCTTAGGCTTTTCCACAAGGACCAAATTTCAAAACCTATTATCTTAAAATTATAGTTGAAATGACTTGTTCAGTTGGCGTTAGTTCCCTTCTCCTTGGCTATATTTAATTCTTTCTCTACTCTGATTACCCAGTTCTGTCAAGCTCTGTGCTTCATGAGACTCTATTTATACCTTCAAGGTTATTAAGGCTTATTTTATGTGGCTGATTTAAACTGACTTTCCCAAAAATCCTAGAGGCAAATGTTCTCAAGAGAATGACTCACTTCCAGACACCTGTCTGGCACCCAGATGTGGACTGAGGGCTGCTACGGCAACTCCACTCCTGGAAAGGATGGAAGAGGAGAGAGTGTCTGCTGCCTAGCAACACTATCTTCAGGACCACAAGAGAGAAGCTTTTATTTCAGAAGGACAGTTTTAGTAATTCTGCAATTCTAGGACACAAAAGGAAAAATCTATTATAGATGCGTGATGCGAATCCAAGAAATATAGGTATGTTTATAGCTGCAGTGGCTTAGATAGTCATGTGCCTTGTAAGTTGTACTGAGTTTGTAGATTGAAACATCTGCTTATACTCAGTTTCGTTATAATTGAAATTGTCAGTCTCTTTTCTCCTTCTAGCTCCTTACCTTCAAGCTACTTCACAAGGCATTATCTTGTTAGTGGGTGAAGTATGAGTGGCGAAATGCAAACGTATTTCTCTTATTGAAAGATGTTCTGGAAAGAGAACTAATGAACTCTCCAGTGCTAAAATTGGCTAAGTATTTGCCTGGTCTATGGGTGTCATTCAGTTGTGATTGTCACCCTGTACTTCACGTAATGCCTCAAGATTGCTAAATAGGTGAGGCGTAGCCAGCCAGACTCTTTCTGCCTGCTAACTTACTCGAATACTTGAGTTGAAAAAAAATGCACCAAAAATCTAGAAAATAATTAAATCACATAGACCTATAGAAGCATAAACTTTGACACCCACTGGTTATAAAATTTGGGGTTAATTATTGGATGTATATATATTTTTTTCTGTAAAAAAGAGCTTCTTTATGTAAAGTTTGCTTTCATAAGACCTTAAGCGTGGCTTCAGCATAAAATCTTAGTTTACTAATAAGTAATTTCCATAAATAATCTTTTCCAAATAAACAGATGTCAGTGAATTTGCCTAATTCTTCTTTTCAAGAATAACAGATTTTGCTTTTCCTTTCCTTTGTAGTCAGATGCAATTAATTCAGGCATTAAGATCCGAATGAATTGAACTTAGTCAACAGTTTCCAGGGCAGATTGATCACCCCTCACCTGTTTTTTAAAGAAGTTAATATCTCAGTGACAAGAATGGCCTGCCCTTCCACGCTGTTTCAATGTTAGCGTTTGCATCAGCCAGTCACATCCAGCTGCAAGGGAGCATTTATCCAGGTGTACCTTCTAATTGTTCTGTGGTCAAAAACACTACGCAGGTAGTCAACATTATTGTTATGGAATTTCTAAGTTACAGACTAGCAGCAATAGCTTAATTCTTTCGGGGTCCAACAAAGGAAAGAAGAATGCAGTCCTTAAAAGCAGGACCATGCTGGAGTGAACCAGGGGAAAACGAGGGCAGAAGTGCGGATGGAAGTTGTGGACTTACAGGAGTCTGCAGGAATCACCTGACCCAGGTTTGGAAGGTAATTTTAAACTAACAGTCTTCTTAATTCTGTCCTTTTATTGTTCCTGGTCTGAATTTCCTTTCCTCAGACTTCATTCGATCCTGGTAAAATAAAATGATGAGAAAACCAATGGCATCCTACCTTCGTTCTGTTCCTCTTCAGATCTCTGCAGAGCTTTCTTTTCCTTCTTTCCCAAGAGGACGAGCATCTGGCATTCCTCCTGGTCCCCACTAATCTGTTCTCATGCTTGCTAAAGGATGGATCATTCGGGCATGAGGCTGTCTGATGGACAAAATTTTCTCTGTTAGGGATCTTCACCAACAGTCACGTCTGAAACAGGCCTTTTTTATGAGCAGAAAACACCCACTGGAATACAGCTTCCCAAGGTTGGCCTGTTTTGTTGTGTACTATTTCCTTACAGCAAAACAGACAACAAATACCTTTGGTCACCCCAAACTTCTTACCTAGCAGTGGAATAAAACTTCCGCTATTCTTCTGTCTTAAACTTTGCATTTCCATGAAATTGTGCAACACAGTCAACCTGTAAGGACAAACGCACAGTAAAATAAGAGGTTTAATTCTGCAAGTTGAATACAAGGGATGAGATTTCCTCTCACTCTCTTTTTTCTGGGACCATTTCTTTTAGAAAAATTGTAATTGCAAGTCCTTTCTCCTCTCCTTGAAATGTATATAAATCCTTTGCTAGATAGGCCTTTTCTCAGCTGTATGACCCATGGATGTCTTTCTCAAGGACCCGGGAACCATTTTTCTGAAATGTATCATAAGGAAGATGGAGCCCCTCCCTCCCAGCTTCTGTGGGAGGGACGGAGCAGAACTTCCAGAGACACCTTGCTCCAAGTTGCAACACTACCTCCTATTTTAAAGATGTGAGAGGGTCTTTCCCCCCTCTAGATAAAGCCAATTAGCTAACACAGCTGGCCACCCCAATTACCAGCAAACTTGGGGTGAACTATGTGTAATAAATGGTGCTGTCAAGTCTTCTTACGTGAGGACTAGTTATTTTTGTGTTGAGAACATGCATGTCATGGGTGCATCTGCCTGGCTATATAAAAGGAAGAGATTTCTTCCCACATTTGCAATCTCCTCTTGATATACATCACATTCTGGTGAATGCTTATTCCATAATAAAACTGTTTCTTTCTCTTCTTCCAGGTGGAGAGGCTTCCTGGACTGGGAGGAGATTTTCTTTTTGATAATATTTCCCCAGCGAACCTCAAATCCTTTGTAGAATAGCTGAAATACAGAAGCATAGCTAATATATGTAAATATTGACTATATCTACGGATGCTCAGATATTCTTTGAAAGAGTCAAAGTCATATTTCTTACTGTTAGCTTCATTTTTTTTTGTCTGCTGCCGTGAAAAATGTAGTAAAATTTTATGGTGTATACTATTTCTTAAATTTCCACGGGCTAGGCCATCTATTCTCTATGCTCCAAAGGAGATTCTGTGGTAATTTCTTGACAAATAAAACTGTGGAGCGAATGTATCATGTCTTTGAAACTAATAAAGCTCTTCTCTTTTCACCATAGAAGCGTATCTCCTGGGAAGTCTACCAAATGAATTCTAGGCTGACCAGAAGCTTTTCCTGGTTAATCACATTCAAGAATTGTGCCCCCACCTGTGCATTTAATATAGATTTAGAAAAGATAGTTCCATTTTAAATCTAAACCCTTGGCTTCCTCTTTTCTTTGAGTGAAATGCCGCAGCAAAAGAGAAATACTTTCAAAATGGCAGAGTTGATTTGTCTATTTGTTCGTTTATTTTAAAATGTGTCAAGGTTACTAGATACTAGGAATGAAAAAAGGAAATGGCTCTTGTCCTCAAGATGACCACAATTCCTATGGGCCATGGGCTACCTCTAAAGTATCAATTAATATGAATGTGATAGCAGAGAATAGAGGAAGGGACCCAGCCTGGTTAAGTGTGTGTGTCGGGGGTGGGGGGGGGTGGGGGTGGAATTTCAGATGGAATAATTTTGAAATGACCGTTATAGGATGAAGTGGTTTTATATAAAAGAAATAGAGGAAAGATCTTCTCCATCAAAACAATGATAATTTTATAATACAACAAAAATGTAACTATGTTATTAATAGTAAGTGTGCTGAAGAATGATTGAGTGTTCCATATGGACTTGCACGTCAACATCTCTCTTGAAGATATTTTAAGGGGGTGCTCACAGGACACGGAGGATGCCCTCAGATGCAGAACCACTCTCTAGGGGCTGGCCCCGTGGCCGAGTGGTTAAGTTTGTGTGGTTCAGTTCAGCTGTCCAGGGTTTTGCTGGTTCACATCCTGGGCACAAACGTAGCACTGCTCTGGTGGTGTCCCACACAGAAGAACGTACAACTCAGATACACAACTATGTACTGGGGCTCTGGGGAGAAAAAAATAAAGGAAGATTAGCAACAGATATGCTTGTGCCAATCTTAAAAAAAAAAACAAAAACAGAAAAAAGTAGTCACTGAAAGTAAAGCTTTGAAAAGGAAAAAAGAAAGAATCACTATCTGGCTCCTGCATCTTTCTTTCGAAGCCTAGTTTTCACTTTAGAAACCCACATTGTTCAGAGACTTTGTATTCATTAATTTCTTATTCTCATTCCATTCTAATAGTGGAAAACAGCTTTACTTTATTATTCTGAAAGTCAAATTAAGAGTTCTGTGGGGGATCAGAATTGGCCACCTCAAAATGTGTCTCTTTGCCTTTCCTTGATTAAATTTAAGAACAAAAGACTCTGAAGGAAGCTTTGGCCTTCAGCCTAACTGCCTAAAATAATTTAAGATAAAAGGCCTGTCCCCAGGACAGCCCACCACCATGATAACTCTGGTATCTGTAGCGTGGGAGGGTCCTTGCTATGCCTGCTCTTATCAGAGTCCTGTTGGAGCCCCAAACCACTACCCCCAACACCCTCCCTTGTCTTTAGTTGAAGGTGATATTTGAGCTGGCAGCTCGGCCATTTTGGCAAGTTACCCAGTTTTCCTGGGTTTCTCCCATGTATATACATTATAAAGCTTCGTTTGACTTTCTCCTGTTATTCTGTCTCGTGTCAATTTAATTCTTAGGCTGGTCAGAAGGACCTAGAGAGGGTAGAGGATTTGTCTTGCTCCGCTACAGTTCCATCATCTCCAATCAAATCATTTAAATACTAATGGGAATGAAAATGGCGCAGCACTTATGTCTTACTTGGTCTCTCTCTGCAGGAATATTCTTCAGGCAAAATTGGACATCTCTTTTCTCCCAACCTTTCCTTCTCTCAAACAATAGTGGTTTTAAAATTCTAGTTTTCTTACACAATGGACTATTATCTACTGGCATTACAAGAGTCATTTTTCTAAATTAAGCATCTCAAGTCTTCTCTGTACTTCTCCACTGAAGAGACTCAGAGTTAGGGCATACACATAGGTGTAAGATTATGTTCTGCATATTTCGGAGACACTCTAAGATTTCTATTATAACGAAGTATACCTGTTTCTTTTGACAACTGAAATTCTCCTGCTCTACTTCTGATAAGTATTACACCCGAGTAATTTTATATTTTCTTAAAACTTCCTTCTATGCTGAATGTTAGCTGGAAATTAGGAAACTTGCTACTGATTTAAGGAAAGGAAATGGTCTAGTCCTATTCAAAACTCTACAACATCCCTTCAAAGTTTTTCTCTCTCAGTATCTGTCTATCTGCCTTCCAATCTATGCATTTATCTATCTTCCTATCTATCTTCCTATCTATCTATCTATCTATCTATCTACCATCTATCTTCCTCCTCCACCTCCTCCTCCTCCTCTCCCTCTCTCATGCACACCCACTCACACACAGACACACTCTCACATATGTGGAGAAGATGCCATTGAGATCCCTATTGTGTACTTCACAATTCATGGGTCTCTATAGACATCAGCTGTCTCTGCTGTGAGAGACTGTGCCCCTCCCGGGAAGACAGGCTACTTCCTGTTTAGCAGGAATGAGATGTCCCCGGGGCTACTAAAACCTAACTACTATATCTTTTTCTTGAGAAATCGAATCATCAAAAAGTTTGTTAATTCAAACCCAGTAAGTTGTAGTTCATTTTATGTCGTAAAAACTTCAAAGCCAATACGTTTCAAGTTCCAAATGCTCCACTCTAAGAGTTATTGAACTAGTTTTTATGTCCCCTAAGAGTTTGCTGAATTCACTGTACTAAGTTCTTGTTGCGTTCCTGGAAATTAAGGGCAAAATTGTGTGGATTGATGAGTGGAGGTTTATATGTCTACGTCTGTTTATCTGGTAGAAAACTGATCCTGTCTTTATTTAAAATCTTAATATCTTGTTCATCATATGATTTACATTAATTTTGAGTTTTTGAATTATTGCATTAAATATTATTTATCTAGATTACTGAATTTTTTTCGTGTGCGCTTAACTTTTGCTCCTGCTCTGACTGCCTCATTCGCTTCACCCTATTCCCAGTGCTGGCAAGGCTCATACTTTAGCTTAAATCCTGAAGTGCTTGAGAATGTCACTCTTGTTTTTCTTTTTCTTTTTCTTTTTAAAAAGTGATTAGTGTTAAGGGTAAGAACAAGATAAACCACCACTAACACAAAGCCATCAATAAAAACACAAAATATGTCATCCTTGTTATATGCAGAATACCAAAACCCTGGTTTATTCTGAGCCATCTCACAATCTACTGTATTTTTCTGTGTAGATTTAAGTTTAATCACATTACTAAAAATATTGATAAGAATGAACAAATGGTGGTAAAACATTTGAGTCAATACATTGAAGCTGATATCCCAGCTTTATCACACACTATCCATGCAATCCCAATGTATTTATTTATTTTTTTATTTTTTAAAGATTGGCACCTAGGCTAACAACTGTTGCCAATCTTTTTTTTTTTTTTCCTGCTTTACTTCCCAAACCAATCCCCCCCTCCCCCGTACATAGCTGCATATCTTAATTGCAGGTCCTTCTAGTTGTGGGATGTGGGACGCCACCTGAACCTGGCCTGACAAGCTGTGCCATGTCCGCGCCCAGGATCCTAACGCTGGGCCGCTGCAGCAGAGCGGGCGAACTTAACCATTCGGCCACGGAGCCGGCCCCCAACCATTTTTTTTTAATGTCATAATTTAGTAGATTAGCAGTTTGGACAGAGCTCAGCTGGGCACTTCTGCTCCGCCCGGCATTGAATGAGGTCTCACAATGATATTCAGATGGCAGGTAGAGTCTGGAGGGACCAAGGGGTTTCACTCGCAAGTCAGGGGTGTTGATAAGAAGGAATGGAAATAAGAATGAGTGGAAATGCCCACCAGAGAGGATTCCAAGAGGCCAGACTGATGCTGTAGGATTTCCTATGATGTGGCCTTGGAAGACCCAGAACATCACTTTGGTTGGTCAAGAAACCTGGGGCAGACAATAAGACCAGTTTCAAAGGGAGGAGAATTTGATTCTCTCACTCAATTGCAGAGGTAGCACAGAATATACCTACTAAGTTGTCCTTTCTACCCTTTAAAATACCCATAGTTAGCATAATGTGCTTCTGTTGACTTCTCCGCCCAAAACTGATTATTAGGCAATACATTGATTTTAATTTCTTTTTAAAATAGCTTCTTAGATCAGACTTGCTTGCTTACTGTTTATTTACTTAATCTAATGACCTAGTGTGAAAATAGAAGCTATAAAAAGAAAGGAAATGCACTTTGTGAAAGGCAAGTATGTTATCATTTCCTTAGGAAAGTCTAGAAAGAACACATAATATAACAGTGAGCCTTAATGTCAATTAAAGAAAGATTTTTTAATTCACACGTGTTGTTTATTATTATTGTAATTGATAAAATTAGTTGAACTTCAATATTTTATTTATTGATATAAAGATGAAAGTCAGAAGATAGAAAAATTTAGAAGAGGGTCTTTTATTAAGTCTTACTATCAATGGAGGCCGTTAAGTGCTAAAAATCAATGTTATACATAGAATGGGTTATTCTATGTATTACTTTTAGAATATTTGGTGTATAATTTTAATAAACTATATTGTGCTAACAAGTCAATATCTGGAGCTTTAGCAGTCAGATCCCATACATTCAGCTGAATTTAAAATTATTGTCAGTGTAAGATGGCTACATGTGGTAGTAACAATGAATTAACTGTAGGGATTCTCACATCTTTTAGAAAGCTTTCAGGCACGGAGGCAAAATAATATATTAACTGTATGAGAAATAAGAGATTGAGTTAATTGAAAGAGAACTAAGCAAGTAAAATCAATTTCACTGCCAACAGTGTGCTCTGCTGTGATCCAGGAGAATTTGTAAGTAAGAGAGATTTGTGTGTTTTTCCTTCATCGCTGAACCTTCTCCCATCGATTGATGTCAATCATAGGGAATACTTCTGCTTTAAGCCCTAGGAGTAAACGTTAATAAACATTAATGAAAACAGTTTGACAATCAGAACAATAGAGAATAACTATTTGGTTTCTATCATGACAATTTCTCACCACAGCAGCTTTTCGTAGTTTGTCTTTCTGGTTTTGAATGTTTGTAAAAAGTATTCCACTCTTATTGTAAAGTGCAGATACTATAAAATTCTATACTAAAAAAAGTGGAAGTCCCACACACTACTACAAACAAAGAGAGCCCTGTTGGTAGTTTCTACCAGGATTGCGTTTTGGTTGCTTTGTAAGAACAGCCATTCCCAGGATCAAAAAGGCATCACCATGTAGAGAAGGGAAGGCTTTCATGGAAGCAGGGGATGTGAGTTTCACTTTACTCTCTGTCTTACACTCACTGTAAATAACTGATGATTTCCTGTAAAATGTGCTTAGTAACGCCCAAAATGATGATTGCTGACTCCTGGATCAGGGTGTTTTCCATTTTAGAGTGTCAAGAAAGTCTTTTCCTTTTAATGTAAATAGCACAGAAGTGGCTGTTGCAGACACGTGTATGCCTATTCTGCAGACCTACAACCTGACGTGTCAGACTTCTCTTCTGCATCACCTATGTGGTCCTGCTCACATCCCCCTCATCTTGCCATCATGTTTCCTTCATACTGCTATCCCTTGCCCACATGTGGTGTTAAAGACTGAAGGCCCAACCAGTGAAAGGCCTCAACCCCTGACACTTACTGCAAATAACAGAGAGAGACCTCGGGAGACGGCTTCAACTAGCCAGCAGACAAGATGCAAAAGACTTCTTAACACACCAGCTGAGACAGCATTAGCATCCTGTCCAGTGGTGGCTGCAAGATTTCTGTGTACAGGGCTTTAGGTTTGGCACTCTAGCTGGAACATAGAGGCCAAGGTGTTACCACCCAAGGGGAGTCCTCTGCTCACCATAAGATGTGCCAATAGTCAGGAGACAAGGTGGTAGGAGAGAAAGGGTTTTATTATAGCTTGCTAGCAAGAGGGAAGATGGCCAACTAATGTCAGAAAGAACCATCTTACAGAACAAAGACCACAGACCAGTATATATGGGGCTGGTCTCTGGGTGGGGGAGGCCGCTGGTCTCCTGGTAGGGGCAGACATCTGGTCTTAGTTCCTGACAGTCTTTTGTTCCACTGGATATGCATCAGAGACTGGAACAAAGCCCTATACCCTGATCTTTCATTTGTCATTGATGATGGCTATCAGCATAGGCTCTCTGCCTGCGGGTCATCACGTTCCTAAGGAACTCAAAAGAACAAAGTCATCATCTTACCATAGCTGGGAGGGGCCATAAAATCTACAGAGCACGTCTGGGCTAGTTAGTCAGAGGTCATTTAAAGTTACAATATGGTTTCTTTTCCACAATATGGTTTCCCTTATGTCCACCTTGTGTTGAGTATGTATCAAAACGAGGTGTCTCAAGCCACTTTTTTCTCAGCAAACTCATAGTATTTCACAGAACTTGTATGTTCATTGCAGATAATTTTAAAGGTGTTTGTGGAATTATAGGAGGAAGGCCCCCATACCCACCCACACCCATCTGACTACAGCTGTGGAATCTAAAGAACTGAACTAGAAATATGTATTTTAAACTTGAGATTAGGAGTATTAGCACATACACAGGATATTCAATACAGATTGAACCTTCCTTTGGTCTGAGTAATGTTATCCACACCTGGCTGCGGGAAACTTTGAGCAAAGGGGTATTTGAATTGAACTAGATCGTGTTATCAGAGTAGAGAAAGCCATTACGTTTCCAACTCTGTTCTTTCTAGTTTATAAATAACTTTTGCTTTCTTTCTTAAAAATGACAAGGTTTCTAAATTTTATTTTTATCATCAAAGACAAGGTAGTTGCATTGGCTCAGAATAAGTGACCTATCAGATACGTAGCTAGGATTCAAAACTTTATTCACTATGCTTAAAATGTGAAGTCCTGTGTTTCTATAAGAAAAAGAATTAAATTGCACTCCAGAACTGGGGCTTAATTTCTCACTGATGAGCAGGAAAACTCATATGTAGGATGCATACTTCAGCTCATGAACACTTTAGAATCAAAGCAATCATTTCCAAACTGGGACTAATTCCCATTTACTGTCAAGGGCATAGCCATGTGAAAACATGGCGAGTATTGGTAGTTGTCTGTATTTTGATGAAGTGCGATAACATGGTAAGAGAATAAGAAAGGCTAAGAGAAAGGTCAGGAGCAGTAAATGCGTGAAGGGCTTTATATGTCAGGTTTTTCAAGTTTCTATTAGATTCTGTAGGTGGTAATCTGGAAATTTTACTGTGTTTAAGAACCAACTGGTGGCTAATTAACAGCAGCCTCCAGGACTTCCCTTTGGAGATTCTAATGAAGTTAGTCTGGGGTAACCCCAAGAAAAGGCTTCCTACTCTTTGAAGGATACTTATTAATGAAAAGGACCTAAACATTTTATAATCTTGTCATGAAATTTTGCATATTCTGGAGTGGAGGGCTCACCTACATGGGCCACTCATCACTGCCCGCAGGGATGTGAGGGCAGAGGAGAAACGATGCGACCATGAAGCTGATATCTCTGACTCTGGAGTCTCCTCTCTTTTACTAGTGCCAGTCCATGAAACTGTGTCAGTGAATACAGCCTCCATGTAAGTGAGCATAAGTGAGGCCATCTTGTTTTGTTAAGCAGCCCCAGCCCCTCCTCTGTGTGACTACTTGCTGCAATGCACGCACTCTAAAAAATTCACATGCTTTCCTAATTTATGACCTCAGCTTACACATGTACTCCCCAATACCCTGATGAGTTAAAACTTTGTTCTATGAGTTTCTCTCCAGGAAGAGGCTGACCACAGGTGGGAACACACCTGCAAGGTATAGATACATCACAGCTGACAGAAGAATGGAACAATGCGATGCCTGGAGCCCATCATACCTGGAGACCAACATCCCTGGACTCCCCTCCTTACTGCCCATTTTCCCTATATAATTGCCTCAGGATTCTGTAATCCTTGAAGATAGGTCTTTGAGACACTAGTCACCCATCTTCTGATTAGCCGGCTAATCTAATTAAGCTTCCTTTCTTGATCTCTAACTCATTGTGATTAATTTGGTTGAGCAGCCCATTTCTCGGTACCATCCATGCAATTCTGCCCCGCCTTGTACAAAGACCACTCCTCCCATCAGTAATTGGAGTTTGTGTTCCTTCCCCTGGAAGAGTGGCTGAGACTGTAACACTTTGCCCAAATAAAATGGATGCTGTTTTAAACTCAGTGATTTGTGATGGAAGTTTACACAGCAATACATAACCAAAAGAGTGGGGTATACTTCCATTTTGTTTTTAAGTGTACCTTTATGTGTCTATGATGTCCTTAGTCTTATTTTCCCTTCCTTAGTTTCCTCCTAAGTTATTTATTAAATTTAATATCTTAACTCCCACCTATTATTATCCCTAAAAAAATACTCTATTTCTTCCCTGCCCTTTCTCTCCAACACTTCTTTTCATTTAACATTTGTATTATTTCTAAATTGTAAGGGCATCTAAGATTGTCATCCTTTTTTCCTACCCTTATTTCACTTTCCTTCTGTCATATTTTCATGTAAATATATTTAAGTTGTTTTACTGGAATGGTTTTCACCCAGTCCTACCCCTCCTTGCCGTGAGGGACACAAGTCATTCAGATTCTCTTCCTGACAGAAATTCACAGATATCCTTAACACTACCGATTCAACAGCATGTGAGAAATTCAAATATTTTTTGCAGAATACCTGATGATGAGTCGTACAGTGAATAACCACAGGTGTTGCACAACTTGCACTTTCACAAACATTATGCATTTTTTTCTAAGCCTTTTTCTGTTCTACGTATATTTTCACCACCGTCATTGGTAACACATTTTAGCAGATTCCACTTCACATTGTACTGGATTCATGTTTTCTCATCTTCTTTAAAAATACTGTCGGTTGTAGCTGTAGATGCAGACTCCTCATAGACACTACTTTTCAGTTACTTCAGCCTTGGCCTTGACTCCTGGAATAAACAACTCAGCAGTATGGGTAACATCCATGACCTCACAAAGGGCCAAGAACGATCACTTGAAACCATTTGTCTTGTTTGTTATTGACTAACGACAATCCTCCCAATGTTCTCAACTCATCAAAGAACTGTTCTCACTGAAAGACGAATGGTCTTTAAAAAGCCCACTTTATTGGAACACGTTTCTTCAGCGGCTACAGTCAAAAGTAACATAATGAATTCAACATGGCAGACCTGCTTTCTTTGCTGGGCTAGCAAAAGAATCCCCCAGAAAATTACTTTGTGGCAGCCTCAATTTATTTGTTTATTTTTGTGAAGAAATTCTGCTCCAATGATATATTACATTATAAATTTTATGATTTTTCTGACTGCTGCCTCCCTGTAACTTGGGAAGAGTCAGTTGAATGCTTAATTTCGTAATGTTGGTCTATATTGTATGACTTTAGCACAAGTCTGGTGTCATTGCATAATAAACACAGTATGTACCGTCTATTTTGGTAAGAAAATAACCTCTACTCTGTCATGCCTTAAAAATATGAGATTCAAGGGTCACTTTTTTCTTCTTTTGATCTAATGTGTCCTTTAGTTTCCTCAGTATCTGATGATCTCATTTGTCACTCATTAGGGGTGTGTATTGTATTTTTCCCTTTCTTAGTGTGCTCTCTTTCTGGGGAATTTTGTCTATGTTCCATCACTGCTAGGACCACCCACTCATTCCCTAATTAGCCTCTCTACACATTGTCTACTATCATGTCCATGTGTCACTGACTAGTTACCCCAAGGAACTCAAGAGTGGGTTTGGGTATTTTAATTGTTTTTCCAAATTGTTCTTTTTCCTTTCGCTGTGTTGAGGAGATGCCGTCACCAAGGACCCTGAACTAGACCAGGCTTCACCAGGAGAGCTACACCTGTGACCTTTGCCTTAATTTTAATGCTAAGATCGCTCCAGGAGGAGCTTAGGCCTTATTACCACCAGCTGCAGTGTCTGTGGAAGCACGTTTTCCAACAGAGCCTGCCCAAGAGGATACCCATATCTCCCTTTTGAATATTCATTCCCCATCTGAAATAAAAGTCCCTGTTTCCCATTGTTGGGGGACGCCATGACTCTGGAAATGATTCCTCATGGTCTTCTATTTACCTCAAGATACTTTACTTTGTGAGACAACTACTCGTGGTTTAGAGTCTGATTTAGCTCACCAGTGATTTAGCTCACATTTTGGTTCAGTAACAGATATCAGTTCTGAGTTTTCTCATTTCAAAATATGTATTTTCCTATGTAAATGTAATTTGAAGCTTGTAATATTGTGGAGTGATAATTCAGTATTGTTTGACTATTCATTTCTCTATTATCATTTCACAGAATAGCTTATTAGTCACAGACAAGGCTCTGAATCAATTGTTTTATAAAGTGATGCAAGTGGTGATAGTCAAATTTTATCAGTTTTTCCCCCGCATTTATTATCTGGCCCTCTTATCTAAGAAAGAGTTTTTTTAACCAGAAAATGGAGTTATTTGTTTTTGACATACTATTCCTATTGAAAAGCAGGATAAGAAATTAACTTTTCCCTTTGCTTACTTCTCCAGTATAATATGTTAAGATTTCAGCGTAAGAAAGTAATTTAGCAGTCATTTTCAACCTTATTGATTATGTCATTAGGTCTTGTATGTCCCACTTTCTTTATTTACTTGATCTGTCTGCACTGATAGATACTATGTTTCCTTCTGTTATTTTGACTGTCTACAAATCTTCATATTTTCTGTAGCTTTAGCTTTAAGAAAGTTGCGGCTTCTCTCCTTGGCATAGATAGCATTAACCTTTTATCTGCATGTACTTTGCATACGTTAGATGTTTAAATTCTCTCTCTGGTCTGGGTTTGCCTTGTCTCATATCAAAACCACATTCTTGCCTTGGTTTGCATTTGCCTTTTCTACCTTTTCATTTCTGTCCTTTCTGAGTCACTTTGCTTTAAGTTCGCATGTGTAGAGAACATTGAGAGGAGCCTTACTGATGATTCAAACTAAAAGTCTTTTTTCTGTTATAAATTTACATTTATTGATTTGCCTCACATTTCATCTGAATTTTCTGTAACTTTGTGTTTGTGTGTTTTTAACTTCCTTGATATGGTCTGTTTAGTTTCTCTTTCTTTTTGTGTTCTTTGATATTTAGGAAGCTTTGTATTTTTGTCTGAGAGGTTACTTTCTGCTGATAGCATTATACACCGTTCTTAATCCTCTCTTTCTTTTATACAGCATACGAACTGGGTTCCTGTTAAAAGAAACGCCAAAATACTTTATGACACCTCATTTCTTTCCCTTTCATTTCTCCAGCACTCAATTCTAGTAAGTTTGTTGTTTTTCTGTGTACTTGTTTTATGCTCTTAGACATCTTGGGGAGCTGGTAACCACGTGGTTTCTCAGTCTGAAATGATATCTTGACTGCTACCTCTTGCCTGTGAGTAATAAGGCAGCTTCCCATAGGTTTTCTCTTTCCTTTCCCTTTTCCCATTAAATAAATTAAAATTAATTTGTAATATGTGTTTGGTTGGAACACAAAACATTCATGTTTCATTCTTCCATTCATGTTTCATTCATCTTTCATTCATTTGTTTAGGAATTAGGTCCAGAATTTTTTATTCAATTATTTTGTTGTATTTTCCCCAATCATCTCTAGGTTGTTCAAATTTGTCCTATAGTAGATTTCCCAAGGAGGGCTGTTTTCCACAATTTGTCCTGAGCTCTTTTATATTCAAAATGTTTTTTCTGTAGTGTTGATACTTGAAGGATAGCTTAGCTAAACATTGATGCTCATCAAATTTGTTTGATGGTTTATTTTTCCTTTTTCCTGCACCCCTTGCTTTCTTGCACTTTTTTGAGAGATTTATGCCAATAAAATAAATAAATAAATAAAAGATTTATGTCAACCTCTTGATATTTCTTACTAGTTTTGTTTATTTTTTTTAGGGAAGAAGGGGTATTCAGCATTTTTTCCCCCTTAAAGTTTAATAGTTTTATTTGAATGTATTTTTGAGAAAATCATTCCAGAAAAATTTCAAGGGATGCAGTGGATTCTCTCAATATTTAGAATCTGATGATACATTACGGAAAATTTTCTTGAATAATAGTTTCATTTATAGTTTTGATTTCCTTCTAAGGAACTTCAATCGCACATATGTTGATTTGACTTTGCTTTTCTTATATATCTATTATGTTTGATCATTTATTATTTTATTCTTTTTTGTCTTTCTTTGGCTGTAAATTTGGCTTCTTAAATTTTTGATAACTAATCTGATTTTTCCCTAGAAGTATATTTATCATAAACACCTGGTTTTATTTTTCTTGCATGTTCTCTATCTGAATTTTTATGAACCAGCAATTAGGGAATAAAAGATTCGTTCTCACTTGCTAGAGTGACAGGCCCTTTGTAATTTATGGCATTTTAATGTAACATGGCTGGCTTCTGTTATTTTCTTTCTATTTATTTTTTTTTAATTCAGTGGTTTTTAGTATATATTCACAAAGCTATACAGCCATTATCATTATATTATTCCAGAATATTTTCATCATTCCCAAAAGAACCCCTTGTGCACCAGCAGTCACTCTCCGTTCTCCTCCCCATGCCCCCACCCCCAGGTGCTGACTATCACTGATCTACTCTCTGCCTCTATAGATAACTCTATTCTGGGCATTTCATAAGAACAGAAGCATATAACATGTGTCTTTTTGTGTCTGGCTTTTTTCACTTAGCATAATGTTTTCAAGGTCTATCCATGCTGTCAGAAGCATCAGCACTTCGTTTGTTTTTGTGATTGAATAATATTTCTTTTTATGGATAAGCATTCCTTTGATGGATAAACATTTTGTTTATCCATGTGTCAGTTCATAGACATTTGGGTTGTTTTCACTCTTTGGCTATTATGAATTTTACTACTACAAACATTCATGTACACATTTTTGTGTGAACATCATTCACTTAATCTTGAGTATATACCTAGGAGTGGAATTGCTGAATCATTTGACAACTCTATGTTACAAACAATCCCAATGCCCTATGAAGGGTAATCACAAAGGATTTATTGTGGTACATTCATGTAAAGGAATTATACACAGCCATACAAACAGAAGAAACACTACTACACACAACAGAATGAAAAAGGACTACACAAAATTTTGAGGAAAAACTGTGCCATCATAATTCATACGGTATGAACTCGTTTATATCGAGGTCTAAATGGACAAAAGTAAGCTCCGTATTTTAGGGTTTAACATATAGGTGGGAAACATATTTTCCTTAAAAAGCAAAGAACTGATTTAAAATTCAGGAAAATAGTCACTTTTAGGGGGAGAGAAATGTGACATCAGAAAGTACACCCACTGGAAGATTTAGGGTATTTGCATTATTTCTTGTCCACACAAGTGTTTATAAGTATTCATTATGCTCCACATGTATGCACTCTTCTGTATATGGCTTGTGTGTCACAGTTATTTTTTAATTCCATATTTCCCATTAAGTTAGGAGCCTCTATGATTTTTCTATTTTTAGCCCTCAGCTCAAGCATCTTAAATTATTTCAAAATTTTGCATGTTTAAACAACACATTTCATCAGAATCACTGGAATCAACCATCTGGATAGAAAAAAGATGCTCGTTCCTTTTAGGCACACGATTAAAAAGAACATGGAACACGAAAAACAGGATACGTTCGTCAGATTGAAGCCCAAGCAATTAGAAGACAGCAGCTACTAAAGGAGAATGCAGATTAGTAGAAGCTTTCGTTTTTCTTTATTTCTAAAATTACCTTTTAACTTGTCTTTACATTGAGCACAAATTATATTATTCGTCTTCTACTAAGAGAGATTTACTTTTGAACGCCAATTTCTAAACATTTTAGATAAATAAACACTTTCATTACCTCTATAATGTGGAGTACCACTTTCCAAAAGGCTCTTAAGAATGTCAGAAGATGCAATCAGGCCAATGACAGCAGTTTACCAGTCTTCTATCCTCTACCTGAAAAGGCCAAGTGGAAATACTTTTATAGATCATGTAATTCTGCACACTACTCTCTGTGTTCCACAAACACCAACTCATGAAATACATTAACATATTTTAAATAGAGCACACTAAAGTTGATAAATCATATTCACATTGCATTTGCATAACCCTGATACCAATCTGGAGTCTGATATGCTGGAAAGAAAGAAAGAAAGAAAGAGAGAGAGACAGTGAGAAGAAAGCTCTGATGGATGATGGTACTCATATCTTTCGTGGTGGGACGCAATCCAACCCACGACTCTCCACGTTATTTATTTCTGTTATTTATTTCTTCTATTAACAATTACAACATTGTCTTAACTATGTCTTCTTTCAGTTTTGTTCCTCCACAGTTCTTTCTCTAAACCTATAAAATTTCTTTTTCCACCCTACGTTACGCAATGTCACTCTTCTTACATTTTTTCATTTGCTGCATTTCTCACTCAGAGACAATGTCTTACCTTGGACTACAGGAATTTAATGGACCTGGCCCCTGTAAGTCTGTTGTTAGCTTTACCTCCACATGCACCTGCTCTGCTTCCATGCCCATTCTGCTCCTTCTTTACCTGAGAGCGGTGTACTCACCTACGATCCAGCGTACATTCAATCCTTCTGCCAGAAACGTTCTTACCTAGGTAGTGTGTGGCTCAGTCCTCTCTTTCCTGCAGATCCTGGATCACATGTTGCCTCATTGTGCAGCTACTTTTAACAGAGCTGTTCCACCACACCCCCCTCAGTCTCCCTTGCCTTGTTTCAGATTTCTGCAAAGCATTTATCATCGTCGGGTAAACTGACTTTTTTGTTTCCATTGTTTTGCATGTCATCCCCATCCCCACACTGTGCAACTACTACAAAGGTAGGGACTGTTCTGATTTGCCTGTTGCCGTGTCAGCGGCACCAGGAACAGTCCAGCATCAACTAGGTACTTGAGGAATATTCGATGAATAAATGAATGAAGGTTTAGGACGGCACATTTTAGCCTCAGGCTGACCAGCGTCACAACTTACTAGAAATAGTCTTGAGGAAGTCGAGCAGTCTCTCTTCTCGTGTTCATCTGCTAAATTGAGAGATTACCACCAGCTTTACAGTTACAAAGTTTCACACAACTATGCCTACAAAGTACAGTGCTTGGCAGATGTAAGCTGATCGAGGAGATGGATGCACAAATATGCTCATGTCCCTTCTGCGTCAGGTCCCATTACCAAGGTGGGCGGCCCTGAACCCATGCTTTGCTTGAAGTAAAATTCCTTGAAGTACCTAAGTCTTTTAATTTCTTCGAAAAACCATGACCAAATTCAACTGTGAATTATTAGACCAAAAGTAGTTTATCAATTCAATGCCTGAGAGCATGTAATTGTTTAGAAAAGGAGTAGACCACCTTGTTAAAGTGTGATAAAAAAGTGCTCCAGGCATGGAAGAAACTGTATGTAAAATGTGTTCTGGTCCTTGCTGTTTAATGCACAGGTGATGAGAAGTGTGCTTTGGGGGTTAGATATTTAATTGGGCCACTGATTTAAACCAGGATAATAAAAAGAAAAATGTGGCTCTTTTTAGTTTCAAACTGAGAATAAGGATTTTCCTATTTTACCAGAGCAGATTAAATATATCCTGCCTTCAGCTTGTCGATGACAGTACTTGCATAGGTCAGAGAATGAGAGATCCTTCAAGGTATCTTTTGTCACACAAATTGAACATTTATTTTTCACTGTCTGCCTCTCTGACTAGTATGTAAGACCTGTGAGGCCACGACGCTTGTCTGCTTTGTTTGCTTAAACATTGCTTGTTACATTATAAATATGCAATCAAAATTTATTTTAAAACTTTTAAATGAATGAAGGTTTTCACCTGAAAAGTTAAATAGAATATTTGATAGTGAATATCCCTGTAGCATGTAAAGGAAAGAAAATGTGTTGAATCCTTTCTTTCTCAGGTAGACTAAATTATTTCTTTGAATATGTAACAATTTCCTTCTCAAGTTATTCATTGTTGTTAGTGGTTTAAAGGAGACCCATTGGGAGAGAATTTTCCAGGGATAAAAGAAGGAAAGGAAAGGATAACTTATAAAGGAAACTCCTGTTATACCAGGGATTAAAATAGATGAGAGAGGTAATATAATAAAGAAGGGTTGAGTGATTTCTCCAGGTTGGATAGTCAGAGAATATCATTCAGACATACCTGAGGGATGGACAGAGTGCGTTACACTTGAGAAAGACAAGCATTCCAGGCGCATGGAGGAGCTAATGTAAAAATCCTATGATGGAGACATGCTTATTATGTTCACAGAGTAAGAACCAGCTTACTCTTCCAGAAGTGCAGTGGGTAGAAGAGGAGAGTATTTTCAGATAAAGTCAGATTTTATCTATTTTTACTGTTTTCATTTTTGTAATCCAGGCCAAGAAAGTTGATTTTATTTTAAGCCTTTGGAGTATTTCAAACAGGATAGGGACACTATCACTGTTAAATGCTATTTGGAAGATCGCTCTTGCTCCTTGTGTGGAGAAAGGATTCAAAGAAGATATAGTGAGCCTAAAGAGAAGGCTTAGGTGACTGTTCCACTAATTCAAGGATTACAGGATTGGAGGAGTGCGCAGTTCAAGGAAGCAGATACATCTGGATGCATTTTGTAGATCGAATGGACAACAATCAATGGATTGAATACGAGGAAATAGAGAGAGAAATAAAAAATAACTCTAAAAATTTTTGGCTTAAGCAATTGAATTGCTAATGGTGACATTTATAGATCTGGGGAAGAATGCAAATGGTGTCAGATTCAGGATGGGTTGGAATTAAGACTTCGTTTCAAGGTCACAGTGTTGAGATTCCCATCCGAGGAGCAGAGATGTCATATCTGAACTTAAGGGAGTCATTAACACATATATGGTATTTAAACTTATTGAACTGTGCAGATCAACTGCAGATAACATATAAGTTAGAAGGGAAAGGATCCCAAAAAGGTCCCTGGGAGGACTATAACATTTAATTATTGAGCTTCCAGGCAGGAACTCTTAAAGGAGTTGGGGAAGGAAAAAGGAGGCCCAGGAAAAGAAAAGCATTCATAAAGCAGAGCGGTTACTCTTGTGGAATGCCACTGTTACTTTGTGGAATGCCGCTGTGACGTCTGCGCAAAAGCAGAGATGGAGTCGTTAGATTTGAAGAAGTAGAAGGGATGCTTGGGACCTTGAGAGTTTCAGTCTCTCTGGAATGGTGAGAAGTGAAGCCAGATTGGGGTGGGTTGAGGAGAGAATGTCTAGTAAGAAAAACAGAGACCAAAGATAACTCTCTTAGCACGTTTTGATTTGAGAGAACACGAAAGATGAGGCCGTCTCTGAAGAAGACATGGACCTAAGGGTATGGTTGTATAGGGTAACTGATCATTGTGTTGCAGTGTTTATGGCCTTGCCAGGCCACTAACATGGAGAAAACCTTGTCCAGAAACACCCTCAGACATACCTAGAAATGATATTTAATCTCGGCACCACCGACTCATCAAGTTGACATGTGAGATTAACGATCGCAGGTCTGATCCCCAATCCATTTTCACTGCCCGTCCTTCCCTTCAAAAGGCTAACACTCACTTATTAAGCAATTCATCGAATCCACCTTATCTGACACTCAACGCTCCCCAACAGCCTGACTTCATAATGGCCATTCAGCTTGAAATCGTCAGAGAGATGGGATACGGAACCTCCTGAAGCAAGCGAGGCACCCTCTCAGAGAGCTGCTGTCAAATTCTTCCTAATATTAAGCTCAAATCATCCCTTAGTAACTCTCACTTGTTCTGGTTCCAACTGACTGAGTGATTACGAATGTGTGAAATCCCTCTCCAATACAATCATCCTTCAAATATTTGAAAATGCTATCTTACGTTTTAGAGTTACCTTTTCTTCATTTCGTGTATTATGTCTTACGAATATGAATTCTTGCAAGACTCGACTCCCCTCTGCTCTTCTCTCAGTGTGCAGACTTTGCTATTGCTGTTCTCCTCAGAATGTGTAACGTCCATTGCAAAATTCAGACACGGTGGAGAGACCAAGCAGTGCACACATAACAATCAACGATTTCCCCCGCAAAATTCCTGCACAAAACTGAAGCCCTAGAAATGGAGGAAATGCAGCTTTAAAAAATATGTGGAAGCAATACATGCGTTGATTTCTAGAAAGATTTAACATTGCTTTTAACATTTAGAAAGCCCTTTAAACTCTATAACTAATAAATATATTGTGGAAATTGAAAAGAAACACCTAACATTTTTATGCTTTAAGGAGTCTTGTATGCTATAAACGAAATTAATTCCCAGTCAGGTTGGGTTCCGCTGCCGAAAGTGTTTGAATCCTGCAGGGTCTTCAGAGTGTAGCCCAATCCTTAAGCATGTGCCTTGGTGTGGAGTGGCAGATCCTGAGCCCTTGGAAGAGAGAATTCTTTACAATGGGCAACACATATGGGGGGACACGGAAATCCTGTTGACAAGCGGTCAGTTCAATTGCTATACTTTTGTATATAATGCAAGAGAATCAGTTTATTAAAGATATAATTTTTTTTCTGTCAAACATACACTTTGAGAATAATGCAAATACATTAAGAGGCATGCAAAGAAACATAAAGAGCAGCTTATCCTACAATACAAGGATGGCTCATAGGGAAATGCAACTACTGGAACTATGCTAGATTTTACGCTTTAGAAAATATTTTTCTTGGCACGAGGGTGAGAATTGTGCTAGGTAATAATCAACTTTGATTCATCTTTGGAATAATTTGCAGATTGCTAAGAACATATATATGTAGCACTCTGTAAACTTCAGACAATTGTGTTAGGTGAAGCCAATGAGTAGTATATATAAATGTATGTACGGTTGGGCATGCTAGTGGTGTCGACTGGGAGAAGAGTTTTGATAGAACTAAAGAGTTTATTCTGAAAATGAATACTGGCAAAATTCTCCTAGTTTATGCTTTTGAAAATATTGTTAATGCAAGGGAAAGTAGAAGGAATATTAGAAAGTTATTTATGTTTCATTTATATTAAATCTACCAACAATTATCGAGTATAATTTTTGTAGGTCAAATATTGTATGTACATATTTTGGGGACACACAGAAGATTCATTTTACTGTCTATGGAGTCCTATTAACAAATCACATTTACAACTTTGGCAGGAATATTGTAGTAAATTGCTAAATATATGAATGGGCAATTCACTAGAAAAGAACGTGGCCTAATTATTAACATATCTTCATCCTTATAAAATACAGGAAGGCAGCATTGTTTATATTAGTGGCATGTTAGAAATAACTCAAATGTTCATCAGAAAGACTTCAATAAAATATAACCAATTACAGCATACTCTTTTAAGAAACTATTATGCTATGCTTAAAAAAGAAAGATGCACAGCTATATTTGCAAACACGGAACAGTGTAAGCAGAACAGCCAAAAGAAAATGACATTTGCCACACATGAAGCAAATATTTTGGAATAGCTAAAAGGAAATAACATTTTGTATATGTTAAAATTCACTTTTCGTAAAAAAAATATAGATTTTTAAGTATAGAAGGAAAAATTAAAGAAGTATTCAAAATGTTAGATAATAGTAATTTCGTGGGTGCTGTAACAATTTGGGAGACTTTCACTTTTATATAATTCATGTTTGGATATTTTAATGCTTGAATTTGGATGGTTTCATATACTCTACTCAGGAAAATTATAAGAATATTATGAAATAATAGGAATTAATGGAAGAATAAATTAGTATATTCTGATTCTATTTAAGTTACTTATGGGACAAGGTTGACACCCCTCTGACTGGCCTCGTTATTTTTCTTCTTCTCATCTCATCTCGTTGCTCTTGTCTCCCATCCATGAATCTTGGTGTTTGGTTGGACTGCTCTGACCTACTCTTTGTGTATGAAACCCAACTTGCACAAGCTCTCATCTGTTTCCACAGGTACCAGCTTTCCTTAGTGTACAGTATTGACTGAAGGGCCAAGGATGGCATAGCACTCAAGGACATTTGTCCACTCGAGTACATTAGCATTTTCACTTCAACATAGATTCCTATGTCCCTTCAAAATAAACAACAGCGGTTACATCAACAGAGCCAGTTTCAAAGGCCAGCACACGCTCAGATCCACATCTGCTTTGCTGAAAGTCAAAGCAATATTGAGTTTCTATGCTGCTCAAACTGGGAACAATAAAAGTTTCTTTTTGTTTATATTTCTTACCACCATTCTTGGTTCACACTTGGTATTCCACGTAACAGATGTCTGCCAGGGCTTCCAAATCTAAAAGTCAGCGCAGGGAGGAAAAATATAGGAAGAAGCTCCTATTTCTCATTTCATGATTTAATAAAATACAAGGATCAGAACTGCAGTTTTTACTTTGACTTTTTACAGAGCTTTGTGCATAACCACTCTTTACTTATGCTGTCAGCAAGGAGCCCTGGAAGGCCCTGGCAGCCCCGCAGCTGCCCCAACAATACTGCTTGCAAAGACTGTCTCCACCCCACATCTGGTCCTTCCTTTTGTTCTTGAAAGTGTGTATTCATGATTTGACTTTCAAATATGTTCTGTTTCTCTATGGATTTTTATTATTATTCTTATTGCTAATTTTCTGACATGCCACTTTGCCATCTAGTTTTTGTTTTGTGAAGGGGATTGTGCCTTATGCTATGGAACACTACAACCAACACATACACATGCTTTTCAAGTGAGCCTGGAAAATTCACTAGAGTAGGTCGTATTTTGGGCTATACAGTAAATTTCAATAAATTTAAAGGGTTTAAGTCACACTAATGATGTTTTCTGATCACAGCAGAATTAAATTAGATATCCAGTAATCTGTAACATACACCAAATTTTGAAATTAAACAATAAAGTCCCCAATAATACCTGGTTCGAAGAAATCATGAGGTAAATTAGAACATATTTTGAATCGAACATTGTGAATATATCAAAATTTGTGTGATGCATTTAAAGCAGTTCCTAGAAAGAAATGTATAGCTTTAAGTCCTTTTATCAGAAAGAATAGCACACTAAATCAAAACCTAGCAGAAGAAAGTAACCGTTAAAGACATATCAGAAATCAATGAAAATGAAAACAGAAGATCATCTGAGATGATCAATGATGCTAAAATCTTATTTTCTGAAAAGATCAATAAAAATGACAAACTTCTAATCAGAATGATCAGGAATAAAAGAGAGAAGTCACAAATTACCAAAAACAAGAATGAAAGATACTATATCACTAATGATTGTACAGATTTTAAAAAGATATAATAAAGAATGTTATGCCAGAAAGTCAGGTAAACGGAAAAATAATCCTGAAAAATTACCCAAGTCAATCAAGAAAAATAAATAGTTGACCTGAATAATTCCGTCTATTGAAGACAGATTTTGTATTTAAAAAAACTTCCCACAGGGGCCGGCCCGGTGGCGCAGCGGTTAAGTTCGCACGTTCCGCTTCTCGGCGGCCCTGGGTTCGCTGGTTCGGATCCCTGGTGCGGACATGGCACTGCTTGGCAGCCATGCTGTGGTAGGCGTCCCACGTATAAACTAGAGGAAGATGGGCACGGATGTTAGCTCAGAGCCAGGCTTCCTCAGCAAAAAGAGGAGGACTGGCAGTAGTTAGCTGAGGTCTAATCTTCCCCCCCAAAAAACAACAACAACAACAACAAAAACTTCCCACAAAAACTATGCCAGGCAGAGAGAGTTATACTATTGAATTCTACCTGACGTTTAAGGATGGAATAATGCTACCAGTCCTACACAAATTCTTCCCAAAAATAGAAGATAAGGGAATACTTATAAACTCATTTAAAGACCTTCGCCTAATCTGTATTGAAATGTGAAAAGAAACTTTTTAAGAAAAGAAAATTACAGATCAATAATCTTCATAATCAGATATGGATTTGAAACAGTCAAGAAGCAATAGTGAGTAATAGTAGCTTTTCTTAGGTCCATAGTTCCGAAATGAGTTTAGAAGCAAGGTTTTTTCTCCTTTCCACTAACACTTAACAGCAATCATGGCATTAGCGTAGAAATAGATAGTGGGTGATGGAGGTAATGTTAGCCATTTGCAAGCCAACGTAAAAGAACAAGCGGTGTGTGTGTGTGTCCTTAGGCATACACCGACCTCTCTCTGTCCTCTACTCCGGCCTCTGGAAGATGGCCTGAGATAACTGGATACTTACGGCACAAATCACTGAACAGGTACAGCTTAGCTTTTTGAGGGACACATTGGGTTCTTATTGTCCTCCAGGAGAGAAATCAAAAGAGACAACAAACGAGAGTAGAAAAATAAAATTTTATTAGCTTGTGCACAGGACAGGCACAGGGAGCTGGTGCAAAACGAAAGGGGCAGGTGCCCGGCTCATTAGGGAGCAGGATTGTGGGGCTTTTACTAGGCAAAAGCTGGGGAGGAGGGCCTTGTCATCATGTGTAGAGGTGGGGTTGTGCTTGCGCCTGAGCTGTCACATAGCATACTACTACACGGGAGGCACTTGTCATTAGTATGCTAGCTCTCCAGCCCTGGGTGTGATTTTTACTAATGGGGCTAGGGTCAACTTCAGTGGTCCCCTGGGTGCTAGGGCACATGCCTAAGCCTGGGATAGTCCAAAAACTGTGGAATGTGGGTCTTGGTGGCCTCTGTCTGATTCTCCTAGCTTGCGGATTGGTTAGGGGCTTTATCTTGTTAGGCCAGGGGCTTTGCAGGTGGCCCTGTCTCATTAGGCTGGTCCTTTCTCAGCTTCATCCTTCCTCCATTGGGAACTGACTTGTCCACAGAAAGCTCATGCTTTCTTCTCAACCCAAAGCTGTAAATTACAGACAGATTCTCCTCCTTTTGGAGGAAGCTTGCCCTGGTCCAGCACGGCTGTAAGTAGTGATAAATCTGCATACTCTTGGTTTTCAGTGTTAGCTCCGCCATCTTTCTAACAGAAGAAACTCAGCCACAATTAGTAATGAAGGCGACATATGGGCTTCTGTGTTTGTTTGTTTTATTTTATAGCTTGTCTGTCAAAGGTCCGTGAAGAACAGTCTCTCTACCAGGGATCCCCTCAGAGACCTCGGTAAATACTGAGAGCAGGAATGATTTGGGTCTAAAGGGAGTTGATGGAAGAGTCAGGTGGATAGTTTAGGAGACATATTTCTTCAAGAATAAGGAAAAGGAGAAATGCTGGCACACATGAAATAAAGAGGACCTAGACATCAGTATCTTGGGGAGGACGTGCAAGGAAAGTTCTGCTACAACGTGGGGAAGGAGAAATTGGAAAGCACAACCTTGGAGCTGAGGCTGGGGAAGAACGAGGACTCAGTATCAGATGTTGATAAACTCAGGAGATCAAGGTCTCTGAATAGAGTTCTCTTGCAGAACATCCTAAAATAACGCCAATAGGTGAGTGAAGTTTTATGTCCATCGTAAAATGGAATTCTCTCCTTGGGACCTTGACATTAACCTTTCAAATAAAAACACATTGTTATTGTTAGCAGCATTGCCTCTGTGCCATGCTTATTTTTCACGCATCTTTGGGACTTCCTTTTGGGTAGCTGGGAAAATGAGTTGAAACAATTTTTCTTTCTTTTTTCCTTTTTTGGAAACTTGCTGTGTGTTGATGGTTTAGACTCTCAATCTATCATTCCTCTTGTAAAATTTGTATCATGACACTGATTCCAAGTATCCGATCCAGCCATTTCGAAATTTCCATTGTTCAAGCGAGCAGTCTTTGACACAGGAGCCGTAAATGCTTTATTGCTCTGGCGCATTAAAAAATATCCTTGAAGCTTGGAGGGGATTTTGACGCCCTGCCAGCAATTTATAGTGATGGACAAAACAGAGGGGAAAACATCTCCTAAGAGTGGCACTTAAATGTCTTTTCTTTGCCTCGTTCCATTTTGATAGGCAACGAAAATATTTTCTGGAATGCAATAAAGAATGTAAATAAAATGTTATAATTTTTAAGTTATTTTTAAATGTTTTTTTATCATGGTAAGAATACTCAACATGAGATCTACCCTCCTAACAGATTTTTAAGTGTGCAATACAGTATTGTTATCTGTAGACACTATGTCATGCATCGTATCTCTAGATTTATTCATCTTGCATAACTGAAAATGTATACCCTTGGTGTGCTCTGCTTTGGCGGCCCAGGGGTTTGCCAGCTCAGATCCTGGGCGTAGAGCTAGAACCCCTCATAAGGCCATGCTAAGGCAGTGTCCCACATAGCAGAACCAGAAGGATCTTAAACTAGAATATACAACAATGTACTGGGGGCTTTGAGGAGAAGAAGATTGGGAGCAGATGTTAGCTCAGGTGACAATCTTTAAAAAAAAAAAAGAAAAGAAGAATCACTTGACAATAAAATGACTAAAATTTTAAAAATCCAAAAAATGTATACCCTTGATTAGCAACTATTTCCTCTTCCTCTTGGTCCCTGGCAATTACAATTCTACTCTTGGCTTCTGTGAGTCTGGCTATTTTTTTTTTTTTTTGATATTTCATATAAACGGAGTGATGCAATATTTGTTCCTCTCAGACTGGTATATTTCACTTAGCATAATGCCCTCAAGTTTCATCCATGTGGCTGCATACTGAAGGATCTTTTCTTTTTAAAGACTGAATAATATTCCATTGCATGTGTATATCACATTTCCTTATTCATTTATCTGTTGATGGACATTTAGGTTGTTACCATATCCTGGCTATTGTAAATATTGCTGCCATGAACACGGGAGTGTGAATATTTCTTTGAGATCTTGATTTTGATTCTTTTGAATAAATACCCCAAAATGGGATTACTGAATCATATAGTATTTCTTTTCTTTTGTTTTTTTTTTTTGAGGAAGATTGACCCTGCGCTAACTGCTGCCAATCCTCCTCTTTTTGCTGAGGAAGACTGGCCCTGAGCTAACATCCATGCCCATCTTCCTCTACTTTATACATGGGACACCTACCACAGCATGGCTTGCCCAGTGGTGCCGTGTCCACACCTGGGATCCGAACGGGTGAACCCCAGGCCCCTGAAGCAGACCATGCGAACTTAACTGCTGAGCCACCGGGCCGGCCCCCATATAGTATTTCTATTTTGAATTTTTTGAGGAATTTCCATATTTATTTTCATAGTGACTGCACCATCTTGCATTCCCACTAACAATGCATAAGAATTCCAATTTCTCCACATCCTGGCCAATACTTACTGCCTTTTCATTTTTTTGTAATAACCATCATAACAGTTGTAAATTGATATCCCACTGTGGTTTTGATATGCGTTTCCCTGATTAGTGACATTGAGCACCTTTTCATATATCTGTTAGCTGTTTGTATGTATTATTTGGAGAAATGCCGATTCTAGTCTTCAGCCCATTTTTAAATCAGGTTATGAGTTTTTTGCTATTGAGTTGCAGAAGGTCTTTACATATTTTGGAAATTGACCCTTTATCAGATATATGGTTTGTACATATTTTCTCCTATTCCATAGGTTGGCTTTTCACAATGTGGGTTTTTTCCCCTGCTGTGCAGAAAGAAGCCTTTTAGTCTGCTGTAGTCCCACTTGTCTATTTTTGCTTTTGTTGCCTGTGCTTATGTCATACCCATGAAATCACTGCCAAGACCAATATTGTAAGACTTTTCCCATGTTTTCTTGCAGAAATTTTATAGTTTCAGGTCTTACGTTTAAATTTTCAAGCCATTCTGAGTTGATTGTTGTGTATGGTGTAGGTAAAGAGTACAAACTCATTCTTCTGTGTGTGGACATCCAGTTTCCCAACAACATTTGTTGAAAGACTATCCTTTCCTCATAGTGTGTTCTTGGCACCTTTGTCAAAGATCAGTTGAGCATACATTCATGGGCTTATTTCTGAGTTCTTTATTCTGTCTCATCGGGTCTATATGCCTGTCTCTATGCCAGTATCATATAGATTTAATTACTGTAGCTTTGTAATACACTTTGAAATCAGGCAGTGTGACGCCTCCAGCTTATTCTTCTTTCTGAAGATCATTTTGGCTATTCAGGGTCTTTTGTGGTTCCATATGAGTTTTAGAATGTTTTTCTATCTCTATAAGAAATGCCATCAGGATTTTGATAGGGATTGTATTGAATGCGTTGATCACTTAGGGTACAGACTTCTTAATAATAATAAATCCTCCAATCCATGTACGAAAGATATCTTTCTATTTTTTTGTGTTGTCTTTAATTTTTTTCATCAATGTCTTGTGGATTTCAGTGTACATGTCTTTCATTTCCTTAGTTAACTTTATACCTAAGTAGTTTATTCTTTTGGGTCCTATTATAAATGGATTGTTTTCTTAATTTTCCTTTCAGATATTTTGTTAGTATACAGAAATGGAACTGATTTTTGTATACTTACTTGTTTTGGTTGTTTTTTACTCTTTTATGCCTGGATTCTTCCTTTAGGCATAATTTTTTTAGTTATTTTTGAGGTTATACTGTCTTATAACATTGTATAAATTTCAGGTGTACATTATTATATTTGAGTTTCTATATACACTGCATTGTGTTCACTGCCAATAATCTAGATTTTTTTTTCTTTTTGATGAGGAAGATTGGCTCTGAGCTAACATCTATGCCAATCTTCCTCCATTTTGTATGTGGGATGCCACAACAACATGGCTTGATGAGTGATGTGTAGGTCTTCGCCCAAGATCTGAACCCATGGACCATGGGCCGCCAAAGCAGAGCATGTGAACTTAACCACTCTGCCACTGGGCCAGCCCCTAATAGTCTACTTTTATCTGTCACCATACATATGTGCCCCTTTTTCTCCTTTTGTTCTTCGCCTCTGGTAACCACTAATCTGTTCTCCTTATCTATGTGTTTGTTTATCTTCTGAATATGAGTGAAGTCACATGGTATTTGGCTTTCTCCTCCTGAGAAATTTCGCTTGGCATAATGCCCTCAAGGTCCGTCCATGTTGCACACTGTAACCTTACTGGACGTATTAGTCCTCATAGTTGTTCTGTGGAGTTTTTAGGATTTTCTGTGTATAACACCATGTCCTCGGTAAACAGAGACAATTTTACTTCTTTTCCTATTTGGATGCTTTCTATTTCTCTTTCTTGCCTGATTGCTCTGGCAATCAATACTCATACCAGTAGTATTTTCAACAGAAATGGCAAGAGTGGACACACCTGCCTTTTTCGTGATCTGAGTGGAAAAACTTTCAGTTTTTCATTCCATATTCATTGTCGAACGTGGTCTTAGCTGGAGGCTTCTCATCTCTGGCCTGTATTATGTTGAAGTAATTACCTTCTATTCTGACATTCTTTAGAGTTATCATGAAAGGTGTTGAATTTTATCAAATGCTTTTTCTGCATCTATTGAGATGATCATATGACTTTTTCTTCCATTCTGCTGATGTGGTGCATCACATTAATTGATTTCATGTTAAACCATCCTGGCAACCTAGGGATAAAAGCCACTTGGTCATAGTATATGATGCTTTTAATTTTGAATTAGGTTTGCTAGCATTTATTTGAGGACTTTTGCATCGATGTTCATCAAAGATATTGGCCTGTAGTTTTCTTTTCTTGTGGTGTCTTTGTCTGTTTTTTGTATCAGAGGAGGATTGGTCTCATAAAATGAGTTTGGAAGTCTCTCCTCTTTTCCTTTTTTTTTTTTTTTTTGAGGAAGATTAGCCCTGAGTTAACATCTGCTGCCATTCCTCCTCATTTTGCCAAGGAAGACTGGCCCTGAGCTAACATCCGTGCCCATCTTCTTCTACTTTATATATGGGACACCTGCCACAGCATGGCTTGACATGCAGTGCATAGGTCCATGCCCAGGATCTGAACCAGTCAACCGCAGGCCACCAAAGTGGAACAGGTGAACTTAACTGCTGTGCCACGGGGCTGGCCCCTCTTCTTCCATTTTTTGCAATGGTTGGAGAAGGATTGGCATTCATTTTTCTTTGAATGTATGGTAGGATTCATATATATATATATATATGAAAAATATTGCAATATGTTTTCTGATGTTTTAGGAAACTTTGGATATCCTAGTCGAATTTCCAAGATCGCTTTAAAAATGGCTTACAAATAGAAATTCAAGCTTCTAGCATCATCTGGGTTTAGCCATGAGAAAAATATTAATAACTGAAGATGGAAATGTGTGGGATTAAAAATAAAACTTTCTAGGGGCCAGCCTGGTGGCACAGAGGTTAAGTTTGCACACTCCGTTTCAGCGGCCCAGGGTTTGCCGGTTCAGATCCCAGGCACAGACCTACCCACCGCTTATCAAACCATGTTGTGGCAGGTGTCCCACATATAAAATAGAGGAAAGTGAGCACAGTTGTTAGCTCAGGGCCAGTCTTCCTCAACAGAAAGAGGAGGAATGGTTGCAGATGTTAGCTCAGGGCTAATCTTCCTCAAAAAATAAATAAATGAATGAATAAAACTTTCTGGAAACATATTCTTTGAGAGGCATCTGCAATATTTGAAAGCAGCGTGAAGTCCTACATTGAGTCCTGCGCCGTGCTGACCACGAGTGGTGGGTCTGGAGCAGTAATGAAGGCAGCAGGAACAAAATATCAGCCAACTGCCAGCTGCATAGTCAAAGCAAATGAAGGATGCTGTGGGGACTCACCTAATGACGAAGCCGCTCAATGTTGAAAAAGTCCCAGGCTTCGCTGTGCACTTCATATTAAACTATGTGCAAAAGGAGACTGCTAATCTCTAATACCAGGAAAGTACCAATGAAAATGAAATTGTCAGTAGAATGCTGAATACATGAACACACTACTACTTGTTAGGTGTGTAAATAGAAGCCAAAGGAAAATATTGTGTAGCCCCCAGAGAAATGACAATAGAAAGTAATGTAAGAAATAGCATATTCAGTAATAGCATATTCAGATTTTACTTTGAAGCCGAGAGTCAAGATAAATATATATGATAATAACATTGAACACACTTCACATAGTTCCTTCACAATTGCTCATATATATATATTAATTTTATATAAGGAAAATAATTCAGCGAAGTTGATTACATTTTTAAAGGTTGCAGCAGGCTTTGGGAAAATGCAGAACACTGAGAGGTCAGCATGTTATTGTATGAATAAAACTGAAATAGTTGTTAGAAGTCCTAATTGCCACTACGATAGCTGTGAATCCTTGTGTTAGCTTCTTAACCTATGACTCAACTTTATTGTAAAACAGGGATTGTAATAATTTTTCTCTTTTACAAAACTGTCATGGGAAGCAAGCACGACAATATAGATTCATGTCCTTGGTAAAGTTCTGTGCCGTCGTAGAGTCTCATAGACAGGACCCATGACCTGATGTTCAATTATTGTTTTGAGGGGCTGGCCCCGTGGCCGAATGGTTAGGTTCACACACTCCGCTCCAGCGGCCCAGGGTTTCACTGGTTCGGATCATGGGGACATTGAGGTGGTGTCCCACGTGCCACAACTAGAAGGACTCACAACTAAAATATACATCTATCTCCTGGGGAGATTGGAGTAGAAAAAGCAAAAGAACAAAAAAATGTTATTGTTTTGAAATTTTGCATTTTTGGGCCACCACCAGTTTTAACAGAAGCACTTGAGCCCTTTTAGTACCATCAATAGAGGAGGGAGATCCCCACTCGTCCCTGAAGCCACAGTGAAGGAGGCAGCACCCCAGGGCCGTATTCAATGATTGGTTCAGGATTCCTCACATGTCTGATAAAATAGTGGCTTCTCCCTGGGCTTGTCTACCAAATTGTCAGAGATGATGCTCTCTCCCTGATGTTGCTTGGCCGGGAGGCTGGGTTTGAAGCTGTCACTGGCCTTCACCCCAACAAGTGAATAAAACCCATGTTAAATTTTAGCCTAACAGATGCAAACACGCTGATGGATCATCGTGGTCTCTGAACCGGGTTGCTTCTGGAGCCAGGCTGACCTCTGTTCTCTTTGGTTAGTGAATCTAAGAATTCTGCCTCTCTGATTCTAAGTGTGTGTGTTAGTTTCCCAGGGCTGCCATAATAAACTATCACAAACTGGGTGGCTGAGAACCACAGGAATGTACTTTCTCCAGTTCTGGAGGCTATACACCCCAAACCAACGTTGGTTCCTTGTGGAGGCCCCGCGGGAGAGTCTGTTCCCTGCCTCCCTCCTCTTTTCCGGTCCTTGCCGACAATCCTCCGTGTTCCCTGAATTGCAGCTGCATTAATTACTTCAATCTCTGCCTGCCTGAGGGTTTCCCTGTGTGTCTCTGCATCTTTTTTCACAAAGACAGCTGTGACTGGATTCCAGGTCCACTCATCTCCAGAATGACTTTTTTTAACTTGATGACATCTGCAAAGACCACATTTCCAAATAAGGTCGCATTCACAAGCACCAGGGTTAGGGCTTCAGCCTATCTTTTTAGGGGACACAAGTCAACCCACAACATGTGCCTGGATTCTAGAAATTTTCAGTAGTAAAACGCTTGTCTAATTCTCCCCTCTTTCTTTTTCTAACAGAGGCAGTCAAAGTGAGGGATAAGGTGATCAATGCTATTTTTGAATCTTAAATGAATTCTATTTTTCTGCAAACAAGTAATTAGAGAAACTTATACTAGGAATTAATTTGCACTGTTTTCTTTTCTTTAGAAGGAACAAATGGCTATTTTGACTGTTATGTTGAAACTTTAATTTTTCATATTAACAGATAATCAGACTGATAACTCACTTATAAATTTAATAGCTCACTTGTAAATTTAAATGTACCTGCATACATGGATACATAAAACATAGGTATATTTATACATCCACAATCGGGCCAAAATTATTGATGTGTGCATTATTAAAAGTATGTAGCAAACAAACTGTATGTCTTCATTAACACTACAATATTTATTTCATTTATAATTCCATGCATTGTCTCTCCAAAGAATTGGCCAAGGTAATTGCTATTTTTCATTTTGCAATGCAAAAAGCAAAGACATACAGTGTAATATTATATACTGCTTTTCACCATTTTTCAGGAAGCATGTCCTCTTAAAAGAATCATTCTGAGAATTCCAAGACTTAAAAACAACAGAATGACAGTGGACTATAAATAATGACAAAATTTTAAAGCTATGATCCATAAAATACTTCAAAAGGATTGAGCTAGAGCAGAGGCAATGGCCTGCCCGAAGTAAAAAGAAGAAAATGTTACTTCTCCTTTGGACTGTTGTCTGAAGTGTTGTATTTAAGTCGAGCTTCTGCTTTAACACTGTATCCACTGTTTACTCTCCTGAACCTTTCTAAATGGCTATGGTAAACAGGCAGAAAGAAAGTGTCTATTCTTGCTTGAGTTCACAGTGATGTATCGTTACTTTATGTCTTTACTTTTAATTAGAATTTTTAAAAACTAATATTTGGTTATCTTGTAAAACTATTTTTAAATGTCTGATATAGTTATGCCATTATTTTTTCTATCTAAATAATGAACAAAAAGTCATCCTTAATCTTGCTCTACTAACTGTAACAAAATAAAAATCTAATATTAATTACAATAACAAAACATCAACAACTGTAGGGAATTTATTTAGTGCTTATTAGGTGCCAAGATGTATATGCTAAGTGCTTTGCATAAATTATTTCATTTATTCTATTAATATTTGTAAAAGGGTAATATTATAAAAACCCTTTGAAGAAGATATTAACTCTACTTTACAAATGAACTGCAGAAGACAGCACTTTCTCGTCTTTTGAGTTGAAAAACAGGATCTTGAAATTCTTAGGCGAGACAGTCATCTTGAACAGTCTTTTTAATCTTCAAGTGTCCTGTTTTTTGAAGGTCAAAAGCCCGGCCCCTGAAAATTGGCCATGAACAAGGAAAGAGGAAAAGCTGAAACGCCGCCTTAGACCGTGCTGTGCTCAAAGTAAATAGACCAGAGGAGGGGATCTCAGAGGTTAAATGACGGAGTCCCGGTGGTAACAGCGGAGACCTCAGAAGGGACCAAGGGCAGAAGAGTGTCCTTCTCAGGGTGCGTTCTGGGAAACAGGAAGCTCAGAAGTGGTGTGGCAATGGGAGAGTGGAAACAGCTTCACAGACTGTCTTGGGAAAGCCCCCACAATGGCTCCTAGGACCTGAGGTACAGAAGATTCATGAAGCAGGATTACAGAACTTCCCACACAGTCCCCTCAGGGACGCGGGAGGGTGAAGAGAGGGCGAGAAGCCTGCAACAAAGGTGGAGCAATTCGTGCGCTGTGTGTTCGAAAGCGCTCGTCCCTGCCTGGAATTCCATGCATTTGGTCTTGAAATCTCAGCTCTCTGATGGGCTCCAGAGCAGTGAAGGGTTTTGTAGATGGTCCAGCTTTGTCAGTCTGTCTGTCTGGGACTGGTGTTCTCCTGAGAGCCTTGTCTCCTGCGTGCATGTGTAACTCTAGGATGTTTATGAATTGGTGGTGCGTTTTGAATTTTGTCAACATCCCTCCCTCCAACCCTCGGCGGCCCCTGACCTCAGTGTTTCAGCCCTAGCCCCCTGAGTATGACGGCAGATGCCTCCACTTCTCAGCGCTCTAGCCACCTTTCCCAGAGGTGGGCATTTTCAGGACTAAGGGAAACCTCGCTGCAGGTTCGGTTTTCTGGAATTCAAGCTTGTCGTTCAGGTTGGTCAGGTAAGACTTTACTACCTTCTGAGTTATCTTCAAACAGATTTTTAAAACACAATCTATCTAATCCTTCTAGTTTTTTCAGTGGAAGATTTCATCCAAATTACTCAGTCCATCATGACTGGAAACAGATCTCTTCTTTTATATTTTTAATATAAATGTTGCTGTTTTATGGGTTTCTGTTACAGATACACATGGATTTAGGAATCAGTTCCTACATATGGTGTTGAGACTTCCGGTCTAAAAATGTGTCCTTTTTTCCTTCTTTTTTTTGGTGAGGAAGATTGGCCCTGAGCTAACATCTGTGCCAATCGTCCTCTATTTTGTATGTGGGATGCTGCTACAGCATGGCTTGATGAGCAAGTGGTGTGTAAGCTCTGCACCCAGGATCCAAACCTGAGAATCCCAGGCCACTGAAGCGGAGCACACAAACTTAACCTCTACACCACTGCCCTGGCCCCAAAATGTGTCTTTTTTAAAAAAATATTTTTTCAGCGAGTGAGACATGAGGGCCATGCATTGTCAGGATAGCTCATTGACACCTCAGGTAAATTCAACTGGTGTGCATCACAAGAGAGGTACCCCTCTTTCTTCAACTTTCCAGAGTTATTATAATGGAAGTGGGTGTGAAATCAATGTATAAATTTCTAATTGATGTCTAGATGTGATACCTTTAGGAGGGAGCTAAATGACACAGCTAAAGCATCTGCATGATTGTAGTGACCTTCACCATTTGATCAATACCCCATGTAACCGACAGTAAAGATTAGAGGTGAAGGAGCGGGCCTGGCATGGTAGAAACAACCTATAAATGGCACTTAGATGCTCAGAATAAATTTGGGAAAACGTTAGCTTACATATTTGTGTGGAGCATTCTTCATGTGATAACCTACACCTGCTACAAACCGACTGCCTGCTGCAAAGGAAAAAATAACCTCTCCTCGCGGCTGACGAATTGAAGTATCTGTCACCCGTGAAAAGGAAGTTGAGTTCATGTTTTATTCCTTATTCTATAAGTCGCCCAATCTAAGATCCTTACATTTTAACTACATTTAATATTTTAATGGTATTCAAAAACTTTACGGCCACACTTTATATACCTCCCAGCCAGCAAAGAAAGTAAAACTTTGAAGACCCAAATAGTGTCATATTCAAATCGAAGAATGACAAAGTAAAGAAAAACATGTCTGAATTTTAAAGTCAATAGCAATAAAATTTAGGGAGAGTTATTGTTTATTTTTCTCGTTATGCAAGATATGATTTTAACCCCAAAATGGTTTTCTTTTAAAAGGGGTTCCTTTGAAATACCTCAGCTGAACAGACTTCATGAAGCTAAAAAGTGGTCTTTATTAGGGCTGCATGGAGTGGACAGGGAGGATGAAATATCCCGCCCTATTTAGGGCTTCGTGGTGGCCAGACGGAGGTGAAGCTGTTGAAAAATCCACTTGGACGAGTAAAGACTTGGAGGCAGGACCTGAAGTGACCCCGACTTGCTGAAGGAGAGAGAGTCACGTAAGCTCCAGTTCCAACTCGGAATACCCCAAAAAGGAATCTTAATGCCTTTACTAGAAAAATAGGAGCACGAAACCTGTGGAAAACCCACCTAAAAAGGTAACACCAAACCAGAAACTGCAGGAGAATTGCCCCCTAAATTATTTAATTCCCCCACAGGGCTAAAGAAGTCCGATGACAACGCTAAACCCCCACAAAGTTCTCCTCTCCAGGGGACTCCAGCCTCAAAGACAAAGCATGTCCTTCCATCACAGCGTCAAGAACTCTCCTGCCGAAGCCGCCTCCTTGTTGCTGTGTCTCTGTTCTTCCCCGGGTTTGCCTTCTCTCATTTTTCTCTCCTCTGTTCTCCCATTGCTGCAGACCACGGAGGAATGTTACTTCTTGAACTGAGGGGAAAGTACACATGTATGTCATCTGGTCACAGATTGATTTATGGCAAAGACCCTTTCCCCAGTGGCCATGGAGGCAGCGGGGTCCAGGTGGGAATCTTTCCCGCTCTCCGAGTATTCTACGAGAGCAGTCCCAACTTCCACGTCAAAATGCCGTGTGCACCAGAGGGCTCAGCTCTGACACCCCCACATGCAGAAGGTAAGATGCACTCAGCAGAAGGGATTTTTAAAGCTATTTTCGGAAGAGACTAAAATCCAAAGTTTGGAATATATTAAGTGCACACCAGCCTTTGGAGTACGGGAGTGTTACTCTGTGGGGCCATCCTGTGCTCATTAGAAAACAATGCATATTCATCACTGTGTGCTTATACGATATGAATTAGGCAACACAGAAGGTGCGTCTGGAAAAGCAGCCCGCAGGCTGAGAAATTCTGCTATGAGTAAATGAATTTGAGATAGCTTTTCCTCATTTAGAAGTATTAAATATTTGAAAGAAAATTTTCCAAACACTAAATGTGTCTCTTCTTACTATTTGCTTAGAATCAGGAACCTGATTGGGACTGTAAAACTAGGATCCCTTAGAAGCGGATTATCAAAAGCTATAGGTGTTAGATTTTTCTCAAAACAATTATAAATATATCACAAAATGTGCTTTTGGACATGGTGTGATTACAGGTAAATAGCACATTTGATCAAATAATATTTATTTTGGAGCTACTGTTCAATTTTTTTTAATGTAGTAAATTAGGAAACATACACAATTTATGGACTACTGAGTTTGGACAAGAGTGCAAAAAAGTCCTCATGGGAGCACACAGAAGTGAATAATTAATTTTGTCTGCAGATGTGTGTAGTTCAGTGAAGGCTTCGGTGGCTCAGGTAATTCACTGGGTTTTGGATACAGACACGAATCACCCAGGTAATTTTCATGCTCGGTTTCATAGGCCAACTGCATAGTCCCTTCATTTTTTTAGATTAGGATGGTATTGAGTAAAATGCAAATGGGCATGGTTTATCTTTGGTGACTATTGCCAGTGGTAGATAACGGTTGAAAGTAAGAATTGTAGGAATATCACGGACAGTGATCTCATGGCAAAGTTTTGGAAAGAACTGTTAATGGATTCACAAGAGATTAAGTTGGAATAAATGTGTTTTAGGAAAATTGACTTGGAAGTAGTATGCTACGACAGACTTAAGTCCTGAGAGCTGGAGGGAAAGCCGTTCCATGGCTGCTGAGCTTTCCCAGGTCTGGAGTGGCCTGAGTCAGATGTGGTGGCAGGAACATAAGGGGAGAAGGGACTGGAAGGGTGGAGGCTGTGCTCCCCGAGGGGGTGCGTGTGAGTGGGGTGGGAGTTTCGTGGAGGATGGAGGAAGGCAGGAGTGCGGATGAGTGGCCGGTCAGGTTACAATTTACAGAAACTGAAATCCAGAGAAGGATCATCTTTGAGCAGAGAAATAATACTTGGTTTATTTATTTATTTTTTTTGACCTCATGCCATCTTTTATAGTAAAACATACCTTTTGTAGGTTCCTGACAGGGACACTAGCTTCTTTTTCCTTTCTGGTAACTGAGTGAAATCCCAATAGGTCTTACTTACTGTCTTAGTCTCCTTGTTGATGCCAACCTTCCCTAAAGTAATTTGAATAATAATTGCAAACCAATGTATTTATTGTACTACATATTTATATGATGGATTACAGCCTGATCATTTTTATACAAAAAACTTGTATTGATTAGTAAGAATGCTGTTCAAACATATTCTGGGTTATCTGTTAAATCTACTCAAAAAATAGAGATTTTTGTCCACCGATGGCAATAGCTGCTTGTAAATGCAGGTGGAGGGTTGTCTGAAATATCTGCTCTCTGGATTCAGGACGAAGCCTTCACTGGTCCTCTTGCAGGGGAAGCAGAGAACTGAGTTTTAAAAAATGGAGGTAGTGGTGAATGGAATGCCAACCAGTTAGTCTCTCACAGGGTTTTTTGCTAATGAAAGTCAGAAAAGCATGTATAAATTACATGTCTGTTTCCAGTTGCAGAGAATAAGTACAACAAATTTATAAAGCTGTCTGCTACATGTATTCACTTTTGATTAGCTGACGAGCAAACTAAAGAACAGACCAAGATGGCTTTGTTTAATTTAAGAACAGTGATGTATTCATGGCATTGCTTATAATTCAGGATAAGATGCTAATGTGGCATAATTTAAATAGTGTATCCAAATGCAAACACATATAATGAAAAAAGTGTTTGTATTTGTCAAAAATTGTTAATACAGGGTGTTAAATCAAATAGGAAGAAATGGCATTGCAGGAAATTGAGATTACAGAGATTGTGGAGAGCAGCACATCCATACTTATTTTGCTGTGACAAAGGCAAATTATGCAAATGGGGGTGAGCTTTCAAACTCCTGACTCCTTCATTTTATTGCCCGAGGTTGTTAAATAAACCATGTTGTATAGTATATGCTCACGCATGTGACACAACTCTGAGTCATTTACGGAAACAATAGAGAAATAAAACACTCTTTAATTACAAAATACCCCTTGAGAAGCCATTTATGAGTTCTTTTGATAACCTTTTTCCTATTTGAATAGCCCATACTTTAAAGATATTTTTCCTTATTCTTAATGCAAGTCTCATACTTTCTCTCCTATTATTCAGTTCAGTGTGGGACAGTGAACAGTTGGTAAGCTTGTGTTACATCATAGACTATGTGATATTTGAAATGAGTAGAAGCTCTCTGCTCTGTTGCACTCAAACCTGCATACCTCTGATTTTCGCATCTCTTCCCCTATTCTCACAATGTTCATTTTCCAGCCCTTTCATAAAATCACAGAAGCAAGCTCTACCCTGTTCGCCTAAGGCCTAACGTTGTTTGCTAGAGGCCATGAGAACTAAATATGACAATAAGCAAAAACGACGTCCTTAGGAGAGAGGAAAATAACTTGCCTAGATTCTTGACATAATTAACTCAAACCAGATTCTGCTTCAGTCCTCACACTGTTTTCTCTCCATTAGAGGGAGTCACTTCTCAGGATCCAGACCCGTCCTGTCTCTAAGGCTGTCCCCGGGGCACAAGAAATCCAGAGTAAGGAATTCTCCCTTCATTTCAAACTCCAGAAACTGATATTTTCCTTATTTATTTGGTAACGGCTGCTCATCACTTTCTCTAATTTGAGCTCATCTTCTAGGTCAACTCCTGAGATCCCCTCCTGTGAAAGTCTTAGAAATTAAATGTGTCAGAGTGCTGGTCAGGGCCCACTTTGAGGGCCTCCATGGGAGTGTGTGTGCTTGTGTGAATAAGACTTGCTCTTGGGTTGATACTCTATAATTTGCAGTAGACAGATTTTGAAAGTCTCTACAGAAATAACATTTGGATGAAGAATGAGAAGAATAAAGGAAATATTCTTCTATTTTAACCTAGTTTTACTGACTATGCCAGAATTTTGACTCTAGTAGAAGTGGAGTTTGAGAGAGTTTTCTGACTTGCATAGAGATATAATACCTAGAATGTGTTAAATTGGACTTCATGAAAGAAAAAGAAGTTATCAAGAAAGACTGAACTTATATCTTCTATAATTAGGATTATATATAGTTTATTTTACCTGTATGTATATCAAAAAGTTATCCATCTAAAGTTTATCAAAAAATTATCCATCTAAAGCTTATAAGTTATATCAAAGTAGCTGTCCCCAGATTTACGTCTTCACGCGCCTGGCCTTCTCTCTTTATCAGTACGGCTGAAGGACTGCTGTCTGTTGTGGCCCCAGACATCTTCCCATGGTGTGTCTCACCATGTTCCGCTCATTTGGTCTGGCCTGTGCAAACCTATCTGTTTTCAATTTCAGAGTACTTATTTTCAGTCCCTATCCTGCATTCTATAAATAGTTTAGAAAACTTTAAGCAATTTATTTCTACGGAAGCATTGTGTTTCCTTCTGATATGCAAAATGCTGTCTGTGGCTGTGGATTCTTGGAATTTCCTGTCTTCTTAACCTCAGAAGACTCTTCTAGTATCTTCTGTGGGGTTAAGCCTTTGGGAAAGACTGTTTACTTGGACTAAGAAATAGAAAATGTATTTATGATCTGAACAAAACCATAACACATACTCACGAGTAAGCAATAGAGAAGTGAGAATTGTTAGAGTAAAACCATGTTATGTCCGACGTTGTTGATGCACAAAAGATCTGAGGCCATTTGCACTGTGCTTTGGACTCCACAGTTCATTAATGGGCAAGGTGAACATGGCAGCAGGAGAGATCCTACTGAACATTGCTGCCTTTGTACTTGTATTTGAAAGTGCCTGTTAATCTCACTCTTACAAGCATATTAGAATTCTAAATCTGATTGTTCACCTTTCAATCATGTAAAGCAAAATTGGCCACAGAATGGTCTCAGTTCATCGTTAATCAGAGCTAATATTTACCGGGTATTTGATGCATCCCACACACTCCTCAGAATATCAGTCTTTTGTTAGCTCATTTAATCTTCAAAAATATTTGCAGCTGATGCCATTATTATCTCTATTGCCTCATAGGGTTGTTTTGGGAATTAACAGATTATCTTTGAAAGATAGTACAGGATTTGGGCTACAGTAAACCCTCAAATGTTTGGATTTTGTTATAATATTGTTACAATTATTACTAAAATGATCTTAAAAATAAAATCTATAAATAGAAACCAGAAACTGACTATCCTTAAACAACTATCTGAAAGGTATTTTGAAAAGGTAGAGATGTAAACTAGGGATAGATAGGAAACACCCTCAATTTGATAAGGAACTTCTACAAAAACATCTAGAACCTCCTGGAACTAATAAGTGATTATAGCAAAGTTGCAAGATACAAGGTTAATATACAGAAGCCAGTCACTTTTCTATATATTAGGAAAAAAAAGTGGAATTCAAAGTTTTAAATGTACTATCATTTATATTACCACCTCCAACTTTGAAATGTTTAGGTACAAATCTAACACAATGAATATAAGGTTTATACGAGGGAAACTATAAAACTCTGATGAAGGAAATAAAAGAAAAACCAAGTAAATGGAAAGATATTCCATGTTCATGGATAGGAAGGCTCAATATTGTCAAGATGTCAGTTCTTCCCATTTTCATCTATATATTCAATGTAATCTCAATCAAAATTCCAGTAAGTTATTTTGTGGCTATCAAGTTAATTAGAAGATTTTTATGGAGAAGCAAAAGACTCAGAATAGGCAACCCAATATTGAAGGAGAAGAACAAATTTGATAGATCCATGCTACCTGACTTCAAAACTTGCCATAAAGCTACAGTAAACAAGACAGTGAGGTATTGGTGAAAGAAAAGACAAAAAGATTAATGAAACAGAATAGAGAGCCCAGAAATAGACCCATGTAAACATAGTCAACTGATCTTTGACAAAGAAGCAAAGGCAAGACAATGGAGCAAAGATCGTCTTTTCAAGAAATGGTGCTGGAAGAACCGGACATCCACATGTTAAAAGAAAAGAATCTAGATACATACCTTATACCCTTTACAAAAATTTACTCGAAGTGGATCACAGACTTAAATGTCAAATCAAAAGTGTAAAACCCCTGGAAGATAACATAGGAGAAAACCTGGATGGCTTTGGCTATGGAGACGATTTTTTAGATGCAATACCAAACACGTGATCCAAGAAAGAAAAAATTGATCAGCTGGACTTCACTAAAATTAAAAACTTCTGCTCTGTGAAAGACAATGTCAAGAGAATGAGAAGAAAAGCCAGGCACTGGGAGAAAACATTTGCAGAAGACACATCTGATAATGGACTGTTATACAAAATAGAAAGAAGCTATTTAAACTCAGCAGAAAGAAAACAAACAACCCAATTAAAAAATGGGCCAAAGACCTTAACAGACACCTCATGAAAGAGATATATGCATGGCAAATAAACATATGAAAAGATGCTCCACATCATATGTCATCAGGGAAATGCAAATTATAATAATGGGATATTCCTGCACTCTTATTAGAATGGCCAAAATCCAGAACACTGACAACACCACATGCTCATGAAGATGTGTACCAAGAGAATCTCGTTCATTGCTGGTGACAATGCGAAATGGTACAGCCACTTTGGAGGTTAGTTTGCCAGTTTCTTACAAAACTAAGCATTATCTTACCATAAAATTCAGCAGTCAAAGCCTTAGATATTAAATTAACTGATTTTAAAACTTTGTCCATAAAAAACTGCACAAAGATGTACATGCTCGCTTTATTCATATTTGCCCCAAACTGGAAGCAAGTGAGATGTCCTTCAGTAAGTGAATGGATAAACCATGTGTCCTATATTTATAGAACGCAATATTATACTGCAATAAAAATAAATGTATTAGCAATCCATGAAAAGACAGTGATGAATCTTAACTACATATTGATAAGTGAAATAAGCCAGCTGTATAAATTTGCTATATTATTTCCATTACAGAACATTCTGGAAAATGCAGAACTGTAGAGATGGTAAATAGATCAGTGGTCACCAACGGTTTGATGAGACAGGCAGTGGGGCTTAGGTGAGGCAGAGGGGAGTTTTTTATGGTGGTGAAAATTTCTGTGTGATAGCGTAATTATGATCCAACATGTTAAGCATTTCTCAAAAACTATACAACATAAAACTCTACAGAAGAAGAGTGAGCCTTAACATATGCAACATGTTTAAAAAATAATTTAGGAAGTCAGGGAATTCCAAAATGAAATGCTGAACATGACAAAAGAATCTAAAAATGTTACAAAATGTTTGAAATGACTTCACTTAACAGAGTGAGGTAATAAAGTGCTGATCTAAGAAATTTGGGAAATGAGTGGAGTCTGTAAGACTAAAAGGAAAAAGAACTGTACACAGGCACTGTGATTTGGTTGATAAAGTTGTTTCCCATGGGGTTACAGGTGAATAATTCTAAAGCCACTATATCACATATATGAATACTGGAAATGTATGTCTAAATGTGTATACAGGTGGATATATATATAGTGGAAATGAACAGTTAAGTACATGGTTGGTGGATGTAGAGAGCCAAGTTCATCACTGTTGGAGTAGGAGTTTACAGATAAGCAAAGGGCAGTGATGGCAATGATCCGTGTGGTAATGGATTAGAGTTGCAATCATCAGTACACACTCATGTTTAGCTCAATATTGATACAGATGGTTACACGTAGAAATATTTATAGGTATGAGTATATACCAGGTTAGTATACACGCACATATTTTGTTCCATCAGGTTAGAAGTCCAACAAGCGATGGAATACCAGTATCAATAAGCACACCTAGAACCCTTTTCTTGGTTTCTAATCCCATTCTCTAGTAAGAGAAACCATGGATTCTTGGAGAAATGGCTGTTTCCAGGACGGTGGCAGGAGGTATACAAGATGAGCCCAGAGTATCTTGTAGTGCTAGAAAGTAAGAAAGTGCTAAACAAACAAAACACTCCACATGCAATGGTGCTGGTATATCAAAGAGACAGAGAAGACCTAGCTGAGGTCCTCACCCTAATGACTCCCAGTGCCTCTCTGTCGATTTCTGTGACCACAGTAGCAAAGGGGCTTGCAGAGTATGGTCATCAGCTCCATGGCATCCTCCACACATTTGTCATCGGTGCCTTCTCAAGGTGGGAGCTCAGGAGAAAGTAGACGATGCTGAGCATATTCCGGTCCTGTTATCACTATGCTGTGGAGACGTCTCCGTATTTCTGACAAAGGAGATGCGCGTCGCTTTCTTTCATCCCCAATGCTGACGGTCCTCCACTTGCATAGTCTTTTTTTCTCATGTGATTCTTCTAGGCAATGTTTTTGATGCACATGGTCCTCTCACTGTGCATCCCGCCTGCATGAGGGAAAGTCTTTAGACATGTACTTGTCTTCTTGTTTGCCTTGAAGTTAGCTGGGGTTTGGACATGGGAAAAGTAACTGTACATGGATTAAAATGTAGATTCTAGTATGCACACAAGAGTTTTATTGTAACTTTTGAGTACCTAAGTAGAAAGAAAAACTATACATACAAATATTTAGAAAAGTTAATGGAAAGAAATGATTTTATCACTCCTGATATACTTTCACTATATTCAAGAATATAGTGATGAAGATGGGTACCATGTCATAAAGCTTAATTTATTTTAGCTCAAATCTTTCATTCCATAAATATCTGGACTTACATGGGCGGGGGGGGTCTAAATTTAAGCTTCACCCACACCACTGGGTAGAACTAATGTTACATCTCTAAGATAGTTTATGATTTGAACGGTAGATAATATAGTGGGGAGAAGAAAGGCAACAGATTCAGAACAATGTGGCGTACAATTCCAGGTCAAATTGTTCCGATCTTAGGCAAGGAGGATACTTACTGTCACTGAAGGTATAATTTACACAAACTTGAGAAGATAATAACATATAAAAAACAACTATGTCATAACTCGCTGTGTATATGTTTTTTGATACTTTCACTTATTAATTAATTTGAAATATTAAAGCACTAGTTTGCAAACATCTATTGAGTGTGTGCCATTGTGATAAATAATAATATGGTTTTGGAAACCAATGAAGATTAAAGATGGGAAATGATCATTAGTTTCTCTAATCTTACTTGAAATCTTATCTAGGAACAGTAAAATTTCAGGACAAATAAAAAACAAGATTCTGGCAATTTCGTAAGATAAAAGTTTTTTATGGTAAGAAAGCTTACTTATGCTGAGTAAATATACAAACCAATAAATGTTTAGCTTCATTCTCCGCCACATTCATCATAAATCTCTTGGGAATTAAAACAACATTCAGAGGTTTGTTTTAGGAAAATTTAAGATTGTGAATACATAAACCCAACTTTTTTTTTTGAGGAAGATTAGCCCTGAGTTAACTACTGCCAGTCCTCCTCTTTTTTGCTGAGGAAGCCTGGTCCTGAGCTAACATCCATGCCCATCTTCCTCTGCTTTATACTTGGGACGCCTACCACAGCATGGCGTGCCAAGCAGTGCCATGTCCGCACCCGGGATCTGAACCAGCAAACCCCAGGCGCCGAGAAGCAGAACGTGCGCACTTAACCTCTGCACCTCGGGGCCGGCCCCCAACCCCAACTCTTCATATTTTTAAACTAGTAAAATACAATGCAAGGTTTTTTCCCTGAATGTATAAGTGGAAAAGTGTATACCTACAAATATTGAGGAAAAAAATTTACGGGCCTGCCCAGTGGCATAGTGGTTAAGTTCACGCACTCCACTTTGGTGGCCCAGGGTTCATGGGCTTGGTTCCTGGGCACAGACCTATGCACCACTCATTAAGCCATTTTGTGGCAGGCATCCCACATATAAAGTAGAGGAAGATGGACAAAGATGTTAGCTCAGGGCAACTCTTCCTCAGCAAAAACAGGAAGAATGACTGTGGATGTTAGCTCAGGGCTAAACTTCCTCAAAAAAATAAAAAGTTAATCTAAAGAAATAATTTTTATGTAATAACCTGAAATGTTTTCACTATATTCAGGAATATTGTAGTGAAGATGGGTACAATGACATAAAACACTATTTACTTTAGCTCAATTCTTTCATTGCATAACTATCTGGAATTACATGTGTCTAAATCTAAGCTTCACTCAAAACATTTGGTAGAACTAATGTTATATCTCTAAGATCATTTATGATTTGAAAAATAGCAATTGTTTTTGTAACATCAAATATTCTTATATTAGGGAAATGAAAGCTGACGTTTTGTTTGTTGAGCTTTGAGATGTTGAATTGAGTTGCTGAAGATATTTTTAGGTTATTATTGAATACAACAATTGGATGCTTAATAGATACAAAGAGACTTGTACAGTGTGGTAATACCAGTCTTAATTAAAATAGATGGTAGGAAGGAAAAGCTGCTGACTGGCCAAATAACAAGCTGCCTATAGGCAGGTTAAAATCAGAAATTTTCAGATTGCTATGCAAAATTACTACACCTGGCAGAGAACTTGAAGCAACTGGCTCAGGCCTTTCTTAGAGCAGATGCACCAAGATTTTTAATGAATCCGTATTTCATATTATGTGTATATATTTATACCTATGTAATTTTTAAAAACGTATTGAGATTGCAAAATGCTTTGAAAAGTACTTGGCACAGATAAAATATTATGCCAGTGTTTACTAAATGACTGCGTGCACAAATGAATGAATTCCACTTGATAATGTCTCAGTTCCACTTAATAATGTCTCAACAAGACCAGGAGTTGCTCAGTGACAGTTACATAGAGTAAAAGGCATATTGGCTTCCCAGGCAAGTCTAACGCTCATGAATAAATGTGATTAGATGTTAAGAGATATCAGTCATTTTGATACACTCATAGTCTGTGCTCAGATACCTAGAGGACCAAAATGGAAATCTTCACAGAACCATAAAGCATCTCCTAATTAACCGATATGAGTAATGCCATCTTTAAGGAGAAGAGTAAAAACAACATCATTTTGCAAACATTAGAAATAATTGCTTTATGATCAAAGGAAATTCTTCAGTGTTTAAGACAATTCTTCTATAACGGTATTAACGTTGAAATATGTTCTAAGAATATTGGAAAACGTTTTCAAACTGTACCGTAAAGTTCACTCTAACACTCCACTTACTCACTTTATCCTGAGTTTTGTGTTTGTTGAGTGTACCTTTAAGTTTCTTGGCGATGTCTGAGCTTGAGTTCATCCCTCCGTAAACGTGTGTTGAGTGCTCTAGAATCTAAATTCTTTTCAGGCATTCACCAGTATTTATTTCCAAAGGGAAACTTTTTGCTTCTTAAAAAACAAATCCATGTTCCGAAGTCACCTGTGGTTTCAGTGATGGCTGGGTGCAGGGCTCCTGGGGGCCGTGATGGTCTAGATTGTAGAGAGAGCTACAGGTAGTGAGAGGGTTGTGTGAACAAGCTTCTACCCCACAGGCTGAAGAGAGATTGGAGGCGTGAATCTCCTTGGCGGTGGGCCTGAGCTGACCACACCATCATATCAGAAATGATCGCTCGAGGCAGTTCCGTGAGGACAGCTGGTGGCCTTATCTCGGTGTGCTACTCCTCCTGTGGAGCCCTGGTGTGCGCAGCCCTACGGAAACCCCACGGACCAGGGTGGGAAGTGGGCAGATGGCAGCAGGACAATTCAACTTATGTCACCAAATAAGTGGGAGTAGATGGAGGGCAACACATTCTCAAATGCCCATGGAATATATATTATCTTTTTCGTATTAATAAAATTTCGACAATAGAAGAAAAACATAGATTTACTTAAAATAAATCTTTAGAGTCAGTGAATGGTAACAGATAAAGCACAGGTGTTGTAAAGCCTAGACAGTATCGGCTCTGGCACTCCTTAACCATTAAAAATGTCGCTTAAATCTGTGAGTTATCTGCTCTTGTATGTCAAAGAGGGCCTTTAAATTCATTGCCTTTCATTAAATGTCTTTGAGGAAAAGGCCAGGGATAGATAGATAGATGATTGATGATGGATAGGTAGACAATAGACAGTAGATGATTGCTATCCATAGAGGATAGATATATAGATATAGATGATAGATGTAGATGATTGATAGATTTAGATGACTGATAGATAATAGACACAGATAGGTAAATAGGTACGATAGATGATAGAGGCAATAGATAGAAGACAGATATCAATAGATAAGTCAGATAGACATGATAGAGAGAAGATATTTTAAATGGAAATTTGCAGAATTAAATTACTAATATGGACACACATGATTATTTTCATTACACATCGCTGAATATGACATTTCCCAGTTACCCTGGAAATGCGATAAAGTGTGGATACTTTTGTCCTTATTTTCATTTTAGCGGAAAACTCGAATTCACTAGGGAGCAGTAAGCTGTATTCCTTTACCTTCTTTGATGCTTTGTTCATTTAACATGAAGTTATTCAGCAAATAATTTTTCTTAAATGTTTACATTATGATAAGTTAGAGGTATGTAAGATATAGATGCATGCAGACCAGGATGTAACAAAATGTTAGCTCTAATACTGAAAACTTAACAATCTTGGATAAGAAAAAGGAAAAATATTTACTGCCTATAACTGCCGAATATCACTATGGTATTCAATGATATTTAATAAAAATTACCAAAGAAAAATTTATTATCTAAAATAGCATATTTTCCAACTGCCTGTCCCAAATCCCCAATTTCTAGAGTATGCAGAGTGGATTTTGTTAACATTAGACGTTATTTTTTTCAGTTTTTATAATTTAGGCAGAAGTCTAGAAAGAGTTTAACAAACAATAATATAAAACTTGAGGGAAAAATCTCCTGCTCCTCTTTATGTGTGTGTGGGAGGAGTGAGAATTATACGTGAAGTATACAGAATATTCTGTACAGTATTTTTGTGGAAGAATCTGTAATTGATATTGGAGGAGTCCTTTTCCAGATAAAGCGCCTATGTACTCACCTAATTAGAAGGAGTTTCCACATAACTTCTGAGTGCTGGAAAGCAACAGCTTTGATTTACTCAGGGTGGGGAGGAGGGAATCAATGTTAAGCAATTGTGAATATTTGTTACTTAACTCAGAACGAAATAAAAACAAGAGTAGAAAAATAGTAATAATTTGCTTAAAAATCACACTTTAAAAATTTCTATTTTAGAATTTTCACATCAAGAAATTGACTTTGATGGTTCGCTCAGCATAGAAGTTGACCATGGACTTGTTGCGGGTGAAAAAGGATGATGTCTGAAGTCAGCAAATGTTGCTTATAGATTTCAGTAAGGAAGCTGAGTGGTTTTTTTTGCATTAGAAGAGCTAATTTTCATTACGCAAGTCTCCCAATAGCCAGCTAAGCCTCTTAATGAAGAGAATTACTGCTGCTATACTAGCATATTCTTGGCCAATATCTAAGTGTCATAAGGTACTTGAACTGCCAAAAGGAAACCATGACCCAAGTCTGCTTAGTGTATCCATTCAGTTGAAAACAAAATATGTATTCACTGAAATACAGCATGCAGCACTGGCATTCTCATTAGTTTAAACTTGTAGATTCCAGTAATTCCTTTGAGCCACTGTGAATCTCATATTCATCCTTGAGATACATAAGAAAATAAGACAAGTCATGTTCAACACTTGCAAGAAGTCAATCATAAATATCTTCCTTTTTTGTGGATCTCGTGTCAAAGACGGACATTAATTTTGTCACCTGGCGGAGCCAAGTGTTTTATTTTTCCCCCAGTTTCCTAGTCCACTTGCAAATGAAGGCGGTGGAGCTATGCATAATGTGGATGTAATACTTTTTATCATATTTCATAGTAGCACAGACCTGCCTTTCTCTCATTCCTAGTTTTCTGTGTCCTTTGCAGTTTCTCAAAGGAGAATTTCAGCTCTTAATTAATTCTTCTTGCATTACAACAGAGTTCCTCTTCACACCAGAGGTTATTTTAGAAAATTCTGTGAAGTGAATAGCATTCCATTAATTCTCTTAGCGAAGGAAGTTCTTTCAAGGGAAACAAACTTAATTGCTATTCAAAATTATTCATGATTTTAAAATGTTTGCTTTCTTTTTTCAAGTGTTCACTTTTCTGTGGGTGACAGGTTTTTATTCCAGTCTATCTTGTAAGGTTATCTGTACAGCAAACATTCTTGGAAGATAGCCATAGCATCTCCCTCCCAGGAAGAGGGTAGGTTTGTTTCATGACCAGGATAATAAAGATTACGTCTCCAAGGCGAAGTCTGGGCAGACATGTTAGCAGCCTGATTTAAAATACGGGAGTTCTCTACACTCGGGCTTCTTCATTTGCATCCCCCTGGGCCCACCTTCACATCACCCCCACGGCCCTTGGGGAACAAGAGGCACCTTTGCAGACTTGAAGCCTTTGTTGACGACCGTGCCATGAGTAATAAAGTCCTTGACTCTGAGCCAGGCGTCCTGTGTCTCCTGCCAGCATCTATAAAAGTGCGACCATTTGAACTGTTAGCTTGCAAGCGGGGAAAAACATCTCAGAACTCTCACAATTCTTAATAAAAGATAAGATAAATTTACACCCTGAATTCCCAAACTGAAAACAAGGAATCATCCTTTGCTATGCAGTTGAAATTGTAATCAATCTATCCCCAGGTTGGGTTTTTTTCTGCACTGTCCCTCAGATATTAGAACCACCTCGGAAGAGGATCATGATGTTTTCTTAGGTTTGTTCCAGGAGCGGGAGGAGAAGGATTCGAATGCCGTCAGTATAGAAAGAGTCAATGGATAATTTATTAGATTAGTTTGAGTCTTTTATCTCAGGTATATAACAAGCTATAAAACAAAATTTGGATCCATAATAAGGCAAATGCATTTATTTATTGACTGGATCCCTCCAGAATCTGACATGGAAGCGCCTGGTAGGTTGGTGAGGCAGGTCCGTTTGAGTATCTGCGTTATTGGCATGATGGAAGTGCTCACTGAATGGAAACTGTGAAAACCTATGCAATTAAAGAGCAGAAAGCTGGGCAAACCATTCTCAGTAAGTGGTCATCAGAGCAGAGTAACTGGAGAGGCTGTGTTTTATCTCAGCTGTTGGAAGAGCAGAGCGAGGAGAGCAGCAATGCAGACTGCATGGTTCGTTGCGACTAACTGACATTTAGGAGCTACCTAAACACTTAAATACTTCATTCTTTTCTTGTCAAAGCTGATAATTGAGACTCAGTGGGATGATTCTCCCAAAGCACCGTGACCTGAAACAGGGCCTGAGGCTGATGTGCTGCTCCAAACTCCAGTTCAGATTCCCTTTTTCATCTCATTTTTATGGAAGACGACAATAATTGCAACCGTGAAGCTCTCTTGTTTGTTAATAGCAACAGTAACAACACCATAAAGCACCCTAGTGTCCTGGGGCAGAGGTGACAGCAAATTTACAGTGCACTTGTTCAACTGATATTAATATTTCTCGAGTAAATGATTGAAGCTAAAGATGGGTGTTTAATCCGTGTTTGGTTTAATCACAGTTCAATCACTTATTATTGTATTAAGACTGGACTTCCCAAGCATAGGGACCTCACCCTGCTGTTGCGGCTTTGACGTGACGGCCTCCTCTGCTGAACTTGGAAAGTGATATTTATTGTTGACCTTAAAGTCATTACTTAAGTGATATTACTCACTCAAGGTTTTGTATGCTTTCTAAAACTCCATTGCGAAAGAGGAAAACATCAATAACAAAATGCAATGCCTGGTAATAAAATGTTTCATTTCATTGTGATGGGCCTTAGAAGAATTTCGTTAAAATCATCTCGTCTGCGGTGTTTCTTCAAAGGAAAAGTCCATCTTCGGTTTTAGTGTGATCTTTTTCCCAACATATTGCACATTGTTTATAAAATCTGGTCTTAAAACTAGAACTATATGTGTTTATTTTTTTTCTGGTTCCATCCAATTCTTTTCTAGTTTTGCTGTATAGAAAGCCAATGTATAGAAACTCCCATAATTTGGTTCCATGCTTGATATTTAGTGTGTAGGACACATATATAAAAGGACACCACATTAATCTTAGGTGTCCTTAGGAGGCTAAGGGATTTTTATGTATGTACAAATTGGCAAACGAAAGCATAAAAACATCTGTACTTTATCTCTATGTAAAGATTCATGATTGATGAGCAAGGCATGAGATGTTTTAGTCATACAAAGGAGAGAAAAAATAATTTTAAAAGAAATAGCACTGCTTATGCTTTTTGAATCTTTTTCAGAGTTCGCCCCAACCACATCTCCGGAAGAACAGTCTCTCTCAGTTGACCTGTTGTGTTTATATCAAATTTTCTTGGTATCAGAGTTTGTTTAAAATTATCTGTTTATAAAACCACCTTCTTCATTAAGCTGTGTGTTCCTCAAGAATAAAGAATTTGTCTTAACTGATTTATTTTCCTGTAAGACTCCAGCTCAGACTGCAATCTTTGTTTTCAGAGAATGTGTGCTGAATTAATGAAGGACTCTATAGAAGAGCTCGGTATTCAGAGGCTTCAATGAGTTATGTTATACATATTCACGTGGATTGTCCACGGGATTATAGAAACATTGAAGTTTTATGTCTTCATCTCCAAAGGAAGAGGCTTACAAGGGAGTGTATTCAAGACGCCGACCCTGAGAATATTTGCTGTTTCAAAATTTTTTTTCTCTCTCTTCTAGTAATTAAAAAAAATTGTTTGCAAGCCCCAAATTAAAACTGTTACTCCTTTTTTAATATCAACATTTAAAATAATACTATCAAATACAAGTTATAGTGCCAATCAAATTTAGCTCAATTTATGACCTTCAAATATCTAAAATCTCTCATTACAGAGACTTCTCATGTTAATGGCAGGCTTTTCCAAACCTCTCTGTGCAGATGAGAGAAGGCAAGAAAACACCTGAGAATTTGAGTTGCCTTCCACAATGCAAAAGGAGAATCATGTTATAAAAATAAAACAAACAGAACAAAAACCATATGGGAAAGCTATGCAAAGGTGGAACTATGACAGCCCCCAAGGAGAAATACAAACCCACCACACAACGTCAAAACCATGTTATGGAAACGAGCTTGGAAAGAATCTCTTCTTTCATCCAGGGTCAGTGCCACCATCTGTGCAAAATGCACAGTGGCATAGATGATTGGCAGCTGGAGATGAAGAAACAAGCCTCACAAGGTAGGCTGAGTCCGTATTGACATCGTAAGATGTGGCGGCGGGTCCGAGTGGACAATCTGGAGCTCGGTGTCAGTCAAAGCTGAATTCTGATCCCTGTCCGTCTACGTATTTGCCAGTGGACTCTGTGAGAGACGAGGTTCCTGGGAGCTTTCAGACTATAAATCTCTTTGCTGTGCATGGGTTATCCCAACTTTTAATTTACCCATTGCTTTGTAGGATGGTCAGTGATTTAGTATCAGATTGGGATAAACGCAAACAGATGAATCAGAAAATGTTATTTAAATAATAGAATAAAAAATGAAACTACAATTGGTAAATTTCTCTTTCTACCTACCTATTTTAGGTTTCAAGAATTCTCTCTTAAATAATTTCCAAAATCCAGCCTACATACAGAAAAATCTGTACAATGTAACAATAAATACTCTAATGGAAAATGATACTGTGTGGCTACTCAAAGACTATGTTAGATCCTGAAAGCATCATCGCAGAGCTAATAAAAATTAGGATAAAAACGTGCTATGAACAAACAATAATGTATTTTATTCATTCCTTTTTCTGTTCATTCATCAAACATTTACTGAAATCCTTCTATAGTCCTTTAAGAGCTAGTGTTTTGGAGGAAAAAAATACACCTACTATAAAGATCTAAGCTTGAAACTAATGAAAATAAACAGCAATAATAGAAAGTTAACAATTGGGTTATTACAAAGCAGAACATCAATGGAAGCTCTAAAGTTACAAAAATGGTATAGGTTGACAGACTCCTTAAATGATGCAGTTCCAAGACACAATTTTATGCAAACAGCTTTCTCTAACAGACATATGGACATTTCTTTTCAGAACCATTTTCCTGTGTTTCTTCGGGAGAGAAGGTCTCCACAGGAGTGGGGACAGTTATGTGGTGAACAGACCATCTTTCCTGTCCAGACATTTCTGACCGGGATGAGATTAGTGTCCTTCATGCGTCACTATGAGTGGCCTGAAAATGTCTCCTGGAATTTGCAGCAATTTGAATCTAAGGAAAATATAGTGCAATCTCAAAATCATCAATTATCATAAGGTCACTCCCCCAATTTATTATTGTACAGCAATCAAACTTTGCATCTTCCTCAAGGATGACTCTAGTTATATGGCCAAGACTATGTCTTTCTCATCCGTAAAGTGCTTGACATCAAACACTTAGGATTGAGCAAGCTTATTCTAGATGATGGGATTTCCCTGGCTCAGAGGTTGGCCATAGTTGATGTGCATTGTCAGTCCTGGCCTTCCACTAGGAGGGCACTCCTGGGTAGAGACGTGTCCACTCCTATTCTCTGGCGTGGTCATTGAGAGTCTCCCTTCTCTGACTCTTTCTCTTCAACAAGGGTGTCAGTTGCCCTCCTCCTGTACTCGTGTTAACCAGGCCATCAGTTTTGGGGGCTGTGGCTGGGGGGGGGGATGTTATTTTCATGGTGTTATTTTCTGAAGTCCTTTCAGAGAAATGATTTTTAATCAGAATCTAAAAGTCTTGCCATTTGGAGGGTAAAGGAATCCAGCATCCTCATGTTATTTTTGTCCTGTTAATTGTCCTGTGGGTCCAATTCACAGAGGTCGCACAGCAGCTCCTCACGCATCGCAGTGTGAGGATGAAAGACATGGGTGCAGCCCAGGAAGGAAAGGCACAGAGTAACAAACTGGAAAAGCATATCGTCAATGCTTTACTTGTATGCGAAAAATGAAGTTAAGTATAAAGAAAGGCTCCTACTCACATTTTAAATTTTCATTTGAATATTCACATTTTGTGTATTCGATGTACACTGTGTCCTTCACATTTTGGAAGTGATGGGTCCTTGGCAGCATTTTGTAGTGACAACAGCATAGGGAGAGCTTTGTCCCGGTACGAAAAAGAAGACAGGAGAAGTGGGCATGGAGCAGCTAGCGCCATCTCCCGCTTGCCTCCCCCTCCAGGGCAGAAATCAGAGGTGGGTGTTTCTCTTCTCCATTTGATGTTTTCAGGGGATTAGCAGTTGTGTTTATGTCTTTTGAAAATAAGAATAAGAGAGGAAAAACAACCCACAGTCTATGACCCACTCTGTGTTAGCTGGAGGCAGGTGCTTTGATTTCTTCTTTAACATCAACTCATTTTTCCTTTCCTGCAATAAACTAAGGATTTGAGCAACGACAAGGGTGAGGGCAAACTTGTTTATATATTGAACAAGTTATTCTGTATTTATACATTGTGCTCACTAGTTTAGATATGGGGTGGGGAGGAATCTGCGGAAAATGCTTCACACGAGCATACATTCCTCAAAAGATACCATGTTATAATGATAATAACAAGACATCAGAAGCCATGTGAGAGCAAGGGCCAGATTCCTCCTTATTGATTGAACTTCAGGATCAGATTAGAGATGTTAATGCAATAACGGAATTTTTATTATGTGCTGGTTAACTCCCCTCCCTCTGCTGGGCTTACTGTGCAAGTTGCTCAAAAATGAGGAAGCAAAGAAAAAAACAGTAGAGGAGCATTTTGTACCATGAAGTCTCTGCATTTAGGCCTTTGGTATGGTCTTCAAAAGGCATAAGAAGCATGGTGGTGGGATTGTGGTCCTGTGAGAAGGCAGTGATAAGCATGACACTTGTGACTAATAGGAGAATTTTATTTTCAGATGGAATGCCCTTGAAGATAAATGGAATGGGGCAAAATGCTAAAACCCTCTTCTGACACCAGATGGAAAATTGGCATCATTATGAGCAATTTGTATCCTCAGCACCAGCGAGATTATGGCTGTCTTCGGATATATGGTCATATAACTCCAAATAGAATTTAAAATGCATTCTCTTCTGGTGCTCAGGAGTTTCAAGATCTTTCAGTGTTCCAGGAAGAGATAAAATAATGACTTTACATCAGATTCTGATAAATGGAGAATGCATATTTTAATCTCTAGGGTAACCTCTAAGAATTATAAACAAATAAAATGTATAATTTCAAAGATAATGGATGGACAGAATAAAATAAAAATATAACAATCCAAAGTGAGGAAAGAAAAATAAAAATATAGAACAGGTGATGAAATAGAAAACAAATAAAAAGTTGGAAGATTTAAAGCCAGATATAGCAGTAATTACAATAAATGTAAAATATAAGTTGAAATGCTCTAATTACAGTCAAATATTGTAAGAATGAATAAAAAAGTAACAACTATATGGGCTAAAATAAGTGTGGCATATTAGCCTTAGACTCAATATCATCAAGAATTAGTTTAGACGTAACACGTGGTTGTAAATAATCTTGTACCAGGTTTATTTTTGACAGGATTTAGAACATGCTACCCCAAAATGTGGCACCTGCCATATTGGGTATTTTAAGCTGAAAGAATTTGAGAAACGGCAGGTACAGGAAGGATTTGCTGCTGTTCCCATGAAGCAAATCATAAAACCCTCACGTGAGAGGTGTGGCCCCCGGACCTGGAGGCACAGAGCATCCTTATTTCTGAAGAAGGGATGCAGAGAGGAATCTGGAGGAGCAGGCTTTGCTGTGTCGTTCCCCAGTTCACTAACTGGCTCACCTTTGTGCTGTCACGTCTTTCCATGGCTGCACCCTTCATCAAACCTAGCGTAAAAATGCTCAAGCTTAACCACTTCTTTTGGTCCTCATTTCCTTGTGAAGGCTCCTGTGTCACGTAAAATTTATATTCAGTCAATTTGTATGCTTTTCTCCTGTCAGTCTGTTGTTTGTTCCAAGAGGCCCAGCCGAGAACTTAGAAGGGTAGAGGAAAAAGATATTTTTTCTCTCTACATTTTCCAAACAATAATTAACTTTTACCAGTTATTAGTCCTTACAGAACTTATTGAATGAAGCTGTGAAGAGGCAAAACTCATATTATCACCACATTTTACCAAAGAAAATCATGTGTTCTGGGATGGGCGAGCGTGGACCCACACCACTTTTGTCTCTGGGTCCAGTGTCTGCTTTCACTACCTTTATATATATATATACACTATGGACACACACATACATACTGTATCACTTATTGGTGTATGTAAACCTCATCAGTATAAATGCTTACTGTTTTCCTTTATTTTTCATTTTGTCTAAAAACTCATTTATGTACAGAACTGAAAAAAAAGCATCAACACTGGAATTAGATTGATTTGAGTTTGAATAATACTTTGTCATTAAATGTGGGTATAATATTAGGGGCATGGATGAAGCTGGGAGCATTGCAATCATCTCTCTGATAAAGTAAAATGTGCCTGGCACTGTAATTTGCATTTTTATACTTTATTATAATTAATCTTCACCACAACTCAATAAACATGGCATTGTGCCCATTTTCCAGATGAAGTGACTAATATATGGAGGGGTTAAATAATTTGTTCTACTTCCATTACTTAGTAACTGTTAGATGCTGGATTTGAATTCAAAGTTGATTTAAAAGCCCATGTTCTTTTCTCCACAAGAGTGTTTTCCAAAGTGTGTTCTTTGGAGCAACAGTTCCCAAAAGCATTCCAAAAAATGGAGGGTGGTAGATGTCAGACAGGTGTACCAAAACCTAGGTTTGAACCCTCTACATTCCTGGTCCATAGCATGCATTAGCATCCCAAAGACTCAGACAGAGATTGCAGTGAAGCCAGCCAAACATAATGCAGGTGTTTTCCACATTGGGACCTTGCTCTCATGTGAAGTGGACAGATTGCCAACAAGCAACACTGATATTTTCACAGAACGCGCTGGGAAACACTGCTGTCCATTCAGGCTGTCTCTTGAGCAATTTATTTAGGCCAAAATTGCTTCATTGGGACTTTAGGAATAACATGTTCTTTTCAGAGTTGTGATAATTAAATGAGATTATGCAAATAATAAGTCTACTTGTTTGCAAACTGAGTCAGTGATATGCTTGCATAAAAAGAACCAACACAACAGACAAATTTTTCACACTAGTCATAATAGCTAAAACTTTATTGACCAGACATTATTTGCCCGACACTGTTCTAGGCACAGAAGATACAAAAAGTCAAAGCAGACAGATTCCTCCTCCTGCCCTTAGGGAATTAAGGACAGAGTTGGTAAGTCAAATTCAGTGAGTAGATAATAGGAAAGCACAGTTAAGGCCGTGGAGGAGCTATGAGAAGAAAGCACTGCTGTAAAAATATCTAAAGTTCTTAGAACAAAGTTTGACCTAGTTTCTGCTACAATTGAAGAGCTCAGCACTTGAGTTCTCTTTGTTACCAGAGGAATTTAAAATTGCTTATGATCCGGTCAAGTGATGTGTTTTTTTACCCATGTTAGGGACCATCAGTCAATTAGTTTCTGGTATTCTTGGCCAATCTGATCATGATTGTAAATGCTTGAACATTTTCACATTGATAAAAATTGATGCTCTGAAAAGTTACTGATTGGCAGTTGATTGAACACAACTGGTTTATTTATTTTTATTTAATACAATTACCGTTGTGAATATAACATTTCTCAGTGTGTCAAACTGCAGTCAAAGCCGTGTGTTTTCAAGGGATTTGACTCTGCTGATTATTTCTCTTCATACTAGTGATTTTTAGCCTGAGATCTAATTACTTCATGTTACTTGGGGATTGAGATAGAGTTAAATTCAAAGACCTCCTTGTCAGGCTTATGACAAGAAAAAATAAACTAATTCCTCAAATCGTACTCAAGATACTTAGATTTCGGGATTACCCACTTTCACATTCTAGTTACTTCTCCTGTTTTTCTCCTTTGTCTTTCTGACCGTATAATCACTATGGTCACACTTTTCCTACAGATACAAGAAGTCCTTTCAGAGACCCATGCTGAAATGAGGTATTTCAGTTGAAAAGCCATGAGTAAAGAGTTGGGAAACTTAACTTACACCCCAGTTCTGCCACAGAAAACATGCTGTCTTATTTGAACTAGTCAGTTAATCTGCAATGGGCCTTAATCATCTTTATAATGAAGAAATTAGGTCAGATAAACTGAAAGGAACTTTTTCTCTAAAACTCTCGACTCCAAAGAGGCTGAGCTCTTAATTGCTACACGATTATGTAGTTCTTGGTTTTAACATGGTCTTAAACTTACTCAGAAAGACACGTACAATGATTCTTGAACTTCCAGTCTCAAGCCTGGCATGTAAGGGACTTTGAAGTTGTCTTTCCCATCCTCACAACAACAAAAAAGATGGACAAAGTGATAATCAACAACTCTCCTTACAGCCTTTAGATAATTGAGGTCAAGGGGCAAACCACTGCCCCCCGCCCCACAATGGGAGAGACAGGCAGAAAGAGAGAATTACATCTCACTGAAACAGAAGCCCAGGAGCAGAAACCTCTGCTGGATCCCAAAACAAGAGGAATACAATTGAAAGAATTTCATATCTCAGATCCTCTTTAGGAAAAATTCTCCAAGAAAACCCAAAGACAACAGAAGACAAAATAAGGAGAGCAGAGGAAATTTTAGCCTCCAACACCTATAGGTAGAGCAAACAGTAACCACAGCCTAACTCCCAGGCATATAAACATACAATCTCATGATAAGGTCTATTTAACTCAGCTCCTTTAACCCAGTATGTCATGTCTGACTTTCAACAAGAATGTTGTAAGGCATACTGAAAGAAAATGTAGTTTAAAGAGACAGAGCAAGTGTCAGGACCAGATTCCTATAGGACAGAGATGTTGGAATTAATCAGACTGGGAATGTAAAATAAGTATATGCTAAGGGCTGTAAGGAAAAGAGTAGATAACATACAAGAACAGATGTGTAATATAAGTATAAGGATGGAAACTCTAAGGAATCTAAAGGAAATTCTAGAAATTAAAAAGAAAAGGCAACAGAAATAGAGAATGCCCTTGATGGGCTCATAGGCAGATGGGACACAGCTGAGGAAACAATCAGTGAACTTGAGCCTAGGTCAATAGAAATGTCTAAAACTGAAATGCAAAGAGAAAAGAAAGGATGAAAATGAACAGAACACTTAAGACTATGGGACAATTACAAAATGCGCACATATATAGGCACATCATATTTAAACTTCGTAAAATCAAAGACAAAGAGAAACATTTTAAAGAAGCCAGAGGAAAAAAAATTATTTATCCATAGAGGAACAAGAATAAAAGTGACATTGGACTTCTCACAAACCATGCAAGCAAAAAGAAAGTGGAATGAAATAGATACAGCGTTAAAAGAAAAAAAAACAAACCTAGAAGTCTGTATCAAGCAACGTTCTCCTTTACAGCAGAAAGGGAAATGAAGACTTTGTCAGACAAACATTGAGGAAATTTGTCACCAGGAGACCTGCTTAGCATGAAATGTTAAAAGACATTCTTTAGAAAGAAGGAAAATGAAATTGGTCTGGAACTCAGATCTACATAGGAAAGAAAGAGTGTTAAAGAAAGTTAAATAAAATCTTATTCCTAATTGATCTAACAGATAACAGTATGTTCAACATGAAAACAGCAACATTGTATTGGTGATTATAGCTTACAAGTAAGTGAAATGAATAACAGCAATATTGTAAGGAATGGGAGGCAGGAATTGGGAAACTCTTATTAGGTACTCACATTACCTGTGAAGTGATATAGTATTATTTGAAAGAAAACTTGGATTAGCCCTAAATGTAAATTGCAAACTCAAGGGCAACCAACAAAAACACTAAAAATTAATATTGTAAGAGAGGAGGAAAAATGGAATCATACAAAATGCTTTATTAAAGCCAGAGAAGATAGACAAAAGTAGAAGAAAAGAAAAGGAAAAATAAAGAAAGAACAAGGACAGTGACTAGAAACCAGTAATAAATATGGTAGATATTAATCCAGCCATATTAGTAATCATTGTGTCAATGGCTAAATATACTAATTGAAAGATAGAGACTATTGGAGTAGACCAAAAACAAGATGCATGCTGTCTACATGTAATACAGAGACACATTTTAGATATAAAGACACAAGTAGAGTAAAAATAAGGCAATGGAGAAAGAAATACCACGCTGACACTAATCAAAAGAAAGCTGAAGTTGCTATATTAATTTCATAAAAATGTTCTTAACAACGGAGAAGGGGAAATTTAATTTTACATCATTAGATTATTAATTAAAGTAAACTTTGAACAAGGGATCTACTGCTGAGCATGTAAAGAATGGTTATTAAAGTCCTTACTGTGAGGTAAGTTTTTTTGTCTTATTTAAACAAAAAGAAGAATGCTACACGTCGGCTTCGAATTCAGTGAAGGCTTTCTTCCATGTAACGTAGTATAGTCTCCTGGATCCCTGGATAATGAGCTCACTTACTGACGAATAGTCTCAACCCACAACATTATTAAATGAACATAAAATCCATACCATTATTATTATTTTGTTACCCTACTCATGATGTCTCTGATTTTTCCTTCTATTCCCAGTACGAGCATGTGCTTTAATTTTAAGGCTTAATACAACATAGACCAAATCTGCCAGGCACAAAATACCATCTGATCCAATTTGACTGATTTCCTTACAGCTTTTTGCATATGCCAGCTTCCTCCTGTCACTTTCAGCTCATTTCTCCAGTTATTAGTACAAAACAATTTAATAATTCATATGAAAGACCTTAAATTTTTTCATTTCTTGTGATAAAATTCTACTTCTGTGGGTTTAACATAAGGAAACATTTAACATAAGGAAAAAATTAAGTTTAAACCAAAAAATTATTTTATCACAGTATGCAGTAATGAAGTTGAGAAAGAATTTATGTCTGTATTTTTTTCATTCAAAAATAGATGCCAGGTGCTATTTTATACCTAGTTGGAAAAGTAGTGGAAAAAATAGATTGTCCTCATTAACCTTACATTCTAGTAAGAAATTCCATTTGTTTTTAGAAATGTAGTATTAACCAAATATTTTAAGAGATACTCATTTAATTAAATGCTACCTAGTCAATTAATTGAAGATAGAGAGGAAGAATCTTGAAAATGGCATCCAGGTAGTAATTTTGTAATCCTCTTGATCTCCCAGAAAATCAGAGCTAAGAGCTAGCTACCAAAAATAAAAATCCACAGACAATATTTCAAATCAACTAGATGACACGGTGTTCCATGAAAACCTCAAAGAACAGGTAGAAACAAACCAATGACACCCACAAACACTGCACAGGCCAAGCTATATCTATTAAAGAAATTAAACGAATACTAATAATTTTCTAAAACAGAAAACACCAGGCCCAAATGGGTTCACTGGTTTGTCTGAAATTTTACCAAATATTTAAGGAAGAAATTAGGTCAAGTCTGTACACTGTCTTTCAGAGGATAGAAGCAGAGGGAATACTTCTTAACTCATTCTCTGAGGTCAGCCTTACCCTACTACCAAAACCAGAAAAAGACACTACAAGAAAAGAAAACTACAGATCAATATCTCTTGTGAACATAGATGCAAAAATCCTCAACAAAATGTTAGCAAATTGAATCCAAAAAAGTATTTTAAAAAGTTATACACCATGACTATGTGAGATTTATCTCAAGTATGCAAGGCTTGTTCAACATTTGAAAATTAATTAGTGTAATCCACCTTATCACAGACTAAGGAAGAAAAATCACATGATTATATCAAAAGATGTGGAAAGAGCATTTGACAAAATCCAACACCCATTCATGATAAAAACTTTCAAAAGACAAGTTAAAGAGAAGAAATTTCTCAACTTGATTAAGACTATCTACAAAAAACTACAGCTAATATCATACATAATGGTGAGAAACTCAAAGTTTTTCCACTAAGATCCAAAACAAGGTGAGGATATTCCCTGTCAACACTCCTTTTCAACATCTTACTGGAAGCCCTTGATAGTGGAATGAGGCAAGAAAAGGAAAAAGAAGGTATACAGATTAGGAAAGAAGACATAAAATTGTCTTTTTTGGAAGATGATATGACCACCTAAGTAGAAAATCTAAAGAATCAACCAAAAATCTCCTGAAATTAATAAGCAGTTATAGCAAGTTTGCAAGATACAAGGTTAATATACAAAAGTAACTAGTTTTTCTATAGACTAACAATGAATAACTGGAATTTTATTTTAAAAATACAATACTACTTACATTATCACCCCCCAAAAATTAAATACTTGGACATAAATCTAACAAAATAAATATGATATCTATATGAGGAAACTGCAAAACTCTGATGAACAAATTCAAAGAATTAAATAAATGGAAAGATATTCCATGTTCATGGATAGGAAGAATCAATCAAGATGTCAGTTCTTCCCAAATTGATCTATAGGTTAAATGCAATTCCAGTCAAAATATCCACAATTATATTGTGGATATTGACAAACCAATTCTGAAGTTAAAACAGAGAGGCAAAAGGCCCAGAATAGTCAACACAATCCTGAAAAGGAAAAATAAAGTTGAAGGGTGACACTACTTGACTTCAACACTTACTATAAAGCTGTAGTAATCAAGACAGTGTGGTATTAGTGAAACCACAGACTAATAGATCAAAACAGAGAGCCCAGAAATAGACCCACATAAACATAGTCAACTGATCTTTGAGAAAGGAGCAAAGGCAATACAATGGAACAAAGATAGTCTCTTCAACAAAAGGTGTAGAAACAACCGGACATCCATGTGCAAAAAAATGAACCTAGACGCAGATCTCACACTCTTCACAAAAATTAACCTAAAATGTATCACAGACCTAAATTTGAAACACAAAACTGTAAAAAATAGAGGTAAAATACTGAACAAGATTTTTCTTTGCATGGATAAATCTCTACATGTAAAGCTCAGGCAATTTAGAGAGAAATAGACTTTTCTGAAGAAACAAAATATATCTTTCCCATAGATTGGGCAACTTCATGAAGATTCAAGAATTCTTCTGTGACTGCCAAGTTGTACTCTGATGTGAGTGATCCATTGTCTTTAGACATGTTACACACGCATGGGTTAAATTGTGTCTCCCCCCAAAAGATATATTGAAGTCTTAATCCCCAATATATTGGAATATGATCTTACTTGGAAATAGGGTCATTGCAGATGTAATTAGTTAAGAGGTATTCATACTGGAGTAGAGGGCCCCCTAATCCAAGATGACTGGTGTCCTTAGAAGATGGCCATGTGTATGCACAGAGAAACACAGACAAAATGCCATGTGACACTAAAGACAGAGAATGGGGCTATGCAGCTGCTGGCCAAGGAAAGCCAGAGATTGCCAGCAAACCATCAGAAGCTAGGAAGGGGCAAGAAAGGATTCCCTTACAGGTTTCAGAGGCTGCATGGTCCTGCTGACATCTTGATTTCAATTTGTGTCCTCTAGAACTATGAGACAATAAGTTTTTGCTATTTTAAATTGCCCAGTGTATAGTACTTTGCTATGGCAGCCCTATGAAACTAATACAATATGCAACTGAAGTGTAGGCTTTATGAGATGACGTAGCTATTTGAGGGAAGGGCTCTGTTAATGCTGCCAATAAAACTGCAACTAAAGAATAAACAAAGCATTTTAAGCATACAAAACAATGTGAAAAGTGATATAATAGAAACCTCTGCCTGGAGGCCTGCCTGGTGGTGTAGCAGTTAAGTTCATGAGCTCTTCTTCAGTGACCTGTGTCACCAGCTCAGACCCCAGGTGCAGACCTATGCACTGTTTATCAAGCCATGCTGTGGCAGGCGTCCCACATATAAAATAGAGGAAGATGGGCATGGATGTTAGCTCAGGGCCAGTTTTCCTCAAAAAAAAGAAAGAAAGAAAGAAACCTATGCCTGTAAAACCATATTTAATAAATATTTGTTAAATATTTGTTTAATCTCTACTCTTTCTTTTCTTTATTAAAGAAATAAAACTTTACAGATGCAGTTAAGCCCATCACCGTCTACCATTGCATTCCCTTCTCTCCTACTTCCGTCAAATTGTATCTCTATCTTGATGTTATGTGCATCTCTTTTTCAAATTTTATTATTTTACCATGTCTCTTGATAGTCACAACAATATGTAGAGTTTCTTCTTGAAAATTTTTAAAGAATAGTAACAAAATGAACCTTCTTGGCACCCAGACGTGCATATCAGATTTTTAATTGTTGAAATGTATGTATCTATGCTAATCATTTTAGTTGTGTGTCTGTATCTTAATTTAATTATCCAAATCTTAACTGAAGAACGTACAGAATTTTAAAAAATTTTTGACAAATAATCCTCTATATGTTTCCTTGCATGAATATGTAAAGGTGTCTGATCAGGACATATAAATCTAGAAGCGAAATTTCTGGTCAAATTTTATATGATCTTTCCATTTTATTGGATGTTACCAAAATTCTTCCCATAAAAATGTTGTATAAATTTATTTTACCACCAGCAGAATGTAAGACTGTTTTTCTCTGCAGCATCAAAAACACTCGGCTTTATCAGTCTTGTTAGTTTTGTCAATCTGATAAGTACTATTCTGATATATGTTTGTTGAATTAATTATCCGATGGTGCATATTTTCATATGATTACTGGCCCTAAAGCTGATCTCTTCTGTGAGTTAATCTTATCTTTTAATTTGCAGAATTTAAAGAATATGTTCTTCATATTAACTCTTCATGTTTTCTTTCTATTATAACTTCATTTTTTGCATTTTTCTGTTACACATTTTAATGTAGTCAAAATAAGCAAATGTTTCCCTTTTTAATTGGATATTTCTGTCTAATAAATTCTCCTGTATTCACAGCTCATAAAGATATTATCTTCTCTTTTCTTAAATAGTTTTTTAAATGTTTTACTTTTTCACAATGCAATTTTGATCCTTCTCAGTTTTTATAGCAATTCAGACTGATTTAAAGTATGTAAGTGCAATAACCAAAAGTTATTTTTAATTTCACATTGCATATATATTAGATTTATTTTCTTCTGTTTTATACTATGCATTTTAATCTTTCATATTTTAGGTTTATGAATATTTGAAATATCTTCTGTTCTATTTTTTTCAGTTCATTAATTCTTTTTCTAGCTATAGCTAATGCATATTCTATTCAACTTTTTTTGTCTTTATTTTAATTTTTAAAAATTTCTTTTTGGGGGCTGGACTGGTGGCATAGTGGTTAACTTTGCAATGCTCCACTTCGGCAGCCCATGGTTGACAGGTTTGGATCCTGGGAGCGGGCCTACACACCACTCATCAAGCCATGCTGTGGCGGTGTCCCAAACACAAAGTAGAGGAAGATTGGCACAGATGCTAGCTCAGGGCCAATCTTCCTCACATACACACACACACAAAATTCTCTTTTAATGTCAGTTCAGTTAATAAACTCTTTTTCAATGTTCACACATTTAAATTGCCCTTTTATTTATGTACGTATCTGAAACATACTTATTTTACTTTCTACATCTGAAAATTTCAACATAAAGTTTTTGGGGGATTAAGTCTCCTGGGTGTTATTTCTGGTGATTCTGTCCCATGCCAACTTTTGCATCATTTGTTTTCTCATTGTGTGTGTCTTTGTGTGAGAGAGAGAGAGACAAACAGAGACAGAGATCATATCTATGAGTGTCTTCAGTTTCCTACATATTGAGTGCTTTTTCTTGTGGGGAGAATTTTTCTTCCTAGTACAGGATTTAATCTTGTACTTCTCGTTATCAAGCATACCCAAGACTTGGTCTCATATGGGTTTGTAGCATTCTTATATAAAGGGTTTTTTTTTTCTAGCACATTATTTTACTTATAATTTTGCCTCTAAGCTTTCCTGGAACTTTCCAAGCATCGCCATTTCAATTTCCCACCTTACAGAGTTCTAAGATTGTAACCCACTCTCCACTCTGCTGTGCGTGAAGACTCTGGGTTACAGGTACCCTGTGCCTCTCAGACAGCAACCTTCAGTGCTGGCTGCTGCTCAGGACCACTTCCTCTCTGTTTTCCTCCTTGATAACTTTCTTCAGTTCTTTCTGAGTTTGCTTCTGAATCTTAATGGATTTTTGCTGGAAATTCATTGAATACTTTTGGAATTTTTCATAGTCAAAATTCTGAAAGTAGAATTAATAAAACTACTTAGTTTCATTTCCAGCTACCAAAGGTTTAAACCCATGTGAAAGTACATATTTAAAAAAATATTTTCCTACAAAAAAATATGTTTTAGAAAATGTTATGCTATTGCCATTCAAAAAGAGTAAAACTTTAGGGATGAGTAAAAATTTGCTATCTTCCAAATTATGATTCATAATCCCAATGTAAGTATTTCTGGTCACCCTAAGGGAACTTTTTATGGGGTTGTAAATGCTCGTTTTATAGGGATGTAAACACATTACATAAGTATGTGCATAAATTGTTCTTCACACAAGTGCGATTTAAATATGGCGTATCTTTTATCATCCACTCCTACAGCCTAGATATGTTAGTTTTTAGATCTTTAAGAAAATAGCAACAAATGCGATGATGGTACTCACTGCCTTTGAAGGAAGTTTAAGTATCTGAACTATTATTTCCAAGGGCAAAAATAAAATTTGGCTCTTTTAGATCATTCTAGACAAATCTATTTTCTTTAATTAAATTTCAGATAATTTACCAGAACAAAAGCACTGAACTCTGACAAGAAATATCCGCATATTCTCCAAGTATTTACGTGCATTTGCTGGCATAGGATCATTTCATAGGCTCTTCTGAGCCTCTGGAACACCTATCAGGGTTGGTCCCTGGAGTTATGCTAATAGGCATCCTTCTATTCACAAGACGCAGTGGCTTTCAACCTCCGAATGCCTGCATGAGTCCACTCTTCGTCCAGGAGGCCCATCTTCAGTCACAAACCATTGACCAGGCTTCTTAAACCAGATATCTGTACCCTAGAGTTTTGTGGTGTGCTAGAGAATAAGCATGAGGATCTTTTTGGAAACTTTTTAATGGAAAAAATGATATTTTAAATAAATAACAAATATTAATGAATGATAGCAGAAACAACAAAGAAATTGGCACTTCTCTTTTGCATCTCCAGACCCTCACAGAATCAGAAGAGTCCGTCATACTGGAGAGAGATTTTAAGGCAAATATTTCAGAGGCATTCCTCAAAGTTATCAAGTTGATTGTATTATTCTAGACTAAGAACTGTTTGAAATGTTTTTACAATGTTTATTAAATAAGCTTATTTCATTCTCCTAATCTCACAAGTTTGAAATCAACTTACAGTTTTAGCTCAGTCTCTTGAAAAGCAGTAAATAATTTTTGCTTTTGTAATTGTAATGTGTTTCATGATGATATTTGCTATAAGAGATACTGATACATTCCGACTTAATATAGCATTGCTTCATAAAAAATAAATGTTTGCTTCTCATAAGTACGATGGTTTTGAAACGTCAACATCAAAACTGAGTTTTGCAAACAGCTTTGACTTATTAAGGTTAGGAACATATTAATTCTCGGTTCTTATTAGGGAGCACAGTGTTTCTCATTATTGAAAGTTTAAACCCAGAGTCACAATTTTCCTATTGTTGTTTGCTTTTTAACTCAGATAAAAAGCCATGTTTGATCTTTTTTTTTGTACATTCAGTTTCTTGTTAGAATAAACAGCTCTGAAAATTCAATACTTTTATGATACAGAAACTTCAGTTCAAAGTTGTCATCCTTTGTAATGTTTCTATTCCAAATCCACTGAGCCCAATATATTTTTTAGGTCATGGATTTCACAGAAAAGAAACTTTATGTTTATTATAACTTTTTACACTTTGGCTTCACTAGTTTATTTAGCCTTTCACTTAACAGGTGCGTTTTGAATTCTTAATGCATGCAGAACGCCTCTAGGCATTATGACATTCCGAGATGTCGCTGTAGATAAATAAGTGCACTAGTCAGCACTGTGCTGAGGTGTACAGCAGTAAGAGCCGTGTCAGTGATGCACAGAAGTCATTATTGACTGAGATCAATGGACAGCCCTCAGGAGGTTTATTCTCAGTCTCTTTCTGGAAAAACAAGCAGAGTTTGCTAAGATGAAGACGGGGCAATGTGCACAAGAACGAAGGCACACAAATAAAATAGATGAGAAGGTAAAAAGTGGAAAAATTGAGAGAATATTTTATCTTTTCCTTAGAACTAGCATTTATGGATAAAGGAAATAGAAAATTGGCTTGAAAGACAGAAATGATGGTCTGTGATGGCCTAGGTAAAACTGCATTATTTTCAGTTCAGAAATTAGAAACTAAGTCATTGAACAATTGGGTGAAAAGATCAAACAGTAGCAGTATGAAGTGAATGATCGTTTCTTTTGCATGTTTCAAAAACTGAGCGGCACGTGTAAATATATCTCGCTTTAGAAGAGAAATCTCAAATGCAGTTTCTAAATAGTCTTTATCAACTAGCCCATTTTGTGTTCTCTTTAATTAAAAAAAATGAGCCAAGATATGTCACTTTTTAAGCATTGGCATTTTTTTCTAATCGGTGAATGCAGAAAAAGTAATTTAAAATTTATTGGGGATTATTATATCACAAGAATCTCTTCCACTTCTTCTTCAAGTCGCACCTACCTCCCTCTCTCACCTCCGCCCCTGGCCCTTACCCCTGGCAACCACTAATGTGTTCTCTATTCCTATAATTTTGTCCTTTCAATAATTTTATATAAGTAGATTCATGCAATATGTAACTTTAAGAGACTATTTTTTTCCCCTCAGCGTGATTCCTTAGAGACTCCTCCAAGTGGTTGTGTTATCAGTGAAAACTTATGTTCCCACAGAAAACCTGTACACAAATGTTTATAGAAGCTGTATTTCCAATAGCCCCAAACTGGAAACAACTCAGATGTCTTTCTGTGGGTGAATGTTTCAACAAACTGTGGTGCATTGTACCATGGAATACTACTCAACAATAAAAAGGAACTGATTATTGATAAACTATTTCACTTTTAGTTAAAAGTAGTATTTTAAACCAAATACTTTTAAAAACTAAAAAATTATTTTATTTTTAGTTAAAAACTTATTTTTGTCTTTCTATTGAAATGGGTTTGTTTTAGGCAGCAGGTAGCTGGATTCGTATTGTCCATTTGACAATCTCTTTGTTTTAATTGGGAAATGTATCCTATTTACATTTAGTGCTACTACTGATACACTTAGATTTTATTTATCATCTTGTTTTATTTAGTATATTTGTCACATCTGTTCTTTGATCCTCTTTTGCATGCATTCTATTAAATTTCTTCAATATATTTTACAAACACATTTTATGTCTTTTTGGCTTATTAGCTCTAACACACCGTTGAGTGTATTAGTGCTTTCTTTAGAATTGATTCCACACATCTTTGACTCACCACGGTCTGTCTTCAAGTGGTATTATATCACTTTACACATGAGTGAAGGACCTTGCACCAGCATACTCCTATCTTGCCTCTTCCAGTCTTTGCGCTCTTTCTTCATATATTTTACTTTAAATATGTTATAAATCTCACACTAATTGTTATTTTGCTTGAACAATATCTTTAAAGTAAATTTAAATTAAAAAATTAAATTAAAAAAACTAAAAAAAATCAATAAACAAGAGACCCTGTTCACAATTTAAAAAAAAAATTAAATAAATTAAATAAATTTAAATTAAATGAATTTAAATAAAATTAAAAAATAAGGGGATTTTATGTTGACCCATGTGGTTATATTTCCACAGTTTTTCATTCCTCTGTGTCCTCTAGTATCATTTTCTTTCTATATGGAGGGTTTCTTTTAACATGTCTAATAGTGTGGGTTTGCCGATGACAAAATCCTCCACCTCGTTTTATGAGGATTCATTGCTAAGTCCAGAGTTCTAGGTTGACAGAGCCATCCGTTCAGGACTTTAAAGATGTTCCCGTGATGTCTTCTGACCACACTGTGTCGTTGTTTCAGTAGAGAAATCTTCTGCAATCCTTTTGTTTGTTGCTCTGTATGGACTGTGTCTTTTTTTTCTCTGACTTCTTCTAAGAATTTCTCTTTATTATCAATTTTGAGCAATTTCATTGAGATGCTTTGGTATTTTTTTGAATGTTTTTGTTACTTAATACTTGTAGAGCTTCTTGGATCTGTAGACATATGGTTTTCACCCAATTTGGAAATTTTTCAGCAATCACTTCTTCAAATATTTTTCTGCCCCCAGTCTGCCAAAGGAATTCAAATTATGTGTAGATTTGGTTGTGTGATGTTGTTCCAAACCTCACTGAGTTTCCAATCTTTTATTTAATTATTATTTTTTTCTTTGTGTGTTTTATTTTCGATACCTGTTATTGCTATGCCTTGAAGTTCACTAATACTTTTCTTCTGCTCTGTATAAATGACCACTAATCTCATCTGAGGTATTTTTTATTTTGAACTTTGTATTTTTCACTTGTAGAAGTTCAGAAGCTTTTTGTCTTTTTGGGTTTTTTTTTTTACATATTCCTTGTCTCCTTGTCTCTATTTTACTTTTTTAACTATATGGTAAGGTTGTGGTAACTGTTTCAGTGTACTTTTCTGCTGTTTATAAAATCTGCATCATTTCTGGGTCCATTTGGATGGATTGATTTTGCTTCTCATCGCAGATGATATTTTCTCGCTGTTTCACACGACTGGACATCTTTGATTGGATGGTAAACAATATAAATTTTACCTTTTGGGTTCTAGATATTTTTGTATGACTATGATGGCTGAATTAACATTTATCTCATATTGTGTACTTTACAACTGCTGTTACATTTTTTAATCTAAATATTTATGCATGGACCTTTATTTTTGATTCAGATTTTATTATATTTTATTGTATCTGTTAACATGTTTATTAAAGACATTAAGATCTTTGTTCATTCTGATACTTTTGCTGCTGATGGAATCTGAGTCCTGTATGTTGTTGCTTTGAAATTCCTCTGCTCCACAATTTAACATTTATTTTGGTCTCTGAGGTCAGTTATTCTTCAGCTGTTCTGGGAGGTAATGTGTGTGAAGGAAACCAGTAAGCTTCTGTGCTTAACGAGATGCGTGACGGAGCATCAGGCACCAGAAAAGTACTCTGATCAGGGATTCAAACCAGCTGCCTAAGGAGAAGCAATTTTAGAATGAGACACACCTGAGATTCTCGTGAATCAGCTGGGGAGATTGGGAGCAAAGCTTCGAGGAAGAGACTCTCTCAAACCGATCTGACTTCATCTCCTTTCTGAGCTCATCATTCGTGCAGGGCTTCTAAGCTAATCTGATTTCACTTGAGCTTTCTGCACCCGAGGTCCAATTCTCTGTTGCTGCAAATACAAGCACTTTGAAAGGAAGCGAAAGTAGATCTCTAACAACTCATTTCCTGCAAGTATTCTCCCATAGCTGTGCCCGGCCACCTCCTTCCCAGTGCCGCAGTCGCCCTCCATCATGGCACATCAATTCCAAACTGATCCCTTTACCTCAAGATTTTCCACTGTTTTCTTGGTATTTCCCTTGGCATTTGCGCAGATTAACTGTAAAGGAAAAAGCCAGCAGTCATGGTAGTTGAACCTCTTAGTGACCATTCACTCACTTATTAATAAACATTTTCTGTTCACTATGTACACGATATTGTTTCTAAACAAATTACCCTAAACTCAGTGGCTTGAAACAATAGTCATTGAATTTCGCGGATCTCTGTGTTGGATGACAGTCAGCTTCTAATGTAGATGTTTCTGCCCGTCTCAGCTGGGTTCATTCACGGATCTGTGTTGAATGATATATGCTGGATTTGGTGTGGATGGCTTTGCTCCAGGATTCTCTCATCATCCTCTTGTGATCACCAAGCTAGCCCAAACATGTCTTTCTCATGAGAATAGCAGAGATGCAAGAGTGGGCAATTCCAAGTGACGAGTGCTTTGCAAGACTCAGATTGTGTCACATTTGTTAACATCTCATTGGCTAAAATAAGTCACACGGTTAAGCCTATAGGTGAGGATTTATATATCCCACCAAGGACATTGAGAGGGCCTTGATACCTTACATGGGAGTGATGTAAATACAGGAATGACTGAACCAGTAGTGCAACATCCTACATCCATCCATCAACTATTTCCTCAGAGTTTGTAGCATGGGATTCGGGATTCTTAACATAGTTCAATTTTGTTGGATTTCTGGTCCTTCACACCTTTCAAGAGAGTTCACCCTTGTATAGTTTTCTCTGATGAACTTCATTTTCTCTTCTCCTCTATCATCTTCAATAATTAAGTTTACAATGTTGATCCTTTTTGAAAGGTCCAATAATGATTTCAAAATGAAGAAGTCAGAGATTAGAGTGCTATTAGAGATGCTAAGCTTTTCTATACTGATCATCTAAAATTGATATTTTTTAGAGTCTTACTATGATGTTGATATTGGAAAATCCCAGTATATTTCTGGAAAACAAGTTGATTGAATCAGATTCACTGTAGAGACTATAGATAAAGAATTTTCTCATTGTATTAACAGCCTATATTGTTGAGCCATTTTGGAAAATGGAAAGAATGAAAAAACAAAACAAATGGACAAAAATAAGAATATGACTCAGTCTGTGCTGTGCATACAAAACTGGCTTAAAGTCCAAACTCTACCTTAAATGCATCTGTTTAATTGGAAGAAAATTACAGTCTGCTATATCCTAGGAATGACCCTTCAAGCCGAAAGCCTGTCTGTCTCATTGGTCTGTGTCAACAATCACAACCTTCTCTTGAGGTCAGAGGTCTTGCTTTCTCACCATAGGATGTGGTCCTAGGGTTTTAAGGCTCCTGTTATGGATTTTGTTGTATGTGTGAACCCATCCAAATCACAGCACATCGTGAAGATGAATATGTGTGTGCTGGCAAATATGCCAACTTGGTTGTATTCATTTCTTTCCCATCTATCACAAATTTATGAAGGACCTAGGATGAGTGACATATTGCCAAATACGTCTGCTTTTTTATGAATTCTAAATTGGTTTCTAACTGAAATCCATCTTTTCTAACCGATCTGAGTGAGCTGAACTGGATGATCTCTAAGAAATACTAAAGCTCCATTTTCCACCCCTTGACTAGATATGTCTGCTAACTACTTTCCTTGATTGCCCCTGGAGAGCTACAGAGTCATATATTTTCCACCAGTTCTCCCAAACAATAAGTGAACAAACCATTCATCCAAGTACAAAAATAAATATTCGGGTGAAATTCATGCAACCCAGCCATCCAGAGCTCTCCTTTTGTTCCTGTAACTAAAGCAAGTGAAAATGACTTGTATCAATTATCTATAGCTGCATAAGAACCCACCCAAAAGTTAGTGGCATAAAACAAAACCAATCCTGTGTTTCCCCGATCTCATGTGGTTCTGCAGGCTGACTGGGCTGGGTGAGGTGGTTCTCACTTCGAGTTTCTCATGTGGTTGTAATGAGAAGTGGCTGGGCTGCAGTCATCTTGAAGTCCTCACTGGCTGTCAACTGGGATCACAACTGGAACTGTTGCCTGTTGCCTGTAATACCTACATGGCCTCGCCTTGTGGTCTGGGCTTCCTCACGCCATGGTGACTGGGTTCTAATAGCAAACGTCCTAAGAGGGAGCACAGATGCTACACGGACTTTTCTCAACAAGCTTTGGACTCGCACAGAGGCATTTCTATTATATAACATTCTCTGAGGCAGTTAGAAAGGCTCTCCCAGGTTCAAAAAGAAGCCGTGTAGACTCCACCTCTTAATGGGAGAAATGTCAAAGGATTTGCATATGTATTTAAAACCAACACATGACTATTTTCTGTCCTTAAATGTGGAGTAGGATTGGGACACATAGAGATAAAAGAGAATTGATTCAATTGCTCTCCTGCCTTGCCCAAGGCATACATGATTTCCTCTTAAGTTTTCTGACATTTATCTCAGCATTTGTTCATTGATTAGATGCTAAACTGGAATTACGTCTTCTGCCAGTTTTTATGCTTCTTCAGCCTTCTCTATCCCATCTTCCGTTAAGTGTCCTAGCTAATTATCAGTGCCTACTTGTTGAAAATAATTGGCTGTAGTGAGAAATGTGAGGCCAACATGCAGCAAAGGTATTTTGAGTTCCATATTAAACATAGCAGTAGTAATCCTCGGGTTACCACATATTTGCTCCTGTGGTGAAATTATTAGGCAATTATTTCCCCCAAACAGCATTTTAGTGATAAAGATGAAAATTATACAGTTCGCTTTAGTCATAATTTTTTTCCTCAAGGTTAACACATTTGTCACATCATATTAAACACCCATATTAACCATTAGAACACTTCATAATATAAGCATAGATGTCTCTGGGAAACTAATAAAAAGAACAAATTAGAACAATCGTCACCATGATTCTCACATCTGTGAATAATAACAATACGATGTGATAGTTTTTGTTTGTTTGTTTGTTTTAGGACAAATGAAACTACATCTGTGATTCTCTGTGCTTAGCTTTTTAGGCATTTAATACAGTCTGGGAGTGCATGGTTAGAGCAAGGACAATAATGGTAAGCTCCAACGCTGGATTTTCTATGGTAACATTTAAACCGAAAGATCTCTATAGTTAAGCATAATTGTGTTTCAGGAGAAAATAATTAATTCATTTTCAAATAGTTATTTGGTTCCCAGAGTTAGACATTAAATACTACTTGGCAGGAGTCTTGTTTAGTAACACGTGACATGATTCTTCTCCTCCATGTCTGAGCGAGCAAGACCATCAATGAACCCTAGACCACTAATTCCAGGTTCCTTACAGTTGAAGCTGCTGTGCTGATGCCTGCTTTGGAAAATCCCTTGGGTGCTTGCTTAAAAGGGAAAACGATCCAGAAGTTCAAGGTCGACGCCTTAATTCTCTATGACTGATAGCTCAGGTGAGTATCCAAGGTGGTGGCTAACCAGAAAGAATTCACATGAGCAGCCAGATTCCCTCGTTTGACTACTCCTCCTTCTTGTAAACCAAAAGAAAGCTTTAAATTTGAAGGAGGATCACCACAAAGGCATGTATTGTAAAGTATAGAAGCACAAAAACTACGAATCACTGAAATAAAAAAGAAAAAAATCCTTCCTGCTCAATACGGAGATCTCCACAATTTTATCAGTCTAATGAGCTGAGGCTGCAGGTGTGGTTGACATATTTGTGTCACATATTTTAAAGGAATAACTGAGCTTGAAGCTATATTTGAAGTCATTTCCTAACTAAACTGACACATATCTCTGTCACAGTGAACACCTCAAGATAATAGACAAAATCACAGACACTGGGCCTCCTTCAGCCTGAATGTCACATCCCAGAATGCCTCCTTTTCCTATTGGGTCAAAGTCCAATATCTAAATATTAATATCTAAATATTAAACCTAAATATTGGATGTTTTTGAAGAGATACTCAACTCCACCTGCCTACTGAGCCCTCAGCTGCTTGCTCCCCGGAAGATTCTCAGATATGGACACCAGAATGTCACCTCTGAACACTGCCGGATTTCCTCTGGGTGAGGACCCTGCCAAGCTTTCATTGGTCTGCTAGTAACCAACCTTTAATTCTGGTGATCAAGCCCGGTCATATGGGACCTACGAAGGCTCTTGTAAAACTGCCTGAATTCACACCCAGTTGCATGGTACATGCGGTATCTGCCTCCCCAGTATGGCCTGGAGGATCGGGGTAACACACCCTGAAGGGCAATGGGGTTTATTGCCCCTTGAATTGAATTTTGACTTTTGAAATATAGAACAGCAAAGCATCAGGCAGGAAAATCGCTCCTCCTTTCTTCCACCAATGGATACTTATGAGGAACTACACTCTCACTATACACCCCGAGAGGGACAGCCACAATGCTGTGACCTGCTTTATTTCTTTCCTGACTCACTTTTCTTTTTCCTAAAATCTCAGGGCCCTGGGAATTCCCCCCAGAAAGCATTAGTTGATAAGACTTCCCCAAGGCTTCATTTCCTAGGGATCTTGGCCTAAAATAATCTGCCACAGCAAAACCATGCATGTCTGCTTACGGTTTGTTTGTGTTGATCATCTATGGTACAGCCATAGAATTTTTCATCAAGATATCTAAAATCTGTTTAGTCAAATACCCTCTAAGATCTCCCACAGCTGGGTAGACCTTCCTGAATTGCTATATCCATATTGTGACTCTGTCTGGATCACAGCACGTTGGACTTTTGAGCAGGCTCTGCTGTGTCCACATAGAGTGATGTACCTATATCGGGTTTTTAAGTTTTCACTTTTCTTTTGGGGAGCAAGATTGGCCCTGAGTTAACATCCATTGTCAATCTTCCTCTTTTTGCTGAGGAAGAGTAGTCCTGAACTAACATTCTTCCCCTATTTTGTATATGGGATGCCACCTCAGCAAGGTTTGATGAGCAGTGTTAGATCCACGCCCAGAATCCAAACCTGTGAACCCCAGGCCATCGAAGTAGAGCACGCAAACTTAACCACTCTACCCCCAGGTCAGCCCCATTAAGTTTTCACTTTTTATTTACTTATCTAGAAGAAAAGATTGGACTAATGTGTTGTGATCAGAAAGCTGTTTTTGGTGTAGATGCTGAAATAAAAAAATGTGAAATATTAATGTTAAGAAGTAAGGAAAAACTCAAGGGCAACTCCTGAATGGAGTCCAAAATTAAACTCTTGGAAATACGCATTACAATAACACATTGTGACACTGTCCTATTCTGACGACAGACTCTGGGTGACTTTTCATTTCATTAGAGCATTAAGATTTTCTTATGAGTTCACGACACTGAGCATTGGAAAGATGATTGTTCAACTGATGGAAGCGAACTCATAACTAAGTTACTTAGTATATTATCAAATTTTGTTACTGTTTGGAGAATGCAGTTTATTTTTATAAAGCACAGTAAATTAAAATGTAACAGCTTACAAACCCTTCAGCACTATAAATGCTGATTTCGTTCTGGCAGCAGGAACAGATAAACAAAGATCCAGAGAGAATGATTCAGATTCAATTAGCTGACAATATATGACACACTATGCCTAGAACATCCACATTTTCATGCTAATTTAATACTAAACACATCCCTCCTAGCGGGATGGAGGGAAATGATCTATGAAGAGTTCAAATCGCCTGAATAAGGCTGCCCAGCCATCAGTAGTTGTGGGGAGAATAAGACCTCCATCCTTGTATTCCTTCTCACAGTCTCAATGATATTCCACACGGCTGAGTTTTGGTTGACGTGTTTGTGTTTTTTTCTAGCACTGAGGACAATTTATTAAAGGAAGTGAATGGAAAATACTGTATAGACAGGGACTGATTTTGTAAAACTTCTTTCCACGGGTGAGACCTCTTTGACTGCTTACCAGTACAAGGTTTTCTTCTGTTCCAGGCATCCGGGAAGATCGCACTTTTCCAACTTCCCAGGTTAGGAAAGACCATATGAGTTGTTTTAGCCAGTGAGATGCAAATAGAAGCAACATTTGTCATTTCCCCGTAGAAGCATTTAATTGTTAGAGCTCGACTCTCAAACAGCTCCTTTTCTTGGGCTGATCTGAAAAGCACACATTGAAACAGAGTTGTCATGCGATTGAAACCGTCTGGAACACTGAGCCAGTACAAAGTGGGACGTTAACCTGAAAAGCTGCCTGGATTCACGGTATTGTGTGAGTGAAAACACATTTTTATTAGCTTATCCTGCTATGATTTGGGGCTTGTTTGTTATAGCAATATAACCTAGGCTATCCAGTCTGAGTTAGATATTCTCAATTATTTATGCTTGTTGTGTTAATCTCATTGGTGCTTTCATTTCTTTATTTTATGAAGAAATAACAAACATTGAGATTTATACTAATAACCTTTGAAAGCTACTAAAATGTTTAATGAGTGACAGAACATAATCAATTTCTATCTCAGCAGTCAATAATGTAATTGATATAGTTGTGTAACATTTTAGAGCATCTTTACCACTTTCATTTTTGATTCATATATAAATAAATAGTCCCACCAAATTTTTATCATAGCTTTGACCTTATCGTATGAAAATGTTTTATGAAAATATGATAGTAAAAGATAAATAGAGATGTAAATTGCATGGCCAACACCAAAGAGAATAAATCTGTTGACTTTGGAAATTGGAAAGTTCAGATTTCTCTAAACAGTTTTCTGATTTTCCTCTGTGCTTTTAAATAACTTTATTAATACATAATTTACATACCATAAAATCCACTCGGTGTGGGTTTGCAGTTCAAAGATTATTAGAAAATGTGTAACTTATGCAACCATAACAGCAATACAGTTTAGGAACATTTCCATCACCCCAAAAATGTCCTCATGCCCTTTTGTAGTCGACCCCAATTCCATGCCAAGGTCCAGACATGTGCCTACCTGTTTTCTGTCTCTGTCATTTTGCTTTTCTAGATACAGCTGATAAATAGAACCATAGAATATGTAGTCTTTCCGTCTTTTACTGAGTATTATGTTTTTAAGGTTCATTTATGTTGTCACCTATGGTAGTGCTCATTTATCTTATTGCTGAGTAATAGTCTATTGTATTGCTGTGTCACGATTTATCATTTCATGGCTTGATATGTACTTGAAGTATTTCCAGTTATTTGCTTTCTGTGAACAAAGCTTCTCAAAACATTTTGGTGATGGTTTTCTTGTGGAAATACATTTTTCATTTTTCTTGGATACATACATAAGATTAAAATGCTGGCTCGTATTGAAAGTAAATGTTTCATTATTTAGAATCTTCCAAAATGTTTTACAAAATGACTTTACTAATTTCTATTCCCTGAGTGATATAAGAGGTTTCCAGCTTTCTTACACGCTTGTCAACACTTGGTGTTGGCAATCTTTTGCATTAAAGCCATTTTAGTCAATGTCTGTCTGTGTTCTTATAATTTTAATTTGCATTTTCTTAATGGCAAACAAAATAAACCAAATAACACAATTAAAAATGGGCAAAGGACTTGAACAGATATCTCTCCAAAGAAGATATATAAATGGCCAACATGTATATGAAAAGATGCTCAATATCATTAATTATCAGGGAAATGCAAATCAAAATCACAATGAGATAACACCTTACACCTGTTAGGATAGCTATTATTGAAAACACAAAAGACAACAAGTGTTGGCAAGGCTGTGGAGATATTGGAGCCCTTATGCACTGTTGGTGGGAATGTAAAATGGTGCAGCCACTATGAAAAACAGTATGGAGAGGCCTCAAAAAACTGAAAATAGAATTAAAATATGATCCAGCAATCCCAATTATGGGTATGTGTCCAAAACTATAGAAATCAGAATCTCAAAGAGATATTTGCCCTCACATGTTCATTGTAGCACTGTTCACAATAGCCAAAATATGGAAACAAGCCAAGTATCCATCAACAGATAAATGGATAAAGAAAATGTGGTATACCCTTATAATGGAATGTACTTCAGCCTCAAAAAAGAAGAAAATTCTGCCACCTGCCCCAACATGGAGGAAATTACTCTAATTGAAATAAGCCAGTCATAGAAGGACAAAGATTGCATGATTCCCTTTATGTAAGGTATCTAAAATAGTCAGTTATGGAAGCAGAGATTGCATTAGTAGCTGCCAGGGGCTGAGGGGGAGGGAAATGAGGGGTTGTTATTCAAAGGGTATAAAGTTTCAGTTTTGTTAGATGAATAAACAGATGTCTGCTCCACAATGCAGTGCCTGTAGTTAACAATGAAGCATTGTGCACTTCACAGCGTGTGAGGAGGGTAGATATCATGATAAGTATCCTGAAGAAAAGCCAGAGACAGAACATGAAGAAGCTCTGTGAGGTGTTGAATACGTCTATTACCTTGACTGTGGTGATGGTATCACAGGTATGTGCACATGTCCAAACTCATCAAATGGCATCTATTAAATATGTGCAGTTTTTGTATATCAATTCACCTCAATGAAGCCGTTAAAAAGAATACTGTTGTGAGTGAAATTGTTTTATTTTAATTTTGTTTTCAGAGTGTTCATTTTAGGATATGGGACTACACTTGGTTTCTATATACTCATATCCTCAACCTTGCTAAACTCATTCTTAGGATCTTGTACATTGATTTCAAGATTCAGTATGCTTTTCTATATATAGAATCATGTCATCTGTGGATAATGAGAGTTTTGCTTCTCCCTTTACAGTATCCATGATTTAATTTCTTTTTTATGCCTAAATACACTGGCTAGAACTTCCATTACAATGTTGAAAAGCAATAATGAGAGTGGACATCTTCACCTGTTGGAAAAGCATTTGTTGATATTGAATATGAATGCTCGGATATAGCAGAAGGTAGACCCTCAGTGTCGATATGTCTCCCCCTGAATCTAATTACGCAGTGCAGAGCTCTTGGGTCTTTGTTGACTCTTTTCTTCCATTCTGGTCAGGTTCTCCCTCCACACAGACAACATCTAGTGAAGGAAGGTCAGTTATGCCCTCATGAAGAACGGGGCAGGCATCAGGAATTGTGTTTGCTCATTTCTATCTTCTTCACATTTAAATTCCCATTGAATGTGGATTAAGTAACTCAAACCACTTTAAATCATATCCAAAAGATGTGTTCCTTCTAATCCTGTGCATCAGGCTTCATGTTCTAGCCTGGTTCACGTATCCTAACAAAAAACAGTCCTACAACCAACAACAAAGGAATTTGTCCTTCATGACGACAAATCTCAACCATTAAACGAAGGTCAAGGAATTCATAGAATGTGCATGGTTATGTTATCTCTCAAATTTGTATTAATAAAGTAATCTAACCTATTTTTAATAGTTCATGGGGAGCTAATATTTTCAAAATACTTTCTTACACAGAATATTTGTTTTAATTCTACTATTCCAGGATAAAAAGAACCTGCCATTTCATGGTAAGACTCTTTGAAGGCACTGGCTCCATCAGAGCCCTATCAGAACATATAGTCCCTATCATGTTGCCATATAGGACTTTTTGGTCCTAGTCTTCAGAATATGTTTGCGGGCATGCCCTGTAGCTGCCATAGTAGAGCATAGTGTTTCAGGTAACTGCTTTGTCTTTGTGGGTTTAAGATAATTCCCACCTGCCCCAAGTTCATTTTCCTGGCATTCTGCTCTATTCTCTCTTTTTTTCCAGTTTTATTAAGATATAATTGACATATAACATTATATATGTTTAAAGTATACAGCATAATGATCTGATATATCAAACTAAAAAGCTTCTGCACAGCAAAGGAAACCATCAACAAAATGAAAATGCAACCTAGGGAATGGGAGAAAATATTTGCAAATCACACATCTGATAAGGAGTTAAGATTCAAAATATATAAGGAACTCAAAAAACTCAACAGCAAAAAACACAAATGATCCACTTAAAAAGTAGGCAAAGGACCTAAATAGACATTTTTCCAAAGAAGATGTTCAAATGGCCAACAGGTACATGAAAAGATGCTCAGCATCACCAGTCATTAGAGATATGCAAATCGAAACCACAATGAGATATCACCTCAGAGCTGTTAGAATGCCTATCATCAAAAAGACAAGAGATAACAAGTGTTGGCGAGGATGCGAAAATAAGAGAACACTTGTACACTGGTGGTGGGATTGCAAGTTGGTGCAGCCACTATGGAAAAAGAGTATGGAGGTTCCTCAAAAAATTAAAAATAGCAGAACTAGCTTATGACCCAGCAATTCCACTTCTGGATATATATCTGAATGAAATGAAATCACTATCCCAAAGAGGTATCTGCTTCCCCATGGTCATTGCAGCATTAGTCACAATAGCCAAGGTATGGAAACCACCTGAGTCTCCATTGACAGATGAATAGATAAAGAAAATATGCCCTATTCTCAATACTTCCCAACAGCCATCTGAATGCCCTCCTCTGGACAGTACCCATAAGGTTCTGCTGTATTGCCAAGAACAAAATATGCTGCCTTAAATCTCTGGGGTTTTCTCTTCACTGATTTCATGACCAATTTAAACATGATTTTTTTTCTCTGTGTATGTCTTATTTATAACTGATGTGCATGCTTTAAAAGCTAAAGCGTATTGTTACTTTGAATATATTCTAGATGCCTAGTAAATTTACATGAGTATTCAATGAAGTCTTATAGTTATATGAAGAAGATTAGAATTTTATATATTCTCATCACATAATAACTGTGCCACAATAATTTGGAAAATATTCCAAAATAGTAAATTGGCAGTAGGAAAGAATTTCAATATCATATCCATCACCTTGGCATAGTTCTGAAAAATGAATCTTCAATCTTCAGGTGTGAAAGGAATATGGAGATGAGCTGTGGAAAAATGAAAACAGCTGTATCACATGTCTTCTGAACTTGGAAGGCATCTTGATTAATGCAACACTGTTTGGAAAAAAAAATCATTCAACAAATACAGAATAACCAACAAGAAACACTTGCATTTTCATATGCTGCAATGGAGATAGACTTATTCATGTGGAAACTCAAGTTAGATACAACGTGCTGTTTCTCCAGGGAGGTGAGCAGGAAGCGCCGCTTTATAAATTCTTCGATGGGAATTATTTATTCAGTATGACCAGCCCTGAGCAGGTTGCCTTGAATAAATTTGGTGCTGAGTAAAATGTTTCTTTCTTTGTCATTGCAGACAATTAAAATAAAGGTGGAGCCATTATTCTTTTTTCTCATTGGAAAGATACTCAGTTTCTTATGTGATCCTGGAATGTTCTATACTTCCAACATGCTCTTGCACTGAATCCCAGAAACTGAGGCAGGTTAGAAATAACAAAATCTCCCTTCGCAGATTCATTAAGAGGAAGATAACTGGTTTACTTAGTGACGATAATACATGGCTTCCTCTTTGTAATTTTCTCAGGATATATTCTGCATAAATAATGGTCTATCTGATATATTCTGAGCTGTAGAAGAAATCGAAAAAGTGTGGAAAAGGGATTAAAAGACTAAAAGATGAAGTAGAGGAGATGGCCACCGAACGGCAGTGTGTAACACTTTTCATGCACACTCTGAAACTCACTGCTTGTTGCATTTGCCCTAAACAGCCTCCCAGATGAGTGGAGGTCTGAAGCTATTCTCTTGAGCAGGGGCTCCTGGGATAGTCTGGGAATGGAGGCTCCTGAGAGAGTCCCACAGAAGGGAGCCAAACCGGACGGGAGGCGGAAATATAAATCAGGCAAACAGTCGCAACAAAATGAAACATGTCAGTTTCATCAAGAGAGGACGAACTAGGGCAGACGTGGGTCCAACGACTGGAGCCGTTTCTTCACACCTTCTCACAGATCCCCTCACGTTTCTGCCAGTCCCTGTCTCCACTTATTGTTTCCTCCCAGCCCTCTTAGAGCAAACATCTAAATAGCAAAGAAAAATTTATGGGAAGTAAAATTCCCAGGAGGTTTACCCACATTTGTTTGGCTAAAAGAAGTCCAACCCCACATGGAAGGAAAATTGAGAATATCTCATGATTCCTCCTGGAAGGAATTGTGATGTGGTGGAAGTAGGTGTGCGGATGAACCACAGAGACCAAGGTTTCATTGGGACGACGGCCCTTAGCAGCTGCGTGGAATGTCCCTTCACATCGTTGAATGTGCATGTTCCTCTTTAAAGAACATAAAAACACACCCCTAGTAGGTTAGTTATGAGGATTAATTAGGTGATTGCATGAAGCACAGGTTACACAGCGGGTGCTCACATGGTACTAGTTTGCAGAGTACAACAACTAGAGACGACATACGTGAGAATCAGCATTTCAGGGGTGGCCTTAAATACATCTGTCCAGCTTCAGCAAAGACATCATACCTAACAACTGGCATTTTTCAGGGAGAAAGTTCTCAGATAAATATGGAAGGAATACGCTTGTTATGAGAAGAGATCTTTAAGCATCCTGTGAAGTGGAAACTTCCCATTACTGGTTTCAACAGAAAGCCAAAGTAGTAGGTGAGAGTATGACTTTGGATAGATTGAACCAGAGGAGCTCAAAATTCCATTTCACCATCGATCCTATATTCTCTTTTATTTGGTAAAATATATTAATATAAACATGTAAGCACATGAATATGTTTACGTGTATGTATAGCTATGGATAAAATTATAGGCGTAAGTATATGTAAGTTTGTAAAAGTGTGTGTGTGTACACAAGTGAGTTTGTGTGAAAAAAGCCAAGATATGGAAGCAGACTTGTCTAAATATTACTTTTCTCATGATTTACCTTGAATAAATCATTTAACATCATCTGGTTCTTCTGTCAAGTGGGGAAAATAACATCTGTCCTACCAGGATCAGAAAGGAAACAGCGTTGTTTAATTTAAAAATCTCCACATCCATTACCTCTTTTAATCAAAGCAGCTATGACAATCTTGATATGATAAATGTGAAAATTATTTTTAAACTTTAAAGCACTGTAAAATATTAATTATTACATCTAGAAAAGACTATTTACTTTTAATGTTTGAATTATGATGATGATTATTGTTTTCCTAAAATAGGAATGGCAGGTAAAAACAAATTATGATGTCTTGTAACCAGTGAAGAGTTTCTACCTAGTGTTAAATGTATGATTAACTGCCTTCAGCTGGGTAGCAGCCCTGGCGTGACCAAGTGAAAATCTGAGGACCTTGTATGTGTGTGTGTGTGTGTGTGTGTCACCTCTGTAAGAGTGTATGTGTGTGTATTTAATTTACTCACATTGGGTTTTATAATCTTCTAACCCACGTAAAACGATCTATTGTTATTCAGAACAAAACTCCCTTCTTGTTTGGCAAGATTGCTTCTCTAAATGACAAACCTATTAATTTTGTATTACATTTTCTGTCTTGTAATGTGGCATGTTGTCTCTATGAATTAGCATTCTTTCTTCTCCTTTCATGAGATAATTTCTTCTGCTTCAAATATGGACACAGCTTAACTCTAGTTACTGGCGTTCTTCTGAGAAAACAACATTATACTATTTCAGTTTCCGTATCTTATCTTGTCCCATTCTCTATCTTCTTAGTCTTATCAAACCGTTATTCCATCTCTATCACCTAGAATATTACCTGACCAGATATATATTAAATATTTCTTGAATAGGGAATGGATATGTGGTATATTATTAGATTTAACTGGATTATGTATTCATCCGTGGACCAATAATCGGAGTCAGAGTATATAACTTTCTGATTTACAAAACCCAAACCACATGGACTGAGGTAGAGGATGGGGTGATTCTTAAAGGGTGGTTGAAAATGTCAACTGATTTCCACTATAAACAGATCATCATACATACATTGTGTCATTTTAGTGGGGCAGACAGAATGTTCTAGCTAGTAATTGATAAGAGGATGGGACACAACAATGCTAAGTATGTCTGCTCAACTGATACAGCTCCTCTTATTTAATCCTTACAGTAAATTCGCTAGGTAAATGACTTTGTTTCCTTTTTACTAATGGGAAACTGAGGCTTAGAGAGTTAATGGTCATGCCCAAGTATAGCCAAATCCAAGTTTCATTGATTCAAAGCTACTTAAATTATATCATGTAGACAGAAAAATACTTGCTTTGATGGAAAAGTGTAAGGATGAACATGAAAAGTTTTCTTCCCTTTCTCCGTGAATTAGTGGAGCTCCCGGTGAGGGCATGGCTGTCCATCTTCATAGAGCTCACGCCTTCAGTTCTCCCTAAGCTCCATGGCTGCCACTGTAGGAAGGAACCCTGTTCTCTAGCCAGCCCACCAGTTCCAGCAGCTCAGGCTTGTCTCTGGGCCAGGCCAACTCTATAATCCGAATTTGGTTCATGGCTCTTCCCTTTAAGCGGATGACAAGGCCATATACCTTTTCTCTCCTGTATACACAGGCTGTCCAGAAACCAGAGTATGCCTGAGCAGTGGGTCTGGATCTCCACGGGGTGTGATTGTGCTCCCCAGAGGACATCTGACAATGTCCACAGACACTTTTCATTGTCATGATGTGGGAGAGGGAGCTGCTTCTGGGATAGTAGAGGCTGTTGACAGAGGCCAGAGATGCTACTGAACATCTTACAGTGTGCAGGACAGCCCCAGACAACAAAGAATTAGTCACCCCAAAATGTCAGTAGTGCCAAGGTTGAGAAACGTAGGCTAAGAGCCTGAAGGATAATAAGAATTCAAGGGCATGATAGCGTGAGATGCTAGGATGTTATTGATATTAGTAAATGCTGTGCAAACCTCAAAACTGAAGGCCACTCATTAATATCTTCAAAATGTTATGAGGTTTAATGCAAAGGTGAATGAGGAAACGCAAGAAACTTATTCCAAGCTCCAGTGATAAGGAGATAGACTCTTTTAGGGAGGAAAGGCTCAAAGGTCCCGCACTTCCATCTACCCCCTGTGCGTAAATCCCACCCAAGTCTTCCTTCCTTTTCATGGCAGGGAGCACAGTGAGTTACAAGCCACTTTACTCATTTGTAGGACTGCATTTCATAGTTTATGGAATCTCTACATCCAGGATTTTTATGCTGAAGAAGTTCTTAGAGCCCACCTTTTTACAAAATAGTCCAACATCTTGATTAAATAGTTTGCTGTTATTAAAATAATCTACAATAATGTTTGCTATGATTTTTTAAATGTTCATTGTAAATGAGAGACTATACAACTTGAAGTTATGCCAACATAACGCATAATAACTCTTTCGCCTTTTACAGACCCTGTCGAGGATTCAGAATCTCCAGTCCCTCTCACCTACCCCCTCACCACCTCCCAAATATTGCGACACAGTCCCACTTCACTGCTGGGATCAAGTTAACAGGCCTGATGCAGAAGTAGATGAAGCGTCACGGAAATCCAGGTTCTGAAATTCGAAGACAACACTAAGATAGAGCACTGGGTAGCTTTAAATTCTTTCAAACTGAGAAATAAATAAGAAATGCAGCTAACTGATAGAACAAGACAAGCCACAGAAAATGAAAGGAAAAGAGTGCTTAGCTGGGTGAAATGGGACTGACTTAGAGACTGCAGAGGAGACTGGAAGAAATGGGCAAACGGGGATGCCCTCTTCTAGGAACTCCACAGCTTCAGACATGAAGCACTTCTTAAGGGAATCCCTTAGGCTGGAGGTCACTCAGAGTTCCATCTGGTCACCCAAGGTTCATGTCAAAGGTACAAAACCCTGAGGTTTCTGGCAGATAGTGGACCCTCAGGCCAACGGCCGTGCGAGTCTGTGCTTCAGGCAGACCATGCAAACTACCTCCGGAAGTGCCCTCTAGGTCGAGAGAGGCCACACTGAGTTCCTAACCATTTGCTGTGCACATGAGCTCGAGGTCCCCTATGCATCTCAGACCCCAGGTCTAACTGTTTCCAGGTCTACCTCGCAGGTAACTCTAAAAGAATTGCGTAGCGTTTGACCACATTGAATGGGCGGGAAACCAAAACACAAAAAAAGAAAAGTGACACGGTTTATAAGACTCTGGGTTTATAAAGACCCAGGTTTGACTCTTCCTTCGGCTACTCCTTATTCTCTCCAAGCTTCAAGTTCTTCCCATTAAAAAAAAGGAATGATGGCACCTAGAATTCAGGTCTGTGGCAGGAATTTTATATAAGGATATACACATATAATAGTTCGATATACCTACAGATATATCTAAATGTTTACTTCTAAATACATCAAATGTATCTAGATTTTTAATTAAACAAATGCAAAATATTAAAGTAAATCATCAACTTAATTTTAATGCTTCTATTTTCAGCACCTTAAAAGTAATATCCATGAATAAAACGGACAGATTGCCGGTCTATGCAGCAGTGCCGAATAACTACTTCATGTCGTCTTGCTCTGAGGATATGGTCCACATCGTTTTAAAGCCCCTTTTCCTATGCAATAATATACGTTTCCAATCTTTTAGTCAATAATCAACGTATGAAACCATAAAATGGCCATAAAAACACTCAGAGCAAAAGATTCCTGTGGGAGATACAAACAGCAAACCCTCTGGCTGATCAAAAGAGAGACAGCAAAGCGAGGATCGGGAGTGGGTTAAAGACGTTTTTCCAAGCTGTTGAAATAAACTACTTTCTGCGTCAAAGAGATGTGCTCCCTCAGTCTGGAACTCTCCACTGTGCTCTTGGATATATGTTTGGGGTTTTTTTTTCCTTGAAATTGATTATGAATTAATAAAAGAAGTCATGAAAATTCACTGAGGACTTGCATTATCTTATTTAATATCTGCTGTGCTTCTAAAATCAGTCCCTAAATATGCAGCTGAAAGGGTACTGACTTATTTTGCTGTTCGTGCACTTATCACCAAATGTGAAATCACGAGTTATATTGCTCCGCACTCTATAGTGTGTGTGTGTGTGTGTGTGTGTGTGTGTGCGCGCTTAAAACCGGTTTTGTCTCTGTGGAGACTGTCTCCTCCTGGTAGCCCATATCTATACTGTGTTTGTCAACATGACCAATGCATTTAGTTTCTTGGGGGTGGCAGAACAAACCCTGTGTAGACTCTACCCCATGGCAAAGGTGTCAGGAGTTGAGGTGCACCCACTGTCTGAGCTTGAAATGTCTTTACTTTCCATGGATCTGCATCTAAGAAGAGGAGGAGAGTAGCATCTTGTGTCAATGTTAAGCACAGTCTTGCAGCTCCAGGGTCTGTGTGCTCTGAGTGACAAGTTATGACAAGTCAAATATGGTATAGGCTTCCCTTTCTGAGGGGAGTCTTTCCTTATGGTTCACTTTTTTTTTTTTTTTTTTTTTGGAAAATGTCTCTTGTCATTATCTTAGCCATTTACCATTTCCTATTTTTTTCTGGGATATGGGTTCCCTAAGAGGGGCCCAAGGATCCCCTCCTCCCCAAGTTTTAGGCAGGCGCCATGCCTCACACCCACTGCAAGCAGCAAAAGAGATGAGATCTGAGGTCTGATGGGAAGAGGAATGGACCAGTCAGCGCTTCAATTTGGAGAAGTAGTTTATCTTCTTTCAAGATTGTAAGCAAGAAGGGTTATTTAGTATTCATTTTACTGCTTTTTATCTCCACATACATTTATTAGAGTTTTTACAGCATTTTGACTGGTAGGTTTTGGATAGATAATTTTTTATTTTCCATCGCTCTCTTGGCATTTTCTCATTACTTCATAGCATTGTAATTTGAGTTGTGATAGTGATATTAATTGGATGTTATATTGAAAATGTATTATTCATGCCACTCTTTTGAAAAGGAAAGTTGAATTTATAAACATGCATTCATTTATTAAAAGGAGACCATGGACACAAAATCAAATAGAAAATATTTATTAAATAAAATGATCTGAAATCAAATATTGATTTGATTTCCTGATTTCTTTTTGTCTGAGCAAAAACCATTTTGTTGCCAATGTTCTTCATAATGCATTCCTGTTCTCAATGTTTGTTTTCCAACAGCATAAGTTATAAGGTAATATAGTTGATAGTATTAAATGTTTTGCTATCTTTTTTGTCTTGAATATTTAAATGAAATCAGTGTAATTTGATGTGTTGATCATTTCATGTTTGAACATTATAGCTCCACCGTTGTTTCTACCCTTCCCACTATATTCAAAGTAGACATGATCCAACATTTTGAAGACAGTGGTCAGTGTTTTAATTACAACAAGCAGTCGGAAATTGAGGCATGAAGTTCAGGAGAAAGCTGTGAGATGAAGACAGATTTGGAAATCAACAGCATACATACAGCTTCCAGAAATAGCATAGCTTTAAAAAAGTGTGCAACATGACCAAGTGACCAGAAGAGAAATCTCATGTTCTGAGGCAAAAGGGGAGGGCTGAGAGGTAAGAGGAAAACCGAGAGTGTCACAAAGATCCGAAGAGCTCACTCTCAGCAGTGCAAGTAATCATCAGTCTTCAGTGCTGTTGGGACTTTTGTTAATTGGGACAATTACTAAGATAACGATTGAGAAATGCATATTATATCTATAAATAAGAAGTCATGTGTGACCTTGTTGAGGAAAAAAACAGAGTGCAGTGCTTGAGACCTAGATGGGCAATGGGGACAGTGTGCGTTGACCTCTCCTTCTCCCAGTTTACCATGAAGAGGAGAAGAAAGGAGAAAAATCAAAAAAGAGAGCCTGTCTTAGTCCATTCAGGCTGTGATAACAAATTCCTACAGACCTGGTAGCTTATAAACGACAGAAATTTATTTCTCACAGTTCTGGATGCTGATGCTGGGAAGTCCAAGATCAGGGTACCAGCACGGTCATGTCCTGGTGAGAACCCTCTTCTTGTGCCAAGTGAGGTTGAAGACAGTGTATATCTTTGTGGCACCCATGTAGAAGAGTTTGTTAAGAAGTTACAAGTGACCAGGCATAGGCTTATTTGAAAGTAGCATTTTCACTGATTCATTGAGAGTTAAAATTTGTTATGCAGGGAAGGCATAAGATAAGTAGGTTAGCTATATTAGTAAGGGAGTGACTAATGTAATGGATAACGGAATATATGTTTGACAGAGAAATCAGGAAAACAAGCAAGTAAATTTGTTGCAGATTCCCTAGGGAGGAGCCGTGAAAATCTTAGAATTGTACAGGAGTTGGGTAGAATTTGAGGACGTTTTTTAGTTTTATCAAAAAGGGGACAATTATGTAGCTAATAAGAATGTAGATCATTTCTACTTGGAAATACTCTTAATCCCAGGCAAGAGGAACCACTGCCCTGAGCCTCAGGTTGTAGAGGCCACTATGCATAAGAACCCCCAGCACTCATTCCCAACACACAAATACTTTACAGAACCCATGGACCACCCTGTCATTCAGAATCTGTTTCTTGGTTCTACCCCAGTGCATCCAGGAAACTGAAACATCCAGTCTCAAGGCTAACACTCTTCAGGCCCCAAAGAAATGCTTCTCCCCATCATTTTCCCAATGTCTTTGCAAGGACAGATGGTGGCATCCAAATGCTGTACAGGTTTGTGGATTCTCCTGGAACATTGTCAGAGATGGACACTGGGTTGTGGGAGTGATCTGAGCTACGGGAACGTTTAAGGAAAAGAAAAGGCAATTTAATAAAGCTAACTTGTTCCTTTCAGAGACCGTGAATGCATCATAAAATTACATAACAAAGAATCATCCCCTGATCATCTTGCTGAGCATTTATCCTCTTGCTGCATTTTGTATTCCAATATGCAATTGCAGACATAATCATGAATTAGTGTGTATTCTCATTAGTTGCACATAGATGATGTGAAATATTTTGCAATACTAAGAAGCTCATATGATTCTTAACTTTGTGTGAACACGAATCCAGAAAGAATGTGAAGGAAGCAAGACACCAATTCTTTATGTTGGTAACTGGACGGCCACTGAATGCTAGAATTAAGAACATTTTTATAAAAACAGTTAATAAAATTTAATTAAAAGTTATGTGTGTGTATGTATATATCTCTCCAACCTGTGTCTTGGCTAACTCACTGTTTTAAATAGCTGGAACGTCTACTGCTGAAGAGATCTTACTTACACGGGAGTCCAAAATATCTTTAGCATCGCTGACTATGTACTGTAGAGACGGGTTGCAGCCTTCCTCTCCAGCCCACTCTCCTATTGTTTACTTCCATATACACTCTAGTTTAGCCACATACATCGCATTCTACATATGAGAGATAGATAGATAGGTAGATAGATAGATAGATTGATAATGGTGGATGATAGATCAGTAAAGATTGATAAAGATGATAGATGGACAAGGATAGGTGATAAATAGATAAAGATTGATAGAAATGATTGAAGATAGAAATTGATATAGATGATAGATAGATAGACAGATAAATAGATAGACAGACAGACAGTCTTTTATGCTTCATGACTTTGCTCAGTCTCTCTCTGCTCCTCATCTTCCGTATCTGAAATTGTCATCCTTTGAGTCCAAAGGTCCTCTATTCTCTGTAGTTTTCACAGCCTGACAATCCTCTCACCCTACTGCTGATAATCAGTTCCTCCCTCTTTGGGGGAACCATATTCATTTATACATAACCTCATAAAACCCTTATCACACTGCCTATTATGGGCTGAATGTTTGTTCCCCGCTGAATTCATACTTTGAAAACTAACCCCTGATGTGATGGTGCTAGGAGGCAGGGCCTTTGGGAGGTGATTAGGCCATGAGGATGGAATTAGTGCCCCCATAGAAGAAACTCCAGAGAGCTCTCTTGCCCCTTCTGCCATGTGAGGACATCGCAAGAAGATGGCCACCTATGAACCAAGCCGTGGGCCGTCACCAGAACAAGACCATGCAGGCACCTTTGTCTTAGACTTCCCAGCCACTGGAACCATGAGAAATAAATTTTTGTCGTTTATAAGCCACCCAGTGTATGGTGTCCTGTTATAGCAGCCCAAACAGACTAAGACGCTACCTTCTTTTTTGTTTTTTTAACAAGATAGATTTGTATTCAATAATAGAAAGAATTTCTGAAAAGCAGGAGTGACTGACAAGTGAGCCTTCCGTTTAGTTAAGTCCGCATATCTGAGACCACGTTGAAACAAATCTTCAGTAGTCAACAAAGATGCAGAAGATCCAACACATATTTGTCAAATGCCTAGGTAGACTACAGTAAGAAAAAGAGATGAAAGCCCCTACTTTCCCAGAGTTTACACTCTAGGAGTAAAAGGAAAAATGACAATAATGAGGTAAACAACATCTGTCAGATAGAGAAAAAACAACACCGAGACAGGTTGCTGAGATATGCTTGACCCATTTTAAGTAGACTTCTTCCATGATGTATTCACAGATTAGTCTGGTGGGCGGCCTCTAATATGCTCCCCAATAACCCTGCCTCCATGTGACTGTATTCTCATATAATCCCATGCATTTCTATGTAGATTGGGTTTTGACTCACTTCTAACAAGTAGAATATGACAATAATGGGGTAGCACTTATGAGATAAGCTCATAAAAAGTCCCCCTTTCCATTTTGGTCCCTGTCTCTTGCATTCTCCCTGGGGAGTCAGCTGCCTGTATTGAGGCAGCCATGAGGAGAGGCACTCGTGAATAAGTTAGTAGATCTCTTAAAGCGTTTCTTTGAAGGCCTGTCAGCAACCACATGAGTGAGCTGGGAAGCCAAGCCTCCCCTGGTTAAGCCTTCAGATAAGATTGTAGCCACAGCCAATAATGTGGCTGCAACCATATGAGAAACCTAGAGTCAGAGGAACCCGACTAAGTCATACTTGGATTCCTGACCCACAGAATCTACGAAATAATAATTTTTTTTGTTATAAGTCACTCAAGTTTGGGATAATGTGTTGTACAGCAGAGATAACTAGTACAATTAATAACCTCAAGTTGATAAGCCATTAAGTCATGTGGATATCTAGGGGAAGCAGCAATTGGCAGATGATATGCCAAGTGGAAGAGCTTGTTTTGTTTGTCTGGTGCATGTGAGGACCAGAAGGCAGGGAAGCCACTGCAGCTGGAAGGAAGAGCTGCAGGGACAGAGTAAGAGTGGATGAGGTCAGAGGGTGATGGCAGGAAGGCAGGCCACTTACGGCATTGCTGGCCATTATAAGAGATTTGGCTTCTACTCTGTGTACAGTGGAAAGCAAATGGAAGAAATGGACAGTATCTGAATCAAATTTCAATAGGACCACTCTGACCACATGTTAAGTTTCAACTTGATTACTTCTTGAGCAATTAGAAGTATAGAGTTGAGATTTACTGAATTAAGGAAGACTGAAGAGGAGAAGGTTGGGAGTAAATGAGAAGTGTAAATGGAAAGTTTGTATAAGAGCATGAAAATTTTGAGATGCCTGTTAGACATCCGTGGATCTGTCTCATAGGCATCCGGATTTATGAGTTTGAATTTCAGGGAACAGCTGGGCTAGAATTATAAACCTGTGCTTCCTCAGCATATCAATGGCATTTAAAACCTCAAGTGTGGTTGAGACTACCTATAGAATGAGTAGGAATACTTATAAGTAAAGATCAAACTATGAGCCCTAAGAATAAGAACATAAGGAAAAATTGGCAAAGGGTATTAGAATGGAGCAACTGAATAAGGAAGAAAGAAAACTAGATGGTTGTATGGTTCTGGGATGCAAATGAAGAAAGTGTTTCAAGTATGAGGCATAATTAACTGAACCAAATGCTGCTGAGCTGTCTAAGATGAAGCTTGAGAACTGATCATTGGATTTAGCAATTGGTCATTGGTAACCTGGCCAAGACCATTTTAGGGAAATATTAGGAGCAACTAAATTGTGATTACAAAGGTCACATTTATTTTCCTAATCAAAGCATGCCTTTAGCCCCCAGCCTTTGGGTCTTCTACAGCTGACCCCAAATTTGGAAGTCCCAAAAGGAATGCCTCGCTGTCTGCTGGAGTTTTCTCGGAGCTTCAACAATTTCACACCAGTTACCATCTTTTATTGTGCACCTTCGTCTCCTGTCACAAGATTAGCAACGTCCCTGTCATGATGTGACCTCCACATGCAGCCCCCAGCTGATTCTGAGTCCTGTGCTTCTCCCAAGACTTTGCAAAGCACTTTGACGATGCGACTATAAAGTAGCTGATTTGGGGTTCAAGGTCTTACAATGATTCTAGCAGTACAATGAAACCTAGTGGTATTTTGGGTTTATTTCTTCACTCCTCCATTTTCAGGACTTTAAATTCATCACTAGGAAATAGACTTGATTCCAGCAAAGACCCACCTCTTTGCTATCATTCTATAATTTCCCAGACAAACAAACAAAGGCAAACAAACAAAACTCTGCCTTCTCTCTCAGTTATAAAGTAACAATCTCAGTGACACGGCTGCATAAAGCAACCGTTAATGACTGGGCGTGAAGTGCTTGAAGGGAAGCTTGAGGTTTTCGCTATAGGATAAAGCTGCTGCTACTCCTCAGGAGTGGGGAGAATGCCTTGTTGAATAATTACGTATTTGGCAACTTAGGTTTTACTGCATTTTACAACTTTACCTGTGAATAGCCACCCCTGCTCAAAAAAATTCAGAAACAACTGTGAAGTTCGGGCATCTCTAGTCACTTCACAGCTCTTCCGAAGGGGAAAAAACAGCGTAGAGAGCTGAATTCCAAATTTCAGCAAAATTTGAAATCCAGTGGAAAAAAATATTGGCTTGCAAGCACTTGATAAAAGGAAGTAATTAAGGTTACTCGTCTGGATAGATTGAGTGAAATGTCCACCATTATTAATTCCACTTTGTTTTTATAGGATCACCAATTTGATGGAACCTTATTTTATCTCAAATTTATCGAGGAACTTGGAGAAAGAAAATAAAGTTTTTAGTGTTTGCAAAATTAGATTAAATTTTTGCTGAAAAACCCTTTTCATCCAAAATTGTGCCTGATTTTTAATTAATGGTTGATTCCAATCTGATTGACGGTGTTTGGAAGAATACTGCTCACCCCCTACTTAGCACAGCCCTATTAGCTGGCATCCGTTAAGGACCCGGTGGAAGCGTGGAAGCACACTTGTTGGCTTGCTTTGATGATATGAGCTTTTTCTCCCTGGACTTTCTCACTAGGCTCAAGTCTCATTACTTTAGATTAAAATAAAGCTTCTGGTATAACCTTATTTTTTATTTCAGTTGTTTTTTATGTATTTCATACATATGTATGTATATTTTATCATAAGAAGAGATATCCTATAAAGCTCTTTTTGTGACTTGCTTTATTCAAGGAAAAACTTGTCTTGGTGATGCTTGTGTACACAGAGATAACGTTTGCTTCTTAACATTTGTGTTTCCGCATGCTAAAATATCATAGTATAGTTCATCATTTTACTGGCAGATATTTTTTCTTTTTTATCTTTTGCTGCTCAAAAGCTACAATAAATTTTCTGTATAACTCTTCAGACGTATTTGTTTACACCCGTGTTCAATCTGTATCAATTATTTTAAGAATTTCTCTCGTATAGAGTATAGAGATGATTTCCCCTGTATTGTGTTTTAGTTAACTCTAGGATAGGTTAGCTAACTCCATACGTAATCACTTGTATAGCAGACAAGATTGCTCTGTGTTCTGCCATCCTATCATAAGTTGAATTTTCTGGTTCTATTTCATTGGAGCATAATTTACAAAAAATAAAGTGATATTAAGTATTCAGTTAAATTTTTTAAAAAATTTTATCACATGAAATTTCGACTTCAGTCAAGATGTAAACTATTTCCAAGACCCAAGATAGATTTCTCATGTCTTTCCCAGTCAATCCTCAATACCCAAAGGCAACAACCTGCGGATTTTTCTTGAGGGGAGGTGAGCTCTGCCTGCTGTAGACGTCTAGAATGGGAGCAGATCACGTATATCGTGTTGTGTCTGTCTTCCTTTTCTTAACATGATGTTTCTGAGAACTATTCGTGTTGTGGCATATACGCATGTATTCATGGTTTATTCCTTCTTTAACTGTTGGATAGTGACCTATTGCATGAATATACCCTACTTTGTTAAACCTTTCTCAGTTAATAGACATTTCAGCTGTTTCCAGTGTTTGAGTATTATGAATAATGTCACTCTATTTATTCTTGTAAAAGTCATTTTTTGTAGACATATTTTTATTTCTCCTGGGTAAATATATAGAAGTGGAATTTATTTGTGTTTTCTTTTTCATGTACTCGGTGATGTAGTTTTTATTTCCTTAGTTTGCATGTATGTTTGGGGATCTGTGTTTCTTCAGGTGACTTATATGGTTTATAACCTATTTTGTGTATTCTTCCTTCTTACATTTGGAACTCCTAATAATGTATTCAAACTACCCTTGTGATTCAGATTTTTAGATAGCATCTTTGGATTCCTTGCTATAAAACATAGGTAAATTGGTACATTTTACTTCTCCTGTTTCCTATTTTCAGTTCCAACTTTTAATACATATCAGCCATAGCATTGTTTCCATTATTGCAAGACTTCTGGCCTTCCCCTCCCATTGTAAACCCTAATTACATTAAGTGTTTACCTTTCGTCTGTATTTATGTTTTCAGTGTTGAACATCAGTTTCTTAGTTCATTTCATTGGCTGGATTTCATCTCTTTTTTTGTGGATGTAATAATTAATAGTACATTTTTAAAAAAACATTTTAAGTTTCCTTATATTTATTAAATCTTTTGATTTCAAAACCTCCATGAATAATTTAGATGCTGACTATTATTCTCACCTTACAGATCAGGAAGCTTGATCAGCAGAAAGTTAAAGGATCTTGAAAAAGTTTGCAGAGCATCAAAGTGTTACATCCATACTTCCAACCTGCTGGGATTGCTGGAGCTGTGCTCTTTCCAAGGGAACTCATGGATTTGGTACTTCCTGAGTTCTAGCAGGCCACACAGTTTGTCTGCTATCAAATTGGGCATGTGGATACCTCTATGTAAGGTCGTCTCTGCATGTAGAGAGCAAATCAGGCGCTGCATTTCCAAGATTCTGTTCCTCTGTGTGGTTCTGGGTTAGAATCTGCCCAAAGGCAGTTGTGTGAGAATTGAAATGCAGAGCGGAAGGAGAAGCCATTATTCTCCAGGGAGAGCTGCAGCTGGACGCATTCACAAAGAGACTCACAGGGACTCTGGTAAGGTTATGAAAACAATGCACTTTGCTGCTAAGGTTGAGGTAGTTCTTGGAAACTTTACAGAGATTCTTGTGCATTTATAACAGCTCCCCTCGAGCTCTTGGGAACCACCCTTCAGCTTCAGCCAGAGATCAACGGAGATAGCGTCCCTGGCTTTCACATCCTCAGCTCTTCAAACAGTTGCAGAAAGCCTTGATCCCCTAAAATAAAACTCATAGGTTTACTACTATGATCTTTACTGAACATTGACTGATATTATTTTGTGATACTGGAAGTGATTTCTAGGGAAAGAGAACTTCCAAAGAGGGGGTAGAGCTTTTCTATCACTGCCATATCAAGTCATCACAAACTTGGAAGCTTGAAGAACACAAATTTCTCATCTTATACTTCTGAAAGTCGGAAGTCCAGAAGTCTGGCATGGCTTCACCATGTAAGTAAAATGCTGCGTTCCTTATTTGAGGATTTACAGGAGAATCATGTCCTTATGTGAGCTGTTGGCAAGTGTCAACTCCTTGCAGTTGTAGGATTCAGATCCTCTTTTCCTTGCTGGCTGTCAGCTGAGGGTCATCTCAGGTTCCTGAGGCCAATTCTTGACTCATGGCTCTTTCTTCCAGCTTCAAAGTAGCAACATGGGTCAAATCCTTACCTGTGGACACTCCCCTCCTTTTTCTTCTGTCTCTTCGCTCTGACCCACTCTTCTGCCTTCTGCTTCCGCATTCAAAGACTCATCTGCATATATTGGGCCCATCCAGAAACTTGAATTAGGGTGTGGACATCTTTTGGAGACTTTTATTCTGCCCACCACAGCTTAGAGTCTGGAATTGGATTTTGTTTGTTTGTTTGAGGAAGATTAGCCCTGAGCTAACTACTGCCAATCCTCCTCTTTTTGCTGAGGAAGCCTGGCCCTGAGCTAACATCCATGCCCATATTCCTCCACTTTATATGTGGGATGCCTGCCACAGCATGGCTTGTCAAGTGGTGCTTTGTCTGCACCCGGGATCCAAACCAGCGCACCCCAGGCCAGTGAAGCAGAACGTGCGAACTTAACCACTGCACCACTGGGCCAGCCCCAGGAATTGGATTTTTGATCTGGTTATGTTTAATGGAAACAATAACTTCATCTTCAGTTGTAAGTGAAATTGGACACTGGTGATCTATGCCATGAACTCTGTTTTCAGATATTTAAAAGGTCATTTGGTTTCATGTGTTCAAATAATTCCCTTTGGGAGACTGTCTGTTGCAATAGCTGTTTTTTATTTCTAATATTAGCAATAATATAAAAAATTTAATGTATAAGGACTGTGGCGTATACTGGATACTTCTTATTCTAAGGACAATAACAAAAAGACAAAAAAGCTTTTTATCCAACTCTAGCTACAGATAAAGAACCAGACACTTCTATGATTATGTCAAAATGTATTATTTTTTATAACCATGTAATCAAGATTTCTGAATATAAAATTCCAAGCCAGACCCCATAGGTGAATTACAAGGCAAGGTGGATTTATAACATCACATGCTCTCTTAAATTAACATCTGACACTGATTGTTAAAAAGTGGGATCCTAAAACTTGAAATGGAAAGATTTGGGCAAATTCTGATTTATGCACCAAGTACAGTTTGACACCTTGAGTCCTGATAAAGCTCTTTTGCCCCTAGAAGCAGCTTTTTCCATTCTGAGAAGATTAGACTTTTTCTGGCCCTGAGACCCTGTGAGCCTGTAACAATCTCTGCTGAAGTAGTTGCCTTAAAAGGGACGACTCTTCTCCAAAGATGTATTTGCACCATCTCTGACATTTCTGTTTCCAGACTCATAACTAGACTCCAATTCTGGCCAATTCCAAGGAAATAAATAAGATTATTTACCAGGAGATGTAACTAACATCCAAAGCTAATTGTAATAATTTTGCAATTCGCTTGAATAAAAACATAGAAAATCTGTGTGGGAATGATTAATTAGGAGGCATAAGGGAGAAAAAAAGTGATTTTGGATTGAAGTAAATATATTTATGTGAATACATTGGCAAGAGATTCTAAATTTGAGGCGGTAGCTTGGACGGCTCATAGTGGCTCTCTAATTTACTTGGTGAGTGACTGAAAATTGTACTCAATGTGGCCAATATTAAATTAAATTAAAATCTCCCTTAACGTACTGTAGAGAAAGGAATCGAAAGACCTGACAAAGGAATGCTGGTGTAGATTTGCTGTCTTTTACGTGCCCCATCCCATAATGATGTCCCCTGCGTTTGTCTAAGGGTACTGGGGCCCTGAGGGAAATGTCAGCATTTCCAGTGACAAAGTCAGCATAGTTTCCACTGGAGAGCAGAGTCAGAGAGGTGAAGAGAACCGTTTGACCCAGAATCAATTTTACCAGTCATTGATCAATTGTCGTGCCTTTGTTAGTTATAGAGCAGGCAGTATAGGAATGTGTCCCCTAATCTGTGTAATTAATGACTGTCTGGTGAACAGAAACCTGAACCGAGCCGTAGACCCTCACCCAATTCCAGACCAAGGCTGTTGACGCACCTAGAAATCCTCAAATAACAGGGAAGCTAAGCCATTTTGAGAAAGGGTCTTGCGATACTATCACATGTGTATATTGTAAATATTCCTCCTACCATTCCCCAGGGGAAGTTTGAGCATCTAACAGCATGACTGTGTACTTAGGAATGAAGAATACTCAGACTTTGGGGCATTACTGGACACTGGATCTAAACGGAAGTGAATCACTGGGGTTCTACAAGGCTCCTGAACCCCAGTAATAAGTGTACTTTCAAAGTATTCATGTGTTTTTGGAATATGGGGCCAGAGTAATTTCAGAATTGACTTAGTGTTTCCCTAAACACATCTTAGGGCTATTTCCCTAGTTTCTGAAATCATAAACACACCCAGTGCCTAGAAAAATCCCCACCCTTGTTCCCTCCCCACAGAGTGAGAGATATCGTGTTAAGGAAGATCAAGTGGAAGTCCCTGAAAATGATCTCCCCAACAAGATGGCAAATCAAAATTTTCCCCCCAGTCTGGGACAATGTTGAGCAAGCGCTACCATGAAAGACTTGAAAGATACAGCCCTGGTGATTCCTACACACCCTCCTTACGCAAATCCACTATTTGTCTTTCTGCAGAAGAGCTGGATTTTGGAAAATGAATGCTCATTTGTATAAACTTAACATGCTGGTGACTGCGTTTACCTCCAGCTCCTGCTGTGGTATTTCTGTTGGCTCACATCAACGCTGCCCTGGTGCCTGGCTGCAGCTATCCATCATAAACGCTTTTTCTTTTCTACTTATTAGCAAAGAACTCAGGTAGCAATGTGCTTCTGTGTGGCTGAGCCAGAGTGCAACTTCCCTGTCGCTATCCAGGGCTGCCTGCACTCTCCAGCACTCTACTCTACAGAGCTCCTGCTATTCCAAAAGCCTCCATCTAGTCACGCATAAAATTAAGTAAAACCTGCTGCATCTTCTAACCTAAAATTTTGCCTATGGAATCCTTTTGGATTCAGGAGGCAAAAATATAACACATTTGGTTAATTGTTATATGTTACCCTGACCCATTTATTGATTAACTCATGAGTCAGACTATGGGAGAGGAGCCTTGAGTGATATAAGACGATTCAGCAGTTTCAAGCTGCTGTGGAAGTTTCTGTCTATTGTAAACAAACGTGCTTTAGAGAACCTCTGGCAGGTCCCGATAGGAGAGTCACAGCATTCACAACGAGGGTTTAGAAGCAAATCTGGGCCTCCTTGTGCAAATGTCTATTCGCCTTTAGGAAAATATTTCCTCAATCCTCCCTGGGCCCTGGAAAATACCCTAGGATAACAAACTACTATGCCAAACAACTCGAATGCCCATGGTAAAATGGAAGTGATCTGAGCTACCTCACCGTAAATTCGGGCATGCACAATAGTGCTCAGTCATCAAGTAGAAGGACTAGACACACAGTCAGGCTCAGGCAGTTCCTGAAGACGCAAGAAGGCATGACGAAGGGGATCAGATGAGTCTCACTCAAAGTGGTGGGTGGAGCAGGTCCTCAGTCTGGCTGCTGCTCTGTGAGCCGTTTGTTGCTGGTGCTCAGCAATATAGAGGACGTGCGCCAGAAGGCAAATCAAGTACGTCAATAAGCAAACTGTTTAGTCCAGCTAACGCTTTTGTTGTTGTCGGAGCAAGTCTCTCTCAGTAAAAGAAGCAGTGCTTTTGTTTGTGTTCTGGCACAAACTATCTTGTGGTCAAGAGGTACTTTGAGTAGCACTCATTCAGAATTGGGTAGGACCCATTTCTGCATTATTGATGCCTCTCTCTCAATGTTCATTTATGGCTCCTTGGGGAAAAAAATGGAGACTGTTTTCCTGAAGAAGATAAAATGAATACAGACTGGGTTTGCTTAGAGACCCACATGCTATCTGAGGACCAAACAAAGAAGGATGCTCCTGGAATATGGAAAAGGAGGGAAAACTTCTGGGTGGGAAGTGTCTCAGGCAGCATGTCTGTTGTTGGCTGACTCATGGGCAGTGAGTCCTGGCTTGGCTGCGTGGTCAGACTTAAAAGTATAGAGAGGAGAAGATTTTTGACCAGGTGGCTTAGGGGAAGAGTTACGTGAGTGGACGTGAAAGTGTAGCGATATTTATTTTCATGAAAGTAAATGATCCCCAAGTGCGTTCAAGTATTGAGGAGACACTTAATAACCAAGGTGGCACACCCTGTGGACATCATTAACCTCCCTCCCTGACCAGAGTCGTCCTTGCTCAATAGGCCCATGAATGCAAGGGACCCAGTGCCAGCGATGGAGTATGATGGCCCACCAACATAGGCTTCCTGTCTCCAGGGCTAATTTGGGAATTGTCGTAACTGACTGCCCAACCTGTCACAATGGGGACCGACACTGGACTTGATGCACGGCCTTATTTATTTGTTATGTTTCCTTTTTTTGTGTTCTGAACTAAGCTTAGATTTCCTTCGCCAAGTTCCGCTTTCCAGGCTCTTCAACTATCCACGTTTTGGGTTCCCGTCCCTGGTCTGCCGTATTTTTCATTCTCTTTCCATCTGTCTCCCTCTCTCTCTTCTTTTCCATTTCCTTCCATTCACATTTCCTAAGCAGGTGCTGCCTGTCTCCAGGTCCTGATTCTGAGATCTGAGGGCCGCGTCACCTCTTTTGGAGACGTCTACGTCCTGGATTGTGTGTTCCGAGGATTTTCTTCTTTATCCCAAGGTTGGCTATTCCTTATGGTTTGCGGCTTTTAGGGCTCTCGGTTCTAGAAATTTTAAAGAGGTAGTTTCAGTTCTATCTCTATTTTCATAGTTTTAAATTCATCCTTATGAAGCAGAATGCAGTAGAAATTACCTTAACATTTTTAATTTGGAAACTTTCCAAATCTGTTTCCATTTAGCATATAAAACATTTCACAGTATGGGAAGATATTTAAGGATCAGTCAGGTGAAAAATATCCAGGGTGAATGCAATATCTACATATATATATTTTTTTAAACTTCACGATAGAAAAATGTGTAAATTGTATCTTATTAACACGTTAGATGAGAAAAGACTTGAAGATTTTAGCTAACTCTTGTTAAATATATGTTGTCTTGCTTCCAAAAGACATAAGGCAATCTTTAGGTACGGATAGAGAGCTTTAGTGCCTAAAAGAGAGAAAAATGAAAACATCTTGAGACTTAGATGAACGATATATAGACTATTAGGTTTATTTCAAGAGTCCTAATCAGAATAGAAAATACACAAAGAAGAAAGGAATGAAGAAACAGCAATGTTTAGCCTGTAAATAGAACATTAAGGTGTGGACATGATTTTCATTTCTACGTATTTGCACAAAAGAAAAGTGGAATGATATCCCTAGGTTTATTTCTAAATGAATAAACAGCCTAATAAGCTTAAGCATTTAAGCTATTGAGAAAAGAAATTGTGGAGTTTTAAGGTAGAATATATTCTGATACCTGAAGATAAACATGGATGACCCATTTTCATAAATGCTGAAGGAAGAAACCAGAGTACAAGATGCACAAAATTGATTCACATGGAATCAAGTTTTCTAAGCAACCTCTACCGCTTCTGCGACGTTTCACTCACGTAACTTTTAAGGCATATAAACAAAAGCATCTCAAAACAAGAAACTGTAAGGTTTTATATTCTTAACTCATCTTAACTAAACTGTTATTTGCAATAATAGCAGGTACTATTCACTGAATATCTTCTATAAATGATGCATCCTGCTGGAAACTCTACATTTATGCTATGCCTAATTCTTGTAACCATCCTGAAAGTTAAGCATCATAAACTTCATATAATAAATGAGAACATCAAAAAATTAGAAAGAATAAATAACTCACCGAGGACAAAAACATCCAACAGACGTTGGTGATAAGATTTGACCCGAGCTTCCAAACTCCAGACCCACACTATTTTCACTGCTGCCTATGATATCATGATGGCTGAGTCTGTTTCCCGGACATTGGAATCATTAACAACTCATAACAAAATTTGTTCCACAAATTATAGTACAGAGATTCATTAATTGCTTCTGTTTGAATGACTAATGAAAAGGAAGCACTCTCTGGATAAAACACATGGGTAATAGATTTTCCAAATGTCTGCTATCCAGAAAGAAATATCCAGATATATGAATAGAGACAACCAAAAGGCGGATCATATTACAGAGGGACTTGTTCTTGCTTCAGAAATAAGAAGAATTATTTCATAAGCAGTAGTACAGCCTAGCAAAGAGCTGGTTCTTCTTCACAGTTATCTGTCTGGAGACTAGAAAAGACAAAGCTTAGTAAATAGGTAGGTCTCTCTCATTAAATGATTGGGTTTACTTTTTCAGAACAATTATTTTTAAAAGCCTATATGTCAGATTTTTGGCAAATCATGTCAGACAAGTTAGCAAAATTAATGTCCAAAATTTGATTTTCTCACTTAAACGCAAGAGAATATTTGAAACCCTTTCTCTACAATCTGGCTTTTGTAGTCAGCAGACATTATTTCTAATTCTAGAAGTACCACCTACTATCTATATTACTTTGGGAAAACTTCCTCATGTCTCTGAACCTTAGCTTCTTCAGTTTAAAATGCAATGATGCGAACCATATAAGGATGAAATATAATCATACATCTAAAAAGTATTCATTCTAGTGCTTCATGTTCAGTAGATTTTTTTAAAAGTTTATATCAATTATGTATTGTTACATAGCAAACCAACCCCACAATTAGTGGCTTAAAACAGTACCCATTTTATTTGCTCCTGATTCTGGAGGTCAGCGATTGTGGCTTGGATCAGCTGGGTGAATGTTCTGCTGGTTGCACCTGGGGTCACTTCTATCACTGAAATCGTCTATAGCTCAACTGGGGCTGGGTTGTCTGAGGTGACCTCCCTCCTGTGCCTCACGGTGCTGATTGTGGGCTGTGCCACATATTTCCCACTAGTTAGCCTGGGCTTATTCATATGACAATGGGAGAGTTCCTGGCAGCAAGGAGGACAAAATCCAATGTGTAAGCATCTTCACACCTCTTTTGCATCACATTTGCCAATGTCTTGTTGCCCAAATCAAGTTTTATGACCAAGTATAGAGTCGTGTGGAAGGGGACCACATAAGGATGTGATGACGGGGAGATGAGATTCATTGGAGATTCACTCCACCACGATGTTCTTTCCTTCCTTTTCTTGGGTCAGATCTCGCACTCACTGAATAGTATTGACCTGCCATGTCTTTGAACCCTAGAAGCAAATCCCTGTCTTCACTGTGTAATTTATATCTTCACTGCGTAACAGTTCATTTGCTCTTCCTCCAGGAAGATTTCCTTCAACATTCCCACCGAGCAAAAGACCCTGTTCACTGATCCCAGTGAACTAGTCACACGTGTTGTCAGTTATCTGTGACGTTATGTCGAACATAATGTGACATTATGTCAAAAATCTGTGTGTAAGCCTATCTATTCTGCTGAAATGTAAACTCCTTCAGCCCAAGAACCATGACTGTAACTCTGCTTTGTTTTGGTATCTGGATGTATGGCACAGTGATAAGTACACAGCAGGTGTCCAAAGTGGTTGTCAGACTAAGTCAGTGTCACAGAAGAGCATCCAGCTGGTCCTAGATGGACCAGAACCCACCATCCAAAACTCAATTCATTGACTAATTAAACTTATGCTGATGTTGACAGGATCTTAGTCATAGCTGTAGGATTTAGGATAGAGAATGTCAATAACACAGAGCCCATGCTTTTGAGGTGTTTACAATTTAGTCGGTGATGTAGACATATTCACTAATAAAAAATGAAAGTCCAGATTAATATTATAAAAGTTATTATGATAAACATGCATATAATTTCCTGGCTTGGTTGAGCATTAGGCAGTTTACATGTAATACTTCATTTCATCCTCATGACTATTTTCTTATGTGAAGAATCTTACTTAAATTTTACAGATGTATTTATCCATCCATCTATCCATCCATCCATATATCCAATCCGTTCATCCATTCATTTATTTATTCAATGAATAATTATGAATTCTAAACTTTGTGATAAATACTGTGGTATGCTCTGAAAACTTAGTGAAAATTAAATACAAGATCTCTTAGAGATTAGAGTATGGCAAGAAAGAATGACTTCAATCAGACACATCACTAAAGAGAATTGTAGGGGTTTATTGGAAGCCACCAATATAATAGTGCTCTGAGGTAGGTAACATTACTACCCTCATTTATAAATAATGAAACTGAAGGACAGAATATTTAAGTAATTTACCCACTGGCACAAAGCTAATGAGTAGCAGAGCCAGGCAGGATTCAAATCCATGTAGTCTCTCTCCTAAACCATAACTTACTAGAAGTCTTTTAATAAGAATATTTTATTATAGTTACTTCTGTAGAAAATAAGCATCTCTCTCTTGAATAAGAAAAAGAAGGATGAGAAACAACATTAGCTTGGACAATTTCAGTTACACAACCACTGTAGTTGGTGACACAAGAGTGACAAGAACCAGCACGCATAACTTGTTCCTCCACATGACTGTTCTGTTCCAGCGTTCTGTTAAACTCTTTACTTCTTGAGACTTGTATTTTGTGTGTGTGTGAATCCTCTGATGGCGTCTAGGACAGTTCCTGGTACGTAGTAAGTATATAATAAATCCTGAATTTGTGTACAGCCAACCTGTGACCTTTCTGAGGTGTTATCAATGAAGGATATTGTTTCTGGGGCTTCTTCTGATTTTGTATACAATTGGCAAATTTATAAAGCTGCAATAGGAAATTCAAGATAGCATACATTCAAACCATATTAGGCTATCAGAGACATCTAGGATTTTCATGCCAGTGATTTTCACACCAAGTTCTGCAAAATCACTAGTTCAAGAGAAACTCGTCAGTGTCCTCAAAGGCACAGGTAAGGGAAAGAGGTGACTCCATCAAGTTGAGTGCACATTTGAGAGGCGTTGGGAGGGACCATGGACCCACCTTCAACGAAAGCAGCTCTAACATATCCATCATGTCACTTCTTTGTCAAGTATATAAAATAGAGTTAGAAGAAAGATTCTACTGAAAGAAAAAAAAAAAGACAGTGATTAAAACTGGTCAGCCAGCACACTAAATTAACTCATTCAGTTTCCTGGAGTCCATTAGTTGAATACGGATTACATGTGACTCCATGTCAGACCCTTCTCCTTGTCCCACGATCTTTCCTGCCTGCTAAGTTTTGGTTCATCCAGGACGCAAACGTACAGAGACACACACACAAAACACGGATGCAGCAAAACCATGCAATAAGACTCTGCTTAGATCTAAATCGTAAAAAACCTATAAAAGACCAATTCTATACCGTAAGCCAAAGGAGTGAATTACTGCTGTCTTCTCCTTCCTTTGTCCCATCCATCAATACTCAAAAATTCAATAAAACTTCAACCGCTTAATTAGAGAGTTTCTGATGAATTACTCAGATCCACACCCTCTCTGGGACATCTTTAACCTTTCTGCTAACTTATTGATAAATGATACAGGAGTGAGCTTTATTAGAGAAGTACAATCATTATTTCTTTTAAGATAATTACTCAGAAATAAGTGATCTACTAGGTAGTTAAAGGAAAGAAAAAATACTGTTTTCATTTTGTGTATGAAAAAAGAGACAATGCAGCTCATGAATTAATTTTATTTCTAAGTGATAAATACAATTTTAAAAATACTAAATGAAAAGTAAAGCAGCTCACATTACATTTGCAACTGATGATGTAAAAAAGAAATGGCTTCATTAATTATAACATATATTTTATCTTCTTCCTTTTTTTTCTTTTGATTGCAGCTGGGAAAGAAATTGAAAAGAGAAAAAGCTAGAATTGTAAAGGCAGAAACATTAAGATAAAAGAGAGTCTTTTTAAAAAGAACAACATATATAAATTGCTAATGTCACATTCTAACTTTCTAATCATAATCTTATGAATAATAATTAATCATTGAAATGCCTCATTTCAAGAAAAGTTGGAAAATATTAATAAGTGCTAAAACTGATTTTTATCCCTTGATTCTATATAAAGGAAACTGATTATAAGTCTTTTATAGATTCATCATCCTCATTATCAAAGAATATGTAATGTAACATTATTCTGAAAGCTCTATTATTTTGATCAAAATATATTGAGAAAATTAATTAAGAATTTAACGACATGGACTGATATATTCAACTTACACTGGAAACAGAATTTAAGATACATCTATGTATTTTTAAATGAGTAAGGTATGACCTTCCTTATGGTAATTTTGTCTTCACTTTGCGTGTTTCGTCTCTGCTTAGAGCAATTAATACATTCCACGTTTTAAAGTCAGAGAATGTACTTAGTGTCCGTGAACTGTACTCTTAAAAATGGTTAAGGTAGTAAGTTCTGTGTTATGCATATTTTACCACTATAAAAAAAAAAATGGGAAAAAAGAATCCCAAAACAGAATAGGTCGTTAAGAGAAGCTTGGGTCGCTTCTGAGTGCTGGACCCTATGAGATGGCACAGATAGAATGTCCATGAAGCCAGCCTTGTTGGCTCCTGAATGCCAGACTCGGTGCTAAATTCTAGAGATGGGAAAGTGAGTAAGATGTATCTCTCTCTTAAAGGAAACCAGAGCCTGGGTGTAGACTCGGGCAGCTAAAGAGATCACCCTAGTCCAAAGGGTGGCTTCCAGGACAACTCTTGCACGAGTGCTATGGGAGAACAGGGAAGCACCTAATGGAACCTAGGGAGACCCAGGGAGAGGTGGGCTCTCAGCTGAGAGATGAAAGGTGGAGAGCAGATGTGAGGTGGAGAGAGGGGAAAGAATATCTAGGCAGAAAACCACACAATCACAGCATGGAAGAGGACGTGGGTGGGGACAGGAACTGCTCACAGTTTGCTGTGATTGTGTGAGAAGATCAAGAGGAAGATGGATGCCTGTGAAGATGGAGAGTAAGGTGGTACAGGCTGAGAAAGATCTTGTATGAAATAGAAATGCATTTCTATTCTCTCTTATAACAAACAAGAAGCTATCAAACATTTAAAACATTAAAATGATTTTAAGTGATAAGGTCAAATTTATATTTTAATTGAATTATGTGTTTTATTATATTTTTAGTTGAACTACATATATAGTTTCTAGAGAAAATATGTATTGACGTATTTCCTGGGGAAAATGCTTAGCATTTAATAACAGCTCAAGCATCTGTTAGCTTGGTTGAAGTTACCAGATTACACATACCAATCTCCACGGCTTAATCATTTTATATGCAAAATCAACACAAGCTGATTAAAATGAATAGCCTGACTATCTATATCCTGCCCAAACCAGGATAATATAGAATCGTGATGTGAACTTCATGGGCAGAGTCCTTCTTTCTGCTCTTGTTTGTTGTCATTTCTACTGCACATTCCAGAAATTAAAACAGCATCTGCATATAAAATGGGATCACTAAATATTTGTTAAGTGAATGTATGAATAAATGAGAAATGAAGTCGAGTAGGAGATAATAAGATAAAAATTCATCTGTAAATTGGAGAGAAAGAGGAAATAGAGCATCATAAAGTAGCCAAACCATTGTGTCAGTGACGTTGGTTCTGAAAAACAAGAACAAGGCCTGTGGGATGTGAATTCTAGGTGGCAAAGGAGAAAACCAAACTTCAGTCAAAGCAGTTTAAACATTTTTCCATTAAATCACTCACCAGGCATTTCTACTTTCAGAATGAGTAAAATTCAGTTATTTTAAAGAAATAATCCTGGAAACTAGCATCCTATTATTAGTCTATTTAAAAGTATAATTAAAAACAAAACAAAACAAAAATCAGTAGCACATTCATGCATCTGTAAAGTTGAAGCCTTGTTAGAAATTCTACAAAGAACCTGTTTGGGGAACAAAATTCACTGGTTAATCACCAGCTCCTCACACAGATGGTGACTTTCTCGCTGTGCCATCAACGTTTGCTCAGCAAGTGAGAGTGTAAGACTGTATCCCAAAGATAGGGAATATAAAGTTTTAAATCATAAGCTTCATTTGTAAATGATTTAGAATTATTCCTCAATAAAAGAACTTTTTTCCTCACTAAAAGTGAATTTTACATTTTCCTTCTTAATGTACACAAATATCTATTTCGAAATTGTATTGATAGAAGTTTCTTGAGTTGCTCTTTATCAGGTTATTTACTTTAATAATTTGGTTAAATGTCTGTTTTCCTGTTCTTCCTGATTTTTTTTATGTTCTATTAATCACATTTCCCCTGTAGCGTTTAGTCCCTTGGCTGACATGTATCTAAGGCTTCCCACTTTATTGCAATTATCTATATTTTTTCCTCATTTTGTTTTGATTTTTGCTCATGATTTTCTTACTCCTTAGTCTAAAATTTTATTTACCATTTACACAAGTCACTTGTCCTGCTGTCTGTTGTTTTGCTTATCTAGCATTATTTTTAGCCAAATATCATTTAAAATGCAATTAATGATTTAATTAGAATTACATGGGGGTCGGCCTGGTCACAAAGTGGTTAAGTGCGCACGTTCTGCTTTGGCGGCCTGGGGTTCGCCAGTTGAGATCCCGGGTGCGGACATGGCACTGCTTGGCAAGCCATGCTGTGGCAGGCGTCCCACATATAAAGTAGCGGAAGATGGGCATGGATGTTAGCTCATGGCCAGTCTTCCTCAGCAAAAAGAGGAGGATTGGCAGCAGATGTTAGCTCAGGGCTAATCTTCCTCAAAAAAAAAAAAAGAATTACATGAAAATAACCCTTTTATAGCAGTTTCATTGATGGAAATTGACTGATTGTCTCTAGAGAAAACATACCATTCCTTGTATTTTATGAAAAATACAAATAGAACAACTAATTAATACAAATAAAGCAGAAACAATATATCATCAAAGTCTAGAAAACATAATCACTGCCTTTGTGAGAAATGTGATGGAAAGTGATTTTTGTTTCAGCAAAGTCTCGAAGGAAATACAAGTAGAGAACATATTTTCCTTCCTCTAAGACAGGCAGTAGGGGCCGGCCCAGTGGCATAGTGGTTAAGTTCACACCCTCAGCTTCAACAGCCTGGGCTTCGCAGGTTTGGATCCTGGACGTGGATCCCCACACCACTCATCAAGCCATGCTGTGGCAGCATCTCATGTACAAAGGAGGAAGATGGGCACAGACGTTAGCTCAGGGACAATTTTCCTCAAGCAGAAAGAAGAAGATTGGCAACAGATGTTAGCTCACAGCCAATCTTCCTCACCAAAAAAAAAAAAAAGACAGACATTAATTTTTTTCCAGCAATAAAGAGAAAAATAGACAATTATGTTAATATGGGAAGAAAGAAAACCACAGAGCTAAAATAATTAACCTTACATTTCCTAATGACAATCACCTATTCAGAAAATAAAAAGTGTGTTAAAGTAAGACTATTGTACTATTTAAGAAATAGCAAAATGTAATGAATGGTAGGTGAGTTTTAATATGATGGATAAGCAGAACAAAATTGTAACTTGAAGAAATCATCATAATTAAGTTTGACAGTAATTACATCTGTTTTCTCTGATAAAGTCTGTCTACTGACTTGTTACTATTCCTAAGTTTTTGTCACATTTTTTAATGCTGAAAGTAAATGCTTTTGTGAGAATATTTACTATTTTTCATGAAAGTAAATACCGCACTTGCAGGATCCACCCCAGGAGGCGGCCAGCTCTAAGTAAGGATGCTCGGATAGTTACGATGAAAAAGCGCTGGACCAACTTCAAATTTATGATCTTCTCCAACACACTGGAGAGCCGAAGGCACAGAACAATCCACTGGCTCAAAATTTAAGGGGAGACTTTGTCTACGGGAAGAAGGGAGATTCAATGATGTGCTCATCTGGACAGAATCAACCAGACACCGGTAAGAACAAGTCAGCTAGAAAAGCTGACAGGGCCAATGAAAAACGTGGGGGCACAGATGTCACATTCAATGATGTGCTCATCTGGGACAGAATCAACCAGACACCGGTAAGAACAAGTCAGCTAGAAAAGTTGACAGGGCCAATGAAAAACGTGGGGGCCACAGATGTCACTGGAGTCTGTAACTTTTTTAAAGAAAAATTGTTCATGATGCTTGTTAAAGGCGGTAGAGAAGACCTTATTCAAGAGGGCTTGTGGTGGGGGAGAGAGATGGGGCTCCACTCTGAATACATGAATGACAAGTGGGGCTTTGTAGCCCAGGAGCAGGGTGGGGTCAAGGGTGGAAAATTGCTAAGAGGAGCATCAAGGGAGGGAGGATTCTGGCTAAGCTGACTTGATAGGATTCCTGCTGAAGGCCAGCCAGGTGATAAGACATGGAGAGCGTGGGGTAAGGAATCTCATCAGATATCAAGTTGGGGATTTTTACTAAGCTGGCTCAGCAGGATTCTTGCAAAAACTAGATTAAGTGGGCCAAGGACAGGACCCAACGTCGGGCCTAGTCAAGAAAAGGGCTCAGAGGAGCCTGACTCAGGTTTGGTCAAGGAGAGTCTTTGTCAACATCCTGCAGGTCCTTTCTTCACAAAACCCAAGGAGTCTTCCAACAAAACAGCTGAGAGAGCCTTAAGTGTTGTCCATTTGTGTGCTGACAGGAGGGAGGGATGCAAAACTCCTTCTCTCCCCATTTGTTACAGGAGGAAACCATCAGGACACAAGAGGAAGGGAAACTTGCTCTGCTGTTTCCTGAGAATTGTGAATGCTCTCTGTCGCTGGAGAAACAGAAGCAGAGGAGGCCACGGAATATGGGGGGGATAGGAGAGAAGAGATTGCCACAACCTCAGACCCAGGGACATGGTGCAGGCAAAAGTGTGCCCAAGCAGAGCACAGAGCACACCCACACCCACGAGGCCTGGAGTAGCAGGTGCTGCGGAAACAGTCTTAAGACAAGATCTTCTCTCTGTCGACACAAATAATCCATAACCAACCTATAAATCAGAATTAGAGTGAGTTTATATGAGCCAGAGTGAGGACTATAACCCAGGAAGGCCTTAGAAGGTGTTCCAAAGAAGCGTGGTTTTCAGTAAAGTCCTATATCTTTTTAGAACAAAGAAGGTACATTAAACAAACTCAGGAGACCTTTTCATCAAAATTTCAAGAAGGTATTCAGTTGCTAAGTAGCAGCTGAACATGACCCTGATGTCCTGGAAGGGACTAATCTGGGCGTTACCAACAAGGCGGAGAGGGGAAGTAAGCATTCTCATCTTACCAGAGTGCATTCTTTACTTTAATTCTTAAGCAGATGTACAATGTATGTTTGGTAGGCCATAAATCAGGCTCGTTAGTTCAAGTCGAACCAGTTTTGAAGCCGAATTGTTACCCTACATACCTCCCATGTGAAAATCTCTTGTCACCCAACCCAGAAAACCTCTCCAAGAAGGTACAAGAGAAAGAAAGTAAGCATCGTGTTGAATAATAAGCAAGCCAGAATGGGATGCACATCACAGGCGATCCACTAAGTGACCGCAAAGATAGAAAGAAATCTCACTCTTTTATTGAGCCAGGCACGTATAACCTATTCCACACATGTTCTCAAGGGAAACGATGGCTGGTCCACAAGTATGAGGACTAGACTGCACCGCTTATCCCAATTAGTTCATCCTACATTCACCTGGTGATTGGAGGTGACCATCCATGTTTGCCAGTGGGCTTTATTCAGAGGAAAAGCAAACTTTTCATGTCTTCATGACAAGAGGTAGTTTTGCAACTTGGAGCAAGCTGCCCACCCAAGTTAAACTCCCACCCACCCATAGAGACTAAAAGGTAGTGAGAGGTGCTCTCTCCCTTGGCGTTTACAGTTGAAGGAGATGCCTCCAGATCCTTGATAAAAGCATTCCTGGGTCATAAAGCTGACAAAAGTCCCATTTAATATTCAAAAGAATATATACATATTTTTTATATTACATACATAACATTATATCAGAAGAAATTATACCAAAGAGAGGAGAAAGTACTTACAACTACAAGATTTCTAAAACAAATGATCTGAGAAAAAGTGAGGAAGTGGAAATCTCTTCCCTTATTTTCAACCTGGAGAATTAAGCCTCTTATTTGTAATTTGCATCTGTCTTTACATAGTTCTGCACAGCAAGTGATCACACAAGTGACCACAGTATACCACCATGAGGGGGACAGGACTGAAACAGGAGCTTGCAAAATGGCCCTTGCTGAGGGCAACACCAAGTGAGGAGACCAAGCTCAGGATCAGGCAGGACGTTGCTGTGGCAAGCCAGCCCCACCCAGGAAATGCGTTATCTCTATAGGAACTGGAAAGTTGTGGGGCACTGAGGGTAAGCATAACAACAGCAAATCTCAAATACATGAACTAGATAGTGAAAATCCTACACTAAAAGCCTATCTAGGAGAGTGATGTCCATCTCCAGACGTGATGACTGTTTACCCCGGTCACCATTGTCCTACACTACATGTTTGTCTTGGAACTAGAAAATTATGAGGCATACGAAAAGGCTAGAAAAAACAACCCACCACCAAGCAGCAGAGAAATCCTCAGACGTGGACTCAGATATGGCACACATTTCGGAATTATCTGACATGGAAATCTTGAAAGCAGCTGGAGGAAAAAGAAATACTGCATTTTGAAGAAAAATGGCTAAGGATTACTGTAGATTTCACATCAGAAACTCTATGAGCCACAAGACAACTGTTACATGTTTAATGTACTGTAAGAATAAAAGTCGTCAACCCCAAATTCTACACCTGGCAAAAGTCTTTCAAAAGTGACTGAGACTAAAGTCTTTCTCAGACAAAAAAGAAGAGAATTAATTTGTAGGAGACCTAGTCTGTAAGAAATGCTCAAGGAAGCTCTTTAGGCTGAAATAATATATCATCCTGAAACTTGGATCTACACAGGGAAATGACGAGCTCCAAGGAGGCATGAATCAAAGTAAAATTAAGTTTAGTATTTTTCTTAGTTTGAAATGCTCTAAAAGATAATTCGCTCAAGCCAAAAAGAGAGGCAATAGCTCCTGTGTTCATAGCACATGTAAAAGTCGAGTATGGGAAAATAGTTCTAAGAATGGGGGGGAGGAATCGGGTGTACGTCGTTGTAAAGTCCTGGCGATGAAAGGTAGACTCTGGTTAACTCAAGGTGCATGTTGTAACCCCAAGGGGGTCTACTGAAAAAGTTCATAAACAAAAGAGGTGTTAAGTAGTAGGTCAATCACGGATGTAAAATGCATTCAAAATAAACACAATTAAAATAAGAAAGTGAAGAAAAGGAGGAAAAAAGAAGTAAAGAAGAGAGAGAACAAGAACAACAGCCATAAAATGTTTTGGTGCAATAGCCGGGACCTTCACTTATGACTCGAGACCTGTTTTCTTCTCTCAGCTCATTATAGATCTGTGTGTGTGTGTGTGTGTGTGTGTGTGTAGCCATTAACATTTGTACAAATATGAACATTTACATGCACACACACGAACTCATCTTCCATTTCATCTGGGCTCCTTTCAACTACATCCTTACATTGTGTGCTTCTTGAGGGAAGGAATAAGTTCCTCTCATCATTTGGTTTTTTTTTGAAATAGCCATCCTGTTGTGTGTAATAGACAGATTTAGGAAACTTGCGCTTAATTCCAGCACTTCTACTAAATACTCCTTTGCCTACTTTCACATCCCCTCAAAAGTCCCCTCCCTTTTTAATGGCTGAAATCTTCCAGGATGAGCCTGCTGTATGTATGGTCCTTGTCATCGTTGAAGTTCAATGATGAATTCACTCTTACTCAAGCACGTCGCATTATCCAGTTAAAAACATACACGCTCACCTAACTATCATTCAAGATGGTAATCTCCATTTCAGAATTTTTAGCAAATTGCTTGAACATCATTTTGACCATATATTATTGAAAAATATGTACCTTACTGTTTTCTAAGAACACACTGTGCTGTGTGTTTATTTGCCGGGTGAGCGGTTTGCAACATATTTTCTGCTCTAGTCAACCTCAGATGAACGACAAAGTTAATCAGAAACTCCACTAACAATAGCAAATAATATTCAATATCATAACCTTGTGTGTGTATGCACTCATGTAGGTGTAGTGTGAACAGCTCCTTATATATCCCCCTAAGATTATAGTATTTTGCATATGGGTAAAGTGTTCTCTGATCTGTTTGAGAATGTAATTTTCCTAAGAACTGTGAACTGTGTTCTGGACCATAGCAGTAACTAGCTCCTCTGATCTTTATTCAGATAACACAAGTAAAGTATTCGAGTAGTTTATGGCTCAGTGGTGCCCATGCTGTTCTCAGCTCCCTATACCAAAGAACCCCAGGTTCTTCTTTTGAGCTTAATGCCTCTTGGAGTCAACAATTTGCCAATATTAGACAGTAGGAGCAATTGCTCACTGTCTGTCCCATTAAAATGGAGAGGTGGACACAACGCTTTATTTCCCTTTGGAGCTGGACTAGAATCTGAAGAATAGTTGTGGAGCATACTGAGACAAGGATGCTAGAAAAAGCACTTAGCCTACAGATATTTAGACACAAGGGAGCAAGGGTTGTGTGGGTGTTATCTAAAGACCTGCCACTCACCATGGTGACCTGAGACTGGTGGGGGGGCTTAACATGGGACTGAAGCTGTGAATGCATGAGCCTTCGAATATAAGCAGACCCAGAGCAGAGTCCCTTAAAAAGGGACTGGCAACTTGTGGGCTGTTAGACTGCAGACCGAGGGTGCTGAACCTCCAGCCACTCATGTGATTGCAAACAGCTAGGTACCAAACTGTACATCTAAGCCCAAAGCACAGGCAGAGGAAAATAACAATGCCTTGAATGGAACCTGGTGAAAACCTATGGTTTAAAGAGCAACAGAAAAAAAAGTATGACAAGGATATTCCTAACAAAATAAAACTCATGGTACATACTGAGAAAAATACCATCAACAAAGATAAAAACACATAGAGATTTAGTGACGGCCCACACACCAAAAATCATTTCTACAATCAAAATCAATTTCCAAACTAATTACCTAGTAGATTATAATTAGTAAATATTCAATCAATTAAGAGTAGAAAGTCACTAGTTAGATCAGAATTAGTTGCTCAAATATAATTGGTAAATCAAAACCAAGGAATATCTCAAAACCCAAGGCACAGAATTAAAATACATGGGGCTCATGAGGGAAAGTAGAATAGATGTGAATGACAGGTCCAAAGGATTTACTATGCAAATAATAAAATTTCCCAAAAGATAAAAAAAGAATAATACAAGAGAAGTCATACTTATTTAACAAAAAGTTCCCAAGATGAAGATGGCTTGCATCTAGCCATTGAAAACTTTCACTAATGCTCAGTTAAGAACTTTAAGGAAAAGAAAGTGTGCATATATGCTTGAAAAAAGACAGAACAATTATTTACAAGGACGGAAATAATCAGATAGACGTCCAACGTCTGATCTGCAATGCTGGAAGCTAGAAAATGGTGGAATAAAATCTACAGAGTAGAGGAAGAAAATAATTGCAATTCCTGAATTATGTACCTAGCCAAGATATGATTGACAGCATACCTCACATAACCCAGGTGAGGAAAACACTCAAGGGCAAAGTAAATACTCAAGGACAAATAATAGTCCTTGGGGCAAAGAGAGTAGCACCAAAAAAAAGAAGAATAGAAGAGAATGGAGAAAAAGGAGAAGGAGCAGGAGATGCTGATGTAGAAAAACATTACATCTTTGTAAGAATGAAATATAGATAATTATAGAGAGACAAGTATACATGTGAGGTATAGATTATTTAAATACAAGTGGGTTTATGCAAAAGAAAACTTAATAATATCCTAGAAATAAAATAGGTAAATTATATAAAAGGTGAATCAGGAGTTTGAAGAAGATTGGGGAAGCAGCAAGTGTAGGTTCTAGAGGTCATAGGGGCCATGGTTCGAACAGTGGGGTTATAAAATAATTTTAACAGAATAACTTATATAGGGTGAGATAGCATAAACACATGGAGTATGAAGTGCCTTGGATGTTAGAAATAGTTGATAATCTGTTTTTATGCAATAGTGGAAAAATTAAAGTTTGAAATATGAGCATCAACTTCAGCTTCCAGCCAAGATGGAGTAATATGGAAAAATTAGTCCTCTCACCCGAAACAACTTAAAAATGGAACAAAGTATATAACACAACAGCTCCCAAGGCATGGACATTGGGCCACAAAAGAGAAAGAGCAAGAAAGTGGAGTGAGTGCAAGGTTTGCTACAGCTGACTGCCTAAAACAGTCTCCAGGTTGCTGTGTAGGGAGGGGTAACTCCAGTGGAACCTGGTGGTTCCCAGAGCTGAAAGTCTGGGGAAGTCCAGGCAGCTAGAGCTCACTGCAGAAGTACTGGGAAGGAAGTGGTTTCAAAGAGAACTTTGGAGATATACAGAGATCCCTTCCACCCGCCCCCACCCCAAACATTCAGTCGAGTACAGATCAGTGAAAGACTCACCTGAAGGGATTAGAGGGGCCAGTGCTCACATTTAATGCAATGCCCAGAACAGTGCCTTCCAAATAACCAGAGTAGAAGTTGTCATTTGTCATGGTCATTGGTTAGAGAGCTGAGAAAAGTCTCGCATCAATAGAGGGGGAAGATTAACCTTGGACTAAACATTTCTCTGGTCCCACCTGCAAAAGGTCAAAGCAAGACTCAAAAAAGGTCAAAACTAATGAGTTACTTAATAGGGTTCTAGAACAAAGCTCAAGAATATTTTTAGAAATACGAAAATGCCCAGCGCTCAACCAGGTAAAATTCACAATGTCTAGCATCCAATCAAAAATTGGCAGGCACACCTTATAGAAAAACTAACTCAAAATGAATCATAAATGTAAAATATAAAACCACATATTTTTTAAAAAGGAGAAAACCTTTAGAGTCTAGAGATAGGCAATTTTAAATGAAAACTTTTTTACATTTAATGCCAAAAGCATAATTCATAAAAGTAAACATTGATAAGTTGGGCTTTATCAAAATTAAATAATGTTTCTCTGTAAATGAGACTATGAAGAAGATGAAAATATGAGCTACAGACTGAGAGAAAATATTTGCAAGCCACATTTTCAACGAAGACTTTGTATTTGAAACATATGAGAAACTCCCAAAGTCAATAGTAAAGAAATACAAACAATCCAATTAGAAAATAGGCAAAACACATGAACAGACATTTATCCAAATATGTTAAAGGAAATCCTTGTAGCAGAAGGAAAATGACACCATATAGAAACCCTCAAGAACTCTGAAGAGGCAGAGATTTTCATTTTATTTGTAAGTTCAGAAGTTAACTTGCCACAGTTTCTGATTGTAAGGTATACCACACCACAAGAGATCAGGAGTAGGGGAAAAAATTAACAAAGTTCCTAAAGATGAGTATCAGCCAGAGCTACAAGATTACCTTGAATAAAACTAACTTTATTTTAAGAAGAACTCTAGTTATCTTGTTATTCATAGTACTATGGACTATCAATTCTAAAACTATCTTTTTGCACTCGAGGATTGAGATAAGGATATCTCCAACATCATCAATAAAGAGGATAATAGGAAGCAGTATTGGTTTTTTTTCTTTTGCCTGTTGGGGGAGTAGAAATCAATATAGAAAAAAGAGAAGTCTAGAATGTACTCTGCAGGGTTGGAATGAAATTAGAATTGGAGATGTGAGTGCTATATACTCCAGTGTTAGTGGTAAATTAGATAGATGATGATGACGATGATAGATGGATAGATAGATGACAGAGAGAGAGAGATGGATATAGAAAATGCACATACACGTAAGCTCATGCATTTTATCACTGTCCTTTAAGACAGCCTAGAATCAATGATATTTTAGCAGCCATAGGCCCACCTAATCTCACGATCTTGGCATATAAATGGCCTTCTCCATTAAGAGGAGTTAGAGTTTCTTGGAGAAGTGGTTGATTCCAGAAATGGTTGATTCCAGAGCTTGAGTAGGAAAAGTAGAAGTTGAGCTTTTAACATCTTGTTATTCCAGAAAATAAGGAGATCTCAGTGAACCATGGGGACAGGCCAAAAAGACCAAGGAGTTAGCTTGAAGGGGCTTCCACTGGCCACACATGGGAAAACGTGAGCATAAAATAAATAATAACAGTAAAAGATTATCTCATTGGATAAAATAGATATAAAATAGAAGTAGAATAAAAGGCAACCCCAATAGCCCATACTAATATGTTAATTAATTAATTGTCATCTAATAAATATGAAAGAATGATAGATTTAGAAAATCACCAATGAAGTCCGAAATTAGTGGGTGAAACTTTGAAGACAAACAGGATATTGACATCACCTCAAATTATCTTTCCACAAATTACTCAAAATTGAAAGGGGAAAATTGTTACTTCATATTTTTTTACCACCTCATCTAAGAAACCAAAGCAATATCACCAGTACTAGGACAAAAGGACATCCTGCTCCTCCTTACCGGATGCATTAAGGAACTTGACTGGTTTCTTGCCAAAAATACATCACCTCTCTCTACACCTGAGGAAATCTCAGGAAATTCTAAATGGTGGTACATTCTGCAAAATAATTACCTATGCTCCTCAAAAATGTCACCATAAAAAGTGACAAAGACAAGGAAAGTTTAGGGCATTTTCTAGATTAAAAAATCCTAAAGAGACAGGACAGGTTGGGTCCTGAACCTGGAGGGGTGGGGATAGCTACAGAGTTCTTACTGGGACAACTGAATGTGAAATAAACATGAATGGATAACCATATGTACCAACGCTAAGGTTCCTTATACTGATAGAGTGTTTTTCGTTAGGAAAATAATGCCCTCATTCTTAGGAAAAACACACTAAAGAATTCCAGTGATAAATGACATGGTTTCCAATTTCTTCTCAAGTGGTTCAGAAAATGTGTGTGTGCATACATGTGTCCATGTGAGTGTGCACACGTGAGTATGTATGTGTGTACCTGTCTGTGTCTGTGAGCGTGTGCAGAGAGGGAGAGGAAGGATGAGAGAAAGCGAACTTGTGGACCTGAATCTGGGTTAAGGTATATGGTTTCCTTGTACTATTATTGTAACTCTTTGATGCGTTTAAAATTATATCAGAGTGAAATGTTACAAACACATTTTTGCAATGAAGGTGAATCAGCAGAAGGAAGCTTTAACCCCAGGCATCAATGAGTACCAAGTCTGTGCACCTCCCAGTTTCTACTCTTCCTTGCTTTTCCCCCAGACTAGCTTAAGTAATCGATGAAAGTTCAACTTTATGGAGTGTGAAGATCAATGAAGGGAGTAGACGGCCTATTGGTTATCTTGAAGGGTCAATGAGTGGCTCTTGAGGCAGACATAAAAATCATTGAATGCCAGATATTCTATCTGAAACGTTAAAAATATAGTCCCTACCTAACAAGAAATAATATTCTTCAAGAATATCTATTAGATATTCGTTTTAGAATATTTTTTCTAGCCTTTTTTGCCATAATTTTGAAGGAATACATTAATTTAACATCCTTTTTGTAAAATTAAGCTGCCACATTTATAGGCTTCTCTCCCAAAGAAACAACTAAGTGTTCTCTCCTTTGGCCTGCCAGCCACATTAGTTGTTCATTCAAAACCATCCAGCAATGCCTCATGTGAGTGTTGACTCACGCTGTATCTTTAACAGGTTATCTTGTGTCTCTTTGCTCTCTGAATTTCTTTCTATTTATGATACAAAGTAAGATAAAGTCCATTAAACCGTTTGTTTACATGAAATCAGAGCATTTGTTCAGGCACAGCATGTGGTCTGAAGAGAAAGACACTCCGGCACACATCCATGTTTCCTGATTGCACAGGTAATTTTTTTCATCAGGCTAGGAAGGCCATGGGAAGCCAGGATATTCAGAATTTAAAATGACATCTTTCCTTTAACCCTCTGTGTTTAGTAAAGGTGCTGAAGCTCAAACATTTCTATGCTGTCTGGAATTTCAACTTCTCTGTTACCATGGAGCTCTGACATCTTGAATTTTGTGTGCTTGACTCCTTCCTGCCTCTGCAAACAGGGACGGTATGTTTGCATTTCACGTTTAGTAGAAGTTCAGAGCCCTTCAAACGTCAAGGGTCCAGTGTGTGATGTAAGTGGAACATAAAAGCTTCTTGCCAAAATCACCACAGAAAGAAAAGAAATGCCTTATGTAAACATCTTGAAGATTATACCTATCTGAGTCGTTGAAAGAGTTGAAAGATTGAAATAACTGGTTTAAGATTAAGAACTTTCTGATAAGTTAAACACTGTCTGAAAGCCAAATGAGGTGCATAAAGGAGTAGTGTGAACAGATGCCTGTAGCTGGGGCTGCCTCACTTTTTGTAGAAATTATTAAAATGTTATCTGCGTATCCAGGTGGGAGTTAGCTCCCGGACCTCTGACACACGTACCACTACTCTGAATTTCTGAGAAAGGTCCAACTTTCTAAGTGTCTCTATTTGCAATTAGAAATAAAATAGATAAATTCAAGCCAAAAAGGAAACCCAGAAGCCCAAATTCTCCACACCCTTTATCTTAAATTGGTGAAATAAATGATACACAATTAGTGTTTTCATATTGAAGATATCCGTTAATCTACACGTTTAGAAACAAAACTCAGCATTTTTAAACTTTTTCTCTTAAAGAGATAATGTTTTAAGGTTTACCTAGTTTAAACTTAAATTTTTCTACCAACTGATTGAGTGTGTGATTTCTTTCACATACATTTATTGGACTCTCCTTGTGTGTCAGACATTGTAGAGTGTGGTGGAAATACCAAGAGAAGAAATGCACAGTTACGCCCTTAAGGAACTTACATGATTTGAAGAAATAAGGCATGGAGACAATGACAATACAATATGACAATGTTCATGATAAAAATTCCATCTAAGATCTTTTTTTTTTTTTAAAGATTTTATTTTTCTCCTTTTTCTCCCCAAAGCCCCCCAGTACATAGTTGTATATTTCGTTGTGAGTCCTTCTAGTTGTGGCATGTGGGACGCTGCCTCAGCGTGGTCTGACGAGCAGCGCCATGTCCGCGCCCAGGATTCGAACCAACGAAACACTGGGCCGCCTACAGCGGAGCGTGCGAACTTAACCACTCGGCCACGGGGCCAGCCCCCCATCTAAGATCCTTTTATTCCGTGAAAAAGCCACTTATTGTATGGTAAACATACAGTCTGTCAGTGCCCTCAAGTAGAAATGGCCTCTCTGTGTCTCTATTATAAACAGATTGAAAGACTCATGACATGTTGGATTTCCACTTTGTGTGAACAAAATCTTTATCTATTCATGAAGCTACGTTTTTTATTGGTCGAGGGACATAATCTCCTGTTTGCCGTGAGTTAAATATCTATCCTCTGCTCTCTTTTCATTCCAACGCTTTCTTCACTTCACTTTTTGGACACCAAATTCTTCTAAGTTTTCCTCAAAGCACGCTGGTTCCATTTTGAATCCACCTTGCTGGGATGTTCTTTTTCTGATCTCTTACTATTTGCATTCCTCAGAGTTTCCTCGTCAGAACTCTTCTCTTCTACTGGCATCCATGTCCTCAGTAGATGTACCCAATCCCATGGTGTTAGACGCCACCTGTAGGCTGAGAACCCAGAGTTTATAACTCCAGCACGGACTCCTTTTCCAAACTCACATATCCAACTTTCTGCACAATAATTCCACTTGGTAACTAGCCGGTGAACATTATCTCTGTTTCCCTCCTTTATCTAGCAGAAATGAACATGCAAAGCTCACTATTCCTTAACTGCCTCCTGCAACAGAGCGAACAGAATCTGATACATCAACCCCACACTAAGGTCTTAGTCAGTTTATCAGGCTGCATTTCCCAAGAAAGTTTGCAATTGAAAAATACAAACTTTCAAACAAATGTTTGTTACCCGGAAGGTTGGGTTTAGGTTGATGGTTGAGGGATGTTGGTACCCAGGTGCTACTCAGCACCCTGCAAGGCTCATGTGAAGGCAGCTGCCGTCCGTGTCTCTGCAACCCTGTTCCAAGCAACTATTTCTACAAACGGGGACCCAGAGTGTTGTGAATTCCTGTAAACAGCTAACATGGGTTGCATTGTTTCTTTCTCTCTCTCATTCATTCTCTCTCTCCCCATTCTCAATCAATTTTGCTCTCTACTTGCTGAGAGTTTTAGAAATGTTAAGAAAAAATATATCCCCCACGAAACAAAAAAGCAGAAACTTTTTATATGTAAACAATTTGTATGAAAAAAATCTCTAGTCGATGCAGGCAGTTAATATAACTTTTTGACTTTATTAATCAGAAGGAAAGAATCGTTACTTGGAAGAAAACAACTTGCAAAAGAAACTGAAATTCAGAGGGAAAAAATTCACCTCAATTGCTCTTGTCTCATATACTAAGAATTAAAGTTAATTCCTTGGCAAACTAAAGTCCCAGGCATATTTTCTATCTCAAATGCTTTATTACAGTCACACAATGTGCAAAAAGAGGGTAAAAAGGTTTGAAATCAACTTTTATTCAATACTCATTAGCTTTTCTTCTAGGATTCTTGTTCTACTGTTCCTTAGACACACCTATTTCGGGCCAGGTTAACGGTTTCAAATGGAGTTTTTCACCTAAGTTGCTAGGTACAGAGATTTTTCTCAGGCACTGAGAATTTAATTCTGCAAGGATTAAAGAAAAAGCACATAAGACTTGTAGACTGGCTTCTCACATAAAATAACAGAGAGAATCCCTCTAAATAAGAAGAATAAAACTACAATTAAATTGTATCTTCTACAAAATGAGTATTGAGGGCACCTTTCCAATTTTTTGATTGATCACATAGGGTGCCCTAAAATAAACATCAGCAAGCCTTTATGTTTACATATTTCAGGGAGTGAAAACACCTAGTTGCACCCACGAAGGCCCTGATGTCTGGTAAACTGTCCTGCCCTGCAGATGTCATACCTTCACCACTTTCGCCATTAGCTCTCCTAAGTGGTTCTTGTTCCATTCCCAGCTGACCTTTTCCTGAAGCCCCAGATTCAGCTAGTAAAAGCTGAAGGGTCTGTGAAGGCCCCTTTTTACCCAAATATCTTCCCAACTTACCTGCTATGATTACCTGACTTCTACTTCGAGATCCATATTATCCACACTTTACCATAATAAATGAGCGTTATTGCCATAGTATTGCCATAGTAGCTACAGTAAGCTGAGTTTGTGAGTCGGTCCACATCAACCTGGTCCTTGTGTTAGAGGAAAAGAATAGTAGGATAAAAATAAGAAGATGTAAGCCAGGGGTTTTGTGATATTGAACAACTGAAGGAAAGAATGAGCAGCAAGAAACGCCAACCAGAGTGGAAGGAAAGCAACAAAGCTAAGCCTCAACTTTTCACAATTTTCCTGTAGCCTGTTGGGTCCACAGGGAATCTGCTCAAGCATTTTCCCCAGATGGGTCTGTCTATCTGCACGCAAGGACTCTCCGTGCTTTATGTAACAGGAATATCAGTTTTGTATCCTGTCACAATACAACCCCTTCTGGACCATTCTGATCATTTAAAAGAAAAGCTACATGTAAATCCAGTGTAATTTTTCTATTCCGTTTTGCTTGTCTTTGTTGTCAAAGACACACAGACCACTGAATAGATTTGTTTCATTTTTTTATTACTTCTCTGTTTATGATTCATAAAGAGCTCTTGGCTCCCCCTCAATATAAAGTCAGACAGTTTCCTGCTACAATTGCCTATTGTTAGCTGGGAAGACGGAGGGAGAAAATGGTTTGATTGTCACGGTTTATGGAGATCAGGAGTTGACTTTGGACAAAACAAATTTAAGATGCCTGTTAGAAGTTAAAGTGAAGACAACCCAGTGAGTCTGTTTCACGCAGACAGACAGACTGGAAATGAGCATCAACATGTCAGGTACAGGTGCGTGCCGTGGACAAATGTACAGGGAAACGGGTATGACTCTGGAAAACACGATCCAAGGAGCCTCTCTGAGGAGCTGACATCCGAGCAGAGAACTGAATGAAATGAGTGTGTGAGCTGTATGAACTCCGGTGCGGAAATTCCAGGTGGAAGGACCAGCAAGTACAAGTGTCAGAGTCTAGGGATTGCTTTGTCTGTGCAGAGGATGGACCGTGTTGCTTTTCAGAAGTTCAGGAGGGATGAGGAGGAAAAAGTTGGAAGTGAGTCTGGATTTCAGAAGAGATGGAGAGATTGAATATACGAATAGCTGGTGGCCAGACCAGACACGGCGATTGAGCTCGGATCCAAACCCTCTGCAGCAACCAAACCAGAATGGATCGTCGGAACTTGGCCTATGGCTGCCAGCTTCCCGACTTTCAGTCGCCAATTACTACTCAGGGGCCACTCAGAGAAAGCCAGACACGTGCCCCGAGCTAATGACAGAGGAGGCCCCCCCCAGTTAGCCCTCCTCCAGCCTCCCCAGACCCACGGACTTCCGCCAGAGCATCCTGAACCTTCCCTTTTTCACTGGGAAGCTTGCCCACTCCCCTTCATGTCTGAGCACCTGCTAAATGCAAATGGAGACTCCTTTGCTATAGCAAGCTCTGAAGAAATGGCGTTAGTTTATTCTAATCTGGCGGTCTTTATTTCCGTAGTTTTCTTGGAGGTTCCGCTGAGATTGGGTCCACACTGTGCCACACTTCTAACAAACTGTGGAGTCCAGGCAGACAAGTCTGAACTCTGCCTCTTTGCATGGGGTTCCTCAGATATTAATTCTCAGTTTGGTACCTGGGTTTTGTCATTGGTTCCCATTGTTTGGCATACTTGAGTAGGAACATAACCAAGGAGTGAATGTAAGAGGAGGAGAGAAGAGAGACAAAGACCACACCTGGGTGCACACACCAGCATTTCTAGGTTAGGGAGACAAAAACACCCTAGCAAAGAGATCCATGGGGAGAAACCAGTGAGGGAGGAGAAAACGGATTTGGCTGTGTGGAGGTAAGCAGGGCTCTGGATAAGAGCCACTGATGAAATACAGGGAGAAAAAAACTCTCTGGGGCCAGAGGGAGGAGTCTGGCTCCAGGCCAACACCCTTTGGGGGACCTTTCAGGCCTGACCACAGGCGGGTGCAAGGCTTCGCCGGGCAGGGCGTCTGGGCGAAGCTGCCCTCGCCACACCAGACTCTGCGCAGGCCAAGCATCACAGTTTTCTGGAGGAGAGTTAAGACCTTGGATTCCCTAGGGCCAGCCATGCTCATATGCATGCTCATTGTCCTAAGAGACACATGGCAGCTGGACACAGTGATTGTAAAAAGAAAAGAAGTCTCTTTTCAGAGGTTTTGTGTAAAATGGAGTGTAGTACATGAGGGTTTTGTGGAGACAAAGGAGAATTTTAAAAAATGATTATGTTGAGGGAGCCTCTCATAGCATGTTTTTATATTGAATAAAATGCTACCATAGAAGAAGAAAAATGATGCAGGAGAGAGAGGAAACAATTGCTGGGACAAAGTCTGCAGGTGGACCTAAGGAGCCCTAAGGAAGCTTGGTCTCCGTCAAGATGACATCCGTCATCCATCGCCACAGGGGAGAAGGAGGTGCTGGGTGTGACACGGAACCTCGGTTCTGGCTGGTGTTATCAACCTGGTGAAAATTGCTACTGGATTGGGAAGAGACCTTAAGAGAAGGAATAGAGCAGGGTTCTGAACTGCTTTGATGCTGAAGTCAGAGACCCCCTCGTTCTAAAGGAGAATTTTGGCCTCCTGCAGGCTGTGCCTTGGAAAGTTAATTTTGCTTGATGCCTCTGGTTGCTCATTTATCAAGTGTGTCTCATAACAGCGCTAAGAAGGTAAACACAGCACTTAGTATAGTGCCCGAAACATAGCCCGGGCTCCAAATATGTGAGCCAACAACGACAATATAAATGTGCAGGCTCTTCCAAGCCTTGGCTCAGAGGTGGAAGAATTTCGGATGGAGTAGCAGAGACACTGGTTTGATTCTCAGCCATGTCATGTGCTCACCTGTGTGGCCATTCTGACTCTCTTTTCTTGAGGAGACAAGCTGATGTGTTAGAAGTAGCATCGGCCTGGGTGTCAACCTCCACCACTAGTCAGCTCTGTGAATTAGGTTTTGGTTTCCCCCAGTTTGTATCAATGACACTGCATTAAAGTAATCCCAAGGGATTTTTCCTTCATTAATATTTACTGATCTAACCCTTGCCCATGTAGACACACACCAGGGGGCGGATGGTTGCCTACCACCAAATCTACTAAGAAAACACTCAGAGCAGTACCAGGAACATATATATGTTTCAAGATTAATATGTGTCAGTTATGTTGCTGGAATTTTCAACAAATCCTTGTGCTCCAACTGCCTGGCTCTGAAGCTGGAGTGAGGAAAGGATGCGGGATTTCCCAGAGCACCGTGATGGGCAGAGTACAGCAGCTTCCCAGAAGGGGCCACCTGGGCATCCTGCTCAATTCCACAGCCTAGGACCTACCAACATGTCTGCTATTTACAGATCACGTAGACATTCAACAATACTTCAGAATGAAGGAAAGAATCCACACAGCAATCTCAGAGACGAGAGAGTGAGGCTGCGAGAGGGGTAAAAATCGTCTCTTTTTGTAATGACATGGTCAGTTTCATCAGGAATTTTAAATGTTAGAAAAAAGGATAAAAGAATGTCAGATACAATTACTTTCAGCTGATATCGATTTCCTCCTGTCTGAAGACATTCTCTACATTTTTTATTTTCTACCAAATGTCCTTATATTTCCTTTTCATTCCCCTAAATGTGACTGGGTAAAAACCACTATGGAGTGGCCCATCCTGTAACACTTTACCTTATTTTGATCTTTTTTCTCCAAGGTAGTTTTGTGTATATGTTCTATGATCCATATATGACTATATATTCCACACACATTTAAATAAATCTTATCACATTTCAGAGCAATGCCATCTACCCCACAAACCTTTAGAGTGAAGCTGTGTTGGAGGGGAAAACTTTGTGGCTGGAAAACATACTATAAAATTGCCATTGCACTTAAATCCAATGTAAAAAAAATTAGAGATATCGAAGAAAATTCCTAGTTACTATAGTAACAAGAACAAATTTTTTCACTATTTATAGATCATGCATATTCGAGTTGAGCATACATATTTCCATTTTTATCTATCCAAATTAATAACACTTTCCAGCTAAAATTTTCTCCTTCCTTGCTTCCATCCTGCAGGAGAAAATGAAACTAGTTTAAAAAATTAGAATTAAATGAGCCTTTAAATGATCAAGAAAAGAAAGGCAAATGGAGAAATAGCTTTCAGATAATCAGTTTTCACTGGAAAACTTACCCAATGTGGCACATCAATGCACCTGCATTTCTCCTCCAACCACAAGCATATTGGAGGATGTATAAACGTGAGCCCTACTCCCCAGCCCACAGCTCTCCCTGCCAAATTCTAATACTCGGTTCCAGAGAGACGACAAGCCAGGAGCTCAGGCTTCCAGGTGCCTGTGGGAGCAGATTATTGGTTAAGGTGCTAACCGGGCAGCGAGCAGTGTGCTTCTGCACATTCTGGTGATGGAATCCCACGCAGCAAGGGCACTCATGGTTGCAGTTTAGATCCAAGCTCTAGTTCTTGTGGGTCTGTTTCCTCAACTGCAAGATCAGGCTAACAGCCCTACTGAACTGGAAGTGTTATAAAGTAGATAAATGAGATAACGCACACAAATCCGCCAGCACCATGCATGGAATGCAGTAAGCTCTCAATAGATTTTGATTAATGTCCTTATTATTCAAATTTCTTAAAAACCAGGAAGTTTCTCCAGGCCAAATTAGTACCTTAATACCAGATCATAAAATAAAATAAACATCTTTACATTGCTTATTTTTTTGCAAGTTGAGACCGTATCTTGAGCAGAAATCTGGAGCTCAGAAAACGCTAGGTGCTTGTAAAGCAGCAGAATTAAACGTTCCAGTTCTCATTGAATTCATAAAGAGGCAAGTACATGAATATCTAAAATGCAACGTAATATCCACTGTGACAGAAGTTGGAACCGTGCAATGGGATCAAGGCGAGCTGGTTGTTAATGACTTGGGGCATAAGGTCTCAGCAAACCTCACATTGTTCCTGCGTGGTGCAAGTGAGACAGATTGTGCTGGGAGAAGAGAGGGAAAGGCCTGCATACTTCCCGAGTTCTAGCATCTGTCCTAATTGGCCATAAGTCACAGATTTATAGTTACTTTTTAATCTTTAAAGCACAAAGTGAAAATTATATTTGTCTCCTTAAGGGGAAGAAAAGATCCCAACGTGAAAACAACTAAAATGTATGACACGGCAGATAATATACGATCCGGAGAGAAACAAACCATACAGGGAATTTAAAGGAGGAATGCATCACTTTGAGTGGAAGAGAGATGACCTTTCAACTATGCATTGGAGAATGAATAGGATTCGTGAGCGGCAGAAACGATGTCAAGAAGCGGGTAGGCAGGAAAGGAATAGACGTGGGAAAACCCTGAGCAGCTCACTGACCTTAGCTCCTGTCTGTTCCATCTCCTGATGTGACGATGAGGGCTGACTTATGGGTACCAGAACAATGATCCCCATCCTCCAGTAGGATGAACTTTAAGAAAAATCTCCATAAGGCAAAGGTTACACTATTCCTACTGATTTATATGCTCATCTTTAAACTTTTTCTACACCTATATTTATCCTTTCAAGTTGGTTGGGTGAGGAAGAAGAGTTCAAAGAAAGACATATTTAACTAATTCAATAAATATACTTTTCAACTTAGGTACATTTAGAGGAACTTAGATATTGTTTGACTACAAGACACTAGCGTTAGGAATCCTGTAGCCATGCGGTCCCGAGGCTGATGTGTCCACATCTGGTGCATTATTACTTTGAGTTCCAATCATGCACCAGGTACACATAGTCCATTCAAGCTGAGGTCTTTCTTTACGGGTTTGCAAGCTGCCCAAATTTTGAACCCAAAGTAAGCTGGATAGAAAACAAGACTTGAAATGAAACGTTGCAACTCTGTATTAGAGGTTTATCGTCTCTTAAGTTTTTGTTTGGCTTTATCAAGCATCCAACAATTATTTCTTAAGTGTTTGAGATAATTTTATAAAAAATGTAAAGAGTTTGTTGAAACTTCCACTACACCAGCATCAGTATGCAGACCCTCTTACTGACACGAATTCCTACAGGAGCTGAATGAATTTATGTGAATCACTTAAATTACACCATGCCTCAGTCTCAAATATAGAAAAGCAGAGTTTAGAATAAGCTCTCCATATCTTAGGAATATATGTTCTTTGATATATTTTCAAAGGTGCTTTCTTTTATCTGCAGTTTACCATAATTGACCATTACATTCAAATACTCGAAAACTACATAGGCCAGTCATTCATGATCAGAAGAAACCGTGTAAGTTCTCAACATCATTTAAAATAATGTCCTCTGAAAATCAATCTCAAAAGAATGTGAATTTCACTGGAGAGGAAAAATGCTATTGCTAAGTCTTCACTTAGGGAAAAAAAAAGACTGGATAAAAGGTAAATGTCATCTCAAGTATATACCTGATTGTTTAAAAACAGATCACATTTTAGATTAAGACAAAAGGGAGACAGTCTCTGCTTTAAAAAGCTTCTACTCTGCAGTCTCATATGGGCACAAGAGATAAGATATGCCATGAATTACAGATGACTGAAGCACATTCCAAACCAGTCTAGAGGTTTCAGTCTGACTGATCTTTGAGTTGAGACTAATGATGGACATTTCTAACCCAAAAGGACCATTTTTTCATACAAGAAGAATAGATGGAGTCAAACTATACTGTAGCCGATATATCCTTATTTTGAAAATTAAAGAATAGAAACAGATATGTATTTGTGATGACATTGTAGGCATACACTTCAAAACCATTCATTTTAATTTGAAGAAATTTTCATCCCCTGGGAGGCAATGTGACCCTGAGGAAATGACTGGAATTAGATTGTTCTTTTCTTTTCCCATCAATGAGGAAGTTCAAGGAGATGGATGTGGAAGAGATGAGTGCCTTCTGCTGGACATGTGACTGACAAAATCTGGTCCTGGAATCTGCAAACTTTGATACACCTGAGATAATTGTATGTCCTGATGAAGCCATCCACAAGCTACAGTACATTATGATTTCAGTACCTGCAGAGCAGAAAGCCTTATCTGTCCATTTTACATATGAAATCAGCGTTGAAAGTGTTAAGTTGAAACTCTCTACTCCAGAATTTTAGTCTCCTTGTGAGATCATTGAATTTTTTTTGTATTTATTTTGGTAGATGCAAGATGACTGTAAATTCTTTGCCACATCTCCTACTACGAAGAGGGCTCTAATTTTTCTTTCTTTGAGCAGGAGCTGGCCTTAATGCCTTTTTTGGCCAATTGGTGTGGCAGAAAGGACATCCTGGGACTTCCAGAACCAGGTCATATGAAATCCTACATCGTTCCTCCAGGCATCTTGGAGTGCTCGCTCTGAGTGAAGCCAGCCACCATGTAAGTTCAACTCTCTGAAACCATCACGCTGTGAGCAAGCACAAAAGCTTCCCAGGGGGATCCCAGCCACCAGATGTGTGAGTGAAGAAGCCAATTTTTTTAAGCAGCTTTATTGAGGTGTGATTGATATACGAAACCTGCCCATATTTAACGAGTGCCATTTGATGAAGTCGGACATATAGAGGCCTGTGAAACCATCATCACAAAGTAGTAGACGTATCCAAAACCCCGCAAAGTTTCCTTGTGCCTCTTTGTTTATTGGATGTGTTTGTTATTGTAAGAATATTTAATATGAGATCTGCTCTCCTAACAGATTTTTAGTGTACAATCCTGCGTTGTTAACTCTAGGGACTTCTGTCGAGTGGATTTCTAGAATTTATCTTGCATAACTGAAATTTGTCATCTATTGAACAACAGCTCTCCACTCCCCCTTCCTCCTGCCCGACCACCATTCTACTCTCTGCTTTTATAAGTTTGACTTGATGGGTACCTCGTATAAGTGGGGTCACACAGTATTTGTCCTACTGTGACTAGCTTTTTCCACTAGCATAATGTCCTCCAGCTTCATCCATGTTGTCACAAATGGCAGAATTTCCTTCTTTATTTTTAAGGTTGGAAAATACTCTATTGCATATATAAACCGCATTTTCTTTATCCATTCATCTGTCAGTGGGCATCTGGGTTGTTTCCATCTCTTGGCCGTTGTGATACGGCTTCAATGAACACAGGAATGTGGGTGTCACTACAAGACCCAGATTTCATTCCCTTCAGATAAATACTCAGAAGTGGGATTGCTGAGTCTTATTGTAGTTCTATTTTTCACTTTTTGAGGAGACTCCACACTGTTTTTTATAGTAGCTATACCATTTTTTAAATTCCCAGCTGCAGCGTACACACTAAACAGCAGGGAAATGCAAATCAAAACCACACAGAAGCCATTTTGAGCATTCCAGACTCAAGAGCTGCAAAATGGAAAACAGAAGAACGAGCCGACTGCCTACCTGAGCCTCCCAGTCCTCTCCCTGGCTGTGTCCCAGCTACCATGGAGCTGGAGAGCCACCAAGCTGGGTCCTGCCCGCATTCCTGAAGCACAAAGTCAGGATGATAATAAGAGAGTTGTGGTTTTATGCCTCTGCATTTTGGGGTGATTCTAAAATAGATAAGCCGGACCCTTATCTTCAACCAGATTATTTCTTTGATATCCCACAAAAGGGACTATTTACTTACTCGCTATTCACTACAATTATCTATTTCTCAGCTGTGACTTTCTGTTTCACAAACACATGAGCATCCCCTCTTGTTCTGCTGTGATCTAGACCTCTCAGTATAAAATATAGTGTTCAAGCCCCACTAAGATATCTAGAGGAAATTGCTACTATTTACTATCGGTGAAAAGTCACAATTTCTTTTCAGGTCAAAGTTCAAACCTTTGAAAGCCTTACAAAATAGAAAACAGCTCAAAACCCAAAATGTCTGTCATTTTTTTCCTAAAGATTGGCACCTGAGCTAACGTCTGTTGCCAATCTTCTTTTTATTTTTTCTCTTCTTTTCCCCGAAGCCCCCCGGTACATAGTTGTGTATTCTAGTTGTGAGTGCCTCTGGTTGTGCTGTGTGGAACGCCGCCTCAGTGTGGCTTGATGAGTGGTGTCACGTCACCCCAGGATCCAAACTGGCGAAACCCTGGGCCACCAAAGTGGAGTGCGCGAACTTAACCACTGGGCCATCAGGCTGGTCCCCTAAAATGTATTTCTGATCACAGTTAATTAAAATGTATAAGTCTTCAGGCTGCCTCTTAATTTTCTTAATCATGTTAATTTGTTTCTTAAGAATTTAATTTCCATTGTCTTTTCTGTGATCCCTATTTGCTACTTTTATGTAGGCAATTGCAACATATTAATTTTCTCTTCGTGTTTGGTTGCAGTATCATAAAGCAGTCATAGAACAGCGCTGGGAGCGCAGGGAAGAATGGAGCAGCCTGGCGAGCTTGCATTTGCCTGGGGTGGAGCTGTTATGTGGGGTAACTATTGAAGAGGATATTTTGAGAGGAAGTGAGAGAAAGGTTTAATTAATAAGAGTTGAAACAGAGTTACTTTGTCCGTTAAGAGTGTGCCTTTTGTTTGTATGAATTGGGGTTTTGGTTTTCCTTCCACACAGTGTCTTAAAGACTGGAACTTTGATGTAAACGCATACATCAGCTATCAGCATGAGGGGTCAGTTTTACAATAAACTAAATATGCTGCTAATTTAAAGAAGCTTTAAATAATATGTTGGGACAAAATGTCGGTGAAGTTTCTAACAGAAAAAGCAAACCTCAGCACTTAGGTGTAGCAAGTTTGCCATCTACTGATCAGTAGGATCTCATTTTTTTTTTTAATGTAAAAGGAAATTCTGAATGTGTATGTGGCTGCGTCTAAAATAGTAATATCAATATTTTAAAGCAAAACCTTTTAATAAGTAGCTTCCTGGAACACAGCTCTAGGCTAAGCCATGGGGAGGAGACAGCCATGTGAGGCTGCTCCGGTCCCCAAATCATTACTGTCTGGTAAGGATGGGAGATGCATACACAAGTTCTTCAAGAAAAGACAGAATGTGTCTTGTATCCAAACAGAGGTACAAACAGGTGTGTCGTTGTGCTCTCCAGGCCCCTCAGGGCATTCAGCAGCAGCCTGCCCCACTCCACGCCCCTGGCGCACTTAATTTCCACCATAACTTTCCGCTGCTACACCTGCAGGGTCCTCACACCTCTGCTCTGGAGGCACTGGTCTCTGGGCAGCTGCAAGGATATTTTAGAAAACTGCCTAGTATCACTATTTTGGAAGAGGGGCAAACAAGGTCCTAAGATAGAGTCCGTCTCATGTCAGAAAAGAGGAACAAACAACATACTCAGGTGAGTCAAAGCAACACCCCTAGCAGGTTTGAGGATCATTTACATTTATGCGCGGCTGCAAACGCTGAGAGCGGAGCCTGTGGCGCACCTGCTGCCAGGGTCCAAGTGCCTGTGGGTTTGCTGCACGCCGCCCAAGTTAGCTAGGGAAATCATCCAGCTATTACCCCAACCTCTGAGGATATATTGTGAGTAGTAATCATTCGGGCAACTGAAAATAATTTTCTTGCTAATCAAAGTCTAATTTGTTATTGCTTAATTAAAACAAATATTAGGTCATTTATTCATGCAGTAACCCTTCCCCAGATACCATAACATCTGATCCTCATAACTGGACTGCCAGACATGAGGACAGACATCATTGTCCTGTTTCCTACTTGAGAAGGTTGAGATGATGAAAAGGAAGATGAAATCGATTGTGCAGCATCAGGGGCAGTACAATGTCCTCATCCGGCTGGGGCTTTTGTGTATGTCTTCCTGGTTGACTATGCACAGCCCCATACACCGCAGACCGGATGGGGCACCAGGTGTGTTAATTCTCACTATGTCCTGTGTGCAGCTGATTTATTTAACAAACTGAAAAATCAGAGGCAAAATGTATACCTCCACGGAATTCATCATAGGACAGGCAATTTTTGGGAAATTAATTCAAAAAAAGAGCTTATTTTCCAAAAGTAAAAACCAAAGCTGCTTCGTGTGCACAGATCCTTTAAGGATCCCAAATTCTTTAGGGAAATAGAAGGCATTTTATTTTAGAATAAAATTCTAAGTTTGCAGGTGCCAACTTGAGAAAAAAAAAAAAGCTAATTTTTCTTTGAGAGTGACTACATTTAATTTGAAAGTCTTATGATTGTTCTAAGATTTCATTTCTGTCTAAAATTGTTCCTAAGAAGAGAACAGATATTAAAAAAAGAAATACATTGGGTCTAGGTTTTAGAGGCCTTTTCAAAAGTTAGTATTTGCATAGAATGACTATCGGTATCTTTCTTTGGATTTGTCCTCATTTCCCTTCTCTTGTCCCGTAAATTGTGTTTAAACCTTTACTCTGGAGCATTGAGCTAAAAGAAGCCAGTGAAAAGCAGCCGATCATTTCCACAAGGAGTGGAGGGAGAGTAAATACACACTGAGGCGGGAGGCATGGGTGTATGTGGGGAGCATCATGCACTATCAAGTCTGGTTGCAAATGTAGCCACTTGGCATTTTGTGTAGTCAGACTTATTTTAACAAAGAGTGACAGGTTCGAAGCCCTTAGATACGTGTAGCAGGTACTGGAGTCAGAATGCCTTTCTTAGAAATCTAGCAGCACCACAAACTGACCTTAAACAATGTATGTAAATGCTCTGTGCCTCAACATTCTCATCTGTGAAATGGGGATGGCAAGTGTGCCTGCCCCGTGTGTGTGGCGAAAGGGTTAGACGATGACTATAGGCAGGTTCTGGGCACAGAGTCTGGTTCATAAGTCAAGAGACTTAGTGGTGGTAGTATCACTATCGTTCTTGTCATTTGGTGCTTCATTTCACTTATCTTTGCACCTGTTAAAATCTGAATTTCGTAGGGTTGCAACAGTTTGATTACCCTAATTATTAGCTTCTTTTTGACTTGGTGAAATCTTGAACACAGGATGTATCATTTACTTGCTACAAGATAAGGGATAACATAAGCAGGAGAAAATGGAGAGGGCGGACCCTCTCAGGCCACGGCTCCCCCCACATTATTGGTGAGCCGTGTTTAGTGATTTCCAAGAGGCGTCTGCTAGAGAAAATGCACAAACTTGCGGTACTCGAGAGCGCCTTTCCAACGTCAACTTCTAAGCCATCAGCTTGTCTTCAAATGCAAAGGAAAAATGTAATAACACTGAATCTGATGAATTTGGACCCATCAATATTTGACTGGCCCCAGCTCGCCTAAAAAAGAGCTAGTGTGGTCATCTGCAATTCAACTATTTTTTCTATGCCTCAGTTTTCTTATAGGAAAGATATAAGGACTGATTTAATGGTTTAGATTTGTTCCCAAATAAAAGCTATCAACATGGGCACATTTTATTTTAAAGATTCATTCATCATTCTAAAAAAATTCATGATTTAAAACGTTTTTATCTTCCTATCATGGCGAAAAAATTTTAATTCATTTTGAAAATGGTTCTCTGAACATTTTCTTTCCTCTTCGTTTGATGTCTACACATTTACATAGTCCAAGCCCACCAACTAGCCAGCGTCCAGTAGGAGAAGCACCACCTTATTAGTCTGATGCTTTTGCCCTTCGATTCCCAGCCCAGGAATTGCTTGGCTGAGTGAATAAACGTTAGAAGCCGTTAGACCTCACAGGGAGCGTTGAACTTATTTAAAAGTGTGCCTTCTGTTTGCTTTTGTTCTTTTCCCCAGAAGTTTGTTGTTTCTTTAAACACACTGTCTTCTCCTGAGTTCCCAGAGAATAAAGCATTTGCACACCAAAAAACTGGATGTATTTCCAGGATAAATTATCCAACTTAGTAAAATCTCTCACTATGCAAACACCGAACCCCCTCAGGATAGAATAATGGGACATGGGCTGGCAGTTTGTCTGGGTCCCAGTCGTAGCTTAGTGATCTTCAGCTCACCCTTCTTAGAATCTTATTTTCCTCCTAGTCCCATAACTGCTTTTATCTAATGCTAAAATTATATTGTGAAACTTCATTAAAAATAACTACCAATAGACACTAGGAGCTTGTTCATCATAAAAATATATTCTTTGTCCCTCCCTCTCTCTCCTTCTTCCTCTACCTTTCTCTCTCTCTCTCTCTCTCTCTCTCTCACTCTCTCTTTCTCCCTTTCTCTCCCTCCTTCTCTTTCCCTCCCTCTACTTTTCCCTCTGCTTCCTCCCTCCCTTTAATCAGCTCAGTGGTCAAAGCCATAGATAAAGCCTTTATCCATATAGATAAGTGCTTCTCTGTTTACAAATGACAAAGCTCTGAATACCACCCCTTCCCCACCCAGCCTTCACTTGAGAAGTTATCATCTGATGGAACATTCTCCAGGCACAATGAACCCTTAGGAGAAATAGCCAAAGTCAGTCTTACATCTGGTTGGATGGAGAAGGAACTATTCTAATGAAATTCTTGCAGAGAAAAGTACCTAAGGTTGCCTCGAAGTCTTACTTCATCCACATCAACTCAACATCTGAATACACTTCTTGTGCATTTCCTTCGCAGGAACATTCCAGAAAATGCCCTCTTATCATTTGCTTCTTTGAAGATACAGTGGTGCTCTGGAGCCCCATGCCCCTCCAGTGTGGGGTCGCGGGATTGCCCTTCTCTGAGGGGCCTGTTCAGCTTCCCTGCTCCCTCTCTCGGCAGGACGACGAGCAGAAGGATGGTCATGGGTTCTGCTCAATTTGTAAGAGGTCTTTATATATGCTGATTTATGCCTTATTTGGGTTGTATTTACTGCAAATATCTTCTGCTCTCTCCTTACATTTTACCTCTTAAATGGTATCTTTTGGTGAAGAGAAGTCATTAATTTTAATATTGTCCAATCAGGCTTTTCCTTTAGGACCAAGTATAGCATACTGGCCAGTAATCAAAACTGAAGGCATCTGTTTCCCAATGTTGAATTCCAGAATAAGACCATGGATTGAGGTGCCTGAGGCCAGCCCTTGTCTGATTTCCCCCAAAGCGCTGGTAGAGAAAGGGAGTGGACAGTTCAATGGGAGGGTTGGCGAGTGCCTAACAAGCGTGGCCTAACTGGATCTGAGCCTGGAGCCAGAGGGGGAAGAATGGTGGTCAGGCCAAATAGCAAAGGACAGAAAAGCATCATCTGATGTGCAGAGATATCAGCTTGCATCTCAGCTCTGCAACTTACTGTCTTTGTGAATTGGGTGTTTCACAACCTTGCCTGAGCCTCCATTCCCTTCAATAGAAAATGCAGATGATGAGAATAAATAAAGTCAAGGCTTTTGCCTTTTCACCTTCCTTAGCACAGGGTACATAACCCCATTGCGTACAGAGTGGATGGGCTGGAAAGGTGCAGAGACCAAGGGGATGATGAAAAAATTTTTAAAAGGTTCGAAAAGGAAGAATTGAAAGGAACATAATAGAAATTGAAATCAAGTCGACAGTTTATTGAAGTAGTTCTTCAGGTTAAAAATCACTCCCTTGAGCTCTTAAATTGTGACAATAACATCTTCATAGTATAGAAGGTGTGCGAGGGTCTGTCATGAAAGTTAACCCCATCACAGCTCTGTAGAGAGAGGAGGATTGTTAACCCCACGATACCACGGAAAAACTGAAAGGCAGGTTGGCTTGCTTCAAGGTTAGTGATTATGCTGTCTTGGAATTCTCTGCTTCTCCAAATACTGAAATAAAAGGACAGAAAATCAATAATCTACTATTAGCCACATTTTAATTTGAGATATAAAAATTTGTTTACTCTTGCAGAATCACATTTTTCAGTGAAAATAACTTGGAGAAAAACATCGCGTTTCAGTTATTTTCTGCTTCAACAGGAGTAGAGACATACGAGTAGAGAGAGGTCTCAGAGAGAAGAAGAGTGGCTTTCCCTTCACGGTCAGTCCTTTGCAGAAGGACCAAGCTCCCTTCATCTATGAAGTCATTCCAGTTGGAGCCTAATATCAGTGATTTTAATTCCTCTACAATCACTTACTGAGACTCATTGCTGTCAGGTATTTCTTAGAAAATTAATCATGGCAAACAGAATACATTCTGATATTCATGCCCTTCAATTTTCTGATGCAGTATAAGCTTTAGAGGGCAAACCTGTCACAGGAGCTCACCTCTACCTGTCCACAGCCTCCTCTCCATGCGTTCTTTTCTCTTGCCAAATTGTTTCACTGTTTATTCCCCACTTTTTCAACCTTCATATTTTTGCTCAAACTTGTTCCATATATAGCCTCCTCTTCCTTCTGTGTCTGTTTAAATGTGTCCCTCTCTGACATCTAATTCAAAGTTAAGCCCCACCAAACATACCTCAACATAATAAAGGTGATATGTGACAAATCCACAGCTAACGTCATACTCAATGGTGAAAATAGGAAAGCTTTTCCTCTAAGATCAGGAACAAGACTAGGTTGCCCACTCTTGTCGTCTTAGTCAACATGGTGTTAGAAGTTCTAGCTACGGCGATCAGACAAGAAAAAGAAATAAAAGACATCCAAATTGGAAAAGAAGAAGTAAAACTTTCACTATTTGCAGATGAAATGATATTATATATAGAAAATCCTAAAGACTCCACTGAAAAACTGTTACAACCAGTAAACAAATTTAGTAAAGTTGCAGGATACAAAATAAGTATACAGAAATCAGTTGCATTTCTATAAACTAACAAGGAACTATCAGAAAGAGAAATTAAGAAAGCAATCCCAGGAGGCTGGCCCTGTGGCCCAGTGGTTAGGTTAGCATGCTCCGTTTTGGTGACCTAGGGTTTCACTGGTTCAGATCCTGGGCTCGGACATGGCACCACTTGTCAAGCCATGCTGAGGTGATGTCCCACGTAGCACAATCAGAGACACTCACAACTGGAATATACAACTGTGTACTGGGGGGATTTGGGGGAGAAGAATAGACAAAAAAAAAAAAGACAGAAATCCCATTTACAATTAGATCAAAAAGAATAAAATACCTAGGAAAAAATTTAACCAAGGAGGTGAAAAACCTGTACACTGAAAACTATAAGACATTGATGAAAGAAATTGAAGATGGCACAAATAAATTGAAAGATATACTGTGCTCATGGATTGGAAGAATTAATGTTAAAATGTCCATAGTAGCCAAAGTAATCTACAGATTACCCAAAGTAATACACAGAAAAAAATGGCATTTTTCACAGAACTAGAACAAATAATCCTAAAATTTGTATGGAACCACAAAAGACCCCAAATAGCCAAAGCAATCTTGAAAAAGAAGAACAAAGCTGGAGACAACATACTCCCTGATTTCAAACTATACTACAAAACTACAGTAATAAAAAAGTATGATACTGGCACCAAAAGGACACCTAGATCAATGGAACCAAATAGAGAGCCCAGAAATAAACCCACACCTATATGATCAATTAATGTACGATAAAGCAGGCAAGAATACACAACGAAGAAAAGACAGTCTCTTCAATAAATGGTGTTGGGAAAACTGGGCAGATACATGCAAAATAATGAAATTGGATCATTTTCTTATACCACGCCCAAAAATCAACTCACAATGGATTAAAAACTTAAATTTAAAGCTCCTAAAAGAAAACATAGGTGGTAAACTCTTTGACACTGGTTTTAGCAATTTTTTTTTTGATACGTCTCCTCAGGCAGCAACAAAAGCAAAAATAAACAAAGGGAAATGCATCAAACTGAAAAGCTTTTAGACAGTGAAGGAAACCATCAAAAAACCAAATGGGCAACTACTGAATGAGAGAATATATTTGCAGATGATATATCTGATAAGGAGTTAATACCCAAAGTGTGTAAAGAAGTCATACAACTCAATAGCAAAAAACAAACAATCTGATGAAGAAATGGACACAGGATCTGAATAAACATTTTTCCAAAGAAGACACACAGAGGCCAACAGGCACTCAACATCACTAATCATCAGGAAAATGCAAATCAAAACCACAATGAGTTATCATCTCACGCCTGTCAGAATGTCTCTTATCAAAATGACAAGGAATAATAAGTGTTGAGAGGATGTGGAGAAAAGCAAACCCTCATGCATTGTTGGTGGGAAAATAAATTGGTACAACCACTACGGAAAACAGTATGGAGGTTCCTCAAAAAATTAAAAATAGAACTACTGTATTATCTAACAATACCACTTCTGGGTATTTATCCAAAGAAAATGAAATTAGTAATTCGAAAAGATATGCACTCCTTTGTTTATTGTAGCATTATTTACGATAGCCAAGATATGGAAGCACCCTGAGTGTCCATCAGTAAGCGAATGGATAAAGAAGACGTGGTATATTACTTAGACATAAAAGAGAATGAAATCATACCATTTGAAGCAACGTGGATGGATCTAGAAGGTATTGTCCTAAGTGAAATAAGTCAGACAGAGAAAGACAAATACCGTAAGATTTCACTTAAACCCAAAATTTAAAAAACCAAATGAAAACAGACTCATAGATACAGGGAACAAACTCATCCCATTCTTGAATCTACCTCATTGTTACAATAAGATAAAATGAGATAAAATGAGATGCTCAGCTATGGAGTGAGGGAGTTGATTCGACATATAAATTTGTAATAAAGATAAAAGTTGAGAGTTTAATTGATTGCAATATAAGAAACATAAAGATGACTGTGTTCACAATATAATCATCATAAACAAAAGGTATGAGAACAATACCAGTCTTTGAAACAAGACAAACTGAAATAACCAGTGGATTAAGAAAAGAATCACAATGCAAATGACAAATGGGTAAAGAGCAAAGGAAGTGCTTTTTGTAAAAATGTAGTGTGGCTTGGAAACCATCTATGGCTATAAATGCGTTGGCCACAGAAACAAACACAAAGATGTAAGTGAAGTAACTACAAGCAATGACGTTGTTAAAATTATTAACTGAGCTCCAGAATTTACTTAAATTTCACCTTTTTTCCCATTTAAGTCCTTTTTCTGCCCAGGATCAATCTAGGATGTCACATTGTATTGGGTCCTCATGTCGCCTTAATGTTCTTTGAACTTTGGGTTTCTCAGTTCTTCACTGTATTTCATGACCTTGAGAGTTTTGAGGAGTACTGGTCAGGTATTGTGCAGCATCTTTCAATCTTGTGTCTGTCTGATGTTTTTCCATGATTAGACTCAGGTTGTGGGTTTTGGAGCTTTTTTGGAAAGAATCCCACAGAGGTGAAATGCCCTTTTCATCACATCATATTGGGGAGGACACAACAGTCACATGAAACCTCCTCTGACGTTAACCTTCATTGCTTCGTTAAGGTGGTGTCTGCCAGGTTCTCCATTGTCAAGTTCCTATTTTCCCCTTTCATACTCCGTTCTGTGAAAACAAGTCACTAAGCCAGCCCACCTTGGAGGAAGTGGATGGAGTATCTACAAATATGACTTTGAGGTATTCAGTGAGGCAGATTGAATCGTTTGTCCTCCATGGATTGACTTATTCAATCTTTTATTTTTATCAGTGTGGACTCCTTTATATTTAGGATACACTTTGGGTTTTAGTAGAATATTATGTTATTAATGTCACTCCTCCAGTTGTTCCAGCCTTTCCACTGGGAGGTCTTTTGGACTGGCTCATGTGTCCCTTTGACACATACCCCTCCACCCTTTGTTTCTGGAACACTTCCTTACAATCTGGACACTACAAGATGCTCCAGGTTTATCTTGTGTTTTTCCCATAGTGCACTTCTCAAAGGAGGCCTGGTTCCCTCTTTTGTGGGGGAATAGGACTTAGAAACTAAGATCTATGGTCACTGCTAAAGGATGTCATTGCTTCCAAGCCTGCTGTTGCCTTAGGCCATGTATTCAATGCATCTGTAATTAACACTCGTTCCAACCTACTGTTGGAACATACCTACCACTGTTCTGTATCTACCTGTCCATCTGTAGATAGGTTCAGATAAACAAGAATTCACACTGATGAGTCTGACTTTAATTTAAGATCACAGGGTTTATTTTAGCTTCCTTCTTGTTTATCTATAACCTCCCTCTCTGTCACTGTTGAGAAACCTGGCTCCATCCATTTACTTTTTTGGTAAATACCAGTAAATTGATGAAGCGCTAATCACCTATTAAAATATGTGTGTACGTGTTGACCACATTATATTTTATTCACTGATTATTAGTTCATTTGCATTTTATGTATGTTCTTGAATAAATTTGGATAATTATATTTTTCTAGAATATTGACAACGTTATCAATTTTTTTCACATTTATTTGCAAATTGTTATATATTATATATGTATATAGACATAAATTGCAAAGGCAATAGTCTATAAAATATAATTATCTAAATTGATTCAATTATATAGCTAATATCTAAATAATAAAAAAATAATTTAGTAACATGTAAAGGTGGTCAAAACGTCAAACACCTCTCTGTCACCCCTCACTGTCTGGAATTTTATATCACCATGGAAAAAATTAACAGCTAAAAACCACACCCATTTACTAGCTTGCAGTTCTGTAGATCAGAAGTCTGGGGGTTCAGCTCGGTTCTCTGCTCAGAACCCCACAAAGCCCAACTCAAGGTGTCAACCTGGCTGGGCCCACTCCTGGAGGCGATGGGGGAAGAAACTGTGTCCACATTCACTCAGGCTGGTGGCAGAATCCAGTTTTCTGGATGTGGGTCTGAGGTTCCCATTCCTCGTTCTCACGGGCTCCCTCCATCAACCAGCAAGGGTAAGTTCAGTGTTGCTCACACTTCAAGTCTTTTTTGCTTCCTCTCCCACTAGCAGGAGGAAATGCTCAGCTTTTAAAGGGTTCACTGAATGGGTTGGGACCACTTGGGTAATCTCCATATATAGTTCTGGGGCCAACTGATTTAGGACTTTGACTACATCTGCAAAATCCCCTCATGTGAGTACTTAGGCTAGTGTTTGATTGAATAGCCAGAGGGCAAGATTCCCTGAAAAAAAAGGGGAGAGACAGAGAGAGACAGAAAGAGAGACAAAGAGAGAAAGAGTGTTTGGTGTTGTTTTGTTATTTTTTTTAGCAGACTAGTTTTCCAATTTCAAGGAATGGATATAAAAATTAAAAAGAGAAAACTTCTCAAATCATTTTTCAAGGTAATTATAATCTTGATATCAAAATTGGACAAGCAAAGAAGAGTGGAGGAAATTATAGGCAATCTACTTTATGGATGTCTTCTTAAATAGAATACTAGTGACACGAATTCAATAGTATTTAAAATACACCCTGAACATGTAGGGTTTATGTCAAGAATGTGGAATGATTCAACATCAGAAGACTCGTCAACATAATCCACCACATAATTTATTAAATGGTAATAGCCATGTGATCATTTCTCTAAAAGCAAAATAGCATTAAATAATATCCAGCAATTAGTTATGATAATAAAAAAATATTTTCAAGCTAAGAATGCAAAGAAACTTTTTCAACATGGTGAAGGAAATCAATGGTTTTGAAATGATTCAAATTTAAGATGAAATCAGAGAGGTCACTGTCACTACACCTGTTCAGCATGGTAGGAGAGGTCCTTATAGTGCGTTAATGGGGAAAAAAGCCTTAAGGATTAGCAAGAAGAAGGCAATGTTACTATTATTTACAAAAATATATGATTGTATACACAGTAACTGCAAAAAAGTCTACATTTCAGACTGTTTGGGTATTTTTGCTTTATTGACACATGACCGTCAATGGAGATAGGCATATGTATTTCTCTGTGGATGCATATGCTTGCTGTCTTTTACATAGTATATATTCTTCTAGTATAGTTTTTTTCTAGGAAAAGGATACACTGTCAGTTTTAGTAGGAAAAGATGAATCGTGGATACTGTGAGGGTTGCTGATAGTTCTTAAAAATGAGAAACACTTCCAAAAGATGGAAAAATAATTAGCGCCAGAGGTCATATGCAACAACAATGTAGAGAATGGATCCAAAGGATCCAATCAAACAGAATCATTTACTGGGATGCAAAGTCTTTAAATGATCCAACAAATTAAATTGAAATGCAAACCCAGCCTAAGGATGAAAACAGTGATTTATGGAGACATGGTGCTACTAAGGTTTGACGGACATGGAGAGTCAAGGGTAAGAGTTGGAATTAACACAGGATATAGAGGAAAGGGGTGGACATCCATCCTATACAAGAACCAGATTTCTCACAAAGCCAGGGACTCTCAGACAGGCTCCAACTGGTAAAGATAAGACCTCACCAGCGTGAGAACATGGAGAAGTGTCTGGTACCTTGACAATGACATTTTCTGGGTGACATGGTTGACTGTATCTGGGACGACAAAGAAAATGTCCTTCTGGAAAAGTTGACTTGGATGCTGGCATTTGGCTCCTTGTGCACTGCTTGATCTTTGATGGTTGGGTAGAGCACAATAAACGAAGACAGGATTTCAAACAAACAATAACCAAGTTGAAAATACAACAGAAAAAAATAGCAACATTGCCAACACAATAATAGGTTCTTAGAAATAAATCAGACAGTGCCAGTACCTTTATGGAGAAAATTCTAAAAGCATATTCTAAAGGCATAAGTAAATGTTGATAACTGAGAAGGTTCAAAACCTGTAAGATAGACGTTCCAACCCAATTATTACATTAAATCAGTTCAAATCCAATTTCCAGTGAGTGAGTGCATGGACGTTAAGGAGCTTATTCTAAGATACGTATAGAAATATGGAAAGCCAAGTATAGTCCAAACTGTTTTGTAAAGGAAAGCTATGAACAGGAAAGTAGACTTACTAGATGTCATTTCATTACTTAGCTATAACAATTAAAACAAAGAGTGGACGTGCAGAGCAGGGTTCAAATCTCCCCTCTGCTACTTAGTGGCTATAGGACCTTTAGTTGTACAGGCACAATTTTTAACTCTCTGTGTCTGTGTCACCCTCTACATCATGGGAAGTACAGTGTACTTTAGCCTGGAATATTGTGAAGCAACATGAGTCAATGTACACACTAGCGCAGTCAGTCTTTATTATTGTTTTTATTACCTGTACAGTTTGAGGAAATCATTTCATCTCCCTTGACCTCAGCTTCCCCTTGAAACTAATCATAATGCCAATATTGATCTTTTTTTTCTTGGAGATTAATGTATGAAATCACTATGGAAGGCTGCAAAACTTAAGAATTCACAAATAAAAAAGTGCCCTTTATTCTTTTTGTTCTTTCCATTATAGAAAGATATTAAAAAGCCAAGTACAGTCATGCTGAAGTTCCGGTGAATTACTGGGTTAAGCTCTCATCTACTCCTACAGAATTTTCACTAATGTACACCTGGATGTCATTCTCTACTCCTGTTTGACGTATTCTCCAGGGTCTGCCTTAGAAGCACTGTCTAGTCACAGAGAAACTCCTATTTGATTTGTTCACATTGTAAAGAAAGTAGAACAACAACATTTTCAGTAAACTAAAGTTAGGAAAGTGTAAGATTCTGACAAAACAGATGTTAATGTATGCAAATTTCTATACAAAGTTAGCGTACACACAAGGCACGAAAGTGAAGAACGCAATGAGTTATTTTGCAATCATAAAGATCATATGCACTATATCACTAAAGGGAGTGGTATGTTGGCACGTAGGAATTGTGACAAACTTAGTTGAGTAGGTCATTCATTGCACAACTCCAGGGAGTGCGATGTCCATTTGAATATTTGTTATAACAACTTCCTGGCAGTTGCAGTAAAGTGCTTCAGCAAGTGAGGGGGACTTTTTCTATTTCACACAAATGCAATATTTTACACTCAAATATAAAGAAACAGAGAAGATGTTTTACACTCCCTTCTTGCTTATCCATCAATGTGTTCACACACTATGGGGTTTTAACCAGCTGTGTTCTGAGCTCTTGCTTGCCATCCATTGATCCTGGGCACCTGAAAATAACTGTTCCTTTCTGAGATGCTTCCTTAGGAATTTAGAATTAGAATTTAGAGCCTCAGTCACTTTCTGAGAGGATGAACTGGTAAAAAGAAATTCAGGAAATGATGGTGGCCAGGTTTTTTCCCCATACAATCCAGAGAACCAGACAAAGGTGGTCATCACAGATAGGACACAATGAAATGGATATGCAAAGAGTTACAGAGATGAAGAAAGAATAATACCTATGGTTTTAGATTGCCTGAGTTAAATTTCTCCTGGGTCTGAGAAACTTTTCTCTCTTGGTTTTTACAGCACGATTATATATCCTGATACTGTGTATCTTTTTCTGTATGTGTCTGAAATTGATTTTATTTATTCTCTGGCAGGGACACAATTAGCAAACACTGTCTCTCTTTCTTCCTTCTCTCCCCACACCATCTCCTCTCCATCTTACTCTCATCCTGCCTTTCAGGTGGAAGTCACTAGGAGGGTCCTGTGCTTTGAAGGCAAAGACAGTGTGTTTGGAGCACAGAGCGGAATCTAAGAGAATGGGCTATGTCTACATTAAAAATGTGCAGAGGCCCTTAGACAGGTGGAGAGGGAGGAAAGCAGATGACAGGAAGGAGATACGAGAGGACAGGCAGATGCCAGGGGGCTTCTTAATGTTTTAGGGGAGAACAAAGAAATATTTACAGAGCTGTAATGAGAAGTACAGATTTGAGGAGGAACAGTGACATCTGAAGAAGAGTTTCACAATTTCGCTGAAACAGAGCTCTCCGGCGACTTTCTCAGGATCATCAAGGGAACCTGAAGGAACATGCGTTCATGTCAACCCTTTTGAAGTCAGAGTTCTACGTCCTTTGTTGGGCAGAGAAGATAGAATGGAGGAACCAAAGAGGCTGCTCCTCTGGGAAGAGAAGTCTCTGCATGGCCTGAGCTCGAGGCGGATGGTGACTTCCACGGGAAGATGGCCCACCTCCGGAGGTGGCCATCAAATGAAGAGATGGCCTCAAATGACCCAGGGCTTTACAAATGTAACGTAGATATGGTTTCAAGTTGTTAAGGAAGAAGAAGAAAGCAGACTACGCTAAAATTGCTCCTAGTGTAGAGGGTACCGGCGACCAAGTAGGCATGCTACCGGAGCCCTGGGTCCTGAGATGACACGGCAGGAGGGAGCGAGCAGAAGAACCCAGTGCAAGGTCATCTTCCGTAAAGGTCAGTTGCTATCAAAGGTTCTCCATAGGGTGCCTTCCATTCGTCTCTAAGAAATTCACCTTGAACCCCTCAGAGTCTCTTGTTATGTGACCCGAGTTTGATGTGGGGCTGTGCCCCCGTGGTCCCATGAAAGCTTTTGTTCCTTTTCAGCTCTGTGTTGTCTTCTTTGGGATTTTACACCTGCTTTGTGTATTGTCACTGCAGTACTCCGGCACCCTTTCTCATAGGAACATGCGAAATGCAGCTAGGATGTCTCTGATGTTTCTATTTAAGAAAAGCATGATCCAAGAGCGAGTTCATTTTTCTTTTAAAAAAAATATGTTGAGCTCTTTCTATAGGGAGGCACTTGCATATCTACAAACATAAACGAGAGTTCTGAGTTTAAGGAGTTCACATGGTAGAGGACAGTACTGTGGGGTCCCTTCTTCTCCATATTGTGGTTAAGCCCAAGGGAAATGTGACAACGGGAAGTGTGGACAGAGGGAAGCCAGGGTGACAATCAGTTCAGGACGGAGGTGTCAGAAATGACCAAACCTGAAAATGGTGCTTATTGTTCCCTGAGATGAAGTTTCTCTCCCCAGAGAGGATTCTTTTTGTCAACACATAGTAATAAAAAGTTTATACACAGATACTCCACACTGAAAAATTCACAACAGGCAAGAAGGACTAGTCAGTTTAATTATCAATTTCTTATTTCTCCAGACCAAAAAGAAAGAATTAAGACTCTGAATCACAGAATAAAATCAGAGAGGTGTGAAACGGAAGCTGGGGACTAAAAGACACCATTTCCTTTATAGCCTAGCCCTTTGGACTAGCATTCCTCAACCCCAAGAAGAAGTGTTAAGATCATAGTGGAGGAAAACGTTTTTCCTTCTTCCTTTCTTCTAGGTTCTCCACCGGAGCCCTGTGGAGAAAGACAGACTCACAAGAGAAAAACAAGCAGATGTGACATGTTTATTAGCCTGAACATGTCATATATACATGGGAGACACTCAGGGAAAAGTAACTCAATAGAAGTGGCTCAGAATTTGGGCTTAAAAGTCATTTCCAGCTAAAACTAAGGAAGAGGCGTGTGGGGAGGCAAATTACGGGGTCACCAGGAAAAGCACAGGAAAGGAGGGCGAGGTTTGTTACCAGATTTCAGCCAGTGCCTTCTCCCGCCATCAGAGTTTCCAGTGATTCAGAGTGACCCTTCTCTACTTGGTACCAAGCAGGAGACACGCTTACAAATGGGAATTTCCTCCATAAATGTAAATTTCCCTTACACAGGGGATACTTCCACTGTTTTCAGAGTTTCTCCTGTGTCATCTATTTCTCAAAATAATCCTTATGCCTAAAAGGCATATTTGGGGTGGATTATTCTGGTCTCCCACAACATATAATAATAAAGTCTAACACTTATGCGGCACTTACTGCTTGCTAAATGTTCCCATAAGTGTTTTACATACATCAACCTATCTAATCATCACAACAGCATTTTGAGTTGACTGCTATTATTACCCACATTTTATAGAAGAGAAAACTGAGACCCAGAAATGTGAATGACTTTCCCCAAGTTCACAACGCTGGTAGGCAGTAGAGCCAAAGACAAACCTCCAGAGAACTGGCCTCAGCACACTGCACTCCGCTTTACGTAGAAAGCCATTCAGCTCTATTGTTTCCTCAATGAGCTTCAGTAGACAAAATGAAGTGCTAATAGCATTGCTAAATGTATCCATCCAGCACTAAGCAGCTACCTCCTGTGTGCTGTGCTTTCTCCCAGATGCACTGCACAGAACACGTGAATCCTGCAGCGTCTCTGCCTTGAGAGAATTAATGCATAGTTGCTAAGGAAATATCACAAAGCTTTACATTTACCTTTCTAAAATGCAATGCATTCTTTTATTTCACTAGGCTTGGAAGTCTAAACAGAGGAAGAGTGTCCAGCAAAGTGATAGAGTCATGTAAGGCTGAAAATGCACACTACATAGGAAGAAAAACTGGAAAAGTGTTTGCATAAAGTAAAAATCTAATTTGGCAGTCACTACTGTTTACTTAGGGGAAATGAATATTCATGAACATCATGAATCCAGGGTTCAGACGCTCTGCAACTTTACCTGCATGGAACATAGTTTCACATTGGAACACAGTGCACAAGTTCCCCAGATACAACATTGTAACTGACCACTCAAAGCATTCTACTCCAACTGAGGCAGGGGGTCAGGGAGGAAGGTCTTACCGACCGGGTTCAAACGGGGCAGCTGACGGTGAGGAAGAGGGACAAGTATTCAATCTCATAGCAAAATGATCTAGTGCATTTATCATAGGCAAATCCTCAGCAGCTCAGAAATGAAGGACCAGGTGATAGCAAGAGCGTAGAAAAGCAGGTGCCAGGGGGTGAAGGGTGGGGGAAAACAGAGATTGGAAAAAAGATGCATGCTTTCAACTATAAGATAAGTAAGGTCTGAAGATCTAATGCAAAACACAGTGACTACAGTTGCTAACATTGCATTGTATAATTGAAATTTGCTAGCAGTGCTACTTAAATGTTCCCACCAGAAAAAAAAAGCAATTTTGTGAGATGATGGATGTGTTAATTAATTAGATGGGAGAAACCCTTTTATAATGTATACATATATCAAATCACCAGGATGTACACTTTAAATATTTACAGTTTTATATGTCAATTATACCTCAATAAAGCTAAAACTTAAAAAAAAGAATGCAAGGTCATATACAACAGGACAACAATCTTGTGTATTGTGAAGATTTTGGGTAATCAAGATATTCTAAGTCTGTGCTTTGCAAACTGTGCGTTATGATCCATCAATGGGTGTTGAAATCAATATAGTGGTTTGTGACCATCATTTCTCATATATGATGTAGACCAGACTAGGCTGACTAGAATAGATCAGAGGGCAGAGTACTTTAAATAGCGAAGCTTGCTCTTATTTTGGATTTTTTTTTTCAATTATTTAAATCCATGTGTGTTAATGTACATCCTTATATGATTATATCTTTACTATATACATGTGTATGTATATTTGTGTATGTGTGTATACATATATAAGGATTTGGAATCACAATTAAAAATGCATTTCATACTGAGGATCAAGGTTAAAAATGTCTGCTTTAGGTGCTTTTTTTTCGGCCTACTCTAAAGATACAGAATATGGTAAGCACGTATTAGGTGCTGCAGGTAAAATTCAGCAATTCAGAACAAATTGTATGTAAATAGTTATCTGTACACTACATTACTGCTCTGTAGTAAAATAACCAGACAACCGATATGCATCAACATGATGATCTCAAAACCTTATGCTGAATGAAACAAGCCAGCCTCTTTTAAACATACTGGATGTTCCATTTATATGAAATTCCAGAAAAAACAAAGCTAATGGACAGAATCAGAAAGCAGATGAGTAGGTTGCCTAGGGACTGGGAGAAAGGGGCATGAGGGTCGTGATGGAAAGGCTCTCTCTCTTGTTTGTGGTGATGGTGTATGAGTATATATATTTGTTAAAAATTCACCCCACTCGACATTTAATATGGGTGCACTTAGTTGTAAATATACTCAGTAAATTTAACAAAAAATGGTTACTACAAAAACTTTTGGCACTTAAATGTGTAGCTAATCAATTGACTGGAATTTTTTTCTTTTCTTTTTAAGCAACTCCTTAAGTAATCTTAAGCAACTCCTTAAGTAATTCTTTAAGTAACTCCTTAAGTCAAAAAATTGAAACCCTTACGAGCATAATTATTATTTTTTAATGGTAGTTTGAAAGTTTATAAGCTAATCAGACTCAATTCTCTATGTAGGTTCAAACTTGCCCTCATGAAGGTCATTTTTAGTTTGTCACTCACTATGAATGATTTGTGTTTACAGAAACTTTCCAGGGAGCCCTCATACCCCATCCTGCACCCCATCTGCTCATTAAGACCAAGCCCTGAGTGGAGCATGTCAGACAGCCCCTCCGTCCACCATCACAGTTGCTTGTTTAACACCAAGACCGCTTTTGAAAGCTTAGCTGCAGATTATTTCTTGTCTCATTTCCAGGACCATGTGCACTCTGTTCCCATTTGGTAATATTGTTTTGGCTCATTAAGTATATCGATTTCTCTTTGCCCTCTGATAACCCTGGAAGAAGTCTCTGATTCTTATTGATTTAACTAATCATGGAAATAAACCTCTGTTAACACCTTCAGAACCTACCACACACCTTCACACTCTTTCCCAGTCATAGCATAGATTGAGCAGCCCCCCGTGCGCCATCTTGCTCCCTCCTGTGCGTGCCCAGGGATGCCACCAGACCCACTGGCCCTCCTCCCTCTGCCCTCTTCTCACCTCCATTTCTCTCTCAGCTCCTATTCTTTGATCAGCTCACATGAGGAATGCCGTCTGCTTCACGCTCTTCTCCAAATGATTGTGTGTCAGCCTTTGAGGTCCACTTCTACATTTCTATTTCCCAGGTCCCAGAAAAGAACACAAGTGACACAAAAGAATAATGGAAAAGCATGAACCATCCAGTAGCCATTCTGAGTTTGACAACAGCAGGATATTTTCTTTTGAAATATATATGCTGGGTGTCCTATTGGGTGAACATAGTATGTAATTTCACCACGTTTCATACTAATAGAATTGTTACTTCCTGTTGCAATGGAATTAAACACTTAAACATGTCATCAAATTTCTCAAAGATCACAGTGCATCAACGGAGGGTTACACCTGAAAGTTATTGTGCTCCATGAGAAGTTCTGAGAGAAACTGTCCAAATGAATGGTCCTAAGATAGAGAAAGCTCAGTCTTATCTTGGACGTCTGGTCCCATTGCTATTTGGTAGTGAGAAATCTTTACGTTGGTTATTGACAAAGGATGGGATGTTTAACAGAAAAGAGTCCCAGTGGCTCTTTTTTTTCATGGTGTCTATTGAGTTTCTTTAACAAACACATATATGGGCCAAACGGCACATACTGTCTGTCATGCCTGGCTGTCACTGTTGAGTTCCAAAAATTAACTTAATATATTTCTCAAAACAAGCCTGGAAGAAACACTGTCATCACTCCCATTTTATAGATGACTCAGCTGAGGCATGGCAAGGTTGAGGGACTGACCAAGGATGCACAGCTCGCCAGGAGCCGAACGAGCATTCAGACTGGTCCCCTGCCTAGAAAGCCTCCACGCGAAGCACCAAACCCCGCATCTCTCTGCCAGCACCCAGAGGAGTGAGCGAGCTGTACAAAATGGGTCACGTCAGCTTCCGTCCTCAAGGAGCCCTTACTGCAGCCTCTGTTGGGTTAACCGGGCCTTTCCAGCTGTGTGCTGCCTTTAGGAGAGAGAGCCAGGCGAGGATATGTGCCCCCTTCAATGCAGGACACACTGGGAGATGCGCCCTTCCCTCCGTACAAGGCACAAAGTCGTAAGTGATATGTTTTAAGCGTCTTTCCCATGCTGCCTTGGAGCACATCGGCCTGTCCATAATGTTCTCCCTGGTTGTTCTTTTAGCTGAGGGGGCACATTCTGAGGTGCTGACTTCCGTGAGCTGGGAGCAGTGGTGGCCTCAGCCCACTGAGGGCATGGAGGACCCCAGCCCTCATGGGGACCGCCCTGACTGAGATGTGTATGGAACTGCACAGAGACCACGTGGACAGGCTGTGCTCTTTTTTCACATCTACTTTAAAATGATGTCAAGAGTAAAACTTAAAATTATTATTTCTCATACAGTGTTACTTCCCACAAGTGAAAAATTGCTGCGTCATGTTTATACACTTTGGGGTTCCTTTTTTGCAATGCTTCCCAGTTGTCTGTCATTGTCTTTGAACAGACGTATTTGTGATAGGTTCACAAAAAAAGATTAGCACTATTTATTTATAAGCTTAGGGAAAAATTTTTCTCTGGAAATCTTTTGGTAACGTGATTAGATGCTCTAAGCAGGACACATCTTAGCCACTTGGTGAAGGACACCAGTTAAAACGATATGACTTTAATTGTCATATTTTCCATCCATTTAGAAGAAAAAAAGGTAGACTATAATTTGCCTATTTTTATGAAAAAATGCAGTGAGGGGAGGGCATAATTTACAGCATCCACAGCATTACTCATACTATCTACAGAGTCAAAACTCTTAATTCTCTTCAAAATCATGCTTCACAATTTAAAAGTTTCAAAGGATAACATGTAGATGAAAAATTCAGTTTTGGGGATTATGTATTGTACTTTATACTCTACATGTGATAATTTTAGTAAGAAGAAATGAACCCAGAAAACCTTTTCTAATTCCACTTGAGAATGTATTTTTGTAGAAGAGAACTTCTAAAAATTTTGCATTAATACACAACATTCCTAACCTCCGGTAAATGAACGAGTGAAAAACACTGGTCGTAGTTGTAGCTCTGTTCTAGTTCTTGAACTAGAATGTCAACAAAGGGTTTCTGTTAAGTTTTTTTAATGAAAAGAATTACTAGATGTATAGATGTTAATTTTTTTGAGGTCAGATGGCTAGTGTGACGTGTAATAAAGTGCGTGACATGGATAAGATAAAACTCAATCAAGTTTATGACTGTAGGTGTAGCTGTTACTGTTCACATCGTTAACTTAGGCATACAGTAAATTACTGAATTCTCTGGTTAATAGTGAATCCCAATTCTCACCCTAAAATATAAAGCAGTGTGAATGCAAAGGCTGATATTTCCCCCAACTCTGCATTGGGGTACCCTCAATTTTGAATTCTAAACTAACTAAAGGGATACAATTAAAGTATACTGTGATTCTCTCTAGAAAATTAAAATGTCATATAGTTATTCATTCTCTTCCACAAAATGCAAGCAAACACTATTTTCGAAAAGAATGGATATTCTGGCAAATTTTTCTGAGTGGAATATTAGTGCACAACATATCAGGAAAATAAAACCCCAATCTTAGCCGTATTGGGCATCTTCAGTAAAGAAAAGAAGGTAAGAGTTGCCATGTCATCTGCAAATGGCAAATATAACATTTTTTGACTATCAAATTAATTACAATTTGTATAAGGCAGATTAATTACAATTTTATGTTACAATATTTTAGGTCATCACACATTTATCTTTTGTTCAGTTTTATATGCCTGGTCCTATAGTTGGTGTTAGGCAATGCTTAGTACATTAAATTAAAGGAAGCAGATTCTTAAATAACTCTATAGATACCAGAGAGAGAATATGAGATCAACAATGCTCCAAAACAATAAATTTGCCAAGAACATTCATCCAAACAAGAAAGCATCAAATCTGTGTGGACATACAAAATGGTCACAGTTATAATTCAGATAACGACTGAAGATCCCTTTCTATTCCCATCTGTAGTCCTTGCATGCTAAATGCAGTGAAAGTTAATAAAGCTACAGAGTCTTCTGCTATCGGTTTATAAGGACTAAGAACTATTTGGCATTGTAAATGTCACTTCAAAATTTGCTAAATATCAAATAGGAACCTGAAAGCGAATAGTCCATTATCAAATATTACTATTTTGATCTTAGTTGATTGACTTCTGGTCTTTCGTCTATTCACTTATTCAACACCATTTTTCTTCTGTGCTTAATGGGATCCAGGTATTGTACTAAGTATACAACGATAAGTAAACCAAAAGCATTCTTAATGATTTTCTTCTTCATGTACATTTGAATCTTCATTGAAAATATGAATCCACATTAATCTAGTTGGCAAAAGGTAATTCGATGCACTGAGTCCTCACACTGCTAAAATAAAACAGGTCTACCCCCTTGGAATCATCTTTCTTTCCTCTTTATGGTGGTCTCTGATTGTCTTGTACTTGTCAGCTTCCTTTGTCAGGTTCTCACACTTGCTCATCCCATGAATATTGATGAACCTCAGTGCTGTGTTCCCAGCTCCCTTTCCCTCCCACTCTATAACTTGAATCCTCTCATACATAATAACAAATTTTCAAGATTTATATTCTGAGTACATATAATCTTCAGAGGTATCTATTCTATAAAAATTCAGAATTTTATAACCAAAACGTGTTTAGCAATATCAAAGTCATTTTTGTATGAAGGACCAGATATTCAATAATTTAGTGTTTGCAGGTAGCATATTTTCTCTTTTGCATATCATAGCTCTTTAAATATGTAAAAAAAAGTATTCTTAGCTGGAGGACCATAGAACAAGAGTCTGCAGGTGAGACTTTGCCTGCAGGACACAACCTGTTCACCCCTGATCCAAAGCAACATTTTAAAACCGATATGAGGTTTCTAAGGGGAAGGTTATTTGGATAACATTACGGAGACAGATTTCTAGATTCTGGGTCTTCATATATACTCTTTCCTAAAATTGTTCTATGTGAGACCCACCATAGACAGGACTTCTTCTCCATTTACTGTTTCCAGAGAGTTTCTTTTCACAATTTTGGCCAAGACAGTGCTGTGTATTTGCCACCTGTTTTCCCCATCCTGGGTTCACAGAAGTTTCCAGTTGTCCTTGTAAGTAGGTCGGGGTTGTATGAGTGAGTTTTGAGCAAAAGGATATGGGCAGAATTGATAGAAGCACTTTCTGGACTTGGGCCTTATACAAAACAGAAGATATTTTCTTTTGTTTCTCTCTTAACTTTCTTGGTGACCTTAGAGGCAATATCTTAGAGATCCCAGTGTTGCCTGTTGAAAGAACCCGGATTTCTGAGTCACCATGTAGAGGTCAGTTGCTGAGGAGCTGTCTTCCCTGAATCAAACTCGTTATGAGACAAACCATCACTTACATCATTAATGCTTAGATTTCAGGGTCGTTTTGCTACTGCAATATTGCCTAAGCCATCATGCATAAACCAATTACAAACCTCAGTGCATGATAATGGAACACTAGTCCATCTTTTCTTGCAAATTGTCTCTTTTTCCACATCAGTAAAATTTATCATGTTGAATGTTCTGCCTGATGTCTCCAATCCAGTAATCATTCATGTACCCAATCACCCAATAAGATAGCTGTCAGCAACCACTTCATTCATCAAACTATTTAACTCAGATCGATGTATAAATACTACCTGTCTTTTAACAAAGCCGTGAATGGTCCAGGTATCCACATCTTTGTCACCTTTTTCTTTTAATGGAAAGCAGAGTAATTTCTATTTTTAATTTCAGAAATAGTTGGATTAAGAAATAAGGAAAGTTTCCTACAGCAACATCTAGAAATACAGGGGAAAAAAACAGTAAAAACCAAATATGTAACTGAAGCAAATAAAAAATTTCCAAGTGGCTTCTATGAAGAGGGAATTTAAAACAAGAACTATAAATTTTTAAGGTGACTCATGGTCTTCCCAGTAGGATATTGACATGGACATAATCCAGACGTCTAAAGATCTTAGGATGTAATAACACTTAGAGATAAACAAATAATAGAGAGAAAGAATGAGAGTCAGCATCAAATGCTGTAATGACAGAATGAAATACATCATGTTTCAAGCAAGAGAAATAAATATAAACACAAACCTAGACGCATTAAAATTAAATGACACACAAATCTCAGGAAAAAAATTATAAAGTATTCAGAGAAAAAGACAGATTATCTAACTAGAACAGAAATTAAATTGACAAAATGTTCATGTAAACAACAGAGAAGCAAGTACAATGGTAAGTGGTCTTCAATATAGCAATGGAATGTAATTTCCAACTATAGGTCCATACTTGATTATTCAGAAGCTAAAAACATACAAGTATTCTCAGACGAGACTGAAAGCATATACAATTTATACTTGGCTGAAAGAACAATTCAAGAAAGATGCTCAGTAAGTAACTGTTGCCTAGTAAGGAAAAAATGATTTCAAAATTAATATAATTCATGAATAAATGTATTAAATATGATACTAATAATCAACACAAATATAAAGAAAATTTTAGAAATAAAAATGAGGATAAAAATTTTACAAATAGCAGTAATATAAATGTGTTTGTGTTGGGAGTTATGATGTAAGATTTAAATATTTCTAAGGTCCAAATACTATTCTGAAAGAGCGTAAAGATAAGAATCAAATTTAGGCTGCTATTCAGGATCTAGTTGAAATTAATGGTAGCCACACCAATCTTCCTACTGAGAACAATTATTTTGGAAAAAATGTTTAAAAAATCTTTTTGACGGAAAATTGTGACTTTTAGCACACGAAATAGTAGAAAAACTGAAAGCTATGATAAGTTAGTATTTTAAAGTTATGAACGAAATGCAGGAAGAGTATGTTAAGAAAGGGCATCTGGAAAGCCCCTGAGAATGAAGATCTGTGGGGTCATGCTCTGGAAACCCAAGAAGCTGAGTTCAGCATTCCGGGCCATTTTTTTCCCTAAGAGATCAATTCAGAAAGTTCCAGCAGAATGGCTGAGAAGATGTGAAGGGCTTTTTACACACTCATGCAATTGAGAGGACAAAAATGTGAGCTTGGGATCTGCCAAAAAGCAGTGCAGACTTTTTGTTGGAATCTCAGAGTGTGGTATCCCCAGGAGGGTGCGTGGTCAGATACCCTCACATAGGATGAAGCCCATATTTGAGTAAGTACAATTCCTGGTTTGTTCATGCTGATTGAATATAGTTTATACACCTAACCTAGATTTTTGGCAGAAAGAAAAGTACATCTTCTCTGGAGGCAATTGAGTCTGTGAATTTCCGCATTTCATCAAATTAGGCAAATTTTGGCTACTATTTCTTTCAAAGATTTTTTTCTGACCCATTTCTTCTCTCCCTCAGTAAATCCAATTGAGTGTGTAGTGAATCACTTCATATAAACAAATAAGCCCCAATGTTACATTTATGTATATTTCAATCTTTATTTTTTTCTTCATTCTTCAAATTGGAAAATTTCTATTGATCTATTTGACCTACCTTCATGTTTACTTCTTTTCTCCGTCATCTACTTTTGGTGGCTAAGTCCACCTATTATATTTTTTTAAAAAATTCAGATGCTACATTTTTTCAGCTCTGTTATTCTGCTGAGATCTCCTAAGTATTCAGGGAAAGCATATTTTGTTTTACTTCATCAGGTATAAAATTATGGCTTCTTTAATATCTTTGTCTGCTAGTTTCAACATCTGGGTCATTTTGAGGTATGTTTTGGCTCATTTTCTTTGCCTTATTTTCTTAGTTCTTTATATGTCAGATAATTGCGGATTATATCTTATTCATTGTAAGTGGTAAGTTGTGAGGATTCTGTCTTTTGCTATTTTTCCCTTATGCATGCTGATTCTTTCGTGTTAGCAAGTAATTATCTTGGCTTGGCTTGACTCGAACAGAAAAGCTAGGTGGCAGCTCCCGGGTCAATTTAGATCTTTTGTCTTAATTGACCTTCTTTGAGTCTTTTTCACACATGCACTTTTCCATGATCAGTCTGAGATGTGGGCAGAGACCATTCCAGAATCCCCTCTCCAGATATTTCCCTTATAGGATTTCATCCGTCTGTTTAGTGCTCCTGGATTCTCCGCTCAGTTTTCTGTTTTTCCTAGCTGAATCTTCCAGGAATCCTCATTTTAAAATCAAAATAATTAATGTCAAAAACACTCAATGATCTATCAAATATTCTCCAGCTCTTCATCAACAGAACCAAATCTAGACTCAATGTCTCACTCTGTCTTACTTTGCTTCCTTGGTCCCATTATTAACCATATAAAACAATACCGACTTTTTTCATGGTTCAAGAATTCCTCACATCAATAATTTTGCAAAAAACATATGCATGCCTTTCAAGGAGTATTAACATTTTTCTTACACAAGGTAGTTACAGAAAAGAAAAGCCAACTATCCCCTCTTTAGTTATAGTCTTGCTAGTACTCAATGACGTAATTCTTCATATATTACAATTTTTAAAATGCTTCTAAAGTTACTCTAAGACAGTCATGAAAGTAGGACTTTGGGCAATAATTTTAGTATAATAATAGCATGGGGTGAATCTGCTAAAATGTGTGCCTACAGAAATAAAATAAAACATCCATTCTGCTTGACATGGTATCTGGCATACGTCTATACTTATTTCAGGCAGAGAGACACTTGGTAGGTGACATATTTGTCGTATGAAACTCAATTACTGCTTTTCTGCAGATGTAGTGATTCAAGAACCTTCTCTGTCAATAGGCTTTAGGTAGATAAATTGGAGAAGACGGTGCCAAGTTTAAGCAATACGATCACTTAAGACTTTTTCTCATGGTCAATATTTAAAAAAAACGTCTTTCTGAATATAGAATCCAAGAGAATTCACTTTAGAATAGTTATAAAGGGGTCCAGGGAATACAGTCCTGATTTTAGATAGTATAAATCTAAAAGTTTCATGCTTTCATAAAGATTTCATTCTTACTATTCTTTTGTCAGTATATACATATGGGTGTGTATATATATATATATACCGTTTTATAAGCATAAGTCAAATTTAAGAAAGCTCTTATTGTCATCTCAGATAATCATTTCTTTCATTTTTGACAAAGCTTTTGAAATATTAACTAAACATTAAAGAATACAGCTGTTTACCCCTGGTGCGATGACATTTATTACTCATTTCATTAAAAACCCTGTCTTTCATTTACCTGAGCATATGATCAATGTGAATTCTGGTTTGGCATTTAGCATTTCCTGTTATTGGAAACTAATAGGCATTAGAAATTTGCCAAGCGAAAAAATTTAAAAATGCAGTCGAAATTTTAAAACTGTTTGAAAACGACAGTATTTTAAATATCATTACTGCTCTAGAAAGTTTGAGCACAATATTTAAAAGGAGTGATCTGGTGCTAAATTTGTGGTAAGCTTTTACCATAATATTTCAAATCAGTGAAGGGATAAGGAGTGGGGTGTTACTACAAACATTACAATATGCTATACAAGAAAACCACTGTAAATATAAAGACATAGGTAAATCAAAATAAATAGATAAAAGAATAAAACAATATATCAGGCAAAAATAGCTAAAAGAACGTTGGACTGGCTGCATTAATATCAGGCAAATATTATTCATAGAAAAGAATATTATGATGGATAAAGATGGACGTTACATAATGGGCAAAGAGGTCAGGTCAATTCTTCAAGAAAATATAATAATCCTAAATGAGTACCAAACAACAGAGCTTCTAAATACTTGAAGCAGAAAATAATATAACTGAAAGAAGAAATAAAGATATTACAATTCTTTTTGAAGACGCTAACAGACTTCTCTCAGTAATTGATAGAATTAGTAGACAGAAAATCAGCTAGAGGATTTGCAAACCTGACATACATTATTAAACATGGTCCACTTAACATTTACTGAACATTTGTTGAGCTCAACAACTAAAGATACACATGTCTCTCAAGCGTACATGGACCATTCCCCAAGATACACATACTCTGGGCCATAAAAACAAAAGCAAAGAATCTTAATAAATGTCAAAGAATAGAAATCTTATAAAGAAAACTCTCAGACAATAACAGAATAAACTAGAAATTAGCAAGTGAGAGATATCTTGACAATCCTCAATAAAAATACAAAAAAATTCCTCAAACATTAGGAAATTAAACATCCTACTTTATTTCCAGTGGGGATAAAAAATATTTTAAACTAAATGAAAACGAAAATGCATCATACCAAATTTTATGGGACACTGCTAAAGCAGCACATGGAGGAAAACTTATAGCATTAAATGCTTATGTTTTATGAAAAGAACAGTCTCTCATGAGCAATATAGGCTTTTGTTTAAAATACACACAGACTCGCAGGTATGGAAAAAGCCTAGTAAATTAAATCCAAAGCAAGTGGGAGGAAGTAAAGAATAAAATTAAGAGCACTAAAAAGAAAAGAAATTTAAGCAGGAAATAAATCAACAAATAAAATCATAAGTTTTCTTTTTAAATGATAAATCTCTAACCAGACTAACCAAGAAACAAGACACAAATTAGCAGTAGCAGGCATGAAAGAGGGGGGTTCTCACTACAGTGCCCAAAGCTGAGAACAGTTAACTATCGTGAATGACTCTATATCCACCTGTACCAAATGCTAATAAATGTACCCCCTGGTACCCAATGCTAATAACTCTCTATCTACCAGTGGCCAATGCTAATAACTCTGTATCTACCAGTGCTCAGTGCTGATAACTCTGTATCCACCAGTACCCGATGCTGATAAGTCCATATCCACCAGTGCCCAATGCTAATAATTCCGTATCCACCAGTGCCCGATGCTGATAACTGTATATCCACCAGTGCCTAATGCTAACTCCATATCCACCAGTGCCCAATGTTAATAACTCTGTATCCACCATTTCGCAATGCTGATAACTCTGTATCCACCAGTGCCCAATGCTGATAACTCTGTATCCACCAGTGCCCAATGCTGATAGCTCTGTATCCACCAGTGCCCAATGCTGATAGCTCTGTATCCACCAGTGCCCAATGCTGATAACTGTATGTCCATCAGTGCCCAATGCTAATGCATCATCCAACAATAAAAAAAATAAGAAGAATATATCACAGTCAAGTAGGTTTAAGTCAGGAATGCAAGACTACTTTAGCATTTGATGATCAATCACTGTAGTTTTCTATGTTAACTGTCCAAAGAAGAAAAAAGTTATATAGTTATTTTAATAAATGTATAAAAACCTTGGCAAAACTCAAAATCTATATATTATAAAACTTTTTTTATTGTTCGATAAGGATTATAGTGGGAATGAAATGCAGAAGTAAGAGAAAGAATACACGTGTAAATGCAACTGCTAGTAAGAAAGCAAGATAGTTAGGGTTCTTTTGTGAGAAAATTTGAGTTACTTTAAACAGAAAAATTAAATAGGGGATTAAGTGATTATGAAATTGTTGGAATAGCTGGCAGATCAACCTCTAGGCTGTGCACCCGGGAAGGACACCCAAAACAATGTTGATGTCTGAAGGAGGTCCTTTCAGATGGCCAGAGGTTTAAGAAACACAAAGAAACACAGCAAGTCTAAACACCAAAATGCTGTGGACTTGTGCCTAGCTCCTGATGTCATTCCACCTTCTCACTGGGAAACAAAGGTCAGTGTGACATATCGCTGTGAGCCCTTTGCTGCATGTGGAATTCCTCCTCAGGGCCTCCTGCACAGCGCTGTTGTCCTTGTACCATCCTCAGGATGTAGTCATCCATCAATATTTGAGGGATGAATGAATACCTTAAAATTTAAGAAAATAAAAAAACCTTCAGTAATTGGATTTGTTAAGATTACCACACCATGTCAGAAGAATGAACAACAGACTTCAGAGAAAATATTAGTGACCACCAGCAGTTTAAATTGGAGACTTAAGAGTACTGACTTTAGAATGGATGATGTGTTCTGATTATGAGACTGTATGCAACAGTTGGAGGTTTGGGGAAATCAGTTATGAAACTGTCACTTATGTCAACCAATCAGAGCTAACCTTTCCCTCTTTCTCTGAGGTTATACTGTATACCTCCCCCCCCCCCAAATTAGTGAGTCTGCTTTGTAGAAAGCAGACATGTTTTAGAAGTAGAGAAAATGGCAGGATATTTTGTTTTATAAACTGGGAATTATATATAGGGTTTTTTTTATTTATGGTGATAGGGAGCATATTCTTTTTTCTTAAGGTATGCCTTTTTGGCTGAGGAAGATTGGCCTTGAGTTAACACCTGTTGCCAATATTCCTGTTTTTCTTTTTTCTCCCCAAAGCCCCAGCACATAGTTGTTTAGCCTAGTTGTAAGTCCTTCTAACTCTTCTATGTGGGAGGCCGCCACAGCATGGCTTGATGTGTAGTGCGTAGGTCTGAAATTGAGATATGAACCAGCAAACCCCTGGCATGCGAACTTCGCCACTATGCCACTGTGCCAGCCCCTGGAGCACATTCTTGAAAAATTCCCTACAACCAACAAAATAAAAGGGAAGAAGTGGCAAGGGTCAGCTAGAAGATTCCAGAAAAAGGAGAATAGGAACAATAGAACTGGGACCTTCTGATGAATGTGAACAGGAAAAGTTTCTGGGATGTCAGGGCAGGACACAGTAACATGTGTGGCATTCAGGGAGTGACGGGGCAAACATAAAGAGTTGGGACATGTAGGGAAGTACCGTGAAAATAACAAAGGTCTGTGACAGAGCAGGAGATGCAGAGGGAGAAGCTTGTTCTTTCCACTGAATGGTGTGACCTTTCTGTGGAGTCTACAGGGAACAAGGAAGAGCTCTTGCAAATAACAATAAAAACCAAAAATAAAGAGAATGAGAATAATGCTCTGTTACATTGATGGACTCAATCCCATTATAATACAGATCCTGGAGAGGAAAGCCTGACTCGAGATGGAAGGTGTGGTTGGAGGGTGGAGGAAGGGTCGTGAAGGTGCATTGACTGAATTCCCTTGATTGTATACAATTGGGAAATACAGGAATTGAAGACAAAGGAGCTGAGAAGATGTCTCTCCAGGCAATAAAGGGAAGAACAAAATCCTCTGGCTCTGGCAAATGGAAGGGAGAGGAGAAAGTGATGGGCAGTCAGGTATAAAAACCAGAGGTCGGGTTTTGATGCTGAGCATGGGGAGTGAGTATCACAAGACACCGGATGATCTGGAGAGTCCCTGAGAATTGTGGGAAGATTGTTCCGCAGTTCTTTGTTCTCCGAAATCATTTTGTGGGGAAGAAATCCAGAAGTTCCCTTGTCACTCTGGGCTGTATAGACAGTGGCTGAGAATTAAGCGTTTGTGAAGGAGCTGAGGTGAAGGCTAAGGACAGCAGTCAGATGCCTCATGGTGGACCCTCCAGGATGGGGTCTGATGGTGGAGGCTCGGCAGGACCACCGGGGGCTGAGAAGAAGAGCCGCACCATCAGGGTCCCGGACAGGTTCCCTGGGAAGGACCACAGAAAGCACTTTCCATTCCTAAGAACAAGCCTTGTTCACAGCAGCCTTCGATGCGTCAGCGGCAGGTGCATGACGTCTGAGACCAGAGCGTGAAGCTGGGGTGCGACCCAGTTTGCCTCAACCAGACGTGAGTGCGACAGCAGAGAAGCAACAACCCTCCTGACACATCCACAACCACACAAAGTTTATTCCACATCCTCCAAGTTACTGCTTCTGGTTTAAATCTTTTTTAAAAATTCTGATGAATTCACTAACTAGAACCGTCTATGTGCATCTGCTAAGGTACAGCAATGTGATAGAAATATAAAATCCTGCTGCTCAATAAACTGTGGGAAAGGCTGGCATTTTTCAAGTCGTGCTCATAGTTGGGTGCTAAAAGTCAGTAGACAGGAAGATGGTAGTATTAGGTCAGTATTTTAAGTATATCTTAGGGGAAAAGCACCAAAGATGACTTCTGTGCCATGCTGTTTTTAATTGTCAAGTCTGAGGTCTTCATTCCTATGTGTATTTCGAATCAGATATATGGTATATGTACATACACACACAATTCACACACGCATTTATGTTGACTACTATTTCCTTCCACAAAGAAAGAAGAAGAATAGAATGAAAGAATTTGAAATTTCAAGGAGGAAATAAGTGAAATGCTTTGGAAAGAACTTAAGTAGAACAGTATGATAAAAACCTAAAAAAGAAAATGATTTTCCTTTGGACATCAGAGAGGAAAAAGTAAATAATATAAAAAGGAATTAAATAGGCAGGGAGAGATCTTCTAGAAATAGTCCTTTGGTTAAGTGCCCTGAGATTTCTGTGCCCCATCTGAGCAGAGTTTTGGTGCTGTGAAAGGCAGAGAGAAAAAGAGAAAAGGTCCAGTGAAACAAAACAAGAAATAATTTTCACTAAATAAAAAGGAGAGGAGATTGTAGGAGAGCAGAAGATAGTGAAAAAGGAGTTTTCCAGCACTTATGCCCTTGCAGAAACAGCAATTTGACGCTATCCACATGCAAATCCAAATCCAAGGGCTGGTCTGAAAACTGGTCCTTCTTAGGAATAAGCAGAGTTTGCACAGCCCAGGCCTTCTGAGTTAACTCTTTCTCAGACAACATGCATGGTCTACTAAGGTGGGGAAATAGCATCCAGGGAAGATTCATTCCAACTCTCAAAAACACTGCAGTCAACTGCATGAGTGATCATAAAAGACTGGGAAAGCAATGAGACCAATTGTAAGGTTATGATGATCAGAATCAGCAAATCTACATCCGAAACAAGGAGCATGAGGAATTAAGGAATTGAGAGCAAGGAAGTTGTCCTCACACAGTTGTGACAACTCAAGGAGGCAATGGAGAGCTGACATAAAGGAAGAACAAAGACGTCGAGCGTATGCAAGCCTTGATGGAAAAGAAATGAGCATAAATACCAACCAAGTTAAAGTGAATAACGATGAAGAACCTAAGAATGTCAAAGTTATGATCCAAGGAAAGGCACTGAGCATTGTGTCTGTCTCGATACAGATCGAAGACAAAACAAGAGTGAGATTTAGGATTCTAGATAAGAAGGTCATTGCTATGCACACTTCCAAAGTTGAGCAGGAGTCTTGAATGGAGAAGCGTGCATCGGGAAGAGCCTGTCATCCCTTCCCTTCATAGCAGGAGGTCACTCACGATCTAAAAACGGAAGTTTGTAGTGACAAGGATGATTGCTCCGTTCTGGTATTTTTGCAATAAACTCGATGTTTTTTAATAACTTTGAGTAATGTGCACTTAACTAAAGAAACATGTATCTTAATTTCAATATTTTCTTCATCTCTATTTTTCTTGTAATAAATTCAATCAATGTAAATTTGATCTGAGAAACGCCCTGTGTAGAGTAGGGTCCCATTTTTGTTAAAAATATCTATTTACCTCTCTATTTTTCTTTTAATCTCTCTAGGTGTGTGCTTCTGCCAACACACCTAAAGAGATTCTGAGACATTTTTCTCCGTAGTGAGATAATTGGTAAAGTTTGGCCCTTATCTTTCTATTTTCCTTGCTTGCATATTTTTACAACGCTGATATGGATCCTTCTCATAAAAATGCATTTCCAGATTAGAAGGAGTGCTCTAGCAATGAGTGAGCAAGGGAGATATGTTCAAGATTTTCCACTTCTGAATGCATCTGAAAAACCAGTCCATCCTTTCTCTGTCTGGGTTTTCCCATTGGCACTGCCCAGGTTAACCAACTCATCAGTCAGTATCACTTTGTGGAATGTGACTATTTGTCAGCAGGATTTTCAGGGAGTCACAAAATGCTACTTTAGCATAACCTTTTGCATATCAGCTTCCATTATGTCTTTTTTTACGATAAGTGTGTCAAAAATAATTTTATTTATTGCAGGCACAAATTCAATTTCTTAGGTGAGTTGTAGGGCTCGGTGCAATCCTTGAGAACCTAGGGAAGCCACATCGTTTCCATTTTCCCCCCGGAATGAAGAACATGAAGAGCAACTTAACAATTTAAAGGCAATTTTGTTTTTTAATCACATTATTATTGAGCGTATAATGAAAAATAAAGTATTCCAAGTGGAATAGCGCTCTCAGTTCAAGTGCTTGCTTCGAGTGTAGATACAGTATTCCCTAATCAGCAACCTGTGCAATGAAAATTCTAGACATCTGTGCTTGTAATCAGATTACCTCTCCATTGCTGTGAGTTGAGAAGATAATTTTTCAACACTTTATTTACTATCTTTTCATTACTCATTTTCCCATGAATTTCAATCTCCATCTTTATTGTTTATAAATTCATTAAGATGACTAGTAATCTTCTTCCCAGTCTTCTATGGCATTTTTTTAAAGTGCCATCATTTTTCTCTGTTTAGTCATTTTATAATATAAAGCCTTGGTACAAAATACCAAACTTGGCTTGGCTGCAACTAGATATATATTAAGCTAAAACCAAGCCCTCGATTTTGTTAATCCCTGGTAATGCAATTTTTAATACCAACTGGATCGTGTGGATTTTATATGCTAGTTAAAAATAAAATAAGGCATTAGGAGAATAGTCACCCACTGGATTTATACCTGCTTTCCATCGTTGTCCATCTTCCTCATTAACTTCTAATTCCTGTCTCAGCATACTCACCGATCCCATAGGGAGAGCTGAGGGTGGTACGTCCATTTAGACAAGACAGTCACCTTCTTAGCTGGCCTTTGGAAAAGAAGAAAAGCATTTGCCCACACAAGACTTTATAGCAGTAATGCTTCTGAGGAACTATTTTATGAGGAAATAACCTACTTTCATTCTTTGGATACAGAACTTGGTCCTTAGACTTATAGTTCATCCACTCAGGAACTGGGTTATTGCCTCATAAAATAGCGTAAAGATTCTATTATCACTTAATTGGAAAACAGGACTTTTACGGCTCCTTGTGGTTTAGTTTTATTCAATGACCCCTAGGTTTATCTCTCTTTCTCTCTCAAAAAAAAAAATAAGCTTAAGCTTGATCACCATGCATATAACATGACTAAAAATATCTTTATCTTATTATTTTATGAGTTACCATTAAATCAGATTTTAAATACCTATCACAAGAGATGACTAATTAAACTAATTCAGACATATAACACTGGAGATCTCAGGCCTTTCAGAGAGTATCAAAAAGAACACGCAATTCTTATTAACACCAGTTAAGAAACACATTAGTGTTCCCCTGAAATTTGAGGATGGGCTCATGAATTGATTCCTTCTTGTCACGCAAACAAGGATTCCGTGGCCAGACAGCAAACACTCAGGTATCCTGGAATTGCCTTATGCAGGGGAACTCATGAAGATGGCCAGGAAGAGGACTTTCTCCTAAAACTGATACTGCCTGCACCTTGATCTTGGACTTCTCAGCCTCCAGAGCTGAGAAATAAATGTCTGCTGTTTGTCACTCAGTCTATGCTATTCCTTTGTAGCAGCCCGAACTGACTAAGACACTTCTACAACTTGCTTTTCTCCCTCAACATGTGTTTGACATTCCGTCTTGGCAAATTATATATCTTAGGCTCATTCATTTGAACTACCATATGCAATGTGCTATTATTGATTCAATCTCCTGCTGATAACATTTTTCCAATTTTTCGCTATTACTAATTCTGAGTATATTTCTTTAAATGTCTTTTACAGCTTGTGTGCATACGTTTCTCTGGCATATATGCTGAAGAGAGGATTGATGTGTCAAACATTGTCTTCAAATAGGGCAGATATTTACTAATATTGGTCCAGATTTTTGTTAGCAGGATCTGACTTAATCTAAATGGGTAGATGAGTTTCCCATGCTCAATGACATTTAGCATTAGTAAATTTTTCATTTTTATTTGCAATTTGGTGGATGCTACATTGTATCTCACTTTATTTTGAGTTTTCTCTTCCCTGCCTACTAATCAGGTTGAGATGATTATAATATGTTTTGGGAACATGATTTCCTGGTTTTGAATTTCCTTTGCCCTTCTTTTCCTGTCACCTTATCATCACATTGTTTGTTTCTTTTTAGATTCGTGTGAACTCTTTGCTGGACTGGATCCTAAGCCTTTGTCAGTAAAGTAAGTGGAAATTATCTTCTGCCACAACGTAGCTTGTATTTTCACTTTTTCCATTACTCAGAAGTCTAAAAATTTAATTTATTTAAATAGATTTATCCATTATTTCTTTTTAGATTTGTCCCTGTTGTGTCTTATTCAGGAAATTCTGCTCTCTGATACAGCAAGCTCCCTACCATGCTATTTTCAGAACTGTGTTGATATTATAGGACTTCGACTTCTCCCTATAAATTTAGGAATAAAATCAGATTTACTTAATCTTTCTATTGGGTAAAGAAAATAATTGAACTTGGTCTATAAATCAATTTCAGAAGCACTGTCACCTTTATGAAATTGAGTCTGCCTGTCCCAGCATGTATTATTTGTCTTTCTTAAGTCTACCTTGATGTATTTCACTAATGTTTTTATAATTATATGAAAAGTTTACGCATTTTCCTTTTTTTATTATTTATAGGTATCAGATTTTCCTTCTGTTGTAAACGGTATCTTTTTTATTACTTGCACTACCTTTTACAACTATAAATTATAACTGTTGTTGATATGTAGAAATTCCAATTACTTTTCCTGTTAATCACGTATCAAGCAAATTTACCATACAACTTATTTTTTTCTCATTTTGTCTATTGATTCTATTAAGTATTCTATGTAGACCACCATTTATTTGTGAAAAAAAAGAAATATTGATCTTTCTTTTTCAATCCTTATAAATATTCCCTATATTACTCATGCACGTATGTACATGTTCGTAACTTGGGTACACATATATATCTTAGTTTACCGCTCTCTTTCCGTTAGTATCATTCATCTATTTTTGCTTTAAAAATAGGTGGCTTTAAACCACTTACATTTATCATCTCACAGTTTCTGTGGGCCTGAAATGCAGAAATGACTTCATTGGATGGTTTTATCTCAGGCCCTCCCTCGCGGTTGTAACCGAGATGCCAGCCAAGGCTGCGGTCATCTGAAATCTTGACTGGAAGGCTTTCAATGATTTAATAAATAATAACAACACTTTAATGCATATTCCAAGAACCGTTTTTGGTTTTAATGACTCTAATTTTCATTTCATTTATTTCATTTTATTATTCTCTTTCTCCCATTTTCTTTGTTTTTGCTCTATTTCTTTTCACTGGCATTTTTAGAATGAGTGGTGTTTACTTCTCTCTCTCTTTGAGGAATTTAGATTTGAGTTTATAATCCCTGGCCCATAGGAAAGAGGCTATTTTATGTTGATGCTTAGGGATCGTAATGATTAATTTTAAGTGTCAACTTGACCAGGCTAAAGTATGCCCAGATAGCTGGTAAAATGTTATTTCTGAGTGTGTCTGTGAGGGCATGTCTGGAAGAGATCAGAGTTTGAATCTGCAGACTGAGTAAAGAGGATCAGCCTCGGTACTGTGCGTGGGCACCATCCAGGCTCTCAAGGGCCTGATAGAACAAGAAGGTGGAGGAAAGGTGAATGTGCTCTCTCTACCGGGACATCCGGCTTCTCTCATGCTTGGACACTGGTGCTCCTGGGGCCTCAGGAATTGCACCACGAGCTCTCCTGGGTCTCCAACTTGCAGGCCGTAGATGGGGACTTGTCCTTCATAGTCACCTGAGCCAATTCCCATAATAAATCTCCTCTTATACATATCTACATAAATTGGCTCTGTTTCTCTGCTGAACCACATCTCTCTCCAAAGTGAATCACATCTGATCTATGGCATCGCAGGTCTTTCCCAATGCAGACATGTGTCTTCATTCAGAGCTCGGAGTAGTCAGTCAGCCATGCCTCCCGACTGTCAGCTTCTTTGGATCTGGATTCAGCTCCGGGGTGTGTCCTAAAGGCTCCATAGGAAGCCTTCATTGTCCCATTGAGGCCAGCCTCACTGGAACTGAGGTGCAGCAGAAACACCCTCTTTCAAGCTCCCGCCCATATATCTGTCCTGGTGCATAGTTTGCATTCAATATTCTATATTTATTGACTAGCTTAATGGACAGATAGCAGTCCTCTGTGTACACTAAGGGTATATACTGCGATATATTGTTTTCAAAATCAAGCACATTGATCTATGTCAGAAATATTTCCACATTTAATTTTTAAATCTCTGGACAGATATATGTCCCAGTTTGCAATCCATTGACACTTCAGTGCCAGGAGGAATAGCCATGATTTCAAGGAACGACAGCAGAAAGCACCCTTTCCTCTTAGTGACATACTTTTGAAATAGTGCAAATTATTTATCCAAGTTGCTTTTTTCTAGTCCCTACCAGAAAGCATTCGCAGCAAAATGATGTGGGGAATGATGTTGGGGGAAATGAAGGATTTTGCATCATAAAGCATCTTGGGGAAAAGAGAAGCTAAGACAGAAATCTGAGGGGCCAGTTTCCAAGGAGAGGGCTTCAGGGGATGGAGACACTAATTGGTGGCGGTAGCCAGAGAGCAATGTCACTGCTGGTCATTGTTGCCTGGTAACACATCTGACCCTCCAAACCAGGTGTGAGGGTGTTTGAAATCCACAGACCTGAAACGCATCTCTCTCCTTACAGGCCCCTCCACTGCGCCATCCTCATGGTCCCACAAGTTTAAGATTTCACGTCAATCAAGCGTCAGCCGAATGACAGTTTTCATATACATTAAAACTCTTGAGAATGCGTTCTTTGTGTTTTTTCATCTTTGTGATATTTGTTAATAGGCGATACTTAGAAAATTTCAACTCCCTCTTTTATTTGCTTGCTTTCGTGTCTGTTTAAATCACAACTGGAGAGATAATATCCAAGCAACACTTTGTGAAGTGCTTATTTTCATGTTTTAGCTTCTAACCTGTATTCATAAAATGAATATACATGACCATATGCGCTATTATCATCTGGTGCAAGGACATATCACTTATAGAAAACTGGTGGTTACCAATTTTGTTCTCAGAAAAAAAAAGGCAGAGCAAGGAAGGGTACATAAATATGTAGAAACTGAAAGGAATATAGAGCCAGTAGTGCAGTATTTCTTTCCTTATTGAAATGGATTCAACATACACCATTATTTTCCCCAAATGTCAAAGATATATATTTCCACAGAGTGTTAAATACCTTGATCAGTTATAATATAAATTTTTCAACTGAAGCATTAAAACATAATTTTTCCTCTGGCTAGAAATACATTGTTCAAATCTCCTTAAATATAAATAGATGTTTGATTTGCTTTTTCATATATCATTCCCTTCAGACAACTATCAGTATAAAATGGTAAATTCAGCCAATGGCTGTTTTAAAGAGTTTCATTTTTAAGTTATACCGTGGCTTACTAAGCCTTTTATACATTCTCCTGGGTATTTTTGGATTACTGCATTTATGAAAATTCCATTTTTTGTTATATTTATCACCAACTGGTGAGGCACAAATGATTTAGCAATTCAGGCAGGGTATTTGTTAAGCAGCAAGATGTTAGGCAAGGGAAAAGTCTTCAGTGATGAATGATTTTCCCTCTTTATTTGATCGCCTCCAGTTTGTATATAGCGCCTTCTAAAGCTGATAGTGCAAAAGCGTCTTTGCATTTGGTGCATGGGTCAAATGAAGAATGGAAGAAAATGGTTATGAGAAATTTTTCTGCAAAGTTATGCTAATCTTCTAACTCAGCCAACAGTATTCTTGCATTCCTAAATCTACTTGGCAACTCTTATAATGAATAGATGAGATAATTTGCATTAGTTTGTCAATTTTATCTAAATGCATGCTTATAGAATGCTTGAGTTTATTTGAAAGTTGTATTGCTTCTAAGTTAAAACATTTCCCCCCGTGAATCTCACCTGCATTCACATTATAATATTAACTTCGACGGAAGCAATGAAGGGATTGCAATAACTGAAAAGCTGGATCTTTCTGATAAATGAAGCCCATGGTATTTAAATAGAATCTCAATTTCTCTCTCTCTCTCTTTCTCTCTCTCACTTTACTTGTCTCATAATCCTTGGATTCTTTAAGCAAAAGTTACTTTTTGAGGTAATTTAGTATCATTACTATAATCTTAAATGCTCTATTGAAAATATAAGTTAAACCCATCAAAGCCAGTCCCACTATGTGCTGAATACCTTACTAGGTGTTAGAAATGAGATAATGCATGAGCGGTCCCCCAAATTTATAAATATTCTATAATATATTGGAAAATATGGATATGTACACAATTCATATTGATACAGATAAATAGTGTTTTCCCAGAATCTGGGCAAAATGCTAGCAGAGGAAAGAGGAAGAGTTGGAACCTCGATGTTTTGTGTAATTAATTTTTGGTTCTTTGTTATAAATAAGGTTTTTTGTTATAAATAAAATACAAAGGCCTATGGGAGTCAGTATGGTGAAGTAGGCAACAGTGCAGTTTCCTTTGTGAGTTATTTTTCGAGTTACCACTTTAAGCCTCAGTCATCCTTATCTGTGAGATGGGAACTGTAAGAATAGGACCAATTCATGAGATTATAAGGGACTTTGCCCAGTCATATAACAAACATTTAATTATTTAGCAATTTTGTTTATTCTTATTAACTGCTAACAAAACTTTTTGTTTCAATGACAAAAATTACATAATAGTACTCGTAATTGATAATATAAAGTAGAGTTTACTAAAAAGTGTACTTATGGGGCTCGCCCCATGGCCTAGTGGTTAAGTTTGACGTGCTCTGCTTCGACAGCCCAGGTCCATGGGTTCAGATCCCAGGCGCAGACCTACACCACTCATCAGCCATGCTGTGACAGCAACCCACATACAAAACAGAGGGAGATGGGCACAGATGTTAGCTCAGGGTGAATCTTCCTCGGCAAAAAAAAGTATACCTAGGTTTTTCTAAGTGATAGTTTCTTTCTCTGCATGTCTTTATTTCAGATGTTAGGAGAGTCAAAATTTGAACCTCTAGATACTCATTAATGGTCACTTGTAAAACTACTGTTATGTCAAATAACGTAACATTAAGAGTAACAGAAAGATGCCTCTTATGGTAGGAAAACTGCTGCATGGAAGAGAGAGGAATGTTTATTTTCTTCAGGCATTTTTATTTGCTAATCTCAGTGGCCCTACTGGTGCTTGAGGCATTAGAGTTGAAGGTGTCTCAATTCCTCACGTCTAATAATCTCAACAGATAAAATACATGGACGGTTGTGGGCAAGAGGGAAGACCTAAGGCAACCGTCATGACATTGACAGCTCCTCCCCGCCAGGCTAGAGGCCCAAGGGTCCTAAGGATGGAGATCATGTTTGCCTGCGTGTTAGACCCGAAGATGACTCTTAAGGTTGCTCCTCCAGATGTTTGCAAAACACTCTCACAACGGAGTACAGAAAGCCCACAGGTTCTTCTTGTGAATAGACACCCGACCGGTGATGCAAGTCTTCTTGGGTGTAGTTTCATTAATTGTTGGTCACAATTAAAGAGACGTATACCATATACTGTGATTGCATGCTAAAAGAACCCTGCGTGATAGGTATCTTTCTCACCCATGGAGACCCAAGGAGTCTAAGGCATGAAAGTTTCCATAACGAGGGACTGGTGATCCAAGGATCCAAACCCCATTCAGTTCCACTTGAAAGCCTCAAATTTCCATACCTATGCTGGCCTGCCTTTTATTAAATATAAGAAGTATAAAGTGGAGTGTCTCAAAGGAGACCCCAAATCACCAATGAAAATCCGAGACAAGTCCTTCTTATTGCCAACTACCTGCATGACGTAGCTGTAGGAAATAGTTTTATTTCTAAATAAAATGAGTTCACATCCTTCGATTACAAGTGAAATGAAATCTCTTTTATATCTTCCAGTTTATATTGGTAACTTGTTTCTTCGCTTTGATTTTGAGGTCAAGAAAATATCTCAATTACAATTCAAGAAAATTTATCATTCTATGGTAATATATGCAACTGGGGAAAATCAATTTCCACATATGCAAAATCCAAGCTGGTCTCTCTCATAAAGATGTAAGAATTATAACATCTGTGGTATAGACAATTTTTCCAAATAACATTATTAGGTATGCTACAATTGAAGTTGTCAGCATTTTTCTGTCATTGAAGCATACCATAATTAACTACATAACGCTTCTTCGCATCATCTAAATTACTGCTAAATGTTCATTCTACACTATCTCTCTAGAAAACATTGTGACTTGAATCCATGTGAATGAAATTGTTATTAGTCAGACTAGTGCTACCTGCAAATGAATGTCAGAAATCATCCTTATACAAAATAAAGCTACTGGAGCTATCGGATATCCCGTATGATCTGGGAATTTCTATTAACCTCTGACAATTTCCAACTAAATGAAAGCCAGCAACAATGATTAGTTTCTGAGTATAGCCTCCTCAGTTGAAATACATATCTGGATATAATTTACCAGAAGCTATTACATAAAGAAATGTGACATTTTTGTGAAATTATTTTGGAGGCAGACTCTGCATTCTGCTTTTACCGGACCTGTAATACCCGGATTTTATTCCACTCAGCATTAATGTGCTATAGTGTTTGTTGAGTTTCTCCAAATGTACAAGCCATTTCCTGTAGCAAGTGTGCCCCTGCCTCGTGGGTGGCACCACCTCCACCCCGCTCTTGAAGTACAAGGAGTCCAAAGTCAGCCGAGTGGGTGCTTTGAATGCAGCCTCTTGCCAGGTTGAGCAGGAATAGAGGCTGGATTTTTCTTCCCACATAAAGAACCAAGCCACGGTGTGCTAGGAAAGTGAAGGAAAAAAGGGCAGATAAAAAGTCCAGAGAAGATAGAAAGGTATTTGATTGGCTGTCACTTGCTACCTAAGTAGGATTACTACTGAATCCTGTGATAGAGAGAACTCTCTCTTTGATACAGTTTTTATTCTTGATTCACCAAGCATTGCCCTTGACACAATGTGAAGTAATGCATTATTGATCGTGGAAATTCAGAATAGTAAGATGAAAAAATCATACAAGTGAATAAGAAAATAAGGAAACCAAAGAAATCAGGGAGACTTACCCAAGCATTTATTCTGATGTTTTCTATACTGTTGTCCCAAAACACCTTAAACATTTTCTCTTCCTTTACTGCTGGGTGGTTTGTGGGGTTTTTTGCCTTTTTAAAACAAATTTTTATTTAGAAATAATTATAGATTCATAGGAAGTTGCAGCACCAATGTTAACATCTTGTGTACCTAGAACAAGATCAGAAGCAGGACATTACATTGGAAGGCGCCCTAGAGCTTGCCTAGATTCCACCAGTTATAAATGCACCCATGTGTGTGTGTCTAGGCTACAAAAAGTGGCAAGAAAGGACATTGCTGCCTTATTCTTACTTATGGGGGAAGGTATTCAGGCTTTGACCACTAAATGTGATAGTTGTAGGTTGTTGTGGGTTCTGTTTACCAGGTTGAGGACATCTCTCTTTAATCTTATTGTCTTGAGAGTTCTTATCACAAAAGGGTGTTGAATTTTGTTAGATACGTTTTCTATTTCAAACGATAAAATCATAAGACTTTTCTTTTTTTTTGGATGGTTGATATGGTGAATTACGTAGATTGATTTCAAACATGGAAGCAGCCCGTACACCTGGCATAAATTCCCCTTGCTATTCAAGTTAGTGAGATTTTGTCGAGTTTATTGGGGTTATCCTACGTAACTTCATGAGAGCTATTGCTCTGTGATTTTCTTTTTCTGAATGGTCTTTAGTTTTAGTCTCAGGGTGATACCAGCCTCTTCAAGATGAGTTGGGAATTATCCATCCATCCCTCTACTATTTCTAGGAGACATTTGTAAAATTACTGTTAATTCTGCTTATTTGAACGTCTGGGTAATATTCTCCTGTGCAATCATCTGGGCTTGGACATTTCTATCAGGCTTTGTGCCTCCCTGGTGGCTGCACCTTACTATACACTCAGCTGTAGCTTTGAGTATAAATGTAGTAAAACATTGGAATTAGTTCATAAAAACTGCTTTAACAATATTTTTTTTAAAAAAGATAAACATGTAGATTTGGATTTGATCCCACGTAATTAACATTTACTAAAGATCTGTGAAACTTTATTTAGAGAAAGTGAAACTGTTAGTCAGACTCTAGCAACAAAAGTTTGCACAATAGAGGTGCCTCTTCATAAATGTGAAGAGAGAAATAAAAGCCATGAAATCCTACTTTCAAAGAAGTGAACTGTGAATTTGTCAATACTGTGAAGGACGAAACACAGATTAGAACTAAAGTAAAGTGGCACTTATGAAAGAAATTAGCTTCATTAAGAAAGAATGACAAAGAACTTACTGTTTCTTACTTATATGAGAATCTTTTTTTTCATTTTAATAAGAAGACAGTTATTTGAACAGATAATAACTGTTTTATCTCGCATGGCTTGATTCCTTAATTATGAAATTTTGACATGCAAGAATTTTTTAGCCTAAAAAGATGCATTCTAATTACATACAGATATATATAATTTGTATGCTATATATATATATTATAATTAGTTATAATATATACATTTATATACTATATAATTATAGTATATACATTTGTACATAATATATACTATGTAAATATATAATTTGTGTGTCATCATTTGATATTTCTCTTTATCGAATACATATTACCTGCATTGGATAAGCAAGCGCACACTGCCTTTGAATCCTTTCTCCCATTGCTCTCCTGCTGATGATTACAGCTGAGCATTTACGAGTTTGGACAACTCACAGAAAAACCTCCGTGACAGTAGGGTTCACAGGCTGCTCTTTTAGAACTCAGAACAACTTTTCATATTGTATTCATTTATCTGTTATTGGAAGGGGTTAGGAAGTTACACAGAAGGGTTACATAGGGCCTTTTTACCCAAATATGTGAGTTAAGCCTGTTAAATCAGAATTAGCAGTGGCCATTCTTGCAGAAAGTTGATGGCAGATTAAACTCTATTTAACAAACCTTAAAACTGTAGCGGTAACTTTATCTCATCTCTTTCCTTCATTCTCTATTTATGCATATTCCACAGCTACTATCTTCCTGACTTCAAAATTTCATTTTTTCCCTGCTTTTTTTTTTTACTAAGAGTATTTCCAAGAAGACAGAGGCCTTATTTCCTCTCCTCGTGCCTGGTTTACATTTCTTGTGCCTCAGGCAAACCTTCATTCCATCCAAGGTGTGGGCTGACAGCGCCACAGGATGCACCGTGGGTATCGCGGTGTGAGTGAGGCCTGGTCCATTTAAGAAGAGGAATCTGGAACAGAAGAGAGAAATTTAGAAAAGAGAACCAATGATCTATAATCATTTTGACATTAGTTTGGGCCAGCTGCAATGAGTAGATCAGGGCCTGTGAGATCTAAGGTGCACCATAACATGGGATTTTTCCAATATTTCTTTGTGGTGAAATATTACAACATGAACCTAAGAGCATTTGGAGAATCAGAAGCATTTTAAGGAGATTCAGCCACATAACATCATCTACCTTGTAAGCCTAAAGAAATGAAGGTCACCAGAAGTAAGTGTAACAATGCTGGTTTCTGAGTAAGTAATAAATTCTGAATCTCAGGGGATGAAGAATATAGCACATAACACCTTCTTATCTCAATATTAATTTAATATAATGTATAATTACATAATTTATAAATTAATATAATTTCCTGTTGAAATGTCTATATTATGCTGAAGTTGCACTTTTATTTATAAATTTTAGAATGGATTGTATGACTTACTAAATCTTTCAAATATACCTTTTTTTCCATATTGTCATTTGTAAATTCTAATTTTTATTTAGTTATGAATTTGACCTTAGATTTAGCACTTCCAGCAGAATTATAATACACTAAAATTTTTGGCTAATACAGCAAAGGACAGTATGTAAAGATGTTAAATTTATTACTTCTGTCAAAAGAGGTACCCAGAGGCAGTTTCTACAGCTGAGGTTTGGGATAAGCTGGTGCTGGCTGTTCTCCAGTCACAATCACAGAGCTCAATCCTTGCCTTCCTACCCCAGAAAGAAAATACAGACTATGAAAGCAATATTTCATCATCTCTCACCTGAGCATAATGAAATACTGCTTTATTTGTTTATTCTCTGTGAAATGTAGCAGAAGCCTCATCAGCAGCCAACCCTAATAAAGTGGCTTTGTATCAGCTGGATGCGCATTTGCTGGATCAATTTCTTTTACATTACAAAAAAATGTTTTATATCCAGGCAGAAAAGGAGCTGATGAAATATCATCTGCCATAAGAAGGACAAGAAAACCATTTGCTCACAGCGCTTTCATTGAGAAACACTGACAGCTGGAGCTCGCATAGTGAGGCGGAGCATTGCAGCAGGATTTGCGGTCCTGTGGATGCATGTGTGAGCAGGTGTGTGTTTCCGGGTGCCCCACCCCCAAAGCTAGGCACCTTTAACAAAACTGACCCTGGTTTGCTAACACTGCTGAACGTATGCCTTGCAGGGGTCACCAGTGAGGGTCAATATGTGCTGGGCGTTGTCACAAAGGCTGAAGAGAACCCGGAATGCTCCTTGTGTTTCTCTTTGATTCAAATGTACATTTTTTTCTCTTTAAAGATTCAAGGCATTAATGATGTTTTCACACCACGCTCAATTTCAGAAAATGTTGACCTCATAGGACAAGATATTTTTTAGGAGATAAATATAAAACCAGTATGAAATGTATCAAGGATGTGTGTTGTGACTACATAAGAAATCTAGTATAACATGCTGTTAACCAAGAAATGCAATATTAATGATATGCTTACCACATAATTAAACCAATAATCATTAAATATTGTATACGGTAAGCAACTCTCCTGGGCATTTCTAAGGTAATATATTTACATTTCAATATTGTATCCTTAATTTCCATTTCCTTTAATTCTAGGAATAAACTTAGAGGAATTTCATACTGTGTCTTTAAAAAATATTACATATATCTGCATATCTAGGCTTTTGTTTAATCAAATATTGATTTATAAGAATGAAACAAGCTATCTGCAGTGCACATTTGACTTCTGATTCTAGAGAAAATCTCTCAGCATCCACTCTCACACCTGCTCTCTGTCCCTCGTCTCTGGAGTTCTTTCTTCTCGCCTTCTCTTTACAATATTGTTGGCGTGCACGCACGCACACACACAATCATTCTAATGAAATGGAGACTTAGTCACCACGGGCTTGGCCCTTTTCTTTGTCAGAACCTGAGAGTCTAAAAGAATGCAAGTCTGTTATAACAGGGAGCAAAAGAAAATACAGACTTGGCATTTAAGAAGATTCAGTTTTGTGGAAGGGGGAACCCAGCCACCTTCTGGGAGGGGACCTCCATGTCCTGCTGCAAGGGGGCCAGATTCCACCCAGAAGCTGTAGTGTCCTTCATTCCTGTAAATTGCCGTGAATTCTCTCAGGGAGCCAAACTGCATGCAGTATTTGCCCATGGCATTCCCCCATTTCCCAGCATCACTGGAGACGTTGGATTTCTTGAAAGAAAAATATGTAGAAAATGTAAATTAACTAAGCAATTTATGAGGCATTATCATATTGTTTATATAGCCTACACATAGACAGGAAAACCCATTTGTATACTATCTTGCAAAGATGACTCCCAACTTCACCTCTGCATGCCTACCTCTCCACTGAGCTCCTGCTGGACATTGCTCCTTTCATGCTTTTCAAATAAAACTTAAGCACTCTTAATTCACACCAGTGATCCAATTGCTCAGGAAAAACACCTTGGAGGTTAATCTCAGTTTAGCTCCATGGCCCCTGCTGTGCTGGGGTGTGCCCGCCCCATCTGTGCACAGCTCAGGGGGAGTCAGATACCTGTAGTTTATGCACAGAATTAGGGCATCCTCTTCTCCTTTCCATCATTCCCCCCATATTTTCTGTTTGCACAGAGGCCCATTCTCCTGGTTCCTCTGGCCAGGAAGAAAGGGATTTCTTAGAGTTTTTATTGCCCCTGAGAAGTATCTATGACAGAGACTTGCCTTTAGTTTGAGGACCAGGAGAAAAAAGAACAAGAAGGAAAACAACCAACCAACAGCTCGTTCACCTCTTTGTGGCTCAGTCTGCCACACATTCTACTCCTGGGGTTTTCATCTGCTTTATTTTAACTTTTCAGAGTTCAAAGGTCATTGCTTTTGTGTTGTGTCCAGTTTTTAGATGGAATCACTCAGACAGAGGCTGAAACGGGTTCGTGGCGGACTGATGTCGAAGACCAACTTCTCAACGCAGCTCGCACCAGGCGTTTCTGCAAGAAAAACAACACCGACATGTGCACGCAAACGCCAAGCCCCTCAACCACTGCCACTCATGCAACCACTCAGGTCAAACCCCTCAGAGTTTATCTCCATTCCATTATTTTTTGCACAGTCATCATTCAGTTCATCAACAACATTAGACAAGATCTTTTAAAAGGCATCTCCTTCTAAATAGGTACCAAATGAAATAAGCAGCTATTATTTTTGTCTAGTCAAATGCCTGCGAATGGTTACCCCCTCCAGCTGGTTCTCCACAGAGAACGCAGAGTCATTCTCTTACAAGGAAAGTTACAGAACTCTCCCCCTCAAAACACTTCACCATTGAATACACTCGGATAAAGTCCCAAATCCTTACCTGTCTGTGGCACGCTTTCCGTCCGTGTTCTCCAGTTTTTTTTGTGTTTTTTTAAAGATTTTATTTTTTTCCTTTTTCTCTCCAAAGCCCCCCGGTACATAGTTGTATATTCTTCATTGTAGGTCCTTCTAGTTGTGGCATGTGGGACGCTGCCTTAGCGTGGTTTGATGAGCAATGCCATGTCCGCGCTCAGGATTCGAACCAATGAAAACACTGGGTCGCCTGCAGCGGAGCGCACGATCTTAACCACTCGGCCATGGGCCAGCCTCGTGTGTTCTCCAGTTTTAATGTGCACACAGGATGGCAAGTGTGGGGCCACAAGATCCTTGTGATGCTGTTGCTGCTGCGAGTGGACGCACTTTGAGTTGAAGACCCTAGATCATCTGGTTCCTCATGACCTTCCGCCCTCATCACCCCACTTTCCCAGGTAAGACAGGGTTAAACCAAGAACACCACCTATTCAAACTCCTGACCTCAAAAAAACAAACAAAAAAAACCCATAAAACTAAAAATCCCTGGAAATGTGTTGCTTTATTGTACCTCTGTGTCGTTAAACTATATATTATTAAGATGAATCTCTAAAGAGTAAACCACATGCCTGATTGTATGATGGCATTGTCCTATAACATAGTAAAACTGCTATCATAATTTCGAACTTTTTATGTGAAATGAACAAAAGCATTGGATTTGATGTCTAAAGTAGAGAAAATATTATACCTCGTAATGTGCAGTAATAAAACCTCTATTTTCATTTGTATTTCCTAAAGCAATGTATTTTTCAATGAGCACCCTTTGTCGCCTTGTCAGTTCTCAGGGACACCCGTGATGCTGAGTTGATGACGATTACCTGTTGGATTCAGGGCGTGTATGACATTCACCAGTGGCCATGAGGCGCCCCTGCGCAAGCACTCACCTGAGAATTGGTCCTCAGCTCAGTGATCAACAAATCACAACAGCTGTCAACGTTGATAGGTCAACACTCACATACACACTCATCCACCGTATCACAACAGCTCTGATATTTTCACTTTATATTTCACCATCAAGTTGCAGTTATGGTTTCAGGCATAAAACACTGACGTTGAGGTGCTGGCTTTCAGGGAACTGTGTCGAGTCTGTGTTTCTGGTTACAGTGGAGGGCAGGCCCCTCCCTCCTCCAGCTGTTAGAGAGAGTGTGTTCATTGGGAGCTGAGCATAGATGGGGAAAAGGTGATGAGACATCATTATATGTGATGGAGTGAAAACAACTGGAGCCAGATATTTAAATCCTCCTTTTTAGTACCTGCAAGGACTCCATAAAATAGATATTTTTTTTCTGCTTTGGAGGGGCTGAGAACTGAATGTGGGAAACGGTGCTGATTCACGTAGCAATAAAGACAAACGATGGAAACGTAAACACGTAACCAACATCAACGGAGGCTGCATAGACCCCACATCAAATTTCAGCCTCTTCAGAGGTCAGATCCCCAAATCTCACTGTAATAGACGCACGCTCCGGGAGGCCTGCCTGCTCGCTTCTGTGGCAGATGAAGGAGAAGAGAATACCACATCCAACCCCTGAAGGACTGTTAGGCAGCGTGCATCTTTCTCAAAGAACAGTACACAACAATATGTTTAATTTGAGGATTTTTAGTTGAAGTAATACGTGTACACATTTTAAAAAGTCAAATAGTATTGCAAACTTATAAGAGCATCGGCTGTGCGCTGCCCCACTTTTCCCCTCCTATTACCAATCCACAGAGGCAGGCAGTTTCAATGATTTTAGCTGTTTCTTCCCTATTTCACCTTCCCAAATAGTGTTTTTACCCCAGTATTTCTTCATTTTTCAAAGACATATTGCTGGTTTTCTGCTATGGACATGGTAGATTCGGTTTCCTGATCTCCTCGGGATACAAACACACACCCCCACCCGCCACTCCGCCCTCCACCAATACAGCTACAGCCTTTTTAGTTAGATAACTACTTTTTTATGACGACGGCATGAACACTGCCCAGAGTTGAGTTACTCAGTGTCTCTAATTACATTTACCATCTCGTGCATTATTTATATTTTTCCTCGAAGCTAATTGCCTCGTTTTCACATTTCATTGATGTCCTGTGTGATTATCATTAGTTTGGGCAAAAATTTCAGGGAAAAACATCCATAAAATCCTTCTTGATTTGGCCACACACACACGTCAGGAAATCCATCAGGTCCTTTCTTGTTTTAACTTGTAGGTGTATTTCTTGTGATGTTCGGCTAGTCTACCCTGGCTGCAGTCTCATTCTGCCTCAGAGCTCATGTTTTAGCAAATCCGTTTGAAATTGTCCTGGGAATTCCTTCTCCCACCCAGCTTAATTGAAACTCTTGTTTCCTCGATGTCATGTCCTCCTCTTTCTTTGTTTATTCCTGCACTACAACAGAATATGTCCTGCCATAGATTCCTGGAAAAGGGGACAAGGGAGGTATAATTTTTCAATACCAAAATAGGCGAAAATGTCTTTATTTTATCCTCTCACCAGTATGACTGGGCATAGCGTTTTAGAATTGTATTTCCTTAAAGATTTGATGACGTTTTTCCATTGTATTCCAGCTGCTCACGCTGCTGTTGAGATACCTGATATCATTAGGGTTTGATATTTTTTGTATGTCATGTCCCCCCTCTTCCCACACCATGAGTCAGTGAGAGTCCAGTCAAGAAGAGAAAGAAGTCTAGATGTGTCTATTGGAGGGAATTTTACATAGCAAATTGGTTATAGAAGTGTTGAAATGCAAGAAAAGCAAAAAGGAGGAGAAAGGAGAGCTGTAGGGACAGAGAGGGAGAAGGTGCACCATCTGTTAATTTCCCTGGAGCCCTCGGGCTATAACCGCCCCTGCTCTGTTGGCTCCAGTCGCCTAAGATCCTCTGCCTATACTTGGCTGCTGAAATTTGGGACCACCTTGTCCCCTATCCACTGCAGCAGCCACCAGCTGCTGTCAACGTGCCCATAGAGTTGGAGCCAGAAGTGAGTTTCTATTTTCCTCCTGCCTTCTGATCTCCTACAAAACCACCTACGACAGAACTTAATAAGATGTCAAATAGCAAGAGAGTGAGACTAGTAGGGTCTGTGCCATCCCAGCTCTTATAATACATAGCACATCCCAGGGAAGTGAGTGAGCCGGCTGAGAACCAATGGGCAAATGGTTAGCAGATTCCACTCCTTTGGTGCATCAATACCCACTCTCACCCTTCGAAACATATTAAAATTCCACATAACATCAATAACATCAGTATCATATTTTCATCTAATACTATGCAATTATCTCTTGCTTGTCCCTTCTTCCACAAGGGACAGAAATAACTACCGGTCACTAAATCCGTCTTTCGATGAGGTTAATTCCTAACTTACTTCAGTCAGAATCTCTGCTGGATATTCTACATTGCTCACTAGTTCACTATTTTCATATCTTATACAAGACAGTGGGGTAATTGCAGAGGAGACGGGAAAAGTAGTTGGTGTACATTACCATTCTTCCCCTTGGTGGTCTGACCGATTCATCCATGCCTGTAAAGTGAACACATTGTTTTGCTTACTGGTTTAGTGGCTTGAAAGGCGTACCGTGTCTTGATGGCAATCTCAACACAAAGTTCAACGGAAGCCATGACTCTGCCTGCCTTCACAAGTATTCTCCTTTGGAAATTAAGACTTCCAAATAAACAGAGCCCAAACTGTGGGGATCTGAAAGATAAAATATATAAATGGATTCTTAGGTTCAACAGTAAGAGAACCACTCCCATTTTTACCTCTTGATAACTGGACCTTCATATTCTGGCTGTGGGAGAAAATGACCATAACTGGTTTTTGTTTCAAAGTGTATGCTATAGCCCATAGGACCATAAACCAATATTCCAGCGTGCTATTAGTCAGCTGGTCCCACAAATGAATCTTCATGGACCGCTCCCTCATTCTCTAAAGCCAGCAGCTTCTGGATTATGAATACTACTGTATGACTAAATACATTCCATGGGTGTAAGATGACTGTCCAACTCCTTTGTCTCTAAAATGAGTTCCAAATTGGGGAATACTGCATGTGAAATACCATGATGGTGAAAAGGGCATTCTAGAAGGGAACAGCATTGCAAATAGGAAAAATCCATCTATATCTAAAAAAGCTTTCTACTCCAGTGATGAAAAATTGTTATTCCCTCCATCACGAAATATGTCCAATGGGATGACCCTGCTACCAATTGACCAAAGGATTCTCCCAAGGAATGGTGTCATACTGTTATTAAGCACTGGCCTCTAGTATTTTCCTGTTGATCAGGAAATTGTCTGATCAGTCTGGTGAGGGAAAGTCTATGTTGTTGGACCAGGGTAGAACCCACACCTTTGCAGACATGAGCAGTGTGCACATGAACACACTGAGCAAACATGTCTGGGGAAAGAGGAGAACTGACATCTGCAGAATGAGCAGAGTGAGCCACCTGATTACTTAGTATTGCCTTTGAGGTTTGTGTTCTTTTTGAGCATTTACATGGGATACTCTACCACTTTCATACGTTCTATATGCCTCTTTGTCCTGTATTTCTTCACCAATTCTCCTAACTTGTCTTCCTAGGTCATTGACTATTTGGCTAAGCCATTAAGTATACTCCCTGATTCAACGTGGCTCCATCCCTCTGGGCATCTCTGTATCCAGGAAAAGTGGGAAACCAGAATTATTTTTAAAATTCTGTCCAATAGGTAGATTTCTACTCATCACATCCCTTCTTCTTATTAGTGGAATGCTAATCTTCCAGCATTCCTATTTCTCACTGATGACTGCTGGCAGGACTTTGTGAAGAATCATCAGTAAAACAAGCCTGAGCTTTTCCCTCCTAATCAACTGTTCACAGGGAGGTCTCCATAAATCATAGGTGCCACTTGAGAAAAAACAGCAACACAACAGAAATCAATGCCATGAGATTCTGAGCCACCTTTTAATTCAACAACTTATTTAGGACTTCAAGAACTGCTCAACATGATTTTATAGACATGATATATCTAAATAACCTGGGCATCTTAGCCCACTCAAGTTGACACATAAAATTAATCATCACACATGGAAAGGAAAAAGTGGGCAATATTACCAGAGTACTGATTTTGCAGCATACTTCATTATTAATCATATCCAACTAATGATTGTTAGCCTGAGAATTGGGCATTTTATTTTTCATGTCTTGTTTTTTAATTTAGTGTTTATGAAGCTTCTTTAATCTCATCCTTGGTAAATTTTTTAAGTCCATTTAAAAACTTGAATAGGTGTCCTGTGTTTGCCATTGAAATTGCCATGCTACTTTTTATTTTCAGCATCTGTTTCTTACTCATTTTTAATGTGGATTTTAGTCACAGAATTTCAGGTTTTATGGCATTATTTTGACAATATGGGACATGTTGTAAGATACTGATGTTTCTTTCCTCTATTTTTAAAATGCAGAGAAATAAGCAGAAAATTAGGCATTTACACACTTTTCACTCTAATTATCCACCCATCCATTCAACAAATGGCTATCATGTCATGCCCTGCAGATACTAAGATAAATAAAACATAATTCCTCTACTCGAGGAGCCAAAATATCTATTGCAGAGGGCAAAACAATGCTGAAGACATTGGTAATGGGAGTTTCTGACCCATAGATAGAAATAAACAGATGCTCAATTTGGCTCAAGTAACAACTGATTTTATTCCTTTATGCCCACAAATTTTTGTGCCATGGAAGTAAAAACAGATGTTGATCTCTGAGGTTTCTTCTAAATACTGACCTTAAAATTAGCTGTGACTATTTTAATTGTGTGCCCCAGACAAGTGCTTTTAATACCTCATTTACAAGATGTAAATACACCCACGTTCATAACATTTGAGTATTCTTACACCCTCCATCATGATGGCTAAACTCACATGCTTTGATGCAATTCAACAACCTTCAAGCAAGATTCGTGAGCCTCTATTTATGCCAATCATGATAAGATTACAAAGATAGTGAGATGCTGTTCTACTCTGGAAATTTCCATTTGTCTATGGGAAGCGGTGATAACGCAGGATCAATCCTATGGCAACCATGGAGCAGAACGAGCAATGTGATAGATCTTGGAGTCCAAGAGACCTAAAACGGAATCCCAACCCGGCTTTCCAAGTAAGTGAGGTAACACGTGAAATGCTTCTTGAAGTACCCGGCATTTAGCCAGTGCTCAATTAATGATTGCTCTTATGTTTTATGATATTGTAACCTCAATTAAAATTATTAAAACAAACTTATGCATGACAAAAAACATAGAACCTGATGTTCAGTATATTTTCAATAAAATATAACCAGATGACACAGATATTAGATCTTTTATTGTAGTTTCACAGGTCCTTGAGTCTCTGTTAATATTTTTTCAGTCTCTGTTGCTCATATTAGATATTTTCTATTGGTCTATATATAAATTCACTGATTATTTCCTCTATCCCTCCATTCTTCTGTTAAGCCCATCCATTGAATTTTCTTTTCTTTGGTTGTTGAGTTTTTCAGTTCTAAAATGTCCATTTGGTTCTTTTTTCATATCTGAGACATTCTATTTTTTCATTTGTTTCAAATGTGTTTGTAATTACCCACTTAAGCATTTTGAGGATGCCTGCTTTAAAGTATCAGATAATTCTCACATCTGTCATCTCATTGTTGGCATCCATTGATTGTCCTTTTTCATTCAGTTTGAGATCTTTCTCTCGCTTGTAGGGCATGCGATTTTCAGTTGAAATCATAACATTTTCTTGTTATGCTAGGAGACTTTGGATCTTATTTAATGCTCTGTTTCAGCTGGCTCTCTCCAACACCATCTAGCTGGAGAATAGGAGGACACTGCCTGGGTGGGGATAAAAGTCTGGGTTCCCCATCCAGCCTCCATTGGCGCTAATGGTGTATGTGTGGTGGAGAGCTCCTCCTCACTGCAGGCAGCAGTGGAAGCTGTGGCTGGTAAGCTTTGAAGTGCCTTAAAACTGCACCCATGTGCGCTACAGTGACACCACAGGAGTCTGGGGCACCTTCTTAGATATTTAGAGGGTGACTTGGCCTCTTCTGGTATGGGTGGTTGTGGGGACCATTTTTCTGTGGTGTTTGGCTGGAGTATAGAGGTCATGGTCCAAGAGTTTTCTGTCATGAAAGGCTGTCCTTCCCCATTTCTAAGGCCAGAGAGAGCAGACTTTTGTTGGGACTTCTTTCATTTATGCTCGTTGGTATTTCCAGGTTGTTGGCTACTTCTGCTCCAACTCAGGATTAAATAAGGCAAGAAAAGACACAGGTTACTCACCATCATACTGTTCCTTGGGTCCTAAGGTCCCTGACCAGTGTGACTTTCCTTCTCTCTACCTTTCAGCGTCTTCTAATATCTACTTCTTGAATATCCATGGTTGTACTTAGAGTGAGAAATAGGGACTTCTACTCAACCCTCTTTGAAGTAGAAGCTGGAGAGAGAGATTCAAAAGGCATGAAAAAACTAAATTTAACTCAAGTTAATGCAGTAGCATTGGTATTTGCATCATTTTCCAACAGTTTTAAATTGCTGATAGGATTCACATAGCTCAACCTAGAATTAATTAGTGTGTGCCTAGGGAATGCAAACTAATGTAAATATTAGCTTCAATAAAAGGTAATTAGTAAGGCAAATACAGCAGCAAAACAAAATGGATTCATTTCAAATTCAAACAGTGATGATTTAGGGATTATTAGCTCTTTGAGATGAGATGAATAATCAAAAACTGAAAGTTCTCTCTATCATTCACAATTGTCATTATTTTCCAAGACTTAAAGCTATTGGATATGGTTAAAGATGGCGGAAAATTAAGACAGGGCTAATCTCCTAACAAGGTCACTAATTCTAATTAATAAATAAATATAAATCCTTGATCTGGAGAGTAACTCTGAGGATAGAATGGTCATGGGATGGTGGAGCAGTGCAGAATGGACCCCTGTTGGAGGAAATGTCATCAGGCAAGGATGGAAAACAGACTTCATCTCAATCCGTAATTCCCAACAATTGGTAGTGTCTGTATAGCACATTGTGTTGATAAATACTGTGAGACTAAGTCAGGACTCAGTAAGAAATAAAATTCTCCTCAATTAGCTGATCTTCCATGGAGGCAAGAAAGAGATGGAGCAAAATACAACCAATCATTTTCTATTCCAGTGTAAATAAACACAGGAAAGCGAATGAATACAATATGTTCTGGAAAAAGTTTAGAGTCTGCATAAATTTATGAATTCTCTGTATTAAAAAAATCTTTTTAGCGGCCGGCCTGTGTCTGAGTGGTTAAGTTCACATGCTCTGCTACGGCAGCCCAGGGTTTCGCTGGCTCAGATCCTGGACGCAGACATGGCACCACTCATCAGGCCACGTTGAGGCGGCGTCCCACGTGCCACAGCTAGCAGGACCCACAACTAAAATATATAACTATGTACTGGGGGAATTTGGGGAGAAAATGAAGAAAGAAAAAAAAAGAAGATTGGCAACAGTTGTTAGCTCAGGTGCCAATCTTAACAACAACAACAACAAAAAATTATTTTAGTCTGAGGTAAAATGCTACATGCCTTCACTATATTAGGCTATGGATTTTTTCTTGCCAATTATATAGTTGCATTGTGGAAGCAGTATTTTGTTATTTTGGGTCATGTATAAAAGCAACAATTGTAGTTTCTTCCTGTGCTTTAACAAGACACTACTGAATACCAAGATCTTGCGTCCATGGCTATGTTTACTCTCTTTTCAACATTCCAGAGTTCCTAATCTAGGATTGCATATGGTTGTCCCTACTGTCCAGTCATAATACAATGACGTAAAACTTATGACATGGTCAATCTCAAAACCATAAGTGTTGAGTAAGCTTAGCCATGTACCAGGGTTCTGAAAGCTTTTCAACTGCAAGGATAGAGAAATTAAAAAGAGAGAGACAGGAGAGAGGATGAAGGAGGGAGGGAGGCCTGCGGGGAGAAAGTAGGAGCAGGGAAGGAGGGGGAAAATTAGTAGTTGGTAGCAGTAGCAGTGTTAGTAATGGGGTCAGAATTCGTGGGAAACAGAGAAGGAAGGGCTTTCAACACCAACCAGAAGTAACCCAGGATGGGGGAGTGCACTGCATGCATTTCAGGTGAGAAAGATTTCTACAAGAGATTTGAACTCTGTAGTGCAGAATAACAAATGCTTCTAAAATCCCAAACAAATCACGTGTAACAGAATTTCACACCACAAATACTGAGCAAGTTTTCACATGATATCCGTTAAAGTATTCAAAATAACAGTACAATATTTAGATGATATATAAAACTATTAAAATTGTCACTACAAAGTATGGACGTTTTGTTTTGAGAATGAGAGACATCATTTCCAAGCTTAATTACAAATTCAAGAGGGTATTGCCATAGTTCTGTCAAGTGTATATGAGTTATTTATCTAAAGGTGTTATTTTAGACACTTTGAGATGAGATCCAATCTAATGGCGAACTACTGAAACACAAATTCATTGACAGGAAAATTCTTAATTTTTAAAATTTGATCAATTAAAGCTTAAATATTTTACTAATAGGGAGAGATCATTCTCATGTTAGAATGTCTGAGGTGCATGGTGTTAGCAGCATCTGCTTGTAAATCAAAGTAGACGTTCAACTATTTCCATATAAAACACCAGGTTATTATTAATAGAATGCAATGTTAATGTTCGCAGTACAGGTTTGTTTTATCAATTCATTCCAAAGGCAGGCTTTGATTTATTTCACAAGAAAAAGAAAATCCACATATTCAACTTATTTTTGAATTATGGCTCAAACTAATGAACAGTATACCGTGAGGTAGAACTGAATGAGCGAGACCCTGGTCGTCATTATCTTTTGCATCATAATGCTTTAGCACAATCCATGATTTTAGGTAACTGTTAATAGCTGCCAAACACTTACAGGATAAAGGAATAAATTAGTGCAGAGCAACTAAAACGTTTCTTTTTGTCATTTTGCCCCCCACGTGAACCTAACGTGAGTTAACAGGGAATCTACTCAGTCTTTCTAATCATCCATATCATCTAGCTAAATTTCCCTAATAAAGTTCCCAAACCATAGGAAGAAAATGTAGAATTGGTCCTCACTCTCATATATTTCGTTAGCATCAGAAAATTATGATGATGTAGACCCACAGACATGAGGGAACTCAAATAACCATTAGAAAAAATTACTAGAAATTGAAAAAAGTTGATGAAACAAATGCGTCTGAATTGCTGCATCCGTATATTCAGAAGTAGATAAATTAGATGTGTTTTATGTTGATTTACGTAATCTCGCCTATTCCTGAAGCTAATTTTGAATGTATGCCAGCACATGCCTGGTTTGCTCTTGATTGGTTTCCTCTGTTTGGAGCTGGCTCGCATTCCTCTCCTTGCAAGCCCTTTTACTGAACTCATCTACTGTAGACTGTCTACCTAGGATGCAGATTCCATCCTACTAACGTCTGCACCCACAGTGTTGTGAGCCATCAAAGCGTTTCCCTTCACCGAACACCAGCCAGTGTATTTTTCTCATTCCGTTGCTCCAGGCAGCTAGCAGCGTGGGATTAGAAGTGGTCCTGAGATGGAAACCTCACCATGGTCTCCTGGTCATGAGCCAGATGTGTCTATAATTTAACTCCATGTCTGCTCACACTTGGACCATGCGAGTATCAGTGCATCGTGCTGTTTTCCTCTTCCTTTACTTAGTTCAGATACTGAGTGATGACTCCCGACGACTCTAAGGACATTAACCTTAAATTAACTTTCAAATAATAGCTGTAGTTTACCTTTCAAATTCTGCCAAGAACATAGCAAGGAAGGTTAATGAAGTTTTATTTCAATAGATATCACAGAAAGCATTTGGTAAAATCTTTTAGCTAATTCATAGATTGCCAATGAAATATCCCTCACAAACAGGGGCCTCAAAATCTGACAAAAACTGCCCACTTCATGATGGCTATGCGTGACCACCAACTTATCCCCAAAGATTACTTCCTCTTTTAATTCAAGGTCACCAATAGTTCCCTGCCTCTATGGAGCAGCGCAGAGCACATCTTAGGACCATTGAATTTTATAACTAGAAAAGAATTAAATAATTTTGTTCAAATCTGTCATTTTAAAGAGGATAAAATCCTGAAAAACTCGCCCTTACTCAGACAGGAGTTGGAGGAGCCAGAACTGTTACCTGGACCCTTTGAGTCTCAGAATCTGTGACATATAACAGAGATGTAGTCCTCTCCTGATAGCCATCAGCCCTTGTCCCCTAGTTCTGCCCAGGCCACAGCTGCTATGAAGGTGCTGGATTCAAAGTCTGCCTTTTTCACTAGCTAGCTGTGTAAGTTTGGTCCAGTCATTGCCCTAGGTCCCACATTCTTTCTGTGTCCCCGTAGAGAAATGGATGGCATACCTTCTAATGTTCCTTCCAATGTGGAAATTTTCTAATTTGATAAGCAATTGTGCACTCAAATATTGTGATGTCTAAACTAAAGATTTCAATGAAAATAAGTTAATCCTCGTTTATTCTGAATACTCAGGTTTATCTATTTAATATTAATCTTTCAGCTTTCCAATTACTTGTCCCTAGTATTAAAATAAAGGAGGTAACTTTCTTGGTGTATATGTTTTAGTTATCGATTCTTTTCATTTTTAGCAACTTAGAACCATTTCATCTACAATTATGTTAAGTTCAGAAGATGTTGCCCTTGCTTTGCATTCCAAATGTCCATCACTGTCGAGGTAAGATTTTACGAGCAACATTGTAAATGCTGAAATGTCTGTGTTAAACTCTGGAGAATGACCACCATAGGAAGTAACATTTGTGTGTTAGAACAGTCTACCTTGTTTCTTCCATCATAATAAAGCACAAGAGATACACCACCTGGCCTTGGAAGATAGGTAATAAAGGCTCAGAGTGACCGGAATGTACTATCATGATAGACTAGGAGTCAGATGCATTTTCTTATTTTCACAATTTTATTTCTGCTTATAACAAAGGTTAGATACCTGTAGGGTCCTTTCTTGTTTGGCTATAAAACCAATGTAACGTCAAGTTTTTATCACATCGAGTGAAGTCTCAGCTTGTTTTCCAAAGATTCAGGTTTCTCCACTTCCACTCTCATCCCTGCGGCAGAATTCAAATCCGTCCGTGACTCCAGCTTCCCGTGCTTTCTAGAACCTCCTCTAAACCAAGGCCATTGTGTCCTAGCAGGGGCTTCAGGCGAGGCTCATGGGCAATGTTTTCAGCACACATTTCCCAGAATATTGCTAATCTCTGCCTTTGTGAGTCATCAGTTTGATTATAGTCAACTATTCTACGAACATTTAAAGAATATCTAATCCATGACACATATGTTACTAAGGGTACGGAGTTGAAACGCACAGATCTACACACATTCTCTGCTTTTGAAAAGCTTATATTCTTATAGGAAAACCAGTAAGTGAAGTGAAGACTTCAAAACTATATGGTAAAATGCTGTAATGGCAATACATCCCTATTTTCAGTAGAAATAAATTTCTTATTTTTCCCTAAAGCTTGATGGATCTTATTTTAATAAGCCAAGAGTTGGTCATCAATAAAGACTATATATATATATGTCCAGAATACATTTGAAATCCTACACAAAAATATACATTACACATTTTAAATATAACTTTTTATTTTATCATTTAATATATGTGTGTGTGTGTGTGTATATATATATATATATATATAATCAGAATGTCCTTGTATGTGGGAATAAAATTGTTTAAGCTGGTTACAATTTAAAGTTTATATGCCATTAATGTGTCTGAAGATAAAGAATGTCAGCCTGTATTCTGAGCCCTGGAGTGACTGATTCATTATTAAATGAAAGGCCTATGTATGTAGTTATGGCACTGACTTGTTTTCTTTGGGTATTTTTTGATCAGTGTATAATTCTATTAAACATCAGTGGTTACTGGTACAATGGTACAATAGGATAAGGGGACAATTAGGCCACTATTCTGGTCAAAGCTGTCCCACGTTGCATGGGGGTAGTCCCACTTACAGAGATAATTGTTATTACTTTAAATGAAGAGCATCATTGAAATTCACTCATATCAAAAGACAGTAGGCTTTTCTTTGGGGGAACAGGGGCAGGGAAAATTTTTCTAGAAAGAGAAGAGGAGGAATCAACAAGGTTCATAGCCTATTTGGATCACAATAAACGTAAACTCCGTTACCAAAATTCACCCTGCAGGGTTTCAGTGACAACTGTGACATTAATTCACAGAAGTAGGTCATTGTTGATCGTGGCTCTCTGAAATGCATTCATGTTACTCCTGGCAGATGAATGGATGATAACAGAGGCATGGTCCCTGTGGATCAAGTACAACACAGACGAGGACTTTTATCCAGGGGATTCGATGTCATTAGGCAGATGTTTTCAATAACAACAGATTTTTCCTTACTTATATTGTCAATAATATTAGAGTTGAATAAAGAGGGAGTCACCAAAAAAAAAGAAGAAAATCGGAGCCAGTAGAGTGTAGGCAGCAGATCCTGGAGATGATTTTGATGGTGCACTGCTGTGGAACACTGGGTTTCTCCATAGTGGATTTAGAGCAGGCTAATTATTCCCACCTTCTTCCTTTAGAGTCTGTGTCATCACTGCTTTGGACTGGAGAATCTGATTTGGAACTAATACAAAAATGGACAGCTCTCCTCCCCTCAGGAGGCTGAATTTGTACTGTCACTGGCACTCAGGAGAAGAGAGGATAGGACTTCTGCATGTGGGCCTATCAGCTTCAAAGGAGCCAGCCAGAGGCATAGCAAGAGGCCATATTCGTGCTCAGCTGCTCAGCGCCTCTTCTGGAGCTGGAGGAAAAAGCAAGTCACTCACTTTCCACTGAGAAAGAGGAAAGTAGACGTAGAGAATCAGATACAGCTTCATCTCATCCATCCAAGAGGGTCGAATTTCTATAGGAGATAGTACACAGGCAAAAAGAAAGAGAAAAAAACCTGTCCTTTAAAGAGGGTGCAGTACCTAATTTAATTCAGCTCGCATTAATAAAATCATATTACCTTGACACAAGGATACGGTGCTACAAACTACAATAAAGCCCACACCCAGAGTCTTGCACTCCCTCCTGAGCGTTATTCTTGCGAATGGGAATGTCGTCTACATCCGTTCTCAACGTAACTTCAAGTTGCGTTACGTTAGGAGATACTTGAAGTGGCTTGCCAGATTGAGCAAGAAAAGGCATAAATATCGTTTCATACGGTATACATATCATAGCTCACTATGATCGAGGTATAAATAAGTCACTAGAGAAGACAAAATGGAATAAAAAATGTTCAACTGACATAAGAGAGAAGGAAGAAAAAGAAACAAAGACCAGTTGAATAAATAGGAAACAGCCAGATGGTACGTTTTAATCCAAACACATCAGTAATTACATTAAACGTGAATTATCTAAGCTCACCAGTTTTAAAACAGAGAGGGACTGTAAGATTAGAGAAGGAAGCAAAACCCAACTATATTAACTATATAGCGTCTACAGGAAACCCACTTTAAATCTACAGACGTCAGTAGGTTAAAAAGGAAAGGGTAAAGAAACAGCACAACCCAAGGGCAGCTGGCTTAGCTATATGAACACTAGTTAAAGCAGACTTCAGAACAAGGACTATTCCTGGGGAAAAGGAGGGGTATTACCTAATTATAAAGGGGCCATTCTTCAAGAGACACGAGGATCCTAAATACCAATGTTGCTAACAATAGAGTTTCAAAATACATGAGCCAAAAACAATAGAACGGAAAAGCGAAATGACAAGCAAAGTGATAAATTATCTTTAACCTTTTACCTTAAATAAACTGAAAGTGTTTTCATATGGTTTATTTAATGGTTTCCCTTATACAGTAATAAGAATTAAAGATAGGCTGATATATGAAGCTTTCTATTAATGATTCACGTGGAACATGCCTGAGTCGTGGGTAGAAGGGCAAACTTCAACAGGATGATTGGAAGAGCATTACATTTTGCTTTGCATTTTAACTAGATAACTTGTTAGAAACATTTTTAGGTGATGACGCATGCAGGTAATCCCCAGATATAAGTGGGTTTCCAGGGTATGTTTGTGTACTGGTTTGGAACTCAGAAGACGCTTTCTCGTAAGGTACAAAAACTACAAACGCGTGTTAAAGTCCAAGACCAGGCAGAATTCTGTGATTAGTATTTATAATATTGCTGATCAGTAACACTAATAATACCAACAGAATTTGGTTTCCTTGAAGTGGAGTAGACGATATTTAAAGTCCCTTTGTTTTGATGAAAGTCTTTCAAGTGTTCTACATATTTTACATTGTTCTGTGTTACCTTCCCAAATAACTTTTTGCCCTAATTTTGTCTTCAAGTGTGAATTACGTCAGGCGTCTGACCACCTAGTTCCTTCCTGGAGCTGCCCTATATATTAGACCTGCCCTATATTTACAATGTGAGCCACACCCTAAATCAATGACCTTCTTTCTGTTTAATTAAATGCCTCATTCTCTAGTGCAGGAGAACTCACCTCATTTTTAAAAAATTTATGGTAAAAATACATAACATCAGATTTACCATCCTAAGCAATTTTAAGTGTAGCGTTCAGTAGTGTTACGTATATTCACATTGTTGTGAAACAGATCTCCAGAACTTTTCATCTTGCAAAACTGAAGCTCTATTCCCATTGAACAATAACTCTTCACCACCCCCACCCCCCCCACCCCCCCCGCCCCAGTCCCTGGTAACCACCATTCTCCTTTGTGTCTCAATAAATTTGACTACTCTGGGAACACATGTAAGTGGAATCATGCAGGATTTGTATTTTTGTGACCGGCTTATTTCACTTAGCATTGTGTTTTCCAGGTTCATCCATGTTGTAGCATGTGACAGGATTTCCTCCCTTTTTAAGGCTGAAATAATCTTCCATTCAATCAAGGGAGCACATTCATTAAGCTTCATCCATGGATAGATATTTGCATCGATTCTACCTCTTGGCTATTGTAATGGTGCTGCTGTAAACACGCATATGTCACCTCCTTTTTAGAAAGAAAAAACATCTGATTATTTGGCCAATCTACAAACAAATAACAGTCAGATGATATTCTTGGAACAAATTCTTTCAAAAAGGACAAGAATTAACTGATAATGTGGTTTCTGATTATTAAAATTTTATTTCAAGTTATAGACCAAAGTTAATAAAAATCAGAGATCATGGAGAAGTCGACTCAGATGGTTTGCTCCCAAGCAACTTTCTCTTAGCTCTCTCTGGTTCTCTCAGCATTCCTTCCTCATAACCAGAATCCATGTACCTTAAAACTCACAATGGGTTGGTTTTGTCTCACTGTTATGTTCACACGTGTTTGTCCGTAAAGCCATAAGTGTCTGGCTCCCATCGATCTGTCCAGTGCCTGACACTAAATGCCTGTGACCCTCATTTTGTGTTTGTCTCAGTTGCTTTGGCAACAGGAACCAATCATGGTAGCACAGAAGCTCGTTCCCCCGCAGCACCTGATTTCCGAAAATACTCAGCGTCTCTCAATTCAGAATCTAGCCCGCTGGAGCAGTGCCCTATTGATGAATCTATCTGAGTCACGCTTTTCCTCACGTGCGTTGCATAGCTTACCAACCCTCCTCTCTGCTTCCTGGTTTGAAATGTATTTCTTAGCTGAGAACAGAGTCTAGTTCACTTGAGCAGGGACCCGTTGAGGGTTGTGGCTCTTACCTCAGAATCTGCGTTCAGGCAGATCTATATTTGAATCAGCATCTGCTGAGGACCACGGTGCTTGGCGAGTTGCTTCATCTTTCTAACGTTCAGTTTTCTCATCTGCAAAATGGTAAAAAATAATAAGACCTAAACTGGGTAATATATGAAGTGCCTAACGCAGCATCTGACATCGTAGGCATTGATGTGTTGTTCAATGATAACAGAGAACGTTAGAAAATACTCCTACTTCCGTTACTATGGCTGCTTCTGATGACTGAGCTCTGAACAGCTCTCCACATGGTGGTTCTGACATGTTGAGGTCTGGCTTCCAGGGAGATTGACCTCCCTGGAAAAAGATTAAGGACCTGCCCAAAGATACGGCCACTGTCCAGAGATCTGGTGGCCACCAATCCTTTGGATATCAAGACTGACCTCAGCAGGCCACATTTTTCAAAACCCAGTGTCTGTTTTTGGTCACCACGTTTGTGTACCACATTAGATAAAGATCCAGCTCTGAATTTGGTACCTTCTTCAAATCTCATCTAGTGAGAAAGCAAGGAGAAATGTTTCCTGAAAATATGGGGAAGAAAGGCTGTCATATACGTGTACATCAATCTCTCTCTCATGCCCCCATGCATATACTTGATTTGAAAACTCTAAGTTGAAGACTTGCTATAATAATTGATGTCTCCATCTTACAATATAGTTTAATGAGGATTACTAAAACGAGATAAATATTTAATACATTAGTGCATTGGTCATCACCAAATACACAAGCACCAGAGAGCTAGAAGATATTAACTGCTAAGAGTTTTCTGCAATATAATATTCAGTGTAGGGGCTAAACTCTACAGGATGGGATTTAAAAGACCAACCAGGGTTTAGGTGAAATTTCTAGGAAGGGAAATGCTTGATCTGCTGGATTCCACAAATAAATTGCATGGCTTGCATGGCCGCACTCAAAAGAGAACATTCAGGTTGCTAGCAGGGGCTCTGATAAGTATAAATGGGGTGCAGCGAGGAGCTGGACTGTAGGGTCTCAGGAACTTCATGGACACCACCAGCTCCCCTCTGGCCAAGAAAGGGGTATTAAGTTGGTGTGCGCAGGGCAGCAGGAGTCAGAGAAGGATCTGGTTCTGACAGCTGTCGTTTTTTGATTTTGATCCTTTCTGCGGCTTCTCAGTCTGCTGAGGGTCAGAGGGAATACATCTCGTTGGCAGCCTGTCCTGCTTTCTGTGGGCTGACCCCACCGCAGAGCTCGCTCATTTGTATTTGATCACTTGCCACCCTAAGGACGTATTTAACAGCGTGCCCTGCCAACAGTGAAAGGGGCAATTGGAGTTTTCAACTTAAAAAGGCTGAGGCAACATGTTTTTAGGTTATGGAAAACCAAACTGTGCGCCCCTTGACAGCCAGCTGGTTGGATTCTATTTTTAGATCCCTTCTCTTTCTCTTTAAGAAGTGGTTTCTTAGTCTCAGGTTACACTGAAAACTGACATAAAGCACCATGCGCCATCTTTCAGGTTCTCATCCAAGAACATCTAATTGTTATCTGATTTCCTATTGAAGTCATCAGATTTTAATCTTAACTGGCTTTCACTTTGCCTGGTTAGCTAAAGTTACTCAGAACTCTCTAATCAACGTTCAAAAGAGGTGATTTCTCCTACATCAGTTCTGTTTATTTTTAATTCATTCAAGCCTTAGTTAATTAAACAGGCAGTGTAATCCCACCTTAAACTTAGTGGCATCATAGGGCCCTACGCTTATATTATAGGCCAACCTCCAAATATTGAATTATTTGGCTGCATAGCTTCAAGATTGTGTATAATTTTTTCTATTTATTTTATTTATTTTTATTGAGGTATAATTGACATACAACATTATTTTAGTTTCAGATGTACAACATAGTGATTCCACATTTGTGTATAATGAGAAATGATCACCACATATAGTTACATAATTTTTGTTGTGATGAGAACTTTTAAGATTTGCTCTCTTAGCAACTTTCAAATATACAACACAGTATTGTTAACTATAGTCTCCATGCTGCTCACTACATCCCAGGACGTCTTCATCTTATAACTGGAAGTTTGTACCTTTTGACGCCCTTCAACCATTTTGCCCACTCCCTGACCTCTTGTAACCACCAATCTGTTCTCTGTATCTATTAGCTTGTTTGGTTTTTTTTTCTAGATTCTACATACAAGTGAAATCACAGACTATTTCTCTTTCTCTGTCTGACACATTTCACTCAGCATAATGCCCTCAAGGTCCATCCATGTTGCTGCAAATGGCAAGATTTCCTTCTCCTTTTTGGCTGCATAATATTCTACTGTATTTCTACACCACATTTTCTTTATCCATTTATCCATTAATGGATACTTAGGTTGTTTCCATGTCTTGTCTACTGTAAATAATGCTGCAGTGCACGTGGGGGTGAATATATCTTTTCAGGTTAGTGTTTTCGTTTTTTAAACCTACACACACACATCTCTATGTTAAGTGATTTTTAGCTGCTTTATTAGATTATAACTTACGTACCATAAAACACTCTGACTTAGATACTGTGATGGCTAGGACTATTTGTCAACATGACTACGCCACAGCACCCAGATTTTGCAAACACTGCTCTGGATGTCACTGTGAAGGTATTTTATTAGATGTGACTAACATTTAAATCAGCAGACATTGAGTGAAGCAGGTTGCCCTCCATAGTGTGGACAAGCCTCATTCAATCAGCAAACTCTGAGGCCCTGAAGAAGAAGGAATTCTGTCTCCAGGCTAGCTTCAGACTCAAGACTGCACATTAACTCCTACAGGAATTTCCAACCTGCCTGCCCTCATACTCACATGAGCCAATTTCTTAAACTAAACCTTGATAGATAAGTAGATAGATGGATGGATATAGGTATAAAGATAGACATATCAAGAGATAGATAGATAGATACATACAGGCAGATCTATATATAGGTATACATCTCTACGTGTCTATATATGTATAGATATATAGATAGATGTTAGAGACTGATTAATAAAAGTAGCTAAAATGCCCTTTTTATCCATGGCATTTGCATCACGTGTGTTTTGTCTCTGTTAATGTCACAGGGTTGAATCTTTGAAGTTGGTACATTAAAATATTATTTTAACCAAACCTGCAGGAATTCAACTGTTCTAAATAATGCAGCCAAGAAAATGTATACTTTTGGTAATTTTTCCTCTTTTAAATAGTAGGAATAGGAAGTGTCAGTGGCAAATGAAATTTGAGAATTCATTTTTATTTTTCAGGGTTTGTGACGTTATCACTCTATTTTTTTTTAGAAAATATATGAAGATGTAAATTTCTCTCCTTTTCAAGAATTTTCCAGAGCATTGCACCATTATCTGGGCTTAAATTAAAGAATGAATATTGTTGGGGATGGCCCAGGGGCGTAGTGGTGTGTTTGTGCACTCCGCTTCAGTGGCCCAGGATTTGCAGATTTGGATCCTGGGCACAGACCTACACACCACTCATCAAGCCATGCTGTGGTAGGCATCCCACATAGAAAATAGAGTAATATTGGCACAGATGTTAGCTCAGGGCCAATATTTCTCTTTTGAGGAAGACTGGCAATGGATGTTCGCTCAGGGCCAATCTTCCTCACCAAAAATAAAAGAAAGAAAGAAAGAAAAATGAATATTGTGAAGAGTGATATCTTTAGATTCTGTTAACTTAGCCATAACTAATTATCAATTATATTCACTTTTTGTGTGTGTGTGACAGGAAAAGATTCTCTCTGAGCTAAAATGTGTTTCCAATCTTACTTTATTTTCTTCTTCTTTTCCTCCCCAAAGCCCCAGTGCATGGTTGTATATCCTAGCTGTAAGTCCTTCTACCTCTTCTATGTAAGCCACCACCATGGCATGGCTGCTGACAGACGGGTGGTGTGGTTCCACCCCCAGGAACCCAACCTGGGCTGCGGAAGTGGAGCACACTGGACTTTAACCACTAGGCCATCAGGGCTGGCTGTATATTCATTTTTTAAAGGACGATGTAGGTCAAATCTGAGCCCCTTTTGAAGTAACTAGGTTGATAAAATTAAATATGATACATTGTTCTCAACTGTATGTGGTCATTTAAATACCCCAGGACACGCTGATGAATGCTTCTCATACAATTAAGCATCTCCAGGTTCCATAGCAAATCCCAAATCCTTTTTAGGACGGTGATGCTCTAGGCTGACCCCTGGTGTTGCTGGCTCACACTCCTTCCAGAGACCCTATTATTTCTGGAGGTTCTTTAACCTTTAAGATGTTTGTTACTCGTGCAAGCTCACCAAGCCTTAGAGGTTTTCACCGCCTCTGGAAACTGAAATTGAAAAGATAAGAATTACTGGAGCTGCAGAGAAATCTCTCATGGTAATAAAAATAGACTTAGTACCAGATTTTACTAAAGCTGCCTAAAGAATAGGCTCAAATAGAAATCAATGTTTGTACTTAAATTCCAGCAAGGAAAGGCACTGACTTTGCCTAGAAATGGATATATTTCTATATCATAAGGGCACAGCAAGATTCAATAATTTAGAGGGGTCTGGGTTAGTATTGAAATGTAACATTAAAAAATCCAATTTTGAAAAACTTCTGCACTGTCCGATCACTTTAAGATTCCTGAAGAAAATGATAGATTCCTATGAATTTTCTTGATTCCACTAATTAGCCAAAAGTCACCAAAATCATTATTTTGGCAATGCTCCCCAAGACCTGTAACTAATCCAGAATTTATTCAATAATTGGGGTTTCTCTTTCTTAGGTCATTGCATTTAATTCAGCATAATAAATAAATCTCTAAATGTCCCCATAAGGACAAGACAGACAACCATTATTTTTAAAGAATTCCACGTGCTCTCACGTCTTGTGGAAAGTATGCTAAACCCTAATTGGGGAAGTTTTAACCTTCTTAAGGAAAAAATAATCAGCCATTTGACTAAATAAGTGAATAAATGTCAAAGTTGAGATAGGATTCCTGTTGCCTCGTATTTTTGGAGATTGTGGTTTTACGAATATTCTGGTTAATCTTTCTTCTATAAATACGACCAATTTTTTATATAATGGTAACTTACGATACACTTGAGTAGAACTATATGGAGTTTAAATGTTTCTTTCTTTGATGTACAAGGCACTTACAAATAAAAATATCCGTAAATATGAATTATCACTGAATCTTAGACACAAAAGTGCCTATTTCTTAAATTGTATATTAGTGTTAAAGGCTTCTTGGAGATCATGTAGTGTAAGACCCACAGTTTATGGACAAGCAAACTGAGTGGACAGGACATTTTAAGAGGCCTGCCTGGATTTTAAAGTGAGAGCCCAGACACAGCTCTGTTAGGGCGGTGTTCCCTCAGACATCTCTGCTGTCCACTGAGAGACTGTGTTTTATCTTATTGGGTTGAAGCATTGGCGAGTTAAAAAAGTCCAACCTTTTTTTTTGCAATATGCAGAATTAAATGGCTATATCATTCTGGCAAAACACACACCCACGTGCGCACACACAAACACAGTATTATCTCTTCAATTTACCTAGAATAATAGATGCTTTAAATTAGAGATCCCATATAGAGGCTGTCATTCAATTATTTATCAAGTAACTCTAACAAAAGGAATGTTGGTTTTAAGACTGAAATGATATTGGTGTAGAAATAATTTCTAAGGTTCCATCTAAAGTCCTCGGATGTAATATCAATTCATATTTCTTTACATTAGGCATTCAAAGATTTAACCCGTTCATCTTAAGAGCGTCTCTCAGGCGGACTGCAAAATAGGGTTTCAGAGCTTTAACATAAACTCCTATTACACAGACGTTCTCGGCACTATTTTTCTTGCTCTGTTCCATGAGGTACGATTCCCCTCTTGCTTTTCTCAATTGTCAAGTCATTACCAAAAAAAAGTAACGTGAGAAAACTAAATGTCTGCGAACCACGCAGCAATATAGTGTGCCATGTAATTGCCTGATAATAACAGTAGAAGTGGTTTTCATTTCAGCATTGATGAACTCCAATATCAATGGGCCGTATTTCTGTCATTTCTTGATTTATATTCTATAACATCCTAATTTATTTTATTACTGAATTTCTATTATTTTATTAACTACTGTGGTTCCGTTTAAAGTTCTGTATGCTCATTAGATGCTGTGATGAGAAATTCCCCCACAGTAAGGGATGTGCTGGGGCCAGCTTTCTGCAAACCTAAGGCAGTGGTGCTCATTACGTTCAGTACGATCAGATTACGTACTGGAGATTGCCTCCGTGTTGGCTGGTCATAAAGAATTCTTCCAAGAGCAACAGATATCCTTTTGCTCGTGAAAGATACTTCTTGCACCTTCCTTTGAGCTGAAATATAATGACTGTTTTAAAGCCAAATGTCTATTTTTTTCTAGACAGTTTAATATTTGTTATTCTCGTTTAGAAGAGGCTTGCAAAATACAATTTGGTGACCCAAATCCTTAAGATTATGCGTCAATGTAATATTGCAATTCCATTAGAAAATTTGTGAGGTAGTCACATATATTGAACTAATTTCTTAAGAGAGTATAAACCTAATAGCAAATTTCATGGAATCTCTTTCAAGTCTCCTAACAGTCCTTGAACATAGGTCCCCTCACACCCCCGAGAATGCTTGTAACTGGGACAGAAGGAAAGTCCCCGAAGACAGACCTGTTCTAAATGGCAGAGTATGTGCCTCATTCTTCTAACTGCATTTTTTGCTCTACATTTTGAGAATAATTAAATGTGGCAAGTTTGCCCAGTAGAGTTGCCTTAAGTTTTATAGAAGTAAAACACTTAAACATACAATTAGTTCATAAAAATAACTATGAAATAGATGACACTGCTTAGGACTGGTCTTCTGGAATGCAAAATCTACCAATTTCTGCTCGCTGCCACTCACCTCGGTTTTTCAAGAGAAGTGGCATTTGTTTCTAATGATGAAATGACCATGCATCCTGGTTTGTCTGGAACGGCCTCAGTTAATGGATGTTCTCCCAGTATTTTGTCCAATTTATCATGTCAGAAATCTTCAAAAGGGCCCCAAGACATGCTGTACTCACACAGCCCTCCCTGCTTGCGAGGCACTTCTGCTGAGCAGAGCAGAGTCATGGCTGTTGGTGGGAATGCACACCTAGTGGCTTTAAAAGGAGTAAAAGCTGCTCACGCTCAGTCTGGGCTTAGCATTCATGAGTATTCTCACCAAAGAACAACGTCCACTGTTGTCTGAATGGTGTCACTTATGGGCATTCCCATGACGTCCTGTCCTCTGATGCCTTCCTCCCAGAGGTTGACAGTTGTGACCCACTGAGTCACCCCTCTCTATCAGGCAATCCCTCCCCAGGCAGCTCTTGTAATCCAAGTCAATGAACACTTAACGGGACTTCTGAAGTCTCTACCTGGCTCTGGGAACACAGATAACAAATTCAGAGGTCACTGCTTCCACAGAACCCAGGGACACACGGGTAAGGCACAAATATATGCCGATAAGCACTTGGAGCATCTTGAAAGTATAACACACCTTCCTGGGCACAAACCACAGAGATTCTGAACTATCATGTATGTTTTCATGCCTAGCATTTTCTGTTGTTCTCAAGTAAGCCAAAGTGATGCTGAAGCTGATGGTACCAGGACCACACCACAGTTAGAGAACGTTGCCCTGGGTGGTGGAGAGTCAGGCAAGATTTTATATCGATGTTTAAAAGTGTGTGTAGAAAAATTCCTCTCTGTTAGCGATGGCTAACAAACCCTTTGGACCCTAAGGCTTTGTGGCACATGGACCATCCCCCCCTTTCCGGTGAGTGGAGAGCCCACTTAGAACAGGACAAGTACAGTTGTAGGTGATGAGAGCTGACCAAGTTGTGCTCTACATTACTGAGTGGCTTCCACCAAACAGCCGTCCTGACTCTCTTAGAGAGGCTCGTTCTTCCTTTAGTTTTGTGTACTGCTTTGCAAATCTGTGCACATTTTATAAAAACACCAAAGACATTTTCCTTTGCCTTCAATTGGATCATCTGATCACAAAGAGCTAAAATCAACATCAAAAAATTAGAACATGGAATAAAATGAGTATGAAGCTAATTGTAGGGTATTTGAAACTCAAGCTTTTATTTACAAACTGTGAAGGAGCAATACTTTTACACGTATTTGACCATTGAATTAAAGAGGCAAACGAGAGAAAGATTTCATTCTTCAGTCTTTTGAGACATGTCAGCGAAATCCCCTGACAGGCGTGCAGGTTTATGAATACGAAATAGCTTTTCATCATGGTGTCGGGCGTTTCTCCGGCTTCCGCATTTCAGGGCCGTTCTGGATAAAACAGGATGCCGTTTCTAGGAATGCATATAAGTTTTGCTACTGGATGTCAGCTGAAAATAAACAAAAGGAAAACTTTACTGGTATGTGAGGTGCACTTTAAGTATAAAAATCTTAAATATAAAATACAAAATGGTGATGTTCAAATGGATATGTGAAATAAACATTTTACTAAAGGATTTCTTTAAACATGCTGAAAATAAGTTCGAGACTTTTTTTTTTTTTAGATTCTAAGTTTGAGATTCTTTGCTTTAAATTTTCCTACTCATAGAAATCAACACAACATTTTCCCTAGGTTCAGCGTGAATTACCAAGAAGAGATCTTTGGGGCAGAACGGAAGTTTTCCAGAACTGTTTAGAAGGCGAGAGGGGCAAATGAGAAAGGCAGGTGTATACATAGGTGCAAAGGCAGGGGATGGGGGAGTGTTTTTTCTTCGATTTCTTTCATTTTTCTTTGCCTTTCTACCATCATTTATTTCCACTGGGATTCTCCTTTTAGATCATGTGTTTTGTAGCAAAAAATTATGTTCCAGTAGTAAGGACTCTTTGAGCTTTTAAATGCTTGAATGTTGTGGGTCGGTGAGCCGAGGAGTCGAAAGAAAGATTTCTTGGACTCTCAAGGTCTGTCAGTGGTGCTCTTTTATTTAGAGAACAGTACAGAATAGCATGGTGACAGGACCCATGGGCAGGAAGAGCTGCAGGCATGGGGACAGGACCCATGGGCAGGAAGAGCTGCAGGCATGGGGACAGGACCCATGGGCAGGAAGAGCTCCTGCTGCTGCTGCATGGGGACAGGACCCATGGGCAGGAAGAGCTCCTGCTGCTGCTGCATGGGGACAGGACCCATGGGCAGGAAGAGCTCCTGCTGCTGCTGCATGGGGACAGGGCCCATGGGCAGTCAGAGCTCCTGCTACTGCTGCATGGGGACAGGACCCATGGGCAGGAAGAGCTGCAGGCATGGGGACAGGACCCATGGGCAGGAAGAGCTCCTGCTGCTGCTGCATGGGGACAGGACCCATGGGCAGGAAGAGCTCCTGCTGCTGCTGCATGGGGACAGGGCCCATGGGCAGTCAGAGCTCCTGCTGCTGCCCTGAGTTGAGGGTTAGGGCTAATTTTATAAGGCAGGGATACGTGACTTATTTTTACTGGAAAAAGAAAAGATGATGTAAAAAGTCATTAAATGATTTCAGTGCAGATGGGTTATTGTGCGGTCATATAGCTTTAGATACGAATCTGGCCATATAGATCGGCATGCAGGTGAGGATGCCCTGGGCTTCTCTCCCTGGGGCAGTCCTAATTCATACCATAAAAAAAGTCCACTGGGTCATATAGTTTGGCATGTAGGCCAGGTCACCTTGGGCTTCTCTAGCTGGGGCAGCCTTATTCCACATCAAAGTTACTCATGTGCTGTATTTGTTTGGAAGTGATAGCTTGTGTGATTAACTTAGAACGAATAGCCGTATCTCCCTCATCATGAACGTCGTTCATTGTTCATAACTCGTAATTTATTTTCCTATTTATATTGGTTTGCCTCTTTAATGTTCAGTTTCCTGACTGTATTCTTCTGCTCCATTTATTTCATACTTTCAATGATCAATTCTACAACAGATACGATTCAACAACATAGACCTTTAAGCTGATCGAAATGATATCATACACAGGAAAAGCTATCTAATTGGGATTGCTTTTAATAAGTATATCTATTTGAAAATATACGTGTTAAAAAGTGAAAAGTACAAAACTATGAATGTGGAATATCCTGGAAAATGGGACTGTGAGTGACGTAAATGCACTTCTTCATTTTTTTATAATACTCAATTTTCCCAGAATGTTCAGTTCAAATAATATTTATAATCAAAATTGATTTTTTTCATATGGATAAAGCATATTAGCCTTCTGTTCCCAAAAACTATGAATTTCCCGATGGCTGAGGACCAGTGCTCAGGGCTGGATCACTCTGTTCCGTGGAATGTGATGAGGATTTTTAGGCTGCTTAATTTTAAAATGGCTTATGATGAGAATTTTTAGGCTGGTTAGTTTTAAAACTACAGATGAGATTCAGGCTCCAAGGAGTGGAATTTGTTTGCCCCTTTGTTGGGAAATATTTACATTTCTAAGGGAAACCTCTATCTGTGAAGATGCCTCCCTCTCTGTGCCAGGAAGAAGGGGGGATGGTCTTATCTCTAGAAGCTCTTAATCAATGGCAGAGGCAAGAACTTAAGTTGGTTACTGTCTGGCAACCTCATGTAACTGACACCCCCCCCCACACACAAATCCTCCTTTGTCTTTAGCCGAGGATAAAATTCAAGCGGTGACTTCTGCCATTTACTCAATCCGGTTTGATTCTTATCTAAAAGTTGTGGGATCGCCAAATGGCCAGACCAAAGGGGCACTGATACCATTTTAACTTTTTTACATATTCTTTGTCTTGTAAAGAGATGACTCACATACCTATGCCTTAAATTTAGTCCTAACCCTCAACTCAGGGCAGCAGCAGGAGCTCTGACTGCCCGTGGGTCCTGTCCCCACACACCAGCTCTGCCTGCCCATGGGTCCGGTCCCCATGCCAGCAGGGGCAGCAGCAGCGGCTCTGATTGCCCATGGGCTCTGTCCCCATGCCAGCGGGGGCAGCAGAAGCGGCATCAGCAGAAGCTCTGACTGCCCATGGGTCCTGTCCCCATGCTATTCTATACTATTCTCTAAATAAAAGAGCACTACTGCCAGATCTTAAGAGTCTAAAGAAATCTTTCTTTCGACTCCTCGGCTCACCGACCCCGCATCAGAATGGACATGGCTATTCTGTCACATGGTGGGTGCACCGCCGGAATCCTCTGCTCCGTGGATGTCACGGGGGAGCAGAGAGGGAGGAGGCCCCCCTGCCCTCTCACCCCTGCTCTGCAATGCCACGCGTGGTCTCTGCAAGGGGCTTGTGGCTTGTCTCCTGGAATACGACCTCACGTACTCCCCTACAGGCACTTTTGGAGTGGCTTTTGAAAAGGGCCAATGCCACTCCCATCCCTTCAGCGGCCTTCTTCCCCTCATTTTCCAAAGCCTGCGCCAAGTTTTCCTGTCTTCCTGCTCTGATCTCTGCCTTCTTAGAATCATGGGGGGTGTGTGTGTGTGTTTTGGGAGGAGGGGCCATCTTGGAAAGAAGAAGGTGAGAGGACATAACAGATTGCACCCCACACAGAGGAGAGACAGCATCACAGAGTAGGTGAAGATGAATGGCACAGATACCTCAGCATTTGGACTGAGATACAGGACGAAGGAAACCATCCTGGCTTCATCCTCTGTGTACCAGAGAAGGTGATTTATAGGACATAGAAAAAGAAATAAGAAAGTAGGAGTTTGCTTCCGTATCCTGGGCCTGCCTAGTTCCAGTCGTTGGGGAACCCACGCTAGGCTGTTGCTGTGCAATACCGTACGCCCTAGTCATGTGGCTAGTTAATTTTTAAAGACCTTATTGGGGTACAGTTTCCATAAGCTTCACAGGTTTAAATGCACAAGATAACACAGACATCCATCACCCCCCCAAAGTGCGCTCATTTGTTGTTCTTTTTCTCTGGGTCTCATCTAGCCTTTGTTCCCTTTATCTTTTTCTGCCTTCTTCTGGAGTGCTTTTAGAATTCCCTCTCATCTCCTTTGTTGGCTTATTAGCTGTCATTCTTGATTGTGTTACTTTAGGGGTTGCCTTGGGCTTACAGCACACACCCTTAGCTTGTCACTTCAGTGACATTTTACCTTTGGTTATAAGGACCATTAAGGGGCCACTTCCATCTCTCCGCTCCTATTTGTGTGTGGTATCATCATGCATTTTATTCTAGGTGTTATAAACCCCACAATGCACTGATGTAATGTTTAAACAGTTGATTACCTTTAAAAATAAATAAATGATAAGAAAAAGGTGTTTTGTAATTTAACCCACAAAATTACCATTTCCATTGCTTTTCACCCTGTTGTGGAGTCAGGATTCCATCTGGAATCTTCTTCCTTCTTCTCGAGGGACTTCCTTTAACATTTCCCACACTGCAGAGATGCTGCTGGTGAATCCTGTCAAATTCTGTGTGTCAGAAGAAGTCTTCATTCACCCCTGTTTTTGGAGGATATTGTTGCTGAGTGAAAATGTCCAGATAGACAGTTTTACTTCCGGCACTTAACAATCACTGCTCCATTGTCCTCACTTGGGTTACATCTGGTAAGATCTGCCACCTTCCTTGTATTTGCTTCTCCACATGTCATGTCCCTTTTTCTGACATGAAATTTTAAAATTTCTCTTCATTAAAGGCTTTAATCAGTTAGCTTATGATACGGTTTTTGGGTATCCTTTTTATATATTCTTGTGCTTGGGGTTGTTGATCTTCTTGGATGTATATGTTTTGTAGACTTCATCAGATCTGAAAAATTCAGGCCATTATTTCTTCAAATTCTTGTCCCTTTTCCGTGTGTTTCTCTTCTCCTTCAGGGCTGCCAATAACATATCTATTGAGTCATTTGTATTTATTTCACATCTCCACAATGAAATAATTATTTTGTTTTATTCTCTTTTCTCTTTGTCTTTTATTTCAGATAATTTTTATTGCTTTGTGTTCAATTTTACTCTTTTTGTATGCCAGACATGGCAGTTGTCCCATTCAAGGTTTGTTTTATGTTTGTTTTTTTACAGCTTTATTGAGATGTTATGTACCATAACGTTGACTTATTAAGAGTGTACAGGTCAGGGGCAACCCTCACAGCAATCTAATTTTCATATCCTCAAGACACTTTCCTATCTTCAAGATATTTTCATATCCTCAAGAAGAAGCTCCATCCCCATTAGCAGTAGCATCTGTTTCCTTTCCTCCTGCTCCCCCTCTTCCAGCCCCAGTGAAACACTGACACACTCGCTGTCTGTATGGATATGCCTGTTCCGGCTATTTCATGTAAATAGCGTAATAGAATATCTGGTATTTTGTGACTGGCTTCTTTCACTTGGCATCACGCTTTCAAGTGTTATCTGTGTTGTAGCATGTAGCACTGCTTCGTTCTTTTTTATTGCCAATGGTGTGTCACAGTATAGATATACACACAGTGTTTATCCAGTGATGGTTCATGAACGTTTAAGTTGCTTTCAGTTCTTGTGGGCTGAATAATGGTACTGTGAACATTTTTGTGCAAGTTTTTGTATGAACATGTTTTCATTTCTCTTGGGTAAATACATACCTAGGAGAAGAATTGCTGGGCCATATGGTGACTCTATGTTTAGCATGTTTAGGAAATGTTATAATGGTTTCCAGTTTGGATACATTATACGTATTCTCCACATTCTCTCCAATATCTATTATTGTCTATCTTTTTAAATTCTAGTCATCTTTGTGCATGTAAAAGGGTCACAAAGATTGACTTCTATGTTTTATTCTATGAATTTTTCAGTTTTAGCTTTTACATTTAAGTCCACAGTCCAGTTGAGTTGATTTTTGTGTATGGTGTGAGTTGGGAGCCCACATGTATCCTGCATGTGGATATCCACTTCCCAGCATCATTTGTTGGAAAGGCTATTCTTTTCCCCTTGCGTCGTCACAGCATCATTATAAAATATCAGCGGACTACAAGCGTGAGAGTTTGCTTCTGGACTCTCAAGATTGCCCTGAATATTTAGATCAAGGTTGGGAGTCTTGCTCTCTTAACAATGTTAACTGTTCTGATCCATCTAAATGGGACGTATTTCCATTTATTTATATCTTCTTAAATTTCTTTCAACAATGTTTTATAATTTTCAGTGTGTAAGTCCTTCACCTTTTTGGTAAGTTTATTCTTACATAGTTTTTTGATGTTATTGTAAATGGAATTGTTTTCTTAACTTCATTTTTGGATTGTTTCTGGCTAGTGTAAGCCAGTAATTTATTGTTTTTGGTTGATCTGCCATACTGCTTAATTCATTTATTAGTTCTAACCATTTTTTCAGTGGCTTCTTTAGGATTTTCTATATACAGATCATCTCATCTTCAAACAGATATTTTTACTTCCTCCTTTGCAATCAGGTTGTTTTTATGTATTTGTCTTTCCTAATTTCCTGCTAGAAAATCAGTGTAATGTTGACTAGAAGTAGTGAATGCAGACACTCCTGTCTTGTTACTGAATTTAGGGATAATGCATCCAGTCTTTTACCATTAAGTATGATGTTAGCTATGGAACTTTCATAAACGTTCCTTACTAAGCAGAGGAAAATATCTTCCATTACCAGTTTGTCGAGTTATTATTAATGGGTGTTAGATTTTGTCTAATTCTTGTTTTTTATACATCCGTTGAGATGATGTATTTTGTTATTTATCTGTTAGTTTATCTTATTAATATTCCATTAATATACTGTCAATATGGTATAGAACATTGATTGGATTTCAGATGTTAAATCTGAACCCTGTCTTTACTTCATTCAGGAAATAATTTGAGATGGTTCATAGATCTAAACATCAAACTAACACCACAGATCTTATAGAAGGAAACTTAAGAAACCTAAGACAATATCTGTGGGAACTTGGGAGAGGGAAATCTTAAGGAAATGTAAGCCAGAACCACAAAGAAATAGTGCTATTCACTCACTAATATGGTAAAACACAACGAGTGACAATGCCTACGCTGACAAGGATGTGGAACGACTGGAAGCCTTACCATTGCTATTGAGAGAGTCAGGTGGAGAACTTACTGGTAGCTTCTTATCAGTTTAAATATGTGTGTGCCTTTGGCCCAAGCAGCATCACTACTAGGTATTTAACCAAGACAAATGGGGAAAAAAACATGTCACAAAATACTTACCCAAGAATGTTAGTAGCAGCCTTATTGATAAAAGCCTCAAACTGGAAACAACCCAAATTCCATTAACAGTGAACTGATAAGCACATCATGACATATTCATTCAATGGAATGCTACTCTGTAGGAAAAATGAACAAACTAAGGACACAATCCTCTTTGTGATTCAAAAAAGAATACTGTGAAATCGCACTGATATGAAGTCCAACGCAGTCAAGACTTATTTATGGTGATGGATCTTAGAGAGGGGTAGCCTGTGGTGGGGGCAGGGTTTGAGCATGAAGAGGCACAAGGGAACTTTCTGGAGTGAGACAGATACGCTGTATTCTTATTTTGGGTGGTATTTTCATAGGTGATGCCATTGTCAAAAAGAAAAAACTGTCAACATGGGGCCAGCTTGGTGGTGCAATGGTTAAGTTCGCACGTTCTGCTTCAGCGGCCTGGGGTTCTCAGGTTCAAATCCTGGGTGCTGACCTATGTGCTGCTTGTCAAGCCATGCTGTGGCAGGCGTCCCACATATAAAGTAGAGGAAAATGGGTACGGATGTTAGCTCAGGGCCAATCTCCCTTAGCAAAAAGAGGAGGATTGGCAGCAGATGTTAACTCAGGCTTAATCTTCTTCAAAAAAAACCTATCAATATGAATACTTAAAATCTTTTCATTAGATTGTATTTTTAATGTTATCTCAAACCCCTAAAAAAATCATAATCCAGTGTGGTGTAGGGCATGCAAGGAGATGGAGGGGTACAGAAGAAATAATACTGATAATCTTCAGGTGGGTCGATGGTTCATTGGATATCCATTATATTAGTTTTTTTCCTTTTGTTTGGTTTTAAAGTATTTCATGATTGAAATGTATCTTTAAAGTACTAATCACAGATTGAGAAAAGCAAAAATGGTGGACATAACACAGACACACTGAGAGAACGGGGAACATTTGACATTTGGACTCACATTAGAATTTATAAAGATGAATATTGCAAAGTGAGCTATTAATCTCATTTATTCTCTGGAAAATTAAGAATGAGAAGGTAGAAAGATAAAAACAAAGATCAGTTCTCTGATTTTATCTGGCTGTAATCAGCAAAGTGTATATTTGTCAGATGAACCCTAAATCCAGAACATGAAGAAATCCATCTGCAAGGGATGTTTGTACTAACAAGGCCAGAAATGTGAATATTTACTAATAAGGTATGAAGACAATATGTGATTAAAGACATTGTTCAAAGTCATTTAATAGTATCTTGGTGTATTTGACAACTGTGTTGTTTATTAATGGTATATTTTGAAATTTGGCTTTACTTACAGCATTACAGAAACACGTAGGGCTATTGTTTTTCTATTGCGCAGACTGATCATAAGGAATAAATACCTTAGCCCATCGAGAGTCTGCTTGAATTGCAGACTTAGGATGTGTGGGTCAGAGAAGCATTTTCATTTTCTATTTTACAAGGTCCGTCGCCTTTAAGGTTGAATCCGCAAATCGAATCTGCACTTCTGGCAGTGAAAGAAAACAGCCCCAAAACTAATAGGAGCTGTGGGAATATTATGTCATAAACTATTTCAAGGCGTGCTCATACAATTGATCTTTCACAGAAATGGGATGTAAAGAGATAATCTTCATTATCTCTTCATATAGTCTTCGTTATAATGAACAGTTATTGATTTTTGAGGATTGTAAATCATATGCACTTGCTTAATCCGTTCTTTTCTTTACCATCAATAATGTTCCTTGTCCTTCCATGAAGAACAGAGACTTTAGAAAGTTATTTTTTCCTGTATCCTCTGATCGCTTCTTTCAAATCCCCCTGAGAAACTGACTTGTGAATATTTCCCCAGAAATTGCTTAGGAAAATAAAGCAACAAATTGAAACAAAGCACATGTATGTCACCAAATTCACATTTCCTGCAGTCTAAATCAGACAGTATAGATTGTGATGTTTGCTCATACGTCTGCTTTCTGACAAAGGTGATGAGTAACCTGAGAGAGACGTGGGAAGAGGTTTGGTGACTGGCTGAAGGAAAGCAATTTCACAGGAAGGATCTTAACCGCCGATCAGGTTGGACTGTGGCTGGCTAAGCTAGAGCTCCGGGCTGTGACGAAACACCCCTTCCCCTCAATGACTCCCCTTCTCCCCCCGAAGAATATTTAGGTCTGCTGGTATCTGTGATGCTTTCATTTCATAATTAAGAGTGAGAAGTTTAGGTTGAGGATCAAAGGCTAGAAGAGAGGCCAGTTGGTTGGTGGTGGTAGCTTTGTGCTGGGGGCTTGGCCCTCGCGTTAGGGGAGACACGGAAAGAGGGCAGACACCACAGCAAACTGTTTGGGTTTGTGGCTGTGGGATCTTTGATTGTTGGTCTTGGGAAACTAACTACGGATCTCAGCATAAACAGGGGCTCCCAGGCCCCATGCAGCATGGGGTGAGGGAAAGGCTACGCTGCCCTGCCCCTCAACGTTCCAGTGCCCCGAGGGAGGGAAAATCTGGGGGACCAGGACTCTGCCCTGTTGCTGGAGACCTCATTTTGTGCATCCACGGCTCTCTGACGCCTTGACGTGCTGGCATGTGGGTGGATGGAAAGCAAATTTTTGGTAGGAAAACTGAGGGATTCTGTGTGTCAGTCTAATTTCCAGCAATTAGTGTGGAAAGATGCTCTTATAATAATTTGGGTAGAAAAAAGAAGTCTTTTTGGAATTTGTAGTGACCATGAGGAAAGCTTTGGCACACGACGTTAAGTGTAATTCTCAGCCTCGTTTTCTCTGCTAACACAACAGAGAGCGTCTTCACGCACGTCTCCAATGAAGGTTAACTCATTTAAGTGAGTGATTCTCCAGGGGAAGCTGTGTCCACTGAGGTGGGAAGGGGCCAACAGGACTTCACTGACGGATGGGGTGCTCTTCTACAGGTCTGCAGGTGATTCCAAGGACCCCCGAAGGGGGGCCTTCAACTCCATCTAAAATCACGGCTTCACAGAGATCATGTCTATGAGGAATCTCTCAAGTCAAACTCATAGAAACAGAGCAGAATGTTGGTGCCAGGGGCTGAGGGGGCGGGAAAAACAGGGAGAAGTTGGGAAAAGGTACTCTCAGGACCTAATGTAAAATGGTCACTGCAGTTGATAACACCGTGTTATGTAATGGACGCTTGCTAAGAGACCAGGACTTAAATGTTCTCAACAAAAAGAAAAAATATATATATAAACGTGTGGGGTGATGGATGTGTTAAGTAGCTGGATGGGAGGAAATCCTTTTATAGTGTAGACGTATATACAATCACCATGCTGCACACTTTAGATATCTTACAATGTTACATGTCTATTATACCTCAATAAAGTTGAAATAAAATGAGATAAAATAAATCAGATCGACTTCCAGTTGAAGCTGGTGTTCCCAGGGGTCTATGTATTTTAAGCGCTCTATGTATTTGTGGACAATAGGTGCTGAAAGAATAAAGACGTTTCAAATCCCTGAATCTGGTCAGGATCACAGGATCAGAAGAGCTCCTGTTACAGTCTATATGTAAACCAAGTGCGTTACTTCCCCCGGGAACGCCTCCTTCTCTGTTTGTTTCCATCATCTATGAAATGTGGAACACGATTGTCTTCCTAAGCTCGTAGTTTCCTTCAGCCTCACATTGTGTAACAGACACAGCTATTCCCTGCACATGTTATCATTGTTACTTAAAGAAAATTCAAATTACTTTACTTTGCACTGGTTACACCTTTCATGAATTCATGAATTTAATTTACTGGATGAGTTTAGGCTCCCCTGTTCTGACTTATGCACTGTTTTGTTTTGTATTTTTTTTTAAAGATTGGCACCTGAGCTAACATCTGTTGTCAGTCTCCTTTTTTTTCTTTCTTCTTCTTCTCCTCAAAGCCCCCCAGTACACAGTTGTATATCCTAGTTGTGAGTGCCCCTGGTTGTGTCATGCACTGTTTTGAAATTAAATTTTAAAACTAATTTTTGTTTAATTTAATACATTTCTTCTATTGTTAGGTTATCCGACTTTTAGGGATGAAAAGAACATGAGAAGTAACAGAACACGCCTTCATACCCACTGTGTTCTGTTGTCTTCTTTTCCTCCCTCAGACAGAGAAACTGAGCCTCAGAAAGGAGAAGGGAATTCTCTAAGGCCACGCCCGGCATAGAACTAGATGCAGAGATTGAATCCAGGCCGTGTAGTGAAAAGGCCCAGGCTACACTTCGGGATGATGGAAAGAAGTACATACTGAAACAACAGACGGTAGCCAATGGCACGAACATTTCCTCTGCTGCATTTTGTCAGGCCCGTGAGTGGCCCGTGGTTCGCACACAGAACATAGAATGATAAAGCCTCCTCTCCAATCACTGAAATGTCACGCAGAAATCAGGGCGATGTTTTGCTCTATCTGAAGTTGTAATCAATTTCCTTTGCTTTGTGGAGATGTTTTCCTTAGCACAAGAGAGGAAAATGTTTTTCAAATAGTTGCTTAACCTTGTCATGCATAGTCTGCTTTTGTTTTTTTAATCAAGCTCAAAAACACCCAAATTTTAAAGTTCTTCCGTCAGCGATATTACAATCAACATGTGCAGCAATTAAAATGATCCGCAGCCTCTATCTGTTCTCAATGTAATAATTGTCTGAGCTGTTGGGGGGAAATGTGTGTTTCTATAGTGATCCAGAACCTGAGAAACACAGAAGATATTTGCAAAAATATGAAATTTTTAAAATAGATCAAGAAAATAAGCTTGCCACAAGTTTATAGATAAAGAAATATATCAAGAATGCATTTTCTCCTCTGCTATTTTAGCTTTATTAATCATGGAACTCAATTTTTCAAAATTTTTTTCTGAAGAAGATTAGCCCTGAGCTAACATCTGCTGCCAATTCTCCTTTTTCTGCTGAGGAAGATTGGCCCTAAGCTAAAATCTGGCCCATCTTCCTCTATTTTATGTGTGGGATGACTGCCACAGCATGGCTTGATGAGCACGATGTAGGTCCTCACCCAGGATCTGAATCTTCGAACCCTGGGCCGCTGAAGTGGAGTGTGTGAACTTCACCACTATGCCACCAGGCAGGCCTCTCAACCTTTGTTTTTGAGATCAAATATTTAATCCATTTATTTATTTTTTTTAGAAACACACTAAATCACTTAACGTATTTATTACACACAAGATGGGTATGCTAAGAGTCATCATAGGGAGGCGTGGAAAGAGACGCTAATGGTGAATGAAAGAAGCTTAGTAGGGAGATGTGACAATCCAAGTGGGAGTTAATGAATGATGAATTCTGTTAGCCAGATGCAGGAAGAAAGGCTATTTTGAGGAGAAAGGCACCCATACTGCAAACAATTGTCAAGTGGTAAAGAGCACAGTGTGAAGTATGGCAATAAATTTGATAAAATTTGAATGTTACCTGTTGAGCTGAAGGTGCGAATTGTTAAATGGAAGTTGAGACCACATGTCTGAGGGCTCTGGGAGCGAGGATGAGGATGAGGCTCTGCAGAGGCCTTGGGATTGTTCGAGCGTGGAGATGATGGGCAAGCACTGTGTCTCATGAACGAGACTCTTGACTCAAAGCCTCAGATTGGCATGAGTGGGAGAAGCTGCAGTGGGATCACAGCAGGGGGCTGTAGAGTGACAGGGTGAGAGAGATGACAGCCTGCACTCAGCCCGGGCAGAGAGAATGGAGTCAATGCACTGGAAACTCGAGTTTACTGAGTAGGCTTTAGATACACTAAGAAAGATTAAGCTGACTCCTACCACTCACCACACTGTTTTCCTGGCTTACCGTGATGAAGATGATGCTAGAAGGGCCATCCAATTAGGGAAGGTAAAGCAGGTAAAGAGCACGTAGGCAGGAAAGAAAAGATGGAGCCAATGGTAGTGAGAGGTTGACTATCTTCCCTGGGATATCTCAGCACAGGGTTATTCCCAGCCCAAGGCTTGATTTATCATTTTACTTCTCCCTTACAACCATCCTTTTTAGAAGCATCTTCACCATCTTTCCAGTATACTTGATTTGTACTCATTAGCTTCAAAAAAAAATCAATGAAATTTATAGAGCATTACAGACGATGGTACGAAATTCCCTGTTCTGTGCAGACTCCACTCCCACTTATGATCTTTAAAAATAGGTCCTCAGTGCTGTTTTCTTCAATGAGTGCTTAGAATTCACACTTTTCTAGTCTTTGGTTATTAATTCTCTGTGAATCTAGAGGTGGACAGGGTAAGGAACACCTTCCCGCCAAGGGTGCCCAAACGATGGGACATGTTTGGTGTTTATTAAGAAGTGACTAATGAGAATTGGATGTCACTGTGCAGGTCCTCAAAGCTCATTTGCTCTGGCAAAATGCTTCAGTCTAATTTGAACTACTGTTATTCGCTTTAATGAAAATTTTCAGTTTATAATTTATAAATTACTATTGTTTGCCTATGCAGACTTTTCATAGAGCAAAAGAATACCCAGTGTCCATCTTAGGCTATAGATTATAAAAATGAAAAACACCGCTTGCCAGAAAATCATTTGCCTTTATTCGTGAATAAGTTTAAAATATCCTTTGGGAAGCAAAACCCATGAAAACATAGCTTCCATTTAGTCAGTTCTCATCATGTACCACGTAATTGTAGAAATTCGCATTTTTAAAGTTTTCTAAGTCCTTCGTATTTGTTGTCTGATTCAAAACCATGAGGAAAGTATCATTTTTACCCCCATTTTACAGATGAGTAAACTGATGATTAGATAAACTTTGCGGGAACTGGTGAATGGATACAGATTTTCTGATTCCAAACTTCACCTCCTCTTGACACTCCACCACTTACTTCTCTTGTATCTTCTATAATTTATCTCTAATTACGCCAGGGAACCCACAAGCTGCATATTTGAACCCTAATAGTCTCATCTGAAATTAACCGTGCTTAGACATTTCAACAATTTGCAGTGAGGAGCCCTCGCGAATACCACATTGGAACACTTTGTTTATCTCACTTGAGGCTTTTGTTGAGGATCCAATACAGAGATATTTAAAAAGCTATTTTTTTAAACAAGGTAGCAAAGCGGGAATGGTCCTTTTGTTTGCTCTTAGTTTCAGTTAAAAGAATAAAGGGAATCTTCCCGAGTCACAAATGTGATTTTGTCCTGAAGATGCTGGGAATCGCTTAGGAATTCGTGCTTTCCTTTTTGCCCTGGTAATTAGGAAGCTCTGAATCAGACCTGCAGCCCATTATTAGCAAATGAATGGAAGCTGATGGAACGAATTGTGATGGTAACTTACGTTGGCTTTTCCAGTGTTTTCCTCATTTATTCTCGCTTTGCTCAGATGACCTCTTCTCAGTTTGATTTATTTCTGCTACATGTAGTTTTTGTAAGTCAACTCAAATAGTTTTGGAATGAAATTAGATGTAATTAACTCAATAATTGATTAAATAGTTGGGAAAATGATATAATGTAGTTTGTGCTCAAGAAATATGTTTGTATATTTATGTACTAATTTAACTCACATTTATTTTTTGCTTACCATATGCCAAGTAATGACTTATTTTAAATTAACAAAAAAAAAACCCAAAATCTAGATCTAAGTTGTTATACAAATAATTTTGAAGAAATTGAGCGACGAGTCATTTAAATTGTCGATAAACTGGGGAGATTCATTACACATCATTATTCTGCACATCTAGGAATATATTTTACAAAAAAACATACATATTTCATTACTTATACTCTATTTTATGTCAGTCTACTTAGAGCTTGACCACTCAAAAATCGCATATGAAATTTCTGATTGGTAAGCTGGGGAAAAAAAGATTTCAGATAAAATAGCAAAATGACACTAACGGTAAATAAAGTTGCATGTTAAATGATTCTCAAATTGCTAGTGAAATCAAATAGAATGATCTGGAAATACAGACAAAGCATTCCATTAGGGTGCGCTTCTCCATGAGACATGGTAAGTTGTAAATTGGCGTGGGTGCTTTTTAGGTGATGAGATAAAACCTCCAGCATTCACCAGGAATGGAGCTCCCATCGCTGTTCCCCACATGGCTCCATAGTCCTCACCCAAAACACAGTCCTGACTTTAACCCCATAAATTCGTGCCACCTCTTTTGGCACATTATGTGGTTGTCATTATATAACGTGTACATATCTCATCTGATTTCCCCACAACATTAGGTTTGTGAATTTTCATCCACAATTTATGCATTGATTTATATACCCATTCTCTTGTTAAGGGACACTTGGTACTTACATGTGGGGCTGTTATGAGTACTGGAGTGCTGGACATCGTAACTACTCATCATTGGTAAACACATCTCTGAATTTCTGTTTTATGAGGGGAATTGCCGTGTCCTAGGGTTTAGATACACTCAGCTCTAATACGGAGCTTCAAGTAATTATCCAAGGTGGTTCTATCCATTTACATCCCCTCAAGCAGAGTTCTAGTGGCTCAGCATCCTTGCCAACCCTTGGAAGTTTTACCTTTTGGAACTTTAGCCATTTTATTGGGTGTCTAGCAATCCGTGGTTCTAATTTTCACACTCTTGATGATAAATGAATTTCAGTGCATTTTCATGTTTTTGGTCATTTTAATATTTTTCCATTTGTTGGAAGGGGTCTGTTTGAATGCTCATTTTTCTATTGTTAATTTTATTTCTTATTGATTTATAGAAATATATACATTATGTATACACATATATAAAAATATATAGGTCAGTTCCAGAATTCCATATATATTATAAATCTAAAAGTGTAAGGAAAAAATAAATAAAAACAAAAATGCACTGCAAAAAGCATTAAACATTTAAGGGTAATATTGGTAGATTGTATTAAAATACACCATTAAGAAAGAAACTCAATGTATATGCATATTTTTGGTAGATTTTGACAAGGATTGCATAATATGTACAAATTAATCTGGAAAGATTGGAAATCTTTATTGAGTCTACCACCCACAATGTGATGTATGACTCCACATACTTTGGTCATCTTTATCTTCCTCAATATCATTGTGCTGGTTTCACTGTAAATTCTGCTGATTTTATGAAGAGCTGGATGTTTTCCTCTCTCTGCTTTGTACTCTCTAGAAGACTTTGTGGAAAATTGCTGCATTTTGTTTTTTAAAAGATGGAAGAGTTCACCTTGAAGAAATCTATGTCTGGATTTACTTTGTGGAAAGGACTTAATGATGGCCTCAGTTTCTTTAATACGTATTCTATTTGGATTTTTTGACTTCTTCTGTCAGCTTTAATAGGTTGTATTGTGGAGAATTCATTCTACCAAAATGTCAACTCTATGGGTGTAAAATTGTGCCTAATATGCCTTCGTCATCTTTTGGATGAGCATGTGATATGTTCTATTGCTTTTCTATCATTCCTCATATTTGTAATTCATCTTTTCTATCTTCTTCACTTGATCAATCTTGTTAGTGACTTATAACTATCAATCTTGCCAAAGTACCAACCAGTGGCTTTGTGGATTTTTTTTATCCTATATTTGCTTCTGTTTCTTTGATTTCTGTTTTTAATCTTGATTATTTCCATCTTACAATTTCCCTAGATTTGATTTGCTGGCCTTTTTCTCGATGCTGTAGAAGGCAACTTAAGTTATTTACATTTCACCCACTGTTCTAAAATTCGCATTTGTGGCTATCCTCTTCTCTCAAACAATAGCTTCAGCTGCATTCCATAATGTTTGTATGCTGTCTTTTTATTATCATTTAGTTCAAAATATTTGAAATTAAAAAAAAAACACTTTAATATCTTCTTTAACACGTGGATTATTTAAAAGTCTGTGAGTTAATTTACAAATAACTTGAGATTTCCTAGTCATTTCTTTAATCATTTATTTCCAGCTTAACTCAGTTGTGGAAAGAGCACATATTCAGCATGATTTCTGTTTTTCAAAGTGTGTTGAGGCTTACTTCATGGGCAATCACATTGACAATTTTGGTAAGTGATCCTTGTGCACATGAAAGGATTGTGAATTCTATTGTTGCGTACAGTGTTGCATAGGTAACAACCATGTTTTTCAGATTTGTGTTCTCCTGGTATTTTTGTCTTCCTCAATCAGCATTGAGAAATCTTTGTTAAAGTGTCCTGCCATGATTGCAGATTTACTTATGCATCCTTTTAGTTCTTTCAGTTCTTGCTTTAGATATTTAGATGCTAGGTTATTGGAAGTATGTGGTTTTAGGAGTCCTCTATCTTTCTGTTGGATTGACTTTATTTTCATTAAGAAATAGTCATTTTTCTCTCTAGAAAGTCTTACTGTCTTCATGTCATTCATCTGATATTGGCATAGCTACACTGTATTATTTTTGTTTAATGTTTAAAGGGTATATCTTTTTTCCACATTATCTATACAATTATATTTGAGTACACCAACCTTTATGAGCATATAATTGAGATACGTTTCCCTATCCAGTCTAACAATCTTTGCCTTTTATTTGAACTGTTTGAACAATTTACATTTAATGTAATTACTGACATAATTGTACTTGTCTGATATCTTTATGTCTATTTTCCATTTCACCCCCCCTACTTTGTGCTTTATTCTTTCTCTTCACTGACACTTTGTAGATATATCACTTATTTTTAATTTTTCTATTTTTTCTTATATTAACTTTTAATTTTTTTGGTGATTACACCACGCAAACTTAACATAATAAAGTCTAATCCATATCAATACTTTATCACTTCACTAATACAGTTAGAAACTCAAATCAATGTAATATTTCCTTCCCTTTCACACTGTTCTTGTCATGCATATCAGTTCTATTGAGATTATTTTATATGGAAATAATGATTCAGATTTACTCCACTTACATAAACCTGTGTGTGTTTGAGTCTTCTTCATTTCGTATATCCATCATTTTCTATAATAAACTGATTTAATACTTTTACTGGTGCAAGTCTGTGGGCAAAAACTTCCCTGTTTTTTAGACTGAAATCCCCACTTCATTTTAGAAGAATATTTTATTTAGAGGGGAATTCTGGATCCGTAGATATTTTCATTTATTCTTTAAGCATACACTTCTAGATTGGTTTCCATTATTCCTGCTGAGAGTTAGCTGATAAAATTCTCTTCATTTTCATATGTGTTCCACCTTTTATTTTCTGGAATCTTTATTCATATTAATTTTAAGTTACTTTGTATCTGTGGGTTGTGTCACTCGCATTTCTTATCATTATGTGTCATGCTGTCTTGACAATTCACATGCCGATTAATTTTTAGATACACTGGACATTGGTGTGAGGATAATGGAGGTAATGGATATTAGTATCCACTCTAGAGGGTCTCTTCTGTTCCTTTGTGAGAGTGAAACAGTGGGATGGGACTGATCAACACAATGCCATGGTGATTTGAACTTAGCAGTGTGTTTCAATTTTGACGACATCAAATCTGCTTCTGGCGCACCCTTTATCCTAGGACACGGTTCTCTGGAATTTCCAAATGAGGACTTGAAAACCTGCAAAACTGAAGTAGGCATAATTCTTTCCCTTATGTTTTAAGCTTTACCCTTTTTTCTTTTCATTTCATGTATCCTTAGAATTTGGAAGATATCTTGAGGGAAGAACATCCATGTGCTTGATGCCCCTGAAATATTCCATTTGTACATCCAGTCCCACGGAACTTCAAATGCTTATTGTTGTTCTTTCTTTCTTTCCTTTTCTTTCTTTCTTTTTCCTTTTTTTCCTTTTGTCTTTTCATCTTTCTTTTTCTTTCTCTCTCTCTCTTTCTTTCTTTTCTTTTTCTTTCTTCTCATCCAGCAACTGTTTGTTCATTTGGTTGTTTATTTGGTTTCCTTTTTCTTGCCTGAGGTTAAGCATAGGTTCTCAGGCACCAGGCATTTGCCAGACAAGAAAGCATTTTAAACCCTCCATGCCCAGGGCTTCCATCTCTAGCTGGTTGGAGTCCAGGTTCCTCTCACAGTAGGTCTCTATTCTTCAAGCAAAGGGAGACCACGAGCATTTTTGCTACGGCTTGCACAAGTTTTGTCCCTCTTGTTAGCCTCCTGCACAATGTCGGAATTCAAATATCTTGTGAGGAAAATGAGCCGATGCCTCGGAGACCCTTCAAAATTCGTATTATGTCCTTCCAGTCCTTCATGATCACTAAGAAGGCCCTCATATTTCCTTTTTGTCACATCGGCCTCACCCAACTATAAGATGTCATACTGGTCTCTTTTTCTCCCAGCTCTGGTCCTTAGGATGGCACTGGCCCAGACTCTCAACTCAATCCAGAATTGAAAAATACTCCCAGAAAAACTGGTTGCTAGTCACTCCCTTACCCTCTTGAAACTTTGTCAGAAATATTTCGTGAGGATTTAGATCGTAGAGACCACGTAAAAGGTGACACAGTTGTAGGACAGTGTGTTTTTGGGTCTTTAATTTAAAAAGTGAATAATTTAATTTCATGAAGCTCAAATTAACTACAATAATATGTTATTTGTTGTTTATGCGTTAACTTAGAAGTAAAGTCCCTTGATTTCCACTATAGTGTGTTACATACATACACATATATATGTACACAGATACATGTCTATTGCACATGCATCTTTTTTTTTTTTTAAAGATTGGCACCTGAGCTAACATCTGTTGCCAATCTTTTCTTTTTCCCTTCTTCTTCTCCCAAAATCCCCCCAGTACGTAGTTCTATATTCTAGTTGTAGGCACTTCTGGTTGTGCTATGTGGGACGCCGCCTCAGTGTGGCCTGATGAGCAGTGCCATGTCCACGCCCAGGACCCCAACCAGCGAAACCCTGGGCCGCCAAAGCGGAGCGTGTGAACTTAACCACTTAGCCATGGGGCTGGCCCTTGCATATGCATTTATGTTATATATAAGTATAATCACTTTTTCAGCTCTCGTCATGTGCTTGCAATGGGCTACTTGTTGTATATCCTTTGAACCTGAGGAACAAATCTGTGAGTTGACGTTATTTTTTTTCTCAGTTTATATCAGGCAGCTGCAGTTTAAAGAAGCTAAAGATCTTGCCCCAGTCACCCTGCTGGTAAATCATGTTCTAGAGGCTATGTACCCACAATTATTTATAAATCTAGAGAATTTTTTCTGGGTTTTATCTGTTATATTTTTATAACAGAAAAAAAAAGAGGCAAAGCATTAAAACCCTGACTAAACGATGAAACAATTGAATGAATCCCTATACAACAACAATGCACTCTATATTCTATATTGAAATAATTCTAGATTTCCATTTACTCAAAGATATAATTAATGAAATCAATTGTTTTAATTAGATCTTCTGAAGCTTTTTATAGAGATGATACTCTACTTCACACATCTTTCATACAAAAGAGATAGAGTGTAGGTAAATTATTAATGATGAAAGGAAATCTGACATAGTTTCCCAAGGAAAACAGGGTAAAAGAAAATGTGAGAAGGTTTACAGGTGAAAGTTTCTTATTGCTGCTCTCTGAGCAATGCTTGAGGATGTTCACAGCCAACTGTCTGACCCAAATTTATTTTCTGGAAAATTTTTAAGATTAAGATATTGGTTATTTTTATGTTATGGAAAACTTTGACATAAATTGGGCTTATAGCAAAGGCGTGGGACAGTTTGCTAGTTTATAAAGACTGTTGTCATCTCCCTTCAACAAACTTGCAGGGGCTGTTTCTCCCCAAGATGTTACTCCAGTGGAAACTATTAAGAGGTTGAACTAGGTTTGATTACCTAGCACCTTCTCATCCTCTGCACTTCCCATTAAAAAAAAGAAAGAAACCACACTATATTCCTAAATTTAGTTCCAATTTGGCATTAGAAGACCTTCTCCTTATGAGATCATAGAATGAAAGTTTTCTACAATGCAATAAGTATGGGTTTAAAATTGCTTCTTCCAGAAAAACAATGGACAAAATAATGCTCATTATATTTGTATTTTTTGCAGAACAAGGAGATAGAATTAAGCCTAACTGTGTGCATCGTCTTGACTACCCGGTTCCCTCTCGTTCACTGAAAGCGTTCTGATACAGTCCCTCCTCTGAAATGCTCAGTCCTTTATGGCGACACCCAAAAGCATATGAAGCCCCCAAAACAAACTGAATCCAGACCATGAAAATCTATGTTTCAAGGATTTTTGCAGACAGAGTCATTTCCACATTGGGATCATTTCTGAAAAGTGTGTGCATCCTTTCCTCTCCTTCCCCAACATTGGTCAGAAATACGATGCTGCATCATCCTATGGAACATCTCTGCCAGCCACAGGCACTCAGGTGTTCAAATGCCTTACTCCCATGTGGACTCGTGTAAACACAGATTCTGCTCAGTGTGTGAGCCATCAGTTTCCTCTGCAAGAGAGTCAACCACGTCTGCACTACAAATACAAAAATAAGCATCTATTGTCGTATGTGTGTATTTATTACAACATAGGTAATTATGAGTCTCACATATCAAAATATATAACCAATTATCAGGGACTATGATAGCACTCACTTCTTCAAAGGCCATGGTCCAGGACACACACACACACAACTCTTATGATTTTGTAGCACTATTATTTCATGAATTCATTAAATAAGTATCTTAAGTGGCTAATAGTTCTCAGGAGCTCTGCTGAGTATTAGGATGTAGAAGTGGTAAAGGACGCAGGCCACTCCCTTGCAGATAAATGTTTTTTTGAGGCTAGAGATGACCTCTAAGTGAAGCTATCTTTCCAAGGTGGGACAGGAAGGTAAGAGTTGTTGGTCCAGAGCATGTGGGAGCTGTAGTGGGAAGGGAACCTTTTTAGGAAGCACACAATTACCCTCAGAGTGGCTCTGGAGGCTCCAGACATACACGGTTATCTTCCTACCCTAGCTGCAGACTCTCACAGCTGCTTTGTAAACAACGAACAGAGCAGGACCACCACAGTGGGTGCTGGAAGGGTCCTTGTGCTTAAAGCATCTGTTTTAGGAAAGTTGTAAGTGCTTTCTCTCTCTTTTGAAATGTATGCAAATCTTTTTAACATCTAAATAAGTCTCTTGCCAGCTTTAGACCCAGGAAGGTGTTTCCCAGGACCTGGGGACCATCTCTTTGAAATGTCATCGTCAAGGATGGTGACATCCCGTCTCCTAGTCTCTGCGGGAGACTAACATCAGCGGTTGCCTACTCTAAGTTACAAAATAACTCCCTGCCATAAAGACATGACATATTTTATTTTTCCTTTGGATTAAGCCAATTGTCTAATACGGATGGTCATCTCAATTTCTAGGTGAATTTGGGATGAACTCTGGGACAAATTGTACTGTAGCATCTTTTTACCTGAAGACGAGTTATTGCTGATGTTGAGAATGTGCACGTAATGGGTTGCACCTGCCTGGCTCTATAGAAGGGAGAGATGTCTTTCTCTCCTTGCAGTCTCTTAACAGATCGCCTGTGATGCATATCACATCCTGGCTTAATGCTTATTTGACAATAAAACTGTTTTCTTTCTCTTTTTCCTTTGTGGAGAAGTTTTCTGGATTAGGAGGAAATTTTGTTTTTAATTATATTTTCCCAACAACATTGATGGGTTCAAGTCTGTTTTTGGATAATGCAGTGAGCCTTGGACTATGAGGAGAATTGAGTTTTTATTCCACCAACCAGCCATGTGGCCTTGGGCATGCCCTTCTACCTTGATGTGACAGAATACCCTAATTTGGAAAGTGAGGTTGATACCATGTACCTCTACATAAGTCTTGAGCCGCATACTGAGGTTTCTGTCAACGATGGACCGCATCTACGACAGTGGTCCCATGACGTCAGTACCATAGAGGCTAGGTGTGTAATAGGTTATACCATCTAGGTTTGTGTAACTGCACTCTATAATATTCGCACGAGGAGGAAATTGCCTAAGAACGTGTTTCATCAGTAGTACATATCCCCATCATTAAGTGATGCATGAGGGTATGTTGAAAATGTTAATGTTCAGTGTGGTACAGATTGAAAACCGCATTGAAGAACTAAATACAACTTTCGACAAGTAATCTAGGAACATACGTGTTTTATGAATAAGATCATCATAAATTATAGGGAAATTATGTTTTCAAAAATCTTTGACATTAAAATATAAAATATTTTATATAACATGATAAACTTTATTGAGGTATAATAGTTAATATACTGATAAAATAAAGTTTTTTCTTTTTAATTTAAAAGAGTTAACTATTTAGTAGGAAATTAAGGATTTCCCATGCATGCCTCTTGGTAGTGTTCATAGATAATTCTATGTAGTAAGTAGTTAATCTTTCTTATTACACTTTGGTCTTTTCTCTTTGAAACTTGTCCCTAAGACAATTCCTGACCCCCATGAAGACTGAGTCAGTGTTTGTTAAATAACCAAATGAAATTTACCATGCACCCTTCAGCATTTTTTAATTGTATACCAAAAAAATGTGATTTTTGGTTATTCAAGAGACTTTTTCTCTCTAGTAAAGGGTCATTGCATAAGTTTCCAATTTCCTTTTTACTATAGCTACAAAAGAATTGCTTTCAAAGTAATTTAAAACATAACTTGTTTTGACTGTGTAGTTTTAAGCTAAAAATATCCGCAAGCCTTTCTTCACCTCCATGCTGAGCATCTCCCTCCACACAAGGAAGCATGTCTGCCAGCTGCCTCTTCGTGGTGCTATTTGTTCTCCAAAGAAAAGTCTTTCTATTTTGTGGTGCACAGCTCTGCAGGTCTTCTACCCACAGTGCTGTCCAAACGAGACATAGCCAGAATTGTGTTCACTTATTTTTCTTGTTATTGGTCCTGGGAGGGGGCAACTAAGGGGAGGGGTTCACTCATTTGCTTGTTGTTTGAGCGAGCGCTTGTTCTCCTGACTATCACTGTGGATCAGCCTCAGAGGTCAGGTTCCTTCCCAGTTGGCTGTGGAGTGACCTCCACATGCCAGAGGCAGAACACATCCTCGGAATCTAAACCCCACTTTGTGTATAAGAGCAACAGTGAGATAACAGGTTGGCTACAGCATCCATATTGTTTGAAACAAACATGGAAAGGCAGGGTGTAGACGCTCTGGTCGACGATTCCAGCTGAGCCCGGTCCTCCTGCCTTCTCTTCCTGTGTGCTAGACATGTAACTGGAGTTGTCCAGCTGTCTGACCTCCAGGGCAGCAGATTTTGGGAGTTAGTTCATCTTAAGCTTCAGGTAGAGTGACTATGGGAATAGAAACAACAGTGGGAGCCTCTTTCCCACGTTCAAACGTTTAAAACGGATTTATAATGGTCTCTATTAGGGAAGGCACGGAGGAATTGGAGCTGGTTTTGTCGGGGAGTCTGAATGCTGAGGTAGCTTGGCTGGGAAGGCCAACCTGAGAGCTGGGGAAGTCAGTTTGTGAGGGAGGCCCTGGGCTGAGTTGTGCATGTGCTACGGTGACAGCACCCATTCCTCTCAGCCCTGTGGTGCATCCAGGACTGAGTCTGGGCCCTCTCTGATTCTCGCATATCCTCTCAGGCTAGTTAGTGGTGTCAAAGACAAAAAGGAGGACACTAGGTAAGTGGTGGAAAGATTGAATCAGTAATAACTACGGCAAGAGAGAGGAGAGTCCAGTGAGAACTGGACTCAAGTGGATTTGTGCAGAGGAGGCTGAGGGTTTTAAGGGGAGAAGGAGGGCGGAGGGTCGGGGGCTCAGTAGAGGCAGGGGGTGAACATTACAAAATTGGAGGAGAGGTCGGTCCCCAGGACACCGTCTGGGTTTGCTGACTGGCGTCTCTGGAAGTTGGGCTCCCACCCCGCACAGAGGCTGGGACACAGGGACCCCACCTCCAGGCGTCACTGGAGCACAGAGAATTCCTCTGGCAGCCTTGAGTTTTCTCAGGAAAATGCTTTAAGGGGGCTGGGGTCTCCTAGGGCTGTGACCTTGAGCATGGGGAAACGATATCGGTGTTTGTTCAAGTCTTCACAGGTCGGGGCTGGGGCCTCATGGAGCAGAGGGCGCAGAGGGGCCTGGCTGGGATCTGATCAAGGAGAGAATTTGTCACTGATCATTGTCTATGTATTTAAAGACTTGCTGTCTGTTTCTAAGAGCAACACAAACTGACCATTCCCATGTTTAGCCACTTGTTTAGGGGTCTTTATGTCTGAAAGGGACCATAGCACTGGCTCCTTCAAATGCAACTCTAAATACAAATACTGAAACTGGTTAAAAAAAAATGGATTAGATGTAGTATTTGTAGCACATATTTAAAAACAACACTAACTGATTTCTGCAGAAAATTCTGAGTAAAAAAATGTTAATTTTTCTTTAGCTTTCACTTAAGACACATAGAATTAATGAAACCCTACTTATTGTGGACTAATGCTCTAAAAAGATGATAAACATATGCTAGTTACATTGGTCATCATATTTCGTTACTTCTTTATATATAAACCTTTTTTCAGATCTCAAATTTTGTTGCTTCGATGCATCCTGCAACCGATATGTATATTTAATTAGTGTCTCTTGTTTACCTCTTCATGAAAGCTGATGTGAACCTAACTATATGCTTTATAATAGATTACATCTTCGAATTATGGTAACATTATACCTTAATGTTGACTGTGGAGAATCTTGTTAAAACAGCTACAAGTAAAGGAACAGTATCTTCACACCATTGAATACAAACTGTTTTAACTACAAATCAAAATGAACCAGAGAGCAAAGCTCAGACTGGAAAGCAGGATGTGAAATAAATGTTACTTCCAACCTGCAATATAAAGCTTAAAGAAAAAAGAAAACACCACCTTTACAGTTATTTAACCCAACCTAGCTCAGATTTGGGTTAGACGTTTAAGGCTCACAGAACGTTGGCACACATGAGGAGTCTCTAAGTTTCTCTTTTATAACTCACTCATTATCATTATGTGGGAAAAGGAGATTGAGCTTGGTTTGCAATTAGCAATCGCTGGCACTGGCCTGGGATTTCGAGTTCATTGGGATACCCTAGGAGAAACACAGGCTTCAACCCGTGGGCCATGCAGCAGTGGGTCTGTGCATAAACCGCGGTGGTTAATATCTGCACAGCCCCAGGACTGCAGGCTAATGATCATTAGCTTCTGTTCCCAGCATGTTTTTGCTTTTTGAAATTCATAGTTGGGCTATGCTTTCCGTAGCCTGGAATGGTTTTTGCAAGTTTTTTTCACTTAAAACATCGCAAATGTTGGGAGAATTTAATTCGGCAGGCTTTAGAGTAAATGATTGTTTCATAAGGACTTAAGTAATGCTTATTAAAAAAAATACCGCGAGGGTCTTTTTTGAGTAGTTCAAAGTTCCAAATCTGTATTATAGAATTAGAATGAGCAATCAAATTAGAATCAACAGTTGTTTCATTGTTTTGGCCATTTTCTGGTAACATTTTTGAGTCTGGTTTTCATTTGTCTTCTTAGCAAGTTAATAACAGAGATTTTGCTCCTAGAGTATGTAATTTGACTGGATCAATTCAATTTTTCCACTACTGTTCTCATTTTAGTTCATAGCTGAGTCACTGAATAATAAAAATTTCTCTAGTGAGATAATCACTGTTTCATTTTTTATTCATAATCCTTTTAATTCAACAATATATGATTTTGGTCTACTAACTTATTAAAATTAAATGGAATTTCTAGACATAAAGTGTGCATATATTTGCATAGCTTAATTGGTTCTTAGCAAAACCTTACTATGGAAACAAAATAACAGTAAATTAAAGTGATTGATTACATTTTTGAATTTTTAAATTCTTAAAAATAAATAATGGTTGAGTTATTCTAACATAAGGAGTAACGTGTAAATTAGAGCACTGAAATATTAAACAAAATGGCAAAGTGGCACTTTATTAAATGCATACGTAGAATGTACACTGTTGGAATAAAACTAAAAAGCGACCATATGTATATACACGTATACTGAATATATGTACTGATGGTCTCTCTTGAATACATGTATTCAAAGGGTATATTCTGAAGTAGAAAGCATTCAAGCAGTAATGTGTAACTTGTGCATTTTTAACTTCTTTGTGATAGGATTGGTAATTACAGAATTTCCCAAGCGTTTCTCGAGGTGAAATCCGTCAGGCGGCCTCCGCGCCGTGTTCCTATTGGCTGTGCAGCGTCTGCTCCAGGAAGAGCCCCCGCCGCTCCGAGGGGCTCAGGAACTCCCCGACCACTGAGCGAAGCTGAAGCTGCTCCTTGGTCTCTGAGCAGCAATAAATGAGGCGAATCCCCAAAGACACCTCCGAGACTCCACGTCCTGGGGAAGAATGAAGATCTGGGAAGGGACAATTCTAGGAAATGTCCAGGTCCTCTGAGACAACGTGGGGAGTTTTCCTGACCATCGGGATTCTCGCCGTGCCCTCTCTGCGGCTGGTCCTGGGCGTGCGGGTCATGGTCAAGTGGACGTGCTGCTGGCCGCTGCACCGTGGCCGACTTGTTCTTACAGAGCACGGGCAGAATCCCTGAGCAATCAGGAAACCATGAACCCTCTTCCTAGGCACAGCCTCCACGACTCCTGACGCTTCGATGTGATATAATCACATTACCTTCATATTTTAAAATCAGATTTGCTTAGTCCCACTTCTCAATTTGCCTGTCTGAATGTTTGTGCTGTCTTTTTTTTAAAAAAAAATTTAATTTCTAGACACTTTGTTTCCTAATAAGAACAATAATATTTACTGGGCATCTACAATGCGTAAAGCAATGTAAATATATGTATATGTAAATAATATATAGCATAGAGTAAAATATGTTTCTAATAATTAGATAGATAGAGATAATCTCTTGATCTCCTTATAATGATGGTTTGAAAAGAGGGTATCATTTTGCCCATTTCTCAGATGTGAACCTTGGAGCTCAAGAAAATGATTCAAATCCAGATCTGACTTTAAATTCAGTGAAGCAACAATTAAGACACTTCAAAGTCTCAGAGCGAGGCTAATTTGATAAATTGGTTGGTAATTCTTTGCCTCTATTTGTGCTATTCTGAAAACACAGCTGGTACTCCAAAACTTAGGATCTCACATTTTGGCTACTTTGTACCAAGAACATCAAGTGCCATTAAATGAAATTAACACTGGGACAGAGAGACAGAAAAAGAAGTTATAAGTAGTGTTAAATTTGTATCTCCCTTAAGAAACATTAAAAAATCAAAACAACGTGTACCTCTGCTTAAGCATTCAAGTAGAAAAAATGGAGTTTGGCGGTCTGCAGCCAGAAGGGTGTACCTACCATTTCCTCCCCTTGTGGTACAATAACCCTCTCTAGGACACCCAGCGGGGTTACTTGTATTGAAAAGGCGAGAGACCTACCCCACCATCCAAGTCCCTTGACTGGCCTGTGGACGTGGTACCCTACAGACAGCACTGTTGGTCTCCTTTGAAAGACCGTTGCGTGGGAGTGCAGTAACCATGGGGACACTTCATGGTAAAGAGCTGTACTTGGAGCACAAGCTTTAGGCAGATCTGAGTTCAAATCCTGGCTCCACAGCTTATGAGCATAATTGAACAACCACATTAACACTTTACGCTTTAGCTTCCTGACCAGTGTTTGGGAGGGAATCATTGTAAATACCTCCTCGGGCCATGGATATGATGGTTATAAGGTGCCCATCACATGCTGACACACTGTGTGCATCTAGAACTCTCAGTAGAATGTGCATGACTGTGCACGTGGGTGTTGTCTGACTCGTAGGTTATGACAACCGTGTTTGAGACGAAAAAGAGTGAAAATCCTAGGGCTCAGAACAATCGTGGGCAGGCAACACAGAAACTAATCTTTAACAATAAAAAAGATCCGATTAAGCCTTTCTCCTGTTCAAAGTCTAACCATTAACAGAAACGACCACGCAGGGAGCACCTGCTGTGCCTGAGCCTCAGTCTTGTCTTGTGACTCAGAACTTGAATATTAGACTCTGACCGCATCATGAGAATCAGACCTCTGCTACAAATGATCCTGGCAATTATTTAAATCTCCTGGGCCTCAATTTTCAATGTGAAATAGGTAAAATAACATCGCATCCCTCCTAGGGATGGAGTGAGAATTGAATGAGCTGGTGCAGATAAAAGATCTGGTGTGATGTCAGCTTCACTCGCATTAGATATTATTGTTATGTGTGAAGTGTTATTATAGGTGATATTCTCTCCATAACCTACATGAAAACTATGCATACAGAGCATCAGAGAGGAGAAGTTCCTAAAAGATATGGGGCAATTTGGGAGCAAAGAAAGACAAGGACCCGTTCCCCAGTCTCCCCTCCCACCCACATTCCCTGCACTGTGTGCCATCTCCCAGCTCACGTCTCTGTACCTCTGTGAGTAGGACCTGCGCACCTGGGGCTGGGAGAGTTTCTGGAAGCGGTTCTTTGGCTTTCACAGCAAAAGGACAATCCACACGGGCGATGTGCTCATCCGTTGCTCAGACTGCGCCTTGTCTGCACAAGCTTCCCCGCCAGTCTCTACTCGGAGGCAGAACCTCATTTGTAACTTAGCAGGAATCTCTTCCACCAACAGCAGGTGGGCGTTTTGTTCCTAACGCATTTAAAGATGCTGTACAAGTGTTTGGAAAGTACAGTCGTGGCCTGAAGGAATTTTGTCCCTGACAGAGACCCCCTGGTGAACGGCAGCAAAGAGAGAGTTGACAGGAGAGGGGTGGAGAGAAGAAAGAGGAAACACCTGCTTCCCATGCCCTCCAGTGGGTTTCCCTCCCTCCAAGCCTGCCCTTCCAGGAGGCCCATGATGGATCATTTTATGTGTCAACTTGAGGGGCCGAGCAACGCCCAGAGAGCCGCCAAAAATCATCTCCGGGTGTGTTTCTAGAAGAGATTGGCATTTGAACTGGTGGACTCAGTAAATTTTGTTTCTCTCTAGAACTCTGGCTAAAATAAGGACCTGGATGGAGACAGTGAATTGGAAGAAGTCATGGGTGGACACATCAGAAGGGGAATTTGTAGACATAGCTCTCTCAATGCCCCTCACACGGGCCCCAGGACCCCAGGGAGCAGCTAGAATATCTTAACATAAAGTGAAATAGGATGGAAAAGGTAGAAATCCCATTGCACTCAATTCAGGGAGAATCTTTTAACCGATAGTCCATATTTTTAAAATTTAATATCCTATTTTCTTATTTATGCTGACAGCTGTAAAATAGGCTGGTTTCATGACTTTTGATGCTACCCTTAATCTGTGCCAATGGGGAAGTTCTGACGCTGTCATAAGGGGAGCAAGAAGGAGGTCAGCTTAAACCGACTTAGCAGAAGCTTGCTCCTGGAGAACTTACTAACTTAGAGAATTAGTGGGAAAATGTGAGCTTTTCCCATCTAGGTCACCCTTAGGAATAAGCTCCATCTTAATAATAAGGGAATGTGGATTAGTCATGATCAGCCTGTGGGAAAGAAAGTGGAATTCTGCGTTCATTTCAGGACAGAAGGGATGCCCAAGTTTTGGAAATCATCAATTAGCACTTCCTACAGTTAACAGCTGATGTCCAAGGAAGCCAGCGTGTCCGGTAGTGGAACACTGTCATTTTCAGACAGCCACCCCACAGGGACCTGTGGACATTAAACTATGAAAATTCCCCTCATTATAAGGCATCTCTTTGCCAACACCATAAAGTAATTGTCAGAAGGTAATTCTTCTATTAAACGACTAACACATCTCTGTGAAGCACATGCCACCAAAAGGACGGCTTATAGGAGATGTAATTTATGTTTTGAGACTCCTCATGGTAAATGCCTCAGTGGACAGCAGGAGCACAGCAGCCCTGCCCATCGTAACCAAGTCCACCTTCACCCTACCTCTCAGGTCACTTACACAGGACGTGGCTTGGCTGCTTCCTCCGGGAAGAGCACTCACTGTTTTAGCAAAGGAATTGGTTAATTTAAAATACAGAGAAGATCGAAGCAGAGTAGAAAAGCAGTAAGAGCATGGAAAGCCAGAGTAGGGTTCCTTAATCAACAGGAACTAGTATCTGTCTAAGCGTTCATTATTTCTCCAAGCAGATTAAGGAAGTTTGGGCATCTCTTGTGTGCCAAGGATTATGTTCAACCTCGGGATATAAAGCGACAAAAACACTGAGATTGTCAACACACTAGAAAGTGGGGAGAAGTAGCAGGGTGAGGTGCACAGAGAGCGAACAGCACAGTGTGATGGCCCTGGTGAAGAAACACACCTGCAGAGAGAGCTTCGGCAGCATGACATGGTAAGGAATCACGGAAGGCGCTTTATGGGTGAGTGCTGAGCCGTATGTAAAGGACAGATGCGTTGAAAGAGAGACAAACGAAAGGCATTTAAGGTAAAGTCAGCAATATGAGCAAAGAAGTGCCTTCATAAATATTTCCAGTAGTAAGGAAAAGGAGAATATTCACAGGACTTCAAAGAATGTCTGCAAGGTAGTGTAAGTCTCCTTAAAGGCGTGTAGGTATAACTATACAGGAACATATTTTAGAAGACGTCATGTTGCAGACTTTTCAGGATGTGGCGTTAATCTCAGAATTAAATAATTATGTGCCTTACGTTTTCCAGTTGAAAGCAGAATTTGACCGAGAGATTTCTATTAAATTTCATTTAGAGGCAAATTTAACACATTTTAATACATTCACTTCTCAGACATTCTTAAAGCAGACATAGACATTAAATTTGTTGAAATCCATCATCAAGTGTGAAGTTGCTCGTAGTCACCCATGCAGCCATTGGCAGAAAATATCACTGCTTATATTTAAGTACATGAATATGTAGGGATGAATATATCAGTAGGAAGATGGCTGGGGAATTCATAATTAAATACAAGAAAATTCCACCCAGAGGATGATATTAAAATAACTGAAGTACTTTGCAAAGTTGCCTTTCGATGCAAAAGTTCTTCTGAGGGGACTGGTTTAAATAATTCCTCTTTGACAGTCTTAATCTCAGTCATCATCCATTAAACTTCAACAACAATTCACTGCCCACATCTCTCTGAGAGCCTCGCATCCTGCTTCAGGTTCTACCAATGGAGAATGTACATGGCAGGCTTTGCCATCAAGGAGGATGTGATTAGGAATCTGGCCGCCAGAGTTTGAGCAGGAGTCCTTCTTTGAAGAACACGCAGTGTTGAACGAGCACGTGGCGTTGCACTTTAGCAATCTGGTAGGCAAATCCATGCTGTTAAATACACAAGGCAGAAGAGAGAAAGTATAAATAGGATAATTTATAGTTTAGGTCTACTAAATACAGTCCTGGCGGTGCCTAATAATCAGATGGATAAGCTGCCTGCGTATCTTGAGATTCTGATTTAGTCAATCTGCGTTGGACCCCAGGCATCAATATCTTTCTCAAGCTTCCTCTATTATTCTTGTGCAGTCAGGGTTGAGAACCACTGCTGCAGAATTGGAGAGGAAACAGCAGGTGACCCCTTCTCTCCGGAAGTCTAGAATGGTCTTAGAAGTTTGTGATTTAACTCTAGGCTGAAGTTCACACGCCACTCTCCTTCCCCAAACTTTTCTAAGAAAAATATGTTATGTTAGCATGTGAAAAATAGACTCACACCTTATCTCATGTGTCCCTGTAACAAAACTGTGGAAACCAGGACAAACTCAGTCAAATTATCTGTCATCACTGTTGAAATTTATTAGACAGGCATAGTCACTGGTGAGAAATGTTAAGTACTGTAATCTGCCAGAGACAATAAATCTGTAAAAAATTACAAGCACAGTAATCCTACCACAATTACATTCCTCTTTCTCTACTGACTTAAACGGCTATCACAAAACCACAAACATTTTTGCCTTGGAGGGAAATTTCATGATCATGTCACACAGCTCCAAATGGAAAAGAGAAGTAGAGAGACTGGATTGGACAAATTGGCATTAGAAGTCCTGAATCATCTCAGTTTACAGGAAGCACAATGGTACCTGTAACTAGGAGAGAGAATTCAACTGTGCTCGCAAACACCTGGGGATTCCACTGTAAGGTCACGTGTAACATTGCACTGTACTTCTTTGTTTAAATGTCTCATTCACTTAACTGGGAGGTCTTTAAGCTTCCTCATTCACCCAGCCACTTACTAAACATCTTATATGTGCCATACATTAGGCTAGGCATTAAAGATGTACAGATTTATTAAAGAATGCAGGAATTAACATACAATTATAATACAACATAATGAATATAATGATACACACAAAGTCGTAGGGATTATAAGAATGGAAAATATGGTTCCAACTTTAATGGCATCGGTTCATTACAATTGGTTAAGCATCCATTATTTTTACTTCTGGGAAAAATTAATCTGTAGCACTTAATAGCTAAATAAACTTGAACGAGGTCTCATTTCTCTGAGCATCATTCCCCTCATTAGTCCGTTTCACGGAAAGCTGTTTCTTGCCCTCTTTTGCAGTGTGAGAACCACAAGAGGGAGCCCCACGGAAAATAAGAGAGTGCTTGACGTAGCCTTTTCATATTATTGCTTTATGAAACAAAGTGCTTATTTTGTTGAAACCATTTTCATAATTTTACTGACAACTAAATTATCTGTGTTTAGACATGAAAGAAGTGTATTTTATTCACAACTGCAAGAAAATGGAAGTCAACATGGAAGGATGTTGTTCTTGGCACCATTTATTATTAAACATACCCGGTCTGACTTTCTACCTCATGCACCACCATCATAAACATAATGAGTATAGTCTCCTAGTGGCATAATTTTTGGATTAAACTCCGTAAGTGTTTCTTAGATATCACTAATTTCTATGATTGCTTCATAACTTGAGCAAATGAAACTTATGATTGAAACATTATGTAATTTGCCTATAAACATGAAATAATCCAAACCTCCTTCCGAGAGAATGTTTATGTGAAACCATGGATTCAATTGCTTTTGGCCCGTCCTGATTTGGGGACTCTTCTAAAAGAAAGCAATTTTAAGTAGTTGAATATTTTCAAAGGTCCCCACGGCCCACTGTGGTAAAGTGCCTTTTTCATGCGTCTATCTACCTGATATGTGAAAGGTTGGGGTCAGTGCCCAACTTCAAGGATCTCAGTAAGTTATGGAGATTGAGGAAGCCACCTACATTGCTTAAAACACGGTCTAAAATGTATTACTCGCTAATCCCTTACCCAGCTTTATTCTCCTTCACAGAATTTGCCACTAAACTCAAAGCATGCTCCATGTTTGTTTATGGTGCTTGTCATTCACTCTCCCTCCCCACGTAAGCTCCATGAGTATAAGGACATCTTGGTGATCACACTGTGTCCTCAAGCATCTGGGTCAATGGCTAGTACATCCTGAAAACTCAATAAACATTTATTGACTAAATGAATAAATGGAGCTGACATTCTAAATGCGGATTTAGTGGTTGGATTAATAGTTCAAGGTTCTGAGGAGGATCGTCCCAGTTCTTGGCTAGGCCCAAGTGAACAGAAAAAGACTTAGAACAAGAAGCTGGATTTGGCACAGCTCCACAGGTGTCAACCCTTAAGTCTCTCACATAATATTTCTGTTTGTCCCTCATCCAGAAAGCTCAGATTTTTTTAAGATTTTCTGCTGTCACTAACGGTTCTGTCTTTCCTTGCCATGAGCAAAGATGCTGGTGAGGATTCTCTCACTTTTCTTTTTTGTTCTTTGGGTCTTCAGGATAGAAGTAGGATGGGGGAAGAAATGAAAATCCTTCCCCTTTGTTCTCTGCTAATGAATTCAGTTATGAAATAGTGATTACACACTACATTTTTCAGACAGTGTTATCAGTTCTTGACTGTTTATTCTTAACAGACATTCAGAACAATTGCACAATTAGGGAGACAAGTCCATGAATTTTAGACATTGGATTCAATCTTAGGGGTGTAAAAAATAATAATAAATGTAATATGCCTACGGTTTACCAAAATTTCCTTGCATTGTCGTAATGAAACGCTCTTCCTACTCCCTGTGGTCCTGCTCTGCACTGATGAACACAGAGATGTAGATATACATCTGGGGATTACAATGCTCCAGCATCGCTTGACGGGAAAAACAGCAAACACTAATAGGAGATAAACTCTACTAGACGGTGGATGGGTGGAGGCTGGAAACGTTCACTGCAGAGATTTTGAAGAAAACATAGAGCTTCAAAGCAGAAAGAAGTTTCAGATTGCGACCGCGAAGGGTACAATGTTGAAAGGCTTGACTGTTTTCTTTCCCTGTGAATTGGATGACAGGCTTTCCAGGATGACCAGCAGCAAAGTGAGTGGAAAGCATTAGCCCGATGAGCTTGGTGACTCAGGGATGGGCGTAAAACAAGCCCATGGTCCTGCAGCAGCCATCAAGGATGGAGAGAAGGCTAAGGCCTGTGTTGGGGGCGGGTAGTATTTATTAACCTATTGTACAACATACCGCCGCTACAGCCCAGGGAAGCAGCCACTTTACAAGTTCTAGCCAGACCCTTATTTGAATGAGAAGAAAGCACTCCTAATTAAAAAAAAAAATTGCTCAGAAAGATTATAACATGTCAAAGGCAACTACTGGAATCCATTCATCCAGAAAACACTCACTGGGCGTCCACTTTGTGGATCAGACGGTGTCAGTTTAGCCCTCGGATACAAAGATAAGTAAGAATTAGTTTCTGAACTATAGCAGTTTCCAGTCCAAGCAAGCTGCAGGTATGCAAATAGAAAAGTACAGCTTACGAGGTAGATTATAAACGCTGGGTGCCGCCAGTTTTCCTGGGATAGATAATAAAGGAAGATTTAAAAACAGAAACGATGCTCAAGGACAGCCTTACAAGTTTTTAGCCAAGAAACAACCCAAATGTCCATCGTCAGATGTATGGATTAACCAGCTGTGGCAGGTCTATACCACAGAACACTACTCAGCAATCAAAAAGGAACAAAGCAGAGATACACGGTACAATATAGATGTGTCTCAAAATAAATACACTGAGGGACAGAAGCTAGACAAAAAAAAGAGCACAGACTGTATGACTCCATTTATATCAAATCCAGAAAATGCAAATAAATCTGGGTGACAGAAAGCAGATCAGTGGTTGCCTGGAATGAGAGGGTGGGTATGAGGAAACAAAGATTTTTAAGGTGATGAATATATTAATGATCTTGATTTAGGTGCATAAATATGGAAAAATTCCTAAAGGTATACATTTACATATGGACAGTTTACTGTAAACAATGAAACAAAAATAAAGTGGAAGAAACAAAAGACTGGTTGGAGAGAGTGTACCACAAGTAGTAGAACTGTGTCCTTGAAAACAAGAAAAGAAAGGATATTTGCAAAGTCAGCTGCGTTAATAAGATGACGTGAAAAGAACAGAATGCGTTCCATGCATTCCAGTGGATTTTATATCCAGAAACTCTGGAAGTATTCTCTAGAGAATTTTATTACAGTGTTAAGATGAACGAACTTTATTTCAATGTGTTGATAAATGAATGAAAGACAGAGAAATAGAGATAATGATGATTGTCTATTATTTTTAGGAATTTGGATTTAAAAAGTGAGAAATAAGTTGCTAACAAGAAGGAACATTTTACAAATAAGAGAAGATGGAGGAGGGGTGATTTTTGTTGTTAAAGTAGTTTTAAGACGAGACACACAACCATATCTATCAACTGAGAAGAATCCAGTAGACTCAGAAATGTTGAAAGAACAGGCATATGAAGTGCATAGACTCTTGACCATTGAGCAGGTAAAGAGGGGTGTGATGAAGTGTACATAAAGAGGTATTATCATCCTTTTGAAAGTACGAGAATTAGGAAAGATGAAGGACCATCCATTTTTAAAACCTCATCCCTAGTTTCTGTCTACAGAAAAATATATGGACTATTGTGTACATGAAAACAGAGAAAGTCGTTGATTGAAGAACGTATGTGTGTTTACATAACAATATTTTAATACTAAATTTCATTTCAGCCTAAGATGTTGATGGAGAAAGATATTAGCTTAAAAGCTAAGGGAAACGTGGAAGAGAAAAGAATGAGCATATCCCCTGTCCCAGCAGGGCCCCAGCACTGAAGAGATGCAGGAAGAGGCCTCTCCCCCAGGAGCGAAGCAACTGCCCCTGGGTCAGCCGCTGACCTTGACATCAGTCCCGGCACCAAACCATTCTCAACGAAGAAGACCCAAAATCTCCAAGAGAGTAACCCTACTCTGTGCGGAGTTTGACCTCAAACCCCACATGCATTAGCTAGGATCCTCTTCCCCTTCATGTCAGAATTCCTCAAGGAGCACGTCTAACTGCTGGGTTAGTGCAGGAGCCGACGCGGCGAGGAGGCTGCACCGACAGTGAGGGCATCATTGGAAGTCCTCTGTCCATCCTAACCAATGTCAACACAGGTCACAGAGGCCTCGAGCCCTTTTCTCTCATTCGTTTCTCCTCCTGTTGATTCTCAGGAAAAGTTACAGTGAGAGAGTGGAAGAGAGATGGAGGGGGAGGGGAGAGAGACAGAGGTACTCTGGGGCAAAAATGGTTGCTGTAGAAGATGTGATAAGACGTAGGGCTGTCTTGAAATTTGACTACATTTACATAATACATCTTTGGATGAGATTCTTAAAGAGTCTATGGGTAGAAAATCCATACGTGTATCCATATAACATACATCTCAGTTTAGAAAATTATTGAATATTATAATGTGTAAAGCTGCTTGAATGTCCAATTTCAGCACATTGCATATAGTATGAACATGTTTAAAGGAATAAGTAATTGAATATATATATTATATATAATATACATATATAATAGCAGAAACCACACTTGCTTTGACTTCAATTTTTCAGACGTTAGCACATTTATAGATGTTCAGTAACTTTTGAAAGACTTCAGCAATCTCAAACATTCCTTTGTAAATTCAGCAAATAGCCACTCAGTTCATTCCACATGCTGAGCAAAAAAATGGATAAATATTCCGAAAAGCTAAGAGGAAAAAAAGACAAAAGCAAATAACCTCCATAAAAAAAAAAAGGCAAACAAAACTTTCTGTCAAAATACACCACTGTTTACAATCACTAGACCTAAATATCAACAGCTCCATTTCCATTTCAAATTCCGTTGAGTGTTTGTGGGATTAAATGTGTTTCCCTTTTTATGCACATATATTATGTTTTATCATAATGGCAGAATACTAAATGTTTCACTTACTTTGCAAAAATTATCATACACTTTAAGAAATGCATTTAAAGGTAAATACTACCCACAATTATTCTAGGTCGTCTTCAGGCCCTGTGCGGCTCTCCATGCAAGTCTCGTCAAAAACAGTAATTTGCTTTGCATATGTTAGCATTTTTCTGAAAGCAACTGCAGATGGTGCCACCTTTTGATGGTGGGAGATGAATGTGAGGCTGGGAAAATGAAAATAGCATTTTTCCGTGAGGGACTGTTGGGGAACAGATCTGTATTTGAGTATGTCCCGACCACTTTCACCGTGCTGTGCACGCTGTGATCTCTTCAGAGCTGTGACTGTCTCCTTGCTCTCCAAGCAAACACATTGAAAATTGATTCAAAGTTAGAGAATGCTTTAGCTCTTTTTCTGATCCCACTCTTATTTCATGATTTTATAAGGTGTTTAAAATTTATAAACGGTGAAAAAGATCTTGGCATTCGAAATATACATTTTTTTATCAAAATATTTTTCATGACCTACAGAAGATTTAAAACACTGGATAATATCTTTTTTTTTTAATTTCAAAAGTCATTCTGAAACCTTGAATACTTCCATCCCAACCTCAAAAGCCTTCAGAATCCTGAAATGTTTAATAACATTGCTGGTCTTAACACCTTAAGCTGTTCAAAATTCCTTAATCATGCTTTTTTGTGCCGCAGAGCTGTTGATACCTAACGAGGTTAAATCAGAACATAGTATTTTGTCCTCACCCAGTAGCTCCTTTAAATAGCGCGGAGTAGCCAGAAACTGTATATTAGAATGAGGTTAAATAGAAACATTATTATTATTATTATTTTATAATAATAGTAGTTGAAAGATTCAATTCAGGTGAACGATTACACAGGAACTCAAGGTCAATAGGTGAGCTGTGCAAGGGGTTAAGAAATAAATGCAAGAAGACAACGTGAATTTACACAGGGTGTTTGTTCTTCAAAGATGAGTGCTCATGCATTATAGGGAAGAAAATGAATTCATACAAAGTAGGAATAAACAGGAATTGTGAAATGTAGAAGTGTATTTACAAAGAGAGTCACTTCAATATTTTTAAACATATCCATCAATACGGAGATTTCCCGTAAGAGAATCATAATAGTTAGGAAAAATATTCAGAGTCTTGGACAATAAAAATTTAATACTTTCTTTTTCATGTCGGTGCACACTCAAAATGCTCAGTGGCATTTGTGAAGATAAGTGTCTTCCTGCTGTCCTTCTCTCAGGATACAAAGTGCTTCAGAAAAACCATAAAATGACACCCAGGACCCTGGTGAGGGAGCATCCAGACAGCTGCTCTACAGCAAGAGAGATCTGACAGGCAGGTGACTAAATTCTAACAAGCCTGTGCTGGGAGCCAAGCAAAGATTCTTCTTTGCTGGTGAAGCACGTCCAACCCGTCCCACAAGCTGTTTCATAACAGAAATAATTCCCACCTACTTTGCATTCCTAATGATAAGGAAAAGAGATGATGTCGTAGTCTGTTCAAGCTGCTGTAATAAACAACGGACAGCGTGGCTTATAAACAACGGAAATTTATTGCTCACAGTTCTGGAGTCTGGAAGTCCAAGACCAGGGTGCCAGCATGGCCAGGTGAGGGCCTGCTTCCAGATGGAAGATTTCTCCCTGCGTGCTCACATGGCGGAAGGGGCTGGGAGCTCTCTGGGGTCTCTTCTTACAAGAGCATTAATCCCATCATGAGGACCCTCATGACCTCATCACCTCCAGCGTCCCCTCCTCCTGACATCGTCACACTGAGGATCAGGTTGTAACATGTGGATTTTGGGGGGACCCAGACATTCAGACCACAGCAGATGACCTGATGGTTTTCTGCGTGAATGACTCAGATTCTTCTGGATGTGATTGTCCAGGTGGTGGATCCACTTTCTTCCCCACCATCAAACTCAGAGCCCATGTCAGTTCTCAACAACTCAGAGTGAGGAGAAAGGAAAACAGAGGCCTCGGTCCATCACCCCAGTGCCAAGGGCCCAGGAGCCTCAGGTGGCACCTCCTCTTCCCCAGAAAGCCTGGCCCCATGTCCCCTTGGTTCTGTCACCTGGACCAGGAAATATCTGGGAATATCTGGCCTCACCCACATTTTCCCCCAACATCTTGACTCAGTTACTCTTAGACATTATTCTTTCCATTTGAATCTATGACAAAGAGGATGGTATTAAGGAACTTATAATCATTGTAAGAAAATTATTTAAAAAGCATTTTAGTTTAATTTAAAACTTTATTTCACTAAAATGGGTGATAAATTTACATATTATAAAATTCAGAAGTAACAAAAGATGTACAGTTATCCTTTCTTTGGCATTTGGTCACCAGTTCACCTTGACAAAGTCAAATATTGTTGCTGATTTTTTATGTATCAATAAAGGATTAATTTTAAAAATAGTGATTAATTCCAATAGAGGAATTGTAAGACTATTTTTTTCATTTATGCATTGAGAAGAAATGACTATAATCTTCTAAAGGGAAGCTTTTAAAATATTGATAAAGTAATACATATATATTCTAATATTGTATAGATTATTCTATAAATGTGTGTATGTATTTATATATATACATGTTATAATTATCCAAATTCATGTTTAAATAGGAAAACGTTCAAGAATCTTCATTTAACCAAAATAATTGTAATGTTTTGTTGTGTTTTTCTTTTTGCTGAAGAAGATTTCCTCTGAGCTAACATCTGTTGCCAATGTTCCTCTTTTTGTATGTGTCCCACCACCACAGCATGGCCACTGAAAGATGAGTGGTGTAGGTCTGTGCCCAGGAACCAAACCCAAGCTGCTGAATTGGAGCCCACTGAATTTAACCACTAGCTCACCAGGGCTGGCCCTATAATGATTAAATTTTATTGGAAAGATTAGTTAAAATACATGTTGTGTCTTAGATGTAAAAAACTACAATAGAGAATGCCAAATTTTTTAAAAGGCAAAGAACTTTTGTTTTTTAATTTCCCAAGTGATATTTCCTCTGTCTCTTGAGAATATTTTGGATCAACTGTCTTGTTATTTCCTCCCCTACTGTCAAATCCGTGACAGTAATCTCTATTTAGAGTCTCAAGTCATATTTCATTAAACCCAAAAGCCCTTCCACTGGGACATGCTGAGAGTCAAGCCCTGCTCCTGTGTGCCTCCAACATCTAAACAATGCCTCCCAGACTGGGAATTTTCTCCAGAGTCAGCAAGGCTGGTATAAAATAAGTGTGCTTCTTGCATGCACAAATAATGCAGACAATTGGTTTCCTAATTTTTATAACAGGAAATTGAAATATTGAGGGATCCCTGAAGTTTTCAGTTGTGACCCAAAATAACCCTCCTTTCTTCCCCTCCTACCTGAAACAGTTGAGCGATAGGCGCTGAAGACAGTCTGTGGAAATGACAAGGACTACCAGTGTTAATGGGAGTCCATCGGCCCAATGGCCTTCCCCCGCTGTTACCCCTGAGTTGAGTAGACTGATCACCTGGTTCCTGGCAGTGGTTGAGAGTCCGAAATCCTCTCCACCTGAAAGCGTGGAGGAGAGCAGGCTGCTTTTTGAGGGGAAGCAAGTCCACAGAGGAAAGAGAGCACATGAGGCTGATGGAGCACGTTCTCCCCAAGTGCACCTGTCCGAAGCCACCTTCCTCCCGAGGGATGGAGGGAGTGAGGGAAAGGAGGGGAGGGGCAGAGTGGTGACTAATTGCATGACAACGACCCATTCAGTCACACTCTAAAAAGCGTTCCTACTGTGGCAATTACTTCCAATATTTCAAATAGTATTGGATATATGTGCAAGATATATTTTATACATTTTCTCCCCAAAAACCTACTCCACCTTCAAGAATCAAAAGTCCAAATTTTAGAAAACACTAGTGAATAAGTGATACACTTTTTGGAAACCTATAATCTATAATGAATGATACTAATTCCCTTTATTCATGTCGAGGTTCACAATTTATTGAGCAATATTATGTAGATGCACACATACATAACCTCATTTACTTCTGTGAGGGAGGCAAGTGAAGCATTGATTTACAATGGAAGGAAACAGGGCCAGAGCAGCTGGGAGTATTTCTCTGTTTCATGACCATGTTCTCAGGCGGGTGTCCCACTAGGACGTCTGGCTTCGATCACTGTTTTCTCTTCTCATAATTTAATGTGCTGACAATAATCCCATAAACTAGAAATTGCCCCAACCTAAAGCATGCTAAAAACAACTAGGGAGGTGGGATATTTAACTCTAGGTTTATGAACATTATTTTTATATAGTTAACGTATCCTTCAACTTAATAATCAAAAATATAAGACAATTTTTAATTAGGACTAGATGTTTTCATTCCAGGAGGACCGAAAGGAGACCAAGTCAGCTGCTCCTACTTTACAAGATTTCTGCCTGGGTTGTAGCTCTATCTGATGTAATTTAGCAATGAAAAAATTAACAGGTGTGTTCTGATGAGCATGTCCCGTGTCCCGTATTCCTGTGTGTCACTTCCATGTGCAAAGATGGCGCATTGACTGACGTAGTTCTCACAGCAACCCCTCGAGGACTCTCTCTCTTCCTATTTTAGAGAATGCCTGCTTTTTCAACACGGAGGCTTAGAAAGGTCCTATTAATTGCCCAAGTCACACAGCTGAATAGATCAAGCCAAGATTTTAGACAGTGTGAAGCCAGACTTCAGACATTTAATCAAAATCTGTCAAGGTGTGATGCCAGCCCTTCAACTTGTTGAAAGATCAGACGGACAGTTGAAATAATCCCAAGGTGCGGCATTTTAAAGGTGAGTGAAGATGGCAGAAGGATAGGACTGGCTGGCTGGGTCTCAGGTATTTTTCATTGTCACCCTCCCCCCCCGACCCCGCCTTAGACAGAAGTGTTGCTGTATATCTGTTGACCTCCTTACCTGAGATATTTGGGAGCACTTTCCATGGAGCCTGCCTGTCTTCACAGATTGCCACAGACACCTCCCCTCACACACACTGAGTCCCTGTTGTGGTCTGAAGGGACTGGTCTTCCCCCAGCAAGCTCATAAGGTCATCACCTAGCAGAGGGCAAGCCAGGCGTTCACAGCCCAGGGTCCCTTAGAAGAGGAGGCGGGCTGGGGCTCTAGGAGCCTCCAGGCCCACAGATCCTTTCATCTCCCATCTGATACACCCTCCTGACCCCAGCACACCACCCTCTGGATGCCGAGGTGCAGTAGAGGGCCACACAGCATCCCAGCGCACTGACAACGACCTTCCCCAGCCTGCCTTTGCTCAGGCAGCTTTTTCTGTAGCTGTACCATCTCTAAGTTAAATTTTATCAAGGAAACCATAGCTTAGAAACTAGGGACAGAAAATTATTTTTTAGGAAACCTCTCACTAGATTTTTGAGGGTGGCATTTAATTTCTTACAGTCCTTGTCATAACTTCTATTGAAAATATTTATTAAAAAATACAAACTCCAAGTCACCTTTTTGGAAATACCACTAACAAAACCTTTTATAGTCTTTGTGATGTGCGCATACAGGCTCAAGTTAGCGGGAGATCGTGAGAGGAAGACAGAAGAGCATGGACGTGGAGCTCTGGTTGACCTGGAAGCAGCAGTGGGGAAGCTTCCATTATTTCTCCTCTGTGGTTCATTGACTCCACTCGAGAGGCAGCGGGATGGGGGTAGGGGTTCATCCCCATGGTCCCTCCATGCCATACAGCATCCACTCAAGTACCCATAGGGTTCATAGGACCTTCTTTCTGCTCATTTCACACCAGCAAATCCTACTCAGAAAGTAATCTTAAATTAAAACTCAATAACTTAAAATTTAGTTATAAATTTTTAACGTATAACTACCTGAGATATATTTCAAAAGGACGACAAAACCTGAAACTAGAACCTTAAACTTAAATGAATACATTGTAGCCGGAATCCTATTGTTGAGCAGTGAAAAGAATCAGATAACGTGGTGCATAATAAGTGTTTCCTTTATATGTTTATGGTGATTATTTTCACACTGCCTTCCCAACGAAGGCGAAATCAAACCCTAGAAACATCATCCTGCTGTTCTTACAACACAGGCTGTTCTACGTCAAACATGAAAATCCACGCTAAAGGCTGGAATCAAGGAAGAGATCATATGATACTTTTTATAGAATCTTCAGAGGATTCTTGTTTTTGCTTTTGTCCCTGTCCCTCCATTTGAAATACTCAGACTGCCTATCTGTAAAGAAGACATCTCAAAACTTTCCTGATCATTCCCTTCCACCAACAGTCATTTGCTCCATTTTCGGGCCTCTGCACCTGCTCTGTCACTATGGCCCTGCTCCTTATGTGACACCATGGAGTCAACATGGACTTGGCTTGACAGGGTCTTCTTACCTCGACATGTTTCTTCTCTCGAAGCCATCGATGACCCGGCCTGGTTCATCTTCTCCTTGCTCTGTTCCTGCTCATCCCTCTACAGTGTTTTCCTTCCTCTCATATTAGGATTGCAAGCAAGTCAAAATGTACAGAGAACTTACTTCCAAAACAGCCTGTCCAAAATCCAGGGATGAATTCTCTTGTCAGTGACTTTCCAGGTATAATGAGAGTTCATCTCCTAGATTAGCCCTCCGTAATTCCATTCAAAGGAGGCTAAATTCATCATTCACTGCTCTCAATCAATATGACCTGATTATGTGAGCTCTTCCTTGGTATTTAAGCATTTCAAAACACCATAGTTATTGATGGAAAAGGCAATTTGATTAGGAAGCAAATACTTTTGACTTAATTACTAAATGAAATGTCCTAGTCACGTGACCCAGTCTCAGTTTCATATGTAACATGAAAACATTGGGCTACACGGTTTACTGACTTCCTTCTGGTTCTAAAGTTCTACATTTGATGTAATATCTTTCTAAAATATAACCAAAAGGAATTATTTTTCCAACATATATAAATAGTATTTAATATAGCAATTAGATCAGACCAATACACCTAAAGATTTGATCTAACTGTTTTGACAATGATGCATTGTTTAAACGTTTCACAAAATGTCGAATAAGGAACAGTGGTGGTGTTTATGTGTATTATGTAAGAAATTACTGTTGTGAGTAAAAGTGATTATTCTGCCGTAACTCGAATATCCATTACAAAAAGACTCAGTATTTATTTCTCTTAAACGGCTGGACGTGAGAAGCAGCTCGTGTACAGAGAAACTTCATTTCACCACTTTCACAAATAACCACAGATCCTGCATTGTCTCCTCTGGCCCTGCGACGCCCTTCTCTGCAGCGAGAAATCAGCCCGAAGAGTCCGCATTCTGTAAATCTTATTTTCTAATCACAGTGTCTGGGGAATTCTTCCTCATTTTGCGTGCTTTCCATAGAAAATTATTTTCCTCTTAGAAAGCAAAACTTCCCATTGAGAAGAAAATAATTTTTTGAAAATATAATGAGCAGTACTCAAAATGGCTAGCTCATCCCCAAAATCTGGATGTCTGCTGTTAACAAAATTGGAGAGCAAAAAGAAAACTTATACTCAATGAGGCAAAAATAGGAAAAGAAAATAACAATGGTGTTCTGAGAGCCCTGAGAATGTGTATGTGGTCTCCAACGCCCTGTGTTCATAAGCCCAGGGATGAGGTGCGTCCCGTCTGTTGCCCCAAAGAGCTGCTAAAAGCCTGGTGGTGGACAGGTGGAGAGGCCCCCACTCTACAGAGAAGCCTGTGAAGCTTCAACTCTGTATTGCTCTCCTTGGACTGTGCTGCTCAAGTGTCCGTCCCCTGGGAGGCTGGGAGCATGGAGACTGTGAAACATCCTGGTGGTGGTGAGCCAGCCGGAGCTCACAGATGCCATATGTCCCTTCGTTCAGGCGGTAAAGACTGGTTTGTGATGGGGAGACAGGAGTCCTGGCTCCCGGTGCGTGTACCCTTGCATCCCACCACATCGCCATTGAGACACAGCTCATCACCCCAAGAGGAAAAGCTGATGGACTGAAGCCATGATGACATTTTTCAAAACAAACATTTCTTTTGAAAACACATTCATCATGAGCCTTTCTTAAGTAGATCAGATCAATATTTTAAAACCTGTAGTAGAATTTAGCAACCAAAGGCAACACATGCTTTAATGTTAACTTATGTTTATAACATAATTGCTGCCTCTATTAAATTTGAAATATTACATGTATATGTATGTATTTATAAATATTTACATATTAATATTTTTGTTGTACTTTTAAGATTGTAGTGTATGTAGAAATGCCAATTTATTTCACATAAATGTGTAGTGAATGTAAAAAAGGATGAAATCACAGAAAAGCCCCTTTATCCAATTATTTTATAAAAGCTAAAGGCATTATGAATTCCTCAAAAAGGTTTTGAGAAAATATATGCTCTCAAAGTTTTTTTTATTCTTTTCGGAAGTAATTTCTAACCACACAGGTGGATCTTAGACAATTCCAAAGAAATTCTAATTTAAAATGCTGAAAGAAGACTTTCCAGAGCCAGTCCCCACTCAAAACAAATAGTCTCAGAGAATACCTACCGTCTTGAAAATGTGAGCAAGGAGCAAACAAAAATGTCAGCTTTAAGACATCAGAAATCCTAATGTCATTCTGGGATCACCTCTGCAAATACAGCCCTGGTCAAGGAAGTAGCAAACATATGAGCAAAAACATGAGCAACCTGGAAAACAAAACCTTGAAATTGGCTAATGTTTGGTTAGGGGATCATCTTGCAATTTGTTCGTTGAATGCAGAAATATATTCAAATATTTTGTAAACAACTAAAAATGTATTCCAACTATGAAACTGTACCATGATTTAAATTTGCAACAGAAACATGGTAGATAATTTGATATTTTAGGGACACTTGCCAAGCTCTCATCACGTGACACAAGATATGTGATTTTTTTTCCCATTCCCTTCCCCGCAGCTCACTTCGTGGGAGAAAGCTTCCTAATTTACTGCGTGCTCATGAATTCCCACCCTCTCTCTAAGGACTGTCTGCTCTGCCTGCCAGGCTCAGTTAAGCATTTCCCAGGGCTGCCCCAACAGCTCCCTGAGCTCATGGTGTTCAGCCCTTCATCTCCGGGCATCAGCCACATCGGACTCTTTTGAACACACTGCCCTGCTCCCCCTGAGGCCCTTGAAGATGCTCTTTCCTCCGGGAAGGATGCTCTCCTCCTGTTCCCCCTCATTAATTCCTCCTAGTACTTCAGAGCTCATGTTAAAATCATTTCCATGGGTAACGTCTTGATTGCTCCAACTAGGACAGTCCCTCCAACACTGACTTTTATCACAAAGTCTCTCGTGTCTGTACTGGAATAGGAGATGAGATGGGAAGTCAAGAGCAGGCACTCATAAATATTGTGGAAGCAATTATATTCCTGAAGTCTGACCACAACTCCAAGAGGTAAGAATTGCTGCCTCTGTTTGTAGCTGAGGAACCCAAAGCATTGATGCCATCAGACAACTGGGGGCTGACCCATTCTCCCCCGGGGCATCTCCAACCACAGCCCCTGTTCTCAAGCGCAGATGCCTTATCTTCTCCTCGGGCACAGGGCCCGTGCTCTGCTCTGACTACAATTTAATGATCTAATGCTGTGAATTTTTGGCACTGTGACAAGTGGATTTTGCAATTGCCCCAGTGCGGTGGGATCCTTCACATGCAGGACCAGTCCCTGTGTAGAGCTTCTCAGCTTGGAACAGCATGGACCAGTCTGGAATGGCCTTTCACTTCTCTGAGAGAGACAAATAGACCTCAAGGCACTGTTATAGTAAATGCCAAATGCCATCCTCAGATGTTTACAAGTGACACAAGAAGCTGAAGAAATGAGGCAGAGATTGTCTCCCATACTTTTAAAGCCAGGATGAGTGGGGAAAGCTAGCTGGATAAAATCTGAAAAGGTATGGCTGAAATTGGGTATATATGGAGGAGAGATAGATAATATAGATATATAGAAACAGAATAAATACATAAAATTGGTATAGAATTTAGACTAGATATAGATGATATAGATGTAGATGTAGATATAAATATAGAAATCGATGTATCAAGATTGCAATCAAAATAAAGATCGAGAGCTGTGATCTTCCCAAGAGAAGCTGACTGAGCGCCAGGCGGGGCCAGCCTCCACGGACCCCTCCCCTGAACGCTCTCGCAGAGAAGGGTCTTGCTTGCATTAAGTCCTATTGGGTCTTGTCTTTCCAGAGGCAAATACTTATAGGAATGATGACAAATTCTCTTGGACAGAACGCTCATCATTGGCTTTTGCAGATTGTGCCCTGGGAGAAAGTTCAAACATGATGAGGTCTCTGTTTTCTCCTTCTCTAATCATCTTCCCACTGACATTCCCACGTAAAGCCTCCAGGTTGCTTAGTGAGAGGGTCAAGTCTAACCTGGGAAAAGTTGTGCACACATCCAACGATTCGCAGACTCAAACGGTATTCACAGAGCTGCTGACACAAACCTGCGTTGTTTCACGCACTCGACCAGCCCAGCTATCCCACTGCCTTGGGTGTCACTTTCCCTCTTCATCTGGTTAATCTCTCCACAGGCTCACCTGTCACTGGGCTTTATTCCAGGGACGGGGGCAGGCACTTCCTTGGACTGACTTTTTAGCCAAGTAAAATCCTGCTCAGTGTGTGCCCACCATTGCTGCTGCTATTTGGGGGAGCAATTCCTTTCCACGTGACTGTTATCTTTATGTTTTTTCTAATTTCACTGCAATTCAGTCTCGCTTCCTCTTAAACAAAATCATGATATATTCCTTTGATTTCTCTAATTCATTTTTAAAAATTTCCTAGTATCCTTTTTTTCTCAAATGAACTCCTCAAATGTATATTCCCACAACAGACTTAATCCATTTTCACTTAAAATATGCATTACAGTCATGTGTCTCAAAAGACGCTTGGCAATATTCCCATATTAGAATATATATAAGATATTCATTAGATCTAGTCCACATTAACAAGCAAAGAAAATTCAGTGGTTTGAAATCCACATTGGTATTTTCCTTTGAATTATGAATAACCTCATCTAAAAAGTATCTTCTTACATGACTTTGAACATAATTTAGGTCAAGAAAGTTGAAAAGGAAGCTAATATGTATTGACTGCTTCCTAAATCTATGCATGATCTAATTTAATCGTCCCCATGGTTTTCTCAGTCCCTTAAGAACCATTAACCTCACTTTCCAGTTTTTACAGATGAGGAAACAGGTTCTGAAATGGGACCTGGCTTGGCCGGGCTTTCTGGATCTTAATAACCAGCAGGGTTCTGATGACAACCCAGCAGTCTTTCTCACTCCACCACGTCCTGTATGCCATCCTATTTATGAAACATGAAAATCCACCCAGGAACGAAATGGTCAGAGGGGTTTCAGTCCTGTTTCCTTTCACCAGCATTTTAAAGATAGTTCATTATACACTTGAATTCAACATTTTAGCCGTGGACACTGATGGACGTTTATAAGAGAGGTTTATAAATGTCGTAGAAACTGGGAGGTAAAGTAATGATTTGATAGGCTAGAAATATGAAGTATATACGTGAAGTATGAGTCATATATGACATATATGAAGTACTTTTTGGTGGTTTTTGGGTTTTTTGCTGAGGAAGATTTGCCCTGAGCTAACGTCTGTTGCCAATCTTCCTCTTTTTTTGTGTGCATGTGAGCCACCACCTCAGCATGGCCACTGACAGACGAGTGGTGTAGTTCTGGACCTGGGAGCCAAACCTGGACCACTGAAGCAGAGCACACCAAACTTAACCACTGGGCCACCAGGGCTGGCCCGAGATATTCTGTAATATACATAATTTTTATGTGACTTCAAAATACCAATAATAAGAGCCCAAGATCATGGAGACCACATGAGATGCTGAACACAGGGGAAAGACCTGATTGACAAATAAGGTGGCTTCATGCTATGGTAGACTGCATTAACAAAAATAGAAGATGGTCCATTTCACCCGAGAAAATGAGAGATGAAGAAACTGCCGCACATTTAGAGGGAAATAAGCAGAAGGAAATGAGATGAAAAATATGTATTACCTACCCCCTGAGATGACTGTCCTGGCTCTACTTCAGCTCACTTGTACCCACAAGAGTACTCTGAACATAAGTGATTTATTGAGTAGGAAATATCTAGTTAATTGTCTGTGTGAAAGATGAAGAATTTATCACACACACCTCACTCTTCTCCTGACAAACATGAGATAAACTGTATTCGTATTATTATTTTGGTGATGTGTGTAGCTTTACAGACTCTTTACTCCATTCTTTATCTATTGATGCTTCGCCGTATCAGATAAGAAAATGTGTAAGTCACATGCCCTTCCACTTTTCTTCCTTCTGCTCACTTCCTCAGTAAAAAACCTCTGCTTCCATTTCAACCTTTACCACTCTTTGACACTTCTGTGTTTTAAAATATACATTCTTCCCTGTGAGCATGATTAAACTACCCACACTTCCACTAACTATCTGTTAGTTCAGGGCTCATCTCTTTATGGTAATAATTTGCCAAGAGAAACAAATAGAAGACAAAACACACTAACACACAGTCTCTTTCCACCAGTTCTACTAGAGTTTCAAGTTTAGTAAGCATGTGAAATATGTGTACTGAAAATGAAAATTTTACCAAAAAATTTGCCAGTGCATAATATGGGTCTCCCACTTCCAGCCTGTGGCAACAATTTCCTCCTTTCCTAACAACATATTCTTATGTTTTCACTATGGCAGCAGCCCACTCTTTCATATCATTTACTGATTTAGTTGGACTAGTTCTGGCCATGCAAAGGCACACCATGATGGGTAGTTCCCTAATGCGTAATGTTTCAAACCTGTGCCTCTTTGGAAGGTTCAAGAAGCTCTGCCATATTGATATCATGAGAGTGCATGGGGTCACTCAGGACATTGTACGAAGGGGGGTGGGGACTGTGTGAAAATCGAGCAACATCAAGTTTCAGGCTCTTGAAAGACAAAGAGAAGATCCAAAAGGGACTGAGGATGAACAGTCAGAGAGGAACGAAGAGAGCTGAAAATTCACAGACGGTAGAAAGGAAGTAATAGAAATAGTAAACAAAAAAATTGAATTATTACCAGTTTGCAGAAGAGGTTCAGTAAGAGAAATAGAGGAAAAATATCTTTATTTTTTTACGAAATTGTTGACATTTGCATTGTACACACATTGTATTTCTGTATTTATGATGTTTTGACATCTTGAAAACCTTCCTGGCCGAGGAGAGACTGTCCATTCACAAGCTAGCCAATCCTTAGAGACAGCAAAGGGCCCAGCTGAGTGGCCTATCCTTGGTGTGCCCAGCAGCCCCCCAGGGCCAGGCCCCCTCCATATGCCCTGCACCCAGGAGGCAAGATTCCTCTGCCTTTATCATCCAGGGCCAGGTGCCAGGCAACTAGGCACCATCCATCTCGTCCAACGCCCAAGGAAATTGTTGAAACCAGCCAGTCCTAAGTGTTCATTTCATCCTCCTTGCCTTTCCTGTGGAAACCCCAGGAAAGGCCGTGGCCTAATTCTTCCCCTCTTCCCTATCTTCTGCCTCCTGACCACCCTGGAGATCCCCTCATGAGGCTCTGCATGGTGTCTGTGCCTCTGTCTCTGGGGCCCATGAGCATAGCAGGCTGTGTTTTCTGAGTCTGCCCTGTGTCTCCACTTGTGGCGGCACCTGACTGACCATCACATGAAAGAGGACAAAACAGCATTACTAAGAACTGTCTCTTTAAAGAGAACACTTTCCTCTGTGGTTAGGAAGTGAATCTGAAATGGAGACAAAAGGAGAGACCAGTATTCAGGGAGGTTAATACAGGAAAGAGAGGGGAGAGAGATGATGGGAGAGAGTGATGCTCTACCAGACAGGATTCTGGTAGGGAAAGACATGAGGATGCTTTTAAATTATGATGAAGACAATACATTGGGACAATTAAATAGTGGAAGGAGAGAGAACACCCCCTCTGCACTCAAGCACAGGAAAATACATGGGGGGTAGTTTTAAGGTTTTAAATAGGGTTGTGGTTTGATCTAATTTTAATTTCCTAATGACCACTCTCGCTTCAGTGGGAAGAAGGGATTGTAGAGTGGGTAACAGTTAACTAAGGTTGGTCAAGTGGAAGATTCTGATATTAATCTTATCTAGAGAAGCTGATAGCTTGAATCAGGATGGTCGTGTTGGAACTGGAAAGAAATGGACATACTTAGGACTTGCTGACTGATGAGATGTTGAGGCTAAAATGAAGATAAATCTCAGAAAACTCTTAGATTTTAGAATTGACTGACTACTGGGTAATACCATTGATGGGAAGGACTGGGGATGACATGTTTTATTGTAATAGGATGAATGGTAGAGGAGGGGAGGCAGGATTTCTGTCTAGCCATGGTATAACCTCTGAGACCTCAGCATAGAAATGCAGAATGAGCAGTTTGGGGATATAAGACCTGAAGCTGCACGTCAGGGAGAATGCCACCTACGGATGGTGATGAGGAATCAGTTGTGGTTGCAAATACAAATCTACTGTGGTCTCAATATGCATGGTTTTTAAGATTTTCTGCAATAGCCCTCCGTCACCTGAGCAGAGAAAATGGTTTGTGCAATTGCTCTAACACTGGAAGATGGCCAGGGTGCTTGGCAGAAAGATGTGGCTACAGAGAGTCTAAGCATACATCGAGAACGTATTCAGATGATCAGTTCATGAAGATTAGAAATGGAGGAGCAGGAAAAACTAGGAAAATTTGATAGAAAAAACAGAAAAGATGAAAAGCTTGAAGTCTTTAGGAAAGCAAAAAGCAAATGAAGTATGAGTCACAAATGTAGAGAGAGACGTACAGGATGCTGTGGAATGTGGGTTACTACCTGGGAGAGAAAGCAGTTGTGGGTGATCCCTAGGGAAGGGCCTTCTACATGTGTGGCTCTAGTTGAATGAACGTCAACTAGAAATTGAAGCGTGTTGAAACTCTGATTATAAAGCCTGTTCTTACACAAGAAATCTCCAGGATTATGGAGAAAGTTGGTGTGGAGATAAAGAATATCTACAATTATTAATCATTTTCTATTATTTATGTTATAACAATAACTTGTGTCCATCACATATTAACAGATCATATAGAGGCTTATATGTACTTTGCACCTACTGTTCCCTTGATTGGTCCCTTAATTCATTTATTTTCAAATCCTTATGGAGTACCTGCTCTATGTCACATGCTATTTTATGTGCTGGGAAGATAAAGGAGAAAAGATAGACAAAGTTAGCACCTTCGTGAACTCATATATTCTCCTGTGGAATGAGAAACAAGTCCTAAACAAATAAATAAATACATATTTCTTATATTGAAAAAGTATAATAAAATAAAACTATGGGATAGAGCAGTGTTTTTCACACTATTAATAATGACTCATTTTAATCTGTGAAATCAACTTACTGGGTCACAGCCAACATTATTTTTTTTTCATGAAATGCTAGAATGGTTTAGAATGCGATGGGCTAAATGTGGGGTACACCAATGTGGGCAAAGTCTGAAATAAGCTTGATGTGTTTAAGGACGATGAGTGATGAGGGAAGTAATGGAGTCACGAGCCATGGGAGGAATGAGTGGAGGAAGGAAAAACTTCTACCCAGGCCCTCCTAAAAATGTGGCCCTTACTGTGTCTTCCCTCATGACTCGCATGGTCACATTACTGTGCTGACCTCGCTCTTGCTTTGTCCAGCTCAGTGCTCCAAGTAATCAAGAAATGTTCTGTATTAGTCAGGGTTCTCCAGAGAAACAGAACCAGTAGGACAGATATATATCCTTATCAATCGACCAATTAATTGATCAATTGATAAAAGGAGATTTATTATAGGAATTGGCTCACACAATTATGGAGGGTGAGAAGTCCCATGAGCTGCATCTGGCAGCTGGAGACCAAGGAAAACTGGTGGCGTCATTCAGTCCAAGTCCACAAGCCTGAGACCCAGTGGAGTGGATCGTGTGACTCCACTGGGGGGGTAGGAGATGAAGGGAGATGTCTCAGCTCAGCGTGAGGCAGGAAGAAGGGGGAATTCCTCCTTCCTTCACCTTTTGTTCTGTTCAGGCCCTCAAGGGCTTGGATCATGCCCACCCTCACTGGGGAGGGCAATCTGCCTTACTGAGACCACGGATTTAAATGCTCATCTCGTCCAGAAACAGTCTCAGACGTACCCAGAAGTGATGCTTAATCTGGGCACCCATCAGCCAGTCAAGCTGACACATAAAATTAACCATCACATGCTCTCTCCACAAAATGGCCAGGCTAGCTTCACGTCCTCCCATGAGAATAGGGGAAGTCTGAATATACATATGTATATACGTAGACATATATATATACAATATATACACATATATACTATACATAGTTTCTTCTCTGGATCAGAAAAAGCTACATTAATTAGATTCTCATTTTAATTAAAATTAAATACATGTTTAACATCCTTTCTAAAGAGGAAAAAAGTGGCTTTGATCTGAAATTTTCTACTCTTAATAAAGGGCGAGGGAAAAAATTAATACCCATTATACTAAATTCTAGTGATTTCCAAGAAAAACTCATTAAAACAGGCACTTTGGCAGTCCTCATTTTGCAAAACCTCTGAGAAGTGGTTACATGCAAATGCACTAGGCGGGGACTGAGGAACTCCATCTCTTAATAGAAAGTGCAGCCTGTTAATTCTCAGAGTGGTTTCCTCAAAGATTTACTGCAGGAGAGTTTAACTGGAACCGATGGATTAAAATAAGTTTAACACGGGATAGTCAGGTGACCTTCTTGGCCCCGCCCCTGTGGCGGTTTTTCTGTGTAATGGTATCCAAACGGCACCACAACCGCAGGGCAGGAGAGAAGGGTGTAGGTCAGAGGGCTGCTGATGTCGTAACCCCCCGTTAAAAAGCCAGATGGATGCAGCGAGGAGAAGGAGATCTTCTAACAGAACCAACAAGTCTTTTAACATCGCCCTACTCTTTTCTGGGCTGGCAGGTTTGAGAGGTCAGATCACTGAGGATCAGGAGAGGAGGCAGTCCAGCGTGCGCCTGCAGAGAACTTGGACACTAACATTTGGTTCCAAGTTAAATACCAAGATTCATATCTTATTCTCAGGTAAAAAAAGAGTTTATTAATAATTTTTTAAAAAGTCACTTGTAGTCACTTCCAAGCTAGCCTCGAAGGACAAGCTATACACATAAAACATTGGGGACACTTGAATACGTGACTTATTCTACTTAGTAATTTTTCCATCCTCATGCTATTTAGAAGGGTCCGAGCTGATTCCCTTCCACCGAGAGGAGAGCCTGTCCATTAACCCACGAGTCTAGTGAAGAACAAGAGATAAAACAAGGTGAACTTTGCGCCGTGGAAAAGAGCCGTCACGCACACCTCGGCACAACCAAGTCACGTAGGCTTCCGTCACCGATGAAACACAGTCGCCAGTGGACGAATCAGTGTCCGAATTTAAAACAATTCTTCACGTTCTTATGACATCAAATCATAATCATAATCGTCCAGCGTTAGGCTAGATTTACTAGTTATTATAGAACACAATACTGTTTGCTTGTATTTTTTTTTTTTTCCTTTTTCTCCCCAAAGCCCCCCGGTACATAGTTGTCTATTCTTCGCTGTGGGTTCCTCTAGTTGTGGCATGTGGGACGCTGCCTCAGCGTGGTCTGAGGAGCAGTGCCATGTCCGCGCCCAGGATTTGAACCGACGAAACACTGGGCCGCCTGCAGCGGAGCGCGCAAACTCAACCACTCGGCCACGGGGCCAGCCCCCTGTTTGCTTGTATTTTAATTCTCTAAATTCAAGCAGGCATGCTGATTTACACCCATACATATTAAAATATATCATTTTATCTTGCTTTTAATTTTTCCGGGATCATGGCATGCAATTCTGACATATCAAAAATGGTTGTCCTGTAGAATTTTAGTGTAAACAGACTAGTCACAGTGTTCTTCAGAAGTTCTTAGATTTGCCTGTAAGAAATTTGTCTTTTTAGCTAAAATGGTATACAGAACTTCAGATCTTGCATGGGCCGAGGTGTTCAAGTGCCTCTTCTCTTTCTTTCTTTCCCTTTCTTTTCTTTCCTTCCTTCCTCCCTCCCTCCTTCCTCTTTCCCTTTCTTCCTTCTTTTGCTCTCCTATTTTATTCTCCTTTGTGGTTTTTTTGTTGCTGCTGTTTTATTTTGGTTTGTTTTAGCAGAGTGCATACTTAGATATGTTAGGACAGAACATCCTATCAGAACAGATGAGAAAACGTGTTATAATGAATTACATTTACATTAGATGCTTAATACTTTTTTCAAAGGAACATAATTCCAATTACTTTTTTCTGCATATGCGAGAAAAATTTGAGCATTTTGAGTTAGGCATGGACTAAGTTCCTTCAGTGGGCAGGTGCATCACATAATATTGTACAACATAATAGCAACACGATATCCATCTGAGGTGTTTTTATTCTACACACAGAAAACTCCCCAGTGACCCTTGGGGGCTCTTCACCGTGACCAACGTGCACAAGCCATCAGTGAGGAGATGCACCAGGTGAAGTCACCTTGTCCTTATCATCCATCGGTGATTGCAAGGTCACAAAGAGTGAGCACGTCCTGGCCTGTGCCAGCTGCTGTGGAGTCAAAGAAGGACGATGCACAGCCCGCCCTGGAGGAAACCCAATGTAGCTGCGGGGAGAGCTTCTAACTCTCACTTGGAGGATGGACCAAGTGCAAAGGATGCTCAGAGGAAAGACCAGTTCATCCTGCCAGAAGGATGGGGAATCCGGAAGGTGTCACAGAGAAGGTGAGTTTGAACTGGGAGTTAATTAATAAGTAGAAGGTTTTCTGGCAGAAAGGGCAGTCAGAACACTCCAGAAAGGAGAAAGTGCATGGTCAAAGACAAGGACATCAAAGTACCACTGGGGCCTGCAGACTTGGAGCGTCCTCTCTCAGAAGCTGTGACAGGAGAAGGAGGGCGTGCCAGGAGGAAAGCAGCTAATTAGACCATCGTTTTACCAGCACAGGTGGCACGTTCATGTATATCGGCATTAAGCAAAGTGAGGCCCTTCTGTTTATAAACAGATGACTTAAGTGATTAAATAAAATACCCTATAATATTCTGTCACTTCTTAATAAAAATAAAATCTGAATTAATAACCCCTTTGTTTAGCAAATAATTGCGGAGCACCCCGCACGTGATAGTACCATTCTTGTGCTAGGAATACCCCGGCGAACAAGACAGTCTTTCTGTCCTGCAGCTTCCATTCCTGGAGGAGGAAAGGACAATGAACTCAGAGATAAATATACAACGTACCCTCTGATGATGAGCCAGGTAACCAGACAGAGAATCGCGCAGATGGTCGAGCTGTGTAGACACGAAAAGCCTCCCAAGAAGAAGAATAGCGCAGACAGAGAGAGCAGATAGTCGGGTCTTGGGGCAGAAATTTTTCCCGTGTTTTTGATAACCTACAAAAACCCACTGTGAGCCACACTGAGTGGTAAGGGGGAGTGTGGTGGCAGAGGAGCCCAGAGTTAGGCAGGGCTGACATCTCTCTGTCTCTCTGTCTAACTCTGTCTCTCTGCCACTCTCCCTCTCTGTGTTTGTATCTCTCTGTTTCTCTGATAAAAGAACTATTAAGACCCTCGGGGCAAACAGCTGAGACTGAGCGAAAGAATCAGTTTTTCAACATCCATCTGTATTTTTTTTAACAACGCGGGCGTGTGAATCCCGGAGTTTCTGAAAAGTCGCTACTCTCATTCATGTGAACCCACGTGGTCCCAAGTCTCTCAGGAAATCCTCTCAATGTTTACTGAGTATCTTCCTTTATTCCCTGGAAGCCTGTCTGAGATGAGGTCTGGGTTGCCGGTGATCTATCTGGGATGTAATTCTAGAAAGCAGAAGAAAGGGAGTGGGGAAAGAAGATGCCACTACAGCAGGTAGGAGGGAGGGATTAAAACCTCCACCGAGCCTCTGAGGGGCGCACAGGTCCTAGAACTGCCCCCCTGGACTAGAGAGTGGCCCATTCATCCCTGACTCCCAGCCACAGCTACCCTGAACTTCCCGCTGAGTTTGTGCATCGCTGAGCAGCCCACTGGGTGTGGAGAAGGCCCTGGGGAGCAAAAGTTAAGCAGCTTGGTGCACACCTGTGGGGGATCTGTGGGTGGGGCTACCTGTTCTAGAAGCTCCCACCAGAGTGCAGTGGGGACCAGCAGAGTGCAGTGGGGACCAGCAGAGGGCTGTGGCGAGGCCAGTGGAACATCCAGGCATCACGTGTCCTGGCTCTAACCTATTGTAATTTCTCTGATAGATAGGCGCACAGGTCTGTGGACACCAGGGGTTCCTTGCCACCCTCTTGAGGGCAGTCTCTTCTCAGAAGACTTCTTATATTTGGGGTTTGCTTTCAAATGACTCTCCAGGTTCGGGCATAACTAAGTGTCTCCTGTAGGAAATTAACGTGAGCAACAATTAGATAGCACTGATGCTCAAAAGAGGAGTAACAGGAGGGAGAGAAAACACCCAATGTTAAAAAAGATAGTGAGACTTCGTCATTTCAGCCACTTTTAAATAGGAATATCTTTCATCCGCCCACATTGACGTGAGCTCAGATCAAGAACTATCTTCTGACTCCTTAAGTAGGCTTTCCTTAACAGACTTACATAACAGAAACAGAAAGATCAGTGAAAGGGGGTCAGAGACATTTACTGAAATGATGATTCTTCCTGACCAATAAGTAAATCTCCTTAAACCTCTGTTTCCCGTCTGTGAAAGAGATAATAATTGTTGTCCTAAAAACCCCAAAAGGCAGGTGTGATGATCAGATTAGATGATGTGCTTTGTGTGCACTAAACCAAGAAGCTGGGTCATTATCCACTCACAAGGCTCAGAGAGCTCCTCCCACGGCCGCAAGCTATTCACAGAGTTATTGTGGTCATCAGCTAGCATATAAAGCTGAATTTTAAAGTCTTTGAATCAATATCAATAAACATCAATGAGTGAATGAAACCAGTGGGATGACCATTTAGTGTTGCCTGAGGCTGTCCTTTGTGCCACTCTATGCACGTTGTTGCCTCCATTGGGGAAGTTTTTGTGGGTCTAGACAAGACCCGTTCCCCTGCGCCTGGGGCACCCCCTAGTCCTGGCATCCTTCTGCAGACCCCACTGTGCTATTGCCCCCACCATCCTGGGCCTGCCCCCACACTAGATTACAAGATCTGTGAGGTCAAGAACAATTTATTCCTCGTCTTTGAACCCTCACACCAGCACGAGTTGAAAACGGAGTAGAAAATCCATAAATGTTTAATGAATAGAAATAAAGTAAAATTTTAAGTCATGGCTCAAAAACAAGCTCTCTGATTTGTCATGTTAAATCTTTCACATATTTGACGCTTTATCAACAGTCTACAGTGAAAACATTGACTATAAATCTAATTAAACCAGTCCCGAGAAACCAGGCTATAAAAAATGAGCTTTTTTCTTCTGCTTTCCAAATTTTATGTGCCCATGATTTAAACCAAATTCTATTTTCAATGCCTGTTTCTCAACCATAATAATTTAAGTATTTACCTACTCATAATAATTTTTAACTTGCCCTGCCCTTCTAATTAGGCACAAATTACATCTCACAACGGGTTTCACAAAAATAATAATTTCTATCAAATAAAATAATAATAATTTAAATTGTCAAATTCAATTATTAGAGACAGTTCTTTAATATTTGGTGAAGTTTTGACCATGGCAACTTGCAACCTAATCATAAAATATGGTCATGGATTATAACATGCTCTCAAATATGGTATCACCACTCTCCTATTCCATTAAAATATTAATCTATTTTCTTCAGTGTGAATATTTTTAACATTCTAGTTAGAAGACTTTTCTTTTTAACAGTGACGTTGGCCATGAATTTTGCATTTTATGATGTCACAATTTCTCTGCACATGCTAATGTTGATATAAATATACTTAACAGCAGATCAGTATAAGGCAACAGTTTCAAGAGCAAAATCGTACAACATAACTCCTCATTGTGCTTTTGGGACAAATCTGATCCTAAAATATTTATGTATCAAGCATAATATCACTTTTATTTTACCTTAACTGAGTTCATTTTAGCACTCCCCGGAACCCAATGATGTTTTTCTCTCCTGATTTAGTGATGTCTTGGTATGGAAATTACCCCTTAGTGGTCCCAAATACAGTAAATAGAAAATGACATCTAATATGAATACAAATGTACTTTTAAAAGTTCTGAATTTAGCAGACTCTCTGGAAGAGAACTCCTCTGCTCGTTTTGTGCCAAGGCCACATCTCCGTTGGTGGCTTTACCCCCACAGTCTGCCCCATCGTAAGCCAGAGCAGGAATCCATGGCAGGACGGCCATTGTGGTTGCATCTCTTACAATGCACAGCTTGCTGCATTATCTTGACAGTTCAAGCCTATTTTCTTGACATCGTCAGAGTAATTGCAGCTTTATTTTCAAACTTTCAACAGGTGACATCTGAAAAAATTCCTTCAGATGGCACCATGAAACCCCTCTGCTGGTTGTTACCTGACGACTAGGATCGATTTATTTGTCTCCCTACTCACGGTGCAGAGCTATTTCTGAGATCGATGCAATTATCAGATGGAGATGTAGAAAATAGAAATGCTGTCGCAGCTGCATTGCTTTTCTCTCTTAAAATTAAGTCCAATAGCTTGATCTTGAGCAAGAAAATCCACACTCATTTTTGGATAAGGAAGATGTATAAATGGTGACTTAAACGGTTGCTCATCATTTGATAAAAAGGAATAATGGAAAATTAGATCTATGTCTTTTATCATACTACTTTCAATACTAATTTTAGTATGAATTGGTTTCATGTCTGTTTAATTAAATAGGATAATATAAATGAAAAAATTAGAGCAGCTTCTAGCACATGGTTGGAGCTCGAGGTTGTACACACACACTGCACACATATTGTCTACGTAACTTTACACGAATTTTACATTTACCTGCATTTTATGGGAAACATTTAATGTCACTTTCATGAAGCATAAAAGTAAATTTACTTCTGAAAGATAATTAAATAGTATTATTTTAAATAAAAATTTCTAAATTTAAAGTCTTAAATATTATGAATTCCGTAATAAAAGTGTTTTCCTTGGTTTTAGTATTTTCATAAAACTCCATAAGGAAAATAATGTGCAGCTTGAGTAAGTTCCTTCAGACTGGCTTTACAAGATCATCTATGCAAAGCTATACAACTGAGTGTGTAATTCGCAAATCTTTATATTCAGGTAGAGTAGGGGGCGTTTGCCTGGTAATGAGGGACCTTCAATATCCCTCACATTTTATCAACTCTCTTCCACCATCACTGACATTCTTATTGCGCTCCTTCATTTAGATAGGTGATTTGAAAGACTTCTGTTAAATGTGTCTTCTAAGACTATGCAGCAATATGAAATGCTTTGATAGAAATTTACCTTTAAAAGAGCAGGATGCTAAGGGGTGTATAAACTATAACTGCAACCATCACAAACTTTCTAAAGCTATGGAAAGAAGGCTGGACAGGAATGGGTAAAAAACGAGGCATCAATTATTGAATTAAGACGACGACGCTATAAATTTCTCTATTTACAAGATTTCTGTAAGGTTAATATCATTCTAAAAGTCAACAAGCAAACGTATGACTGAAAAGCCTGGTAAAGAGCCGGAGTCCTCGCCACATTCTCCTCACAGGAAATCTGCTGTAGATGAGCCAGCAGCATCCGGGCGCACCCAGCAGCTCTGAATCCTGGACTCAAAGAACATCCTGAGCTGCGCTAGAAAAATGCATCCGCCCATAAAGGTCACTTAGCTGACCGCAGGGGTCCTCAACATGGGAAAGGAAGTAGGGCTTCTTAGAGCACAGAGAACTTAGAACTGCCAAACTTTTGAAGGAAATTTGCAGTATGATCCCAAGAAGAGTGTCTGATATGTGGCATCAAATTAAAATTTTCCATTTCCGTAACCAAAACATGCCATCCTATCTAGGAATATACAATTTTTAAATTGGCTAATGGTCTTCACTAGATAACTTGACATATGATTATAGTGGTAACATAGCTGGCCGTGAGCATGCTGGACAAACGGGAGCAGAGGAGGGGGCTGTGGATGCCTGACATCCCAGGTCACATTGGAAAGTGATTGAAGGATAATATATTCAACCCTCTGAATTTACAAGGAGGACATTGAGGCCATATGTTTGGACTAATTTGCCTAAATCGCCCAGCTTATTAAAGTGGGAGCTAGAACCCAAATCTTGTGATTTACAGTCCAATGCTCTTTTTCGTAAACCATGAGTCTCTTCTTTAAACCATTCCTCGATACTAGTTAAATAAACAAGCGAATGTATTAATTCAGGCTGGTAATGCAAGCTGTGTTCTATGCAGTCAATTTCTTTTCGGCACTCTTCAAATGTTCTCTTTTTTTAAAAACTGCCTTCCAAAACAGTTCACAGATACAATTACTTTTTATTTTTTTTTACATTGGCTTGACCTGGATCCTATGAATCCTACAGCATAATTCCAACAAGGCTACATGGACACCCGTTTGCTTGGCCTGTCCAACTTCATTTTACAGGAAACTCACTTCCTCTTTGCCCTGTCTTCAGACTGCCAACCTGATGCCACAGGCATCTCTTTTCATCATCATTTCTGCTCTCTGCCCTACAGGCGTTACTCCACACACTCTTAGACCGCTCTGTAGTTGGCTCAGCCTCTCCCTTGAGAGATGCAGTATAAAGATTTGGACATGGCCGCAAAACACAAAGACATCTTCCTAAAATCAGCCACAAGAATAAAAGATAAGCACAAGAAAAGAGAGTAAAATAGAATAAACTGGAAATACCTATTCTTTGATTAATTTAATGGGCTTAAAAATAGTGTTACAGGGCCAGCCCAGTGGTGTAGTGGTTAAGTTCATGCACTCCGCTTCAGTGGCCTGGGGTTTGCTGGTTCAGATCCCAGGAGTGGACCTACACACAACTTGTCAAGCCATGCTGTGGCAGTGACCCACACACAAAATAGAGGAAGATTGGCACAACCGTTAGCTCAGGGCCAATCTTCCTCACGCACACAAAAAAAGTGTTAGCTATTTTGATGGGTATATGACAAGGATCTTTCACTATCAAAATCTTTTTTTTTTTTAAAGATTTTATTTTTTCCTTTTTCTCCCCAAAGCCCCCCAGTACATAGTTGTGTATTCTTCGTTGTGGGTTCCTCTAGTTGTGGCATGTGGGACGCTGCCTCAGCGTGGTCTGACGAGCAGTGCCATGTCCGCGCCCAGGATTCGAACCGACGAAACACTGGGCCACCTGCAGCGGAGCACGCGAACTTAACCACTCGGCCACGGGGCCAGCCCCTCAAAATCTTTTTTTTTAATCTCTGTCTCCCTTGTTTTTTCAGTTTTACAAGCAATCTAAGATTAAAGTGTTATGGTGCAAGATTTTTAAAAATTGTTGTAATCATCAGATTAATGAAATTAGCATTTCAATCGAGGAATCCTTACATTAAAGTGTGCTATAGCAGCTCCTTAAAAGACTGCCCACAGCCAATTGTGAAATTAGTCAAAATACTGAAAGGTCAGGTCAGGTGTTTGCAACAAGTACATCTTTCACTGTCTCTGAAATTCCTGCAGGGCTCCATGCTGAGTTAATACGCAGTGTGATGTGTTTCCATCAACCTGTTAGAAGTGGGGGTTCAGGCACTGCTTTCTGACACACACAACTTAGAAATACTGGATTTAAAACAAAAAGTCAAAAAAGAAAATCCAACCTTTTAAAAACAGTCAGCAGTGGCAGTAAAAAAAACAAAACAGAAACAACTGGAGAGCAAGAACAAGGAGAAAACTTGAAGTCAGGGTCTGCAGCCCTGGGAATGTTTCTCTGGAGGCATCATCCTGAAGCTGTGCTTGAGGGTTTGTGCCCTGATGGGATTACCCTGCACGGGGGCAGGAGACCAGGCCAGGAGCTCTGGTGGAAGGCTGGACCAGAGACTCCCAGGGAAGGCTGGCTGCCCAGACAGGCGACAATGTTGGCAGATAAACTAGGATAATTACACTCTGTCCCCGGGGAGGCAGGGAATGCTTTCCAACTCAGCCTCGCCTCTGGTGGAAGTGGCAGAATTGAAAAAAACCCCTCAATTGTGTATTATCCCAATAGTAATCCTGTGCTCTCAAGAGTTTTGTACCAAGTTTATAACTCCAAAATTATGGCCCCAAATATTCCTATTGTTTTTAAATTTTAGACTTGTTTATTTTTTTAATGTAATTTTAAGTCCACAGGATTGTTGAGAGGCAGGTACAGTGAGTTGCCATATATTTCCTGCTCTGACCCATGGGCAGCCTCCCCGACCATCAGCATCCTGAAACATAGCAGTGCATTGTTACAGCTGATGGGCCTCCTTTGACACGTCGTCATCACCCAGAGTCTGGGGTTTACATCTGGGTTCGCTCCTGGTGTGGGACATTCTGTGGGTTTGGACAAATGTATACTAACATGTGCCCATGACTGTAGAACCATACAGAGTAGTTTCATTGCCTAAAAATCCCCCTTTCTCCACCTGTTCATCCTTCCCTTCTCCCAACACCTGCCAACCACTGCTGTCTTTACTGTCTCCATAGTTTTGTCTTTCCAGAATGTCATATAATTGGATCATCCAGGATGTAGCCTTTTCAGACTGGTTTCTTACACCTGGTAATATGCATTTAAGTTTCCTCCATGTCTTTTCGTGGCTTGACAGCTCATTTATTTTGGTACTGAATAATATTCCATTGTCTGGATCCACCACAGTTTATTTATTTATTCACCTACCGATGGACACATTGGTTACTTCCAAGTTTGGGCAATTATGAATAAAGGTGCTAGAAATATGTGTGTGCAGGCTTTTGTGTGGACATGAGTTTTCAACTCCTTCAGGTAAATATAGGAAACACTATTGCTGGATTGTAGGGTAAGAGTGTGGTTAGTTTTGCAAGAAATTGCCAAACTGTCTTCCAAAGTGGCTGCACCACCTTCCCCTCCCACCAGAAACGCGTCAGAGTTCCTTCTGCTCCACATCCTCATCGGCATTCGGTATTTTTAGCATTCTGGATCTAGGTCATTCTGATAGATGTGTAGTGGTATCTCACTGTTGCTTGAATTTGCATTTCTATGATGACATACGATGTGCTGCATCTTTTCATATGCTTATTTGTCATCAATATATCTTCTTTTGGTGAGGCATCTGTTAAGGCCCACTTTTTAATCAGCTTGTTTGTTTTCTTATTGTTGAGTTTTAAGAGTCCTTCATATATTTTGAATAACGGCGTTCATCAGATGTGTCTTTTGCAAATGTTTTTCTCCCAGTCTGTAGCTTACCTTTTCATTTTCTTGACAGTGTACTTTGTCGAACAGAAAGTTTTAATTTTAAGAAAGACCAGCCTACTGGGACCAGCCCAGTGGCTGAGTGGTTCTAAGTTCACAAGCTCCACTTCAGCAACCCAGGATTTTGTCGGTTCAGATGCTGGGCGTGGACGTGGCACCACTCATCAAGCCATGCTGAGGCAGCGTCCCACATAGCAGAGCCAGAAGGACCTACAACTAGAATATACAACTATGTACTGGGGGGCTTTGGGGAGAAGAAACCAAAAAAAAAGACTGGCAAGAGATGTTAGCTCAGGTGCCAACCTTTAAAAAAAAGAGACCAGCCTATCAATTCTTTCCTTCATAGATTGTGCCTTTGGTATTGTGTCTAAAAAGTTACCAGCAAACTCACAGCCCTCGAGATTTTCTCCTGTGTTATCTTTTAGGAGTTTTATGCTTTTACATTTTACATTTAGGCACATGATCCATTTTGAGTTAATTTTTGTGAAGGATGTAAAGTCTGTGTCTAGATTCACTTTTTTGCATGTGGATGTTTAGCTGTTCCAGCATCATTTGTAGAAAAGACTGCCTTTTCTCCATTGTATTGCTTTTGCTCCTTTGTCAAAGATCACTTGGCTATATTTATGTGTGTCTATTTATGGGCTCTCTATTCTGTTCCATTGATCTTTTTGTGTATTTGTTTGCCAAAAACACACTGTCTTGATCACTGTAGCTTTATAGTAGGTCTTGAGGTCGGATAGTGTCAGTCCTCCAACTTTGTTCATATCCTACAGTGTTGTGCCCACTAAAATTTAAAATTTAAATGCTCTGTGGCTAGTGGTGGCCATGACACCTAACAGAATTGTAAATTCTCTCTAGAGGAATTCCCACATAGACTTTCCAAGGAATCCAAGTGTTCGTATCTACACGCATGCATACATTCACGAAGGCAAGCACTAGAATGAAGAAATAAGCCATCATGTACCAAAGCCAATGCAGCAATAAACTACAGAATCCAGTTGGTGAAATTTAAAGGTGTTACCCCAGCCACTGGCCCCATAAGACATTAACCACAACCCTGCTCAGAATAAGCCTAACGTGTTATCTTTAGCTTGCAGGAAACCACAAAGAAAGAAAGGAGAAGACAGCTGAACAAAACCATCCAGAACACGTTGAAAACAACATGGCGGTCTGACTTACCTGACACAGACCCTGCAGATCATTCTATGCTCATTGTAATACATCATCACATCATGGAACACGCCCACTGATGACAGGATAGTCGGCAACTGCCATGGCAACGGCAGGATCTAGCCACATAAAGAAAGAAAAGAGATGGCACCTTGCTCTCCAGAAAAGCCTGCCTATCTCGCCGAATAGCTATGAACATCCCTCCCTTCCTTACCTAGACTCCTTATAACAGCTGCTTAATCACGCCAGGAGCTAAGAAGTGGATTTCTGAATTTTGTTCCCACTTCTCTGCTCTTTGGTCACTGAATAAAAGCTTGTGCTGTTGAACGCTCAGCTTCAGTCTCATTTCAAAGTTGGAACACCGAAGAGAGGAAGAATCTCAAGAGGAAGGACAAGAGACCCTTCCTTGGGTCTCTCCCTGGCTGGGGAAAGAGTTCAACTGGTAACAAAAGTAACTGAGTTATTAGCTACAGAGTATAAAAAGATCATGTTTAAGACAGTTAAATAAGTAAAACAGGGAGTTCAAAGTATGATGAAGGAGAGGCTATCAAAATGGACCAAGTACTTTTGAGAGAAAATAAAATAACTTCTAGAAAATAAAACTATGCTAACTAAAATAAGTCCAAGGAACAAGATAGACCACAGACTAGACACAGAGAAGAGAACGTTAGGAACCTGCAGTCTAGCTGCAGCTTGACCTAAAAACCACAGTATCCATTTACTTATGTTCTATGAAACAATAATGACAGATGCTGTTTTGTTTTGAAATTGCATCTGCTGGGCTACTTATTTTCTTTCAATTACCTATTTTTTCAGATTTGGATGAATAATGATCACCCAGGAATCAAAGCTTGTCAAAAATGACTGGTCATTTAAGAACTAAATTTCATTTGGATTCAAAACCCCAAAGACCTGAAGGAACTGAATCTAGAAAATGCTGGAAGATAAAAAAAGAAAATGAAGATTATTTCTCACCGGTCAATTATCAGGCAACAAATTACAACTTAAGAGGAATTCATTTGTTTTCTTACATGGATGCCTTTGGAAAGATTTTGCGCTCCTCTAATGATATACCATTTAGTAAAAATGATGAGATTTAGTGTTAACAGGTCTTAATCACGATACCCTAATTATAGGCGTCTTTTATTTACGTTCAATTCTATTATAAACTGCACAAATGACCATAAGCCTTAAAGGTTTTCACTGTAATACTCATCTACTTGAATTTTGGGGTTTTTAAAAATAAAATTAGTATTTTTGCCCTTATAGAATTACATGAAGTAAATTTTCTGTTACCCAACATGGGTTTATTTTAACTGATCCAAATATCTTATACAGATTTATCTTTTGAAAATATTTTGTAATTTAAAAACCAATGTCTAATTGTCTAACCTTACATTTGTTGAAAGTAGGCTCTGTTGCTTGACAATATCAAGCAGTGTCAATAGTCATGATCATATACACGTCCATTTGGCTAACTATTGCTAAAGCTTCTTAAGTATATTTGAATAGCAACAAGAAATTTAGAATGGTCCTTCATGATCTTCCATGACATATTCATGAAAGAGAAGTGCTATTTGAAAGACAAATTTGACATGTATATAATTGACTTTGGTTTAAAAATATTATATACATTATAGTACATTAATAGGGGGTGTGTGTATGTGTATTTAAGACTAACCTGGAAGTCTCAGTCTAAAGTGATCACATTTATTTCACATCCAAACAGGGACACTTTTGGTGGTGAGAGGAAGCAGTTAATATTTAAGCCAATACAATGAGCATAAACTGGAACTGTCTGGAGAATTCCAAGATACATGGTAACGTTTTCTATGAGGAATCATTTCCTGGATCTACTTAGTCCACATTTATAGTATCAACGACTATAGTAAAGGTAACAATGTAACAGTGCTGACGTGTGAAAAGCACATGACACTTTGTACCAGTCAGGGTTCTTTTTTTTTTTTTTTTTTAAAGATTTTATTTTTTCCTTTTTCTCCCCAAAGCCCCCCGGTACATAGTTGTGTATTCTTCGTTGTGGGTTCTTCTAGTTGTGGCATGTGGGACGCTGCCTCAGCGTGGTCTGATGAGCAGTGCCATGTCCGCGCCCAGGATTCGAACTAACGAAACACTGGGCCACCTGCAGCAGAGCGCGCGAACTTAACCACTCGGCCACGGGGCCAGCCCCCAGTCAGGGTTCTTCAGAGAAACAGAACCATAGGATATGTATAGTTGTATGCATAAGAGGAGATTTATTATGGGAATTGGCTTATGTGGTTATGGAGGCTGAGATTTTCCACGCTATGCCATCTGCAAGCTGGAGAACCAGGAAAGCTGATGGCTTAATTAAATCTGAGGTCAAAGGCCTGAGAACCGGGAGCACCGATGTCCAAGGGCAGGAGAGGATGGACATCCCAGCTCAAGAAAAGAGAGTGTGCTCTTCCTTCACCTTTCTGTTTCATTCCAGCCCCCAATGGATTGGATGATGCCCACTCACATTGGTGAGGGCAGACCTTTACTCCTGCCACTGATTCAAATGCCTACCTCTTCCAGAAATACTCTCACAGACACACCAAGAAATAATGTTTTGTCAGCTGTCTGGGCATCCCTTAGTGCTGTCAAGTCGACATACAAAATTAACCATCAAATACTTGAAGAAAAAAATTAATATGTGAAATGGTAGGTTCACGAGTCAACAAGAATTGAAAATGCAACATGAATGAGCCCACAGCAAAGAGAAATGCATTTAAGGACATAAAGTTCTGTGCTTAAATCCTCAAACATATAGAGAATTCTGAGCTTAAAAGCAATAGAAACAGCAATTATGGGAAAAGGCTCAGAAGTATATTTTAGGTTATTTCAAGTTCGACATGAATAAATTATGTGAAATAGCTTCTAGAAATTATTTCCGTCTCAGGCCGAGTCAAAGCAGTATGGACACGCTGCTCTGCTTTAGAGCATTGATTTCAGTGCTGGCATCTGGTCATGGACAGTGTTGACCGTAAGCCTCGCCTCCAAGAGACACCAGCTCTCCCTGGCATCTTCCATTTAAATCACCCAAGAGATGGTTGGTAGAATCAAAGATGATGGATGAGTGCATGACCTTGCTGGTCCAAAGACTATACTTTGAGTCATATTGTTGGTCTGTAAACAAAGGCACACACAGTCGTGAGGGGGGAAAAGATATTATAATTTTATTCTTGTTTTAAGAATATTAGCTCATTTAAAAATGTGAGTATCTTTTAAAATGCCCAGTATGTTCACAGCATATGATTACAAATAAAACTACATGATTTGACTCCTGAAATATTAACTGATGGGATATCAGAGTTTTACCCCACTCATTGTGACCAGAAAATCCCTTATATGACCCATTAAAAATGCAACAACGTCTTTAGAGTCGAAGCAGACATATGAAGAAGTACCAGCTGTGAAAGTGAACTGTGGTCAAGGTGAATAAATGCTGTCTAATGTGTCCACCGACGCCTGAAACAGTCTTTAGAAGAATCTCTGGGGAGCTCCTTATAGAGCGTCTAAATAGCAGTAAGTTGTCCGTCCGTCATCCTTTTACGAAAAACCGTTTCCTACAAAAAAGTGGTCAGTTCAGCTTGCTAACCCCACAACGACACAGGTGCTTCTTTTTAAGACACGCGTTGTATTTTGTTACACATCAGGGGTTCTTGATGCGTTCTTCACATTTAATCACACAGATCATTTCAAAGGTGTGTGTTTGGCAAAGATATTTTTAATTCAAACTGATCATTTATTTTATTAAAATTAGTGCAAACATGCGGTGGTGAAGAACAGATGCCTCTGACCATGGTTCGGCACTGCTGCCTCAGTTTCTCCTGAGACACTAGCTTTTCCTTCGCATCGTTGGAGCAACATAGTGAATGGTTATTAACCAGATCTCCAAGATACTGTATACCATGATTTTGCTGAATATGAGCTATAAGGTAAACATCAAATTTTATATCTTTACTTTTTTAATTCCATGATGGTTGTGCCTTTTCTGTTACCAAATTCAGTTAAGGAAAGTTATTACACAATAGCACAGAAAATGAGTTAGGCACAATTTCAATAATCCATAGGCAGAATTTCAATAATAATAAAATCTGCTACCAGGTAAATGATAATGTAAGCATCATCCATCACCTTACTTGGAAATAAAAAAACAAAGCAGAGATAAATCTAGAAGGGTGAGATACAATATACGCCATGTGTATATCAAATTTATGACAATGTATAAAATGAACAGATGATTTTAAATACGGTCTTCACCCCATGATCTGAATAATTCATGCATTTAAAGGTTCACGTTAGCTTCCCTGGATCTTAGAACCCATATTTCAAGTTATTTTAGCTCTCCCTTAAAGAAAACAAAACAGAATACTGCAGAAAAGTATGTTTTATGCTAATCCTTGCCCAAATAGATCAAATTAACCCCTCCCTTGCATTCCGGGCATTTCTCCCCTTGCTTGCAATTGTGCTCAGTCTTTGCCATATTCTTTTAGAATTTTTATACTGCCTTGCCCACTCGGGGCTCCTCACACCCCACAAGCTCTGAAGTAAGTTTTCTAAACTCATCCTAGATCCATTGCTGCCACAATTCTCCATAAATTCAGGAGGTAACAATTTTCTCCTGCAAAATGATGACTTTCTAATCCAAACCCAAAATGACCTTGTGAAATGTTAATGGAGCCCTTTTCACTTGAACCATCAGTCGCTATTCAAAGATTAGTCTTCTTAAAATCAATCAGTAGTTTGCAGAGGGCATAGCTGCTTATAGTGCATAACTGGGCACCCCATCAGACAACAAGGATACGAGAAATGTCTTAAATACCATGTGAGAGGATTGCTTTGTGGGCAGAGTTTACAACAAAGTCCTTCAACATAACTAACCCAAATTTCACAGTGATAATAACCCAATAAAAACATATTGGGGAGCTGGCCCCATGGCCAAGTGGTTAAAGTTCCTCATGTTCCACTTCGGTGGCCCAAGTTTGCAGGTTTGGGTCTCAGGTGTGGATCTACTCCACTCGTCGGCCATGCTGTGACAGCGACCCACATGCAAAGTAGAAGAAGATTGGCACAGATATTAGCTCAGGGCCAATCTTCTTCAAGCAAAAAAAGAGGATTGGCAACAGATGTTAGCTCAGGGCAAATCTTCCTCACACACACACAAGAAACATATTGGCCATTAAGAGTGCATCTCTCTGTCACACATCAAAATTGTGCTGTAACGTATGCATTTCGGTGCCAGGGCATCTTCTGGAAGGTGGGTATCTCTGATAGTGAATTTGAGTTCTTTTCAGCCTTTTCTGGAAGCAGGTCACAAATTTGGCTCAGTTTGATCTTGAGGTTGCCCAAAAGCCCCACGTGATTTTTCACTTTGCCATGCTTCTTCTTCACTTTTAAATGCATTTTGTTTTGTGGTCACATAAGTAAAGAGCTCACGTATATCCCTCTGTAACAACATCACTGCCTTCTGAATCATTTATTCCGGCCCGCTTGAGTCTGCATCACAGTCCATCTCTAAACAGATTCCCTAGACTCATCATGCAACTTATTGCCCATGAGTTATTGGAAACGACAAAGTGAGAGAACGTGACTTACGTTGTGTCACACACAGAGAGTGGCCGTTGGGAAGTGATTGAGAACCGTCCCCTTCACATAGTCTATATATGCTCACCTGCCTCGCAGATAGGTACCATTAGTGCATTCTGCCCCATACGTAAATTCGGCAAGAATGTTTGCCAGCGCCCTGTCAACTTTGTAATATGAAGGAGGATAAAGCAGTCCGGGAAAAGGAAAGGAAAATAGGTGTCCATTTTCTCATTTCCTTTTCATTCAGCTGCTAATGCTTTGAGAGTTACCTGCTGCCAACCTGAGCTTGGATCATCTTTGAGCATCTTACTTTGCACTGGCCAATTCATAAGGGATCCTTCAAGGCTAACTTCAGGGCCATGACCTGGCTTCCAGGCCCAGTGATGGCCTTGATTCTCCAAAGTGGGAGTGGCTGCTGTGACCCTGGAGGCCCCTGGTAATAGTTTGTTCAGGAGCCAAAGAAAGCCAGCGTCTGTGAAATCTGGCCATGTGCTCATTGCAAACACAGAACCACTGTCCCCTCCATAAATGCTTTGTTGACACTTGATGAGGAAGTCACATATCTGCTGATTCTCACTCTTGCCCTTTTAACATGGCTTTCAGAATCGTTCATTCTGTTACATTGTGCCTTTCTTGTCGGAGCATCTCTCTCTCAGAGAGGCTGTGGGCAAATGCACTCCGTGTGGTCATAAGTAGACATCCATTTTTATTTGCCTGTGGGAACAGTTCCCATCTCCCAAACATACAGTCCATAGAGCCATCAAACAAGACATTTTTACTGAATCACAAAATGTTTTATTTCTAGTTTTTTAAAAAAATTTCGCCACATTAAAATTTTATTTTCTTCTTTATGATTTGACATTACGCTTTTCCGAAAGCCTAATAAACGATTTTATCTTGTTATTGTTGCACAATTCACTAGAGAATATTTCATGAGAATTTAAAAAAATCAATTCTTATGCTTTTTGACTATCTTATAACTATCCGAATTTAATGTGGAGTAATTTAAAAGCCATGACGTGAAACCTAAGGGGAAGGCTGTAACGCCTTAATTTACATGTTCCTCTTTGATTCTGTCAAACTTTGCAAGGTTTTATTTAGTCCAATAAAAACATAATGTGGGGGCTGGCTGGATGGCGCAGTGGTTAAGTTCGCATGTTCCGCTTTGGTGGCCCAGGGTTCGCTGGTTTGGATCCCAGGTGCAGACATGGCACCGCTTGGCATGCCATGCTGTGGTAGGCGTCCCACATATAAAGTAGAGGAAGATGGGGACGGATGTTAGCTCAGGGCCAGTCTTCCTCAGCAAAAAGAGGAGGATTGGCAACAGATGTTAGCTCAGGGCTAATCTTCCTCAAGAAAAAAAAAAAAGAGTGAACATCAGACTTGATTTGGGCTAAATATAATTCCTCATGCAAGCCAGTGCACTTTGACTTTTAGAGAGTATGTTGTTGGAATCACTCTGGAACAACAGACGTAACCAGAACTGTCTCAGCAAAGCAGGGATGACAGTCCCCTTAGCTATAGCAAAGAGCACTTCAACTTGAAAAGTGACATCAGGCTGCTAAAACCTTTAAGAGCCTTTGATGTAGGACAGGTTGACCCACACATTTGAAACCCAGCTGCCTAGTACAGCCTGAGACATCAGTCATGCATACTCTAAAAATTTAGGAATCGGATACTTTGTGCCAATCACTGTGCTTGTCTCTAGGAGAGTAACAAATGCACAAGACATGGACGTGTCCTCACATGTTATGTGGTCTGGCGAGAAAGGGAAAGATGAAAACCAATAGGGACAACCCCGTCAGAGGAACACCATGGCGGGAAATGCACAATTGCTATGAGAACCCAGCGGAGGGGCTGCGATTTCTGGAGGGAACATGTTTTCAGAACAAAGCCTGAAAAGCTGACAGTGGAAGTGAAGAGAATATCCTGAAGGAAACATACCAGTTTGGAAACTAGATAACAGGTAGAAACACAAGCAGAAGGAGAGCACTGCTAAGTTAGTCCACACAAACCAGTGATGCATTCCTCCAGGCACTGCGTTCATACTCAACCAAGTCAAGGTAGGAGCTCGCATTTTCCACCTGCTCACTCATCATATTAGACTTGACCTTGGCTGACACTGTGCTGACCGTCTACACAAAGTTAATGCAGAGTCCAGGAACGTTGTATGGAAGGACTTCTTTGCTTTGTTTTTCTTTCTCTTTCTTTGCTTTTCTTTTATTCAGAACAGATCTGCCTTTGGCTTTCGCCATTCTTTCAGGAGTAAGAGTGAGTCTCAGCTATGCGAGGGACATCAGAGGGGGTTCTAACCGGGAGACGTACCGTACAGTCCAACCTAGGTTTTTTGTCTCTACAGATTTCATTTCACTAGTATCGCCATCAAAACTGGGTCCTGAGATTTTTACAGAGATTGGAGGAAACATGAACAAATGTGGTTTCTGCTTGTTTGTGTGTAAATTCTGGAGGAAGGCGCTTGGATTTAAGATCCTTTAGTTTTTTCTTTATGTCGTATACGTAAGTATTCACAGGACGGTTATATTCTGGGTTTTAGCTGTATTAGCTGTACTCTCTTCTTTAGAGAAACAGCATAGATTTTTGTGTACTTTGTTGAGATTCCCATTTTTGCCGTGGCTACGAAGAAGTTCAGAGTGCGGTTGTACGCTCTGCTTATCTGTGAATTGAATGCCCTTGTGTCCTCTTTTCTTTGTGATTCCTTATACTTTGTATTTAACTGTCAAACATATGATACTTTTTCTAGTGTAAACCTTTCTATATAGCTTCAAAGTAATTGGAATCAAACAATAAATACATTTTTTAAAACAAAGTATTTGACCAAAACGAGGATTCGTAAATAATATCATAATGCTGGCCATGAGTATGTGAGAGATTAATTGCAAAAATATAAATAAATAATCTATGTTAGTGGGTTGAATAGTGGTTCCAGAAAGACTGTGTCCTATTTCACAGTATGTCTGAATGTGGCCTTATCTAGAAATAGGGTCCTGGCAGATGTAATTAAGAATTTGAGATGAGATCGTCCTGGATGTAGGGTTGCTCTATATGTGATGACAGGTGTCCTTATAAGAGAAGCGAGAGGGAAATTGGAGACACCAGATGCACAGAAGGAAGGCCATGTGATGAGAGAAGCAGAGACTGGAGCGATGCGCCTACAAGCCATGACGGTCAAGGATCGCCCGTAACTCCAGGAGCCAGGAGACCGGGATGGAAGGGATTGTCCTTCAGAGACTTTAGAGGGAGCATGGCCCCACTGACGCCTCAGTTTTGGATTTCTGGTCTCCAGAACAGTGAGAGAATACATTTCTGTTGTTTTTAAGTCACCAAGTTTATGGTAATTCACTACAGTAGCCCTAAAAAACTGATACCTTTATATTCTGATAGATGGAATTACCCGAAAAGATTTGGTATGTGATAAATTCACGTCTCCTTCTATTAAAACAATTTACATTAACTTTATCAGGTTTTATTAATTAAATACATTGAGAGATAACAATAAAAATTTAGCACTGGTACCAGATAAGTCACCTGGATCCCCACAAAGGCCCTGTTTCTCCGTCAGTAAAATAAATCCATTAACCCAATGATCCCAGCTGCCCTTAGCATTGAATATCACAACGAAGTCATTTTTTTAAATTATAATTATATTACAGACAATACAACTAAGCAAATTTTCATTTGGTATAATTCTAAGCTGGGATCTAAGCCATGTTTTATTTCCATTTTAAATGTGATTTGTGGGACCAACCAGCCTCCAGCCATCATCAGTTCAATCCCACGAGTTAAATCGAGTCCTTCCACGAAAGAATGAATGTGCAAAATTGCCTGGACACGTTACTTTACACTATTTTGAATCTGAATGATTCTATCCTCAGTCCTTAGGCCCACTAAAATCACTTTCTTTCTTTGCACTATTTTGTCCAGGGGAATAAAATATATTTTACTGGTGTATGTCAACATATACCAGAATTTGCACTGGTTCAGTAGATTTAGAAATAATTCCCTGTCAAGTTTTAATTTCTATTTCTCTCAGTCACTCACTTGCCTGCTATCTGAAGTTTAGAAATGAAGAGATTTGTAAGTTTACTTTAATATAACTTTGGTCTCTAAAATAATTAATGTAGTCCTATTTCAGAAAATTCAGTCATAGTTGGTCAAGTTCAGATGATGAGATTTTTATCAAACCATGAGCTAAGGGCCCCTTAGGACTGAGAAAGAGCTGATTATTCAAAAGTTATGGTACACTTGAAATTTATTTTTTAAGTTCCTTGCAAAATTTTTGCTTTTAAAGTAATTGTCTAATCAATCTGAGTCATAAATGGCTTTTGAATTTGAAATCCTGTGTTGAAACCAAAGTAAAAATCCTGGGGAAACCTTTCAGCCACTTTTCCAAAATAATTGTCCTGTGTGCACTCACTGGTTTGTCTCTCCACAGGCTCTGAGACCCCTGCAGATTGATAAGAACCCAGAGACCACCTGATGGTCAATGCCAGAGTCAAGTGGGAGCAGTTGGCAGCGAGGAGGATAAAAAAGGAAACTAAGATGCAACCATTCCTCTAGGAGTCTGAAGATTATCGGAAAAGTTGGTCATACACTTACTGACAATGACTCAACAGCAAAGTGGAAAATAAGTGCTATAGACAAGGAAGGCAGTAGAAGATTAGTCATTGGAATCAGGTGTATTAGTCAGGATTCTCCAGAGACACTGAAGCAATGGGAGGTGATAGATATATGAAGAGAGAGAGATTTTAAGGAATTGACTCCTGTGATGGTGGAGGCTGACAAGTCTGAAACTTGCAGGGTGGGACAGTAGCCTGAAGACTCAGGGAAGAGTTGGTGTCACAGCTCAAGTCCCAACGCGGTCTGCTGACAGAATTTCCTCTTCTGGGAAGATCAATCGTTTTCTATCAAGGCCTTCAATTGATTAGATGTGGCCCACCCACATTATGGAGGGTAATCTACTTTATTCAAAGTCTATTGATTTAAATGTTAATCTCATTTTTTAAAAAACACCTTCACAGCAACATCCAGACTGGTGTTTCACCAAAGACTGGGTACCATGGCCTAGCCAAGTTGACACATAAAATTAGCCATCACGTCTGGGGTGTTCAAGATTGCTTTTATTCATTTACTAAATATTTATTAGACATCTAGTATTTGCCGAGCACTGCAGATACAGAAGTGAACATGGCAACAATGATCCTGCTCCACAGAGTTCACATTCTAGTGGAAAAGACATGATGGAAGGAATTTCAGATGGCGCGTGTGGCCGGGAAGGACACTCGGAGCGATGTGATGGGGAGATGGAGGAAGGGTGACAGGAGGATTTCTTGATGCAGATCTTTGGGTGGGACCTCCCTGAGGAGGGCACGTTCAGACAGAGATGTGAACGACAGGAAGACAACCGTGAAGGATGGAGAAGTTGTTCTAAGTCCCCTGTGGACGGAGAGTTTCTAATCTCTAGTAAACTTTCATATTAAGTTCGTTTTACGCTATGATCCTTGTCTGAGGTGCTTGAGTGGGACAGCAGTGAGGCAGAGGGTGTGCATCTGAGGATCTCTAAAGATTTGACTTATACAATAAAATTGCCCAAGCCCCTCTTCCCCAAAAAGGACGGTCACAGGAGAAAAAGGAAAATGTACAAAGAAAAAACAAATAGCAAGGCTAAAATGGAAAAAAAAGTATAAGGAGGATTTTATTTCATTCTACTTTACTCTTTTTTTAAAAAAATTACTGTGGTAAGAACATTTAACATGAGATCTACCCTCTTAGCAAACTCTGAGTGCACAGCATTGTTGACTCTAGGTGCCATGTTGCACAGCCGAGCTCCAAAACCTGATCCTCTCACTTAACTGAAACTGGATGCCTGTTGAGTAATAACGCCCCATTTCCCCCTCCGCCATCCCCTGGTCACCCCCATTCCAGTCCTCGATTGGATGAGTTCTCCTATTTCAAACACCTTGTGTAAGGGGAATTGTGCAGAACTGGTCTGGCTTCTTTCACTTAGCAGAATGTGCTCAAGATCCATCCAAGCTATCGCATATAGCAGAATTTCCTTTTTTGTAGGCTGAATAGCATGTATATAACGCATTTTCTTTATCCGTTCATCTGTCGATGGGCACTTAGGTTGTTTCCACATCTTTGATATTGTGAATAATGCTTCAGCGAATATGGGAGCATAGATATCTCTTCAAGATCTTGATTTCAATTCTTTTGGATACATACCCAGAAGAAGGGCTGCTGGATCACACGGTAGTTCTACTTTTCATTTTTTCATACTGTTTTCCTCATTGGCTGTGCTATTTTACATTCCCACCAACAGTGCACAAGTGTTCCAATTTCTCCACATCCTCACCAACACTTGCTGTCTTTTATTTATGTGTTTGTTTTTGATAATAACCATTCTAACAGGTGGTATCTCATGTGGTTTTGATTTACATTTCCCTGATGATGAGTGAGGATAAGCGGTTTTTCATATATCTGTTGGCCCTCTGTATGTCTTCTTTGTAGAAATGTCTATTCACGCTTAAAGGAGGATTTTACATAAAACCTTGAGAGTCGGAATATTTCTACGTTGTCTTTCCTTTCTTTTATTAAATGTATGGCAACACCATCTGTATATTATATCCTAAATCTCAAGCCTTTGACCCCATGGCATGACCCGGGGAGAATGCTGAGGCTCCTGTCTGCTTGTGGTTCTGTCACTTTCAGGCAGTTGGTGCTGTGCACAGCCGATGCTCATGGAAGGAGTGATCTGGACGTTCAACACTGACATCCACCCAGGGTGCTCAGCCAAGCGTCAAAACAAAGGAAAAAAAAGCTAATATCTTCCTAAAATCAGAGGCTTTGTCATAACTTAGACATAAAATTTTGTATGAAAATGTGTGTAAAAGTACATCAAAGTTCTTGGAAAGAAATTCAGAAATAGGAAAATTAATTAATAAGCTCCTATATTAAAGTGAAGTGTGAAGGGAATGAGGGAAAAAAATATTAAATTAGCACCATCAAACATCAATGTGATCTAATGATATTTAAAAAAATAAAATAAAGCAAAACCAACCAAAAAGAGCACAGTGCCTGAAACCATCTCAGATAAAAGGCTGCATCCTGAAGTAGTCAGAGTGATCTCATTTGAACCCCTGTCACCCAGATTCTGTTTCTCTACTAAGATCCAATGAGTGTCCAATTCCATGTCTTCAGGCAGAAAATAAGGATGGATCTGTAATATCCCATTGCTGTTAGGAAGAAGTGAAAATGCTTCTAATGATCCCTAGACTAGTGCGGAAAATAGACAGAGTCCAGTCTAAAGAGCGGACTGCTGGGCATCAAGCTGTGACAATGGAAGCAACAGAGGCAGCACATGGCAGTTAGGCATGGCTGGGGCCAGGCCTGTGTAGATCTGAAGACCCAGGGAGAAATGCAACGCAGGGTATACAAATATGGCTTTGCAAGAGTTCCCTTACCCAGTGACATAAAGGGCACCTGGGTCCCTCCCCCACCTTTGACTTAAAGCCAATGAATCTACAGTTGACCTGGCTGGGAGTGTGCTCTGGCCTGCTGACCCCTCTGCCTGACCCCTTAGGGAGGGGACAGGATGTCACAACTACCCACTTATGTCCTTTATCTCAGGTATAAACTCTGTATTTCTTGTACATCAACTGGGCCTGGGTCCCAAGATGTCAATTTGTCGGTCGTTGGTCCTAGACCACTCCTCTGTGATCCTGTCTGCCTCAGAAAAAATAAAGTCCTTTGGAAGAAGCATGAGCTCTTCATGATGCCAAGGTGGGGCGAATAAAACAGTGTGACCGAAAGTAGTTACAGTTCGCACATGAATTTCCAATAGTATCTACCAAAATGGCGTGTATGGATCAACTAAGTTTACATAAGCCTTAAATTGAAGTTTTGTTCAACCACTGAGTTTTCAATCATATCGTCTACAATAATATAAAGCACAGCTTAGAGTGAATTATATACTGTAGCTTATTGGTTTTCAGAGAAGAAATCAGTGTGGGAAAACACAGAGGTGTCCTTTCTACAGGGAGACGCATGTTTTCAACAAATATGTGGAGAAGGTGAGGGGACTTTGTGTTGTCATCGTCAGAAGTAGAAGCTACTGCACGGGTGTAGTTATAAAAGAAAGTATCAAGTTAATATATTTGCGGAAAACTCTTTAGGACACAGGACCTTGTAGAGATGCAGACAAATGTGCAAGAGGAGACTCCACAACTGCAGACATTTGTACTTTGTGTCCGCAGAGTGGGGTAAACTGAGGGCTCTGCTAAAGGAGCTCAGCTCCCAGTAAAGCTGAGGTCTGGTCTTTGATCATGGGTGTCTGTTACATCGATTACACCCTGATGAGGAAATATCATGCAAATGAAGGCAATGATGATTTGAGCCAGAGGAACTCAGCTTGGGGGAAGCTCAGGCGCTGAGTGTGGTAGCCAACCAAGCCGGACTTCCTGAGTGGAAAGATGTAGAAAGGGCATAAAGGGTTTGTGGAGATGCTCTTGGGTCCTCAGGCCTGTGGAGTGTGCTGACGGTGGCAATAACCATCGCAAATAAAAGAAATCCATATCGTCTTACTTTTCTGCTCAGCAGCCTCACCACTGGAAGCACTTTGGCTTGGAAAAAGGCAGTCTCTTCAGCAGCCAGTGTATGCCGATTTTGGATGGGAGAAAGTTGCAGTTTCCTGAGCAAATGGTCTGCCACCCACTGAGGCGGTCCAGGTTTATGCGAACCAGGAACCTGTGGCAACAATGAGCTGAACAAGAACAAGAAGATCAACAACATATTAGGCATCCGCGACGTACCAAACACCGGACAAGCGCTTCTCGGCCGTCGGCCCCTTGGTCACCACAACAGCCATAAATAGTAGCCAGAATTGGAGAGATCCAGAAGGTGACAATTGGAGAGTTTGAGTTTAATTTCCCAGGTTCACACAGCTATGAAGCAGTGGAAATTGCACTCAAGTCAAGATTGTTCTGGTTCCAGAAACTATTTTCTTGGGCACTGCGACAGTCTGCCTCTGACAATGAGTGGGAAAGATGTACGGAATGGTTTAATAGGATCAGCAAAGGCAGAGAGAGGGAGAGGGTACTTCAGGTGAGAGAAGCAGCATTCACAAATCCATGCACATGTGCTCCCGGCACAGGGAAAGGATGGGCTGGGCTGGACTGACTCTGCATTCTGACGAGTGGGAGGAGAGGTTCCATTTAGAGGGTGAAATCAGATTAGGGAGATAGTTGAAAGTCTGTTGGAGATATTTGGACTTAATCCTAAGAGAAGTGTGAAACTCTGACGGATTTTAAGCAATGTATAGACTTGATACAAATACTGTTTGGGGCAGGCTAACTTTGGGGAAGGGGATAGAGAGGAAGCTGGGAAGCCAGTTGGAAGAATTCTGAGATAATTATGGTACAGAACTGGGAGGGTTTGGACTAAATGGATCCTAAACAATTATCTGGCATCCCGTGGTGACAACAATATCAAACAATTCAGAATGAAAGGTAGGTTTGAGGTTTTCAACTGTGTAGTAATTGATGGTGAAAAAGAGAAACACAGGTTTCATAAATGGGGTGAGATCAATGGGTTGAGAAGTGATTCTGTATCCCCTGCATCACCCTTAGACATCAACCCTCACTTTCATATTCAGCACATACAGCCCCAAGGCAGAGGCTGCACGAGAGGCACATAACTGGGCTACAGTAATTGTCAGAGCGGGGGTTACTGCCTAGGCTTGTGATTCTATTCCTGTTGTGGCGTAGTTACTTCTAAGTTGAGCTAACACACAATTATGGATAGCAGCTGATGAATGGGCAGGAAAATGGATAAAAATGAGGGAGGAAAAGGTGGGGTACTCCAAAGAGCCTGTTTCCTGACCCTCAACATCTGCAGCCCTGTAGCTAGGCAGAGACCACCAACTTAGGAGATAATGGTTGTTGAGGGCTAGACAGAGTGCGTGCACACAGTAAACACTGAAAAACACAATAATTATGTAAATTTCTATGATCCCTGTATTACTGCTACTCCGTCATTTAAAAGGAGGCCACGTCCCTGAGTTCCATTTTACTCAAAGCAGCCTGTCCAGGAAGCTGCGAAGCTGTCCTGAGCTACTTGCCCAGCTTGTCCTGTCCTGGAAGTCAAGGTTGTCTGTCTCACCTGTCTTCACATCTGCTGGGCAGATGCTAACATTTTTCTGGAATGTACACGCAAACTCCCACCCTAATCCAGCGACAGTGCTGTGGAATGCAGGTGTGTAGTCCTGCGCACCTTGACCCTGGTCTGAATGATGATCTCTAGGTTGGCTGTCTTCCCACTTGTGGTCCTCATGCTCATGCCCCATCATGGCCCATTGCTCCAGCTGTGTTTCTTCATCCTAACTGCACACCCATCCTTTGGGTACTTTTTCAAAGCACGTGTGCTCATCTCTACACCAAAAGAAGCTGATTCAATGGGTCCACAGCATGGAATTTTTAAAACGTGCCTTAACAACTACCAAAGTTGATGCTGTTAGACACACAAGGTTGAGAAACTTCAGGGACTCATGGTGGGATGAATTGAAGGGAGGGGAGGGGAGGAGAGTGGAGTGAGGAGGACAGGAGAGCGAGTAGCTGGTGATGAGAAGGAGCCTCCTGGGGTCCAGGAAGTGATTAGAAGCTTTTCCCTCCCATCTCTAACTTTCCTGCAAAATCACTGTCTTAGCCTATGGTCATTGACTTTTCCCCCCAAGATTGTCTTTCGTGTTTGTTCAATGATAGAATTATCTCCTTCTTTAAGCAGTCACTCGTATTATTTTTCTAGTTTCTGGTAGAAAATAAGGCCGCATCTCTCTCTCTCTCACTAAGTTGAGACGGCTGCAGCCTCATGTCACTGTAAGATTATCTCCATTCCTCCTACAAAGCCTTTCCTAGTTGGGATAAACCATAGAATCTCATGGGTTTCTTCAATTCACAACCTCTGTCCTGCTTATCATCATTTCAGGAAGATGAAAACTCAAGCCAAGTTGTCTATTCACCTACCTTCCCTTCCTTCACTGTTGCGGTCCCCATCATACTGTGGCCTCAGGGAAAACAGACCATCCAGTCTCTCTGGTGTATGCCTCATCCTTGGATAGAGTCCCTGTCTTTGCTTGTCAGTGACAGTGGGGAATGTCACTGTGACACTGTGGCCACCCCCTCTGAAGGGAGGGAGAGGACGGAGGCTCAGGGAACGGCGGCCTTGCTCTACATCCAAATGGCAGGGCACGTTGTCTTCCATGATCCTAGTTGGTCCCATGGCTCCTCCTTATCTTCGCCTCTTTTTAAGGCAGCAATTTTCTCTCTTCCCCAGTGAAGTCTTAACTGCCACACCGTCTGCATCACAGCCAGCCTCAGCCTCTGACACAACAACTCTTACATCCCTGAGCCCTTCCGGTTTACAGCCACTGCCTGGGATTGTGCCCGATACACTGTAGGTGATCAACAAACATTGTAGGTTGAATTGATGATTAAATGAGCATAAAATAACTCTTCTCCCCCAGCATTGCCCTTACACTGGCATAGATGAGTCCACAAATCTTCCAGTCTTAGCCAGGAATATTCTTGGAAACACACCCCTCCTCTCCACTGTTTATTCTCAACCCCAAATCTTCTGTGTGGCCATCACTATCCTTCTCATAAACCTTATCCCGTTTTTCTAATTAAGAGCATGTGATATTTCTTTTAACGAAAGGATGTCATCTAGTTGCTGTTCCATCTAGAATAAAATTGGATTCTTGGATCCATCTTCTTCCCCTTTAAATATGGGCAGGGTTTTAATTTAGTAGGGTAGCTTCAACAAATCCCAAACCTAGTAATAGGGCCATTGGGAAGATAAGGAAAAATAATAGCATCTGAGTCCACGTCTCTTCTTAGAATGTCTAGTCACCAACCTGAGTTGAGAGTGGAAACTTCTGTGGTGGCTCCATCTGTGTTTGAACGGTGTATAGGTAGAACAGAGCCCTGCATTGGTTCTGTCTGTCATTAACAGTCCCTGGAGATCTAACTTAGCTTAGATTCAATCTCCTCTTACATCTAAAGATTCATGAAGTGTCTCAGCTCTAAAATTCTGTGCTTCATTTCTACTGTTAAAGGTATAAGAAACCCTGGAGTTGGTTTAGAGAAAAATTTGATATTCTGGAATCTCAGAAGCTGCATGGAAATGTACCATTATTGTTACTAACTAGGTTGGAAAACTCATTTAAGTTTAAAAACTTCTGTTTCCTAATTGGCAAAATAGAGCTACCGATATTTACTCCCTTAGGTGGTGTGGAGGATTAACAAACCTCATGTATTTTGTATCTCGCACATCTCTGGAAATCAGTAATTTTCTCCACAAAAATTTGAAATCATTCAATACTAATAAGTATTCATGTGATGCAAAGTTTCTAGGTTTGAATTTTGATTCTTATTCCACAATGATTTGTGCAGTGCTCATTAAAATAGCACTTTTAGAGCGTCCCATGAGCAGCCATGCAAAAAGCAGACATACTTGCCTGACTTTCTAACCATTCAACAGAAGCATGGATCATAAAACGTCATAGATATGGCAATAGAAATGATGAAAAGGAAAATAACACTAGATAATTACACTTAAATAAATGAAGTTGTCTTCTATTGAATGAGTAAAAAATGTCATCTTTTGTTTGGTTTCTGTAAATAAAATAAACAGCTTCAAGGCGAAAACACCAAGGGCAGCAATAAATCGTATCAGTCAAGTTTCATTATTCTGTCCGTTATTCCATTGATTACTCTGGTCCTGTGACTCTGGCTTCCAGCAGGAATGGAGACAGGGTTTTAGTCCCTGCCTCCCTGATCTTCCTCTGCTGCACGGTGCTGCTGTGAAGTGTTGCTCAGAGGACTGTGCAGACCGAGTGCTCCAGGCACGCCATGGCAGCACCCTCCACAAGGTCTGTCCTAACGAGGTCTCACTGAGTGCCAGGTCACGCACTTCTCCTTCACCTTGTTCCACTCTCACAATAATAATCCTATGAGATGAGAAGACCAGATGCAGAGAGGTGAAGTCGACTGCCCAAGGTGATCCTACTAAGCTAGTAAGTTACAAAGCTGGGCTTCCAAGCTAAGCTGCCAGCTCCAGAAATCTGTGTGTGAAGTGGGGTGCACATCTAACCACCTTGGGATCCCCATGGACCTTCACAACGTATCTGGAATTGCAACAATCCCCAGATGAAGCTGCTGTTCACTTCAATAGTCACCTTCTGTTTGGAAGATCTCTTAGAATGTGCAACATCCTCTTCTTGACATACCTATGCTCTCCAAACAAGGGTCTGAGGAGCATCAGCCCTAGGTTTGCCCTGACTCAAAAAAGGGAAATTATACTGACTGTCTTAGTTGACTTAGCTGCTCTAACAAACTACCATAGGCTGGGTGGCTTCTAACCAACAGACATTTATTCCTTACAATTCTGGAGGCTGGAAGTCCAAAACTAAGGCACTGGCAGATTTGGTGTCTGGTGAGAACCCTCTTCTGGGTTTATAGATGGTAAATTCTTGCTATGTCTTCACATGGTGGAAGGGTCGAGGGAGCTCTCTGGGGTCCCCTTTATAAGGGCACTAATCCCATTCATGGGGACTCCACCTCATGACCTAGTCACCTCCCAAAGGCCTCACCTCCTAACACCATCACCTTGGGGTTAGGATTCAAACATATGGATGCTGGGGAGACACAAACATTGAGTCCATAACACCAACCCAGAGCTTCTTAGCAAGGAAAGCCCAGCCCAAGCCTGTGGTCCTTCCAGTGACGGAGAAGAGAAAAGATTCCCGTTGCACCATCACTGCCAAAGATTCTGCTCCAGCACAAACAGAGCACATCAACGTCATAGGTAATTTCAATATTAAATTATTAGTCATCATCTCACTTCAGAATTGTTCACGGGTTCGGAATGTTAATTTCCCTGTGGGACTCCCTTGTTGGAAGGTACATTGGCCTCTTGATATTCTGTTTTATTTCTCCATAAAGATGGAAAACAATGGCTTGGATTTATTACTTTGACTACATTAAATAGACACAAACTAGGAAGACGTTGAGTATAAAATGTAAGACTACAAAATGAATTATTTGCATCCCAGGTGAAATGTGGTCTCCATGTGCCCTTCTTTTTGATCCCCAATCTAAGCATCTTCTGTGAATGTCAGGGTCACGGTTGTTTTCTTGATTCCATCTATATCTGAAGCTGCATAGGGAGGGAGGGACGTGAAGACACATACAATGACCAGTTGTTTAATAAATTAATTATGTGACATTAAAGAAATATATTCTAGCCTTTTTTAAAAGTCTTCAATGAGTCAGAAGGTTGATTATCTTTTTAAAAATCTTCGCCGTTATCTAAAAAATTAATCAATACCTTAATTTAATTAGCATATAAGGGAAAGAAAGCAACACGAACACATTTACAGGTGAAAACCTCTTTGGAAAAGGAATTGTGATGAAATGTAGAAAAAAATACAATTTTAGGATCTTAGTCTTGGCATAATTGTATTAAATAAATGACTAATAAAATTCACTGTTTCCAAATATAAGCATTTATGTCCTTCGACATTATGAATATGATAAGAGTGGCTGGAATTGGAGTTATATTTAGAATCAAAAATTGATAATACCCTGGAACCTAGTTCTGCAGCTTTTAAAGAGATTATGGATAGTTGGAGGGTAGAGGTATGGGGATGAAAAGCAGCATATTTGCTCCAAAATACACACATCCCATTCTCAGGGATTCTCTGGAAAGCACAGCTGTCCCACAGCCAGCAGTGAGCAGAGAGAGCTGGAATTTCCAGGTACCCAAGCGTGATCTGTCACCAAGACATTTGCATTGCCTCCCAAAGTGGGCTGTGGCCCCAGGTCCTGTGCACCTGCCCCGCTCCTATCTGTGTCACACATCACACACTTCACAAGACATTTGCGGGATCCCGTAATCCAGTCATGCTGGAGTCTCACCTGTGGATACTGCGCATAGATGTTGCTCTGCACCCTTCTTGCATGAGTGGTCCTTTCTGTCTCCTCTTTGTCTTCCCTTTGTTCCACTGTGCTCAACGCTCGCATCTCTCTTACTCATTTTTTTGTGATAAAGTGTATCTTTTTATGTCTTTTGTTCTCTGTATCTAATATCTTTATTGTCAAGTTTTGTGTTATTAGTTTTTGGTCTCTTCTTTTCACTGGCTTGCATTTCTGAAGGTGTCATTTCTCTCCCTGAATCTCTTCCCTGTTCGTCCTTTGTTTATAATGGCTGAGTAAGCCAAATCTTTATGGACATCAACCAAGAGAGAATTGCTATCCTGGTGCCCACAGGGAGCTCTGAGTGTGGCCTCACTGAGTCAGGCTGTGGGAAGTCTAGCAGGGGACAATCTTATTCCAAAATCTAGAAGGACATCAGGTGACAGAGAATGAAACGAAATGGTTCTGGACATGCTTGGGGGGTACCAAATAACCACAGGAACATTTATATTTTATTTATGCAAATTCATAGTTTTCATGATATGCTCTGAACGTGGTACTTAGAATAAAGATGTTCTCATTTTTCCCAGAGTTGTCAATCATTTTAGAATACATTTTTCTCCCATGAGACATACTCAAAAGAAAGCAGACCTGACATACATTCTTTACCTGTTGTCCTCTCAATCCTTGAATACAATGAAATATGTACTTCTCCTTGTGTTCAAAGGAATAATGGAGATACTTTCAGCATTTTAAACATTCACACACAATAGTTCATCTGATTTTCGGGTTCTTGGTTGTTTTGCTTAGATTTTTCACAGAAAATGGTTCTCTGTCTCATTTTAATTTTTATTGCCATTTGGTTTCTTTCTTATCATTACAGCCATTATAAGACATTTATATAAAACTTGTCCTCAAAGGAACTCAAATCATATTACAAACTTAAATTACCAAATAGACATTAATCTTCACAATGCCCGTGTGAGGTGGCTAGAGCTTCAGTAATTAAAATCCTGAATCGGTGTAGCACGTGGCTTACACGGAAAGCACCACGCTGGGAAAGCAAGAAACAAAAGAAGCCTCGAATTCATTACTGCAATTGCAAAAAGAAATTATGAGATACAACCAATTCTCCAAGATAATTATCGCAAAACAAGCATGAACTAAATCCAGTTGCTTACAAAATCTACAGCTCTGGATGGAAGCTTTTCCAAAGAAGAGAAATACGTCATGATTCTCAAAAGGAATTATAGTGAATATAGGCTATATCCTGAAGGACTTAATACCTCAATCTATGCGTTCACAGCCCTGTTTGATCTTTATCCAGCACTTTGTGACTGGCGGGCAGGAAATGAGGGTCCTCGTTTGACAGATGAAGCAACTGAGTATCAAGGGGCCAATGCTACACTGCTGCGGGTGCCCCCGCTCGAAATACGCATGTTTTCTTTTTTAAGACTAATGCTCTTCCCACCACGAGAGAGTTTACTAGTTCTGTGATACCAGTAGAACTCTCGAAGGATTTTGCCATGGCTGCCTCACATCTCTTTTTTTTATTTAAAAAAAAAACTGTGGCAAAAAACACGTAACAAAATTTACCGTCTTAAGTGCGCAGTTGAGTGGTATTAAGGACATTCACACGTTGTGCAACGAATCTCAGACCTTTTCATATTGCAAATCGGAGACTCCATCTCCATTAAACAGTGACTCCACCGTCCTCCCACCCCCGGCCCTGGGTGCCCACCATCCCACTTTCTAACTCCTCAGGGGACTTCACGTAAGAGCAATCATACGGTGTCTGTCCTTTAGTGACTGGCTTATTTCACTTTGCATCGTGTCTTCAAGGTTCAGCCACATTACAGCTACTGACAGGATTTCCTTCCTTTTTAAGGCTGAATATTATTGCATTGTACGCGTATATCACATTCACTTTATCGATTCACCCATCGGTGGACTCTTGGGTTGCTTCCACCTCTTGGCTGTTCTGAGTAACGCTGCAATAAAGATGAGTGTGCAAAAGTCTCTTAGAGACCCTGCTTTAAATTGTCTTGGATATACTCCTGTAAGTGGGATTGCTGGATCATACAGCAGTTCTATTTTAAATTTTTTGAGGAACCATCATACTATTTTTCCATAGTGGTTACACAATTTTACATTCCCACCAGCAATGGCCAAGGATCTGTGGTATTTTGTGATGGCAGCCCGAGTTGATTAAAACACTGTCTCCAACAATACTGATGACGCAAGATTAAAGGGCCCTGCCCTTCCTGTGTGCCCAGGGCTTTCGGTGTGTCATACCCTTTCCACATGAGCCCTTGTGCACCACACTGAGAGGGACCCAGAGAACACAAAACCAGAAATCAGAAATGAGGCTTGACCCAATTCAAAGTACTCCGACCTCTTTCTGGGTATTTGCTTGTTAATGGTGATCAGAGAAATGTTCCATTTTATTGCTAAAAGTAAAATGTCCCAGAACCCACTCAATCTAAGTTAAATGCTTAGGAAGAAATGAAACACGTCTTACTCAGCTCCTTCTTTTTGTATAGATCACCACCACACAGAGGTATGGTGATGAATCAGATATTCCATGATTTCCCGGGGTTTGGACAGACTTCAACAGCAAACTGTTCTGTTTCCAATGTTCACTCCTGTCAAACAACTGAATCGCTAGCTTCTTCTAGAAACCTAAGCCCCCTGAAATATTGGCATTCACCATCATGAGATACATCTATATATTACTTTAATATGTAGCTTAGCTAGCATCACTTTCAGACACTGGGCACAGACCTACACACCACTCATCAAAGCCATGCTGTTTTGGTGTCCCGTATACAAAAAACAGAGGAAGATTGGCACAGATGTTAGCTGAGAGCCAACCTTCCTCATCAAAAAAAAAGAAGATATAAATAAGTGGAGATATATTCCATGTTTTTAAAGGGAAAAGACACAAAACAGCAAATGCAATACTGAGGAGGAGAACAAAGTTGGAGGACTGACATACCTGCAATGCTGCAGTAATCGAGATGGTATGACACTGGTGAAAGAAAAGATAAATACATCAATGGAACAGAATAGAGAGCCTAGAAAAAACCCATACAAATATGCAAATATAAGTCGACTGATCTTTGACAAAAGAGCAAAGGCAACGCAATGGGGAAATTCAAGATGGTACAGCTACTATGGAAGACATTTGGCACTTTCTGACTTAGCTAAACATAAACTTACGATCCAGCATTTGCGGTCTTTGGTATTTACCCCAACAAACTGAAAGCTTATGTCCACATAAAAACCTGCACAAGGTTGTTTATAGCAGCTTTATTCATAATTCCCAAAACTTAGCCACAATCCATAGGTGAAAAGGTCAGCAAACTACAGTCCAGACAGATGATGGAATAGTATTCAGTGAAAGGAAATGAGCTGTTGAGCCATGAAAACACAAGGAGGAATCGTAAATGCATATTGCTAGTTGAAAGAAGTCAGTCTGAAAAGGCTATATACTGTAGGATTCCAACTGTGTGACACTCCAGAAAAGGCAAAACTAGAGACAGTAACAAGATCCGTGGGTGCCAGGAGTGGGATGAAGGGAGGAGGGATGAAGAGGTGGAGCACAGAGGATTTTGAGGGCAGCAAAATTGTTGGATATGATACTGCGATGGTGGATACACGACATCGTACATTTGGCAAAACCCATAGAATATACAACACAAAGCATGAACTCTGATGTCAACTACGGAATTTAGTTAATAATAATATATATGATAATGATGTATCAATATTGGTTCATCAGTCATAACAAAAGTACCTCATCAATGCAAGATGTTAATAACAGGAGAACTGGGGTTGGGGTAGAGAGACTCTGTCCTTTCTGTGCAGTTTTTACAGAAATCTAAAACTGCTCTAAGGAATGAAGTTTATTAATTTTAAAAAAAAGGCTTTAAGGAGAAAAACAGGCATATTTTTAAAATATTCTACCCAAGTATGAAGAGATAAAACAAAGGGCTTGCAGGTCAAACGAAAACTCGTGGAACTGAGCATCTTAGCAGTCTGAAAATTCACAGCTTGAGAGTGAGATTCAAAAGCTTCGGCGGAAACTTCAAATACGGCCTGAACTACAAGAGGAACGTGTAAGGCAACGCTGCAGAAAATCCTCCGAGAAGGGAATCTTCCTCTTAGAGAAGAAGCTTCCCAAAGCGCGTGGGAACATCAGCCACGCGCTCAGAAGCAACTGCTCTCGAAGACGGCCAAAGACCCAGAGAAAGCGCTGGAGGAGCCACTTCCCTCCGTGAAAGCCGGGTCTCTCTCGTGACAAAAAAAACTCACACAAGTTGCTTGGCAGAGTTGTCACCTGAGAAGAATCATAACAAGCTAAGAGAAGAAAACAGTCATGCAACAGCAAAAAAGGGCGAGAGTGGTGTTTCAATTTCAGCCCCTCCCAATGCTCCTTTTGATGCTTCTATTGAAGAGCAGAGTCTGGGGAGGGTCAGAGACGGCTGAATCTTTAGGTCCCAGGGAGAAGGCAGGCAGGTGGACCCCTGCTCATGGGCAAGACAGAAGGACATCCGCCTGTGTTTTCCCTCCCTAAAAGTAATTTGACTTCTCTCTTTTCTATTTAACTGGTGTTATTTGATTGAGGCTACATGGCTCTTACTAAAGTCTGATAGAATCATAATTCCTACAATAGTGTTTTTTTGGATACGGATGATGTTTACACAATTCTTATGAATACATTATTTCCACTTTATTGGACGCTCTTAAGATAATTTAAGTATTAACGTTCCACTCTTTCTCACACAATTGAGTTTGACCTGACCAGGTGGAGACATTCGAAACAATAAAGACCATTTCTATATGCAAGAGCTGTTATTAGAATTTTGTAACTTAATATTTACATTACTAAATATTGACTGATTTAGAAAAAACAAACAAACGAATAGAAACAATAGCACCCCAAGTTAAGCTTAGGAATAAGCTTAGTCATCCATAAATTAATTTGATGGCATTACACTCTGCAAACATTTGTTTCCTCTTTTGTAATTTCTTTTTAACCTTTGCTATCTTGTTTTGGATAGACTTTGCTGCTTAAAAGTTTCAAAGTTTTATTTAGTCAAGGGGCTGGCCCTGTGGCTGAGTGGTTAACTTCGCGCGCTCCGCTGCAGGCAGCCCAGTGTTTCGTTGGTTCGAATCCTGGGCGCGGACATGGCACTGCTCATCAAACCACGCTGAGGCGGCGTCCCACATGCCACAACTAGAAGGACCCACAACGAAGAATATACAACTATGTACCGGGGGGCTTTGGGGAGAAAAAGAAAAAAATAAAATCTTTAAAAAAAAAAAGTTTTATTTAGTCAAAATAAAAGTTTTCCCCTTCTGGAAAAAAAAGAAAAAGAAGGAGAGGGAGAAAGCAGAGGAAGAGAAGGAGGAAGAAGCAATGTCATACATATAACTTTCCAGAAGTTAAATTTGTCGGCATGAATTGAGCATCTAGAAGGATTTATAACAAATGCGAACTGTGGTCATCTCTGGATGTTGGAATGACAAATCATTCTTTTTATTCTTATTGCTTGTCTTTATCTCATAACTGTTCTACAGATAAACAACGAAAAATAAATACATGCAGTTATCTTATTAAAACCATTCTTGTCTATTTCCCTTAATCTTTACACTTTTTACTGAGTTTTAAAATGATAATGGTAACAAGTGAAAGAACAAGAAAATGTACAGGGAAGTTTCACGTATTTTGGAAAGTGTGAGGCAGAGTGGTGATGACTTTCCAAGTCTGTCTCTTAGGTGTCTAAACCTATCTCATCTACACCAGCATAAGGCTCGGTAGGGGAGAACACCAGCTGCTACATCCACTAGAAATGTGCCCTTTTTGTATTGTAAATTGTGTTTAGAAAAATCATGAGAAAGAAAATAATTTTGTGTGTCGTATCTACTTATATGCAAAGAAAGAAAAACATGTTCTAGTCATTATCTCTGAGAAGTTTGTGAGTCAAATTGAACACCAGGTTCATAGAAGAATCAACAAGGGCTGAAATTAGCCACATAGTTTAGGATTGTGGATTATTTTCAACAAAAAAAAATAATGTAAATCGCACACATAGCAGTGTTTCATTTAGCTAATCTTGATAATTGGGAGAGTTCCACGAAAGTGAAATATCTAGATAACCAAAATGTACACCTTTGACAAGCAAGTCTCTATTACTTTAACTATTTTGAATCCACTGCCTGATGTTTTACAAACTTCCCTCCTATCTCATTCTAATCAATAATCATAAACATAATTTCAGTTTTTCAGGATGATGGAGTACCGTCAATATGAGGATAAAAATGTCTAATGAACATTAAGTAATTCTGACATCACAGTTAGAACGCAGAAGGGAATACGTTGAGGGAACACGACTCAGAACACCCGTGCTGCTTCATAAACCCTTACATCCATTTTCTCATCTTTTTTCCTATTTACCCTTCTCTTTTCCAAATTTTCGGCATTTCTGTCTATGGCAGCCACTTCTTAATTTACTGCTTCTGCTTTACTACTTTAGATGTTTAAAAACCTAAAAATCATTAAAAAATAAACATAGCGTAACTGCATCAAAAGCACACTTACTTACGTGAGTGAACCATAGGCACACACCTCACGGAGAGGGTTGGGTTTTCTCCTCTGTTAGCCGGGTCCCAAGGTCCCTGTCCCTGGGCCTCACTTGTGAGCATCGTATTTGCTGAGAGTTGTGACAGATTCCAAAGTTTCATGAGGAATGTTACTAAAGCTTAAGAGCATGATTCCTCCCTGCAAGCCAGCTACCTCCCCAGCTGCTCAACCCAGTCAAAAGCACCGTAAAACCATGCTATGTGTGACTCACAAGAGAGGGCTGCCTTGAGTGGAACAGGCAGTGGTTGCCAGGTAAGAACCATGAACAGTTAAGGGCATATCCAGGAAGCACCTATTCTGTGCGTATCTGGAGTCAGCTGATGTAGGCTGGGCTCCAATGGGTGGTCTAAGCTACACGCTCACTGTGGATCAGGTCTAGCTGTCTTTCATCCTCCCTAGACAGCAGGCTGGCCAGTTTCCTTCTTCTCAAGCAAATGACAAGGGCGTGAAAGCAAGCAGACAGAGGCAATGCCGCTTAAAACCCTGGATGTGACCTGTGCAACGTCACCTGTGCCCACTACGTAGTGACTGAATCAGTGGATGGCCCAGGCCCCAGTGAGGAAGTGGAGGAGGGACCTGCCTCTAGTCAGAGGAACTGAAGGGCTGTAGGCAAAGGACACGGGTGTACAGTGGGGCCTGCAGAATTGATGCCACTGATTCCACTGGCCACAATGGTTATAGCAACTCTATGCACCTCTGCCTTCGACAGCAAATCCTAATACCTGCATGAGAAGCAACTCAACTGTGCATATGAGGAATCCTCAGGCGCTGGCAGTTCACCATCTCTCTCTTTCTCCTTCCTACCTGGACGAGCTGGTATAGTTTGGACCAGTCAGGTTGCCCAGATCCTGGCTCAGCAGCAAACTCAGAAAGTCAGTAGATCTTCCAATATCCAGAATGTTTTGCTATGACCACTTGTCCTGTGGTGGCATTTAACTATGTGAATTAAAATGAGTTTTAAAAATGTTATAGCACGTATATGTCCTTGACACTCCTCTAAATATGCGGCCTTATTTAATCCTCACAACAACCTGTGATGGAGCTACTCACATTATCTTCATTTTACTGATGAGGAAATTGGGGCACAGAGAGTTTAACTGTCACCCCATAGAGAGATGTGTCATCCTAAACCAGTGGTAAAGTGGGTTGTGGTCAACACAAATCATGCAATCGTGCACCTCCTCGGAGGAACTGAAATACAACCGCCCATCCCTCGCACACGGGAGCCCTGCAGGGTTTTCTCATCTGCAGAGGCCTGCACGCAGCTCCACTGCCTCCTCCTGTTCTCCTGTCCATCCCCTCGTGGGAATTTCAGGATCACACAGGTCCTTTGCTCATCAGGAGTTGACTGACCCAGCTAACAGTGCTAGAAGACGTGTTTACTCTTTCTCAGGATTTTGTTCCTCTTTTTATGATTGATTACCACGTCACTGCATTTCTGTCCTGAGCTGCTGGCCTGGGTCGCCATCCTGGAAAGGTCCCTTGAGTGCTCCCGCTGGTGCTGGTGATTTTCCTCATTGCATAAAAATCTCCTTGAATATTCATCAGCATTTCAAAGTCCCAAATCGCTTGCCTGCCCAGCGAGGTGTCTACCCTGAGTTGATCTATTTGGATTTTAAAGCCCAAACTCAGAGATCGAGATTTCTGGATGCCAAAAGCACACTGTAATCGTTGTTTCCAGGAATTGCCCCTCAGCCGTTTGACCTCCAAAATAAGCAAGAAACGTCACCCCATCAGACATAGGCCAGGCCATGAGGATGCCGCTGGCTGGGCCCGGAGAGTCCCTGCCTGCCTTCCTCTCACTGCCCTGGATGGTCTGAGACACCTGAACAGGATTTTTGGGTTATCACTGTTTACTTATTCTTCCAGCCATCAAATACATGGATGTTGTTGCTTGACTTCCTCTCAGTTCCTGATGGCTTGGCCCGCTGATGCTGCGGTGACACTTCCGGCTTATCTGAGGCCACAAAGCGCTAAGAATCAACTCCCGTAAAAACGTATTAAACCAAAGTCTGGAGACCTGAGGGGTGTGTTGACCGCACTGGGAGGGGAGACGTAGGGACGGGTGTTAGGGATGCCCATACCAATTTATGGTGATCGGCTGTAACATTCTAGAACTTATAACATTTGGGATATTAGCAGCTAACATTTCCCTCGCTACACCATAGAAAAATATTGCCCCAAGAGAACTAATTACAAGAATTTCTAACCCTAACTCTACAAGCACAAAAAAACCGAAATATGGATTTAAAAAAAAAATCAGCACAAGTCACCTTTACATTGTGAGATCATTAAAGTTGAAGCAGCCAGGTACATTTTTAAAAACACAACCATTCAGTTATACAACATGAATAAGTTCTAGAAATACACTGTACCCCATAGCACCTGTAGTTAACAATATGGTATCATGCACTTAAAATTTTGCTGAAAGGTAGATCTCATGTTAAATGTTCTTATTACAAAACAAAACAAAAAGACAGCTCGTGAGCTGGCCAAGATTTCATTTCAGTACTGGCACATGGGCATTCATTCATTCATTCAACATGTATTTGCTAAGGACCTGTATTTAACACAATAGCTAAGCTTTTGTGCTTTTACATGCCTTTCCTTCTTATTTCAAATTGTCAGAAAAATGTTCATTTATTCATTAAAATGTTCATTTATTCATTCATCTAGTAATTATTTGTGAAAATATTTCCTTGGTGCATACAACTAACCAAGTTGTTCACATGTTCTGTATTTTCTCATTTCAAATTTATTCGTTCACAAATATTTCTGGGCACATTCTCCAGGATATATTGTGCTATAGGATAGAAAAACAAAGATAAATAAAACACTTTTCCTGTCCTAAAGGCATTCACTGACTAGTGTAGAAGAATGACATCCACATGAAGACCTAGAAACCACGTTTGACGACGCCCAGTTTTGTGGAAGCACAGACACTAGGAAATATCCCATTCCGGCATTTTTGTGAGAATTTGATCTGCTTGCAAGCAAAGCTGGAGGTAGTGAGTGGTGATAGATAAGGCTAGAATCACGGGACAAGTGCCCACCTATGTCAGTGACCTTCATGTGACTCTCAGATGCCTGCGTGGTTGCTGATGCCACAGACCACGTAGAAAATCTGGGAGAGCAATGTGTTTGTGAGGATGACTATGAAATCAATTTTGAACAAACTAAGACTGGCGATTGGGAGTTGGCGGGGCAGTCACATCTCAATATTTCTTGTGTGCAGGAAAATTTGATCTGGTGAAATGGAAGGGATGAAACTTTATTGGAATTAGTGTAGCTCCAATCCAGATAGATCCTGGCATTTACCATGGCCAATAAGCTAGCTGTAGACATACATGCACCTGCTGGCTCACAGTCCCGTTCCTACAAACGAAAGGTTTGAGGCTGCATGTGCTCACATTCAGTTCTTGAATTCACCCCACACCCATCTCTGAACCTCTTCAGTAAACAGGACTCAGTTGCTCAGAATGAAAATTTGGGTGTCTCGCCTGAATCCTTCCTCTCTGCACTCACCAAATCCAGTCCATCGGGGCAATCTGTTTGCTTTATCCCCCAAATCTATCTCCCATCCAACCGTCTACCTCTCCTCCGCCACCCCAGTCCAAGCCACCCTCTCAGCTCCCATCTGACTGGTTCTCCAAACTCCTGATATGTTGCTTGACTTACTATTTCTCCTCCTTTAATCCATTCTGCACAAAGAAGTCAGGGTGCACAAGATGGGTTCTCTGACCCTTCCACTGTCAAACGTCACATCCCTGCCCTGAATCCCTACACAGTGGATTTCCAGTGCCCTCGGAATGTAATCAAACCCTCGCCTCACCCTCAGGTCCTCTCCCACCCCTCTGTCCCCGGCATCCCCCTATGACGGTGGTCCACCATCCTCTCCTTCCCTCCGAGGTGTCACAGGCATGCCCACCTGGCCATCGCACGGCCAATTTATTCTCAATGTTGGAGCTCCAGTGAAAATGTGATCATTTTCCCTCACCGCCCTACCAGTGGTCACCCACCACGCCCTCCTCAGAACTCCCTATGTCATTGTCCTCCTGTCCTTTCGAGGACTAGGACTGTCCTAAATTATCCCCACATATACTTGCCTTTTTCTACCTCACAACTGTTTCAACTGGGCAGAAAAATGTGCTTCTCTTTTTCCAAGCGTCTCAAAGTGTTGGGTGCATATTAGCTGTTCAAAGATCCATTAATAAATTCATTAAACTTGCTAGTGCCTAACAGTTCTTTGTTAGCATAGTGGAATCCACACTGGGTCTAAAGCTTTATTTCTGTTACGATCTGGATATGTGGTACTGATCAATACTGTAGCCCAGAGCCCAGTTATCTACTTACACGTGTGATGGATGAACCTCCTGAGAAGAAAGTGCTAATGAGGAAAGACAGAGCCACAGCCCATCTCTGGTTCAAGGTGCACGGACCAGTGTTGGAGAAGAGAGTGTTTCTGACCCTGAACTACATCCCATGATATGCCGGCTGTCATTTTTAAGAAGCACATCATAAATAAAAGAGCCACTGAGAAAGCAAGATACCGTCAGCACTGAAGAGGCCAGCAGGAAGCATTAAGAGGTCTGTGAGTGGTAAAAGAAGAGAGTGACCTTCTTGCAGACACCTGCACTCCGGAGTCAGACCCTGGCATCACAGGCGAGGCTGTCTTCGGCACTAGTAATAATCTTGGCCTTGACCGCAGCAAATGGAATCCAGGCCACACTCCGCCAGGAGGGAAAAGCAAATGCAAACTTACATATCAAAAATGTGAAGAACTCAGCCTGGTCACATCCGTCTCGGAGAGGGTACAAGCTGACTCAGAGAAGCCTGCTTTTATCTTCTGGCCATGTCTCTCCTTACACTGAACCCTGATATAAAAGGACAAGACTTCACTTTGAGGACAAAATTATTAGGCAAATAACTCGGCTAATTTGGTACTCAGGTCATTGAATGGTCCAGTAGAAACATATGGATGTCTATCCTTCCCAGGATTGTTGTAGGAAAAAATGTAAACCCCAATGTCATAGATTTTCTCACAAACCTGAACAAATGCGACTCATGCTCTCACAGTAGTGTATGACCCTTCCTGATACATTGTAGAACAGAGCCACAATTTACCCACTGCTGAAGTTTTCCTTTTAATAGATATTGCAAAATAAATTTAACATATGTGTCGGATGCATATCTAATAAGCAAAGTTTCATTTTAATGAAAGGAAAGGAAAATAGTTGAAGTGCACTGAAATTTAGAATTCTCAACAGACATTTTAAAAAGCGACTTCACTGTAGCTTGCAGGACAACATACAGCATTCAATAGTGCTCTTTTTGCAGCTGAAGAGAACAGTAAATGTAAGTTCTATCCGTTCAAATTAAATATCTGTAAACAGATATTAGCTAGGACAATCTGTTCATTCTTGGTTTATCTCCAACATCTTTGTACTTTTTGGTTCCAAAGCAAACAATTTATTTCCATTAGATTACAATCTGAAAGAGATGAATTAGCACACAGCATTAAGAATCATAAATTTTAATAGCAGTGATGCAAAAGAATATATGTCATAGTTAATAATTGAAAGAAAATGGCTTTATTGTTTGGCCAACCCTTGGCACCTTGTTACTTCCCCTTGCTAAAATTTGATTCATCGATAAAAATGTCCAGACTATACTAATGTTTCCTCTTTCTCTCCTAAGATAAAAACTTGTATTGGAACAATACTCAGATAAAAAAGAACAAACAGAGGCACCAATGATAAAGAACTACAAAGATTTCAATATACTTGTAGTAGGAAGGAAAAGGCAGGAGTTGGAGCAAGAGCAGAGAGTGAGGGAGAAAACAGAGGGCAGGTGTCAGGGCAGGGCCAATGTGTCCAACAGATCCAGTGTGCAGCAGCCATCCAGGTCCCAGGACCCAAGGAACCAAACCACGGAGGGCATGAACAGTGACCCAAATGCCAGCAACCCCGTTTTCTGGAACCCTAATCATGAAAGTTGCCCCGGCTCCCACTTTTGGGTGTCTGAGATTATGTCCCCCACTGGTTTGTCCACCTGGGGGCAGAGTCATAAAGGAACAGAAATTCATGAGGAACATAAGGTCCTGCAACTTTTGTTGTATGCCCGAAACTCTGGGGTAAAATTCCTATCTTCTATCTCTGTTTCCCCTCATTTCTAATGCGCTGATTCTCTGTTCCCTGTTGCCCTTTTGAACTGAGCAATGAAGCGAGCAGACCACTCTGTGGCTGATAGACCCAAGCAGCCCACTGATGGAGCAAGTGAGTCTGCAGGATTTTCACAGTCACGATGGCTTTACTCTCCCCTACAACGTGCCCAAGACGATGCTGAAGAGCTGTAGCAACAGCCATTCACGAATGTGTCCTCTCTAAGGCCTGGAGACATAGCTTCTCAAAATATGAAGAACCCAAAATGCAACAAACAATTGAAAAAGCCTAAACGTGAGAAAAATACTTTTAAGATAAAGAATTCAGATAGGACCCAAAAAAATTGTAACAAAAAAGTTTTCTTTTATAAAAGAAACAGTGGATAAAACTGTTTGAAACTTCCTGGTCACCGAAGAGAGAGAGCTAGGTCTCTTCTCAGTGAGGAACTCCCGAAGGCTACCATGTCTGATGCCTAAAAAAGAGAAGGACGTGGAACTCCCAGGCGAGATGAGTTGTCTCCTTGCAAACTCGGAACCGACACCAAACTCACCACGGTCCTGCTCTGGACAAGTCGAAGAGTAAGACCCCTGGAATCACAGACTGTGGACAATTAATTTCGATAACAAGGCAAAGTGTATCATTAGAGGAACAGTATAATTTTTTGACATCATTGAAAAAGAGATTGAGTTCAAGTCAATTCACGTAAAAACAAAATACCATAAAAGCAGGCCAAATGATACAATTAGAATACAAGTACCAAAAAGTCTTTTTTTCTACCTACAAGTCTATTTACAATGCCTTTCTTTCATCCTATTAGATTAAGCAAATCCCACTCTGAGAATATAAAATGCTTTACCCTAACAATGCTCCTAATAACATTATCGTTGAGTCGATAGACATCATCCTCGTTTTCTTAGTTTATCTTACATTTGTCCAGTCACTTGAGATTCACAAAGAATAGATGTTTCTTTTTTAATTTTAAAGTTTCTCTAATGACTAGCTTTGGAAAATGGTTATTTCTAATAATGTTGGACGTGGCTTCTACTGCTGCGAACACAAGATTTGAAATCAAGTAGAGGCGAATTCAGATCAAGCTCTACCTGGAAAGGACTATAAAATCTCAGGTAATTTCTCTAACATAAATGTCTACTTCACAGTTTTCTAATGCTCCACATGGTCTTTTCCTAGCTATCCCTGCTCACCACTCTTCCTACAGGGGTCATCTTTGTTTCTTTGCCCTCCTTCCACATTGGGATTTTATCTAACTTAACTCTTCTCTGAGCCCTCATTTGGCCTTCTTTACAATTTTCCCTTCTCCTAAGCCTGCTCAAAATGTTGCTATGAAATTAACCTTTCTTTCCACCCTTCTGACCTTCTAATCCTTTTATTAGTCCCCTGCGGAGTCCCACCGATGTTCACATCTTCTCATCTTCACCTTCAGGGCCTGGCACCAGCCAGCAATTTTCCCTTCATTACCTGCAGCTGGCCAGGGCCACGTGCTCAAGGCAAATCTAGCTCTTTTAGATCAGACCTTTATTTCCCTAATACATACCTGTTTGCTCTGCAGAACGGCTTAGCACAGCCAATCTTTGTCATCTACTGAACTTCCTCCCTGCCCTTAAAGTTATGTCCTCTGGCTTAAAGAGAGAGGGAGAGAGGGAGAGAGAGACAGAGACAAAGAGAGAAGGAGAGAGAGAGAGAGACAGGGAGAGAAAGGCAGAGATAAAGAGAGAGAGATATAGAGACAGAGATAGAGATAGTGATAAAGAGAGAAGAGAGGGAGAGGGAGGGGGAGGGAGAGGGGAGACGACATGGAGGGGAAAGAGTGATAAAGAAAAGGAAAGAAAAGAAACTCTAAATGAAAATAATTTGACTCTTAAAATGTTGAACAAAGATGTTTCCTTGAGGTTTGCCCATATCTTTATGTCCTCTCTATTAAAAAGAAAAATGACTGATTTGTTACTACTTAGTTTGTTTTTACTATTCGGTTTGGAGGCTGGCTTTCTGAATGAATGGGAAACTCGGCACTCTTCGTTCTAAGTCCCAATTTTCCAAAGGATGTCAGCATAAAGAACTTTCCCTGTATCTTAGAATGCTTCACATTTTCCACTGGATCGATCCTTGTGAGGAATAGTTTTGAGGTATTTACTTTGTTTTAAAAAAATAATTAAATAAACGAGTCAGACTTGTGTTAGCCTGATCAGATCCCACGTTGGTCTGAAAGCAGATAAACGCTCCATCTAAACTTGAGATCTATCAGGGTCAGCACTCAGGTGCCGTTATGGATTTATTCTTTATGCCAGACTTCCCACTTTATTTATATCTGATCAGTTTTTAAGTTTATCCTTTGCATGGATGACAGCTAATGGATTTCTATATGCTTTAGTGATATGGAATGCATATTTTGACTTTTAAATATGATATGAAAAATATTCACCCTCGTGGCTTTTTTTGTACTTACAAGACATAAGTCGAGCTGATGCCTTGTGACTTTTATATATTATCTCTTAGAGTGGGCCAATCTAGAGATAATTTTGTTTCCTTCATTCAGGAAAAACAAAGAGAGAAACTCTGTGCAGAATACATGTAAAACTGAAAATTGAGTTGAAAATTCAAATGAAAAGACACCTCTGGGGGAGGCATCAGCAATGGACTCCTCTTTCCTATCAAATGAGTAAAGGAAGAGATGATGGAGTCACACGTGCAAGTCTCTTACCGGAACACGAGTCCAACGGTCGAGTGAGTGATGGAACCCATCTAGATTTAGTTATGTTCTTCTTTCAGAAACACCTAGTTTGGATAAATCCAGTTGCCATTGCACTTATCATGCATTTCTTCATTGCACATTTCACTGTCTAAATTGATACGATATGTGCATATACTTGTTTCCTGTTTACCCTCTCTATTAGAGAGAAAATCCCATGGACAAGAAAAACAACTAGCTGGGCTATGCCTCAGACCCAACCTCTAAGAAATCAACCTTGATTTCTCTCCTTCCAATATACCCCATATCTAACCCTCCAACCCCCTCCCCCCAAAAAAGCCTTGGAGATACAACCTCCACGATGTATCCCAAATCCAGCCACCATCAGCTCCTGCACCCCTCAGTCCTAGTCCAATCCCCCCCAAATATGCCCCTGGACTTTGGATCAGCACCTGACCGAGCTGACCTTCCTTCTTTCCTCCTTGCCCCCTGCATGGCATTTTACACAAGACAGCTAAATTATTATTAGAAAGGCTAAATTGTTGTTGTGTCGTACCCTATTGAAAACACTCTAACGGTTTACGATTTTTATTAAAATGCGATTTTGTATCTGTGTGCATTGTCTGTCTCACCTACTGGAGGTTAATTCATGATGGCGGGGGGACTACACTGCATTCTTACCATGTTCCTGGCACGAGGGCACTGCTTGGCTCAGAGCCAGCTCTCAGGAAATGCTCCTTATATCAGTGGATGAATGAAGGAGCCTGCTGAGCATGTTCTCCTGGCGTCTGCTGTCTAACCAGAGCCTCCTCTCATGCAGAAACACCGCCACGCTGGGGCTTTGCTTTACTGCCATCAGTTGAGGTTACACGGTCTGAACTGTCACTGTATCGCAGGCCACTTGGCTCAGCTCTCTGCATAATGATAGACCAACATGTCTTCCTTCAGTCAAGCTTATAAATTTTAGAAAAAACAAAACATAGTTCCCAAGCTCTTCCCAGGGAACAGCAGCCCCCTCACCCCACGGAGACGAGTAGAAAGACATCACCTGCCAGCCTCTGGGCAACTCTTTTGACAGCTAGGGTCGCACCTCTTTGAAAGGCCAGCCCTCATCGCGGGGACCCAGGTGAGCTAAAATCGGTTGAGGAAAAGAGGAGTATCTTCCTCCAGCTTCCAGGAAACAGCACCGGTTACCAGGTAAACATTTTTTCCTCTGGTTTTAGCTCTGATTCTGCGTCTAAGAACCCTCCGTTTCTGTCAACTTGTCAAAGCGGAGCCCGTAGACCCCTGAAGGGAAGTCGCACCTGCTCCATCCGCATGGGACCATCCAGCATGCCAGGAAGCCAGAAGGCACTGCAGGACCCCCATTCTGAGCCATACGAGTGCCTACTGCCAGCTTAAAATGTGGACGCACGGTGTCTCTCCAGTGTGCCTTCCCATCTCCTCTTCCCAGGGCACAAACTGTACACCTAGAAAAATAAATTAGTTCTAGCATTTTCATGAGTCTTTTCCTATAAACCTATGTTCATCAGTGATGATCCCCTGTAGAAATAGAAGAAATATTTTATACTGTATCATTTATTATATTTTTACTAAAAATCCATCTAACAAGCAAATGAAATAACAGAAACGTAAACCAACAGTTGAATTTGAATACTGAAGAGTTGACTGTCGAAGAGTATTAAATATTAAGTAGTAAGTATACAAAAGTAGATAAATACATTTAAGTATATGAAATGTAAATACTAAACATCAAATATTAGATGAGCGACTCTAACATCAGGATAAGCTTGTACTGGGGAAACTAGAATTCTCTGGGACTGCAGTCTCAGTCTGGCATCTCAGCAGACGATGAATAGAGGTGGTGTCCTTGGAGCTCGACTTCAGCCTACTGTGGATTTGGGGTGCTCATGGGTCACATGCAACATGGTCTGGGTAATTGCGGAGGGATCTCATTATAACCCTCTCCCAGCATGGCCCGAGGACAGCGCTCAAAGTTCTGGTCTGACTTGAGGACTTAGCCACTACTTTTCTTTCTATCTAATTCAATAGGTCTCTTGTTTATGCATCACGTTACCAATTTTAGACAAGTATTTAAAATAATATGGTAGAAAAAGCACACAAACAAAAGAAGTAATGTGGGCACTGATTTTTGTTCTTAATCATAGGCAGAAAGGAAATCCCTCTATTTGGTGTTTTGGAGCTGTACTTCTAAATTTTATCCTTTTGGGTTTTTTTTTAAGATAGGAGAGTGGCCTCGTCATTCTGTTTACTTCCAGCATAAAGCAAATTCTATGTTTCTGGTCTGTCATGTTGCTGAGTGCACAAAGTTGGTAGCTCATTAAGCTTCTGCATCTGTAGAAATCTTTATCAAAAGGAAACGTATTTTCAAAAATTAAATCTACCAATGATACCGGCTCAATACGAGTTTGACATAAGGGAAGCCACACTGTAGCAAGGAAGCTGTGTTATAACTCTGTATAACCTCTAAGTAATTAATCCAGCTGGACATACGTCCAGCTTGCATGTAGGCTAGATAATAAGTAGCTGGAACACAAAGAAAACTGCATGCATCATGATTTTATGACCCCTGCTTACATATCTACCTTCCAGCTGCGTTGAGACGATGACTTTGTTCTTCTGAGTTCCTTAGGAATGTGATGACCCGCAGACAGAGAGTCTATACTGGCGTCCATCAGCAACAGCAGCTGAGAGGTCTGGTGGGGCCACTCCCAGCCTACAGCACCAGAGGCCCGGCATTCCTGACCTTTTCCTCCATAGCCCTCTAGCCCCGTATAGCTGCTTCAAGGTTCCTGATATCCCTTAAGATGGTTCTTTAGGACACTGGTCCACCGTCTTCTAATTAGCTTGCTCATCACCTGATAAAAGTCCTTTTTCTACCACCGTCTTGCCTCTTGGCAGATTGGCTTTTGTCTTGCCGTGAGAAGATCATGCCCTTTGTTCAGTGACATCAATATATATGGTCACATATAATTTAGAAGCCCTAGCACTACAGACTGGAAGATACTGTCTGAGTCTACCTTACCTCCCAGACAAATGAGGAGGCTGAGGCCCAGAAAGATTATATCAAAGGCCTCAGTTTAACTGATCTTTTGTCCAGTGAGGGAAAATATAGGTGTTATGAACTGTTTTTACTCCCAGTGATGTGGGGGCGGCGAGCCGAAGAGTCAAAAGAAAGATTTCTTGGACTCTCAAGGTCTGGCAGTGGTGCTCTTTTATTTAGAGAATAGCATGGAGTAGCATGGGGGCAGGACCCACGGGCAGTAAGAGCTGCTGCTGCCATGTGTTGAGGGTTAGAGCTAAATTTATAAGGCATGGGTGTGAGTTATTTTTACTGGAAAAAGAAAAGATGACGTAAAAAGTCATTAAATGGTTTCAGTGCAGATGGGGTCTGGTTATTGTGTGGTCGTATAACTTTAGATATGAATCTGGTCATATAGATCGGCATGTAGGTGAGGATGACCTGGGCTTCTCTCCCTGGGGCAGCCCTAACCCACTCCATAAAATCCATCGGGTCATGTAGATCGGCATGTAGGCCAGGACACCTTGGGCTTCTCTACCCGGGGCAGCCTTGATCCACATCACCAGCACTTATGACACCAAATGTGTGGGGGTTTTTTCCCGTATCAACCAATTCTCCACTTTTCCGACACCAACTGGGTGTCCTACAGTTCGGTTCGGTTCAGTTCTGATGCTCACTACCCAGAATTATCACACCCCACAGCTGAAGGGCTTGGTCTCCCAAGACGCCCCAACTTTGTACACCAATCGCAAGTCCAGGCCTCCTGTATTTTTGACTGACAGGATATACGTCAGGGGCTTCCACCAGCCCCTCCTCAGTTTCGATAATTTGCTAGAACGGCTCCCAGAACTCAGGGAACACTTTACTTACGTTTAGCAGTTTATTATAAAGGATACAACTCAGGACCAGCCAAGTGGAAGAGATGCATAGAGCGAGGTGGGTGGGAAGGGGTGCCAAGCTCCCACACCCTCCCCAGGTGCATCACCCACCCTCCCAGCACCTCCACGTGTTCACCAGCCTGGAAGCCCTCCCTATGCCTTTGTGGCCAGTGGTGATTAATTCAACCTCCAGCCCTTCACCCCTCAATGGAGGTCAGGGGCAGGGCTGAAAGTTTCAGCCTACTAATCATGCTTTGGTCTTTCTGGCTACTGGCTCCCATCCTTAAACTATCTTAGGGCCCCCAAGATAACGTCATCTCATTAACATACAAAAGACGCTCTTATCGTTCCACAGATTCCGAGGCTTTTAGGAGCCACAAGCCAGGAACCAAGGATGAAGACCAAATGTTTAGTTTTCATTACTTCAGAGTTATAAGGTCCTTGACCTGGGTCTTAACAAGGAAACCTCAGGAGACAAACACACCAGAAATCACGCAGGTGCCACCACTGTGGCCTCCATGTCCCTAGTAGGGCTCTTCCCGCTATAGAGTCAGATCCCCGGGTGCCTGGACTTACAGAAAACAGCACCCTGAGCACCTGGACACCCTCTGGACATGTTAGCCTCACTAGGACCCTAATCCACTCGTGAGCACTTGTATATACAGCTGTGAGCATGTGCCCTATGGAGAGGCGAAGCCTCACACCTTAGCAGAGCAGTAATGGGGGAGAGTGAGGGAGAGCACAGGACGGCAACACAACCACAGCCCTGGAAGGACAGAGACGAGGACACAGAGAACCAGGAAGAAATGGCGGAAAGAGGGGAGAGAGATGAGTTGACTGTGACATCGTCACAAAAGCGAGGGCTCCTCTTCCTCTTCTCTCCCTGATTCTCGCAGGTGGCATTTCCCCGTCTGCCCAGAAACTCACTCTCCACCAGACGCCTCCCTCCAGCTCGATGTCTCTCTCATCTGACCGGTCTCTCAAAGTTCGTTCTCTCTCCAGCTTCCTGGGAGAAGTCGGTGGCCAGTTTGAACCATCCTCAGTGAAACAGCCCCAGTTCCTCCACAGGGGCTCCACCTGCCCTGAGAAGCCAAGATTATCTCATGCGTTTCATACACTTTCACCCTTTTGAGATAAAATTTTCTTCCTTACCTGCAACACGATAGGACACAGATGGCTGGTAGAGAAGAGTGCAGTGGAAATGAGCAGCATCTCCACATTGATACTGATGCTGCGTGTGTGTCATCCGTCTATCCAATTAAATTATGGACAATATAGAATAAGCCTTAGGAGGTCACCGTCAGAAATGCTTACAGCCAGCCCTGAAAACTGTTTTTGACATTCGGCGTTGCCAATGAGTCCTTCTTCTTTCTGGCCCTCATCATCTCGACATGACCCCACCACACATACACAGGTCCACACGGCCAAGCTCCAGACGGGAGCGGGAGGCAGATGAGCCAAAGGATTCTGTAAGCAAAATACAACTCGCAAATCCTTTCACAGATAGTTACTGGCTGCATATGCGGTCACAGCTCAGGGCTTGGTGCCAGGGACAGGAAGGGGGAAAATGTGTCTGTCTGGTGAAAGAGCAGGCACATAAGACGTCACCCCTACAAAAGCACTTACAAAACACACAAACCAGGACTTTCTCAAAGGCGCCTGCAGCCACCAGCCCACGAGGACCTCATCTCCTCCCTCAAGGGTCTCTCAGGACAAAAGAAGAAGGATATGTAAACATCACTGCGCAGGAGTTCACAGGGGAGAAAACTTTTCTGACTTAAGCACTATCAGGTCTCTTACTTCTGCTTATTACTTAAAGGGTGTCAGATGTGGAAGTGATGATGCCCGAGACTCCTGCCTTATAAACACACGATTCAAATCTCTCTGATCTGACCTCTAGTTAAAATTCCTTAAGTCACAGTGACCTTCTTTCTGGGATGTCATATTGTACTTACTATTTTGGGGAGAGACAGAATTAGTGAGGGAGGGAGGGAGAGAGAAAGAGGGGAAGAGAGAGAGCTGGTGTTTTTAAAGCCCCCCCCCCCCCGCCGGTATTTTATTCAAAATAAATTATTTTCAGTTCTAACTACCTAGTCCTACTCAATCTCTGCTCTCAGCTGGTTTAGGAGGAACTCTGAAATGTCTCTGACCCCCTCTGTCACCTCTACCCCCTGTGCGCCCGCCCCTCTCCCATCTCCCCCAACCCGACTCATGCCCTCTCTACCTCGGGGATCAGAGGGCACACATGCAACTAAATACAAATATGATAAACATCGCAACATGAGACCACCTCACATATGAAAGAATACTAAGTAAGTCCAGAATACAAACTGTTAGAGCAAAGTCAGAGATGACAAAGGGAGAGTGAGATACAGAGAAGATGGCAGGTCTCCACCCAGCGTCAGGAGTCACACAGAGGACATGGGGTGTGCAGGTCCGTGAGGTGTAGGGTTACCACGTAGATTTACCTGAAGGAAAACTGCTTGCTTAACTTACAGGGGCTGCTTTGCACATCTTTAGGTATCCAAGGCCACCAATATGGTACCCATATCAGGCAGCCCTTCATGCTCTGATGTTTTCTGGACCAAAATCTAACTCAGGTCCTGGCAAGGTGAAGATAGGAGATGAAATTCCCCAGGCCCCACTCCCCTGTGGATGGAAGGAAGGTCATAATGTTATCGCCATATATAGGCTTCATAGACCCATCCCATGCATAAGGCCACACCCCAGACCCATTGGGAGCTGTTCCCAAAGACTGACTCAAGCATCCCGTAAACACACTTACTGCTCCAGGCTTTTGTCTGTGCTGAGTCAGTCTCCTCCACATGGTCATCCTCTGGTTCCGCCTTCACCCGATCCTCTGCCACGCATGCCTGCTTCTCATCGACAGAAGCCCTGAGGGTGCCTCTGGAAGGGCAGAAGGGGGTCGTGTGTGTGTTCTTGCCACCACATCACATTATAAGGCCCAGGTTAGGGCTGGTGGAGGGTTGACGTATTACTCAGTTCACCTAACTTCCCATCTTCACGTGCGCCTTTCTCTGTAGACCCCGTTTGCGATAAAACTTTCTCTGGCGATGTCTGGAATTTTGAAAAGCTGTCTGGGGAGATCTTACTTAAAAATTTGCACGAGTGTTAAATGTTCTCATCACAAAAAGAAAGTAATAAGAAGAAATAATAGAGCAGGGGTAGAAAGCTTTTGGGGTGATGGATATGTTTACAGCATAGACTGTGGTGATGGTTTCTCCCAGCACATCGAGTTGTAGACATTAAATATGTACAGCCTTTTATACATCAATCATATCTCCATTAAGTGATTTTAAAAAATTATACCTCAAACATCTATGCAGAAACGGAACATGCAAAAAATGTCAGAATCTATCTACTAAAGTAGTTAGCACTTTTAAAAATACTGCATTTCTCAGTAAATTTGACAGTGACTAAAAAATATGGTTCTGATGCTGGGATTTTATTCCTGGAAATGTTTTTTCATCTTTTTTCCCAGCTTTATTGAAGTATAATTGACATATAAAACATGTATATATTTAAGGTTACAATGTGATGATTTGATAGATGCATACATCGTGAAACGATTACCATAATCAAGCTAATTAACACATCCATCTCCTCACACAGTCACCTTTTTTGGGGGAATGTGTGGTGTGTGCTGAGAATACTTAAGATCTGTTCTCAGCAAATTTTGAGTATACAATACAGTACTGTTAACTATAGTCAGCATGCTGTACGTTGATCTCCAGAACTTGTTCATCGTATAACGGGAAGTTTGTACCCTTTGACCAACATCTCCCTGTTTCCCCCACCCCCAGCCCCAGGCAACCACTATTCTCCTCTCTGGTTCTATGAGTTCCACTTTTTTAGATTTCACATCTAAGTGAGATCAGACAGTATTTGCCTTTCTGTTTCTGGGGTCTGGCTCATTTCACTTAGCATATGTTCTTTCTAAAGAAAGTCTTCTGGGAAAACACCATCCATCCTGTCACTGCCCCCATGCTGTGCAGTCCCTATTGATTTGGGGTGAAATGCTGCCTGTGTTCAAGCACTGCTGCACCACGTGCTGACCCACTTCCGCAGGTGGAAGATACAGCTGCGTGAGGGTCTGACGACCTTTATTCTAAAACAGAGACACGTGCTCAGGATTGCACCCAATTTATTTTGAATATACTAATAAACAATCAGTTAATTGTTGAGTCCAGTTATTTAATGGTAAAAGTAACATGTCAAAAGGGAACATCTCCTGAAATATTAAGTAAAGAGTGAATTTATAATTCATCTTTGACAATATCACTTGAAGTGGCAATATATTTTATCCATTTGAAACGTGGTCCAAGATAGTTTTTCTGCCAATATGGAAAGTTTTGAGACCAGTAGAAAAATCAAATCTCTTCTTCATGTTCAAATGGCTGATCAATAAGCACAGAGTTTCAGGTAAGCAAGATGAGTGAGTCCTAGAGCTATGCTGTGCCACACTGTATCTAGTCAACAAAAACGTATGGTACACTTAAAATTTGTTAAGGAAACCAGCCGAAAAGAGAATCCACCATCTGGGAGAAACTGTTTGCAAATCATACATCCAACAAGGGGTTAATTTCCAAAATATATAAAGAACTCACACAACTCAACAAAAAAAAACAATAAAAAAATGGGCAGAGAATATGAACAGACATTTTTCCAAAGAAGATATACAGATGACCAGCAAGATCATGAAAAGATGTTCAACATCACTAACCATTAGGGAAATGCAAATCGAAACTACAATGAGATATCACCTTACATCTATCAGAATGGCTATAATTACCAAGACAGAAAATAACAAATGTTGGAGAGGATGTGGAGAAAAGGGAACCCTCATACACTGCTGGTAGGAATGCAAACTGGTGCAGCCACGATGGAAAACAGTATGGAGATTTCTCAAAAATTTAAAAATAGAAATGCCGTATGACCCTGCCATCCCACTGCTGGGTATTTATCCAAAGAACATGAAATCAACAATTCAAAGAGACCTATGCACCCCTATGTTCATTGCAGCACTATTCACAATAGCCAAGATGGGGAAGCAACCCAAGTGTCACTGACCGATGAATGAATAAAGATGTGGTATATATATATGTATATACAATGGAATACTACTCAGCCATAAAAAAAGACAAAATCATGACATTTTCAACAACATGAATGGACCTGGAGGGTATTATTTTAATCGAAATAAACCAGACAGAGAAAGATAAACACTGTATGATTTCACTCACGTGGAAGATAAACAAACACATGGACAAAGAGATCAAATTAGCGGCTACCAGAGGGGAAGAGGGCGGAAAGGAGGGCAGAAGGAGTAAAGGGGCACATGTGTACAGTGACAGGTGAAAACTAGACCATTGGTGGTGAGCACAATGCAGATTATACAGAAACCGATATGTAATGATGTATACCTGAAATTACACAATGTTATAAACCAACATGACCTCAATAAAAGAATTAAATTTAAAAAATAATAATAATAAGAATTTAAAAATGAAATTTTGACAGAAGTAGAGTTATTCAGAAGACTGCTGTTTTTTTCTTAATAACTTCTTAATTCTATTTATATTTTCCAATTGTAATAAAAATAATCTGATAGAAAAACATTCAAGAGGGTAAACCTCATATTAAGTGTTCTTAGCGCAATGATATGATATTTTTAAAAAGAATGGAACCTGTTTTACCATTCAGAATTCTTTTTAAGACCTTCAAAGGCTTGATTTTTGCCTGACTATGATCTCCATTGTTAAATTACATATTAAGGAGTGTACGCTTTCTCAGATAACTCAAATTTTGTAGTGCCAATTTCTGACCAACGCCTAGTTTAGTATTGATCTAAGTTAACTGAATGATGCTGCAAAATTCAGTGAAGGTGCCCCACACCAAGGTAACAAATGGAAAGAGCTCTTTCTTCTCCCTTTGAATGACTAGAAAGCCCTGCTAAAACAGTCAAATTGAAACTGCTCATTTCACATGTAGAATAACTCAAACTATTAGTCAAGTAAGTAGTTCAGTTTTATAAATAAGACACTGATGCTCAGAAGTCTGTGCCCCACCAGAAGTCACCCAACAGTAAAAACACAGAGGAAGGCTTCCCTGAGGATTTCTCATCTGGTGACTGTCCTTCTGTGTTGTCGAGGTTCTCCAGAGAAACAGAACCAATAGGATATACAGAGAGAGAAGACGATAAAGGAGGAGATTTTTCATAGGGATTGGCTCACACAATTATGGAGGCCAAGAAGTCCCACCATCTGCCATATGCAAGCTGGAGATCCAGGAAAGTCAGTGGTCTGCATCTGAAGGCCTGAGAATTGGGGGGGCCAATGATGCAAGGTCCTGTGTGGGTCTGAGACACCAAGGACTAGCAGCTTCACTATCCAAAGACGGGAGAGATGGATGTCCCAGCTCAAGCAGAGAGAGCGAATTCACCCTTCCTCTGTCTTTTTCTTCTTTTCGGGTTCTCAATGGATTGACTGATGCCACCTGCATTGGAGAGGGCATCTTCTTTACTCAGTCTACAGACTCAAATGCTAATCTCTTCTGGAGACACACTCACAGACACACTCAGAAATAATTATCAACTGGGCGTGTGAACATCCCTTAGCGCAGTCAAAGGGACACGTGAAATTAACCATCACATCATCAAAACATGTAAAGTCGCTGATTCAGGTAGCTTCTGCCAGGAGTGTCACACTACAGAGGGGAAGCAAGATTAAGAGGGAAAGAGTCCTCCCAGGGATGAGGTGCCACATTAGGGCAGCAGGTCAGGTAAGGTACAGCTCTGGGGCTCCTGATGGGGAGAAGAAAGGGGTTGCCAGAACTTACACCTCCTTGACTGTATCACCTTATACCATGGGATGAAAGAATATACAAAAAGCATGAAGGAGCTGTCAGAGACGCATTTGACTGTTCCATTGTTCCTTGCATCTGTAGCCAACAGTTTTAGACATGGAACAGCACTTTAAAACTGCCTGTGCCCTGTTCCTAGTTTGGAGAGGAGGGCAGTCTGTGGCTCCCCAGGCCTCACAGGCACTTCTAATGGTTGAGGCTGACTTGAACTCATCTTGGGCTCCAGACTCTTAACCACAACATCCCGAAGTTGCTTTACCCTCACGTGCCAGGCGCTTTACTGCCTGTTTTGCCTGTTACCACCAATATTTGTTATATTTAATTCCATGGCAAGGATTCAACTCAATCTCACTCAAAGACTGGTTTCAAGAGGGCCTAAGGGCAAGATTTCCAGTTGCAAATTATATGATCTAAAGATGTGATCTGGATTCTGGTTGCCTTAACTGCTTATCCATTTGTCACTCTTTGGGATGCGTTGATTATAAAATGCCCACAATCGTTTGTTGCCTCCCTATGTCCTTGTCCTTTGAAGTATGACTCAAAATTCTCCCATCAAGACGTACAGTCTATTTCCTTATCCCTTACATTTGAGCTGGGTTTGTGACGTAACAGCTAATCCAATGAGGCTGAAATGATGGCCAGCCATGTTGGCCCTTGACCTCAAGAAGCCTTGCATGTATCTGCTCTCTCTCAGAACCCTGCCCAGCAGCTAACGGACAAGCCAGACCTAGTCTGCTCGAGGGAGAAAGACCTAGTGGCACAGACACGACCCATCCCAAGTGAGGTCATGCTGGACCATCAACCGCAGCCAACCTGGAAGCTGACCGCAGACGCTTGAGTGAGCCCTGCTGAGACGGAAAAGCTTCCCAGCGGAGTCTAGCCCAAAATTCTAACCCACAAAAATGTGAGTTCAACAAATGGTTGTGGTTTTAAGCCACTACATTTTGTATTGATTCTTATGCAAAGGGGTAACTGACACACGGTTCTTCCCAACGCGAACTCTATTAGTAGCCAGACCTCTGACTGCCATGCCCGGGTTACTACTCAATAATGCCTATGTGATCCTTTCTTTTCCCTCCCAACTTTGTTCCAATTCTTTCCTTTCCCCAGCCAAATTTATACCTTGTTCTGCCCTGATCTTTAGCACTCGTGGGAATTTTAAGATCCACCTGCTTTTCCAACTCCTATTCAGGTTTCCAAAATTCAGCCAGCTGACAGGAGACCTGCAGACAGAAATCTGAATGAAAAGTTGCAACTCAACTTTCAATGATGCAGCAGAGTTTCCCACAGTTCACACACCTCGGCTGAAGGGCCAATGGACAGGCACAGGTGAAGCATACTCAAAAGACAGAGGGGTGAGGGAGTAGGAATCATCCTAACAGTGGTCCTGAATAATCATCGCACGGCCAGCACACTTGTCTCTCTTAAACCTGGAACATCGGCGATAAAGGGGCAGAAGCCCCTGGAGAGGCAGAGCTATTGAAAGATTGTCCAGGAATAAACAAGCAAGACTTTAATTTTGAGGTTGTTGACATAGTTTCATTTCTGTTAAAGCAAAGTATTTCATTTTTCTTTTTCTTTTTTTGTCTTAAAAGCAGTAATTTTGCAGAACATATAAGCTACAAATTTGGTTCACAATGTATAAATTGGGCTTTATATAATTCCATTACGTTCCAGAACTTATGATTTCTTTCTCATTCAGAAATTTGTAGAGAGACTAAAGCATGGATGGAATGTATACAAGCTCCCAATTCTGATGGGACTTATGGACTTATATCAATATGATGTCAAACAAATAGCACATAGTAAATAGAAACAAGCTGCCTCGGAAACGTTGCTGAGGATACACCGAAGATGGAAATTGTCACCAGTCACTTATTTAACCCCATTGAATTGCAGATTGGCTTCTATTTGTATTTAATATTATATTTATGATATTCTATAAACTATATTTCCCTCTTTTGATGGGCCACGTGGTATTTCAGAGAAGTATCCTTAACATAGGATTTTGCTGCAAGTGGGCCAGCAGAGAAGATAGTCATGCCAGAGGTGTGCTAACAGTTAAAGTCAAGTTAGAAAGTCAAAAACTGGAGCATTTGTTTGAAGGCTCCAGCAGACTGTGGGGGTCTCCATGGATGGAAAATCAACCAAGGAAGAGGCTGCTGATTTTAAAAGACGAAAGACAAGGATCTACAGAACAAATGCGGGAGATGGAAGACAGATGCCTGCACTGGCTACATTAACTGCTTCACATTCTGACTTCTGCCACAATGTGAGTTTATTTCAAGGGGCCAGAGGGGGTTTGACAGCCACTAGCACATGTACAGCCTTCCCAATAAACGAACTATCTTAGGCTTCGCCAAGCAAAAATTCCAAAATGACTTTATCTTATTAATTTCTGGAAAGAGGGGTTGATCTCAGGTACATCCCTCAAGCTTTTATCTCTACCTGTGGACCAGGATTGCAGCTCCTATTAGATTGCCAGGAAATAGCAGTTCTGATGTCACTTTGTCCTATCTGTCATGACCTAAGGGAAGACCTCAGAGGAATGGACAAAACTTGGAACTTGCATGCAAGACTGGATGAATTGGAGAAGAAGAAATTCTAATTCAATATTCTAAGAGTTGATGCTTTCTTTCTGTTCCTAGAGCTCCAGACCCCTCCAGTTCCGAGCAAGAAAGGAGGTACAGGGATGTCAGAAAGAAAGGTGGATTAATTCAATCCTGTGGCAAAGAGCTTCTACCAGCTGGTTGTCCTTTAATTTTGTATACGGTGTATTTACCACAGAGAATCTCTATATTGTTAGTCATACTCTTATCTTTTTTCAGTTTTTCAACTTCTGCTGTTGAACATAAAATGATTTTCAATATTTTTGTGTAGCAATTCCATATGGGATTCAAATACCTATGTCAACGGATTTATTTGAAGAGGTCAGAGTACTCTTGGGTTCTAGCTTTTTATATAAGATATACAAAATGTGCATTATGATATGTAAATTGTATACTGAGGAGGTTACTTCTGATGATCACTTAGATTCTTTCACCTCTAAAATTCTGTGATTTGGATATTGGAATTAAGGGGTGAAAGAATGGAATAAAAAGGAACAGGATAGAGCAAGCAGAGACATTCAAAATGTTTTCCATTATTTTTATACGGTATAGCAATTTATCTGCTGTCAGAGTAGATTTATTCAAAGAATTGTCTGAGTCTGTGCCATAAATTACCTTTTGGAGATATTTATACCCCCATCATAAATCTCTTAAAAACTACCTTAATTGACAGCTATTAAAGATACATTATTCATGGAAGTTGTCAGACCACAGAGAAATGTTTTATTTTACTAAATTATAGTTAAATTGACTTGACCAATTTTGATTTGCAGCTACTAAAAGCCAGGAAAATTACCATTCCATTAAATTTTAAGAGGCAAAGTAAAATTGCTTAATTTTAACAAACGAAATGTATTATAACCAACATCCTCACCATTAAAATTTGATATTTAAAAAGAAGGGAAGATACAATGGTTAACCCAATGTGTTTTGCAAATAGTGATTTTATAAGAACAAAAGAAGTACTTTTCCAAGTCATACGCAAATCCACTTCAATCTTTGCCCTGCCCATTGACTGAGAGGCTCATCTTTCACTTGGGGTCATAGAGAAGGAGCATCATCTCACCTTTTCATGTAACAGTACATTTGAGAGCAGCAACTTCATTAACTCTGAAGATTGGAAAGGAACCAGAAAACAAATCACCTTAGAATGTTCTGGAAGGATTACTTTTTTTTCCCCTGCAGTTCAGAGGAACATTTCATATACCTTCACTTGCCTACTCAGTTTGAATCCTCAACAAAATTAAGCTCTTGTAAACCTTATCGTTATTGCCATGAATACAAATGCTTCTTGATCACGAGTAAGATGCAATCCCTTCCTAAAGGAAAAAACATCCAAACAACTGAGAATCTTTCTGTAAGCCCTGCCTGGAGAAATAGTGATTTCACAAACTAAGATTTTGTTCTTCAATTTTGATTTATCACCACAAAATAACTTTTTCAGTTTTGATGATCCTGAAAATAAACACAGACGCGTATTACTTGTGTAACTCTTGGACTCTCAAAATAAATCTGAGGACCCATATGCTTGTCCATACCAAAATTTGAATATGAAGACCTATCTTTAATGTCAAAATTAGATCTTTCTAAATGGGAAAAAAAATGATGTGTTTTTTTAAAAAAAAAATGGGAACGAGTAACCTCTACCAGGAAATAGGAACTAATTAAATGTTACCTATTTCTTTACTTCTGTTTTTACCCGCACATCCTGTCTTCCCATCATGAAAAGAAGAACCTTTTTGTATTTCTCTGCTATATCTCAATGCCCAAAATAATGGCCTCCATCTGTTTCTTTTCATCACAGGACCTTTCACCGTTCTAACTCATTTGTATAATGTGTGTCTTATCACATTTAAAAGCCCATCAGTGTCTGTAGCTCCCAGTAATCACTCACACTAGCTTCTTCCTCAACTGCTTCAAATCCCGGCTGTGTGAGAACATGGCAGAAAAGTCTTCAACATTCTCCCATTAAGACTCACAGTCTATGCCAACCTCCCCAGCACAGCCCAAATCAGGGTGAGCTTATCATTGTGCCAATAGCCTGTGAAGGAAGCAACACTGGGTGACTCTGAGGCTAGGTCATTGTTGTGGGGTGAAATGTGTCCCCACAGAATCCATATGTTGAAGTCTCAACACCCCATTGCATCAGAAAGTAACTATATTTGGATAGGTCTTTAAAGAGGTGATTAAGTTAAAGTGAGGCTGTTAGGGTGAAACTCTCCCATATGACTGATGTCCTTGTAAGAAGAGAAAGAGACACCAAGGATGCCTGCACAGTGATGATGAGTTGAAGTTTGGCCCCCTGCAAGCCAAGAAGAGAGGCCTCAGAGGAACTTAACCCTGCTGGCACCTTGATCTTGAACTTCTAGCCTCCAGAACTGTGATAAAATAAATTTCTGTTGTTTGGGCTCCCTGGTCTGTGACATTTTGTTATGGCAGTCATAAAAGGTCATGCGGCTTTGGTCTTGATCTGCTGAAGCAGTCACTCTTGGAGGCAGAGGCTGTCATGTCAAAAGTCTGAGGACCCTGAAGTATGCGGTCAGGATGCTCAAGCTCCACAGAGGGGTCTCTGCTGGGTGACACTCAGGTTGACTTAGCTCAGCCTTTGTGCTTGACCTGCGAGGAAAGAAGCCCTAAATCCAGGAGCCTAACTGAATGGCTCAGTATCATCTGAGCGACAATGAGGCAATGAAGGAGGCCTTCGTCCCACCTCCACGTCCCATCTGACTTCAGTGCACACTCATGGATGCTGCTGGGATGGCCATCCCTTTCATCAGCAATGAGATATGGGCCTAAACTTTTCATGCACTATTTTCTGTGCATTCTAAGTCCAGTCTTCAAGATATTATTCAACTGAAAATTCTCTTTGCAGTGGTTTTGCAAAGCTCCAGACCAAATTGATTGCAATTACCTGAGGAGATTGGGAAGAGTATAGATTTTCAGATCCTCTATCAAAATCTGATTCATGGGTCTGGGGTGGAGCCATCCCCATAACTAGTTTAATACCACAAGCAATAATCACATATTTGTTAACTTTTGCCAATTCACAACCTCGTAAAAATACTAAAATTGATAGAGGTTTACATCACTTGATATTTCACATGGCTGCATATGGGAGAAACCCAAGTAAGGCAGCTTAACTGTTATGGAAAGGTTTATTTTTCTCATATATCCAAAAGTCTAGTGGGAGGGCATTAGGACAGCTGCAGCTGTCACATAATATAATTTTGCTCAGATTTCCTTTTTGTCCTGCGTGCACACCTTCTTTACCTCAATGATTTCATTCTCATGGTCCCAAGATGGCTGCTGCACTTCCAGGCATTATAGCTGTGTTCCAATCTGGAAAAAGAGATGGGACTAAGGACAAGGATGAGTACAACATCTACATTTGGTCCTTTTAAAAATGTCTCCCACAATACTCACTAGATGGTTTATATTTATATCTCATTGGTCAGAACTTTGTCAGATGGTTACCTCTTGATAAGAAATAAGGTAGGAAATATGGTGTTTTAACTGGGAACATTGTAAACTTGACAAATATTGAGTTTCCATAGTTTAGGTATAAAGGGAGAACGATTGTTGGGTGGGCAAATCATATTTCTTCCTAAAAGGGATGCAAGTTCTGAAAATGTGCAGAACTATATCTACATTAGACAGAAAAGTGTTTGCCTGCCCTGCAGTGAGAGCGACTGGTTAGTCATCTATGGCTTCAGGGAACCAAAAAAGATATGGTCTGGTCTGGATAGTACCTGGAGTTCTTTCCAAAATAAATAGAAAGGGTTTTCTTTGTAGTTATTACTTGTTTTTCACTAGTAAATATTCCTGAAGTGAGGCATCTGGAGGTAAAATTGTCCCATCATAAGAGCCAGGTTGGGGGGAAGTACATAGGTGAACAAGCACTTGCTCACAGGATGGAAGTGTATTGGTTAAAAAGCGGCTGTTCAGTGAGCATTCTACTGGCCACGGGACATAAAATCCTAGGAGAAGATTATGAAAAGCGAGCAGGATTCCATGGTGCAGAGGAATAAATAGACTTGATTATAAAAATTGTTACAAAAACTTTCCCATGCATCCTTAGCCATGTCGATAGTAATTGCATTCACACTGGGGTTAATGGGAACAGGGCTTTCTTGTAAAACTCCAGCGACAACTTGCATCTTCTGACTAATGGTTCTCCTGAAAAATAGGCTAACCTATTCTTGTAACTTTAACCTCACAGCACCTTTAAATAGCTCCATAATTATGTGTTGGTGTACTCTTCCATTTCTAGGATTCTTTTTAATCGTGGGTGTTAAAATGTAAGTTATAATCATAGTCACATTAACGGCCGCTTAGCGACTTCTCTGAGCAGGTTGTACAGGAGAGAAGACCTTTTTTCCTACTTGTGAACGTTTCAGGCAATCCTTTAACATATAAGAGGTTTGAAAAGTTAATTTGAAAGTCTTTCCTTACCTCCACAAAAACAAAAAAACATGTTAAACAATAAATGCGACTTCTCACTCTGCTTCTGAGGTAACATTTCTCATTTCTCAGAGGAACAAAGCAGATGCAGATACAGCAGTGGTGACAATCAAGAGGCAGCACAAGCAATGCATAAATCCAAAAAATAGGTTCAAACAGGGAAATAGACGAGACCATTTATTTACCTATTTTCCTTCCTTTTGGCAAAGCTAAATCAAAGATTAGAGCTGCTCATTTATTGCTGTTTGCATCCGACAGAAAAGTCTGGCCACACGAAGCTCTGTGATCAGTCCAGTCATGTGTTCTGTTTTGATTCTGAACAACAGACCTGAAGCTACCGCTGGGATCCTGTGGAAACCGGAAGAGAAACCCCATCTTAGACGGTGCTCCTCGGAAGATGCTGACCGTGTCTTAATGCTGATGACCTTGCAGCAGTTTTTCTCTGAGGCTAGCAGCAGCAGCAGGGCTTGGCGTGGCGTGCCAGAGGACCAAGGAGGCTGGATCTGCTGCCAGCAGATTTAACCTGGGTCCTTTAAGAGACAGGAGCTGCTGTAGACTAACGGAGAGAGCCAGAGCGTGAAAGTGTGCACGGCTTGTCATAATTATAAATATAGTGCTTTATCGTTTACAAGGAAAAATACATCTGTAGCTACAAACTTTGCAAATATTTTACCCAAGCTGAGGCTTTTATTTTCGTTCTGCTTTTCTTTTGCTACAAAAGGTGTTAAGTGTGAGCACAGAACATGTATCACTTTGTGGTTTATAATTCTTCTCTTTTGTATCTACAGGGTTCCCTGGTGATCTCCTCTAAGATAATCTCAAAAGTACCACCTTCAAAGTTACGTCTGTAGCCCTGTCTGCCTACAATTTTCCAAACTTTCAAACTAACTTTTTCAGACTTCTTGTCCCTCATATTTTGACTCCAGAATACTATGGCCAACTGCCTAGCTGACATTTTGCTTGGATATCTGATAAGTATCTAAAAAAATTAGTGCAAGCTGATCTTTTCCCAAAAACCCCTGCTCTCCCATCGCTGACTCTCAACACAACACTCAAGAGAGAGAGTTCTGTAACTCAGTGGTGGCATTCTTTTCATTTTAAAAGAACCACAGCTATCCATAACAAAACTGCTTGGAAAAGTTAGAAATCCCACTTAAAATTAAAAAATATTAACATCTCGGGGTTATTTTTCTATTTATCTTGTAAATAATACCTATTTAAAATTCAAATGTTATGTTTTTCATTGGGTCTCACGTTTGATGGAACAAACACTCTCTAACATTCCCTGAGCCTCAGAGGACATTTGTTTAAAAGTCAGCAGCAGATTAGAGCAGCAAGAACTTTGAGCACTTCACAGAAAATGATATAGAAGTCAGAAATCAGACAGTTGTTCTCTGAAAATAGGGAGTTAACCACCTGGGTAAGTTCCCAAACTTTTCTAGTAAAAGCAAAAGCAATTCCCTGGATCACTCTTCTTAAAAATGAAAAGAGGAACCAGGCAGGGCTTTGTTCTAATTCCCAGACTTCTTCCACTTGGAACTCAGAAAATGCAGAGCAGACCTCATGTTTATGTTTCATTAGGAAGCTCTCCCTTTGTTAGCTCCCAAGTGCAAGTTTTAAAAACAGTCTTGAGATAGGAGAAATGTTGAAATTCTCTATTATACAATATTAGAGAAAAATGTCAATGGGTAAGATACTTTTCCTAATTGCATTCAAAGTGGGAGTGTAATGATTTATTCATTTTAAGAGAGTGTGGTTGTGATAGCATTTGATAAGGCTCAGCTAATTAGCTTCCTCAAAAAGGTCAAAATAGGAGTACCTTTATCACGTTTCTCTGACCTTGCAGAGATCCCAGGCTTTCCAACAGTCAAATTATAACCGCGGCAATTAAAACATGTAATTAAGTCATAATTCCTTTTTAGAGGCCAGAGCGCATGTTTACTCGCTCCACTTTGTTCGTGTGGTTTCCCTTTAAGCCAAAGTCAATTCAATGAAAAAATCACTTTGTTTGGGGAATTTATTTTCTCATAGAAAGAGGTATTATCATAAAAATTGTGAAGGTGACATTACTGTTGATTTAATTTCTGAGCAGTCAACTGCTAGTCTATATACTTCAACTGAATTAAAATATTCGAGGATATACCGACGTGACCCAAAACGTATCTGACAACTTTGCATACACGTTTTGAGCATCTGCTTGACATCCTCAGCTGTGAACTTGCCGGTGTGTTGAGTCTGTTATTACTGTGAATGATAGGAGGGTGTGCTTGTTGAGATTGCTTTCTTTGATTCTTAGTTTAGGTATGACTAACATGATTCAAGTTCACAAAGCTTGAGTGTAAAGCTTGATAAATTTTTACACGTGTTTTTTCCTCTGGAACCACTACCAAGATCAAGATAAAGAATATTTCCACCACCCCCAAAAGACTCCCTTTTGTCCAATACCAGTAGATACTTGTCTGCGTTAAAGGTAACCACTCTTCTCGTCTCCATCGCCACACGCTATTTTTGTCAGTTTTTGAATTCTAAGAAATGGAATCAAACAGCACCTATGTGTTTGCGCTGGGCCTCTGTTGCTCACCTTAATGCTTTTGAGACCCATCCATGTTGTTGGGTGGAGCAGTAGCTGCCTTCTTTTCCTCACAGCGTAGTATTTCATTGTAAGAACATCCCCAAATTAATTTGTCCATTCTCTAGTTGGTGGGCATTTGGATTTCTTCTAGCTTTGTGCCAATGTGAACAAAGCTATTACAGCCATCAAGTTGTGTGTCTTTGGGTGACTATAGACACCCATCTCTGTTAAGTATTGGTAGAGCAGTGGAGAGGTTGTGTGTTAGGGTGTTGACAAGGTTAGTTTTAGTAGATGCTGCCAGCTTTTCGAAGGTGTGACTCAATTATGTGCCTTCACTTACAACACATGGGAGTTCCAGTTAAAGATGGTTCCTGCTGCTAAATATGGAAAGTAGAGCGGTGTTAGAAAATATTGAAACAGCCAGATATTTTAAGTGACACAAACTGAAAAATTGATAATTGGACTACATTAAAATTAACAATTTCTGCTTATCAGAAAATAATCAGAAAAGAGAATGAAAAAAAAAGCCAGAATGCGGAAGAGTCTAGCAATCTACCCAACAAATGACTTGTATCCTGAATATATGAATAATCCCTATAAATTGATAAAAAATGGATAAAAGACCTGATTAAAAATGGGCATAAGACATACAAGCACTTCCCAGAAGATGCTTTCCAAACAGCTAATAGGACACCAGGGTTCTCAAAGCTATCAGTCTTGAGATAAATGCAAATTAAAATGCAAAAATGTATCCCCACCAGAATGACAAAACTTACACAGCTGACAATTTCCTGGGTTAACTTTTTACTTTTTTCCCTTTCATTAGGATAGATTTAAATATGTTCATCCACAATTAACTTTATCCCTTTTGACCCATAATATTCTTTAGTTAGAGAGCGGAGTGTAGAAATGCTACGATTTGTGCTCCTGGTGTAACTAGCCCATGTAGGAACTGGCTCTGTGGGATATGCACAGTCGAAGGACTACTGAACACTTTGGATCTGTCAATAACTGGATAATAGAAACCAACAAACCCCAAGACTCCACTGAGCAATGCACATTCAAAGGAGATGGGGTAGCAAGTTCGGACATCTATGCATTTGCCAACACTGTGATTGTCAAAGAAAGAAAGCGACGTTTACAAACTGCAAAACCTATAAATATCATGTAATCAAAATGCTTATCTGAGGGACTGGCCCAGTGGCCCAGCAGTTAACTTTGCACATCCCGCTTCGGTGGCTCCAGGTTTGCCAGTTCAGATCCCAGGTATGGAGCTATGCACGCTCATCAAGCCATGCTGTGGCAGGCGTCCCACATATAGAGTAGAGGAAGATGGGTATGAATGTTAGCTCAGGGCCAGTCTTCCTCAGCAAAAAGAGGAGGATTGGTAGCAAATGTTGGCTCAGGGCTAATCTTCCTCAAAAAAGAAAAAAATGCACATATAGACATAAAAAGAAAAAATTCTTATCTGATACTTTAAACCCTTTAAACCATTTTACTACAATCCAACCCAGTGCTAACTTAGCCTCTGCTGGAACGCATCCTGTGCAGGAGATGCTGCCTCTGAGCCTGTGTTTCTTCTTTGGCCAGCTCAGGCTTTTCCAAAGTGTTTCTAAGAAAAAAATATGCTTCCCAATAACTTCTACCAGTTGATCTATATTTCACTTACTAGGACACACAAATCAATCACGTCTGTCTTTGAGACGATATTTACTATCTTTGGGAAAATAGTTATCAAGTGCTAATTGGTCTATCCATATTTTAAAATTTAATTTAACAGTCATTTACTGTCCCACAGGAAGATAGAGTCACCTTAAGAATGTTACTATTTTGAACACAATATAAAATGCACGAGGTCCAATTCTCCTCCACAATTCTAGGAAGGCGCTAGAATTTTTCTCACAGGTGTGCGATCCTTATCTATGGCTGGGATTCCCCCTGTTGAAAGGTTGGCCCCAGCACGATTGCCCTGAGTGGCAGAAGAAGCCATAAGGCAGAGGTGACTCAGAGCACTCTGATCACTCGCAAACACAGAGCAACAAGAATGGGAGCATGTCTTTCCAGGCGTCTCCACACAGTGCTGGCACTTCCTGCCAAGGAGCGATTTCTAGGCAGTGGGATTTCATGTAAGCTTCAGGAGGAGTCCTACTCAAGCAGGTTGGAAGTACTCCAGCAGAACTCACCTGATGATGTTAGCAGAGCTGAACTCTGAACGAAGTAAAGAAGGACCCAGAATGGTGGGAATGAGTCTGAGCAGATGCGAGCCCAGGCGAGCTTTGTCTAGAAGAGAGAGGAGCCAGGAATAACACATTTTGGATTCACAATTTCCCCGCTGTCTGACTCCAGTGTTGATTACACACTCCTTACTGCTGGGAGGAACAGGGTGGTGCGTTTGCATTCTCAGCCAAACCACGATTCTGTAGCTGCAGAGGGATTTGCAGACAGTGATCCATTCCTACCTGACTGTCATGGTTGCCACAAAGGATGACTCCATCACCTGGCTCTGTCCTTGAAGATGACCCTGTTCATGATGCTGGCCTTGCTACATGTCTGGCAGCAAAGACCAATGCATGTCCAGCGTCTCCATTCTGGACTGGCAGCATTAATGGAGAGACTGCCCATGGGTCGATGGCAATAGCAGTTGCATAGGAGCCTGCTGTTGTCTCTGGCCCTGGAACATTATCTCTGAAGCTAACAAGGCAGCTGGCTTGAGAAGACTAGGCCCGTCTCTTAGCAAGCTGGCCTTCCTTCTGCTACTCACCTGCATGCCACAGCTCCTTACCACATCCAAGACTGCATTGGTGGATATTCTCAAAATGCATCCTAGTGAGAAGTTTTTCAGCAAGAGTTTCAATCTTTGCCTTCTCCCACATTTGGTCAAAATTCTCCCCATTTCAGTTTTAGTCACACAGCAATAACCTGCAAGGAAGACTGTCATTCAGCTGTGGCGGAGAAGATCCTCAGTGGATCAGCGTCAACACAAACCATGCCCTGAATCTATCCCCGTATTTATTACTGTGATCCTGTCTTGGCCTTCAGTACCAAAAATGGACTGTTGTCTCATAAAGCCAGATTTCAAAAGAGATATGTATTGTTTACAGGAATTTTAAAACTCATATCTATCAGATTTTGGTCACTTCAATCTAACATTATTTATTGTATTAAATTGGTTCAGATTAATCTGTCTAACTTCCCGTCCTGTGAGATGTGAGATGGTCCCTCTCTCTTTCTTTACATGACCTTAGGTCCAAGATGGAGTTAGTCATACTCCTCCATTAATGGGGCAATGGCACATTACCAAACCCATCGCTCTGGTTAAGACCCTCTAATGTGCACTGACTTACCCGCCCCCCAAGGCTGTATTACTGATCCCAAATATTTTCTGCCCTGCCTGAAGGGTGATGCCACTTCACTCACTTGAGATCACGGAATTGGACATGGTACATGCATGGACATCACACCTGTGTGGAGCCAGCAGGCAACAAACCATCATATTTCTTCCTCAAAGCACCAGATAAAGGCTGCTCTGCCAGCTGGTCTTTGAAGAGCAGATGACCTGGAGTGAAGCCACGGCTGACCCATAATGGAAATGCAACGTGAGTGAGAAAAAGCTGCGAATCATTGAGATTTTGAATCTGTTTGCATTGCAGAATGAACTTGCCCACCGTAAACCAAAGGTCCCATTTCCCAGTCACATTAACCCGCCCCCACCTTCATCACAATGTGTTTATTTTAGGGGCTGTTGATGCTCTTTGTAAGAGATATTGGAAAATGTATAATAGATTGTCTGCAAATCTTCTGAATTATATAAGTACTATTGTTACATATCACATTGCTTACTTTATTTTCCCTCAGCCCTGAGTTCTGCTCTTATTGCTATGCACACATACAGTCCATCTCCTCTAACAGTTGCTTAGAATTCCATGGTACAGATCTGCCACATTTTAGCAATCTGCTCTCTAGTGATAGAGGCATCCCTTACCCCTGATTCCCCATCACAACAAATAATGCTGTAATCAACACCCATACATGTGCTTTCTTATGGACCCGGGTGAGAATGCAGAAGAAATATTGGACAAATTCCAACACCAATCATGATTAAAAGCAAGTTAGGAATAGAGGAAAAATACTTCAGCTTGTTAAAGAGTATCTATAAAATAATTTATTAAAAAAAAAACTATAGCTGACATCACGCTTAAGAGTGAGAGACTGAATATTTCATCCCTAATATTGGGAACAAGGCAAGGATGTCTGCTCTCATCATTCATATTCAATGTAGTACTAGAAGTCCCAGTCATTGAAATAAGGCAAGAAAAGGAAATAAAATATCCATAGATTGAAAAGGATTGCATAAAGCTGTCTCTATTTGTAGATGACATGATTGTCATAGAAAATTCCAGGGAATCTAAAAAAAGAAAGAATAAGAACTAATAAGTGAGTTGAGCAAGGTTGCAGAATACAAGATGAACACAGAAAAGAAAATTGCATCTTTATATGTTAACAATAAATATGTGGAAACCAAAATTAGAAACACAATATCATTTATAATCACTCCAAAGTAAATAAATTTATAGGTAAAAACTTGCCAAACATGCAGAATATCTGTAAGGTGAAAATTAAAAATGCTGATGAAAAAATCAAAGAGGGCCAAAATAAATGGTGAGAATCAACAGATTAAGATGACAGTTCTCCTCAGTTGATCTATAGGTTAACCAACTTCCTGTCAAAATCCCAAAAAGGTTTTCTTATCGACATAGATAAGCTTAATCTAAACTTTATATTATAAACGTATTACACCATTATAAACTTATATCATATTAAAACTTATTATAAAGTTTTCTAGATAGAGTTTGCATAGAAAATCATAGACAGTCTTAACCTTGACAAAGAAGAACAAGGTAAGAGGAATTGCCCTAACTGCTAGGCTTACTATGTTGCCACAGTACAGGTAAGGGTGCTGGGCAGGGATAGATGCACAGAGCAACAGAGCAGAGTGGGGAACACAGAAACAGACCCACACAGATGTGCTCAACTTCTCTTTGACAAAGATGCCAAAGCAGCTCAATAGAATTTAATTCAATGGAAGGATAGATTTTTTCAATGAATGATGCTGGAGCAATTGGACATACTTAAGCAAAAAATGAACCTCAACCTAAATCTCACATCCCATTCAAAATTAATTCACAATGGATCACAGATTTAAGTATGAGATTGAAACTATAAAACTTTTGGGGAAAAAATAGGAGAAACTCTTCAGCAGCTAAGGAAAGACAAAGATCTTACACCTGAAACCAAAAGCAAAATCCATAATGGAAAAATTAATCACTTGGACTCCATCAAAATTAAAAATTGTCTTACAAAAGACCTTGGGAAAGGAAAGATATGACCAGCTACAGACTAGGAGAGAATATCCACCCATGACATATCGCACAAAGGACAAGAATACAGATGGCAAACGAGCTCATGGAAGGACGGTCCACATAAATCTCACACGGATTTAATTCTCTCCATTCTTCGGTAGTTCTCATCAAGGGGCTTCTTGTGAATACATTTTCAATATGTGTCCTTATGCAGTAAAATTTCTGAGGCTTTGTAGGTCCAAAAATACTTATTGCATTGTCACACTTCCAAAACCATTTGTTGGATAAAACTTGAACTGCAAGTTGTTTTTCTTAACACTCAGAAATATTCTCTAATGACCTCTTCCACCCAATGTTGCTGTTAAGAACAGTCCTCCATCCGATTATTGTTTCTCTATGTCTGCCCACCCCTGTTTTCAGGAAGCCTCACTCAGCAGGGCTTCTGTGCTGCCCGACGTCAACCCCAGGGCAGAGACGCCTGACCAGCTCCGGGGCCACCGCTTCCTTCCAGAAAGGAGCTGACGGTGGCTGTCTGAAAGCAGCTCAGAAGAGGGGAAGAGCGGCAGGTGCACAAGAGTTCCTCCAAACCCTCCCTCATCTCAACCGCTGCACAATGGGCTCCAGCACACCCGAGGTTTCTCACGTTCATTTTTTGTTAACTTCTCGGCTTCTTCATGCTTTCCTTCCTCGTTTATTATTACTTTCAATCTGACTTTGAGGAGGAAAAAGCCAGCACCTGGAGCTAGATTGCCATTTTTTTCAGGATCCAGTAGCCCCTGATTTTCTTTATTTTGTGTTAAAATATTACACATGGAGAGAGGGGATTTTGGTTCCGTGTAGCTGAGAGCAACCTTCGCATTTCATAGACACAGTCTGAAGGACATTAAAGTTGTGGATTTTTTTTTTCAGAGCTATTATCAATCTGGGCAGCTCTTTTGATTAAAAAGTGATCAGTAACCTTTTATAAGCTTTCTGCTGCATTTACCTCGAGAGTATGTTGATAAGAATGTAGAAGATACAGAATTAACATTTCTGGATTATTTGTTTCCTACATCTCTGGGATAAGGCAGCTTTAGCACTTAAAGTAATATGTTTTATTTATGCTAATGAATCTGATAATTTTTCTGAAAATAAAACTGTATGTGTATAATAAACTCCACCTTTACTTTTAAATTCCCATCAGTGTGATTGGCAGAAGGAAATGTATTTCTTCCCAGTGAATATTCACGTGTACAAAACATGTGGTCGATGAAAATTAAGCCAATTATTTTATATGTGTTAATGGCCAAAGGTGACACAATCTAATGACATATACAGAATCCACCCAAAATTGTGGAAATTTTAGATATTTCTCAAAATTACAGAAATCAGTAAATACTGTAACCACAAGTGTCATTTTGAATTTGAAGCATTCAAGTGATAGTAACCATGTTGTAGAAATCAATCCAGAATATTGACCAGGCTTTTTTTTTCTTTTAGTTTGGGTTTTTTTTTCCTTTGGGATGGCTGAATGGGGTCGAGAGTTGGTCTCTTGGACCAGGTGGAGCTTGTCACTGTCTGGGAAGCCCACCTGCTGTTCTGGGCTTGGCCTCCACACAGCCTGGGATGTCGGGCAAATGGATGGACATTTCCCTGGTCCGCCTTCCTCACTTTTAAGTGGAAACGTGTGCTCCTTCTCCCAGCCTGACGCTGCAGGGACGAACAGCAGTTTCAAAACCATACAACACTTGGTGTTGCTGCAGGTGGCATCCTACACTTGCTTGGGTTGACTTGCCTTCTTGTCAAGAAACATTGTGAAGTCAGAGCCCACATGGAAGACCTGCTCCAGTCGTCATTCAATATATTCAAATATACTGTTTGAGTACGTCAAGAAAAATATTTCTTAAACAGATTGTGTTAAGCCAACAAGATATCAAATATCCAAATCTTTTTTTTGTAGAGAAATTCATCAGTTTCATCCAACATTTCACAATGATTTGGCTTAGATATCATCAAAAAATCAGTTTCATTTTAATTAAAGAGATAATGCCAGCTTTCAAGTAAGATGCATTCTTAATGAGCAAACTAATTTAAAAATTCACTCTGTTCAGGGGTTTATTTTCCTAGATAAAAGGTAATTACAAGGTCCTTTTGTACCTCTCTCTCAGAGACTGCTTTTTTTTTTTAATTTACAATTTATTTCCCATATAATTTAATACTAAACATTGCTTTAGCTGGCAGGAATATTTAAAATAAAATTTTATTGATTATCTTGCTTCTCTGGTAAGACAGGCCTTAATTCAGTTCCAGAAAAACAAGAGAAAAAAATTCCCCATCTTGAAATTGCTCTGCTTATTTTCATTTTTGGCCTTCGTATGCGGCCCGGACAAAGTCTCCTGCTTCCCAAAGGCATGGTGCAGACCTATGTGGTAGCCAACACTTAGCACAAGTGGATTGATTTGAGTTTCTATTGTCTGTTCCCAGCTGTCAAGTGTCAAAGCCACCGTCACAATGTGGAGAACATAAAAACACGCCAGAGTCTCTTTCCCCTGAGGGTGTCAGAGCAGCAAGTGCCAGCTGCTCCAGGAATAAACAGGGGAGACTCGCTCCAGCCAAAGCAATCTCAGACGTCTCTGTTTGCAGGTGGAAACTGAGCCGGGCTTGGGGGCATGGGCCAACCTAGGAAGGCCCGAGAGCTCAGACAGGACTCCGGGGATGTTGTGGGCAGTCCGCAAGGTTGAGCAGGCATGAGTGTGTATCAGCAGGAGGCTGCAACGGTGGAGAGAGGGCTCGAAGGAGAAACAATGCGCAGCCTTGGTGCAAACTGACTCACCCAGTGAGTGTGATCACAGGACATTTAGAAGACTCTCACCACAGTCTGCACAGCCAGCAGGGCAGAAACGACCAGCCCTGGGACCTCTGATGGGGCCAAGGGCAGAGCTGGTCTCTCTCTAAGGCCGCCCTTCAGAGTGACCCCAGGCCCAGAGGGTCAGCTGTCTAATTCTTACCTTGCTCATGTACTAATAGAGATCACTTTGTAAGAAGGCCACTGGGGCTCATTAGAGTGGGATATCAAAAAGAATTTCTAAGAGGAGGCTTTGCTAAAAGCCTTGAATTCCAGACAGTGGAGGACTGAGGAGGGGCAGTCTGCAGTCTGCCTGAGTTCAGTTCCTAAGCTGGTAAACGGAGAAGTAAAAATGAGGAGTAGGGAGGCTGGCCCCGTGGCCCAATGGTTAAGTTTGGGCACTCCACTTTGGTGGCCCAGGGTTTCTCTGGTTCAGATCATGGGTGCCAACATAGCACGGCTCGTCAGGCCATGCTGGGGCAGCATCCCACATGACATAACCAGAAGGACCTACAACTAGAATATACAACTGTGTAGTGGGGGGCTTTGGGGAGAGAAAGAAGAAAAGCAAACAAAAACATTGGCAGCAGATGTTAGCTCTGGTGCCAATCTTTAAAAAAATTAAAAAGAGGAGTAGAATTTGCTTATAAAATACACACACATATATATAGTATATACATTATATATAATTACATATTATGCTAGAGTGTGGTATTATACACATAAAACTTAGCATTGTCTTTCTACAGATGAAAAGCTTGAAAAAAAGAAATTTCACATATTAAACGATAAAAAATCCTTCAATATCAAACCAGTCCATATTTTTCATTATCTTAATACACCCTAGAGTGATTTGGAAATTTGCACCCCTCCCCCCACACACAATAAAAAGCAAGCTGTTTTGCATTCTTGAATAAAGATTTTGCTGATTTCAGTTGGAGTGGCCATGAGAATGGATATAAATATTTTCCTTTACTTATTTAACAAATCAGTTGTTCCAACAATATTTATTAATTAAGCCGCATCAGTGATAGTCTGTATGGTCACTGTGGGAGAAACAAACAGAAATCATAATTTATGCCCTTCAGATGGATTGTCAGAGGAATGCAAATCCTTCAGCAAAAGGACTGAGCCCTGGAGAGACGGGCTAGGAGTTTTAATCAGCTGATAGGAGCAGTAAAAATCATCACCAGTTTGCAAACTTTCTTCCCCACTTCACTCCCAATTTATTCATTATCAGCTCTGCTCCATTTCCCCTTCCAACCCCTCATCTGGGCCCCCACGTCCCTGTCCCATATCTCACTCCAACCCTCAGAGTAGGAAACGGTCAGTCTGGGAGCTGGGGATGTCAAGATGGAGCCCCAAAAGCAACCAGAAGTGGGTCACGGCAACGTGAAAGGTGAGCCCAAGCCACATCCATGTCAGGGCTGATCAGGAAACACTGGAATCTGCTGAATCTGAAGGGTGAGTGTAGAGCCTGGAACAGTGACAGATGCAATGTGATGGATGTCAGCTGAACCTACTGTGGCCATCATTTCACAGTGCATGTAAAGCAGACCACCACGTTGTATGTCTTCAACCGTGATGGATGTCCACTATTTCTCAATACAACTGGGAAAAAAAAGCCAGAAACAAGAAGAAAACAGAGATGCCCTGGAGAGAGCACCAGCAGGAAGCCAGGAGATAATTGTAGCGAACCTGCCTGGAGTGGCCACAGCTTTTCAAGAACTGATTTTTAATTGGCCACCGGTCACATGCTAAATGAGTTGGGTCAGATATAGTTTAAAGTCAAAGGCTGAAGCAAAAATTATAGACTTTACCATTGCTAAAAAAAGAAGAGAAAGAAAGATAAAAGCAGAAAAAAGAAGGGAGGGAGGAGAGAAGGAAATTTTAATGTTGATCATAAGAGAAACTGATTGAGAAATTCATTTCTCTCTTTCAAATTTTATTATTGACCCTTACTTATTGATGTGGACCAAAGATGTCTACTGTAATTTCAATCATTTCCAAGCGACCATGAATTTATGCATTAGGACATTGGATTTTACATTTGTCACTGAATATTTTTGAGACAACAATTTGTATTTTGTTTACTGCCTTTCTTCTCTGATTTAATCAGGACATCTTAGTTCTTTGCCTTCAAGATTTCTGCAGTGTTTCTGGAGATTCTCTCCCTCTAGTGTAAAAACCTAACCTAACCTCATCATTCCAGTTCTGTTTTTGAGGGCAGAGCCTTTGTGGGCAGCCGGAGGAAGGAGGAAAGGCCGTGTCACCTCCCAGGGGACGTGTGGCCTACCACTGGGAAAAGCAGACCCTGGGCTGACTCCTGCACAGACCTCAGCAGAACCAGGCAGGACGTCAGTCTAAGGGCAGAGGGACTCCCTGCTCTCTGCCTGTTTCTTGCTCTGCGGCTTTGTCAGACTCTCAGACAGAGCATGCAGGAGTCCGTCATCAGTGAGGTGAAGGCTCAGAACTGGATTTAAGACAAAAATCATGCAATGCGGTATTTCTTGCACCCTTGAATTTGTAGACTAGAATCGCATCTCCCTACGTATTTTCAATAATGCATTCAGTGTTTGTCCAGATACTGATAACCTAAAAATTTTAATCCACAAATTCTCTCTTTCCTCATCAAATATAAATAATCCAGTATCAGTCTATGACTTTTCACATGAAACTGTATAAAGTGACCATGACACTAGGATGTGATTGAAAGCGGCAGAAAGAAAATAGCCCAAGTTAAAGAGGTCTAATGTCAGTCAGAACGAGCTCTCTGACATTAACTGTGCCTGAGGACAGAATAGTAAACAAACAAAAACTACACAGTATTTGATGATATTTTGCTAGTGACTTATTCCAGGCTTCACAGCTTAGTCTTCCCCATCTCTGCCTTCATTCAACAGCCTTGCCTTATTTGGCTACAAAGAGAGTAGAGAGTGGATAGAGACAGGTCGATATAAATAGATAGGTGATAGATACTTAATAGATAGACAATAGATGATAAGATAAATGATAGATAGATACACAGATAGATAGAAAGACAGAGAGAGAGACATAGAAACATAAATCCTGTAATAGCCCAACAGATCGTTGAGATCAGGGATAATGTCATATTTATCTTTGTGTCCCCAACACCATGCACAATGCCTAACACACAGCAACTACTTAGTATTTCTTGAGTAGATGCAAAACCATGTAATCTTGCAGTCTTGAAAAAGTCATTTAGTCTTTCATCATCCAAATTTCCTTAGCTGTCTAATGAGGCTTTTAAATTTTCTGATCTCTCTGCTTTCTAAGACCCTTTTTATGTCTGAAACAAATTAGGATACTATAAATTGTTCTATATCAGCCTTTTTGAAGTATCTCCCATGTCAGCAATACCCCTTCTCTGCCCTCACCCAGCCGAGCAGAGATGCTCCCGTAGCCACTTTGTGTAAAGTACCTTAAGTGATCAGACCAGGGTAGTCCTCTTGACCAAGCTGGGCCACTTGGAATCCATCTGCTGCAAACCTGGAATTGAGAGGAAGAGAGACTGAGAGACAGAGAGAAGCAAGAGGCAGGCTCCTTCTTTCATCGCCTGCAACGGTGAAAGTTTAACAGAAGCTTGCGGGCTGGGAGGTCTCTCGCTCGCCCACCAACAAATGCCAGAATGGAGAAGACATGCAAAGAGGATAAAGGAGAAGGTGTGAAGAGAGCCCTGGATGCCTCCAACGCTTTTTCTTCTCCACTAGCAGGAGTTTATGGAAGCCCAAAGGCATTCTCAACTTCTCTTGATGAAAAAGCTCATTCAGGTTCGGGCACTTCCAAACAAAAATGTCCAAAACTGCTGTCAATCAAAGTTATACTAGAGCAATTTATTGTCAGCACTTATTAAACCAACTTATGAGATAAGAAAGAGATATTAGATTGTGATAGAGGTAATTACATACAGTGAGTAGAATTTCCACATATTTTCAATTTAAGTCTTCGAAAGTTATTTGCAGCTCACCATAGCAATAGAATCTTTGCCGCCAGCACCTGTGTGTGCCCTCTGCTGCCTTTGCCTATTCACATAAGACAATGTGATGAATTGTGCCTCCCAGGACCATCCATTTCAGTTACCAGACACCAAAGTACTGCTAATGAAAGTCGCTAAATGCATTCAGGTGCTCTTTGGCATCCATAAATAGAAGAGGATCCAAAAAAATCACAAGAAAGATAATGCCATCCAGGATAATGCAACGGAGACCTTGTTCTCTATATCACTGTGCTGGTAACATTATGGGTATGCAGGACAAGGACCTATAGCTTATGAGAAGGTAAAGATTAGATGTAAAATAAAACACATCTGGAAAAGGTAAGTAAGTATTCTTTTTCTGCATCGTACCAATGACCTACTTGCTGACAAGCTCCCCAAAGCAGGATCCTCTAATCCCAAATGAGGCACCCTATCGATTCAGCCTAAGATTTCCCCAGGATTCATTCAATAAACCTAAAGGTGTTCAGAAGACATTGTTATGCTCTTCTGCTAAACAACATATTTCCCTGTTCTTGTATCAGACGAGACGCAGGGCACAAAGAGATGATCATCAGAATATGAAAAAGCATCCACATTTCTGTATAAAACCCTTAGTGGGTAACATCTTAAAATTAGCATGCTGGAGCTAGGGAAGATGACTACTAAAGGGCGTCACTTTCATGGCATAGCTGAAATTAGATGAAATTTGCTACACTGACTTCAGTAGATTTTCCTATTTCCTTTACTTGTGTCCATTACAGAAAATAACTGCCATCAGGTGCATCAGTATTGAAATGGAGTGTCCAAAGTAGACGTGACTGCCTCACTCACTAATTTATTTGTCAGTCAAGGATTACTCGTTCACCTCCAACTCTGTAACAGGCCCCACGAGAGGAAATAGTGATACAGTGGTGGGCAACAGCTGATGATCCATGTCTTCATGGGGCTTATTGACTGGTAAAGGAAGCAAGTATTGTTCAAATCTCCATAAATACAAAGACAATAAGATCTCTAAAACAAGGAATGGTTATAGAAGAGCATATTTAAAATCTATCAGCACTTTAGTGAAGGAGTAGCTGGAAAGTCCTCTGGAAGGAAATTATGCTTGAGTAGATCTATCAGTTATGCACAGAAATCAGCTGATTGGAAAGGGTCGGGTGGAAAAGAGCACTTTGGATAGAGATAACCATACATGCAAAGGCCCTGGGGCAGGAGACGGTGGTAGGTGGCCATTGGTTTAAGCAGAATTTTTTGATGATACTCAAAGGAAGGAGACCTGACAGCTTGGAGACCTTGTGAGAAAAGATTAGAAGTGGTACAACGGATGCCCTCTGGATTAAAATATAAAGAGCGTGGGGAATATTTTGTAAAGTGTAAAGCTTCATAGAAATGCTAAATCCTTCAAAACAATATCCTCGTTATGAATCCCAAGTCTCAAGACCTGACTCCCTACCCGCCTTGTCGACGCTGCCAGCTCTTCTGTTTGCAGTACTGCAATGGCCTCCTGGCCAGTTGCTCTGCGTTGACTTTGGCCTAATCCCTCACTCAAGGTATTCTCCCCACAGCAGCCAGAGTGATGGCTTTCAAAGGTAAGACTTACCACATCACTCCTCCGCTCAAAACCCTTCAAACATACCCCATCATCTTCAGATTTACAAAGAATGAACCAATTTTTAACCTGGCCTGCAAAGCCCAAGTGCAGTGCCATCCAGCAGAGACAGAATGGGAACCACCCATGTCGGTTAAATTATCTAGTAGGCGCATGAGAAAAGTAAACAGAAACAGGGGAAAATAATTTTAATCATATATTTTATGTAAGCCAATATGTCCAGAAGATAATCATTTCATTGTGTATTCAATCTAAAAATATTAATGAGGTATTTTGCATTATATTTTGTACTGAATCTTTTAATTCCAGTGTGCAGTTTACACCTGCATGAAAAAAATAAAGAGCATCATCCTCAGCACTGCAGGGAAATTGTGTTTTAATTATGCAGCAGCAATGTGGAGGGAAGTCCCGGGGTCATATATGGAGAAAAAAATGCTCCAGCAGAGCCAGCGTTCTGTACAACTAGGATGCTCAAGAGGCATGTGTCGGCTTTTACTACTTAAAGTACGACTTTCTTTGATTAACTATCTCTTTGAATTATGGAGGTAAAAAAAAAGAACAAAAAATGCTTAATTGTGTGTGAGAGAACATGTGTATGACTCTCATCAAATGTAAAAATATTGAAATGAAATAAAAAACAGAAATCATTACTTTTGAAAAAGGTTAGTCTACTTAAAGGGGCAACTTTAAATTGAAAAAGATGGAAAGGAAGGGGAGAGACACAAAAAACTTCAACTTTTAAATATGAGGCAAAGATAGAAAAAGATAGAGAGATATAGACAATGGATGGATAGATATATCTAGATCTAGCTAGATATTTAGATATAGTTGGCTCTAGATAGATCTAAATCTAGATAGATATCTAGGTCTAGATAGGTTTAGACATAGGTAGATATTTAGATGATGGATATATAGACGATAGATATATAGATGATAGATAGATGATAGAGATGGGTAATAATGATGATGGTGATGATAGATGATGATACATAAATAGATAATAGATATAGATAGATGATAGATGGTAGATAGATGATAGGTAGAGGAGGATGATGATAGTTGATAGATATAGATAGATAGATAGATGATATAGTAGATAGATGATAAATAGATAGGTGATAGAGTTAGAGATAGATACCAATATCACCAAACCCCCATAAAATGTCATCAAACAAATGCTTCTGCTCTGCATGTGGAATGAGAATCTGCCTCTGGAAAGTGGAGAAAAGGGCAGGTGAAGTATCCTCAGCCACAGCGCTCCCACAGGCTCAAACTCAGGTGAGGCTACCGCAGTTGTATGAGGAGCACGCTTACGGAGCAGAACTCAAAAAGAGCCACAGACAGTCTTGCACTGTGCCTTTAGACTGTGTCCCTCACAGGTGGCAGTGACTGGAAGCCCATCTCCTAGCCCTGAAGCCTCAGAACAATTACCATGGAACTGACATGCATTTCCCTTGTAACCGATCCCTGAGTTCTACAGTAAAAAAAGGGATGAAATTGTCAGATGCCTGCAGCTCTATGTGGGATTGTCACGGATTGGCCTGACAGACAGGCAGCCAGACAGGAATATGTTCTATTGACAAACAAAGTACTAGAGTGTTGTTGAAATTGGAGGTATCATTTTCCAAAAACATTAGCAACATGTGCTAAGGTTCTCAATGAAATAATGAGTAGTCTTTTCTCAAATTACATGATAGTTTTGTTGTAAGTTAAAACCACGGGAAAATTATTTATCTTGGATAAAAGAAACATGGAGCTAAGTTCTGGGTTTAGGTGGTTGTAAGAAGGCTTCTCCTTGACAGAGGGTCTCAGAGTTTGGGGACATGAGCCCAAATTTTGATGTACTGGACTCTCCTTCACAATGCAGGTTGTCCAGCGTCCCAGCTTATTTCACCCTCCAATAGGGTAAAGAATAGAACTCTGCCTGTAAATTTCCAAAATGCCCCATAAAGGGCAGCAGAGATTCCATTAAGAACCACTAATTGAGGTAAAATAGTTTATTCCTTTAAATCGGTGTGCCTGTGTGTGTGTGTGTGTGCAGGTGCACAGGCAAGACCCCTCATCAGGTTCAACAGTGTGGGGCACGATCTCTCACGCTCGTGTTCCCTGCCCCTCCTGGGACACCTAACAGAAAGCCAGTTCCTTCCTTATTCCTAGTACAACTCAGTCTATTTTTGATGCTTTTCAAGCCATAGACATTCTAAGAAGTCAGTCCTGGCTCTTTTGGCCCAAAACCTCCTCCTCTCTCCTCTGCACCCTGAGGGAGTCTATACTTCACATCTACTGTCTAATCTTCAACATGTATGTCTTTTTTTTTCAATCGTGTTAGTCATGGCTCTGCAAGTAAATTGTTAGCTTCTTGAGGACAAGGACTGATTTTTTTCTGTCATCCACAAAGTCCTTAAGGGTGATGACATGAAACAAGCTTCCAAGATTGTCATCACTGAATGCTTTTCTCATGCACAGCTCTCTCAGATCCCACTTCATGTTGGTTGTCATCTGACAGAACACTGCCTCGTCAATGTCCATGTCCAGTGGATTGGAAAAGAGGAAATAAATGGCATCAACTGAGAGGGATGAAAGTCATAGAAACCCTCTTTAATTTTCGATCAACAATAACTTAGCTCAGAAGCGGCAACAGATTCAAGAAGCAATTACATTTGAATGCTTCAGGATGATTCATGGGCTTCATTAAAGGCTGATCAGAATTCATTAAGAACTTACGTAAATTGTCTTCATCCCTTACATCTGGATTATTTACACATACAAACTCATATTTATGGAAGAAAGTAGAAGCACCTTATCACATTTTCAAACTATAATCAAAATAACTGCTTGGAAGCCTGCTGATATGAAAATTAACTGTATTTCCAAGTTAACTTAGGAAATCCGTCACTTGTTTTCCATTTACTCATTACATTTTTATCAGAAATTTATTATGTTATTGTTTGGTTGTCAAAGGATGGAAGTTTTACTCACTGAAGGTGATTGTCATAGATTAACTGCTTGTGGCCCCTTGACACTCGTATGTTAAATTCCGACCCCCGAGATGACAGAACTGGGAGGAGGGCCCTTGGGAGGTGATCTGGTCATGAGGGTGGAGCCCCCATGATGGGGTTAGAGACCCCAGAGAGCTTCCTTGCACCTTCCACCACATGAGGACACAGGGAGAAGTCGGCTGTCCGTGAACCAGGACAAGGGCCTCACCAGCCATTGATCTCAGACTTCCAGCCTCCAGAACTCTGAGAAATAAATGTCAGTTCTTTGTAAACCACCCAGTCAATAGTATTGCGTTATGGCAGCCGGAACAGGCTAAGACGGTGGTCAATTATCATAGTTGTTTCATTTTGTAAAAAAATAAATTTGACATTTGAATGAAAGGACAGTCATGTCTGGCACATAATAATGCAAGAGGCTCCCAGCTCCTCAAGAAGTCACCCTTTCTTTCTCATTGAACAAATTGTTGTTCAATAAGTGTAAAATTACTGCTACACAAGATGAAGAAGTTCTAGGGATCTGCTGTGCCACGTGGCACCTGTAGTTAACAATGGGGTGTGTGCGCTTAAAGCCTTGCTAAGAGGGCAGATCTCAAGAAAAGTCCCCACACACCAAACCAGGGGGCACAAGAAGTCTCTGGGAGGTGATGGATATGTCTGTTCCCTTGATTGTGGTGATGGTATCACAGGTGTACACACGTGTCCAAACTCATCAAAATGAATACATCAGCTATGTGCTGTTTTGTATATTGATACATATCAATAAAGCTGAGAGAAAAAAGAAAAAAACCCAAATGAAACCCACAATTGGATCTCTTCTTCCTATTGTTGTTTTAAAATTATAGATCTTTTTTCATTTTGAAATTAACACACAAAAAACCCTTAATTTAAATGACACATACATTATGCGCTATATTTCTATACTTTTTGCAAATTTTAAGCCTGTCACTCATGCACACAAACACGTGCACAGAGCTCTCTTCATGATGGAGAAAGCATTCACCCACAAAATCAGTTAATTATTAGATTTATAAAATTTGTTTTTCCTCCGGAAACCAATTAATGTCCTTGTGTTAATGGGAAATCACATTAACGCAAGCTTAATTTCTGCACATTTCCAACAGTCCCACCGTGTCTACTGAATGCAGCACTAAAAAGTTCTGGAGCAAAAAGCAAATGGAGTCGAGACTGCTCTTACTCTGGGGTTTTGCATAAATGGGTTTTTGAAAGTTCCTGAGCTACACGAAATGTTTGCAATTCTAAACTTCCTACCCAAACTCGTCTTCTATTTAAGGCAGCCGAGTGTGCCAGCATCGGATGCAAGGACCTAAAGACTGAAGAAATTTAACGCTAGTTTGAAGCAGAGAAGAAGAAAGCATAGAGTTAGATTCTGAAAAACATAAACATAAAAGGGAAAGGAAGTGAGATAAGGAGAAAAAAGGAATCCAAAAGATAATATATAAATTGCATGTGTGTTTGTGTGTGTGCGTGTGTGTGTATACAAAACGACAAAAGTAAGGTTTGTGTTTTCCCATTAGTACATCTGGACGCACCTCCATATAATTTCAATCTCTACTGAAAAGTAAAACAAAATGTGAGACAATGCATAATACAGCAAGAAATTAGAATTCCATTTGCTTTTTGCAAAGTAAGGAGAATTTATTTTTCCTCTCGGAGGCTAAGACATGCTAGCACAGAAGACAAGGGACAGCCAGCCCAGTCCTGCGGGGCTGGATCGCCAACACTGGACATTCAGATGAAGATTCAATGTCCCTGAAATAATTGGATGATTCAAGCTTCATAGTAAAATCAGGCTTTGATAGATAAAATTAATTTCCTTTTCATTTTAATGGACCTTATGCAATTACTAGGGTTCAGGCATGTGAGGATAAAAAACCAATAGCGTTTCAAAATGCACGTGGGCTTTCTGTTTACAGAATGGAAGCGGCAAAGGGTTGACCCCACCACATGAAGCCATATTTGAATTTTTCTGGACAATTCTGTGGCCTGGCTCTGTTGTTAGTTACTAGTTTCATTTTAAACAGAAAGATAATTTTATGAGGGTATATTGACATGTAGAATAGGGCTTTTTCTGTCAAGTGGGAAAGAAAGGAAACAGAAGCCAACCGTGGTCTCAGATTCTATTTCCAAAAAGAGGCATGTGGCGTTGATGACAGTTGACGATGGTTCTGTAAGAGCTTGAAGCTAGCCCCATTCAAGATCTACAGAATCAGAAACCTGGGAGTGAGGCCCCATATTTGGGATAGGACAACCCTCCAGGTGATTCTACCATACTCTGAAACCGGAGAACCACTGCTCTAAGAACACGACCTCAGCATCAACACACTCCAAACACCTGCGCTGGTTCTCAGGGCATCTCGTGGCACCTTCCTTCCCTCTCCCAGGTGACCTGCATCACTCAGGTAGGTTTGCCGAGAAGGGCTTTGCCAAGAAGAGAGCCCATCTACCTGGCTCCAGCAGAGGCTGAGCCTACAGTCCTGCCTACAGAAGATGCAGTTAACACAAGACGGCAGTAGCTGCTGCCGGTTGTCGAGCTTGCTGTGTGGGCCCTGGTGCCGTGAATAATCACGCTATGAGACCCTCAGAGTCTGTCCTCGCACAGAAGTGAGGATGATCGTGCATCCCTACCGGAAGAGCAGATTTATGCATGCTCTTGATGCTGACTTCAAATACACAGGGAACGCAAAATTCTATATATATGCTAATGGTTTCAAGTGTGATCCTCTTTAGCCATCAATATTTATTGAACAAATTGGCCGTGTCTTACAAAGATGATTTCTAATTCATACACTAGCATATGCATACTTTTAGATTTTAACAATGGAATGTATGACTGGTATATCACACTTCTAAATATACATCAACAGCCAAAAGCTACGTCCCGGTTTCGTGACAAGGACTTCACAAGTTTTCCGAGAATCATTCAGCCGCTGGACCACTGCCAGGAGGAAGTGAGACAACACAGGATGGATGGAGATGGAGATGCTTTTGCTCAAAGGATTTCAGCTCAGCTTGTCTGGGGTGTAATATTCCACAAAAGTTCTGACTACAATCCTGCTGACCTTTCTAAGGATTTGCGAAAGAAATGGCCAAATGCTGTATAAAGCAGATCCCTCAAAAACTCTTCTTCTTCTCAACAGATGAGCTATTTTTACTCTTCCTTATAAATCTTCCATTTTGAGGAAAAACATCCTTCATCATTTCAATGCATATCTTTTATAATTCTCCAAGAAAACTTAGAGGGATTATGTTGCATATATATTATTCCATGGAACCCCACTTTATCACTTTGTGGATAAAGAGTCCACCGACTGGACGTTCAAACAGAGGTTATCGTCAATAATAAGGGCTATTGCATTGCAGGAAATAAAAAAGAGTGCCCACCAGCCGGCGGCCAGGGGCCCCACTCAGGTCCCTTCGCACAGCAGCAGAATCGCTCACCTTTCTTCACACCTGAGCTTACTCAAGCCTCTCCCTTAGAGCTGCCTTGTTGTCCAGGGGGCAGGCAGGGCTCCAGGACACATAGTCAGGGAGAAGGAGACATCAGCGAGGGGAGGAGAGTGGACTCGCTGTCACAGTTTGGCCACAGGAAAGGGTGCGAAGGGCGTAAGGAGAAAGCAGCCATGGATTTGGCCAGTCTTGTGTCAGGGACATACAAAGGCATCATTTTTACAAGGAAATAAAGCACAAAGGTTCCCTTGGTTAGCTGAAATGCTAACTTTTAGAACGTGGGGCATGAAGTTCCCCTGACAGGAGGGAGGCTGATGAACTCAATGCTTCTTATCTAGCTGGAGTTCCCAAAATGTCTTCTGAGGGACTACGGAAGTACTAAAGGAAAACTGTAAAAATCTTTTCAAGATCAAAATAGTGTAGGATCCCAGGGCCCACCCGGTGGCATAGCAGTTGGGTTCACACGCTCCACTTCAGTGGCCCGAGGTTCGCAGGTTCAGATCCCGGATGTGGACCAACGCACTAGTCATCAAGCCATGCTGTGGTAGGCATCCCACATATAAAGTAGAGGAAGATGGGCACGGATGTCGGCTCAGGGCCAATCTTCCTCAGCAAAAGGAGGAGGATTGGCAGTGGATGTTAGCTCAGGGGTAATCGTCAAAAAACAAAGAAAAATACTGTAGGATCCTATTAGCAAAGTTAGACAATTTTTTTTTGTTTTTGTTATAGGACAATTTAAAATCTGCAATATACTCACGTACGCTATGAACTTCCAAAAAGGGACACAACCTTCTCTCTGCTTTCCAAAGTAGTTTTACCGCCAAAACCCAATTTTCACAAACCTTTCTGTGGAAGTGGTTTCTAAATGAACACATGCAATATTAATCCTGAACGCTTTTAGGTGCTGTCAGTGCTTTGTGCTCTGTATTTTCCTTTGTTTCGTTTAATTCTCACAACCATTGTCTAGACTCCTGTTTTCTCCGTGTTGCAGGTGGTAAACTGAGGCTTAGGTAGGAGAAGTACTTCGCCTGAGACCACAGGACTGGCAACAGCAGAGTCATCTCCCCATCAGGTCCCCTGACCTCCTTCTGGACAACGGCCCTGTGCACCTGCATGTGCTCGCACACCAGGAGGCAGGGGGATGTGCACCAGCCCCAACGCCCACCGAAACCCACTGCTTGGGAGGAGGAGCCCGGCCAGCGCACACGGAACACGCCTCAGGACTGAACTGAAAGGAAGTCTATTTTCAGATTAGAAATGAAGCTCGTGGCAAAAAGGATTTTATGTCATGGTCTATCTTTGTCCTTCGAGACAAGAGTTAAGTAAAAAATATAGAATACCCTCCAGACTGAGACAGTGCGGACTAGAAGACTCTACCCAGTGTTGATGGGGTTTTACCAGCAATACAAGGGGATGTCTGGGTCCAGCTGAGAGGCACAGCCCGTCTTTGTAGCAAGTGCGTCTGTCGCGAGTGTCTAGTCTCTGGTTTGCCAGGTGTGAAGTGAGACTGCATCCACGAATCCTTTTGTCGTCTTCAAATTACGCGGAGTTGGGAACTCATTTCTATGTGACCAGATAGAGACAGATGGCCATGGGAGCCCACAGCAGGAGAAATAGTCTTTTCCTTACAATAACAGCTCTCTCCTCCAGCGCCAGCTCTGTTTCAGGTGTTTGGTGAGTTTATCTCATTTAACCTATAGACAGCGCTTCGAGGTAAGGCATTTGGGGACAAGGTGACTGAGGATCCTGGAATCTCAGTCCCACAGCTCCACAGTGGGGGAGGTGTGCAGACCCGGGGCACACCGGAGCCTCTGCACCATTCGGCCCTGCAGCAGAGCACCCACGACCGGCCAAGGCAGCCGCCCCTCTCCTGGTGCTTCCCTCTGGCCCCTCTGCCTTTGCTCCCTCACCCTCCGTCCCTCCTGCCTCTTCATCCTGCTCCACATACCTCTTCCTGTGTCTCCATCAGGCCTTTGTGCTGACTTCTGACGACCCTCCTCCCACCTTCCTGCAGCTCATCAGATACGACCATCAGGAGAGGTGGCCTCCGTGAGGATGTCATCATCGTCTTTCACAGGAACCACAGGATATGGTGGGAAGAGATTGAGAACAACCACACTGACAAACTCACTTCTGCGAACTGCCAATGGGATGTCCTTTATAATACGGCTCATGAATAATCTGATGCTATTCTAAGCTTTCACAGTACGTCCCATCCATATGCACTGTTCAAACTCACTGGAACGTTTGCTTGTATATCCTTTGAACCAGAAACTCAGTCTTATAGTCTGGAACATAAAAAGATAAGAAGACACTTCTGGCTTCTGATGTGGCATGTGAGGACCTTAGAAGTCAGCGCTCCATTCCAACAGCAAGTGGAAAGCTGGAGAAACGAAAACCAACACCTCTCCTTGTGTGTCCTTGATTGTGTCTCCCCTGGTTTGTTTGAGTTCTCTGGAGGCTTCTTAAACAAGGTCTGAGATGTGCATTTCCTTCTGTTCCATTCCCTCTTATCATCCAGGAGCCCTAAGGAGGTGGCGGTGAGGCATGTGAGGGGAGAGGCAGGCTTGGTCCCACGAGGAGTTCATAGTCAGCCCGTGCTCCCCAACTGTGAACGTCACGTGTGCTCTCCGTTCCTCATGCGAAGGTGGGGCAGAAATGCTAGTGGGTCCATCACACGCATTCTGCTGATGTCCACATATGTACAAGGAGGGTGAGTGTTTGAGACTGAAGCTTGGAAGGAATATTGAAGCTTCCCTGTGCGTGTGCACGTTTCTATTCACTCTATGTCTCACAGAATTCACAAAATGTAAATGGAGGGTGAAAGATTTAAATTCTGCTTATGAAGAAATTCTTCATTTGGAGATCAGACTTTGCATTTTCTCACCAACTCCTTAGACATATATCACACTCGCACTGGGGAAAAAATTTCCTTTTTCTCTGAAAAGAGTCAAGACTTCTGTTTTTGGTAATTCAGCAAGCTTGATCCTGGACCATCCCTCCTGATGCAATCTGGAAGATTTGAAGCTTAGGGCGAATGTGTATCTCTCACTGTTGTATACCCTAGCTGTGCTGAGGCATTACTTTCCTTTACTGTGTAACTCTCTTTTTGCTCCCCCATAACATCTCTTTCTGGTCTCCCCATCAACCTGCACCTATTATTGACATTGATTGGTAGGTTGGTAGAAATCCTTCAACCGATCAGATCCTTGTTGATGGTAGCCTTGAGGATATCTTAAAGTACCATAAAGTTTGAAAAATGTATAAAATAATCTCTTGGAGTTGAAGACAGTCACTGCCAGGGGGAAAATCCAGCAAGTTGGAATCCTCATAAATAGGTTGACATATTTCATGCAGTGAAATGCTTCAATAATTCAATCGTTGAGTATAACCCTCTAATTAAACTATCTACTGTATTTAGCTAGATACATTATATCATGACACATGTTAGGTTATATTCAGAACTATGAACATTATAGTTTAAATGTAATTTAAAGGGATTGTGATGGAAAATTGTGACTACCTGCATTTTTTCACCCCAAGAGCTACTTTCATTTGTAATCTCCACAATGACTAAGCTTTCTTTGATGGGGAAACTTGTACTAAGGACACATTTAGCTATTTCACAATCTAAAATCTACTCTTGGAAAAGCCACCTTACACCACTGCTATAGTGATCAGAACCACAGTGGAGCCCTCACTTCCATAGTCGTTCCACTGACCAGCCAACACGTGGGAGTCAGTGGCGAGAACACTAGTGCGCTCTGCTCCTGGAATTGTAAGAGCCAGAGGAAAACATATATTTCATGTCAAGATTTGCTTTGCCAGGATCCATGGAGATGCCACAGAGAGGCCACCTGACTTTGGTCAGGTACCTTCCAGGGTCCAGTGTGTGCTGTGGCCTTATCTCTACCGAAACAGAGATGTATGGAGGAAGCCTTGAGACAACATCTTAGCAGGCTTGACTCTGACTCTGACCCATGATGTCCAGCAACACTGAATAGTAAAGACTCCACAAGCACTGCCTGCTGGCTGGTTTCCTCCAAGCATCCACGTCCGGGCTGGTAAGCAGGATGGGTATCACTCTTTTTTTTTGAAATTCATAGGATTACCAGTGTCCAGACTGATGTCCACTCATTTATTCATCTCTAGGCTCTACTCAAAAACGAAAAACACCTCCCATGCCATATGCCCCTTGATCCAGGTCTCAGTTCTCTGGGTCAACAGTTTCACATTTAAACATTGTATTTCTGTTTGTCTGTGAATTCCTGTAGCAACTAGCACTGTTCTTCCTCCCAGGTTTCCCCTGTCCACTCACTCCATCTCGTGGGCTGGGCGGCAGCCTCCCTCCGGCTGTAGTTTGTTCCCCTGCTGTCCGGCTGCTCATTCTCCAGGATCTTCAGGAGAGCACCTTCTCAAGGACACATCTTACCGTGAGATATTCCCTTCATCTCACCTCGTCCCTGTCATTTCATCTCACCTGTTCCCACCTCATGTACAGGTGAATGACAGAGAACAAAACTCAAGATCTCATGTTTAGAAATGATTCAAAGCTTTAGAAAATAGGCCATGAGATCACTTTAAAAAGTTACACGTTTGGTAGGTCAAAGGGCACAATCTTTCAGTTATGAGGTGAATAAGTTCTGGGATCTAACGTACAGCATGGTGACGATAGTTAACAAGACTGGATTGCATACTTGAAATCTGCAAGGGGAGTAGATCTTAAGTGTTCTCACTATCACAGAAAGGTAATATGGGAGGTGATGGGTGTGCTAATAGCTTGACTGTGGTGAGCATCTCACAATGTGTACATTCATCAAATCTTCGTGTTGTACACGTTAAATATACAATTCTTATATGCTAATTATATCTCTGTAAAGTTGGGGGAAAGTTACAGACAAACAAATTATGATATATGATTGAGAAAAATTTTTACTGATTTCAAGGAGAAAAAAAGAAATTCTGTCATGATAAACCGTTCAACATTAACTTCTTAAATCATCATCAGTTTGGGACATATTTTTCTTAACTTTCTTTATCACATGCCTAAGAATTACAAATTTGGATAGCATACTCAACTCAATGATTGAAAGGGATGTTAGGAACTATCTTTAGAGAGTCAAGCTCCCTAGGAAAATCATAGCTGAGAATATCTGATACTTGGAAATTTATTTAATGGTGCTATCCAAATACTTTTAATGCAAATATGAGTTAATATTTCTTTCACAAAATCATGCTTATTTTACATTTTAAAAAGGAATGTGCTCTATTGAAGCCTCATACCAACATGGCAATGGCAAGAACAGATGCCATGGATGCTGTATGCTAGAGACAAGCAGTGAGCAGTAATGCTGAGCTACGAAGGGAGTCAGACAAGGACTTTGACACAAGGTGCACATGGAGAGCACCTTGTGCTATTGATGGTTAAGTCCCATGTGCTATTGATGTTTAAGGCCCTCAAATTGACATGTTGAAGCCTTACCCCTCAATGGTATGGTATGGTATTTGGAGGTGGGGCCTTTGGGAATTGATTAGGGTTAGATGAGACCATGAGGGTGAGTGCCCAAGATGGGATTAGTTTTCTTATAAGAAAAGGAAGAGACAAATTCCTCTCTCTCTCTCTGTTTCTCTCTCTGTCATATGAGGACACAGCAAGAAGATTGCCATCTGCAGACTAGGAAGGGAGCTCCCACCAGACATTGACTTTGCTGGCAGCTGTATCTTCTAAACACGCAGAATGCAGAGAGGAAGTAATGATACTATGTTGCTGGCTGGAGGCAAGAAGGATCGCCCCTTGACTAGAATATACCAGATCTCGAGTCTAAGGTTTCTTTCAGATACAGATGAATGAGATGAATGAGATCCCACCTTCACATGAGTGGCATGCTGTGGGAGAGTGGTATTGGCAAGTTGTGTGTTTTCTAATATTTCCACTCACCTTGTTTGAGTTCCTGCTCATCCTAGGTATCTTTTCCTAAACTAGATGCCTGAACGGATTTCCATAGTAGCCTTGGTGGTGTAATCATCTGTCTTTGTTCTATTTATTGCTCAACGAAAGTTGTTTCCCATCAAAAAACATTTTCTCTCAAGTGAGAAAAGTGCAATAATTAGATGTTAAATGAGGCCTTTTAAATATTTGCAGCTTTGGAGAAGCTGCTGATAATATGATAGGATTTTAGAAAACTAGATTCTCATTTTTCCTTCTAAAAATAGCACTGAGTGTTTATAAGTAATTTGGAAGCATATCTGATTTTCATATATGATACATGGAAGAAACTTTTTAAGGAAATCTAATTGTGCTATCCTAACATATCCATTCTAAGGCTTTATGCCATTGGACACTGGTAGCCAGTAAGTTGAGGGATATTCCTGAGATAGAAATTAGACATATATATCAGGAGTATAGTTTTTGTCACTCCAACCAGAAAAACATTTGAAACTAAATCAGGCATTAAGTGATTTATTTAGCAGGACCTGTCATGTTACTGTCAAAATTAAACACTAGATCATGCAGGAGCAATGCGCGAGCAGCAATGTAGCCAGAGGCTGAGCAGCAACATCTATGGTGTCAAAGTGAGTTATTTGAGAATGGAAGTCATGGTATGCAATGTCATTTTGAAAGATCTAATAATAAAGTAAGGGCTTATAAAAAAAGAAAAAAACACTAACTGAAGGGGAAAAAGAGAGAGACATATTTGACTTTTGAGAAACCAAATGTTTAACAGAGGTGTTGAGCACTAAGACTAATATGCAAATATTGAGGACCATCTGATTTAGCAGTTTGCTAGAAGCTGGGTAAACAGAACTGTGAGACCCAATGGCTGTGTTTAAGGGATGGAGTTTCAGAACCCGTAGGCAGTCACATGTGCCCCAGCCAATCACATCCCCTAAAGACTTCCTTTCACAGTTCGTTCCCAACACAGTTTGCTTTAAAAATCATTTTTGAATGTAGTTTCCCAAAGAAACATTTGATATAATGCTTCATAAGATTACATTTCAAGATCTTGCTCTAAGTCAGTCACCATGAATTATTGCCAAATCCTCCCTCAAAATTATTTGTTGCATCAGTTTGTTGGGAAATAATGTCCATCTGTTCAGCGCTGGTATTGTAAAGAGTGAGCCATCTTGTGTGTCCCAACCCTCTCTGACATGACCTTCCGTGACAGGGTCACACAGAGGATCAGGCAATGTCAGTGCTAGACAAGGAAGTGAGATTGATGGTGTCTTGTTCAAGATGTGCTTGGCCAGTGTCACTAACATTTCGGTTGTGCCCGGGAAACCAGGCACCAGCTGATCTCTCAAGCTGTAAACAGGAAATTAATAATATCTCTGACTTAAAGAGCACACAAGCAATGTCTCTATCTTAGGTTTCTTTCCTAACATCTTTATTGTTATTTATTAAGTGTCAGAGCCAGAGCTAAGCTTGACAAGAAATGAAGTATAGAGAACCAGGTCACGGCCCTAACACCCAACAAAATCCAGTGCTCATAGTAAAAGGCGAGCGATGGTTGATTCAAATAGAAGCTGCTCTTGAAATAAATGAGCTTTCCTTAAAAAAATTGAATAAGTTCTTTGGCAAATGTTGACTTAGAAAATGCAGTACTACAAAAATCACTTGGATTGGATTTTTCTACTTTATATGGAAATTTGCATTCCTTTATATGAATATTTCAGTGCAGCCTTCTTAAAATATTAAATTTTACTTCACAAAATAAGAAGAAAATAGAAAAGGACCACAAAGTCATTTAGTTTAATCCTCTACTCTAGTTTAGAAATGATTTACATAAAACACTACTTTTAGAAAAAAATAAACCTAATTCATTCTGATCAACCTGCAAGCAGGCTAGATCAGGCAGCTCCTGAAGCATCATTTTTGAAGAAGCACTTTTACCCTCGGTGGTCAGAGGTGGGTCAGCAGTAACTGAGTGAGCAAAGCATCCTTGGGAAGGAGGACGTGAAGAGAGGCCCAAGGAACACAGCTTCCCCGCCCGCATCCCCATTTGTGGTGGCAGCTACAGCAGACAGCAGATGAAGAGGGAAGCCTCGGGTCCACCCACCCAGCCAGCAGGAGGGATAAGCAAAGGGCAAGATTATAAACCTGGCCCTTCAGATCAAGTCCACTTTAGCGAATGAGATGAAAAGGTGTTAACAGCACCGTCAAGTCCATCAATTAGCCAGTTGAATATGTGCCGAGGGAAGATAACAAAGTTGTCGGAATAACCGGGAACCAACTGAGATTAGTAAAGAAAAGATGTTGGAAACATGAAAATTTAGGATTTAAATCAACAAGTAGGACACATTCCTGTGTCAACAAAGACTTCTAAGTTCACTGCGACTTCTCAGCCCTTTTATTTTTAATGTTTATAGCAACCCAAATCTTGTCCATTCACAGTCTTCTAAAAGACCTTATGCCATCCTCTAAACCAACTCTGTACTGAAATGTGAAGCATTTGACATTCTTACTATTTCACATAGTTGTGTAAGATGTGGGTCAAATCATCAATTCTATTTGGAAAGGAATTACATTCTATCACTTTACCAGGCACTCAGGGGCTGCTGTCTAGAGGATCGCACGGAAGAAACACAGAGAAACCTACTTAGAATATGATATGAGGAGGCATGTGGGAAGGAGCAGGTAAGCTGGTCAGATGGTGAGCCAGGAAGTCTTAAAGAACAGTTGGGTTTTTTCCAGCTTTACTGAGTATAATTGACAAATAAAAACTGCATATATTTAAGGTGTACAACTTGATGTTTTGATATTCATACATTATAAAATAATCACCATAAACAATATGAGATGATCAAACTCATAGAAGCAGAGACGGGAATGGTGGTTGCTGGGGGTGGGGGATGAGGGGGATGGGGTGACATTGGTCAAAGGTACAAAGTTCCAGTTATGAGGTGATAGTCCTGGGGATCTGATGTACAGTATGGTGACTATAGCTGACAATATTGGGTTGCATACTGGAAATTTTCTGAGAGGGTAGATTTTTAAGAGATTTTACCACAAAAAAAAAAAACAAAAACAGCTTGTATCAAGGGCAGATCCTTGAGGGATGGGTGAGGCTAGAGTGGTGTGTGGTTTCACCAGCAGCTGGCATCACTCATGCAATATCATGGATGTTTGAGACTGAAATCATAGCTGAAGCCAAGCCCTTTGCTGCCTCTGGAAGGACACAGACTCATAGAGTCGGCTGGGACCACATTTTGTACATAGGTCTTTGTAAGCATTTTAAAGAAGTGTGGACTCCATTTTCATTTTGGTTTCCATTGGTTTCCCTTCGGTTTTTATTTAAACATGCAATGATGTCATCAGTCCTGTGCTGGAGAAAGATGGTTCTAAAAGAGGTCTAAGATGACAGGGGGGAGACGCTCCAGGTGGTCAACCAGATAAGAGGTCCCCAGAACAGTCCAAGTGGAAGACGATCGCAGCAACGACGAGAGAAATCATGGTCCAGAGGAAAAGCAGGGGAGATATATCAGCTCAGAATAAATTATCAAGCTTTTAATTCTAGCAAGAGCTAATAATTATTTCACGGGCAACAATTCTCTGCTAAAGGCTTTATCTCCATATCTTAATTTCTCCTCCTAAGTAACTTCTGGTTACTAGACCCATTTCACACCTGAGGAAACTAAGAACTCAAGTATCTTCACTAAGTTCATATAGCTAGAAAATTCTGAGCCAGGACTGCACTCAGTTCTGTCCAATTGCAAAGCCACTGCTTGTAAACCTTGTGGTGCATTCTCTGATGTATGTGACTTCCTGGTGGTCAAACAAACATTGCAGATGGGGAGAGAGGATGCTGGGAGAGAGAGTGTGTTGTTGAGAATGGCTTCTAAGTAGCTATGTCCTGACAAGATAAGGAATCATCAGGACCAGAATCAGTTATGCAGGTAAATAAGGTAAGTTTAGGGAGTGTTAAACTTGAGAAATGGAGACATCCCCAGTGTGGTTAGAAAGAACTGAATGGGCTGCAGTAAGATGTTTAGAAATCACTAGAGCATACAAGTTGTGCCATCTGGTAACATTTTGGGGAGGAAAAGTATGGTGTACAACTAAACGAGCAATGAGATACCATTGCACGTATATTACAAAAACACTGACAATGCTCAATGCTGGTGGAGTTGTGGAGCAACAGGAATGCTCATCCACTGCTGGTGGAAATGCAAAATGGTGCAGCCAATATGGGAAGCAGTTTGATGGTATCTTATAAAACTAAACATCCCCTTACCATACATTCCAGCAATCATGCTCCTTGGTATTTACCCAAGTGAGTTGAAAACTTACGTCCACACAAAAATCTGCACATGAACGTTTATAGCAGCTTTATTCATAATTGCCAAAACTTGGAAGCAACCAAGATGTCTATCAGTCTGTGAGTGGGTAAATAAACTGGAACATCCAGACAATAGGGTATTATTCAGCACTAAAATTAAAGTAGCCCTCAAGCCATGAAAAAATCTGGAGGAAGCAGGGCATATTGTTAAGTGAAAGAAGCCACTCTAAAAAGACTACATACTGTGTGATTCCAATTATATGACCTTATGGAGAAATAAAAACTGTAGAGACAGTAAAGAGCTCAGTTGATGCCAGGGGTTCAGGGAGAGGGAAGGAGAGATGAACAGGTGGAGCACAGGGAGTTTTTAGGTCAGTAAAATGATTCTGTTGTTGCCATGATGGCAAATGCACATTATTTTACATTTGTCAAAACCCACAGAATGTACAACACAGAGTGAACCCAATGTAAGCTATGGAATGTAGTTAATAATAATGTATCAGTATTGACTCATTAATTGAAACAAATGTACAGAGTAACGCAACATGTTAATAGTAGGGGAAACTGAGGAGAGAGAGGGAGTATACGAGAGCTGTCTATAATAATATTGAATATTACTCCACTCGATATTTTCGTAAACCTAAAACTACTCTAAAATTTAAAGTCTATTTTTTAAAAAAAAATACATGTGAAGAGAGCCACTGATGATATTTGGAAAACTTCAACAATTAATGGCAGGATGGAGGGAGAGGGGGTAATTTTTTAAAAAGAAAAAATAAACACTAACCTACAGAGCTGACCATCAGACCCAATTGTGAACTGTTACATAAACAATTTTATGGATGGTGATTCCTGCAATCTTAAATCCTATAACACGAGGGTCCAAGGGAAAATTAAGTATAAATATTTCTAATATATGTGAACGTATTTAACTGAAACCTGTGAAACTGTCACTTTCCAGGTCAAAATGCACATCATTAATTTTGTGTCTTTCAACCCAATACACACACACACATGTGCGGGGCACGCAGGGCACCTTCCTGCTCATGGATCTCCTCTTCAGTGAATGTGTCCTTCATCACAGTTGAATGAGGAGGAAGAGGAACACACAGTCACGCTTGCTGGTCTCCCTTCAAATCTGTGATCATTTGCTTCAAGTGACTCTTGCATCCACCTCATTTCTCTGTTCCATCTACTCTCCCGGTCTCCCGCATGACTATTGTGTACCTGCTTTTAGCTTCTTGACTTCCAGATCCCATTTCAACATCCCTAAACTCAGTGGAAAATTGTGCTTGCTTGGTTTTCCCATTGGGGGAAATAGATAAAACATTCACACCCTGTAAATACCTCACTTCCCAACTCACCAGCGTCCCTAACAGGATTTTCTGCTCCTCTCTTGTTGCTGTAGAAGACCTGCCCACTTTCCAAGAGAAGGCAAGCCCTCCCCTTGTGCTGGACTCCATCCTTTCTCTGGTATTTGTCCCAATTTCTCAACATCATTTGTCCATTTCCAGATCATTTACATATGCATAAAATATATTAATATTTTCTGTCAAGAAAAGGAAACCTCCATGATCTCCTGTCCCGCTCTAGCTGTAGCTCAGTTTCCTTGGTCCCTTCATAAGAAAAACACTTCCAAAGATGTAAGTTCTTCGTCTCCCACTTTTGTCCTTCTGTTCTCTGTGGAATCACCTCTAATCAGGCCTTTGTCCTTGGAAACATCCCTTTAAGATGCCACAATTGCCTCCACGTTGTTAAATCAAATGAAGCCATCAGTTTTAATCCTGCTTACTCTATGGTCAGCATTTGGAAGAACTGACAGCCCTTTCCTGAAACACGTTTTTCATTTGACTTCCATAGCTTCACCCCACTGTGGATTCCCCTGACCAGGGCCACGCCTGACTGTCCCGCAAAACCCACAGTCTTTCAAATCTCCCTTAATGTCACCCTCCTTCAAGTTGCTCAAACCAAAACCACAAGTAGTTTTTGAATCTTGTCTTTCTCTCAAATTCTCCTTTCAATTACCCAGCAAATCCCTTTGTCTCCATCTGTAAGATGTAACCAGCACCTGACCATTCTTCATACCCTCACTCTGGCCACCATGAATTTTCAATTGGCTTCTTGTGATTCTCTCCTAACTGATCTCCGGATCCTTCTCTACCATCTATCCTCAGTGTAATCGCCAAGGGATCCTTTCAGACTGTAAGTACCATCATGTCCTCTCTGCTCAGAGTCTTCCAGTGCCTTCCTATCCATCCAAACAAAATCCCTCAAATGGTCCGGAGGGTGACATGCTTGGTCATCCCAGGCCATCTCTGTGACCACATCTACTTCCACTCACCATCCTGCCCACACACTCCACCCTTCTCCTGGGCCTGGAACAGGCAAGCTCACTCCTGCCTCAGAACCTTAAAGTTGTGTTAACTCCACCTCCTAAACTCTGTCCTCAAACACCTGTGAGCCAGTATATACACTACATGGACCTCTCCATGCCCTCCAGCTCAGCCTGACCCCTCCATTCTCCCTTCTCTCCTTTTGCCACTTTATTTTTTCTCCATAATAATCACCACCCTCTGAAAGACTATATTTTAGTTTGCTTGTTTGTTTATTAGCTTTTCTTATTGCTATGCCTGGTAAAATGTAAGTTCTCATTATTTTGCTGTTGAAAGAATAAATGACAAATATTGTGTATAGCAGAAGATTCTATAGTCCCACATTAGTGTTTTCATTATTTTTCGGTTTTAGAAGAATAGAGCTTTGGAGCTAGACAGAATTACAGTGATTGTTAAGTTGATATATGCGAAAATGGAGGCCCATAGATTTACCTTTTTGAAGATCAGAGAACAGATGTGTGACTGGTACCCAAAACTCTAAATCTGCAGCCAAACACGTTATCTACCGATCCCCCTAATTTTTATAGCTATCTGCCACAACCCTTTAAGGTGGCATTGTATCATGGTAATGTTAACCTCATTTTTGACCTAATTGATAAGTTCTTGTAGAAGATGGCCCAATGATCACTTGCCAAAATGTAAATATTCATTTCAGTTCTTATGATCTGAGCCCCAACATCTGCACTAAATTCCATGAGTTTTCTAAAATGTTATTTTAGAGGATTTCTATGTCATTTTCAAAATATCAGTAATGACACGGAAGACCGTGTGTGCACCTGTGTGTGTGCATTTATAAAATTTCCCCCATTTACAGTGTAATCCCTTGGGTGTGTTAGAGCAGATGCCTGGCATATAAAAAGAGCTAAGTAGATGTTTATGGAGTGAAAATGTAAATCAGTGAATGAATGAACCCTTGACAATAGAACTTTTGATGTATGAGTCTCCTTTCAACACGAGGAGCAGCCTCAGAGTGGGAAATGCATGATTTCTTTCGCTTGATTTAGAATGATGGCTAGACGGCCTTGGGCAAGTAAATGAACCCCTTTGAACTTCAGAGCCCTTATTTGTAAAATGGGGCAAAACTATACACCTGTTTTACACATTTGAAATTAAATTAGTGATAATATGAAAGGGATTTGGCTACATATGCTGTCAATAAATGGTGTGCTTTGTGGCTGTTGTTGTTTATAAATTTCTAACATACCTTGAGTTTTATTTAAACTACTTTTATTTTAAATTTATTGTTATCACAGGAAGTAATGCAAAGTATTAAAAATCCTAATCATTAAAGCAAAAGTTTGAGAAGCAAAGATAAAAATGAAAGCAACACACACACGGCAGGTTGAGAGTTGGGCGGACGGTGCTGATGGCAATGAGAGCTAAAATGTGGAGACACACGGTGGTCCTCCAGGACCGAGATCTGGTCCATGATGAGGCCCCACAAAACAACCATGAGAAAGAAAATAGTTATTGTTCCCCATACATAAAGAGTAACTCAAAATAACTCTAAAAATTAAAAAATATATATTGGAGAGTGTTATGGGCTGAATTGTGTCCCCACAAAGTTCATATGTTGAAATCCTAACCCTCAGGATCTCAGAATGGGACTGTCTTTGGAGATGGGGCCTTTAAAGAGGTGACTAAGTGAAAACGAGTCTGTTAGAGTGGACCCTCACGTAAACTGAGTGGTGTCTTCAAAAGAAGGGAAAATCTGGGCACAGAAATGGACACACGTGGAGGGACAACTTATGAGGACACGGGGAGAAGACAGCTGTCTACATGCCAAGGAGAGAGGCCTCAGGAGAAACCAACCCTGCTGACACCTCAGTCTCTGAATTCCAGCCTCTAGAACCGTGAGAAATAAATCTCTGCTTTTTAAGCCGCCAGTCTGCAGTAGGCTGTTATGGCAGCCGGAGGAGACCAAGACAGAGGGTCTAAGAACTCCTTATATTCCCCATCTCTGAATGTGCCTTTCCTGGACTAGACCTTAGCTGGCCATTTTAGAGTCTTCTCCTTCCAGCATTCATATATATTAGCAAAGTCTGCTTTCAATATTTCACTTGAACCTTGCTTAAGTCCAAAAAATATGTAGTCTCCGATCTTCCCAATTCCTTTCTCCTACTTTCATAATACGTTTGCTTATGACTAACTCACAGGAGGTCAACAGAACATCCATCAGTACGCCCTCCCCTGATGCTATCAAGTAAGATCACAATAGAGATTTCTGTCACAGATATTACATCTATACTAAGTTTATGAAAATTCATCCATCACTAAGTCTCTCGGTACTCATGCTCCATAAAATGCACAGCAAGACAAAACTTACCAAGATAATGATAATTGTGCTATTTTATATTTTGCAGAGAGATTCCTTTGAAACAGAAAGCTAAACCCCAAGACAGAAGGCAGTCATACATTCACTGCAGAAAGTTTTATTTGGCGCTTTCCTGTGGGCCAGAAAACAGTGAATGGAGAAATAAGAGGGTGTTTCAATGGAGCCAGACTCTGCATCACCACAGGCAGAGGACACAGAGGGAAAGAGGAGAAATAACCCCAGCATCCTGTCTGCACTAGGTGATGTGTTACGTCCCAAGATGTGTTTCCTTTCCAGTTATTAAGATTGTCTCTTATCCTTCACCTCAGGAGGGTCGTAAACCATTATCTCTGATGTTGTTGGATTTATCGGAAGAGGAAACAGCGAGAGTTTAAACTGACCTTCCATCGTGCACTTGGCCTGTTGAAATAGTCATATGAAACTCTCGATTTCCCCTGCTCTTCACGTCCTTTTAGATCCTCTTATATTCTTCTATCGTTTTCCTTAGCCTTCGTTACCACCCCTGCTGTCAGACATCCCTCTCAATCTGCTTCATCCTTCCACCCTTCCTCCTCTGTTGTTTTCTGTTTTCATACTTATTGTTCATTTTTCTAACCGAGAATTTTCAGACCAGCTGCCTTCAGGACACATCTGGTTCATGGGGATATTTCATTTTATCTACCAATTGTTTATAAAACAATTTCAGTTGGCAATCAATATTTAAAAATTAGATGATATCACATGAAAATCTGTCATCACAGTTTCTCTTGAAAAGTCACAGATCTGGCAAGACTAGATGGGCATCCAGACACAAAGACCAGCCACTCGGCATCGATGGGGATGTGTTTTGGAGTTGCACAGTGCCCTTGGGCTGCTTCACCTGTGGACTTTATCAGCCTCTGCAGGTAACGGGATTTATGACTCTCTGTGTAAACTTGCTGATTGTGTATGTTTTTATTATTGTATTCATTATCCGTTTAGTTCATGACCATCCAAACTGTGTGCTGCATACAAATATTCTTTGTATACAGCTATTTGCTCTACAAACAAAGTAAGATATGGTTCTTCCCTTTTGGAAGCCCGTCTGATAGCTAGAGAGAGAAACCTACAGCCAAGTATATGGAGCAGGGTATCACCTGAGTGTTACATTCTTTCTTTTCCTCTTTCATCAAGAAAGAATGAGGCATTGAGCATGGCTCTCCCTAGAGAGTCCTTGTCCCCTGAAGCAATTAGGATGCCTTTGTTTATGAAAACCTAACCTGAAAGAGGCAAGGATCTCACTTACTCTAAAGAGGGGAGAAACCAGAGATTTAATGAAAGAAAGAGCTCAACCACGGAGACTAAAGTGCTCCCTGAGATTGCAGCTAAGCAGAGAGTGTCTGAGAGCCAGGCCACACATGGCCCCAGCTCCTGTGCGGCACTGGACAGGTGGCTGCGAGGAACTTCAGGGGACTCACATGGCTGCCTGGAGATGTGGGAAGAGACCCATGATGTGGGAATGTTCCGGGAGGCTCTCTATTACTAGTGATCACAGAATGAAACTGAGGGGTTTCCTCTTAGAAACCTCAGCACTGCAGAGAAGAAAAAGAGTCCTTGAAATACTGAATATTCAGCAACATGGAGGGAGGGAGACCTAACCTGATTTGCTTAAGAAAATTAAAGGAATATATTTCACAGCCCTTGCACTTCAATTGCTTGAAACAAGATCATACTCAACTCATTAGATTGAAAAAATGTCACAAATGCTATTATAAACATTGTTGCAAATGTTCTGGATGCTCAAAGGAAAAAGATCTTCAGAGGAGGTGATTACCAAGAGAAGGGCTCAATCTATGCACTGCGGGACGATGCCAATTAGTCAAGATGCAAGATGGTGGTAGAGAGAAGGCTTTACTAAATGATGAGCTAGCTGATTGGAAGACGGCGGACTAGCATCCAACAAAACCATCTTAAGAGGATACAGAATCTTGAAGCAGTTATATGGGGCCAGTGGGCCATAGAGGAGGGGGGTCAGGGATGTTGACCATCTGGCATTGCAGACTGGGAAGCATCACACCAGGCCTTTCAGCTGTCATTGATGATGGATAATTGCCACACCAGTATAGAATTTCTGTCCATAGATCATCACAGTCCTGAGGAATTCAAAAGAACAAAGTTATCTCCTTTTTGCAGCTGGGAGGTATACATGTAAGCAGGGGTCAGAAAACCTACAGGGCATGCGTATATCCCGGAGGACGGTTATCAGTTCATCTAGGCCATGTGCAGGCTCAAGCATTCCCTATCGGGGAAGACAAGCAGTGGATATAGAGAGTTATAAGGTGGCTTCCCTTAGGCCAAGTCTGGTTTGGCCTATAACAAGGTGACATTTCAATTGTATCTTCAAAAATAATTACAAGTTCTAGAAGGGAAAGTAAGTTGATAGAAAAGCTATTTCAGTTAAAGTTATTGGCAGAAGCTACGATTCATAAGTGTGAAAATGAATGAAAAATGAACTGGAGACCAGGGCATCTAACAGGGAGGCATGGGAAATGAGTCAGAAAAGAGAACGTGGGAACAGAGTATGAACAGTTGAGGCCCTAAAGATAATGACCATGAGTTTTATTCACTTAGCCAATGGCAAACTATCATTTTCTGAAGATACACAACTAACTGAGTGACTGAGCCCTTCTCCATTCTGTGGTCTTCTCAATTACCCGCCATGTTGGTTATATTTAATCCTTCATCAACACAGTTTACCATACGTTAATGAAAACTCATGGCGTAGCCCTGAACAAAGTCAGAGGTGATCCCAGGGTTCATATGACGCCAGACCCTCTGATAGAATACAGCCTCCTGGTCCTGCTCAAACAGCGTCTCCCTTGTGGAAGCAAGGTTACCACAGCAACTCTAGGCATTTGCTGATGCCACCAAGTGCAGCAACAGGACACAGATTCTTACTGGGGGCCTAAGTTGTATGGCCATGCCTGAACCAGTTAGCAATGTTCAGAATGAAATGTACTCATTGTCTTTAGATGCCAGTAACCCATCAACCCATCTAAACCACAGTGACCCAGAGTCCTTTGATGAAGCAAGAGGAATAGGAGCTAGGAAAGAAAACACACACACACACACATTTCCATGGAAGAGGTACTTATCACTATGAGAATGGATTCCGTATCTCAGAAAAACAAAATAAAAAAAGCTAAGAACCATGACTCAGAGAATGGGTATAGACAGAGGGCAAAGAGAGAGAGTTTAAATGAGGCCGAGAAATTGGGTCCAAGTTAAGGGAGTGTCTTGGCCTTCAGCATAACATTGAGTCAATTCTCCAGCAATGCCATCAGTTTATGGAATTAGAAAGCAGAATAGCTATCAAGTGCTTAGATGGCATGCTGTGGGAGACTGTAATCATGGTCTTCTGTGTCTACATTCATATGTAGAGCCATCTGAGATCACTGGATGTGTTCCTAATAATGTTCAGGACATGGAGACTCTTTATCCCTTTAAGTCCCTTTAGTCTATTAATTCCTACAGATGCTAATAGGTAAGGATAGAATATGGAGTTCTTAAGGATATATTTCTTATTAAATGTAACACTTAATTGGGATTAGCAAGATAATTGAGACTTTAAACTTAAGATCTGAGAAAATGGACAAAAATTGCTCACACTTTTATAGAACGTTAAATATTCCAGGCATTCATGCAAACTCCTATTGTAGCGCCCACGACATCACACTATCGTGCTAATTTCATGGGTCAACGTCTGGGCTGGAATTGAAACTCCTTGGGGCCAGGAGAGAACTGTGTTCATCTTTGTATCCCTGGCAAAGAGCAGAATGTCTGAGACAAGGCTGTTGTTGAATGACTGAGTGAATGAGCGCACATAGGAAGGGCACAGTACGTCAAACGAAGGAAACTGAATTAACTTGAAAAATATCTGTGTCCACTGAAGGATTTTTCATTAAGAAGTAGTATGATCATATTTGCAAGAAACGTAGGAAGTTCTCCACAAATCTTGTAGACTTTAAATGTTTTAGAATGATGACTGTAGCAGACAAGCCAGAGAGAGAGCCGGGTCCTGAGGCTCTGCGCTAATTCAGCAGGAGATGAGGACTGCCCGAGGGCGGACAGCAGCTCAGAGATTCAGACACTCTTGGTGACTGAATAATGCTCGAGATGAAGGAGAAGGAAGGGCTGCAATGACTTCCAGGACTTCCGCTTCAGGGACGGAGCGGAGAAGCGGTCTGCTTCAGAAATAATTCTTGACTCTACGAGACAAAACTGTACGCTCTTCCTTCTCTTTTAAGAAACTGGTTGGGTCTAACTAGCCATTCTAAGAGGGAAGCTTATAAACGAGAGAAATCCAAGGTCAACCCATGCCCTTGACCACGTTGAAGCCTCAGGAACTTTATGTGGAACTACATTTATTTCCACTCATTTGTCCATCCATCAGAGTTTACACTTAAGAAAGGACATAGGATAATGATAACAATTACAGGTAATGTTAATTATACCATGCACAGTATGTGGTACAGAGTACCCTCTGCACAGTACCTAGTGCACAGTCCGCAGTCAACAGTCCAGAGTGCACAGTCCATTGTACACAGTACAAAGTCCACAGTCCACAAGACGTGACCCATAGTGCACAGTACTCAGTATACTGTAAACAGTGCAGAGTAGACAGAACACAATACACAGTGCTTAGTACACAGTACATAGTCACAGTCCACGTTGCACAGTACATGTACAGAGTCACAGTACAGAGTACACAGTATAGAGTATGGTGTCCACAGCCCACATGCACACTACACAACACAGAGCTCACAGTACACAGTGCACAGTATACAGCACACACACAGACTGCACCATGCACAGTGCACAGGGCACACTGCAGAGTACTTTGTACATAGTGCACAGTCCACAGTACCCATTGCACAGTCCTCCATATGCAGGGCACTCTGCACAGTGCTGACCACTGAGAGCAGAACAGTTTTAGAGCCAAATAGACCAATTCCTTCCCCATTTTCATTCTTGTAATCATTTTTAAGGCTTATATGTGATCTTTGTAGGTCAATAGTTTTCTCTAGTAATAAAGTTGCCTAACAACATATTAATGCCAAACTTGAATATAATTTTACTTTGACTCTTTAATATAGGAATAACTTTAAATACTATATCATAGACTTTTAAATTAAAAAATCAAACATTTGCGATACCCCATTTGGGGAAACAAGTCGTATTCACCGTAGAGGTCCTCAAGTGAAGAGAGTCCTTCCCTGCTTCCTCCAGCCCTTGCCCACCGTCAGTTAGAACACCTGGAGGGATTCACAGTCTTGAAGGCACGTCAGCCAGAACTCAGATATGACTCAGCTGGCTGCTATTGTCCAGGACGCTGAAGATCTCCATGTTGCTAAGTCCAGCCACCAGTCTTAGTCCTCCTCCCCCTCCTCCTGGATCTCTTGGGGCGTTTGGCTCAGCTGCTCATCCCTCCTGCTGGCAACGCTCTTCCTCGTTCTGACCAGAAGCTCTCCTGGATTGCCTCCTGTATCCCTGCTGCTCCTCCTCAGTCTCCTTTGCTGTCCCGTCTCTCTGCCTGTACGCGGGCTCTGTATTTATACTGGTCTCCATCTCCACCTCTCCCTGTGCAACGTGGACTGTGACTATGTACTGTGTACTAAGCACTGTGTATTGTGTTCTGTCTACTCTGCACTGTTTACAGTATACTGGGTACTGTGCACTATGAGCCACGTCTTGTGGACTGTGGACTTTGTACTGTGTACAATGGACTGTGCACTCTGGACTGTTGACGGTGGACTGTGCACTAGGTACTGTGCAGAGGGTACTCTGTACCACGTACTGTGCATGGTATAATTAACATTACCTGTAATTGCTATCATTATCCTATGTCCTTTCTTAACTGTAAACTCTGATAAAATTTTTTAGTTCACTTTTTCCACTTTTTTTGGAGAACTATAAGAGTAGAATGTTAGTACAAAGATTTCTATGTACTTATTTTTCCATAAATTCTTCCAAGTAAATACTTTGTAATTGTGCCTCTATCAAGGTAATCCTCTTTAAAAGATTTAAATTTTAAGTGTAAAATACATCGTATACCAAGAATCCATTAGTCAAAATATTCTAATTGCAGGTATAATTTAAGAAAACAGAATATATATTTTGAAGTTCATCCTTCCATGAAATAGTTCAAAAATATTCATAGATTATTTTATTTAAATAGGCTGGCTTTTCTTAAGCAGGAATTTTCTAACTTTTTTCATTTATCTTTCCTCATCTACAACCATGCTAATCATCTCTAATTTTAAAAACATAGATTTAATAAAGCAAACTCACATTCTAGTAAAACATCTTTCACAGGCAAATAATCATTGCAGAAAAAATCTTTTTTTAAAAAAAGCTTTAATAAATATAACAAAAAGACAAAATAGAAAATTCTAAATCCCCGCTGGAGAACCCTGTGCACAGAACGAGTTTGAAAAATCCTTCTCTAGAGGATTTCAGAACTTTTTGATAGGTGATTACTTTCTTGATAAACAGACGAAGCACTGAAAAATACACAGCTGACATATTCAACCCCCAGGCACAGGGAAATAACAAATCTCTAGGATAAAAAACGTAAATGTGTGAGGAAATGAATTTGTCTCACAACAATCTTCTCAGGAACATGTTGACTGAGTCCAGGCAGGTAAGGCTCCCAGGTAAACTCCAGATGTGAAGGCAGCTTTACTGGAGTCATCACAGGAGACGACACCCAGATGAGTCCACCCACAGCCCTTCAGTGAGGGGAATTCTGCGGGCTCAAGGGACGTGCCCAGATAACAGCTCAAGTCCATCCTCCTGGTCCTTCAGGGAAGAACTTCTGCTGTTTATTAGGGTCAACGTGGACTAGGAAAGGACAGGACTCTGTGTTCTGGGCTTTATTGGCACTGACGCTGCCTATTGTAGCCCACAGCAACGTGGACCCCCCAGGAGGCCCACTGGTCAGAGTGGGGCCTTCCCTATGCAGAGGCTCTCAAAGGGGTTTGGGCCTGAGTCCATCTTGCTGGGAACTCAGCACATGGGCTCATCTTGCAGTATCTTCCAGGTCCTCAGTGTATGGATGGACCAGATACTCCCGGCAAGGGGCAGGAGGCCACATCAGCTTGTGACACGTGGCTGTTAAGTTAGGGAGACCCATGTGGAAGCCCCTGAAGCCCCCTCTCCCTATGAAGCTCATGAACCAAAAGCAGTATGGTAGGTCTGGGGGACCCCAGAGATCAATGCCACCATCAAAGATTTTCTGGATGCAGGGACTGCTTATTGAATTACAACACACTTGACCCAATGCGACTGATGGATCTGTGATGATCAACAAATCTGTGAAGCATTCAGTGTGTTATATAATTATTTATTCAGTTGTATTCAACAGCTCAGTTGCTGCTGCATTTCCAGGTATTTCCCTCTTTACCAAAGCAATTCAACACATCATGTGGCACACTTTACAAAGTTACTGATTTCGCAAGTGCATTTCTCCACCCCAACAAGCAAAAAGAGAAAGAATTTAAACACACAAACACACAGAGTTTCTTTTATTTAGCCAGGATAGCAGTGGCTAGCCATTACATCTGGGGCATAGGTCATTTTTCAATATGAATTTTAGGGTCTTAAAATCTGAGCTACTATGATTCTAGATTGAAGATAACCTAATTATATCAGGGTCTCTAAATGCTTGTCGTAATACATCACATTATTTCATTGCTGTTGACAGCCACTTTTCAACTAAAGGTCAACGCTTACAAAAGTGCCTAGGATTTATAGCAATGCATGCAATGTGAAGTGTTTTTATAAGGCTGGTAGCCTGAGTACCTTTAAATTTCTGCTCTCATAGATACAAATACTGACTTTTTCGCTAGTTTCTATCTAGTATATAAATTTTGTGAGGGGTGTTTTCCATTACTTTCAAAAATGAGGAAAAATTCATTTGATTTTCAGGGTTAAGTTTCTAATTATGTTTTGTCAATAACTTCATCACATCTGAGATGGAAATATTACATCCACACTCTGTATAACTTACCTCATGGTCCTAAAAATGCTACATTGATAACGTTTTTGGAGCCAGATATGTAGAATTATTTTTTTCTCTATAAAACAAAACACTATTGTCAAGGACTTAGTATTTTTTTCTCAAACTAATCACTTGTTGACCTTAAACACCTTGGCGCCATTAGAGTCCCAATTACCAATAATGCAGAAATTGAAAACAAAGAAACAAAATACCTACAAACACCAGGTTCCATACTGAAAAATCTAAGCATCATTTTGTTCCACTAAACATGGAAAATAGATCATTTGGGCTACAGGAATGATGAATTCTCATTGGAGTAACTATCTCAGCAGGTTTCAGTCATTTTTTACTGAATATCGATTTCTCAAAGGAAAAGGAAATAGGTTATTTTGGATATAAGATTTGTCTTCTAAGAGAGGTGCAATTTAACCAAGCAAAGCCACAAGTGCTGTAAGGGCAATCAATGAAAGCTCTCTAAAAACTGGAGACTCAGGGATTAGATTTGTCCAATATTTGTTACGTTGAATGGACTCTCCATTCATGATCAATAATCAATAGTAAACTGTATTACTTATTTGTAAGCTCACAGTGTGAGATTTCACCCTTCCTGTATGTTGTGTGGAAGCCCTTTAGAAGTGACCTGTTTGTTTGTAGATTATGAAAAGATTATTTTAATGTCTACACTTAAGTGCGAATATGGAATATTTGTCTACTAAATTAAAGATTTTTTAAAATCCTAAATAACAATAATATCCTAACATAGCTAAATCTGCTTTGAGGATGATACTGTTGATTCATTCAGCTATTAGTTACTGAACGCTGATGACTCACCAGGTGCTACATATCGGGTATCCAAAAAATTAATAAGCCCTGGTTCCTTAATTGTAGACTCATTAGGGAAGGAAAAAGTAGATGATGACAAATGTATTACATAAAAGGTTTTGGAGAAAGAGGGTTGCCAGCCCCAAGCATCAGAATGATGGAGGAAGACCCCGGGCAGGTGGGGAATAGCCCGTATTGCACGTGTCTATGATTTAAAGCACAAGAGCAAAGATCTGTGAACCCACCAATCGATTTAGGAACTAGAGGGTACCTAGAATACAATCAGTCCTACCTCTGTCCCTATCTCGTCTCCTACACACCTCCCACTGAAAACCATTAGCCTCCACTTTTTGTAAGTTTTATTTTTCTGTAATTAGCAGTAAGCTCCTTGAGCTAAGTTCCATGGCTTATTAATCTTTGAGTCCTCAGTGATTTAACAGCATATTTTTTCTACTGTTTTCCCTGTTTCTAGGAGCTCTGCAAACAATGATTCAGGGACCCAGGATTCATCCATCACGTGGCTTTATCATTTTTGACATGTGGTTTTTGACATCATCATAATGGGGTTTGCCTGTATTATTAATCTTTGAGTCCTCGGTGATTTAACAGCATATTTTTTCTACTGTTTTCCCTGTTTCTAGGAGCTCTGCAAACAATGATTCAGGGACCCAGGATTCATCCATCACGTGGCTTTATCATTTTTGACATGTGGTTTTTGACATCATCATAATGGGGTTTGCCTGTATTCTGGCCAATCAAAAGGAAAAGGGCATGCATGGCTAAATAGGGAGTTTTTGATAAGCCAGGCTTGAAATTGGTGTAAGTCCCTTACACTCACTTCCCATGGGCCAATTCCATCTATGAAATCACCTGGATGACGGGGACGAGCAACCGTCTCCTGATAGAGCTCCATGTTCAGAAAGTGGAGCGAGAACCTTTGTGAACGATTAACCTTCTCTCCCCAAATCTTGATCTCTTTCCATGTGTTTCCATTTGTTTGTTAATATTTTCTTCCAGATTTTTTTAAGGTTAGTAGACTAGCCAGGAATTTTGCTTAGATTTCCCAATAATGTATACGGAAAGACAAAGGACCTACAGTAGCTGCAACAACTTTGAAAAAGAAGAATAAATGGGAGAGGAATCCAGCTTTCCAGATTCAAGTCTTATTATGGAGTTCCAGTGATCAAAACCATAGTATTAGCAAGGGAATAACCACAGAGCCCAATGGGACAGAGTAGAGAACTCAGGAAGACATTCACACAAATGTGCCAGACTGGCTTTCCTTTAGAATGCAAGAGCAGTTTAGTGGAGGGAAGACAGCATTTCAATAAATGATGCTGGAACAATTGGATATCTATAAACTAGATATGTATATATTGACCTAAGGCTCACAGCTTAAACAAAAATTAACTCAAAATGGATCACAGATTTAAATGTAAGATGACATACTATAAAACTTTTAGAGGAAAAACAATCCTCCAGGAACTAGGATTAGGCAAAAACAGTTCTTAGACTTGACACCAAAGCCCCATCCGTAAAAGGAAAAAGAGACAAACCGATCTTCATCAAAATTAAAGACATTTTTCTCTGTGAAAGACCCTGTTTTGAGGATGAGAAGAACAGTTGCAGAGCGGGAGGAAGTGTTTGTAAACCACACCCCTGACAAAGGACTAGTGGACAGAATACGGAAGGAACTCTCAATTCAACAGTAGGGGAAGAACCAGTGCTGATCCATAGACGGTCTAGGATACAGGCATTGATTTCACAGCACACTTGCAAAAATAAGCATCTTCATCAGGAAAAAAAAAAGCCGTGGCACTTAGGGATACCAGTGATGAACCTGACAATAAGACTACATTTTAAAAACTCTCCTTCCGATTTTTGCTTTTTACTTCATCTACATTACGCCTTGGTAAAATAATAAACAAAAATCTACTTCATCGTTTTTACTCTGGAAAATCTCTGAAAATGGGCTCCCCTGCCCGTGCACGTACCGTTATGGAAATCAACCGTTCACGTGGGTTACCCGAGAGAGGGTCTGCCCGTATGGGGGTGAATTCCCAGGATGGTGGCAGCTCAGTGAGAAAAGCCGATTCAATGCACAGAAAAGAAAGTCTTCCTGTTAGATGGAAGATTCAATTCATTTTGTGGAAGGCGCATGAGATGGCATGTCTTCGAAACACATAGCACGCTTGCACAAGATTGTAGCCTGAGGGACATATGAAAATAAATTTCTTGAGGGGCACATTTAATTCAGAGGATAACACTCCAATTCTATCACATTTCATGCTAAAGTGGGGAGAGTGAACAAAGGAATGCTTTACCCTTCCTAAGGAGAAATGGATGTCTGTGCAGTGTAAGACAGGGATGGTTGGCCCAGCCTCCTGTTCAGACTTCTGCTCCAATACAGATGGAAACGGGGAGCCTAACAGCCACCAAGGTGTGAAGCCTGTTCCCACTAAGTTTTAAAGCCCACCTTCATCGCTCTGAGAAGAAAATAGCACTGTGTTACTATTTGCCTAGAAGATATGACTTGTCTACAGTCAACAGGGTTGCAATCTCGTGATTTCTGGTCTTCATTTACTTTCAGAAAATGCGTTAGTTCTAGTGACAGCTCAGGCTTGAGAATATTGTCACATTTGTAACTAGAGGAAAAAAGTCATGCCGGTCCCCCACCCCCATTCTTGTCCAATACAGTACTTCCACCCCACCAGCACAGTGGCCCACAGCCAGCTCATTCAATCCATCCATGTCATGCACATTCCAGCCCCACTGAATCCAAGGGCGGCAACCCAATGTCCTCCTCCTTGAATCAAAGCATTTTGAGGATGGATAATGCTGTCAAATTCATTAAACAAAAGACAAATACTGAAGCATGCAATTACGATACAGTATGGTAAGAGCTTTCTTAGCAGAAACTGCAGCAGCATTAGATATACTCAGTAAATTAATGTTGAAATAATTGCATCAAAGATAACACTCAATTTCCAGCCACACAAATTCATAGAAAGGTAATAAGGAATAGCATATGTAAATGAAGAATTATGTTCCCTTCCAGAGTTTGCTCATAATCCTGAGTCGGGTTTTTTCATACATAACTGCCTTCAACCTTCATTTTCTTGTCAAATCAATATTGATATATTTAATTTCGAATTTAAAATTAATTGAAATACAGGTGTGTTGAGTACTATTAATAATATAACTCCCCAAAAGAAAATATCGTGTATTTCCTATGCACACACACACACACACAACCATAAAATATTTCTAATAAACATGTGTGAATATCCACGTAATGTGTGCATATGTGAGCACAATGTGTCCAGGTATCTCGCAGGCTCGCGTAGAGAGACCACAGAATATAACAGCAGGCAAACTCATCCTGGAGGCATGAGGTCTGGAGTCGAATCACAGTTTCATTATTTGCTAGTGATTTCACCTTTCTGAGCATGATTTACCAGCTGGGAAAAGTGGGCACAATCTTTACTGCCTATCTTACGATGCTGTGAAAATTTTTTAAAGATGACATATGTAAATATCTTTTGCGAATTATTCCACTAGTATCATATCATATTGTCACTGCATTTATTGGTAAATGAAGCTTCTTTTCAAACCTTGTCCATTTACTCTCTCATTTAAATTTAATTCTAACTTATTTTAGTCATTTTACGCTATAATCACATAAATGATTAAACCTTTCTTTGACTTTGAATAATAAGACTCATTCATAGAAACATTTACAGGATTGATCACTGAGATAGACCATAAACAATTTTTGGCTTACACCCCGTTTGTCTAGTCACTATTTATAGACAATTTAAAACATTACAGGCCAATATAGCACTTATTAAATGACCCAATGCCTCATCATTAACCCTGATTGAGTGAGAATAGTGTAACCTTTTCTACAGAAATGTTAGGAATATCTAGACCCATTGTTCTTATTTTGTTAGCTCATTAATAAAGCTTGGGGAAACAGTTGGCTTGAAGCATCTTATCATTGTATCGGATTTTACAACAGCATTAAGAGGTCTTTGCAGGTTTATCGAAAAGATGACACGATGAAGAAAGAGAAAAAATACATTTGAGAACTTTTAACATTTAAGATCGGATGTCAGAAAAAGTAGCATGCAAAATCATCTTTTAAACTTTTCTTTTCAAAAGTGCCCTTGCCCATGTGACCTCATAATTGCCTATTTCAACCAAATGGCTATGCTGCTTAGGGCTGCAGAGCAAAGATGCTTTGGAAAGGCCCACATCAATCATTCACAGAATTGTCAACAAAATCCAGAATGCAGAATCAGTATCATTAGTTTTGAAATCCGAGAGATGAACACAACTTGAGTCTTAGGGGAAAAAATCCTTTACTCTGCAAGCTGAATCTTTGAAATCAAATTCAAGTTCATTGAATGAATATATTTGCACGTGAGTCCACTCAGTATGTTAGTTGTTTTCCTGATCTTCCACCTGCAAGCTAAAGAAGACCTCTATTTTACATGGCAGATATCTGCTGTCACAGAAAACCAGCCTCTCTGAACTGCACAAATGACGTCTCGAGCAGCGGATAACCAGCAGCCTAAAACGTTGTGGGGAAAAAGAAACCAGGATTTTGCTATGTAGAGGAAGATTTCCCTCTTTTTGTGCATCCAACAAACTCTTGCACCTCATAAGCTCCAAACGATTACTCATACGAATACTCTTAAGCGAAAAATACACATTTTATATAAAATGACATTTTTCCTTATTGCTCAAAAAGTATTTGTTCATCGTAACACTAAAATCTAAAGTAAGCGCCAAAAATGGAAAGAAAGCATTCCCACTATCTTCTTGCTGTGTTGGTACCTTGGTGTATCCTTTATTTTTTTAGAGGCAGACACACAGTTTTCTATCTACCTGCTCTATTAATTAACATTATCATGAACCAAAAAAATACGTTCTTAGTGATTATTTTGGGGAAGCTCTGGAACAGGTTTTTTCAGTTGTTTACATGGGGCTAACAGGTCCTCCTGGTTCACATTTCTTCAGTCCTATTCACTGCCCTGTCCTTGAATTCCCTTGTGATTCTCAGCTGGTGTCTTGTCCTCAGAGAAAACCATGAAACAGGGGCATGGCCCTCTTTTCACACCATCCGTCTTCTCTGAAGCGCTCCCTTTTTTAACTCCAACTTATTCTTCACGCCCCAGCTGCCCCTTGTCTCCCTACGTCTTGTCACTCTGAAGTAGCTCATTGTCTTCCTTCATTTCCTCATGAGTTTTGCTCCTGGTCTTGCAATGTCCATCTCCTACATTGCCTCTGTCCACAAGCCGACCACTCTCCTCCTGCCTCACTTCCCGCTGAGGGCGTTCCTCACTCCTCACGGGGAAATAGCTATTTCCATGGGAAGTTCTCCCCTCTCCCATCACAGGCATAGACACGCACATGGCGAAGGCCCCCTTCCCATCGCTGGCCACCGTGCCCTGCATCCCACTTCTCTCACATCCGCGGGGACTTCCCTTCCTCAGATCCTCCTCCTCTTCATCATCAAGCTCTCATCCACTAAATTGTCCTACTTAGCCCACAGAAGGTCTGACTCTCTCCCATCTTCAAATAACAGTCCTCCCCTCATGTCACATCTCTCCATCTCAATTGATTCCAAACGTCACGCCTATCAGAACTACCCAGAGGCTTTTTGCCTTTTCATGAAGACTCCTGGGACCCAGACATTCCGAGTGAGGGATGGTCAGGATGCAGGCCGACGTCAGCCCTACGTCCTCAGCCATTTCTCCTCTCCTTCTTGCCCAGACACCTCCATGGAGCCAAGTCAAATGAGCCTCTTCCATGGTGGGCCTTTTCAGATTTTCCGCAACATCTGTCACCGCCTCTTCACACATCAGCACATGACCCAGTCTCCATTGTTGCTCTAAAAGACGCCACAGTCTCCTGGCTTCATGACACATCTCTGCTCACCCAACCCCTTCCCCAGGCCTAGTTCTAACACTAACCCAGTAACTAACTTCCACCCTAAACCTGACACTGGCCCAGGCCTCAGTTAGAGGCTCCTGCTGCCCGTCTCTCTAGAAAGTTCCTAGTGTTACTTCAGCCCACCTGTTCTTTGATCACTCCTGACATGACTCGTATCGATTTCTTGCTCATGTTTTCCTCTCCAGTATAAGCACATGTTTTAAAAAATCCTATTTTACATTTACCCTATTTTGTTCCCAATTCCAATATGACTTCAAAAATACCACATGTCTCGCTTTTTCTTTATCCTTTTGCTCAACTTAACGTGGATGTCCTCAATGTGATCTTTCAGGGCCTCTCATGAATTTTTCATCACAGCTGTCGTGTTGTTCACTCCCAGTGGATCTTCTGTATTCTCTAACTGTCCCTGTTGATGCCGTTGTTCTTTTGTCCCTGAGGCAGCACTTTCTCATTTCTCTGAGGATATTAATTATTAATTATAGTTCTGCATTGTTTGTGTTTCCTCAGAGCTCCTGCTTTTGTGTGTTTGTTTTGTTTTTCTATTACTTAGTCTCTCTCTTCTGTGTCGCAAATGTCTGGTTACCCTTAGTGCTTAGTTTATATTTAAGAATGAGATGCTCACAGTGTCATGAAAAGCTTTGTGGGCCTGGGTAAATCTTGTTGGCCCGTGGACCTCACATTTCAGGTAAACTGAGTTCTTGTTAGGGAATTTCTATGTCAATGCTGTAGGGTTTTTTCTCTATCTCCATCCGCTTTCTCCACAGAAGAATCTTTCACTATCTTTCCCGGGTGTATACATCTCCCTATAGGTATTCTGGTAGAAAGGTTGGAAAGGGTGATTCCTATTGTGTGTTGACAGATATTCAACCAATCCTCTTGTTATCAGCTTCATGACTCACTCCTGCCTCCACTGGGCCTGGCCTCGAGAGCCTGTCTGTTCTAACGTCTTCAGAAGACAAAGCTCCATCTCTTGCGCATGCTGAGGGTGAAGTGAACATTGGGAAAAGAGCCACCTAGCAGTGAGAAATGGGAGAGTGGCTGGGTTCTCACTTCTCTTTCAGACACTTTCAACCAATTCTGCAGGGATGGACGACCCCTGGGTCCCCCCTCTGATGGCAGGATGAGGAGTCTGGGCTCAGCTAGATCAGCTAACAATCCTCCATCCATTTTTAATCTTTTGGAAACATACTTATTTCTTTTGTCTGATTTATGTTTTTTCCCATTCAGGTAAGATCTGACATTGCAGTCTTGAGTCTGAAATCTTCAGGACAGCAGACTGGAAAGTCAGGCAAGTGTTCTATTTGGTGTTCTGGAGGCAGAATCCCTTCTTGAGGAAACCTCAGGCTTTACTCTTAAGGCCTTCAATGGATTGGACGAGGCCCACCCATATTATGGAGAGCAAACTGCTTCACTCAAAGTCGGCTGATTTAAGTGTTAATTGGCTTCAAAAAAAATATTTTCACAGAAACATCTAGACCAGTGTTTGAACAAACCACTGGGCACTGTAACCTAGCCAAACTGACATGTAAAACTAGGCATTACATTTCCAAAAAGAGTTAGTTTTCTGTCTGCTCCCATGTGAGGCATTTCTTCCTGGGTTGTCCCTTCTTCTGAAGATGTAGAATTTTAGTTGCAATGGCCACATGGACCCTCAAGTCAAACAAATTCTGCAATGTCTTCAAAACTCACACTTGTTAAGTGAAACATGCTCCCCAAATCATTTTGTAGCAAGGTAGGATTCTTATTTTAATTTGATTCATGTGTCTACCTAAGAATGGGTAAACTTTTTATTAAATTATCATTTTCCAGGGCTGGCCGAGTGCCATAGTGATTAAGTTCATGTGTTCTGCTTCGGCGGCCCAGAGTTCGCCAGTTTGGACCCCAGGTGCAGACCTATGCACCACTCATCAAGCCATGCTGTGGCAGGTGTCCCACCTATAAAGTAGAGGAAGATGGGCACAGATGTGAGCTCAGGGCCAGTCTTCCTCAGCAAAATGGGGATGATTGGCAGTGGATGTTAGCTCAGGGCTAATCGTCCTCAAAAAAAAAGAATTATCATTTCCCTAGGAGACAGAAAGAAAGGAAAATAACAGGGTAAAGCACCTACTTAAATAACAAAAGAACGGGATAGGACCTGGTTTCCAGGGAACATTTCTGACTTTAAGTCCCTGCAGATAACCCAGCTTTGAGCAGAGGTTCTGGAGCTCACTTTCTCCATGGGCAATCACATAGTTTGTTCATATCTCTGATCCCTTAGCATAGAAAATGGCTTGCTTTATTTTCTTACCAAACTCCCAAGAATATGTAGAGAAATCCTCTAACAACTTCAAAGATCCTGGAGCAAGATGGAAAGGATGAACCATGAGATGGTAAGCCCATTTGGAAATTCACATCCAAAATGGTGATTGACATCATGTGCATAGAGGAAAGAATTATGTCCTTATTACGAAGCAGCTTATTTTATGGTTCCTTGTCCAGTGTAAAGGAATTAGATTCTGACTTGGCTTTATATTACCTATCAGGGAAATACATAAAAAAACTCCTCACTTTAACCATGTTTAGGAACTAATAGGATTTACTTCCTTTGAAATTATATATTTGATCTTTTTAAATTTATGTATCTTCATCTGCACATTTCAACAGATTGCTTTTTCAGTTATATTTTATAGGTTTGTTGTTTCATGGTGGGAAAAGGATTTTCTGTCAGCCCAGAAAAGAAAAGTGTCTATTTGCATTAATTTTGGAGGGAAGGCTATAGAGTTGATATTTCTAGTTCATGCTATTAAAATAAATGGGTATTTATCAACAGATTTAAAACCTGCATTAACAGTTCATATGATTTATGACATTTTGAGAAATCTGTCTGGAACATGATTCAGCACCATATAAAGGCATATTTTTCACTAATTTCCTGATAATTGCTTCTCCCTCAAAAACATATTTTTAAAAATTGATGTTGAATTTTTCGTCTAGAGAATAAGTAAAGACTTTAAAAAGAAATATAAAAATAGCAGAAGAATATTTGTAGTTGTAAATGTTTTTGCCTTCAATTTATCTCAACGATATTCTTTTCCGAAAAGATTAATAAATCGTTTTACCAAAGGCATTGAAAATACCTCAAACGTGGTACTTAAATAAAAAGATAGCCATTTCATAACATTTATTTATATAATGTTACAATAAAAATTTGCTTTTTTAAAAAATTTCATAAACATAAAATTTCACACTGAACATTTAAATATGAAAAACAAGAGTTATTACAAGCAGATGATTTTTAATGGCAAACACTGCCTATATTTTTCTCGTATGTAAAAGACCAAAAAATGTTCACAAGTCACATAAGACTATGTGATGTAGCCTTCTATTATTTAAAGTCAAAGTTACTTAGGGCTCTGCTGTTAGCATATTGTAAACAGGCTTCTTATAATTTGGTTCAAAGTCGTGTTGTTAAGATCTTTTGAGCAACGCCACACCCCCTCCACCCACTGTCATTCACTAAGAGAAAATCCACGCTTTCATGACACCAACATGGCTCCACACTCTTCCACTCCCGGGATAACGAAGAGAGGGACAAAGAGACAGGAAAGACCTGTCAAACACTTTAGCCGAGAGTGACTTGCATTGTTCCCATTCACCTTCCATTACCAGGAGTTGTAAGGACAGGATTGATTGCAGAAATACATGGGGAACTTTCCGAGGTGACAGAAATATTCTGTATCTTGGTTGAGGTGGTGGTAACCCAATGGTATGCATGTGTCAAAACTGCACCCTTTAAAAAGTGAATTTTCATGGATGAAAATTATGCTTACTAAAAAGCACTAGTGTGCACTGATAAGCATTTGAAACGTGGTTTTGGTAGCACTTAATAGTGAGTAAAGAGTAGAAAAGATGGAGGACCCAGCACAAGAAATTAAATACAAAATAAAGACAGTGAACTCAGTCTAAATATATCGGTAGTCATAATAGAGAAAACGGAACAAACATTAGAGTGGATGAAAAGTGCGGTACAGATGTGTTCAGAGAGAACACCCTACAAAATGACAACTCAGATACGTAGTATAAAAAGTGAAGGAGCAGCTCCCTAAGTTTTGGAGAGCATGACAATGAACAAGAGTAAATTTGGCCCGCGATGGAGATGGGGTGGCCCAGTGGTTCCTAGATGATGGCAGCAATGACCATGAGTAGGTGGTGCAACAGGGTGACAGGAGATTGTAGTCATGAGAATTTAGGGAGCTGGGTGACACTAAGAGGGTTAAAGGGTTAAGAACAAGCCAGTCACAACCAGAGAGGGTTTCAGGGAAAGCAGCACCCTCTTGAGAGAGCCAGGTTTCTGTTAAAGCGGGTGCATGAAGGGAAATTCCAGGGAGGCAGGCGAGGATGTCACGAAATTCATGGATGAAGGTTCAAACGGCAGGACTTAAGGAGATGTGGCAGTGTGGGGGATGGAAGCAAAACAGAATTGATAAAAAGACTACAAAGTTTCCTGAGCATAAGAACAATATACAAAAGTCAGCAGCATTTCCAAACGCTCAGCCCATGGATACTGCTTACTTTGTAGCAAGCCCTTTACGTTTTCACATTTTGTCCTCCAACAACCCTCTGAGTTGGGAGGTACTACGTTACTCACCACTTAGCGGATGATGTGGACAAAGCACAGAACAGCAAGTACAAATGGAAAGCAGGTGAGTGGCACTTAAACTCAGGCCGCCTGGCTCCAGAATCCGTGACCTGGACCTCTAAAGGGAGCTTTTTGTACCAGGCAGGATTCTGGGTGTAGGAGACCGAGTATCAGTCAAGAAAAAACTTCAGCTCTAAAGCAGTGTACCTTTTACTCAGGGGCGCACATCATATGTGAGAAACACAGTGAAGGTGAGGTGAGGCCGTGGAAGAGATCGCTGGAGCGTTTCAAACACTGACGAGAGGTGGACCAACAGCCCTGCTCGTGGAATGGGGACACACTCTTATCCCGGCCCGGGCCTGGGGCAGATGTTGCTCCAATGCTAAGAGGAAGGTTACACGGAATATTTTTTGGATAACGAGCCTCCTTGGGTATTTGGCTTACCTTGGTACTCACTAGTAACAGCAACAACTTGATTCAATTATTGTTTAAGAATTTTTTTCTCATTTGCTCTCCAAAGACAAGAATATATTTCAAAAAAAGTTCTCTGTGTGATAATTGTATGTGTCAAATCGACCAGGGTAGAGGATGCCCAGAGAAGAGAGGAAACGTTATTTCTGGGTGTGTCTGTGAAGGTGTCTTGGGAAGAGATCAGCGTTTGAACCTGTAGACTGAGTAACGATCGTGCTCACCAGTGCTGGTGGGCATCCTCCAATCCCCTGACGGCCTGAATACAACCAAAAATGGGAAGAACAGCAAACTGGCCCCTCTACTTGAGCTGAGACATCTGTCTTCTCCTGCCGTAAAGCATCACTACACTCTGGTTCTCAGCCTCCAGACTTGGACCAGGACTTCCATCAATCCACTTCCCTGGTTCTCAGACCTGGTCACTTGGACTGATTCACGCCAACAGCTTTCCTGGGTCACCAGCTTGCAGATGGCAGATGGTGAGACTTCTGGCCTCCATGATCATATAAGCCAACTCCTATAATAAATCTCCTCTTTATCTACCTATCTCTCTCTCTCTCTCTCTCTATCCTTCTATCTATCTGTGTTCTACTGGTTCTGTTTCTCTGGAGAACTCTGACTAATATAAAACATGTCATACAAGAAGATTGTCCCGTATTGTTACAGCTCTTTTAAATAGCACTACAACTATATTTCTACACTGTGAGTTAATGAGAATTTAGGGTTTGTTGTACAAAAATTTGTTTTTCAGATATTTATGCTTAAAAGTTGGTTTATACCATTTAGTGAGATACAAGGCATGCTTATTTTCAAGTTGTCATAACATATCCAGTAAAGCAGAGGGTTTATGGAAAGCACGGTCATCATATACATAACGCCAGAATATGGCATATCCTGTTATATTCTATTGTCATTACGATAAGAAGATGACAATACAAGGAATTTTTATCAATAGAAACTTTGATTATATTCAAATTTATCCATGTGTTATTTTGCAATTAAATTCCTTTTATTTCTTTGGATGGTTGCACGTTGAAGGAATCCGTGGCCTAAATTTTGCCTGGAAATTAGTGCAGGCAAATTAATAAGAAGCGTTGCTGTCCAGGACTATGAAATTTCCCATAGAGCTGCTATTCTTTAAAGATACCGAATTTTGAGGAGAATGATACAACAGCATATTTTATTCTAAACAGAAGTAAGAAAAACTGTAACCAACAAAACCCTTGAAAATTTGACAATTCTTACAAATTATACTAAATAAGAATTAACATTCCCTTCAGACTTCATAAATTTGATGTAATTCCATCAGCCACATTTTCTACAAATCAAAGATCTTTGAAGGGATTTCCTACTTACAGCCCCAAAATAATTTCAGGGGGCTCATTTTCATGTACAGCCAAGGATCCTCTGTTTCTATGAAGCCTTACTTGACACTTAAGACCACGAGCGTCTCCTTCTCCCTGAAATGATCTACAGCATGCACGTCATCTTCCTGGCCCTCTTCTTGTGCATAATGCTGATGTGCTGCTTTTACTTAAATTTCTCTTCATGAGCTTTTTATTTGTTAGTTGGTTGGGGTTTTTTTGTTGTTGTTTTTTTAACAGCATTATTGAAAAACAATTTATACTTAATACAATCAACCTATTTAAAGTGTACAGATCGAATGGTTTTTAGCATATTCAGAGTTATTCATCCATCACCAAGGTTCATTTTAAAACATTTTCGTTACCCCAAAAAGAAACCCTATACTCCTGAGTCATCACTCCCAATCTATCCATCCCCTCAAGCCTTAACAATCACTAATTTACTTTCTGTCTCTACGTGCTTGACTATTCTGGACATTTGATCTAAATAGATTCATAAAATATGCGGTCCTTTGTGACTGACTTTTTTCACTCAGCATGTTTTCAAGGTTCATCCATATTGGAGCATGTATTTCTTTTTATTGCCAAATAATATTCTATTGCATGGATATACCACACTTTATTTATCAGTTGATCATTTGATGGCCATTTATATGGTTTCCACTTTTTGGCTATTATGAATAATGCTGTATTTGAACATTCATGTACAAGTTTTTGTGTGGACAAATGTTTTCATTTTTCTTAGCTATATACCTAAGAGTAACTCTGTGTTTAACCATTTGTGTTTTCCAAAGTGGCTGCACCATCTTACATTCCCACCAAGCATGTATAAGGGTTTCAGCTTCTCCACATCCTTGTCAACAGTTGTTATTATCTGTCTTTTTTATTTTAGTCATCTTAGTGGGTGTGAAGTGGGATTTCATTGTGGTTCTGATTTGTAATTTTCTGATAACTGATGATGTTTACCGTCTTTTCATGTGCTCATTAGCCATTAGTATATCTTCTTTGAAGTAATATCTATTCAGATCCCTTTATGATCTTTTAAAATATAATTTTTATACATAAAAAACATATACCACATATATAAAGCATAACAACTTAATGAACACTGTAAATAGCATCCAACTAACCAAAAATATATTACTGCCACCAACTTGCCTATACCCTTGTGCTCCAGCCCACTTCTGTCTCCCACAACCTTCCTTCTTCAGGATAACTCCTCCCCAGAATTTTATATTTACTGCTACAGTGCTTTTAAAAATGTAGTTTCATATCTTTTTATATACATGGAATGTATTATTTAATTTTACTGGGTATGAATTTTGTAAGAACTGGATCATTAAGTATGGAGTTTTCTTGGGTTTGCTTTTTTACTCAATATTATTTTTCTAAGATTCATTCATATTTTGGTATTTTGCTGTGTATCATTTTTCATTGCTATATCGTATAAGTGTATCATAATTTATCCATTTTCTATTGATAGACATTTGAGTTGTTTCTGTATTTTTTGCTATTTCAGAGAGCAACTTTACATATATTGTCAGATTATTTTCCAGAATTATTATAGAAATTACCCTTCCATCAGTAGAGTATATGATTTCCCACTTACCCAATAAGGTCAATAACAATAGGTGATAATCATAGTTCCCTGAGATCCTTTTTTTAAACATGTGCTTCCATTTTCTATCTGTTCTATCTTTGAAGGTGTCACATGCTTTGAAATGAGCATGAATAAAATATAAAGCGTGGCTTTATAAACTGGCTTTCTTTTCCTCTGTGTTCTAATAATGCTTTTGGCTTGAAAGTCTATTTCATATAAAATTAATATAACTAACCCAACTTTCCTTTGGTTAGTCCCATTTCCAGCATTTTAATTCTATTTCTGTTTCTAACATATACTCTATTTCTATTCCATAACTAAGGACCTTGCAATTTTTCCAAGATAAAATGTAAGTATCAATTAAAAACATCTAATTTCCTGCTCTCTAACAGTGGAAGAATTTAGAAACACCTCAACTTAGCTCTCTACTTCCACACTTATATGCTTTGCTGTCCAATACCTTATTTCACTCATTTTCCTAAATAATCTATAGAGTAATCAATAGTATTAGTCTTATGTTTTACAGAGCTTGAATTTCCATAGATGATGGCCATGATACTTGCTCACTATTTTTCTTGAATCTCACTCAGCACTTCTGGCATCATTTTCCTTCTGTTTTTTGGAGTAGATCCTTTAGAAATTCACGAGGTCTCTCAGCGGTATGTTCCCTTGGTTTTGTCTTTCTCTAAATGTCCCAACACTTGGATCCCGTCAGCGGCTGTCACCCTCAGCATGGACTGTTAAGATATTCACCCTGGTGTCTGGCTGCTCCCACTCAGACTCCCAGCCTTGTTCCAGATTCCTTTTTTTTTTTTAAGAGTGGAATCTTTAAAACCTCTTTTATTTCTCATAAAGTCAGCAATTCCTCAGTGTTTCCTTTCCTAGCTAGGATTTAATGGTTCTATACGGGGAGTGTCCTTGGAGTTCTTAACTCACCAAAATAAGGGACGTACAAGTCAATTTTTCTGCTCTTAACCACATACTTCCTTATTATATTTTTGCTTTCTTATATTTATATTTGTATTTTATGTGTGTTTTTATCTCCTTGAAGAAATAGGATTCTTCAAGTTGAACACTTCCTTCCCTATTTCTTCCCATCCCATATTTACACATGAGGTAAAGTGCAGGGAAGTACAGGAGAGGGCTTCATTCCACTCTTTTGTATTTTCCGGATTCCTAGGTGGTGAGCATCGGGCTGAGTGGTTTGCATCCATTCCCTTTATTGTGTCCTCTCACAAACTTGAAAGATGAGAACTGGAGATACTGCATTAACTCTTTAACTACTTGCTAAAGTTGCATAACTAATAATCAGCTGGTTTGTCAAGTCAGCTGAACTCAGGAAGGTGAAAACAGAACTTAACTTTATTCTTTCTTAATACTGCCCCCTTTCTGCTTACTGTATAGATTCATTCTCCTCCCAACCTTCAGAGGGAACCTTGAGAAGAATTCATACTGTTTCAGGTCGCCCTCAAGTAGTGAAATGCACAGTTCAAATTAATATCAGAATTCCAATAGTTCATCCCAACTGAAAACTTCTGACCTCCCTCAAATCATCCTGCCTTAGATCTTTCTATCAAGTCTTTGCTATACTTCTCCAACCTACTTGTGGGGGGAATGCATATCAATGAAAAAAGAGGGCTAAACAGGAAGAAAAAGTCTTGTTTAACTACCACATTGCAATATGGCTTTGGGGTCTTCTCCTGTATGGTGCTTGCATGGATTCTTTGAAGAGCTTAATGAGAAGGACCCCAAATAGAGTTCTGTGGCCACATATGTAAGGACCACATGGCAAGGTTTGTATTCTCACCTGCTGTATGCAAGGATATACCTGCAGCCTCTTTCTCCTCACATCCCCTTGCCCTGGTAGGAAGATCTGTAGGGAAGAGACCTTTCAAGATGGCGCATCTGACCATTGGGAAGTCAGCAGGCATCCTTACCCACTGTTAATGGTGGATGGAAATGCAGCTGCCTCCCTCTCTAGCCATGTCTTCTCACTGTACTTCAGGAACTAGTTAGCTAGAGACACAAACCTCTCTAGGCATGAATCTGCAACTATCCCCAAGTGTCAGAAGGAAAATGGTCTCTGAGATTCACATGAATTCCCTTCCTGGTAGGGGCGACGGGTCAGCACAGCCACTCTCTTCCCTGTTGAAAGCTAAGTTATTTCTAAATAAATACTAATTTTAGCCCCTTCAACCCTAATCTCTCTCCTTCTCCCTAAATTTCTGTAATAGGAGCACAAAGCAGTGTCAATATATCTCAGCATGTCCTGCCTAGGCTGTCTCAAAATTATTGCATTAAACTCAGCTTTCAAAAATAAGCTAAAATGCAATCACTCAACTTTCATTTCGACTTCATCTCACAATTGGAGAAGCCGGAGTTCAAACCAAGCTTGCCTAACTCTGAATTCCCGCTTCCTTCCTCTAAGCCCTGCTGTACACACAACACTCAATCGGTTAAGTTCCAAGTCTAAAAGGGAAAATACCATGCCAGAGATGTGGATTTCATTCCTATTTCTGCCACTAACTCCTTGTGTGATTTTCAATGAGTTTTCAATCCCTTTTGCATTTGCATCATCCTCTGGCACCACAAGCAAGCTAGAATAAATCAATCCAATAGATCACTTTTATGTCTAACAATCTATATCTCTCTGAAACATCTTTCCAATTCAACCCCCAGGGTAGTCAGCTAATGGGAACTGTTATTTATAAAGATCAAAAGATCTTGAGTACCTTTAAGAATGTGTCTGCACTTGCCGCATTATGTGTAATAGACACAACAAAGAATTTTTATTGATTCACTTAGACTCTAATACACACAAAGTTTTTTTGTTTTGTGTGCTGAAGGAGATTAGCCCTGAGCTAAGATCCATGCCAATCTTCCTCTACTTTATATGTGGGTTGCCACCACAGTGTGGCTGACAAGTGGTTTAGGTCCGGCCCAGGATCCAAACCTGCAAACATGGGCCACCAAAGTGGAGCGCACCAACTTAACCGCTATGCCACGGTGCCGGCTCCCACAAAGTTATTTTTAAAAGAGCAAAAACTATCTGGTAGTCCAACACAATGAACCGGTCATTGTGTCACAGAACTAGTAGGGTGCAAAGAAAATTACAATCCATCTAGCTCACTGAGTTTCCTCTCTATACTGCATATCTCAGCTCACAATAAGAGCTCTTAGTTCTTCAAGCATAATGTTCTTAGAGTTATGAGGCAATCTTTAGTAGACGTTTTCAGAAGGAAGTAAGGAAAATGTGATCAACTACTAATTAGACCCCTAAGTTCTTACTGTGTTTTTCATTTAACTGTTGTATGGAAAATTTAAATTATATTATAACCATTGGTCAACATATCTGCCCCACAAAACTAGAATGTGAATTTCTTGAGAACAGGATTGAGTTTCTCATAGATTCAAATTCACAGATTGATAGATTTGTGCTTGTATTCTTCTTGGTTCATAGCAGGCACTCAAGAAATGTTGGTGGAATCTGTCTTTGCAATGTGAAATGTGTTGCACAAACTATGCAGGAGAAATAAGATCAATTTGTTTGGTTATGGAGGCACAGAAATATGTAAAAATCACTTAGAAATTTGGCTTTCTTCATTTTATTTAATTCAAAAAGATGTGCTCATTGCAGCATCCACTAGGATGAATGAAAATTACACCAGCATTTAAATTCAACCATCATACTCATCCTTCTCACAGCAGAGTCCAAGTTCAGCACATAATAGTTGAGCATTATAAAACTATCAAGAGGAGCAGAGTGGGCCTCTCCTAGGGCTGTTGTTTGAATTAGCTAATTGGGGACTGTAAGGGCTTTGACAACGCAAAGCTCTGCATACCTGATAATTACTATTATTATCACAGGGATTGAGCTATTCTTCATCGCTCTGAACAAAAGACCAGAAGATGAATTTGCTAGAAGATATAAGGTAGCTAACAGAAAGAGGTGTGAAACTGTGGAATAATACAGTGTCTAAAGTAGCTGGATTTTGTTTAGAAAGTAGCTTCTGCTATGCGTTGCTGATAATGACATCAAAGCAGGCGGAATAATGGACACTTTTGAGATCCAGAAAGGCACCACTAAAGATGGTCTATTTTCTCTCCATTAAAGACATATGACTTTGCACACAGAGCAGTGTTTTCAATATCGTTGCAGACTGAATGCAAGTTGTTAGATGTTTAGACAATGTAGGCGTGTATGACAAGATGACAGAGGAAAATATCCTGCTTTCTGAAGTACTATATCCAATGCATTTTTTTCCTCAACCCAAATTTTAAAAAAAAAAGAGGCAAACAGATAAATTGTTGTCTTAAATAAATTTGAGTCATCCTTTCTGTGATCCTGCCATAAAGAGAGGTTTGGTTTTGTGTGTTTTTTTGTTTTTCACTGTAGGATCTGGGGAATCATATCTAAGACTTAAGTCTGAATAATCAGTCTAACACGTTGTGAAGAGACAAGCTTGACCGTCTACTGGATGAGTTTGCAGCAATACGAAGTCATGCTCCTTCGTCTGATGCCGCGGGAAAGGGTGTTGAAGGGGATGAGATTGGAGAGCAAAATAGGGAATCTGAGAAAGGGACAGTTAGAAACAATGACAAAGAGGTCACCGAACCCCGAGGTGTAGGATTGGTGGTCAAAGAGCTGTAGCTGGGGTAGTGAGGTTAATTTCCATCTGACTTTGTCTCGGTGGGCTGAGCGCCATCCCTGATAGATCTAAGCACCCCTGTGCGGTGCTGACTTAGATGGGCAATATCTGATGCTCTCTGCTCTTCTTTCCCTCCCAACATGAAGATGCAGTTTACAAGGCATTCTCCTGCATTACTTTTAAGAATCCGTTCTATATTTTTCTAAGCACTAATAGAAATGGGAGCAGGTGAAGGAAGAGAGAAGAACCAAAGAATCCAAGAAAAAGCCTTCACTTAAATTCTCTAGTTAAAGAGGCTTTTGAGACTTCCAGGAAAATTACCGTTTGGGGTGCAATGACTGACTCTGAGCGCTCAGTCCAAAGCTAATTCTACAGAAGCGTTCGCCACAAAAGTGATTGTCTGCCATGTTGGAGAAAAGGCAAACAAAATAGGAAACAGTTAATGATTCCAAGTATTAATGACAATGTTAAGGTAGTTTCCCCACACCCCAAAACTTCTGGGCTTCTCCCCCTCTGTGGAGCCCCATAGTAGCACTAATGGGACAAGACTCAGATTAATCATGGCACGGTCTACCCACTAATGCGTTCGACCCGTTATTCTCAGCATTTTGCCCATCAAGACATTTTCAAGAGCTTCCAGGGAAATCATAAAATGGATCGATCCAAATGCATCTCATCTTCTCCTTCCTCTGTCTCACCCACCTTCTGGAGGGGTGGTTAAGGAGCAGCAAAAAGGACAAAGGCGGGCAGCCATAAGGAATCAAAGGAGAAGGCTCTTAGATAAAGAGCAAACTTGGAGAGTCAGATCCTGTGGGACTAATTATAACTATATTTATCTTCCCTGATCTATGAGTTGTAAACGGTATGACTTCTCCCTGCCACAACCGCCATCAGTAGTCACTTGGCTCTTTATCCTCCATAAGAACCAAGGCAGCAAGTTACATTTTTGCGACTGACATTCTACCCTTTCTTTGTACCAACAATCAACTTGTTGCAATAACGTGCACCAGGATGGCACTTCTCAAACTGTAATGCGCGTGTGAATGGCCTGGAGATCTGATGAAAATGCAGATTCTGATTCGATATATCCGGGAGTGGGGTGCCAGCGTCTGTATTTCTATACTCTTGTAGCTGCTGAATAAACCGGACTGAAATTCTATGAGTTTCCAGTCCATCTGTGTACACTCCATATCTCAAAAATATTTATGGAACGGATAAATGAACGAACAGATTGCCGGAAAAGTGGGCAGCTCTAGAGCTGCAATGATTGTCACTGGTGTGTGTGGAATCCTGTGGCCCAATCCCAAGACCATGAAAGGGTCCATGAGTGACTACATCTGCCTGGTGGCTGCGGAGTTCACAAGGATGTGCCCATAAAGCATTACAGGTGTGTGATACACTTTTCTCCTGGAATGACCCCAGAATTCACTCATTCTACACCTATGGAGGACATCACCACAGGTTGCCCAAAATGATTCTAGATCTAAATGGAGCTTTTTGGTTTAACCCATTCCTAACTTGTTCCCTGCGTTCATATGGCCTCAGTATATACTCACCAAGATTTGGGGAACCCTACCTCATGTCTGACACCATCTGAGATGGCCAAACCAGGGACGTGTTAGAAGCAGGGCTTCTAACACATGAGGTGGCCTGTTCAACCCTTCCATCCTTGTGGATTCGTGGTCCACAGAGATCAGGTGCTCTGCAAGCACACTCAGATGCAGTATGAACAATACTTGGGTTTTAAATAGATTATTTTGTAGAAAGAATGTGAGATTGTTCTTAGTACTTTTATCCACTACAGACTTAAACTGTATTCTTTTTTTGCTTTTCTCTAGGCCTAAGCACTATAATAAACTATTTTAATAAGTTTCCTATTATAAAGTATACATGTAACCAATGACTAGATTACTTAAATGTGTCAAGAGACATCCAATCAAAATCACTTCACATGCAAAAAATGGGAACCAGTATTAAAAATACATTTCAGCCATTTCAAGTTTTTATAGGTAGTATTAATAATGATCTGAAAGTCTAGTTTGTATCTCTAATTTGGCTATTTTTATCAATTTATATCTTTAAGCAAAAGAACATTTTTCCCTAGATCTAAAATCATATATATTAAACTATATTAATCTTGTGATTACCAATATTCCAAAGTAGATACTCTATTATCTTTTTAAATTTTTCCAGCTTTATTGAGGTATGATTGACAAAAATTGTATATGTTCAGCTTGCACATCGTGATGCTGGTTTGTTTTGTAAGGTGTGTGACACTGTGATGACATAATACACACACGCGTTGTGATATGATCACCACCATCAAGTTGAACACCTCCATCCCCTGACATAGTTCCTTTTTGCATGTGTGGTGAAGACATATTTCTAGATATGTCTTCAGTGTAATCAGTTATTGTGTGCTTCTGCACGAGTTTGTGTTCCTAACGACAACACCTTCTTTGACCTAAGGCTCTATGGCTCTTGGTCACTCTAGACACCTTGGAAGGAGGGAGGCTCCCAGCCCTAAATGGATGTGCTTATATAACCCTGGCCCCAGCCCTTCCTGGCTGCACCTGTGTCGAGGGCCTCACCTATAGCTTGTCCACCATGGTTGTGGGTGCCTTTCTGTAGATGCACCACCCCCATTGCCCTAAGCTGTCCCATCTTGACTGGCCAACAGCAACTGCCCAGCAATCCTACCATCAATGCATGGCAACATGTGCCACCCAGCAGACCAGAATTTCAATGAGACAGCTGGAGTATCTGCCACTGAATCTGTTAGAGACCAAACCCCTTCCTTCTCTTCCGGGACTCTGCTAAGCTCTATCTTCTATCTGAAAAGACAGGGAATTGTCTTGCTTTGCATGCCCACTTTGGGAATATTTATTCCAAAGCAGAGTCTGATTGTCTCAGACTTTCGGACGCAACACTGACCCGGCAGAGCCCGTTCCCCAGTGTGTCAACGATTCTTGAATTTTGGATCATGAGCCTGAGTTAAGACCGGCATCTACTTCTGTGGCACCCTGAGCTGCATAATGACTGAAATATTTTAGATAACAAGGTTTTAAAGACTAATGAAATAAAGTCAGAATTATAAAAAAAAGTTTTACATTTGTGTTGAAGGGAAAGATTTGCTGTGCCCATCAATATTCTCACAGTGCCACCTAATGGAAATGCGAAATCAATATACGGTCTTGAAAATTAAGAAGATGAAGATTAAAAAGATTATGAAATACTCTCTTAAATTATCAAAAGGCACTTTTCTCCATATTTGTGCTTTTTTTGAGGAAATGATGATGCATATGTTTTAAACTATAATTTCATTTGGGTAAAGAAATGCACATTGGAAGTCGTTCACAGAATTGTTCTTTATATCACCATGAAAGTAAAGATACTCAGAATTTTAATTTTTTTGATGTTTTGTAAAACATATAAACATAGAAAAACTTTTTCTTCATGTTTTATAAAGACCAGAGATGGGACACTTTACTATTTTAAGAACTTTGCTTTAGGAAATATCAAAATTTAGTTTAGCATAAAATGACATAGTCAATGGTAGTTTTAAACTGAATTTTTATAAGAAGTAGATTTTCAAAGACATTGCAACAGACTTGGAATGATTTAGGACGGTCTTTCTTTGTCTGTTTGTTATGTGGGTGACTATTGTCAGTTGAATGATGTGAAAGTCATCTGTCAACAGATTTTTAGGAACTCTGACATAATGCCCCTACACTGTTTTGAACATCCACGTGGCTTGTGTGTCCTTCAATAAAACGTACAACTTTCAGTTGCATTATTTGTAATTTTATGCCATTCTTGATTCACTTCAATGGCCATTCTTGATTGTTTTTGACTTTCAAGTAACTGTGTTAATATAATTATTTCTGCAAACGTCTCCCCTGGTATTCTGTCACTCCCTCAGCACAAGGACTCTGCGTCAGCTCTCTTTATATGCCTCGTCTTTCCCGGGGTCTAAGACATTCTGTAACTCATTGTGAGATGATTCTTTAACCAAGTTCACTGTCACTCTATCATTTCAGTTACATAAACAATGTACATTTTTAACGGGTGTTACACACAAACTTTGAGTGTGGCTGAATCTTAAGGTGAAATTGCTACTAGACTATTGTTGCATTCTCATTTAGTTATCTTTATATTTAGGCTTTCTATTGCTTTTTTTCCAAAACATAAAAATCCTAATCCTACTTTGTTATGTAAACATTTACTCATTAGCTCACTCAACATACATTCATTTATCATCCTTGTGTGCAGATAACACAAATAAGGCAACGTTCCTTCAAGGAGTAAAACTTGAATGGTAGAAACATCGAAATTGCAAAAGAAAAATAAAGGGTGATATTTCAATTGCATCACTGTGAAAAACCTAGTGCGACAACAAAAGCAAAGATTTCCTAGACCAAGAGCATCTGCCCAGATAGGAAGAGAGAGTGAACGGAAGGACTTTGTAATTACTGCTTCTGCAGGTTGACACTCGTCATATTAGCTGAGCTCCTGAAACAATGTCGAAACATGAAAACGAGATACTCAACACCGGTGAGTTGTAGCAGCCTCGCTGCCTCTGCTAACTTTCAACAAGGTGGTTTAAGTATATCTAATGAATCCTCGTTTGATGTCAAGTTCTTCCCATTTCTGAAAAATGACATCCCCTCACTAAAAGTGATATAGATAAAATGTTGAGGAGGATCATGAGAACAACATGTCAAATTTATTTGCATAATAAGATCGTAAATAAATAGCTACTAATAGAATGTTTGTGTAAAAATACAATGTTCATGTTCTGAAAATTTTCCTTGAATCCCAGTTAAGCACGCTCTTCCAGGAAGTAAAGATCATCATAAGAATTTTGAAGAAACTGAGGAATTCGGGAAACCAATAAAAATATAAACATTAAGCATAGGAAGACTTTTATGTCAGAAAAATGCAAAAGGTAGTTCTAAATTTTGTTATTAATATGATAAAAGTTTAAATATGCTTTGAGTTCAACGTCTTAAATATGTGAAGAGCACCATATCGAATAAGCCAATGACAAAGAAATTCTAAGATTTATTTCACAGAAATAAAATGTAAAATCACAAATTTCAAAATAAGATACTCAGAAGAGATGTCAAACTTTAAGAGAAGGTAGGAAGAGGAACATTTCCCATTGACCTTCTAAGGACCTGTGCTTCAGATGGAATACGGCTCAGCCATAAAAAAAAAATGAAATCATGCCATTCGTGACAACCAAATTAACTCCATAAGCTAAGTGTCTGCTGTGGACAAGGCTGCTTGAAGGAGCTGTTTGAAATTTTCATAACATGGGCCTGATGGTCCTGCAGGAAACACCTGCAGAAGATGGGCTTTATATGAAGACAGTCAAAATGACACAGCAAAAGGCACTACATCCAAAGGCACTGAGTATTGGAGTGATATATGCCATAGATTTGTGCAAAACTTCTAGAAATAAGAGTTTTGGGTTTTCGGAAATATTTTTAATAAAAGTATCCCAATTCTACAATTTAATTTCATACTCATTTCTATTTTGGGATAACGCAGCGTGTCAATCAATGCTTTCAACATCAGATCTTCCAGTTACGTGTTTCCTTTCAAACGAAATACATAGAGGCACGTAGAATTAAATTTGCATTGTGTGTGCTTGACATCTGCAGGCTGACTTGTCCATTTGCTAAGCTGCACAAGGAATCGCTTTCTATCCATCTTTATCTCTCTTCTCAGCACTAATTCATCTCTTTTGTCAGATGCTTCAAAAAATAAATTCAATTTCACTCTAATCTCCTAAACCCAAAATTTTATCCCCTTTCTCTTAGAGTAGAATGTATTCCTTTCAACATACTCAGGTACATTTTCATTAGGTATTTTCTTGTGTTTTGAAAAAGCATTGTTAACAATTAGTTTTGTGGGGTTTTTTAATATCAGCATAATATACACTTCAAATTCAATTCTAGTGGTTACTTAGTTTTATATGGGTCAAATTTTTCAGATTCCCCAGAATTAGTGTTTGGTTTCAAAGCAGAGTTCAGAGAGAGTCAGTAAAGACAGGCTTTCAAGCAAAAATACTGCAGGCTGAGGAAATCTAATAATCTATCTAAATTCTGCCTCAGTTGAAGAGGAGCAGTCACGTCTAACGTTTACATTATCAAAGCTGGGCAGGCAACAGAGGGTTCATAGAAATGTCAACTTCTTCCATCTCCTGTTGTAAAAAATCTCCAAGAAAACAAATGCTAGATTAAAAGACATTGAAGGTCAATGCCCCTTTCAAAATTATCCAAAGACAACGAATTAAAGCAGAAAAAGCTTTCAAAACAATCACTAATTCTCAAATAAATATTCGGGTCTGTTGCCAAAGGCCTGTTGGACCCAGGGTAAAACTGGTCCTCACCACTCTCCGGCAGAAACGCTCTTTGTGACCTGGCCACAAACAAATATGCCAGGCTGATCCAGAAGAGCCCAGTTCAGAGTTTGCTTGCTTGTTTGTTTATTGTGATAAAATACACGTAACATAAAATTTACCATCTTCACCATTTTCAGGTGTGGAGTTCAGTGGCATTGAGCACATTCACATTGTTGTGCAACCATCACCACCATTCATCCTCATAGCTCTTTTCATCTTGCAAAACGGACACCCTGCACCCATTGAACACTAACTCTCCATGCCGCTCCCTCAGACCCTGGCAAGCACCACTCTACCTTCTGTCTCTATGAATCTGATACTCTAGGGACCCCATAGAAGGCGATCATACAGTATTTGTCCTTTGCTGGCTGGCTTATGGCACTTAGCATAATGTCCTCAAGCTTCATCCATGTTGCAGCGTGTGTCAGAACTTTTTATTCCTTTTTAGAACTGAGTAACATTCCACCATATGCACATACTACATTTGCTTATCCATTATTCTCCCTGTTGATGGACACAGGTTGCTTCCACGTTTTAGCTATTGTGAATAATACTGCTACGAATAAGCCAGGTTTTTAAGATAGTTGATATTTGGTCCATGTCTACATACCAAGTAGTCACTGTATGAACCTGGAAACATGAAATCATGCACATTTACCTAGATCCCAGGAACCTTTCTAATCAAACCCACAATGTCTTTGGGATGCCAAGAGGGAAAAAGTGAAAGGAGAAGATATCCAGTGTGAGTAAAAGCTGGCAAGGGTGAGAAGAGAGTGACAGAGTAAAGCTCTGGGAGCAAGGACCCTATTTACGGTTGGCCTCATTTGGGATCCTACTGAGGAGCCCTAAGGTCAAGAGAGCAAGGTGTGGAAAAGTGAAGACCGGAGGGAAGACTTGTCCCTAACATCGTTGGATGAGCCCTTGCTTCAGGGAGGGAACAAGACGAACACGGGCCTCTCACCTCGAGAAATTACCAATCTGGGCAAGACAAGCACGTGCATTAGTCACGCCAGTCAAGAGAGCGGTGTGTGTGTTCTTGAGAGGACACCCAACCCAGATAAGAAAGACTTCCTGGGGGAAGCGCAGATTTTAAGCTGAATTCTGAAGGATGAGCAGAAATTGCCCAGAGCAAAAGAAAGACAAATCTTATTTCACACCAAAATGGAACATTCAAAGTTCTGACTATAAAATAGAGCAAAGAAAATTTAAGAAACTGCAAGTTAAATATGGCTAATGTGGGAAGTGCGAGGTAGAGAAAGACAACATTGAGAGAGAAAGCAGGGGGAAAAAGATCCTGTGGGCATTGTAACCTGTGCGGAGGAGATTCTCCTCTATCCTGATGGCAGCGGGGTTGCTGGAGGGTGCTAAACACAGAAGGGTTATAATGAGATTTAAAATTTAGAAATGTCATTCTGTCAACAGTAAAGAGAATCACTTTAGGTTTGCAGAATTGTCAACAGGACTGCGCCTATGAGATTAAGAATGGAATAGAGGTCAGTGACAATGGAGGCCAGGCTGGCAGGGGAGGAAAACAAGGGACATCTAGGAGCATCCAAGGGCCCAAGTATTAGTGGTCAAGTTAATACAGAAAAGTGAAGGAGAGAGGGAAGTCAAGGATTCTTTGGTTTCTGGATGGAGAAACTGGGCCACTGATGGTGTCATTCATTAGAGCATACCAGGAGGGGTGGAGCAGAACAGAAGGTGATTAAATTTGCACTTGCCGGCTTTGCCATGGGTGTGTTCTGAATGCACTATTTAGATAGACAAAAAGTAGTACTGGTAGAGAGTTTGCTGGACAATGATCAGTTATCTACCAAGAAAATACGGAATCAGCATTTAAGAGAAAACTTTCATGTCTCAATGCTATAAATTCTTTCATTCCTGACCCACATAGATTCATCCTTACAACCGGGTTCCACCATCCGTGCTTGGTTCCACCAGCAGAAGTCACAGCAAAGGCATTGTTCTAACAGTATCTAAACTCATTTTATGTGCGTTCTCTCAATATGCAACAACGAGAAAAAAAATGTCCTCGTCCATAATGTCTTCCGAAACGAGGTGATTTCTTCAATTACAGTTTTTAAAGTCATTTTTTCTAAAATGTTCTCATTAAAAAGTCCATAGTTAAAAATTAAATATTTTTCCCTTTAGTAGTTTTTTTGTTCAATGCCATTTTCAATGATTCCAATTTTCATTTTTAAAAGTATTTCTCATTAAATTAAGGAGCAGCTCCTTTAATTGGTCTACCTCCAGTTTAATAAGCAAACCACAAAGGTACAGGATTTTTTTTTTTTCCGGAGAGGTTTTGGAGTTTGAGGATACAAATCACGAAATATGCATTGTAGAAGGGGTTTCAAAGTGGAGCCAAATGTGTATGCAAAATCCCATGCTGAAAATTGTAACTGTCTCATTCAGATACAAAGTAATTCAGAAAAAAAAAATAGGACATTGTAAGCCACGAGGATGTTTTTCAGGTAGCCTTCTGGGGTCCATAAATCAGTTCTAAAAATGTGCTCTCGTCTACCGCTTGGCGCACTGGGTCGAAGATTCTGAGCATTCTTTTTACTAAATGTGAAAATATATAGCCCAGTTTTAAGTTAGAGAAGGGAAGAAAAAGAACTTACTGCTTTGAAATGCTTTTTGGCTCAGTTATAATTCAAGCCCAGCCTCAATACTTACATTTACTCTTTTGCTGGTATAGCTTGTAGTTCAATCTTCAAATCCTCCTTTTTTTGTACAAAAGTCATGGAAATGGCCATTGCTTATTGCAAACACTTCTAGTAATTCATGTCCCTATGGATTAGGTCTGCCTAGCTTTAAAACTAGACTGTAGCAAATAAAACGCCTTTCATTAAGGGTGACAATTACTAACTTCCTCAGCTTGAAAATAGAAATGTTTTCTTGATCCGAGTACAGTCTGCACTAAATTTTGGCAGTGCCGATCACAGGATCTCCTTGGGTTCTCTCCGTTGCAGGCGCTCTCAACCCCAAGAAATTCTGCAACCACACATGGCAGGCTCCACTTCAAACAAATTAATCCAAATTCCTGTGTGAGCGGCTAAACAGCCACACGTTTCAAAAATGCCATGAGTGAGGTTTGAAAATCACTGCTCTAGCAAGCGATTTTTTAAATTAGAATTGAAAACAGAGTCAATATTTTGCTGAGAAATGTAAAGCAAACAAATAAAGAAAATTGCAATGATATAGGGAAACTTTACGTTTATTCACTTGTTTAAAATCTTCAGATGTTCCAGCTCTTTTTTCTGCTTTCTGAAAGAGTCTGCTCAGAACATTTACACCCCTTGGCCTTCTACTCAAGTAACCACACGGCCTGTCCATGCCGAGACCTTACCTTTTCGTCCCCCTCCTCTGCCACAGTCACTCTGTACACACACGGTTGCCCACACATCCACGGCCAGCTCCATCTTGTCAACACTCCTCCTCCTACGATGCTCTGTGCCTGTCTGCACTTTCTCATCCCTTCCTGGACCAGTCTAATCTTAAACCTCATTCAAATGTTAGATCAAGTCCCCACACCTCCTCCGAAGCATTCTGAAACCTTCTCAGGAGCCGTGTTCCACCTTCTCTGAGTTCTCCTGGCACCGAGTCCCCTGCCTCCCCAGGGGACTTACACAGGACGAGACAATGTGCGCTTGTCTTTACTGTGGATGTATTCATGGCTTATCTTGCAAGTGGAATTATAAATTCCACAAGAATAACTTTCTCTTCTGAATTCTGGAAGAATGTGTCCTGACTCCTCACGTAACCAGTGAAGGAAGAGGCAGCTGATAGATAAAGAGGTAACGTGAGAGATTGTCCAGAGCAGAACCTGATTAAGTCCCATGTCACTGGACGTGCTAATGACTTGACTCCCAGCTAATTTCTAAGCTTCCTGATAACACAGAATACACTTTGCCTCCTGGCACAGTGCAGAACACTAAGTGCTTAATAAATACGTCTTGGACTTCATAGAAACGTATCTCCTTCCTCACATCTACATTCTTCGATTTATCTTTTAATAGAGCAAATGCTTTCCTTTCCATGTACGTGAAGGGGATGTTGCATAGACCTACTGAGAATACGCTTTCTCTTCTGTCCCGCAGTTCCTTGAGATTATGATTAGTCATTCTCCTTTATCAGCTACGTTAGTGCCTCCCAAATCTGGCTGGGAATCAGATTTCTCTTTAGACGTTGTTTAAAATAAAAATACAGATTAGAGACCCCATGGCAGCCTGAATCACAATCTTTAGTGTCACAACCCAAAGAAAGCATTTATTGAGATCCAGGCTTCAGATTCATTCCTAAAGATAGAAAAATGGACAAGATATCGATGGTCCTTGCGCTGAAGGGCTTAGAGGTTAATGGGGGCTGGGGAGGGGGTTCATATAAGCAAACAGATCAATACAATTCCCTGTGTTTCATGGGTACATAAGAAGGGCATCCGACCCAGACTGGGAACATAAGGAATTAGATAGTCTTGGAAGGCTGCCTGGAGCAGGTGAGGTCTAGGTTGAATCCAGCCCAGCCAGGGGACATCAAAGAGGAAAAGATTGTTCCTGGAAGAAAGACTGTGATATTCCAAGGTGTGAGAGTAAAAGAGAGCATGGAAAATTCTGAGAAAAGAAAAATAAAAACAATTTAGGATGAACAGAGTGTAGATTACCAAGGGTGGCCATGAAAGTTGAGGTTAAAGAAGAGAGTAGATGTCGGGCAGAGGGACAAGGTAAACCAAGTACTGCGATTTTGGTTTTATGTTGACAGCAGTAGGAATCCACACCAGGCTTTTAAGCCAAGACGGGACGTGCTGAGATTTGAATTTCAGAAATATTGCTCTGGGACATAATGAAGAGTAGGTTTAAATCTATATGGTTACATGTAGACAGAGAAATTCTTTAGGAAAATTCCTAAGTGTTTGATGCAAGAGATGATTAGGTCTTCGAACGGCTTTTCAGCAGAGAGATGTTAATGAAAGCCACAGGAGGGGATGGAGTTGCCCTGTGATGGAGTACCTTCTGATGGGACCAGGACCTAGGGTAGAGCTGGCAGGAACACAACACTTAGGGAACGGGCAGAGAAAGAAAACCTCATAATGGGATCTGAGAAGGTGACCCCAAAAAGGCAGGTGGGAAGTGAACTGAAATCTGTATCATAGAACCTCAAAATCTGCTTTAAATGATGCCATTAGCGTTGGTATAAGTAATCAACAAATCTGAACGTATGAACTTATTTTTTTAGTCATACGTGTTTTACCATCATAAATAATTTTGAAAATATGATTTTCAATTTTCAAAGAGAGAAATTCCTCTCCATCCGTTGGTATGCGTTGAGCACATAAGTCACAGTGCTGGGGACTTTCAAGATGCTTAAGGATTTGTTCCCTACCTTCAAGGAAGTCGCAGTGTGTGACTGGGAGCTTCTGGGGGTCCTCAGGGCTCAAAAGAACACATTCCACAAAGAGGTGGTCTGCGTAGGCTCCAAAGTCAGTTCTGCAACTGTGTAGCTAATGAGATTAATGCAGCACACAACTGGAAGCGGCTCGGAGGAGGCCCAGGGGAGAGGCGAGGACCGGATCTGAGGGTTCTGGAATGTGCACAACACGTGAAGAGGGCCTGAGAGGGAGAGCTCATTTCTACTGAAGTTCATGTGATACATACATAGGGAGAAAGTGTGGACGTTGGTCCTGATTCTCTAAATTACAGGTGGGCAGCCAGAGCGTACCAGCAAAACAACCCTCTCCTATGACAAAACGTGAGCATACATCCTCTCTGGATCTTGCATTATCTTTGTAGATAGGTAAACTGAGGCACATTAAACTTGGAAGAGTTTGAGCAAACAAGGATTGAGATCTGGCAACGCCAAAACTGAAGACGGTCAAGGGTGCTCCAAGGGTGGGGGCGGGGGCCGTGATTTTTATAGAGAAGACGCAGAAGCAAAAGAAAGAAATTACTTGACGGCCCTGGCTTTAGCAGTTGCCTTGTTTGGGAAAGGCTAGATGGCGGTTATGATTAGTCGTTTCCGAGTTTCACTTTCTCAGATTTGAGTGCACTGAGATTCAGTTTGCTTTTGGCACAACAAAGGCACTAGAACCACCCACGGCCCCTGTGTCACAGCTTTAGCACCTTTCCATGCTGAGAATGTCCCTCGAGAAGCAGCACACGTCCCTAACCCCACACCCAGGGGGCAGGGTCAGTGGGCCCACATTCTACTCTTGCGTCCCTTTGAATGGAAGGAGAACACGAACAAGAGCAAACATTTCTCTTCCCCGTGAACCGAGGAGACAGCACGCAGGACCGCGGCCAGGTCATTTACAAAGGGCGGTCGTGTCCCAGAGCACACGACACTTTAGTGAGGCCAAGAAACCCAGAGACTGTGTTCACAAACATGCAAACTCTGGCGGTCGTTGAAAGCTGTCCATGCTGCAAACCAGTGCATGAAATTCTAGGGAAGATGCAGCTGAGGAGTAACAGCGATGCTCCCGACAAACGTGCGTAAAAGAAGAGGAGAAATCTGACGTCCCCTGACACATGGGTGAAGCATCTGGCAAAAGATGCCGAGGACGTTTATAATATCATTACAGATAAGGTGATCTGGACAAGGGGACCGGAAGCTGAGAATTGATCACACGGTCACAGAGCCTGAAATGAGGTCACGCCAGAGAGGCAGGCGTGATCGAATTGCAAACCCACTGACAAGTCCACACGAGAGCGACCGAGCTGGTAAAGCACACGCTGTCAGAACCTGTTCCTTTGTGGCTTGAATGCAGTTACCTGAGTTCTCACAGACAGAATATTGGGCAATAAAACGGAGAAAGTGAGCGGTCACCTCCGAACTGCAGGAAGAGAGAGAAATCGCTCCTGCCTTAAGTAGCAGGTGCAGGGGCAGGAGAGGCACGCGTGCTAGTTATCCTGGTTACTTCGCTGGGCAAGCTCCTTCCACTAGGGGTTTTTTATAAGGCTGCTAGAAGATAATACGAGCTCTTTGCTGCTGTTTCTGTTTTAAGGACAGTGTAGATACTGGACAGTTGACGGAACAGCAAAGACAGTGACTGGGCAGTGTGCATGGGTGGGTGAAGGTAAGTCCACCAGAAGGGCCCCTTGCTGCCCCTTTTACACAAATCTCTGATCATGCAAGGGACATCTGTTTGATTAAGAGGCATCCTGCCTCTTCAGATTTGAAAGTTCAGGAACAGAAGATAAATCCATCGGATTTCATAAATAAGGCAAAGTTGGCCTTGTCATCTGCAACAATAAAACTTTGAGATCTCTACAAGACAGGAAATTATGAATTATTTGTCAACACAGATGATGTCGGGGAAAAGAACCCTTCTTATGTTTGCTCCAAAGCTCTGGCTAATATTCTTAAGTCCCAGAATTCTATCAGGAAGAAAGTTTCGAGTAGGTGCTACTGATCTTCAACATCCCCTGCCTTTAACTCCCGGTGACTCTCTGGACAAAGGGAATAAGCACATTAGGTGAGAGCCAGTCTGAGAGCTGCACTCAGAAGAGATGCCGGGTGAACGAGCATGACGCCTGGAATTCACTCTCCAGGGTGCTGCCCATGGGAGTCCTGAGTCCGCTTTAAAGCCGAGGGCTTTGAAAACAACTTGGCACTTGACCATTCTGAGGTTTCTTCAGCTGCTGGGAAGGCCAGTCGACTTCCTCTGGGTTCTGGGTCTTACACCTAGCTTAAACCTGGAGGCCTGTATTCCACCGTCTGCATACTTCTACAGTGTAACTAATATTTGCACAAGGCTGTGCAGACTTTTAGGTGCTTCATCCTGTTCCAGAGCATAGTGGGGAGAACACGGGCTTTGTATTTCAAAATGATCAGTGCTCGAGCCCCATCTCAAACAGTGTGAGAAATAAACGAGTCAATTGGTCCGTTCAAGTCACTCTCCATTTTTGAGTGCGATTTCACAGGCGCGGTGAGTGAGTTGCTGGCCCCGTAGGACTTTCCTTTCCTGGGAGAGAGAAAGAGAGACAGACAAACAGACAGACAGACAGAGAGAAAGAGAAAGAAAGACAGAAGGAGAAAGAAAGAGAGAGACAGAAAGAGAGAGAGACAGGGAGACAGACAGAGGGAGGGGTGGAGAGAGAGAGGTGAAGAAGAGGACGCCTTTAATTATGAAAATTCCGTTAAAGTGAAACCTTGCTCAGCATTGCCCCTGAGCGTAGGAGCACTTCTGTAGTGAAAGAAACTAGAGTATGTCACTTCCAAATATGCCCCTTTGACATAAAATTTGTTTTGGGCTAAAGACACTTAGAATCAGGAAGTACAAGAAATGCCCTCTGGCCTCCCCTTCTTCCTGGAAGCAGAGAGAAAGCCCTGTGGAAGGCGTCCTCCTTATGCCAGGAGGAAGGAGCGTTATCACCAAGGACTGGAAGTTGAGGCTGGGAGAATTCTGCGCAAACAGACCTTGGTGAAGTAACTCTCGTCTTCCTCCAGCCCCCATAGTGGTGACTTTTCCACTCTCCTCTCCTTGTTCAACTTAACATAAAAGCATTAGGGTTTTGCTACTCCGTTGGGTCTTCACTTCCTTATAAGGGCTCTGCATCAGGTAAAACTTATATTAAATGAATCTGTGTGTCTTCCTCCTGTTGATCTGTCTTATGTCAGTTTACTTCTCAGGCCCGGTTGGAGACCCTTGCAGGGCAAAGGTGACGTTTCACTCCCCCTCCAGCAGCAACCAAGCCCACTGCACCCTCCTGTGACTCTAGGCTCCCAGTGCTGAGGAGTGACTTGAACATCAGAGGCCACAAATTGCAAATAAGAGATTAGAAGCAGCCTGGTGAGCCCCAGACCCTTGGACCCGGGGTCCTGCCTTGCTTGATTTTCTTCTTTCCCTTGCCCTCCTGAAACCCTCCAGTGTTTGCTCAGGAAGGTCAGGCCTGAGGAGGCCGTGCTCTCCTTCCTCAGGCAATAAATTCAGCTTTGATGTGTTGTCTGTATAATTAACTAGAATTGTGAGAGCTACCATTAGAAACAAGAAACAAGATGTTGAAAGAAAAGAAATAACAAGAGCCAAGGTGTTTACATGGTGTGGCTGTGACTTCCTTCGGAGGAAGTGGGAAAATGCAGATCCAAGACTGGATGGAGAGGAGGCTGCTGTGTGAAATCTGTGTTCTGGAAGGAAGGGCGAACACCCTGAGGGCATGAAGAGCTGGGCAGGTACATCAATTAGGATAGCTTTGTTTGCTACAGAAATTGGTGGAGGGGTTCAAACGAGGTCACCAGGGCGCCTTCTCAGTCTCCTAACTGTGTTGGTTCTACTGTCAGAGATGTGCTGGCCTTCACAATAAATGCAGCAAGCCTCACATTCCCAAAGTCCCAGGGCCTCCAAAATTCCTTGCTTCCTCTCCAGGAGCTCCCACTGAAGTCTTAGAGTCGCTCCGATCCATGACACAGGTGGCAGACTCGTCTCTCTCTGAATCCACTACAGTATTCATTGTCTTGGGCCTGGGTTATAAACTGGATCTTCAAACCCGTGGATGGAGCCCCCTCCAGGCCAGAGAGAGCCAGGCTGAAGGAGAGGTGGGTCCCCCAAGTCATAACAGGCGTGTTTGCTTGGATAAAGAATTCGAGATGTTTCCAGAACTGAAAGAAGGTGAAGTGACGTGAACACATGGCCAAGTGAGCCTGAAGGAGTGTGTAGGAGAGCCAGAACAGCCGTGATTACAGCCAATGTAAAGCCCAGGGCTCTCATGGCTGTCACATCCTGGGTTAATTTTTACTTCCCTCTATCAGAATGATCAGCGTCAAAGATTGCTGACTAAAATGCACAAGTTGGCAATCATGAACACATTTCATTGGTTTCTAGGTAGCTATTTTCTATACTATAGAGTATGGATCCATAATCTACTTTTCCTGACATAAATTTAGCAACTGCTTCTTCCAAATTTGTGCAGAAGACAGTACCTGTTCCCCTGGTTCTCCTCAGGTGTTGCATTTCAGGTAGGGAGGAAGGTGTGAGAACACACGGGATGCATGTTAAGAGTCGGGGAGAGTGGGAGGAAACTGTGATGTTCGAGCCCCCAAACTTATTCTTGTCACTAACAGACTGACTCTTAATTAACCTAATTCTTTTAAAACCACCAAGTAGGATTTTATTATATAATTAATAGTGTTATTACATTTCTGCTATCCTAAATAAATCTCCCACATACACAAGCTTAACTAAAGTAATTAAACGTTCCTGATTTTCCTAGATATTTTAGTTTTGTTTTACAAACATTTTGCCCTCTAACTTTATTTCTCATATCCTACAAAAATATCTGAGCTTCCCTCAGTTGGTACCGATGAGTCCTCTTTCTAGGGAAGGAAATAGAAGAGCAGATTTCTTAATGTACCGCAGAGCTATTATAAGATTATGTGTGTATGTATGTATGTGTGTGATTACATAATTAAATATTTATATTAAATTTAAAGTATAAATACCTTATCTTTTCTTTTCTTTTAGGTCACTATGAGTGTTACTTTTTCAAAATTTTATACATTCTTTGGAAATAAGGTTTAAATCAGTCCTGAAGTATATGGGTGGAGGTAAATCTAATGATGATATGATAAAAATCTATCTTGTGGCCATAGAACATACGAAGAATTAAACAATTTCCCCTAGTTACTTTGGAGATTTATCTAGATTCACATTTGGTTTAAGAAATGAGGTTATGGCACTAGATAGGCTAGGATTTCTTCTTTATAATAAAAGATAGGTGATTATATATTTTAGCAACTATTACAAATTTGTGGAGCAGAGTTTTGAGTTAGAAAGTTGAAGTTATGAGCTCCTTAAAGATAAAATATCAGTATAGTTGCTTATATCTTGAGCAATTCTATTAATATATCTTGCATGTTAACATATCATATATATCTATGCATTAATATATCATACACATCTTATATAACTTTTATATGTAAGATCTTATATATAAGATATACAATGTCATATCTTAAGTAACTCTATTAATATAGCCTACATATAAGATACATAAGATCTTATATAAGATACAACATGTAGTATCTTATAGCTTAAGCAACTCTATTTAAATAACGTATGTAATGGGTATATTTGAAATCACATTGGCTGTCCAGAAGCGAATAGTCTCTGCTGGAGATTTAATCAATCAATAGCTTTAGAGTCAATATTTATAAAGCTCCTACTGTGCCCCAGAGGTACCATCCACGTTTTGACCCCACGTTCCCTCCTTTCACAGGAACATCCATGGATCTGCACATGTTTAAAATGGTGGCCACCTGCAATGGCATGACCAGATGCTGCAAGCAGGGCCAGCACTAGACACTAGGCTCCTGCCTCCAACTCTAAAATCTGCTGCCACGTCTGTGAAACCTGGACATATTCACGCACCTTGCGAATTTTGGCAGCTCTCTTGAAGGGATTCCGTTGCATGCAGAGTCATTACAGCCTCAGCTGCCTTTCAGAACCGTGTCATTGAGGAAAACTCTTTATTCCCTTGGCTGCTCTATTCCATACACAGAAGTCCAAAGTCTTTACGTTCTGCAAATAGGCAATGTCCTCGGGTGCTGGTTGATGGCATCATATACCCCTTCTATTTCACCAAAGCTGGTTCTACTTGCTCTACCCCAGGATGGAGGGCCCACTCAGCTCACTGTTCAGTCGGACTGACCCCACCGTAGGCCTGTGTACCCCCAGTTCTTTCAAAAATAAACTCTGCCTATGGATGAAATTTGACAACCGTGCCGGGAGGACTTTGGGAATATATCTGTGATTTGTGAAATACCAGCTGGGAACACTGACCAGCAGAGAGATTATGGAGAGGCTAAGCGTGTGCGATTTTACTGAACCAGATCTAGGTTCAAGGACAGTGTGACCTTGGAGGACTTTTCCAACTTCTCCAAGCCTGTGAGAGCTAAAACCACCTACCACGTGAGATTGTGGAATGCATAAATAAGGTGATGCCCATGGAGGGCAATTCATCATTATGAAGTGACTACGCTTATTTACTGTCGCTTTATTGCCTACTTTCTGACTAACGGCAAATACCCTAGAGGTCCACATTAATATTTAGGATCATCTGGATACACTTACCAGTTGAAATAGTTAAGAGATTTTCATATTCAATGATTTTCCTTCTGGAGTGGGCGTTGGGAGGAAGCTGCTAAGATCCTAAACTCCAACAGCCATTTCCATAATTTACAATTAGCATCTTACCTAAATTATGAGTTTTTTTACCCACTGTTTGGGGAAACTTTAGGAAAAGAAACAATACAAAAATGAATAATTATAAAGCAGCGCAGTAAAACCAAGGATAATGACTATCTGTGGAAGGAAAATGCCTTTCCTAAGCACCATGCATATTCACAGCTCTTGTTTGTGTCCTAAAAAGACACCACGCCATCTTAGCCATGCTCCCCACACCAAGGGCGGCTGATGACACAGGAACTCTTGGTGCCTCCATCTTCCTGCCAGTGATACTGAGCCTGAGGGCCTTTCAAAGCTCTTAAATCACTTTCATTGAAATTGCAAATTCAATTATCTTGTGATTTTAATTAGTGCAAAAATAACCTATTTTGCTACTGAGAAAGAAATTGATTTCACAACAAAACTGGTCAGGTACCTTTGAACAGCCAGCACAATGAGGTAACTGTGGAGAAATAGGGCCCCGCGTGGCACTAGGCTGATTAATAAACATTATCTGATGGGGGGCTGATAAGAGGAAGCTTCATAAAGTGGAGAAAACAATATTGAGCCAGCGCTGTTGTCTGAGTTTCTGACGCATATCCATTATCTTTCTGTTTTCCTGGAAACTTGGAACTGAGCTGAGGCACTGTGGGGACAAATGATAATAACGGAGCCCAGAGCCCAAGCCTGACGCGGCGCATTCGGCTTTGTAGAATGGGCAAAAAAAGGTATCATAAATCTGGATTTCATTACTAAACTCAGGTGTAAACCCCACGCAGCTCCTGAAAAGCCTGATGTGGGACGGCCCTGCCAGAGACAGTTCCTGAGAGGAGAGTCATGCCCGCATCGGATTCTCTGCAACTCGATCCAGAGGCAGAAATCGTCCCTATCACACATGAAGCAGCCAGAACGAGGCACAGCCCTTTCATCCAGACACGTCTGTGCAACGAGTTTGTCTTTAGCCTGGACATGAACAATGCACAAAATACTGTCACGGCCACTGTGAGTCTTGTAGCAATAGACTACAAAGCAATAGTCACTCATTTAAATGTGAAGTACTGCTCCTGTTAAGTGTGCTCATGTGTGTGGCATTTATTCACTGAGATGTTCCCCATTGTATCCAATGGTCATCAACAATCATGTACCATATAGAAACACCAGGCCATAAAGAACCGTGTAGAAACTGTCCATACTGAAACACCAGCCCATAGAGAACCCTATAGAAACTGTCCATGCAGAAACACCAGCCCATAGAGAACCCTATAGAAACCATCCATGCAGAAACACCAGCCCATAGAGAACCCTATAGAAACTGTCCATACTGAAACACCAGCCCATAGAGAACCCTATAGAAACCGTCCATATAGAAACACCAGCCCATAGAGAACCCTATAGAAACCATCCATATAGAAACACCAGCCCATAGAGAACCCTATAGAAACCGTCCATATAGAAACACCAGCCCATAGAGAACCCTATAGAAACCATCCATACAGAAACACCAGCCCATAGAGAACCATATAGAAACTGTCCATACGTCAGCCTCCAGCCACCCCAGGAAGGCTGTTGTGCAGAAGACATCAGGGAGGCAGAGATTTGCCAGCCCAGGTCGTCTGTGCAGAGGAGAATGCCCGAGGCCCGCTTTCAGAACCTGCTGATGTGCCAGTCGATGTCATAAAAGAAAAAAAGGTGATGAGAAATTCCAGACTGACTCTAACATACCTTTGCTCACAAGCAATACGTAGACTGACCTTTGTATGGGATGAATCGTAAAAATGACTAAGGAAAATACTAGTCACCTAAGTATTGTAGAAGTGCTCACTGACTTAAATATTTTGGCATTGAGCAGTTGTTTATAAACTCAATTAGTGACTTTTCCAAATACTCAGAAATATACCACTTCCTCTTTGAAGGTTGTTTAAGTTCAGATGGACACAGTAGACAGAGTAAATCAGCTCAGAAGAAGGCGACCATGAGGATGGTCTCCACAGAATACCGTGCTTCTAGTTAACGGCGAATAATCAGCCCATTATCACAGAAAGGGGACTTAACTCACTCGTATTTTAGGCGAGAAACTATACTTGGGCTTAAATGTATTAGGGCATATGCAAAGGGGCTGTCTCAGAGACGTTAAGTAAGTTGCCCAAGGTCACACAGCTGGGCAAGCTGCTCTGGGAAAGAATCCCAAAAGGACAGGGACTCAGCCTAGCTCATCTACATTAGTCCCACATCTGTCCTGGTTCCCAGTATACGGATGAAAAAACGCTGAGTTAAACGGAAGGCACAGACCCAGAATTCGATGCCAAATCCAGGGGGCCTTTAAGAGCTGGTCTTTGTTGAGCTGCTCAGAAGGTCTTTCTCCTTAAGCATAAGCAATCGAGAGCAATTTCCCCCATCCTCTCCAGGCCATAGCAGCAGACACAGGAAGAGATCGGAGCAAGGACAGCCCTCGCCTGTGGAACATTCTCAGCTCTCTTTAGCCTCAGGGCTTGCCTGTGAAAAGTCCCACGGTTGCCTGGCTGTGGGTCCAAGGACCCCTTGCTCTGCTGGGACAATATTTTACAAGAGCAGGAGCACATTATAGATAATTGGTTCCTTTCCAAACTGTATTAACGCCAGAACGTAGAGTATGCAGAAAGCTACACCGAGTGGGACTCAAGCTGGACTGGGGTTGGCGTCCTTCCTCGATTGTCACTCAGAAGGCCAGGGCAGCTTTCCTATTGGATGGGACAAGAGTATCAAGCACTGAGGCCCCCTGACCTTCTCTTGTCGTCACCAGAGGACAGGTTGAGCTGCTTCATGGTTATAGGATGCTCCACCTTCACTATGTCACTGGGCACTAACCCAGAAGAAGCCTGGCTTCTCCAAATCCCCTTCATCAAATTTCTCGACAAAGTTGTCTGAGGAGGTAAAAACGTCTACAAGGTGGGAACCACCATAAATTTCTTCAAAAAGTTCTGAGCAAGTGTGGCTTTCAGAGTCCGTAATGAAAGCGTGTTGGCCTAAGTCGTTGATCCCGAAAACTGGTGTGAGGGCATGTGAGCCAGACAAGAACGTCAGGGACAGACGGGGGAGGCGAGTGTGCCCTTGGGATTGTCCTTGGCTCGTTTCTTAGGTGGACACAAACGAAAGTCTCACAATTGGAACAACTGTTATACATGGAAATGAAGGAGGAGAAAGTGGAGGAGGGGAAGAAGAAAAGAAGAGTTGACTGAAGGCAGAATAATTGAAACATACTTGGGGAGCATTCTTTTTCCGTAGGATTTATTTTAGTCAAAAATATGTTTATAGCCAACATTCACTGAACAGATCTCAGGCTCTGTGGTAAGCACTTGCTGGATCTTGTCACAATGAATCCTCCTTATGACCTTTTCTTTTTTTTTTTTTTTGGTGAGGTAGATTCACCCTGAGCTAACATCTGTGCCAATCTTCCTCTATTTTGTATGTGGGATGCTGCCATAGCATGGCCACCAATGAGTGGTGACGTCTGTGCCTGGGAACAAACCCCAGGCCACCAAAGTGGAGCACACTGAATTTAACCACTAGGCAACCAGGCCAGCCCCTCCTTATGACCTTTTGAGGAAGAATTCAGTGTGTCCATTTCCCAGGGACCCCAGATAGGTCAAGTCCAAGGTCACAGAGTCAGTTAGTGACATGCCTATGGTTTCTTTCCTGGTGATTTACTTCAAACATTAGGAAACATTCATTATTTACCAATATTAGTATTGAAAGCAGAAAATTATTTTTAAGGCAATAGTTCAGTATTTTACAGTGGCTAAAGGAGGAATTTGTGAGTCAGACTGCCCAAGATTGAATACTGGGAGCGGCCACTTACTGGCTGTGCAAACTTTCACATTTTACATGCCTTCTCTGTGCCTCAGGTGCTCATCTCTGGGATGGATAATAACAAACCTCTCCCAATGTGAGGGTTCACTAAGGGTGGAGCAGCACGAGGCATGTCCTACAAACCCCATGACCGTGTGCTCTGGTGGTGGGGGTTGTCCTGTTGTCATTATCACCCCACAATGGGGACAGCCAGGCCTAAGGATGAAGCCTACTGAAGATCACCACAAACAGAAAGATGGTATTGCTTTAAATGGTATTGGTTTAAAATTCTCTATAGAAACACACACACACACAGACCATGAAAACTTGTGCAAATAGCTGTAATATTCATGACAAGACAAGCTTATCATCCACCATATTAACAGAATTCTTACAAGTTAAAAAGAACGGGCACACAAATGGAAAATTGGGCCAGTGACAGGAATGAGCAATTTTAGAAACGAAGAAATGCAAGGGAACACCACGTACAAACACCAAACCTCGCTACCAAACAAAGAAATGCAAGTTAGAGAAACGAGAGTCCATGCTCAGCTCTCATCTTCACAAAGGCTGCAGATAAGGACAGCTGTCCTTCAGGGGGAGGCTGTGGTGTTCCAGACACTCACGCAGGACGGGAAAAGCACCTTAGCGTTTCCGGACAGCGATTGGGAGTTCATCCGCAATGTGCTTTCCATGCAGCACCTACAACTCCAGGGAGTTGCCCCGGAGGAAAGCTCGTGGTCACGGCGAATTCTGAGTGAGCATATTCATCATACGATTATTTCCAACAGTGAGAAACTGTTTAAAAATTTTTTAAGCAAACAAAATTGTAAAAAAGGGCGCAAGCATCATCAATATCCTCTGCCTTCGTATGGAGTACTCTGAAGATATTAAAAAATGATAAAAGACTATTTCGCCTCGTAACATGGAGATCCTGTGGTTTTCCAGCCCACCGTCCCGCAGGGTTCTCTCTGTGGGGGCAGGTCAGTCGCTGTCTGCCGTGTGCCACTGTGACTCGCGATCCCTTCAGGGAGCCAAGAAGCTCACCCACCTCGAGTTTGTTGGTGCGTCTGGTCTCTTAGGAGTGTGGCGACCACGCGCCACACAGATCTCCAGGCTCCTGTCCTCCAGTCACACCCATGTGGTTTGGATTACTGCCATAACTCAAAATCCATTTCTTCTGTTTTTTGCGACAAAGAGTTCCTGCAGTTAAGCCAAGTGCAGGGAGCAGCGTGTTACAACCGCAAAACAGCAAGACCGTGTCTCCTGGCCGCCGGTGGCAATCGCATGAAGACACTGAGGTCTGTCCCACGGCATCAGGCAACGGAGCTCGCCGTGCTCCTGGTGCCACAGCAAGGACGACAGCCAGCCCGCCCTGCCCGAGGAGCACACAGGCTCCTGGAGGCCACTCTGAGCCACCGGGACCGGCTGCCACCTGGACGTTCCGTGGGGTCCCTGCGCTGTTTGCTTACTGTCTTTTACTTGGCAGAAATTATTAGCATGTCGACAATTCGTTTTGTTTGTGGGGTTCTTAGCTGGAAACACGCTCTATATTTCAAACGAAGCCTTATTGCCTGAACTAAAACATCTTTTTTAATATTTAAGTTCTGAAATTATTTTTCCTAGGAAGAGATAAAGAGTAACTCATGTTACTGAACCAGTCATTCTACATATACACAAACACAGTGCATAGACAACAAAGGCGCTACACCAAAACGTTCACGGAGGTGACTTAGTGGTTTTGAGAATACGCGTCATTTTTATCTATGTGTGTGATCACCAAGATTTTCTAAGTATTGAGAGGAAAGGTGAATAACTTTGCTTTCCAAAGAAGTGTTTTCATACAATATTCATGGCAGAGAAAAACAGAAAATACTAATGAGCAAAAACAAAGTAAAGAGCAATAATGACTTCCAACCATCATCTTGGTAGGTACTGTTTCCGGTTCCAAAATGACTGCACCATGGATGATATTTACCTGCCTTCCTCACTTTGACATTGCCTTAGACATACATTCCCCTTAATGCATAAGGATTTAAGCCATTGTTTTTAGTTCTTGCATAGAATTTCGTTGCATAGGTGTATAACAATTTATTTAACAAGTCCTGCTGTGCTCATATTATAAACGACACTGCTCCATACCCTTCATGTACATACATCTTGCCACATTCGTGAATCCATCTTCTTCAACGAATTCTTGGAAGAGGACTTAATGAACTTATATATGAATTATATGTATAAGTATAATATATATGAATATATATGCAAATATAAAATTCATATATAATATATTCATATTGTACTGAAACTAATGAAAGTAATGAATATACTGAGATTAATGAGTATATATATACATACTCATATACACCCACCCACACACACGTATACATACTTTAGGCTTTTGACTCATATTATAAGATCAGAAAAATAATAAATTTAAAATAATTATAATTGGTAATTAGTTGCAGTTATAATTTTTATTTTATTACAAGTAAAATTGAACTTTTTTTTTTTTCCAGGAAGATTAGCCCTGAGTTAACATCTGCCACCAATCTTCCTCTTTTTGCTGAGGTAGACTGGCCCTGAGCTAACATCCGTGCCCACCTTCCTCTACTTTGTGTGTGGCACGCCTACCACAGCATGGCTTGAGCAGCAGTGCCATGTCCATGCCTGGGATCCGAACCAGTGAACCCTTGGCCATGGAAGCGAAACGTGTGCACTTAACCACTGCGCCACCGGGCTGGCACCAAAATTGAACAATTTTTATATCTATATTATAATTTGTATTTCTCTGTAAATTTTCTGTTTGTGTTGTATCTGCTTTCAGGTTAGAGTGGTAATCATTTCTTCCACACACATAAGTGATAACATTTTGTCATACTTGTTCCACCTGTTTATCCCGTCACCCCCAGACGGGAAACCCATGCCCGAGGTCCCTCCCTCAGCCACCGTGGTGCCCTGTCACCAGGGAGGGTCTGAGTGTGGAACCTGCCCTCCCTCTCAGGCCCAGGACCCGTGCTGGGCTAAGTCCTAAAAGGCCTTTGGGGCAGAACCGAAGTCATTCGGAAGTGAGCAGGGCAGGGCCCATCTGCTTGCCTGTGCTGGTATTACCCCACCCCCCACCCCGCCCATCTCTGTCACTGCTCACATCACAGTAAATGGCCCGGCTCTCCCCAAAAAGTGCACAGTCAGCAAGGACCAGGCACCTTTCTCTAGTCCCCATACCAAATTTAACTAGTGCTATTTGTATGAATACAGGTTCTCTTTGCACGCTCTAAAAATGTGTAGGGCTTGTAACTTGTTACGTTATGTTTAAAAATCTCAAAGACAGTGGTGAAATTTTATGAGGGAATACCCTAATGGAGGGAGATTTGAGTATTTTACTATTCCTCTCTTATATTTAGTCCAAACAGTGACTATAAGAAGGGATTTCTCCCTGCTCTTCTAGGTACTCGCAACATTAAAGCCGGCAAATAAAAAGACGTCCCTACAGGTCAAAGGGAGGAGATTTAATCGTTTTGTAAATGTTCATAACAATGATATAAATTTAGATACATGGGAAAATCTGAGCAGACCAAAAGGAAAGCAAGTTTGGGAAGTTAACCTATCAAAAGTCGAAGAGACTTAAACTGCCACAAATAACGATACACTTAACATTTAGAAAATAACTTATGATAATTTATGCTACCTTTGTTTAAGCTCTAGACAGTTTTGTTGACAATCTGAAAAAAGGTGGAAATTGCATCCAGGGCATCTTGGCTGAACTGTGGTCCAGCATGCTCTGGACTTTTACCCTAGGCAGTTCATATTCTTTGAAAACCTCTAACAATAGTAATAGTTACACTCGCCAAAACTCCCAAAGCACTTGGTATGTTGGAGGCGAAGTGGTCCATGCTCTCACCCACTGTCTCATGTAAGTCCGCACGGTAATTCTAAGGAACAAATGAGCTTATTATCTCCGTTGTAGGGACATACAAAGATGAATCTTTCACCTCTCACTGTAGTCACTGGTGACCTTTTCTTACTACGAGTTAAATCTGAAATCATTTTCCCTTTGGGAAATGCTTCTGGAGAAATTGCCAGCACCTCTGGAGTTTGTCCGTTAACCAGATGAGTAAGATGTGCGAGCCGAGTCTTCTGGATGTTTCATCAGTGGAATGAATGTGATTCCCAAGTTTAAAGTCCACACATGGGAATTCAGAATGTCTCTAAATGACATCTTACTAGTTTTCTGGCAAAGAAATTGCAAACCCAAGAGACCCTGTTACTCAAAATGCAAGCATGTGTGACAGGGACAAACATATACTTCATCGACTTTTATAACCGTGGAAAGTTTGTGGACACATTTTCTCAATCTGTGTTTTTCCGGAATTTCACTGCATCTGATGGAAAGGGAAAATCAGAAGGAGACGGAGATGGTGTAACATCCTTCCCAGTTTTAAAGTCTGTATGTGTTTGTTCCTCCCTTTAAGCCAGGTGACACATAGGTGTTTAGCCCTTATAGTCATACAAAATGGTTCACGGAGAAAGGAGGGAGGAAAAAGAGAAAAATCAAGACAGAGGATATGACACAGGAAGACAGAACCAAGAAACCATCAGTATTCATTAGACAGGCATCTCGTACCAAATTCCACTTAAGGAGTCACCACCCGACGCAGGCATTTTGCTGGGTACCTGTGTTTTGTCTCCATATTTGTTCCCATTTAATCTTCAAACCATTTACAAAAATATACACACACAGACATATGCACATATACACACATGTACATACGTACACACCTGTGTATAGACATATACTTTTGTGTATGCAAATACTATTCATACACAAGTACATATACATAAATATATGCGTTTGATCAAGGCCAGTATACCGTCTCTCATTACATTAATCTTCCAGGCAGCCCTGAAGGTCAGTGTCTCCCATCCAATGTTAAGGTCAGATTTAGGCAATGTAAGGAGTCACTTGGACCAAACCTGTCTAGACAGCAAAGCCCACACATTATTTCCACTGCCTGTACCACCTCCTTTATAGATACCTATGAAATACTTTAAATTCTTTTTTTTTCCCACTTGGGGGTTAATTATAATTGTTGGCACATTGGTGTCTACCCAACAAAAATTTTTTTTAAATAGGTAAAAGTTTAAATTCAGGAATGCTCCTGCACCCGGCACAAGGGTGTACGAGTTACAGTGGGGGCCCCACGACACTTGAGTGGCACCCAGGGCGGTGCACTGGGCAAGAGGGAACAGACTCCACAAACCAGCTGGGCCGAGAGATCGGGAAATGTGGAGGGAGCTGACCCCTCTGCTAACGAGCAGGATGAGCACAGAGGAAAGAGCAGCAGGGGGCTATCGGTGCCCACAGGAGGTGATGTGTCGTCCTGGAAATAAACTGGAGGGGGGCAGGGACTGGGGACCTTCAGGAGTTGGACAACAGGGCCTCATATAGGAAATCAGAAAAAACCCGCAAAGGTCCCTGTTCCCAATGAGCCTCACACTCGCCACCCAGAGTCAGGGAAGAACACAGTTCGCAGGTCACTGCGTTTACCGACTGACTCCGCAGGGACTGCTGCCACATGGGTTTATTCTCCTCCCCACCTGTCACACATCACCGCTACCTGTATTTCCAAAAGAGCATTTTTTGTTCTGCAGATGACAAATGAATCTGTTACCATTTTCTCACATTTTCACATTTACAGACGCCCACACACGTGCAAAATGAGGATAGCTGGAGAGTCTTTTCCTCTGCAGATGGAAAACTAAGCCCCGAGTTTTCTTCGAGACATGCAGGCACAGCCACATTCCAGTATTATTCAGTATCTGTAGGAGGTTAAAGTTATCGACGATCAAATGTTTAAAAATCTGTGCACGCAGCATTAGTGAGCACCTGAAATTAGGATGGAGACGGAGAAAGCACATAGCGTTCACCATGAAGGATGCACAGCATGTTCTGTGGGAGAGAGTTTTCCATTTTAAAATGAGTCTAGGAAGGAAAGTCATAGTTGAAATGTGAATTTTTAGCGATGTAAGCCTACTCCCATGAAAGATGGCATGACTGACACCGACCTAAGAAAGGTCCCACCGAGACCCGACCTCACACCAGCATCCCGTTAACACTGCCTGCAGAAATGCTGTGGGATTTTAGAAGCAAGGAAGGTCTTAATTGCCACGTGGCCCGTGCCCCATTGGAGAAACTCAGAGCCTCATATTTTTCTTTAATACAAGTCAAAATCTCAAAATAATGTAAATATTGTGACTAAATCACATCAAAGCAATTGGGGCATTCGATGGGCTGCACAAATGAGGTGGCCCCTGGAAATCGTAATGCACGATGTATTCATTCAGGGGTGAAGAAACTGATGGCCAGAGAGGCTGAGTTACTTAACTGAGTGGTTAGAGTAGAGAGGGGAGCCCCGATCTTCTGACTACCAGCCTGCAATATCTTGAGAGCTTTGCCCTTTGGTCCCTGGGCATATGGGGGAAGCACTGGACCAACCTGAAAGCACCTTGCCCTGTCCCAATAATGCAGAATGACTCCAGGTTTAGGAAACCCATCCACAAGCTGAGCCGCACTTCTCAAATTACAGCCAGCAATTATGTTACGACACAAACTGAAAACCAAATTGTGGGACTGTCAGCTGCTTGCAGAATCCTTCAGCTAAATCCCTTAGGAAGTTTGTCAAAAGGCAACAAAAGCATCTGATTTTTAAAAATGAGCTTTCCTTAACTTTGAAAATTGTTTTTAAGAAAGCGAGTGTGGGTCAGATTCCATAAAATTATCAGTGTGATGTTAGGAAATCTGAAAGATTCTACCATTGATAGAAACTAAACACACACACAGTCCCACACACAGATATGTGAAAACACACACCCTACTCATATACAGGTGTTGCCATAACAGACATCAGCCTTTGTTGATGTTGAAGAAAAGAAATCACAACACAACGTAGATATTCCCAGATTCTATCATCACAAAGGATATGATTAGACGCGGGTCTTGGAGCTTGACGCCCAGTAAGCTTCCCTTCTCTGGACACATGAAGCCAACAGCACAGATGCGCGCCTTACTTCCCACCCATGGATCTCTCTCCGGAGGAGAAGGATGGCTTCATTCACAAAGGCAGTAAATTCACCAAAATTTGTGTTTGCTTCACCCCAAAATCTAGGCCTTAACACACCCTTTAAAGTCGTTGGTTGAATTGACTAGCAAAAGTAGATACACATAGTTCAAGAGAGCTTGATAAAGCCCTGTGCCCTGGGAAAGTTCCAGCTCATCTGCAGCTTAGAGCAGAGGAAGAAGATTGAAGCTCTCTCTTTGCCAGTCGACATTACCCCTTGTAGAATTTAGGGGTCTTTCCTTTAATCTAAAGGAGCCGGCAGCCACAATGCTGCTCATCGACATAAAAGTTGATGAAACCACAGACTTGCTCAGAAAACCATATTAACACCACTGATGAATTCCAATCCTGTTAGCCCCTCGTGGAAGCTGCAAGGCCGTTATCTGAGAAACAGAGAGACGTGTATGTACCGAGGAAATCTCCAGCTGAAGGAGGTTTGGACACCTGGGCCCAGAACAAGTGTTTGAGATGCTTTGCCCCTGTTTGCTTCGGCCGTGTTGTTCAGGGACAAAGGTCAGTGTTGTTCTTGACTCATTGTTTTCCACATGCGACTGCATTGATTGATAACAAAAACAATAGTTAACGTTTATTGAACACTTACGTACCAAGTTCTGTATGTACTTCAGCTTGTAAATCCTCACAATAAGGTCTCATTATTACCCCCATCCTATGGGAAGGTAAACTGAGGTTTCATAAAGGCTTCTCTTCCCCAAATTTACACAGCTGGTAAGTAATGGAGCTAGGATTTAAAACAAAGTCTGACTTCCCATAAGTCCCCTCTAACTACCCAGCCATCAGAGAGGGTTCCAAGAATCTCAAAACGACCCAGCCCTCCCCCAGAATGATTAGTCAGGAATGAGTCAAGGTCTTCAATCATCAACTTTTGAAGAAGTTCACCACAGGTAGAAAGACAAAACAGTTCCATCTTCCTAAAAAAAAAATTACTTTTTCTAAAGACTAAGATTTCCGAAACAACTGGACACGAGGGACCTCATTGATGACAACTCACATAGAGAAAGCCTTCCAGTCGACACCCTGCAGTCACTATTTAGTTGATGCTTAAACAAAAGCATCACTTATTTCCGTGAAGACGCACCTCCACAGCAGGGCAGTGGGCACGGCAGCAGCGCTGGGCCCTTGCACAACTGGATTCTGAGGCCGGAATGTGCCTTCCTCTGTAGTCGGAACTCCTCAGACACGCTAAATAAAGAAACAAAATTCTTCTAAAGGTCTTTTCAGAACAAACAACCTTAGAATGGAAGCTTAGCAGTGTTATTCTTGCTGACTCAGACAAGACAAAGATGCAGCCTGTGTCACGGAAGAAAGGAAACGAGGTGACAGCAAGTACATTGGGAGAGTCTCCCAGAGTTCTGGAATTTTTTGATAAATCCTATTCTGATTGAGGAAAACAAATAAACAAAAATCCTGTGGATACTCTGATTCTGTTAGCTGCTAGCTCCTACGGTAAATCTGTGTTTTCAGCATTGGTTACCATCCAAACAAAACACTGAGATGAACCAGACAGATGCCCGAGGTTATGTAAGCGCTCAGCATCCAAGGGTCCTCTCAACGTGGAATCCACTTCTGAATAAAAAGAAAGTTTCCTTTTAGTTTTGAACCATCTCATTTTATTTGAAGTTTCCAAGAAAAAGTCACTAACCTATTTTCTGAAACATGAGAGACACTTTTCTTTGTGAATTTTGCATGTATATATTTTTCTGTGATGGCTATGATGACAATTTGAGAAAAATAATTATACACAAAATTAGATGTGTTTTATATTTAGGATATTTACTTTACATTGGATTCCTGAAGCTGCTGCAACATGGAAATATTAAGCCATGTCAGGGTTTCCCTACTGAATATATCTGGATTATACACAGGAGAAGTGCAAAGGGAGAGAGCGTTTTCTAAAAAGCCCCCTTACCAACAAGTTTTCACTCTTTTTCAAGCATCTCTAGCGGTTTGAAGCTCTTCAGCGAGCTGATCGGTACAAGCTTTTAGAAGCTTTAGACTGGAACTCAGTGTGATTTCACTATAATTGTAACAGCAACCAATAGGGATAAGAATTAACCTACCTGGACTTTTTATTTAGCTTAATTCTCAGAAATGCATATTCAACCTCAGACTTGTAAACTCCTGTAGCAGCATTCAAGGCGTCTAAAACTGCATCGTACGGGTGGCTCAGATAAATACCGAGAAAATAGACTAGACACAGCAGATCTTTCTTAGAAAATATGACACTCTTGCCCATAGGAGCGCTCTCCCCCCACCATGGGTGTTCCATCTACCTGCTCACATTTTTAATAAGTATCCTCTTCCTTTCAATACTCTTTTTCTAAGGAAAGGTGTTACATTCAGTAATTGAATCCTTCTTGCTAACTTGGCGATCATCAAGCAGAGTAGAAACTCACCTTCTGTCTTTATAACGAGGCACAGAACAGGAAAAGTGTCATTCTCTGCGGGCAATAATAATTGTATTTTAAACATTTTAAGACAGGATATATTGTATTAAATCACAGTGCACGGTCAGATTTTTCTTTACCACTTCTCACTGAGAGAAGAGGACTTTAACCCTCCCAAGCTCAGCTAGATAGCAGAACGTCACTGCTCCCACACTGCTCTCTCTCAGTTATCTCAATTTCCCCTCTCTCCCTTTCTTCCCTCTCCTCTCCTCTCCCTCTCTGTCTCCTTCCACTCTCTGCCTCAGATCCTTGCTACTTGACCAGGAGCAGCATCACCTTGGAGCACATTACTTAGAAAGGCACATTCTCAGGTCTCGTCCAGACTTACTGCATCCGAACATGCATTTGACAAGATCCGGAGGATTCGTATGAGCATTCCAGTTTAAGAAGAGTCGCTGCCGACAACACATCCCTTTGCCATTTTGTGAGTTCCTGAGCCACCCGTAATTTGAGAAACGGAAGGGAAGCCAGACATGCAGGCGCAGAGTCTCAGGGCGCGGTAGGGACGGGCGGTCAGCGTGCTGTTGACTCTGTAACAGAGCCCCCTGGAGCTGAGACAAACACTAGCTGGCAGTTCTACAGTCCACGGGCCAGGCACCTTGACAGCTTCACCACCCTCCTTTCAGCCAAATGTGTGTTGGAAGGAGCAGTGAGTCTGGACATGAACAGCAGGCCTTGAGAAAACATCTAACGTACGTGGAAATATTTGCCTTTTGCCACAGGCACGATTTTTCATATTATTCGGCAGATGAGAGAGTACACGTTACACTGTTACTAAGTTGAAAGTTACGATTCTTGCCGTGGATCTCCACGTAAAATAGCACAAAAAACAAATGTCCAGATGGAGGACAATTGGGGAAAGATCTGCAGTGACGCCCTCAGGATGAAGAGCACACGTCAGCTCCAGTTGCCTAGAGCACAGCCACCCTGAGAACCCACCTCCCCTCCTGGTGCCTCCGGCACAGCATCCCCACAGCCCAGCTCCCTCTCCAGGCTTCACACCAAGATCTGCCTGTGTTCTAAATCCTCGCTGGCTGGCCCAGCCGCTGGGCTCTTCCCACCTGAAGTTATCCAGGAAAATTACTCAGGGGTCAGAGAGGAAGAAAATTGGCAGTGAGAGAGAACGCTTGTCCCCAGGGAAATCACAGCTGCACCTGGCCGTGTCGGCCAGCACGGGACAGTTATTCTAATGGGACACAGTCTCCGCCACGCCCCCAGCCGGCTGCTGCCCCCTCCAACTGAAGATACTCACGTCCCGGTGGTCCACAGCTCTGATGAGTTTGTTCCAACTGTGTACTCAGCCTCCCACTTCTCCGGGCCTCTGTCACCTGCTGCCTCTCACTCAACCTTCACAACAAAACCAAATGCAAACCCTTTTATCTGGCCACCGCTGTAGAATCCTTCTCTGCTTCTGATGCCTCCGTAAGTAGCACCAACCTCTCTAATCTTATAGCACTTGAACACACCTATAGCGCATGGGGATTACACCATGCTATAACCGTGGTTTGTCACACGTTAAATTAATGAGAGTGACTTGCTAGAGATTTATTCCATTTATGCTGCAAAAACGTGCCTCACCCTAATCCCCACCACGGCCCTTCCCCTCCTCTCTGAGAACAAAATTTGTGTCTAGTTCCTCCCGCACATGACAGATCTTCAGGTGGGGGAAGAAAGCTACTGTGACCCCATTTCTATATTGAAAACATCAAAGTTCTTCACTAAGTCCTTACTTGATAGAATCTCGAGTTTTCTCACCATTCTTGTCACGTTCCCCTGTAGGCAATCCAACTTCCCATGGCCTCTTGAATGGAATGTGTGACAGACCCCGTGTGACAGTTACCTCACTGTGCGCGGTCCACAGCTCCCGGCCCTTTTCCTTTTGGGGTACTGTGATTGTGCATTTGTGGCTGTCAGCCTAAGAGGACACTAATTACAGCCTGCTATTCACTCGGACCAAGCACCCTTCTAATTTATTTAAGTGTATATTCTGTAGCTTTTCTTGCATATTAAAAAAAATTAGAAAATGAATTAAGATTTAAATTTGAGAGAGAAAAAATGGCATTGACGATGTTAAGAAATCTTGATACTGTGTTCTAAGCCCTCATCTCTCTTTTCGGAGCCCTCTGTCCTGGGCAGATGTTGTAGCCGCCTGCGCCATTTTCTCAGCAGGTGGATGGACAGCATCTGAGAGATTTCTAGCAAATATCGTGGACCTTGCAGGATTACCACCTGTAGGACACACACATTTTGGAAATCACTCAGCATTCCTTAGAGACACAGTAAGGTGTTAAGGTATGAGTTAAGAACTACTGAAATCCTACAGTCTTCACTAAATTATATTAATCCTGAATAAAATAAGAAAAACTATAAAATAAGAAAAAATCCTAAAATAAATATGGTTCAATTGAATTACACAGAAATAAAATTGAGGGAGGATGCCTCATGAGAAAACCCAAAGAAGTGTTACACTAGTAACTTTGTTATTAATGTGTAAGAAAGTAGAAACGCAAGAATTAACAAGGTCCTAGAAAAAACGTAAGATATTGCATGTGAAAAGAAGAAAATGCTTCACAATTATCATACTTAAAAATGTGAATGTATTTTAACACTAAAAACCAGTCAAACAGAAATAAAATATTTTTCATATAGACACAAATAAAATGATAAGGTTGAAAAGCCAGAGCAGAATGGAACTTCCCCTAGGCAATGAAAGGATGTGGAATTAGCCCCATGACACCCTAGAGTGGTTTGTATGGTCCCGTCTAAATTCACAAGAAGGTACAATCACCAGTGAGTTGTCGTCTCCTGAACAACCTCAGGCGGCTTGCTGGTCTACCTTCTCTGTCACCCCAGCACATTCATGAATCTTTACACTCTGGGCTACTTCAGAGAAGCTGGCCCCCGGGCAGGCTGCCATTCTGCAGCCTCAGACCCCATTTGCACAGACTTGGGAAACAGCCATTTCCTCTCTCTCAAACTGTCTACCTGAGCAGGAGGCCAGACGTCCCTCGGAGTCTAGGCAGACTGCTGCTCTCTTGCCCTTCCCTCTGCTGTGGAAGGAGAGGATCAGGCAGGCCAGCTGAGACGAGTGCTCAAGCAATCCATTCTCCTACATTCCTTAAAGAGTCCCCACTGCCCGCCTTACATCTTTAATTCCATACCCTCTAGTTTTCTGGCATCCAGGCTACATAATCAGGCATGAGGCCATTACACAGCACAGCTTATCACTCTGGAACAAATTACAGTTGCTCTGCATTTTCCTTTTTCTTCTCCCCCATAAGCCCAGATGCAGGAGTTCCTTGTTAAGGCTGCTTCCCCCAGGATGGCTAAACCATGGACCTATCACAGACTTCTATTAGCACCCTGATAACAAAACTAACCGACTTCTCTCAGCAGCTGAGTGATAATTCAAATACTTAACCTTGCAAATTTATGCTTGAAATGGAAATTGCAATAATTGAGGCCCCACCCCTCCTTAGAGGAGCTTAGGACAGGCTGGGAAAGAAAATCAAGTTGAGATGGAGAGGATGTTAATATCATGGTAGCAGATTCCAAGATTTTACCTTTGGAGAAGAACACGTGATGTTTAATTTCCGAGAAAGGGCAATCAGGAAGAAAATAATTTTGTAAGTCCAGAGAAAAAAATAAACATAATTAAGGGCTAATCTTTGGAGATTTCTTCATCATGTTTAGTTAAACTCTCCGTAGCTTGACGGGAAATTTCCAATTAAACCGTCATAATAACGAAGGGCACCCGACACAGCCAATTCAGAGTTAAGTGGTAGGTTGGAGGTCAGCGTGACTGCATAGGAGCAATCCCAAGGCCATCCCCACAAACGGCTCAGAGGCTCCGTACTTGCTCCTGGCCCTGCTCCCATCCCACACTGAGGGAACACCACGTCACGGGGAAGACGCCAGCTAAAGTCCAGGCCCTTATTCTGGGAAGAGTCCATCGCGTTATGGCAGGGTACCAAGAGATACCTTCTTTTCCACTCTTCCTCAGTCTCCCCATCTGTTAAACGGGTATAGCAAGCCTTTGCCTCTCATCTCGCAGATTTTTTGTTTTGTTTTGGTTTGGGTTTCTTTTTTTTTTTTTTTTTAATCAAATGAGGCAACGTAGGAGAAAGGGCTTTGAAATCTCTAAAAATTTAAACCCATCTAAGGTAAGAATTCAAGTAAGAAATTTCTGAATTGTATTCTTGAAGTCCCAGTTGCAAAAGAAGAGCAAGAAGAATGACAAAGCCAATACGTTCTTCTTTTATTTGCGGGCTCTTTTATAGTGTGATACAAAGCTTGCTATTCAGGCTGTGTCTGCAGGGGCTTCTGGGCTGACAATTTGGAACAAATGGAGAATCCATCAGAACTCTTGTCAAAAGAGTGAGTTTTTTTTTAATAAAATAAAGATCTAGAATCTTTAATGCTTGCAAAAAAGAAAGAAGAACACTGACAGCACTGAACTTTGCCTCCGTGAGCAAGGGCAATGCATTAAAAATTGTGGAAAGAGGTGGGATTGAGATCTTTTATTGTCTGAGATAAAATTCTGGTTATGTTTTGAGGGAGTGTTTCTGAAGACTAAGAGCAAGCTCAATAAAAGGGCCGAGGACTGTACCATCATCCTAGTGACACGACAGGACAACTACAACCCCTGATGCTTCTGGCAGCTCACCACTTAAGGACCGTGATGGGCAACTTTAAGAGTCAACTTAACTGGGCGAAGAGATGCCTAGAGAGCTGGGAGAGCAGTATTTCTGGGGGTGTCTGTGAGGGTGTCTCTGGAAGAGATTAGCACTTGAATTTGAGGAAAGATCACCCTCCCCAATACGGGTGGGCACCATCCAACCCGTTGAGAGTCCAAATGGAACAAGAAGGGGGAGGCAGGAAGGATTCTCTCTTCTTGTGCCGAGACATCCGTCTTCTGCCCTCAGACATCAGAGCTCCTGGTCCTTGGACCTTTGAACTGAATGACGCCACCCACTTTCCTGGTTATTCAGCTTGCATCAGCCGATGGTGGGACTTCTCATGACCACATGAGCCAACTCCTATAATAAGCTGCTTTCTGCATATCTATATATGTCCTACTGGTCCTCTTTCTCTGGAGAACTCTAATACAAGGTCCTTTGGAGAAAGGCTATTGGCTGAAAACATTTTGTTGACACCTTGGGTAAAAGAATTCAGGGCAGTGCCAGTGTTAAAATGTGCAGAGCCAGAGTGAGACAGTAGTGAAGGCTTTTACAAAATGGTCCATTTTCAGTACTCTTGATGGCAGAAAACAATGGTGTGTAGAAAATTAGGAGCATTAATGAGTCTGAGTTAAGATTCAGAAAAGGCAGATTCTGTGGAGAAATTCAAGGAGTACCTCTATCAATGTATTACTACATCCATATACACATGTATATATGCAAAAAGCAATCTAGAGCAAAGTCTATATCTAAATATGCCTTAAAGAGCTCTTTAAAATGTATAAATTAAAATTTGAGTGACAAGGAAGCACTGGGTCATAATGTTATTAGCAGCATCTTTTTCTTACTGGTGTATAAAGTAGTGTTTATCTCACAACCAGTGGCGTTTAGATTTAAAGACATGAAGTGTGGCTTCTGGGGTTGACTCATTCTCATATTGAGAAAGTGTCACAATTAATATAATCTTCCTTACTTGTAGCCTAAATTACCTCTGTAGAATTTTAAGGATATTTTAGACCATGTTTTCACCTCAATTAAAATAAATTGTACTTATCTTTAGTTTTCAAAGAATTGCTGGTCAAAATTAAATTTGGACTGTGGACGGTTTCAGGGAATGCATATTTTTAACACCTTAAAGACATTATATTTTTTAATGCTCTTTTTCAATATACCCACAAATATATAATATAGGGCTAAGAAGACAGTCTGTGCTCAGTTACTGTCTAGTGATTGACTGAATCAGGAATTCATTGTTTTCCATTAAATCTTTAAATGCTAAACAACAAGTTTGGTAAATTTGGTATAGCTAACGAAACCAAAATTGTCTCTATTTTTTAAAAGTCCGCCTGCACATGTAACTGTCTATTTTCTCCATGTGGAAGGAGTTATTCTGAGTCACACCTTGACTTAGGTGAGGTTATAAACTCACCAGCCTGAAGGGGGCATCACGGAACACGGTGCAGAAGTGCCCAGGGCAGGCGAATGTCTGGCCAGACATGTTGGTGAATCTAGAATTTTGCTCAAGTTGAAATATCCATTGAGAGAAATCCAAAAGATGAAACAACAATGACAAGAAAACGGGGAACAATGATGACTAAATGACGAGGTCACTAGAGACACCAACATTTCTGACCTGGCCCTCTCCTCGTCCCTGAGGCTCAGGCCAACAGGACAAACCCGTGCTGGGGGCTCACCCCGTCTCTCAGCATCCTGCCTCTCCCTGGTGTTACCACAGAATCCTTCGGGAAGATTTCTAAGTAGGAACAAGAAATTGAAAGCTCAATTCCTTTTAAGCTGAGTCAAAAAGGCCCTGACCTTGAGTGGTTGTGTCGAAGAGCTGAATCCCACAGAATTTGATGGTCTCCCCTCTGTGTCCAGTCTGAGATAAGAGAAGCATTAATGGGGGATGAAAATTGTGGTATTTTAAAAATAAATTAACGCTTGCTAAGTGGATTTACTTAGTCTCTGAAAAAAATAAAACCTAAATAAACTCAACTTCAGACACAATAGACAAAAATCTTTTCGACGGATTCAACTCACCTACTTTGAAAGTCTGTTCTTTCAGTCGGCGCTTACTCAAACACTGTAGAAACCATTCTTTCTGCTGGATGAATATAAATCCTAGGTCTCCTACTTGACCGAGAAAGTCCTGGCCATATCAGGATGATTGGTAGAGATAAGTTTTAAATGCTCTTTTGGGTATTAGAAGAATTGGCTTAGAATTTATGAGAAGATAGAAATCAGCTTATAAAAAAATATGTAAGAACTGTCATACCCAGGAGTTAAAGGAGTCTACTGATGAAAAAAAACTTATTGCCATCCACTTGCTAAAACAGTCACTCGGGTACCTTTCTTGTTGACAGATAGCCAGACAGACACAAATGAAAAAAACATTGTGTAGACAAAATACTACGGTTGGGAAAAAATGAGACAAATCTCCTTTAAACCTAATATTTCATGATTAAGAATCTTGCCAAAATTTTCTTTCTCTTTTCTTTAAATATCTTAGTTATGCTTTAAGATTACAAGGTAAATATTTTAGTTTCTTCTTCAGATTGTTTTGCATGTGGCGTAATTCTTGGGTACAACTATTTAAATAGTACTTCACATAAAATTTCGATACGTATTTCCAGCTCTCAACAAAACTACAAGTGGGGAAAAATCTCTCCCTGGCATCATGACTCTTGTCCCTTTTGGACAGTGACCTGTCCTTTAATGGCCAGTGCCGACTGCCCAAGAGCCCCAATCCCAGGCCGCCCCACAGTGTCTTACCACAGTGCACCCTCCTGCACATGTCAGCTTGGAACTGCTCCCCAGAACTTGCTTGCTATATTCCATTGTCCCAACCCTGCACCCTGCCAACTACCAGACAGCCAGCCCATGCTGGTGGCTTGATTCTCACTAACGTGTCCATGTGTTTCCTCTCCCAAGACATACATGTCTATCTTTTAGTGGGCCTTCTGGAAATATCCATCTCATTGGGATTCTAGGAAATTTTTCACAAATCTCCCAGTCAAACTACTTAAGGTTCTGCCTCCCCTAAACTTGTTAGGAAAGATTGAGAATTTTATTCAATTCCAATTTGCTCCGGTATCAGGCTTTTCTGGAATTTCATTTACTCTCAAAAGGAGATGACTATGTTTCTAAGATCAAACAGCATTTTCCTGGAACATTGTTGCATGTCCATATGTGCAAATGACATATTTCTTCTACCCTTGCAAACTGATCCATCAGAAATATTTATCACTCCGATCAATAATGAGCTTGTGCCATGAAGCTATGCATAAAATTCATGTCTATCACTTGTCAAAAATGTGCTAGTGTAACCTGGTAGTACTGTAAAATGGTGCAGCCATTATGTAAAAGTATGGAGGTTCCTCAGAAAAGCTGAAAAGAGAGCTACATGTGGTCCAGCCACCTCGTTTCTGGGAATGTATCCAAAAGAATTCAAAGCAGGATCTGGAAGTGGTACTTCCATAGCCATGTCCCTAGCAGCACTATTCACAATAGCCAAGAGGTGGAAGCAACTAAAATGTCCATTGACAGAAGAATGGATAAAGAAAATGTGGTATACCCACACAAGAGAATATTAGGCAGCCTTTACAAAAGAAGGAAATCTTGTCACTTGTTACAACATGGGTGAACCTTGAGGCCATTGTACTGAGTGAAATAGGCCAGTCACAAAAGGGCAAATACCATAGGATTCCACTTATATGAGGTCCCTGGAGTGGTCAAATTCATAGGGAGAGAAAGTACAATGCGGTTTGCCAGGGGCTAGGGAGGGGGAAAGGAGAATTGGCATCTCGTGGATATAGGGTTTCAGTATTGCAAGTCAATAAAGTTCTAGAGATCTGTTGCACGACACTGTGAATGGTCTTCACATTACTGAACTATACAGCTGAAAATGGTTAAGATGATAAATTTAACCTTATCGGCTTTTTGCCATAATAAAAAAAATGCGCTAGTGTAATCTTATCCACAAAAGGGAGCAAGGAATATTTAGAAACAATGAAGGTATTTGGGGTCTAGTGGATTTAGGTTTAAAGAGCTGAAAGTTTGGAAGAGCTAACGGTTTCTCAGAGCTTCCTTTGAAAAGAAAGCCGCATAAGCTGTCATTCTTTATGGAACTTTTTTTTTTTATTCGTTTTAAACACTGCCTTGAAATTTGGTGTGTGAGAGAATATATGAATATTGAATCAAAGATGCATCGCTGACATATTTTATGAAGATCCCCTACGATCTAACAATAAAGCACCACCAGGAAAAAAAGATAATTTTTATTCTGCTTGACACGAAATGACGCAGCAGAGCTTCCAGCCAAAACAGACATTGTTAGAAAATGTGATAATTTTAGTTCAATGTCTCCCCCTGCTTTCAGAATTTTTACAAAGATATTGCTTTAGTAGGCACAACACAGGTGCTCCTTCCCAAGATGATCAACTGAGCAATGCGTAAGTTCAAATAATAAAAGATGAAATCACTTTTAAACAACACAGCCACCCGGACTTGGTAAAATAGATATTAGACTACGTGAACACTCAGGATCGCAAAATATTTATGCGAATGCAAGAGATCAGGGGATCCTTCTTGGTCACTAGAGTCAAATTACTTAAGAGAAGGACAGCTCAGAAGACTGCCTTACGATACCAATCCATCATTCGCCAGACAAACACGTATGGAGCTTCTGTGTACCAGTGACACGCAAGGGACTGGGAGCAGAGTAGCAAGGGAGATATGATCTTTGCTATCACCAAGCTCAAGACAAGTGGTCAAAGTGGACGCTCAACTGCTACTTCAATTAAAATGGGAAGAATCTTATGAAAGAAAGTATAGTGGGAGACCTATCTTGGTCTGGGGATTAGGAAAGACCACCCCGGAATGTTGTTTAAGGTGAGAAATGCAGGAGTGAGTCACGTGAAGATGGAGGGCAGGGGAGGGGAAAAGCCTGCTTGGAAAGAGGCACACTGGTGTGAAGGACCAAGAGGCTCTGAGCATCACACGCTTAGGTCACTGAGAGAAGATAAGTGTTGTTGGACCTTATGGTACCGTGGAGGTGGGGGAGGTGAGGACAGAGAGGTATGCAGCCAGGAGTTGTAGTGGGCTTGGTAAGTATATCAAGGCATTTGGAAATTTTCCTAAGGACAAACGGAAGCTAAGAAACATTTTTAATGTAAAGCCATTATTAAATGTGTATTGTCAAAAGGTCCTTCTGATCGCTGTGTGAAGACGCAAGGAGAGCTGGCCAAGACTGGATGCGGAGCAGCAATTGGGCAGCTGTCGCCATCATTCAGGGTAAGTTCCTCTGGGTGGGAATGTTACAATGGAGGTGGAAGAAGTGAGTGTGCTTGGGGATGTGAGCGTGATTAACAGCCTCCCTTCTATTGTAGCTGGTGGTCCTTGAAACGCAGCACCCCAAATCAGGCACAGAATAACAAGCATGATGATCAATCGGGGTCCCACTTCAGGGAGGGTAAGAAGGACGGTAAAGGATCTTGACTCTGCATTATTTGAGAATAGCAAGAGAGGCATGAACAAGACAGCTGGAACCTGGAGAAGAGCATGTTAATTTGGGGGCAAAGATGCATAAACGTGATCTACAAAACTTGGAAAAGCTGTCGTGTGAAGAATGACCTTGACTGGGACGGCTTCAAAGAGCAGAACTGGGACCACAAGGGAGAAGCAGCAGCAAAGGAAACTTTGAATCAAGCTGAGAGGTTGTCTAACACTTGGCTGATTGATTAGGGTTCCTCACGATGTGGTGAGCTTGCTGCCTAAATGCCCCTGTTCAAGCAGAGAACCAGCAATCACGTAGCCAGAGCTGGGAAAGCTCAAATGCAGTGAATATTGAGACGAAAGGTTAAATATTCCCCTCATAGAGAAGGCAAAATTAAAATCTGTGTAGCAAATACAAAAAAGAAGATGGGTAGTGGTTCAAAATCAGTCTTTCTAATAGTGCATGTACCCAAAAAAGAGGAGACATCTATGATTTAGGATCCCCGTCACATCCAACATGACGACCTTTAACCCTAAAGGAAATACAAACCATGATAACTTCTGAAAATTACAAATAGGAAATAAACAAATGCAGGACAACCCATAGATACTGCCTCTGGGTCCAGTGGCAGCCAATTGAGGATGACATTTCCAAGGTGGCCCTTGGGGTCACGTCAAGTAGGAGTAAACAAGTGTCATTCACAGTCCAGCATCCTGACAGAGTCTTAGGGTCCAAACAGCAAGAGAAGGGCTGGATAGGTCATTAATGCAGTCTTGTTTTCTAGAACTTGCTGTCAAAGCGTCCACAAATGCCCTAACCAGGACTTGCTCAGAGACCTCTGCAGTGATTGCTGTCTGGTAGCTTCTGGCAGATCCAGCCTTCCTGCTTATCCCCGCTCCCTGACCAGCAGTACCTTCCTTGGACACTAGGTATGAGAGGTCTTGCTTTGGGCCCAGGGCCTAAAGTGCCCTTTCTGGTCCTTGTCTCCTACAGAGCGAAGAGTCCACTGACGGAGAGATGCGTCCCCACCATGAGGCTGAGCCCCTTCCACAGAGCTGGTGGAGCTCTCCAAGCACCAGCACCCGGCCTCGACCCGATCTGCATCCAGGGCTGCCTGGGCCTCTCCCATGGATCTGTCCCTCTCAAGGCTGACTCTAGGCTTGGGAGGTGGCCTGGACAGAGCGTTTTGCAGAAAGGTGTGGTGGAGCTGTATGCATGGTCTTGGGTGGGACTCCACACACAGGCACACAAGGCTCCTGGAGAAGAGAACAGAGATGGTCAGATGAGAAGGACGCAGGTCACTGGTGGAGGATAGCCCTCTCCATGTCCTCATGCCCTGGCATGGAACTCTAAGGAGACAAGAATTCTGAATGCAAACCTGATCTGCTCAGGGGTCCGCAGACTCTTTCCATAAGTGCCAGACAGCGTATCTTGCAGGCTTGTGGGCGTACGTCTCTGCCGCAGCTGCCCTACTCGCCTTGTAGGCCTAAAGCAGCCTATATAAGTGAATAAGCATGGCCATGTTCCACAAAAACAAGTGTCGGGGCAGATTTGGGCCGCAGACTAGCAATTTCAATTCTCATGTACGTGTATTTGTCAAGGTGAGGGAGCAGAGTGTGTTTAACGAGTTACTGACTTAGCTGTAACTTTTAAACTATGTAGACAAATTACACACAGCCTTCCACCTCACTCTGCCCAGGTCCTCACATATCCTAGAGGTGTCTCTCCAGTTGGAACCACCCCAGGGTTGGAGTGTCCAACAAGCGACCTTCGCACGGGAGAGCTTCTCAGACAAATGAGTTCACAATGAGTTAGAAGCCCCCGAGATTTGGGTGCTAAACTTTTGACAGCCCTCCAAGGATGAGAGCAAAGGGACTCAGGAGAGACTCTGGCTGCTGGAACCCTGATGCTAAGGCATGAAGCAAACGCCACAATCCACTCTCAGGAGCATGGTGGTGTCACCTCTGCCGCCTGCCCTCGGACATGATCGCACTGATCCAGGGACACCCACCTGGGGCTCCTTCTCCTCCTCTGCTCTCCAAATACACCCAAACTTCGGGGCTTGGCTTGCATCCTATGGGGGGGCCTCACCCGACACCACCCCTCGACATCCTGCTTCTCTCCTTTTCCCGCAGCTGTTCCGGTCTGCGCGTCACACGGTGCACACTCGGTCTCATACCACGATGTGGTGTGTCTAGCAGACCCACGTGCACGTGTCTTCCGAATACTTGATACACTTCTGGGGTCCCTCACAGCGGGCTTTGTGTCTGCTCGGCTGCCCGCCCCTGCACCAAGCCCAGTGCTAGGCACCGGGTAGGCACTGGATAAATGCGTCACTGTGTGTCCACGGAGAGCATTGAACCGTGAGTCAAAGCACTCTGGAGCTCCATTCACTTAGCACTGTCTATTCTTCCCCCTGTGTTGTTGGAATGAAAAAGACACGTGTGGCTGGCATCCTGGAGCTCCTTTCTCACGATGCTTCAAGTAACTGTTAAAATTCAGCTTCTGTTCCAAGGAAAAGAGGCACGATCAGTTCTCAGAGAGCTCTGCTGTTCTCTTTTGCATAAGCAGATAAAACCTGCGCCTGCCAGCAAGCTTACTTTCTCTGTCTCAGGGACCCATCTTTTAAACAACAAAGGTGACAACGTGGCCATCTTCACAACCAAAATCAGCCACTGTGACCAGGAAGCGCACAGCTCCACCCAGAGAGACTCAGCGTAAGTGTATTCCCTTAATTGCTATTAATTTTCGCTCTTTAACCCCAGTGCTTGCCATCTGGCCTTTGACCCCAGAGCCCACTTAGCACTTGCCTTTTTAGCCGGAAGGAGGTGTTATCTCACTCCTGTTCAGGAACACGGCAAGCGCTCCTAGCAGCTCGCCCTGCTGATAAATATCCTTGTGTCAGAAATGATGACCAAGTGCAGAGGGAGCAGCCGGGCTGGAGACCGTGTTCCCGCAGCCGTGTGCCCCCACAGCTCAGTCCTGAAAGATGGGGAACAGTGTCTTCCTCTGTGAAAGCAATCCTCCACGCGTGCAAAAGCAGCAGACTCTAATACCTCCTTCTGGAGAGATCCTCAACCTGACTGCCAGAAGGACAAAGACCAGAGGACGGCGCCTCTCCCCTACCGAGATTTCTGAAGGGAACGCTTCACATTGTAAAGAGTCACACCCGGCGAGACAGTCACCATTTGCTTTCCCGAGTAAATACCGGCTGGCTTCTGGTACAGTAATTTATCACCATTTTCAGCAGGCGTCATAGCCCAGGCCTGTTTCCCCATGAAGGACGTTATTCAGCCGATGGCAGCTCCTGACTCAGTGGGTAACTGCCAGTTCCCCGACATCTGCAGGTTTTCACAGGTTACAATCGGACGATGCTACTCAGTTACGCAGAGAACCATTCTCGTCCTGCTGAACCGTATTTCTTCACCTCTTTAACACAATTCTGCTCCGTTCAAGGTTGAAAGAACAAATTATAGAAAATTCCCCCATCTCTCCACAGTCACAGCCCTGAATAAAGACATTAAGGTCCTCGTTTGTGTTCATTGTTCCTTCCCTGAGCTGTCACGTCAGCCACCTCCTTGACACATGTACACATGCACGTGTCCTGCCCACACGTCCCCTCAGCTGACTGCACCGCCCTCGTCCTCCCCATAGGCCGTGGGTCCACACCACCCTGACTGCCCTTCACCCCACCCATTCCAGAAGGAGGCAGCTTCCCTCTCATCTGCATCGCCAGGGTCTGAGAGCCTGCAGGCCACATGTGTCTGTGAGCGTGTGGTGTGTGTGTATGCGAGTGCAGGCCTGTGTGTGTGCTCACTGAATTGTGGGTAACCTTCTGCTGCCCAAGGCCAGCCCAGCGACTTTGTCTTTGTATGACCTTCGATGCCCAGCCCGGTGACTTGGACTCGGCTGGCATGCAACAAATCTTGGAGGAGGAAAAATCAAATAGTCCAAGCGTCAAGATAACACCTAACTCCCACTGAGGGCGAAGTGCATGCTGGTGCTGTGGATGCAGTGACTCCCGCCTCACCACCCCGAGAAAGCCAATGCCATCCTCACCCTCCTTTCACCTGGAGGACAACTGACGCTCAGAGCAATTAAGGAACCTGGCCAGGATGTCCCAGCAAGAAGTGGAACATCCAAGGGAAAAAGCCCAGAGAGAATGGTCTTCACCACCACGCTGTTCTATTCCCTATAAGAGGAGCTGAAATCTCGTCTCCACCCCTCACTGGTGGCAGGGCCTCAGTTCGCTCATGTGTGCAATGGAGCCAATGGTGCCCACCTCACAGGGCTGTTCTAAGGGCAGTGAGCTTGTGTGAGGAGTGGAATCCGAAGCTTGTTTGGGGTAAGACGTCCCTCTGAACTTCATCTAATGAAGATCTTAAATTATTAGAAGCTATATCCCCCAGACTGGTGCATGATTCTCTTGAGGGTAAAACGTCAGGAGCAACATTAAAGAAGAGATAGGTCCCTTTATACATCCAAAGGAAATGGAATCAGTGTCTCAAAGAGACATCTGCATTCCCTTGTCCATGGGAGCAGCATTCACAGCAGTCACAACATGGAAACAACCAAAGTGTCCATCGATGGATGAATAGATAAAGAAGTTGTGGTATATTACACACGATGGAATATTACTCAGCCATAAAAAGAAGGAAATCCTGCCATTAGTAACATCACGGATAGACCTTGAGGGTGTTGTGCTAAGTGAAATAAGTCAGACAGAGAAAGGTAAATACCGTTTGATCTCACTAGTATGCAGAATCTAGAAAAGCTGAACTCATAGAAACACAGAGTAACTGGTGGTTGCCAGTGGCTGGGGGTGGAGGAAATGCGGAGATGTTGGTCAAAGGCCACAGACTTCCAGTTATAAGATGAATAAGTTCTGAGGTTCTAACATACAGCATGGTGACTGTAATAACACTGCATTGTATACTTAAAATTTTCTAAGAGAATGGATCTTAAGTTTTCTCACCATAAAAAAAAAAGGTAACTATGTGAAGGGATGGATGTGTTAATTAAATTGATTGTGATGATCATTTCACAATGTATACATATATCAAATCATCACATTACACCCCTTAAATATATACAAATTTTATTTGTCAGGTAGACCTCAAAAAACTAAAATAAATTAAAAAGTTAAAAATTAAAGCAATGATGTGGCTAAAAATAGTTTGAAAGCATAATTTTAAAAGTTTGAATGCTTATCAAAACATGACAATAAAATGGGTCATTTATAGGAATGTCAGTAAACTTCTCTATCTTAAAAAAAGAAAGAAATAGATCCCATTATCAGCTGATGAGAATTTCTAGTGTTGAAATGGCCCAAAGCTGATAGAACATTCTAAGTGAGAGATGGTTCCTGCTTGGGACATTCTCCCCACAGCTCCTTGAGTCTGATTGAGCTGATGCGAAGCGCACGCCAAAGGGACTCCACCAACAGGGTTGGAGTTCCGCAGGCAAACCAAGACCGAGGAGGATAGTTCAGAAATGCTGCCCCCGCAACAGCCTATTTCCACTTTAGCCAAATTGCTTTCCCACGCAGGTCTGGAGGAGGGGTCAAGCCAAAGCCCTTGCATTGCAGGCAGGAGAACAAACAGATCTATCATTGTCTGGTCTGACGCAATGCTGCTTTTTCCAGGAAAGCTACAAAATGGAGGCATCCATGTAGGTGTTTTGGGTGAGTGTGTGTGTCTGCATGTTGTCGTCGTGGACAAAGTGGGGGCCTCTGGACTCTGACCTCTCCCAAAACATAGTCCAGACTTACCCACAAGCCTACAGATCCTGAGGCTCCTAGATGCACACTGTCTCATCCACTGGTGGAACTAGAAGCATCTGCTCACATCCAGAAGCACACTTAGGACACTCCGACCAAAGGAAGAGGAGGACGGCTCCGACAGCACCCCGAAAAGATCCACAGCAAAAACAAAGCCCCGTGGACCCTGAGCTTCAGTTTAGGGCAGCCAGTGGGGGAGGCAGCAGCAACACTGAAACTGCAGTGCACTTTAAGAACGTGTAGCATGTGCTCACGTCGACCCAGCTACGTGAATCAGAAAAACCAGCCACTAATAATTGCTAGTATCCAGCAAAACGGAGCTGAAAGCCAACAGATAATTTCCTTGCGGACAAGGCATTTGCCAGATTTGATCCCCTTGATGTTACGTGTACTCAGCTGGCACATGCATCACGATAGCCCCGTGCTCAGCAGCACACCAGGCACGTGAGCGTGCCCCATAAGTGCGGTGAACTGGAATGAGCTTTCAGAGACAAGCAGGAGTTTCCGCCCTGCCTGACGAGCGGCTAGTACATTTTATTATGTCATCTGGTTTATGTGACTATTCTGCATCCTGAGAGATAACTAAGAGTGAGTCAGGGCGAGAGGGAGAAAGATCAAGAAGGAGGAGCAAATGGTGATGCTCCCCGTGCACCATCTTCCTCTCCTGATGGCAGACCATGGAGGTAGAAGTTTCCAGAGGGATGCTAATGAACCCAGTGTCATCATTCTGTCTACTGTAGAGGAGTTTACTCAACATCGTGTTGCATTGACACACACCTGACACTTGTTCCTTAGCCCAGGGCACACTGGAAGGGGCACTCCACTGGCCAGGAGTGGACGTAGGAATAGGAGCATGCACAGTGTGGGCTCAGAGGTGTCAGCCTTTGGGAACAAACAGCCGACCTTCCCCGCACAGAGTGTGTCAGGAGAATGACCTCTCAGGGCTCAGGCACCCCAGCAAAGAAGTGCATGGGAAGCACCCCCTTGCCCATCCCTTGGTGCCTCGGTCACTTAACAAAGCAGAGCTGCTGCCCAAGGAACCAGAGCCGCTGTGGGGACACCCTAGGGGGGTCCTGGTTTCCTACCCATTCTAAACTCACATACATACGTCAGGGAACGTCTGCAGAAACGGCAGTGCCAGCATCTCTCAAAAGCCCCGGGTCTCAAGCACAAGCAATGAACACGCCACTCTAGAGGAAAATAAGTTATTCTGAGAAGTTTTAGATTCCAGCTTGAGGAACACTGACCTAAGAAGCTAAGAATACATCTAGAGGGAAAAAAAGTGTATTTGCATTGCAAATTACCTCTTCCAAAGTGATTAGTTCTCATAACTGGTAGAAGAAACTCGGTTGGACTCTATGGAAATGGAAACACAAAACTTGAAATCTTTTTGCAGAGAGTCTGAGCATTCTAATTTAGGAACCCCTGGTCTCAGAGATGTATTTATAAGACTCGAGGAGGAGACCACTTAAGGGATATCATGCCCAGAGAAGACAGTGGAAGGAAGGTTCAAGAACAAAAGGGAATTGGAAAAAGGGAAGAGAGATTTTGAGGAGATCATGCGTTCATCGTTCAAGTGTCCTCATTTCTGCTGACTCAAGAGCAGAAGGATCAGCTATGAAGAGCGTTGAGTCACCCAATTCTTAAAGAAGCAGGTTGCACACCAGGCAGCCAGGAAGGAACACACAGTGGGGGTGAGGGGGCTGGTGGGTTCCCATCAGTGTGTGACCAGCAGAGCAGCTGGGCCCACAACAGGGCCTAGTTTATGAGTAGAACCAGCAGAAAATAGGGCCCTTACTGACATCTAGATGAGGAGGCTACACGCCTGGCTTCACAGGGGCTGTCAGTGCTTTATACATCCTTAGAACATTTTCAGGGTCAATGACAGAAAACTCAAAGTGGGTTAAAGGGAAAGGGAATCATGCATAAAGGTACTTGCACCCCTATGTTGATTGCAGCACTATTCTCAACAGCCAAGATTTGGAAGCAACCTAGGTGCCCATCAAGGGACAAATGAATAAAGAAGATGTGGTATATATACACAATGAAACACTACTCAGCCATAAGAAACGATGAAATCCAACCATTTGTGACAACATGGATGGACCTTGAGGGCATTATGCTGAGTGAAACAAGTCAGAGGGAGAAAGTCAAATACCATATGAGCTCACTCATTTGAAGATAAAAACAACAACAACAACAAACAAACACACAGGTACAGGGATTAGATTGGTGGTTCCCAGAAGGGAAGGGAGGAGGGAGAGGGCGCAGAGGTAAAAGGGCACACGTGTATGGTGACAGATGGCAATTAGTCTTTGGGTGGTGAACATGAAGCAGCCTGCACAAAAATTGAAATACAATGATGTACACCTGAAATTTATATAATGTTATAAACCAATGTTACCTCAATAAAAATAAATGAATAACAAAAAATTTTTAAAAGATAAAGGGAATCATATGGATGCATGCCACTGACGAGTTCACGCTAGGCCTGCGTTTGGAGTAGCTTCCCTGTGTTAAATGATGTCACCAGGACTTATTTACCTCCATCTTTAGGTTCTGAGTCAGCTCCCTTGTCTTTGTGAAAGGATTTGGTCTAAATGGAATCCAGGATATGAAATGGAGACTCAGGCACGTGCCCTCACAAGAAGGAACTTAACTGAGAGACTGATTTCCTATAAATGCCTGATTTACAGATGACGTAGACTTATCTCCCGACCAGTGAGAGTCCACCAAGCCTCTCTCCCCATCCTCCAGCCAATCACCTTCCTGCTTGGACTCTGGCTGGACTTGCCCCTCTTTGCGCTCCTTGTCTGTAAATGTAGCCCGCCAAGCCCTCAGCAGACGCACCCACAGCCTGCTACAGCTCGTGTTTCCCAAATTGCAATTCTTCTACTATTCCTAAGTAAACTCAATTTCTGGTCATTTGAGCTTGTCTACGTTTGCCTCTTTATGTAGGTTGACAGCTCCATGCTCAGCCTCAAAAAGGTAATCCCAGTCCATTCTGGACACAAGAACTTCTCGAGACCAGCTAGGCCACTTCAAGGGGTCTGTCTCTTCTTTGTTGTACAGCAAAATCTCCAGGACCAGCCTAACTTGGCCCTTCGTTTGGCATAAACCAGGTAGGCAATGAGGGAATGTTTCCACACCACAGCTGAGGATAGAGCAGCATCCAGCAAAGGGACTGGGAAGCAGGTGAGGGAGGCCAGAACACACTCTGCCAACATGACTGCAGGAGACCAGAATACACCACCCTCAGTACGGCTGCAGGAGACCGGAATACATCACCCCCAATATGACTGCAGGAGACCAGAACACATACCCCCAATATGACTGTAGGAGACCAGAATACACCACCCCCAATATGGCTGCAGGAGACCGGAATACACCACCCCCAATATGACTGTAGGAGACCAGAACACACACCCCCAATATGACTGTAGGAGACCGGAATACACCACCCTCAATATGACTGTAGGAGACCAGAACACACACCCCCAATATGACTGTAGGAGACCAGAATACACCACCCTCAATATGACTGTAGGAGACCAGAATACACCACCCTCAATATGACTGTAGGAGAACAGAATACACCACCCTCAATATGACTGTAGGAGACCAGAATACACCACCCTCAATATGACTGTAGGAGACCAGAATACACCACCCTCAATATGACTATAGGAGAACAGAATACACCACCCTCAATATGACTGTAGGAGACCAGAATACACCACCCTCAATATGACTGTAGGAGACCAGAATACACCACTCCCAAGATGACTGTAGGAGACCAGAATACACCACCCTCAATATGACTGTAGGAGACCAGAATACACCACCCCCAATATGACTGTAGGAGACCAGAATACACCACCCCCAAGATGACTGTAGGAGACCAGAATACACCACCCCCAGTATGGCTGCAGGAGACCAGAATACACCACCCCCAATATGACTGTAGGAGACCAGAATACACCACCCCCAAGATGACTGTAGGAGACCAGAATACACCACCCCCAATATGACTGTAGGAGACCAGAATACATCACCCTCAATATGCTGTAGGAGACCAGAATACACCACCCCCAAGATGACTGTAGGAGACCAGAATACACCACCCCCAATATGACTGTAGGAGACCAGAATACATCACCCTCAATATGACTGTAGGAGGCCAGAATACATCACCCCCAATATGACTGTAGGAGACCAGAATACATCACCCTCAATATGACTGTAGGAGACCAGAATACACCACCCTCAATATGACTGTAGGAGACCAGAATACACCACCCTCAATATGACTGTAGGAGACCAGAATACACCACCCTCAATATGACTGTAGGATACTAGAATACACCACCCCAAATAGCCTCTTTGGCATAAGGATTATTTTGAGCTGATTATTTTGAGAAACAGCAGAAGCTCTGGAAGCAGAGTAGAAATTACCCTTTTGTATGGGAAATTTACATTTATAAAGGAAATCTCCATTCATAAGGGTGTCTCCTTATCTGTACGAGGAAGAGAAAGATGACTCTAAATCACGAGAGAATCTTATCATCAATGGAGAAGGGACCACCTGTCTAGACCTGCTGAACAACCTCACCCTTGTTTACCCTACTGTTCCTGGTCACCTCTACAACTGACCCCCCAAACCCTTCTTTCTTTGTTTTTTGCTAAAGATGATATTTAAGCCTAAATCTCAGGCACCTCGTTGAGAGGTGCTAATTTTTCCCTGGGCCTCTCCTATGGATACCTGAGGCGTCGTAGGGGAGGAAAAAGTTTTCCTTTGCCTCTTAGGGTCCCTGGCTGGGTCTGAGAATTCAAGTGACAAAGATGGATCAAGAAGAGAGCAGCACACGACTTTTAATGAATTCTTACACTTACATGGGAGCCTCTGCGAGAGAATGGAGACCAGAAGAAGTGACCGGAGGAGGAAGCCTTTGTACCTTTAGACAAGGAAACAATGAATTTATGAAGAATTGACAAGACGGAGGAGTTGGAGCCAGGAGTAGGCCATGGTGAAGACGTAACTAGGAAGACGAGGTGAACTTACAGGGTTTGTCTGCACAGCCTTCTCGGCCCCGATTCCCGTCTCTGGTGATGAGAACACCTTCCCTCCTCCTGGTGCCAGGAGGGCACCTCACATGGGGGTCATGACCTCTTTCAGGGAGGAAGGGCAACGGGGGAGGTCAGCATGACCCTCCTGCTTCTGCCATTTTCTCAAACTCCTTCCGCTTCAGATGTTCAACAAGCCCAGGGGCCACGTTTTGGGGTAGCCTGTCCTGAACCCCATCAGCATACAGGTTAACAGACTTCTGTTTGTTTTTCTCTTGTTAATCTGTCTTTTGTCAGAGGCACGCCAGCTGAGAACTCAGAAGGCAAGAAGGAAAATCCTTTTCATCCCCTACACAGGCAGGAGGAGTCAGCTGAGGAGAACACGGTGCAGCGAGGCTGCATCAGAGCGAAGAGCCCCGTGCACTGTCTGTACATCATCGTCCATCTTCTCAGCAGCTCTGCAAAAAAAAAAAAAAATTATGTTCCTTTTACAAATGGAAAAAACTGAGTTTGCGGATGTTGAAGACACTCCGGTTCATACAACTACTAAAAACAGAGGTGGTATTCAAGGCCAAGTCTGGCATGAAAGTCCCTGTTTACATTTCGTGCTGGGCGTGCATTTCAGGCCAGGAGTCATGCTGTGACCTGCAGGCTGGGCCCAGGTCTTCCCCTGCCCCACACCTCCTACCTGCTTGCTCTCCTGCACCCCAGCCTGGCAGCTCCTCCTAGGGGTTGTCTCTCGAGCTTCATTCCTTCTTCCCGGCTGAACGTGCTCTGGTGACTATAGTCACCCCTGGTTTTTAACTTGATGTCGGAAATAGATATTTCACCAATCTTTATGACAGGTCTGAAAACAGGATCAACCACAAAAGTAGAAAATGGAGGACCTGAGTGATTTCCTTCAGCTGGGAAAGCAAAGGGGCTGGAGAACTGACCGCCCATGCAGCGGTGGGAGTCATGCTCCGAACCTCCTCCGGGGGCAGCAGCAGAGTTTTCTGGTGGCTTCCTCAGGGCTAGGAGGCAAGAGAGGAGGGAAGTCTGCCACCCGGGTCAGAATCCCCTCTGTGCCACCCTTCCCACTGGGGAGAATGACAAGAACGAAGCCCTGGTTTCTGGCCAGGGGATATCACAGGCCGAGAGCTGTTTGGGCAGAATCTCTGCCACCTCCGTCTTCTCTCTTCAATCCTCACTATGCACTGGGCCAAAGACGGTGCCGGATGAGGGGGTGGACCTGGCAGGTGTTGCATCACTCCAGGCTCTCCAGCCCACTGGGGAGACCGTCCTGTTCCTGTGAACTGAACACTGAATGTCTCCACCCTGAGATAGCCCAACTTCCTGTTTTTAAAATTTCCCACGCTAAGTAAACTTCTGATTATGATTTGGACAATTCAATTTAGCAAATAGTATGTAAATATAATCTATAACATTGACCCACTGTTCTTGACTTTTAGTGCTTGACTTTTACTTATTATTTATCCATTTATCTACTCATTTGTTTATTTTTAGGAGAGACCAAATGTTACCCAGTTCAGTCAGGAAACACATCTACTAAACTAGAACTTAGGAGACCTGAGTTCTTATCCTGATCCACTCAATAACCAGCTATGTGTCCTCAGGCTGAGTAGTTTTCTAATTATAAAAGAACAGATTAGACTGAGGCCTTAACTAGTCCTAAAATCTAACCAAGTCCACTCAATCAGATGCGTGCTTTGGAGAATGAAGGGGGAGGGAGGCAGGGCTGGTAAAAAGTGGCATATTGTTCATTCATAGCCTTTCAGATGAAGCTGCACTAAAAATTACTTCAAATGAGAAAGCTGATGTTCTTTGTAAATAGCCATTTTAAACCTGTTAGAATTATTAGGCACGCATTGTCATTCCCCCCCCCCCTTTTTTTTTGGTGAGGAAGATTGTCCCTGAGCTAACATCTGTTGCCCATCTTCCTCTTTTTGCTTGAGGAAGGTGGTGCCTGAGCTGACATCTGTGCCAATCTTCCTCAATTTTTTATACACGAGATGCCTCCACGGCATGGCTCAACAAGCGGTGTGTAGGTCTGTGCCTGGGATCCAAACCGCCAACCCTAGGCCACCAAAGCGGAGCTCAAGAACTTAACTGCTATGCCACCAGGCTGGCCCCTCATTTCCGCTTTTTTAAACAGAGAGGCAGTTGCTTCACAGCTGTGGTAGAAGGGATAAATCCTAACACCCAAGATCAAGCTTGAGAATCTGACCCTCTCTAAATACCTGGTCTCTGTTCCCTTATAGGACAGATACTCATTTAGCCAGATGAACGCAAAGTTAGTTTAAAGAAACACGGCAAATGTTGATTTCTTGCAAATAGCATCAGTGACTCTTAGTGCCTAGACGTCTGAAGCAACAGTCAGGGGCAATGAGAAGACGAACAGGGACTATTAAATGGCTCCTGATGGCACGGCTGCTGGATGGAAGACTCTGTTTCTAAGAATTCCAGGAACACGTCAAATACTGAAGTTTCTTCACAATAGCTGAGCATACTCAAGCAGGAAGAGTCAAACAGACGAAGGGCGGCAGAGCACGCCACCCCAAATGCACCTCTTTGGCAGGAGGATTATTTTGAGAAACAGCAGACACAGGAGATGCTCCTAGAACAAGACTAGAATCTACCCTTTTGCACAGGAAATTTACATTTATAAAGGAAGTCCGTCCCCATTTGTAAGGATGTCTCCCCCTCTATACTGGGAAGAGCAGATGACGCTAAATCAAGAGAAACTTATCAGCAGAGAAGGCATGACTTAAATCTGCATAACAAACCTTACCTTTGTTTACCTGGCTTTTCCTAGGTACCCCGCAGTAGGCACCCCCACCCCCACACCTTTCTTTCTTTCTTTTGTCTTTAGCTAAAGATGGTATTTAAGCTGGTGGCTCAGGCCATCTCCGGGAGTTACTCATCTCCCCTGGGTATCTTCTGTGTATGTGTAAGGTACACATGTTAATAAACTTCTGTTTGTTTTTCTCTTGTAAGTTTGTCTTTATTATAGGGATCTCAGCCAAGATCTCAGGTGGGTAGAGGGACAGTGATTTTCCCCCCTTACACAGGTCTTGGTTTCCCAGGGAAAATCCTGCTCCAGAATTAATAGAAAGTGGATATTTACAGAATAATTCAACAAGAATTTAATGAACTCCTACCGTAGGCAAAGTGCCGTGAATAGAGATAAATAAAAATCCTTCTCTCTACTGATGACCCAAAATGAAGCCAACATCATTCCTCTATTATAGCATTTTTCACAGTCAGACAAGTGGAAAACTAACCATGGTACCAACAAAACTAGTGGGATTCAGACACACAAAAGCCCAATCATGATAAATCCAAATAGACATGGAGCAGAAAGTGCGTCCACGCCAGCGCAAGAGGCAGAAAAAACTGTGTGGTGGGACACAGGGTCTGAATTTGATGCTCATTATTCTTAGTGAAGTTGACTAAGCTACAAGTGCCGATAGATGATTGAGTCTTTTCATTACCACACAACTTGGAATGGTGTGATTAGGAAAGACGCTAGCTTGATTAGGAAAAATACAAGCCACTCTTTGGCAAATGTGCATATTGCAACATAATTAAATATGCATTGTTGTAAATGGTCAAGAAATCTCCTGAATTTTACATGACCAGCGTCTTCATTAACCTTTTGGAGATTTGCCTTTTGATTCTGTGTCAGCCAGAAATACTAAGAAAAAGCTAATGCATAAAAATACCTTAAAATTGTATCATTCACAATACTTATCAAGAATAATGATACCACAATGAACTGGACATCAAATTTTGGGTTCTATGCCAGCACCTTCACCAACAAGCTGTTGGAGAAGGGCTTTGAAGAAAATCGCGTCATGGCTATTTCCAGGCCCACGTAGAAATAGTCACCATCAGAATTCACTTTTCATATCTACCTTGGAGAAGTGTTAAGTGCACTAGGTTATTCTTGGGGAATTTCTTGCAAACATACCAAGGAGCTCCATGGAATGTGAGGCTTTGGGAGAATGGCTTATTGGAACATCAGTGTTTATCACAACATAACAGACCACGGTAGCTGATGAGAGAGAGAGCCGATGTTCAGATCTCGATGTGACCTTGTACAAGCTGATTAACCTTGATCGGCTCCTTTTAGTCCTGTGTAAAATGTAGTTCAGTTCCTGAGAACAGGGCCAGCTTCCTGGGCAGTCTCAAAGGGTCCCACCTCACTTGGAAGGGACCCCACGCTTGATTGAATGCCCTGCTGTCACCACCTTGAAATTCTTAATCTTTGAATAAGGGTACCCATTTCATTTCACTGGACCTCTTAAATCCTGTTGCCAGTTCCACCTCTTTCCTAAGTGCAACAGTGCTTGTTAGCATTGAATGGAAGCCTGGCACTTGGCAAAATGGCTGATGCATAGCAAATGCTAAATAAAGGGATGATATTATTATTATTATCACTATTATTATTATTATTATTATTTTAGGCAATTCCTGGGTGGTCCCCAGGCTCAGGGAGAAATACATAATTGAGTTGACAGCTACAAGCAAGGTACATGGAATGTCCTCCCCTGATGTAACTCTGGGGGTTTGAACAGTTCCTACAAAAAGCTCTTTCTTGGCAGAATTTTGGCAGAATTGAATAAGAGCATTAAGACTTCTACAAGGCTCAGCAGAGAGGGTATTACGTGCTGCGCTCCACAAACAGCGCTGAGTACCGCTGAGCTGCATCTCAGCAGCAGCTTTCAACTGACCTTAATCCGCAGAGGGAAATGCGTTTCCTCCAGTGACCCCGTGCACACAACATGGGGCTCCAGGAAACAATACACGTCTTGCCTCTTAGAATACCACCCAGTAGCTTCAAGACTGGCCACTACCCCCTCAACTCACTTCCCACTCACCAGTGCATTGCTTCTTGCAGCTGTCCAGGTTGGGGAACCCTGCAAGACCTTAGGGACTCCCCGACTCTGCTCCATGGGAGCCCTTGCCTTGGAGAGCTGCCACGGTTGTTGTTGCCACTTTTGGTAGCAACTAGCTAAGGATGCGTAGCTCTCTTTGCAGACTCAGTTGCTGTGTCCAGGAGAGGGAGGGCTGGAGATCCCGTGGCTCATAGATCACGGAAAGGAAGGAGGTTCTAGTCTCTAATGCGTGAGTTGTCGCCAGTGGCATAACTTACCAGCCTTTGGGTTTCCTTCATCTGGGAACCTGGTAGTTGCACATTCTCACCAGCATGGTCTTCGCCTTGTGGTTTACTGTGGCCAGTGAGAGGAAAATGGAAGACACATGTATCGGTGCTAGAGAAAAGCCTTCAAGACTCTGTGCCCAACTAGCAGGTGACGTAGTGCTGCAGCTCCTGCCACATGCCGCTAGGGGAGCCCCATCATCAGGGTCCCGCGTCGAGAGATAGGAGCAGAAGTTCTGCCAATCCAGCATGAATGGAAGATGGCCCCCCCGTGTGGAACCACATGTTACCACCCACAGCCCCCTCTATCCAGATGGGAGCGCATCAATGCCAGAGAGAGAAGAGCTGTTTCCTGGCATGAACACAGGGCACACCTCAGGCAGGAGGCTGCAGGAAGTGACCACATCTTGGTCCAAAGGGCAGATCTTGACCAGGTGATTCCAAACTAAGGCAGAAAGAGTCTAAGAGATAACTTTCCTACAATTCCCTCACAGTATGGGTTTTGAATGAGCCAAGCAACTCAGAGAGAGTCCATTTATAGAAGCAAGGACGGGAAGATAATTTTGTATAGTAATTTTAACCCAATTAATAGTCACTATTCCATTTCATCTGCTCACAATTCTGGCAAACTTCTGCCTTCACGAAATGTTGAATTGACAGCCTTTCCTCTCATTTTTGTTGTCTCACAAAAGAGAAAGAATATGCATGAAGAATGTGACCTGTTTTGAGTGAGGAGTTAATAACAACGGAAAGAAACAGCACACTTTCCCCCGAGGTCCTAAAGGGTGATTACACATGATACTGTTTATATGATGTGGAGCTCCTTTGAGATGAGCTTGGAAATCTCTCTTAAGCATCTACTTATCTCCAATACCTTGAAATCCTTAATTTGGCTTAAATTTCATCAAAGAAAGAGTTCTTTCTCGAAGACTCATTTAAATAAATAGATAAAGGGGGGAAAAGTTTTATTCCTTAATACACAGAAAGCAAAAACTTACTACATGCCTCTCCTTCCCAAACACCCAAGTACTTCAACTCATGGACACATCTGAGTACCTGGCTGTTTGTTTGGGAAGTCCACCACGCTGCCAAACAGAACAGAGTAAGTTCCTCACTCTTAACCTCCCCGGACAGAGTCACAGACATTAAAAATCATATGCATAATCAAGCAGAATGCTCAGCAGACAGAAAGTCTTTAAATCCTGCAAAGAAATTTCCAGCTTAAGGCCCAAGGACAGCACAGCCATGAAAAGTAGAACAAGAGAGTCACCTAGTGGCTGGATCAATAGTCGTCCTCGTTCTGGAGGTTCGCTCCAGTCCCTTTTGGATGATTTCTCTCTTTTGCAGGGTTGCAGCGCCCAAGCCACAGCCAAGAGGACCCCATCTGTGCATGTGGTGAATGGCACTGGAGCTCTGGCTTTCCAGTTACAATTTTTTAAATTATGTTCTCAACTCCGTTGCTACAACTTATTATTTTAATATCCTTACATTAAAGTGGTAAGAAACAATTTGCATTGTAATAACTTCCTTTCATTTATATAAAATTGAAACTTATTAAAGAACTCGGTGTTGCTGAAAGAAATTCACATCAAAGATCCTCCTGCAATTATTTCTACTACGTACTTATTTTTTTAATCAAACAGCATATCACAGATAATGCAAACCCTACAGCCAGCAGGTCTAATTATAAAACTTTACAGAAATACTTAAATACACTGTCTGCTAATGTAAAGAAAGCTGTTTTGTCTTATCCTAAAAACAAAGTAGAAAAATATCAACCTCACGTTGTTTTGTAAGTTTGGGGTTACAAAGTATATCTGATAATTATTGTTTTATTAGGTCTTATGCTACAGGGGCACAGCCTGAAGAAATAAAACTCACTCTCCCATTTCATCATATTTGTTCCTGAACTGCTATGAGGAGGGCGGAGCAGCAGTGCCCCTCTGAGAGGTGTGACGTACGCCTGGGAGCAGAGTTGGGCTCACGGGGACGCCCTTGGCAAGCACGTCTTCCCCTGCACTGTGCTATGAGCTTCATTCGTCTGCCTGGAGACAAAGACTCTTCTTGGAGGCCCGACGATCCTGAATGGCCAAGGAAGGGCTTCCAGGGCCTGGCAGGGGGCATCCCGGCTCCGCCGTCTCTTAGACGGCCTTCAGACACCAGCAGAACTACTCCGAGCTCCTGCTTTTGTTTCACCGCTCAGATTTCTACATAAAAACTGAAATTTCCTGGCAAGAATTAACGTCCATGATTCAATGGTTTCACCTCCACCACAGGTAGTCCTCCCACCTAGATTTTTAATGTAATTTAGGACTGAACTGGGTCCATTCAATGTGTCCTTTCTGTGCTTCAACCAGTGGATGTGTGTGTGTGCGTGCATGAATGTGCATGTGTATGTGTGTGTTTCACATGTTTGTGTGCACACGTGTGTATGGGTGTATGCACATTTGTGTGCATGGACGTGTTTTATGCATGTGTGTGTCTGTTAGTGAGCATGTGTATGGCATGTTTGATAGAACACTTTGCATAACTGTATCAGATATATAGCAGTGCTGTCATGGGGATTGTATACATCATCTTATCTATTTCTCTTCTCTGTTAAAATATGTATTAAAAAACAAGATCAGAGGATGATGCAAAAATGAAACATGGAATCTAAGCCCACGGAACACAGTGTTTTCCCTGAAGAGTGCCATCTATTCATCTGATGACTGAATCTCCATTTACTCTCCTATAGAATGGAAATAATTATGCTCATTCTATTTGGCTCAGAGTGTGTTGTGAGGATTAAATTAGACAATGTACATGGAAGCACTATCCAAATTGTGAGATAAACACAAAGCATTATGATCATCATTTGATGCAAACAGGTTCCTTATGCCCCTGCCTCCTCAGTAGCGGGCGCTGGTCCCTCCTGCCTGTGAGGTAAGCCACATTTTCCACTGGGCACTCAGTGGGATGTATGGGCCCCACGCGAATCTGCATGCTACTCTCCTCTGATTCAGACCTACAAACCAAGTTCCTTATTTTTCCCCTATTGACTCCAAGACGCCCTCACCACTGTTCCTTTTTGCTTTTTTTCAACCAAAATTTATTGGGTGCCACTTCTATGCTAGGTTTGTGGCACATAATAACAACAAAATATGTGTGGCTTCTGCACTTTCAAAGTTTACATCGTGATCAACAAATAAATAAACTCATACAGACAATCAGTGGTATATTGTCTTGTGTTGTCATTTAATGACTTCCTGTTTATATGTTTTTCACACAAAGTTTATGAGTTCTTCAGGGAAAGAATCACATTTTGCATTTCTATATCTTTCACAGGCTTCACTGGCTGTTCACTCATTCAATAAGTATTGACTATCTAATAACGCATTCGACCTTGGGGATAAAATAAAGAACAAGACAAAATGATATTTTCTCTGTTGAAACTTGCTGTACAGTAGTAAATTCAAATGACTAAGCAGTCAACACTGAGACAGAGACGTGAGTCCTCAAACACAGTGTCAGGCTCTGTAGGAGAAGTGTGGGGCACAGATCCCACTTGAAGAGTGAGAACGTGTCCCAGTGTATTAGCATTGGTCAGGGTTCTCCAGAGAAACAGAACCAATAGGACGTGTCGATGTATATATAAGAGGAGATTTACTATAGGAATTGGCTCATGCAGTTATGAAGGCCGAGCGGTCCCATGACCTGCTGTCTGCAAGCTGGAGACCAGAAAAGCTGGTGGTGTCCTTCAGTCCAAGTCCCAAGGCCCGAGAACCAGGAGTGCTGATGTCTGGGGTCCAGGAGGAGACGGACGTCCCAGCTCAACAAGAGGGAGCAAATTCACCCTTCCTCTGTCTTCTTATTATATTTGGGCCTTCAATGGATTGGATTATGCCCACCTACATTGGAGAGGACATCTTCTTTACTGAGTCCACAGATTCAAATGCTAATCTCTTCCAGAAAGACCCTCACAGACGCACCCAGAAATGGCATTGTACCAGCTCTCTGTGCATCCCTTAGCCTGGTCCAGTTGACACATAAAATTAGCCATCACACCAAGCTTTGGGGAAGAAAGGATACACAAGCTGAGACCTGAAGGACGAACAGAAGGTAACCAGGTGAAGAAGGCGGGAACTGTTCTCAACAAAGAGAAGTAGATGGAGAGTGGCACGTGGTTTTAAAAAGACATGAAAGAAAGATGATATGCTCAGAGCTCACAGGTTGAGTCAAGCAACTGACTGAGAGAGGCAACTGCAGGATAAACCTTGAAAAGTGTGTGGGAGGGAAGTACCGACCTGTACTGACAAGGATCAACCCATCTACAGACTGTACCCTTCACACCATCTTGTTTCACTGTGTCATCCTCAGCACACTTTTTTGAAAGTAAAGAAACTGGGGAGGGGCGTACAGAGGTACACAGTCATTAGGTGATAAATACTGGATCTCAACAGATAAAGTTTGAAACTCAATCATTAGCGTTTTAAAACAATAAATAAATAAACAGCATTGTAGCCTGAATGCATTTTTATGGGGGGGAAAATGACATAATACAAAACCTTGTGGCTAGGTATTTAACTTATGGCTTAAATGAAATTCATCCTGGCCTTAGCACCAACATAGAGCTGAGAGTTGGCGAGACAAAGACTTTGTGATGAGGTCCAGGGTATAAACTCTTCCATCCAACAGCCTCTCTAACCTAATGGTGCTCCCTGGTGTAGGGTCTCTACTCTTGGCAGCAGTCACAACTACCAACAATGCCTTCCATCCTTGATTTACTCTTATGAACTGTTGATGAACCTACCATTGTTGCTTGCAGGCGACAGTCACAGGAGTTGCTCAACTGTTTGGATTATAAGCACGGAGGAATTCAGGAAAGCAAGCAGACTCTTTGTAACTGGACCTGATGTGCCTGCCCATGCTTTCCATTTTCTGAGAAGTGGCCTCATCTGCTCCTCATTTACGCTGTCTCTTTTCCAGCCATCTTGATGCCACCCCCTCAGACAGCCCCCTCACGGCAACTCATTTGTGGCTAACGTCGTCAGCTCCCTATGTTGCCTTCCTTTCAGAACGACTAATTTTCAAGTGGACGAGTCCATCTCAAGGAGCATTAATTAAGGATCTATCTACATTGTGTCAACCACCTTTCTTTAAAAACCAAGAAGAAAAGGACTTGTTCCTGTCCTCAAGGAGTACCAGTCAGATGTCCCGCCGCACCCAAACCCAACAGGATAAAGCTGAAACTTGTCATCTCCACAAAAACACATGCCAAATAGAAACTTTCCTCCAGTTTCTCATATTTTCCATGGCGCATTCTTCTCCCAACTTTCTGGTCTCATAAACCTAGAATCCTGATTCTTTCCACCTTGTTCTCTCCATTCAGTTCTAAATAGCGGTTCTCTCCCCACATGTCCTATTAATTAATAGGGAAAATAACAATACCTTCTAACTGACCCTTGACCTCTCCACTCAGACATCTTGGGCATCTTACACTCAACAAGACCAGAGCAGGATTCCTCAACCTTCCCTCACAGTCTTCCCTCCTCAGCACACGGCAAGGTTACCTTTTCAGACCCTCAGGCTAAAAGCTCTGCCATCACCTGTTTCTTCAACATCTCAGTCTATATTCCCGAAACTCCTGGTGCTTCCAACTCCAAAACATAGCCTAAACCTTACCACCTCTCCACACCTCCACCCTCTGCCACCGTCTCCTGTGTCTGGAGGATGCAACAGCCTGTCTTACCTGAACCTGCTTCTGCTGTGGCCTCCCTCCTTTCATCAGGTTCCAGTGCGAACACCCCAGCCCACTGACACATTAGTCAGTCACGTCAGGACAGGCCTCTGCTCCCAACCCTCCAAGCGCCTCCACTTCCTCACAGAGGAAGCTACAACCTCACCTGGCCAGGATGCTCCCTGCTCCCTGCTCCTCCTCTGAGCCCTTTCTTCTTCTGACACTCCCCTGTCCCCCGACAAACAAAGAATTCCTCTGCTCATCCACAGACATACCAGGCACACTGCCCGCTCAAGGGCTTGGCACATGCTGCTCCATCCTTTTGGAATGTGCCATGGTCTGAATGTCTGCGTCCCCCCAAAATTCATAAGTTAAATCTTACCCCTCAACTTGATGGTGTTAGAAGGAGGGCCCTTTGGGAGGTGACTAGGTCGTGAGGGAGGAACCCATGCTCACGGGATTGGTGCCTTTATAAAAGAGACCTGAGAGAGCTCCCAGCCCCTTCTACCACGTGAGGACACAAGGAGAAGTCTGCGAGCCAAAAGAAGGCCCTCGTCCACCCACGCTGGCACCTGGATCTCAGGCTTCCAGCCTCCAGAGCTGTGAGATAAATTGCTGTGTAAAACCACCAGTCTGTGGCATTTTTTTTACGGCAGCTGGAATGGACGAAGGCTGAACGCTGTCTCCCACACATGCACACGGCTCGCTCCCCACATCTCCCTGATCTCTCCTCCAGTGCCCCCTTATCACTGAGGTCTTTGCTGGCAGCGACCTGACTCTCCTTCCCTCCCCCCCAGCCCTCCCATTGCTCTTCCCTGCCTGATTTTTGCCACTTGTCATCAACTGAGGTGCAAATAGCAAACCTACTTATTCACTGTCTGTCTCCCTTGATGAGATGTGAACGCTCTGAACACTCAGGACCTGCTGCCCGTCCGTTCCCTGCTTCATCTCCAGCACTTGGCGCCAATTGCTAATCAATATTCTGAACACTTGTTCTGTTCCACTTGTAAGCATTTTACCTCTGTTTTTCTGATTAACCTTCACAGTAATTTCTGGATATGAGTATTAGCATCATTATCCCCCTGTCACAGATGAGGAACTGAGGCTGGCGGTTAGGGCATCTGACCAAGTTCAGGAAATGTGGGAGTCTGTGGTCATCATGATGATTACAGGTCTTCCCACCCTCTCTTGACTCTTGGCCTGACCCCACCCATTCTGCACAGAATCACCTTTGAATCATCTTCTTCAAGAACAGCTACCACGAATGTGCACGCAGTCTCAAAATCCTTGACTTCCCAACCTCAACAAATGAAAATGAATTCTTCTGACGATTTCTCTCCTCCTATCAGCGCAGACTTTGGTCTCTCTACTTCCGTGCTTGCATTCTCTCTCTGCACACGTACTTTGCAGCAGCTTTTAAACCTGAGTCAACCCTTGACCTGAATGTGAAGCCTTCAACCCCAGAGCAGGTAATTTGTACAAGAGTAATTTAGACAAGTAGGTCTTCAATAGAAAAGACTCTTACATTTTATTCTTCTGGGGTTTTTTCTGACGTGGTAGCTGGGCTTCATCTCTTGAAAGAGTCAATTATTGAGTTACTTCTTAACTCTTGCCATTCTGTATTTGTCAGTGATGTCAAAAGCGCCAAATTTTCATAAGGCATATTCTCAAAGGACCAGGTGAGGCAGAGAGCGCCAGCACAGCACTGGCACTCATGAGGCCCCAAGTGCGAAGGCCTCCTTAGATCTGGGCCCAGGCTTCCAGTTGCCTCATCTACTCCAGGCCTTGGGGGTGTCAACAACATTCACACCCTCTGCCAAGTGGGGGTGAGGGTGAGGTGGGGAAATGCTGACTCAAACAAATTTTCACTTTTCATACTCATTTTATTGCATGATTATGCCTTTTAAATCAGCAAGTGGACATTATGTAAAGCAATGCCCTCCCCCAAAGAATTGTTCGTGATTTTTTTTTCCTGTCTTGAAATATTTTGTGTTATGAGGTATTTACAGGGTACACACAGATATTCCCAAATCTGAATCTCTGGCAGAAGAAGGTCACCTCACTCTTCTTGATCAATTTAGCTAATGGCGAGTCCTCCACTCTGCAAAGACGTGCATTTCATTAACATCTGCCTGGAATGAGGCGGGCGGGGAATAAAGAAGGAATAAAGGAACAGAACCGTCACTAATTGATATGTTTCCGTCTTATTTTATACAAACGCCTCTCCCAGCACTTACGCTGTTATATTTAGGCATTTACGTATTTCTTCTATAGATATTGACGTGCCTGCTTCTCGTGGTGGGCCATGACCTTCTTTCAGCCATGTATCAAGACTTTAGTATCTTTTTAACCTAATAAAATGTCTAAGAATAAAAAATAGCCAACATTCATTAAATTTCTACTCTGTGCCAAGAACGGTGCTATTTTATTTCGCTTTCCTGGACCCTGAGATGTACAATTATTGGCCTCATTTTGCAGATTTGTGCAGAAGCCGGAGATGCGACTTTCATCCATCTTATCCGCCAGTACAATCGGCATTCCACTACCGTGCGTGCGGCCAACGTGCTGAATTTGAATAATTCAAAGAGCTCTTACACAGATGAGTGATTATTATACTTGTTCGTTATTCTAGAAGGCAGAACTGGCCCGACAGGTGGAAATCACAGAAAGGAAGGTTTACAGTCAACGTGGAGAAGGAGCTAGGCCAACGCAGGCCCACACTTCTCTCTAGGCGTCACATACTTTCAAGTCCTTCAAAGGTTCTACGACACAGACTCATCTTGCTATTTGCTGCTCTCCTCTGGCTGCTTGTTAGCAGGAGTCTGTATTCTAGATACGGTCCAACCAGCCCAGAGGACAGTGGAAAGCACACTTACTCCATTTCATGACACAGCAGTCTTACACTGCACCATAGATGGCAATGGGGTGAAGGGTGCATGGATTACAGGAAATGTCTTTATCCCAGCACAATACCAATATAGAGAAAAAATATCTCACAGCTGTGTTCTATGCAGCTATCAAATATATATGACATTATATATTTTTTCAACTATTTTTGTTATATTTTCTTGGTGTGTAACACTGTTTCCCACATGCAAAGGCTGTTATACAAACATTGTTTTTCTAGTGAGGAAATGCCTACCTTGGATCTTCTAACGTGCTATCATTTGTTAGTTAAAATTACTAAAATATTTCATAAATATCTGACTTTTTAAATACTTAGGGAAGTAAGGGCCTAAATGTGTATTTATTTTGAGAACTTTCCAATTTAACTTATAACCCTAGATGCTAATTAGCACAATAAAAACACCCAGCCATGTAGGTGAGCTAAATGCTCAAAATCATAACTGCGGGTGGTGTTCCATAATTTGTTTCATATCTTCTCCCCACATAGCAGTTAATTAAAGTAGCCACAGTTATTAGGGAAGAAAAATGCCCTAATTAACCAATCGCCCAAACTGTTTAGTCAAATACGGCCATGCCAGGAACTCAGGCTGGTGAAATACTGTACAGCTGTAAAGTTTCTCTGGACATGGTTTTGCTGAAGCCAAGGAGGAAATCGCTTCCCGAGGAAGTTCATCGAGGGTCTGGACCAGCATCCACGGAAACCTCCCCTTCCAGGGCGGCCGTCTCCCTCGAGAGGAGGGGTGACCTGGAGCACACCTGCCCATTGTACTTTCTTGAAGACGCGGCTTCAGAAGGCAAGGGTAAGTCAATCCATCTGCCTCTCACATGGCCCAGTAGGTAACTTAGGAAACTACCTAAGTGATTGAATCTACTCAGAAGAATAAAGAGGACACAGCTCTTCTGCGTGGGATCCCCGCAGGCCACCCAGCTCTGTCCACCGACACCGAGGAAGGGAGCCGACTGGCTGCCTAGCTGGCTTGGAGTCTCCATTTTTTGTAACTGGATTTCCAGGAATCCAATTCCTTGAAACAAGCTGTCCTTCCTGTTCTTATGCTGGCTTTGATCACTTTCACTTTGTTTCATCATGTTTAATTCTGTCAAGGCTGATTGAAACAGTCCCTGGAGGGGCTGGCTCCGTGGCCGAGTGGTTAAGTTCGCACGCTCCGCTGCAGCAGCCCAGGGTTCGGATCCTGGGCGCGGACATGGCACCGCTTGTCAGGCCACGTTGAGACGGCGTCTCACATCCCACAACTAGAAGGACATGCAACTAAGATATACAACTGTGTATGGCAGGGGCGGGGTGGGGAGGTAAAGCAAAAAAAAAAAGATTGGCCACAGTTGTTAACCCAGGTGCCAATCTTTAAAAAAAAAAAAAGAAGAAGAAACAGTCCCTGGAAAGGAGTATTTTAAGAAGTGAACAGCATCGGTGGCTCTGGAGATTGACAGGTGACAGTGTCTTCCCATTTCCTCTCTTTAGTCACTTAAGTTTTCTTGTCATTTCATTAAAGGGATAGGTTTATAGACTCTGCACGGTGGCTAAGCAGCCCTCTGCTGATTAGGAAAAAGGCTTTCATATTAACTGACCCAGAGGGGCTGGCCTAGTTTTCTTCAGGGGTGATCCTGGACACACATGAGGTTCTCAGCAGGTAGTCCGTTCTGCTGAGTGGGTGGTCGACAGGTGGGCCTTTCAAAGAGAAAGCTTCCAGAGGGATGGGTTTTTCACGAGGAGGTCACACTGAAATCTTCAGGATCTGAGGGGCGACAGCTGGGACGTTCATGGGGCAGAAGGCACGTTGGGGTGCCCCGTCACCCCGTATAGCCCGGGAGGGCTCCACACGGTGGTGACTCAGAGCAGCAGCCGTATATTATCCGTCACTGTTCTGTGGTCAGTTCAGCCACGCTCGGCTGGGGATTTGTTTCCCGTGATCTTGAGGAAAAGGCACTAGGGATATTCAGCTGATGGATGGGTTGGTTTGGAGGGTTCGAGGCAGCCTTTCCTGCACGTCTGGCACCCTGGCAGGAGGCTGGACGGTAGGCCCAGCCGGGACTCAGGAGGGCCTGAAGTGCTTCTGCAGCGTGGCAGGTGGACCCCGCCCATCAGACATCTTAGACGGGGGCTCAGGGCTTAAGAACGAGTGTTCCCCTGAAGGAGGCAGAAGCCAAGGGCTGTGTCAGCACCCCAGTCCTTTCAGCTGTGCTCTCCTGGCTCCAGCCATCGCAAGCCTACCCAGGTCCCGGGGCCATGTTTCAAAACCACTCACACACAGCATCTTACAACTGAGGCCCGGGGCAGTAGGGGCACTATCTGAGCGATGTCACAGTGGTCCGACAGAGCCATTGCCAGAAAAGGGTGAAATTATGAGAAATGAAGAAGGGGCTCAGCCGCAGGCTTACAGAGGTGAGAGCAGGGAAAAACAAGAGACATCGTCCAGGTTTAGCCCCACAAGTCCTCGCACAAATGGGGACTGCAGACGAAGCCAGACGTGGGCTCTCGGCATTCGAAGAAGAAGCCAGGAGGCTTCATGGAAGCGGAAGGAGAAGGGGCGCCGGGCCGGCTGCAAAGTTCCCCGGAGGGAGGCAGAGAAGCATAGACTGGCTGGTGGGCAGGTTCTAGATGGACGGCCCGCAAGGAAAGAATAGTCAGACCACAAGCCCTGGGCACCAGACCCCCAGGTCCCGATGCTGTTTCATCTGAATGTTTACAAAGCTTGGGGCACCGGGAGAGATGGCAGCTGATTTAATGTCCCTTTGGTAGTGAAAATGCCAACCTAACACTCCAGGGCAGAGATAGGGCCAAGCCTAAATCTCTCCCAGCCGGATGCCAGACCTGGAAGACAATTACCTACCAACCCAGGAGGCTGCAACACACATTCATGAAAACGTTTATTACAGAAATAGAAAAGGAACAGTGGGCTATAGTTGGCCTCAACAAACAGGATGAGCCGTTTTCTGTCAAGATCAACAGCAAGCGTTAGCCCAGGGAGGCTCCGTGTCTCCTTGCCCAGGCTGCTGGGGCCCTTCCTGTTCCATTGTCTACTTGGTATTTCACAGGGAAGGTCCTTCTCGCCATCCTACCAGCTGGATCCCGGCTGTATGTGGTGACCTAGCTTGAGTGCCATCTCCTTCATGACGATTAGCCCACCCAGAAATCCTTCTTTCCTCCTCTTAACCCTAAGAAATCCTTACTGATGCCAATCTGTATTGGTTAGGATTAGATCTGGCTCCAAGTAACGGAGGAAAATGACTGCGGCTTAAATAACATGGAATTTTATTCTTGCTCACATAAGAAAGTCTGGAGAGAGGAGCCTGGAGCCAGTATGGCCACTCCCAGGAGTCATCAGAGACCCAGACCTCTTCCAGCTCTGGACTCTGCCTTGCCGAGGGCACGGCCCCCACCCTCATGGTCAAGACAGGTTCCAGAGCCTCAGTCACTCCCTGTGAGCCCACTTAACAAAGGGAGACTTCCCAGAGAGTGAGTAGAAAATGTCTGCTTCTGCTCCAGCATCCAAACGTGGTCCTGTGATCACACCGACTTGTCAGGCAGCAAGGAGGAGTCTTCTGACTGGGCACCCATGAGCATAGCTTCAAAAAAAAAAAATCAGATTCTGCTCTTAAAGAAGAAAAGAAGAATAGATATTGAAAGGCCATTGAAAGTCCCTGCCAAGCATCTTCTTGTGCTCAGCCACACACTCCCAGCATCATTCTAATTCTCTGCATGTCTGTCTTGTGTGGTTGTATCCCTGCTCGCTCATCGCTGGGATTTCTGGAGCACATGACACAGGGCCTCGCGCACAGTAGGTACTCACGCACTGAAGGGATGAATGGTGATGCTGTTTCCACCTCTTCCAAGAAACTTGACTGGACATTCTGTCTTCAGACACCCTATAGTGCGTGATCCTGTGAGATAGAATATACATCAGTGTTCTACCTTGTCTGACTTACTGTGGTTTCCTTTGAAACAAAGAGATTTAAGAACTCATTGAAGGCAAGGACCTTAAGATTTATTGGGTTTAAGATTGATTAAGCTGGAAATCTGTATACTTTGCCTTCACTTCTACTATTTTTCTTAATCATGAGCTGCTACACTTATCAAATGATTGAGAACGAAAAAGAAGAAAGACAGCAAGGAGATGCTGGGAGGCACAACCATGGAGCTGGGGGCTCTGTCACCTGCTGGCCGTGGGAGTTTGGCCGAACTGGTTAACCTTCCCCGATTCCTGGTCTCTATCAAATAACTGCAAATACCAACTCTCATCTCATATTGATTTCAAGATTTCGTGTAAATGGAAGCAAGATCTACCGCTTACTGATAAACTACTGTGTGCCAGGCACTACGAGGAGCGTGAGCTAACTAACGGGGGAATTAGAAATCGTGGTCACTAAAATATGCATGTTTCATGAGAATAATGGAACACATGCATCTGTCTAAGGCATTTGTTAAAGATTCAGACAATCTTTAAAAAATTGATTGGTCACACAACTAGGAGGACCCACAACGAAGAATATACAACTATGTACCAGGGGGTTTTGGGGGAGAAAAAGGAAAAAATAAAATCTTTAAAAAAAAAATTGATTGGTCAGCACACTTGCAGATTGATCAATAAAGGGTTTCTTTACACCAACTTAAGCAAGGGTTTATTGTCAGAAAAATATAATTTTAATTGTAGAAAGTAAATCACGGCATTGAATTGCAACAACTTTAGAAAAGTCTTTTGGTTAATTCTCCACTTATTTACCTTCTTTTTCAGTTTATTTTTCTCACTAATAATTGGAAGTTAGTATTTCTTTTTATGCTGATATCTCACTTCTTGACACTGGTGTGAACAGGATGAGACCTTGTTCTCTACATATTAGCATTTGTTTTAGAAATATGCATTTACACTCCTGGTTCATCAGCGTGTTCCCTGGCTCAGAAAGATCATCAGATTTCTCTTCAAATGCTATGTCAGTTGTTTACTGCTGTGTTGCTAACCATCCCAAAACGCAGTGTCATGAAGCACATCTCACACATCAGGGAGCAGCACGGGGTTCAGCCCATCTGGCCAGGCTCCGGGACCTCAGCTGGGCTCAGTCTGCGGTCAGCTGGCAGGTCACCTGGGATTGTGTGGTCCAGGGCGACTTCATTCCTGTGTCTGACAGGTGGTTTTCAGTCAGATGGGGCAGTGGGGTGACTGGACCATGTGACTTACCCTCCAACAAGCTGGCCTGGCCTTGGGCACATGATCGTAGCACCTGTGAGAGGAAAATCTTACAAATGCCCTAAGGCCTTGGAAAGGGCACAAATTCACCTCCACCTCATTCTATCAGCCTAAGAAAATCACAAGGCCAGGCTTGACTCAAGGATTCAAGAAATGAATTCCAACTTTTGAGGGTAAGATGCTAAGGGAAGGGAAGAACATGGGATATTTTTGCAATTTATCTCTGTCCACATGCTGATCAATATGATTCACATTCCCCCACACGCAAAATGCACTCGACCCCTCCCCTCACTCACAAAACTCAGCCAGTTACACCCTCTGCTCGAGTCCAGACCCTCACGATGTACGTCAGCCCAGACAGGCTCCTCCTGTTCTGGAGACCCAGGAATTAACCAGAAAAGGTGTCTGTGCTTCCAGAAGAAAACTCAGGAGGCAGGCAAATACTTCTGAGATAGGATTAAAAAAAAAAGCACTAGTCTTGAAAAATGATAAAGTGGACCTCATTAAAATTAATAACTTCTGTTCATCAAAAGGCTCATTTAGAAAAACAATAAGAAGTCAAGCCACAGACCAGGAAAAATAATGTCTGGAAAAAAGACATACATCCAGAATAGAAAAAGTACTCCCACACATCAATAACAAGCAAATGAAGGGCCAGTTTTTTTTAAATGGACAAAATATTTGAATAGAGGCTTCAAGAAAGGAAAGATATGAATGAAAAATGAGCACACGAAAGATAATCAACCTCCTTTTCGTCAGGGAAATGCACATCACAGCCACAATGGACCTCAGGTCCTATGACAGCTAAAATGAGAAAGATGGACAGCAACAAACATTGGCAGGAATATGAGGCAGCTACACCTTTGCTACCTGGCTGGTGGAAGTGCAAAATGGTTGAGCCATTGGAAAATGTGTGACAGCTCTTCATTAAGTTAAATATGCACTTTCCCTATGAGTAGGCAAATCTACTCCTACGTATTTACACAAGAGAAGAAAACTTGTGCCTACCCAAAGACTTGCAAAAGAACGTTTATAAGAGCCAAGTTTAGGGAGAAAATGTCCTTTAACGGGTGTATAGTTCTTATAATTAAATTGCTCTATTTCATATGGAAAATTTTTAAAAACATGTGTATAGTTAAATCAAGTATGTATATTGGGGGGAACTGGAATTGGCCACCCCGAGATATATCTCTTTGGCATGAGGGTTATTTTGGGCTGGTTACTATTAAAAACTGCAGACATGAAAGAAACTCTGAAAAATAGACTTTAACCCTTTGTAAAGAGATGTTTACATTTGTAAAGGAAATGTCCCTCCTTAAAGGTGTCTCCCTCTCTGTACCAGGAAGAAGGGGGTAATGATCTTATCTCTAGAAACTCTTATCAATGCAGAAGGCAAGGACTTAAATTCTGCATAATAATCTTACTCTTGTTTACTGTGCTTTTCTGGTAATCTCCCATAACTGACTCCCCCCACCCCCAATATCCTCCTTTGTCTTGAGCTGAGGGTGGTATTAAAGGTGAGAACCTCTACCATTTTGGTGAGTTGCTCAGTTTTCCTGAGTCTCTCTCATGTATACATGTTATAGAGCTTTGTTTAATTTTCTCCTGTTATTCTGTCTCCTGTGAATTTAATTCGTGATCTGGCCAAAAGGACCCAGAGTGGGTAGAGGAAATGTCTTTCTCCCCTGCAATATACATATATAGAATACTACTTGGCAATAAAGAAGAAAAACCATTAATATAAGCAACAACAGAGATAAATCTCAAAACATGATATTCGGAGAAAGAATTAAGACAAAATAGTAAATGCCCTGTTAATTTATTTACACAAAGTTGAAGAACAGGAAAATCTAATCTTTCATGACATAAATTTTAAAATGGTTAATTATAGGTGAGGGGATTGAGTGGAAGGTAACAGGAGCAAGCTATCAGGAGTAAGGAAAATTGCCCATATTTCTATTGGGGTGATGGTTACTCAGATATGGACACTTGTCAAAACTCACCAAACTTACACTTAATTTCTCTACATTTCATTCTGTGTACAGGTTACTTCAGTTAAAACCAAAAGTCTCAGCAGCCTTTTTGTACAAACTGAGAAGCTGATTATAGAATTTGTTTATAAATGAAAAGGACATGGCGTAGCTACAATAATGTTGAAAGAGGACAAAATTGGAAGAATTACATTATCTTAGTTCCGGGCTTACTATAAAGCTACAGAAATCAAAACTGTGTGGTATTGATACAAGGATAGACACATAGATCATGAAGTTATACATGGATAGTAATTGATTTTGATTAAAGGTAGCAAAGCCAATGAAATGAATCACAGTCATCAAAGCACGTTGTGATACTTCTAGGAGAAAGCTAAGGAGAATATCTTCACGACCTTGGCACAGACAGAGATCTCTTTCACAAGACAAAAAATGATAATAATAAGAGCACTTAGAAAAAAAGGGGGAAAAAATGATAAACTGGATTTCACCAAAATTAAACATTTCTGCTTATCAAAAAGCACTATTCATAAAATTAAAGAGCAAGCCAAAGAATGGAGAAAATATTCACAGTATAGATATCTGAGAAAAGACATTTGTCCTGGATCAATCAAAAGAAATACAAATCAATCTAACAAAAAATTGGCAAAAGACCTAAATTGACAGTTCACAAAAAACATACAGATGGCAAGTAAGTACTTGAAAAAGGTGTGGGGCTCCAGTAGTCTAACTAAAGTGAGATGCAAGAGCGGACCACAATGCCACGCCACTTGGAACCTGGTAGAATGGCTAGAATTAAAAGGATTCATAATAGCAAATATATCAAAGATGTGAAGCAGTAGCAATTCTGTACATTGCTGATGGGAATCTAAAATTATACAACAGTTTTGGAAAACAGTTTCAAAGTTCCCTATAAAATTAAACATACGCTCAATCCCCTTGATCCAGCAGTTCTACTCCCAGATATTCACCCAAGAAAAATGGAAATAAATATTTAGAAAATGATCTGTTTAATAAAATTCATAAGAACTTTATGCAAAATAGCTAGACACAGGAAATAACTAAATTCCATCAACAGAATGGAAGAACAAAGTATGGTCTACCCAGACAAGAAACTATTGCTCAGCCACGAAGAGGAATGGAGATCTGACTCCTGTCGGAATGCGAATGAATCTCAGAAACATTATGCTAAGTGCCAGGAGCCAGAAATGAGAGTACACACTGGAGGACTCCATTTATATCAAGTTTTAGGACAGGTAAAACTAATTTATGGTGAGAGAATCAGAAGAGTGGTTGGCTCCAAGGCAGAAGAGTAATCATGGAAAGGAAATGAGAGAAAATTCTGGAGTGAGAGAAGTGTTGTGTCTCTGGATTAGGGTGGTGATTAAAGACATATGTGTTCGTCAAAATCTGCCAAGCTGTGCATTTCCAATCTGTACATTTTATTATACAGAAATTATACCTTAATTTTTAAAGAGAGGTTTGATGGAAAAATAACAATGGCAGCAGCTATCTATGCAGTTGATTGGAATCCACTCCACTGGACAAAGGCGACACCTACAGACATTTTTGAACAATGCCTTTAATTCTAGATTTTAAGTTATTTTAGGCATTTTGGACTGCTTTGGGATAAGGCCCTTAAGATTCTCGGCAGCTCCTCTGTCTAGTGGGAGCCTCCATTGCACACCAGCTGAATTACCCTAGAGTTCTGAAACCACGGTCTTGGACTCACGCCTCTGATTTGATGTCCTCCCCTGTTCTTCGGTTTGGTTTGGTTTTTGGGTTTTCTTAGAATATTTTGCTGGATGGCAAGACTGAAAACCAGTTTTCTCTCATAGTCCAGCAAGTCTCGGCATCTGTCTCGCCTGGAAATCCTACTTGCCACCTGAAGCTCTGCCCTCTTGTAGCTCATCATACCACTAGGAGTGCTCAACCGGAGTGTTAACATCCGTCCAGAGTTCGCCTTTGCTGGATAAAGTTCACCGGGTTCATTTCTATCTTCCCAGTGACTACAGGTCACTGTCCCGTTGTTGTGGAACCAGCCAGCACACATCTACGCTTTTCTAGGTCCCATAACGATTTTTCTAATGTTTGCTGTTTACTTACTGCTTTTTCAGCTGCTATGCTTGCCCTGTCCCGAAGCCGTCAATGCCACATTTTTCGGTTTTGATATGCCAGTCACCCACTTCTACACGCCAATTTAAATATATATCTATAAAAATATATAGATATATATTTTTTTTTCTGCTTTATCTCCCCAAACCCCCCGCAAATAGTTGTATATCTTAGTTGTGGGTCCTTCTAGTTGTGGCACGTAGGACGCCGCCTCAACGTGACCTGACGAGCGCCATGTCCGCGCCCAGGATCCGAACCCTGGGCCGCCGCAGCGGAGCGCGCGAACTTAACCCCTCGGCCACGGGGCCGGCCCATCCAATTTAAATATCAGTTGTGTGTTGCTGTTATTCAAGCCCCCCAAGAGCACTTCCTTCCGGGTGGACTAAAGCTATTCAAGGAGGGGGTTCTGATTGCCGTCCACACTCATGTACCTCCACTACCTACCAAGACGCCTCACATGTGGTAATATCTGATAAATATTCCATCAATATCATATGAGGGATCCATTTGTGGTTATAAGCATTGAAATAAGCCTTGAGTAATGTCTGGAATCTGCATGATCCTATTAAAACCAGCAGGTTCCATACCATAATTCAGATTGGCAAATGTTTTGTGAGATGAAAGTCAAAAGACATAATACCTCCTCCAAGAAATCAATTTTTTCTTCTAATATGCTTCGCTGTTTGCCTGTATTGGGAAGAAAACAGATGGACTTGTGATCAAGTGTTCCCCAATAATCTTTCTAACCTCAAAAAAGGGAAATCTCATTAACGTGCTGCCTCTTCCAATCCTGTCTAAGAAATAAAACTTCCAATAAATTATTGGGAAGGGGAAAAAATAAAATCTCTGAAAAGACACATTTTCCCAGGACGGTATTCATAGAATCGTGTGTTTATGTGTGAAGGGAAGGTAAAGGGAGGGAGACGTGATTTAGGAGAACGTCGTTTCTAACAGAAGACACTGTTCTATGATTTGACCAAGAAAATTGACCCTACTTTTCGTAAGTTTGTCTCAGCAAACGTTTAGCAAACTCCAACTTAAAATAGGCACGAAAATCTCTGAATATGTGAGACAAAGGACCACATCCCACATCTAGTCAGGCTAGCGAATGCTCTAAACCAGCAGTGCTGGAGGGGAAATAGGGAGCAAAGCAGGGGCCATGGCAGGGCTGGGGGGTGCGTGATTGTGTCCTCATAGGACCAGGGATGTGGCTGGGATGATACTGCGAAAGATAAAAAGCTATTTCCACATTGCTAATTCTGTCTTTATAGCTTGATTTTTAAGGATAATTATTTAATAACTATAATCATGACATTGCTTAAGCTAGAAGTTATTATTTAAGCTGGAAAAATGTAAAAATATTACTAAGACTCTTTATACAGAAATATAAGAATTTCTAACTTTCTGCAAGTCCTTCACTGGCATTTAATAACATAGTAAAGTGAAACTTTTGTTTAAAAATATAGAATTGGCAGTAGAAATATCCACAAGTTCCAAGCAGTAAATTTCTGAAGAAGTCTGCCCGGTCTGACAACTCAGAATATAGGGAGAGCTGTCAATATAAGTACAGATATGGTCGCCCAATTCTGGCCATTAAATCTGTGCTTCAGATTTACAATTTTCAAAATGTCTATTAGAAACAGAGAGAAATACAGCTACAAACACATTTTTATTAGTACATTATATCACAACACTCATCAAAAAGTCAAAATGCTTCCAAAAAAAGAACTAAATTTCCATTTAAAACAGGTTTTGAGAAATGCTCTCCCTCCCGTATATTCCTATCCTGTTATAACAACTATACCAAGGCAAATGCTTTTATCTCCTTTTAATGAATAAATATGTGTTTAAAAATCTGTTAAAATAGCTTATCATATTTAAATTCCACATTTTCATACACCCCTGCCACGGCTGCAGCGTTAACCAGAAGGGTAAGTGAATATCAATTGCTACAATGCCTGCCTGGGGTAAAATTTATTTCATAAAAAATGAACCATTTCTATTCAAATGGGCCATCTGTCCCAAACTTCTCACAAGATTAAAAGCTATATATGGTATTTTGTCATTTCTTCTCCACCCTCCAGATTCCCTGTCACCCCAACAAGGAATGCAAGAAAGTTTTGAGTTCATAGTCACAAATTGACTACATAGCTTGCATTGATAAATAAAATTAAACTTGGGAAGATGGCACAAAAATATTTTTTAAAATGAATATTGATCCTTCTGGGTCTGTCCCTCAGTCTAGCTGATAATATCACAAAAAAATCAAATATGAAAAATCTAAGAGAAAAATTAATCTTATCATATTTCAAAGGATACCTGAACCCAGACTTGGCCCCAGTGACTTAAAAGTTCGGACTGATACGCACTCATTTGACTGGTATCCACTAATTCAACAAGCGTGCCTTGAGCCCCTCTTTCATGTGAGCCTCTGTACTGGTCTGCTGGGCTGCCATCACAGTTCTACAGACCAGGTGGCTTAAACAAGAGAAATCTACTTTTCACAGATCTGGAGTCTGGAAGTCCAAGATCAAGGTGTCGGCAGGGCTGGTTTCTTCTGAGGCCACTCTCCTTGGCTTACAGATGGCTGCCTTCTCCCTGTGTCCTCACATGGTGGTCCCTCTACTCACACATCCCTAGTGTCTCTTTCTCTTCTTATAGGAACACCAATCCTATTGGATCAAGGCCCCACCCTTATGACCTCTTTCCCCCTTAATTACTTCTTTAAAGACCCTGTCTCCAAATACAGTCACACTGAGGGATAGAGCTTCAACAAATGAATTTGGGGGTGGACACAATTCACTCTATAACAATCACTATTCTAACTAGTGAGGAAAAAGAGATAAATGTCACAGTGATTGAGTTCTTCTTAAGGAGTTTAGTCCGATAGGGGAAGCCCCTTGTGTTCAAAATTCTAAACAGAATGTTAACACATATATTACCGCGATCATTCAATGAGACGTGAAAGGAGAGTCATCAAGACACTTCCAAGACTTCTTGTGGGGGGTCTGGAAAGTCTTCACAAAGAACCTGGGACTTGAGTTGTATTTTTAAGGTTGCTGGTTGAAAGCAGGAGAGCAGTTAGGGCAAATGATAAGGTATTAAAATGTAGTGCTATCGGGGCTGGTTAGGTGGCACAGCGGTTAAGTGCACACGTTCTGCTTCAGCGGCCCAGGGTTCGCCGGCTAGGATCCCACGTGCAGACATGTCACCTCTTGGCAAGCCATGCTGTGGTAGGCATCCCACGTATAAAGTAGAGGAAGATAGGCATGGATGTTAGCTCAGGGCCAGGCTTCCTCAGCAAAAAGAGGAGGACTGGCAGTAGTTAGCTCAGGGCTAATCTTCCTCAAAAAAAAAATGTAGTGCTCTCTTTGGTGGTCCCCCATAAACCATGACTCCTGGTATTCGTGCCCTCAAGCCTACCTTTGGCCCTGAAGTGGCGTGCAACCTGCCTGAAGAAAGAACACAGCTGAAGTGATGCCATCCAGTTCTGGACCCAAGCCATAGGAGGGCCTGGACATTTTCTATGTTTGCACCCTGGAGAAAGCCAGCCACCAAATAAAAGTCCAACTGCCCTGGGACTGCCTCATGGAGAAGAACTGAGGTCCTGCCAGCAGCCCCAGCTGAGCTCCCCACCCCACAGAGCCAGCACCAACATGGCAGCTCCTGGAATGGGGCCGTCTTGGAAGTGGATCTCCAGTCCCAGCTGACTCCATGTGGAGCAGGGAGCAGGAAACAAATGGTTGTTGCTTTAAACTACGAAACGTGGGAGTAGGCAAAAGATAACCATGGTGAATTTCGTGGTGGATGTGAAGCATATTGAGGAAGCTCATGTGACCAAAACGGAAGCGTTGATACTCAGCAAAGTCAAAACCGTGTTACAGCAAAAAACGGTCTCAACAGTAACGATGACATGTGAAAGCGTGTAGACTATCCCAACTGATGGATGATATTCAGCAATTCTCAACTTCTTTGGCATATTGACACCCTACAATTGTTTTCAATTCTGTGTTGACAGTAAGGTGTCATGTTGTGATTATAAAACTATTTCTTTTGAAACAGATGATCTGTATTCAGGCACAGTGCCTGAAGTTTTCTATGCTCTCAAAACAATCAGTATAAGGAGTTCTGCTTAGGAATCCAAATAAGTTTGTTTTAAAGAAATTCAGTGATTTGGAGAAGTCACATAGGCAGACGGATCTCTCCAAATCACCTACTGGACAGAAGACCTCGTGCTCAGGGTGTAACGTCATAAGACCCAGAGTGGTGCACAGTCAAAGTGACTATCAAAGACTTGAATGCTTAAAAACAACTGCTCCCTCTGGGAAACATCTTCACATCCTTGGCAGTACTAAGTGGAGGAGAGACCATCCCCAAAGTTGTTTCGGACACGCCTAAGCAGCAGCAGTGGGGAGAAATCACACTCCTCACTTTCAGGTCCAGAATTCTGGCATTTTGCTCACAGTCTCACAGAGCAAGCATCAACTTGCAATGAAGAACCATAAATCACTATTGGTCCTCATCTATGTGCACCTGCTTCCTTGCAAGTGAATTCCTATTGATCCTGATGTCTAGAGTGGGCAAGAACTGATCACCTAAGCACCAAGGCAAACTTCATCCTCATGCCTTTTAATGCAATGCAATCAGTCATTATCGCGTGCCAAGTAAAGAGGCTGCTGTACCTGATGGGTGTGGACCTGCCAGTATTGGAGCATGGAGAGACATATAGGTCATGGTGAGAACGTGGGGTCCAGTTTTGAGTGACCAGCTCTTGGGGGATTTTCACCAGAGGAATGACTTGCTCTAAGCGATGATTCTAAAGCTCCCTCAAGCTTCTGTGTGGAGAAAAGATGGTGGGAAACCAAAGGGGGAGCAGGAGGGCAGTTACCCCAAGTGCACGATGACGGTGGCTTTGATCAAAGTGGTAGACATGGAGAAGTGGTTGGAAAGCGGGTGTAGGCATCACTTGGGGAGGACACGGTTTACTGTGGATTGAAAGCAGATGATGAATGGAAAAGGAGGAGTCAAATATGACTGTGGGTTTTGAGCTGGAGTGATGAGAAAAAAGAGTTTTGACTCTCACCTAGTTGGAGAAGACTCTGGGAGAAGCAGGTTGGGTGGAGAGCAGGGTAGAAATCAAGAGGTTCCTCTTGAGCTAGTCAAATGTGAGATAGATTTAGATATTCAGTGGGAGGACAGTCAGCAATCACTTGCGTGTCTGAGTCTCAGGTTCATGGACAAGTTCAAGAGCAGAGTTATCAGCAAACTTATGGCACTTAGAGGCACAGGACTCCCTGAGATCACCTGAATGTAAATAAAAAGAGAAAATTCTCAGGATGATACAAGCTGTAGTTTTCTAGTTTCACATATTAGGGGGAATCTATTTCCCTGCCAAGACCATAAAATAGCCAATGGGACTCAGAATGGGAGGTAAGCACACTCTTGTGGAAGGGGGTGTGAGAAGGGGAAAAACAGACCAGGAGGGCTTAGAAGAACTTAAAAAAGGATTTATTTTGCACTCACAGAAAAATCCCTTAATGAAGAAAAACGAGTGGTATCATAAAACAGCCAAGAACTGAGATTTCTGAAGGCCATGTCCCAAACGGAATCATGGTCCCACTTACAAAGGGAGAACATGGACTTCTGTTGAGCAGTGAAAACATGCAGGATATTGAGGCACAAATTAAACTGAGGTCCTTAAAAATGATCAGGAAATTCAGAGCGAGCTAAGGAAAACAGCAACGGGCTCCCTGCCGGAGTGGTAGAAAGGATGTTGATGGATCAAGAAAGGTGATAAAACTCTGTGATTAACACTGGGCTTCATTTATCTTGATCCAGAAAGGTTACTCTCTTATTCTCCAACTAAAAAATACAGAATGAGTAGAGGCAAAGATAAAGAAAGATGAGAAGGAGCCCTTATCTATCATGATCTAGGACTCCAGAATGGGAGCTCATCAACTCTACCAAAGGACACCAGAGGAATCGTCAAGACACCAATCAACTGTGGGACCCTTGCTGAAATGGCCACTCTTACTCTGGTCAAAGCTTTTCCCCGGGATTTAAATCTCTCCCTGATTCCAGCAGCTCACACCATGCCATCCGTGCAGCAGATGTGTGATGGGCATTAAGGCAGGAACCGTGAGATTTCACACGGATTGTGCAGACTGACACAGGGTGCAGGGAGGTGTTACAAAGGAGCTGAGCACTGGATGCCCCAAGACTTCCTGCACAGTTCTTCCAGCTCCTTGGACCTCAATTTCACCTGTATCTTGATTCGCCCTATAGGAACTCTTGCAGAAAGTGACGTGTACTCACTGCCCCGTCCTCCTGCCCTGTCTTGTTCCACCTCTGGTGGTCAGAGCCCGCGGGCTGCACCCCTTCTGCACGGGTTCTCCTGCTCATCCCTGCGGTAGTGCCCCCTGGGGTCTATGCCCCACCTTGGAGGAAACAATCCCTGCAAAATCCCCTCCTGGAAAGTGTTAAATACTTGGCTTCCAAAAGTCCTGGATGTTTAGAGAAAATGAAAATGACATCCATAGACATGGGTATTGTCTCAAAGGCTTCTCACTCTTGAATGAATATCGACTTCTTTGTCCATATTCAACACCCACTACAGTAGGGTTTCCTCCCGTTCTGATTCATGCTGTATTTTCATTAAGTTCCATGTCTTACTGCAAACAAAATTTGATTCAGGGTATTCGTGTAATCACCACGGTAGGCTTAAGAACTGACTCTTTAATGATCGATCTAAGATATTTTGTGAAGTTATTCAAGGTTTGTTGTTTTTGTTGTTATTGATTTTCGAGTTGGAGGTAGAGATTTGAGGATAGGATAGAGTTCATAGGTTAAAAGGTGGACTCTGGAGCAAGGTTTTTTAATCCTGGCTCTGCCATTGAGGAGTTATTTTCCTTGAGCAAAATACTTAATCTGTTTATGGCTTTATTTCCCCATCTACAAAATAGAATGCTATTGGCACTACTTTGTACAGGAAGTCCTTGTTTTGAGAACTAAACAGGCTAATTCAGTAAAATGTCTGGTACATACATGCTATTAATTTAATGTTAAATGTGATTTGGGAGAGGAGCAAGAGGGCAAAGTCTTCACGGTAAGACAAGACTTGAAAAAGCTTTCTCTTTACCACTATTGTGTGAATTCCACGTAGGTCCTGACAGGACCCTCCTACTGTCTGCGTGGAGCTTTAAAAGTTTTAAATAGGTTTATAGGATGTGATAAAAACAAAATGGAAGTGTGATAGTTTACTACAAATACATTATGAAACTGCATAAAATTGGTTTTTATTTAAAAATCTATAGAAGCATGAAAAATAACTCCCAGGACAAGGAGTAAATTCTTGCTCAGGCAAATAGTTGAATAATAAATTATAACACTTGCTGTTAGAAAGATCGTAAATGGTTCCTAACGTACACACACACACATCCTCCTATTTATTAAAAAGCTAACATTTTAAACGCCTGCCCATGTAACCCTTAGCTGCAACAGTAATTAAAATAAGAATCACAGGTGACAGTTTCATAAGATTAAAGAAATAAAGTCTGACAATAATTTATCATTTTCTCTGTTAAACTATCTAATGCCGAAAGCCACTTTTGTCATCTCTGAACTTTAGGATTTCCATAATTTGGCTATAAAGGTGAAGAGCTTTTTTTAATGAGCGCTTTGTCTCCCTGTTAATAGTCAGTTAATAAGACTCAATTCCTTCTTGATCTGCCTGAACCTTTTGATATTTAGACTCCTGAGAACCTCTTCAAGCCACTAAACAACTTCATTTAAAAGTTAAAAGATGAATTCCTAATGTAGACCCTATTATTCGACATTAAGAGCTGTGATCATCTCGTTCCATTTCATTTAATCTACAGTGCTTAGATCATTCCTAAAGAATGCATCCCACTCCTCGGCTGGGTTACCTCTCAAAATATGTGTGTGTATGCACACAGACACACACACACATACAAACATACATATACAGATGCACACATATACACATGTGCGTAATATACATGCATGCATATATGTGTTCACATGCATGCACACAAATGCACACATACATAAGCATGCATGCACACACACACACACAGAAGAACTGACTCACACATCCAGACCATGGGGCATGTCTCTTAACCCATTTTCCCTGTTTTTATTTTAGGGACAGGAGTAATGAACTTCAGCACAACTACCTGGAAAATTCTGTCCGCTACCCTTACCTGCTAAACTCACACCAAAGATGAGATTGTCCTCTATGAGAATTTTAAAATAAATTCAAGAGCTTTAAATCACATATATGCAGCTTGTCGCATTTCTATATAAATGCATAGACTATTTTGTATATTAACATACCTTAGTTTGTGTATTCATGGTTACAACCCTGTGATACATGAAATATATTTTATAGACAAGGACACTGAATCTAGCAAAATGTAGGTGGCAAACTCAGATTCTATAATAAATAAGAGCTGGGCCCTATTGAGTTATACAGAGTTTTTATTTTCTGATAGCACAGCTTCTTTTAAAAAGTTGGAGTAAAACGAGCTTTCTGGAACACAGCACAAAGGGAACCATGATGAGGTAGTAACACTGCCTTTTTATATATGTTTGTAGACAGATATGGCAATAAGTAATTTTCTAATTTGGAATATGGTCACACAGACATTAACACAAATGAAAAAATATAACAAGTTAATTATACAAAAGAACATTTCAAAGCCTATTGATCATATTTATGATATAGTGTGTTCTAACCTTTCTTCAATTTTAACATCTTCTTATGACATGGGGTAGTTTTAATGGGTGATAAAGGGATGTGATCAGGTTTGAGCCGACATTGCAGTTTTCGAGCTGTGCCCACTGTGTAAGCCTTGACATCTGCAATCTGCTCATACACATCACGTTCTGTGTCAGGCCCTTGTGGTAATTAGAGAATTAATACCTGTCCCTTCTCACACAGTTGACCTCAAGGTCGCACAGCCTCTTGGGGACAGGTTCTGTTCAGCCGTTCTTTCAAAATTATGCTCATCGAGCATCTATTAGGTCCCCCAAGCATCCCAGGTCTATAGATATAAAGATATAATCATCAACAAAAACAGAAACAATTGCTCACCCCCTGGACCTTCCGTCTAAAAGAAAACAAATATATTTATCATAGTCTCTAAAACAGGAAACAGTCACAGGGCATCATTATTGACTGTGAAACTGCAAGAGAGGTGCAAAAGCAGTGCACGGGGACAAAAGAAGGAACACTCACGGGATTGGCCAGGTCAGGGGTGGATAAAAAAGAAAGAAGATGTTTATGTAGAACAAGTCAAAATGTAATTATGTGAGTACAAATCCTGATCAAGAACAGAAACAAGGGTGAGAGCCATAAAGCTATCAATCCCCATGACAGACCTACGGAGCCAGGCTGGGCGTAGCTGTAACCCAGGAAGATGCCGCAAGGAGAGCAAACCAGCTATGAATCAAAGTGCAGCACAGGCTGACGGAAACAATTCGGAGAAGGCTGACTTCTTGTGGGATACTGGCCGCAAGACAGATAAAGAGGCTACAAGATAAAGCCAGTGCACAGAAATAGACTGAGCTTGTTTTCCCTTTCGTGCAAATGGCGAAACCAAGCTTGAGGAGTTAAGAAATTTGTCCATGTCAGAATATACTACATAGCACCATCCAGAGATTAAAAAACATGTATCATCTCCAAACTATTCATCCTCTTATTTGTGACATTTGTTTTTTGAAATATTGTAAGACTCCAGGTGAAAATGGTGTTAGTTACTTATTAAGCTTAGAATTTGAAAAAAGTAATCCTCTATCCAGATATGGATGGACTTAAATTCAAGGAATGCTTTTCTTCTATTGTCCCGAATATGAAAACCACCACTCTGCCTCCTGCTTCTATGGGTTTGACTATTTTATATACTGCCTATAAGTGGAATCACCCCATGACTGGCTTCTTTCACTTAGCATCATGTCTTCAAGGCTCATCCATGTTGTATCACGTATCATTTTTCCTTCCTTTTTTAAGGATGAATAATATTCCATTGCATGTATGTGCCTCATTTTTTTAATCCATTCCCCAGTCAATGGACTCTTGTGTTGCTTCCACCTCTTGGCTATTGTGAATAGTGCTGCTGTGAACACGAGTGTGCAAATCTCTCTTCGAGATGCTGGTTTCAGTTCTTTTGGATGTATACCCAGAGTTGAGATTGCTGGATTTTGTGGTAATTCTACTTTTAATTTTTTGAGGAAACTCTATACTGTTTTCCATGGTGGTTACATCATTTTAAAATCCCGCCAACAGTGTAGAAGGGTTCTGATTTCTCCACATCCTCCCCACAATTGTCATCTTTTGTTTTTTTTGATAACAGCCGTCCTAACAGGTGTGAGGTGATATCTCATTGTGGTTTTGATTTGCATCTCCCTGATGGTTAGTGATGTTGAGCATCTTTTTTATACCTGTTGGCCATCTGGATGTCTTCTTTGGAGATACGTCTGTTCAAGTCCTCTGCCCATTTTTTAATCAGGTTGTTATTTTGCCATTGAGTTGCTTTGGGGAGACATTTTTATTACCCAGGGTGAGGGCGCAGAGGACAAGCTTGCCTGCTCCCTTCCCAGCCCTGTTGGCGGAATTTTCTTAATTCTGTGTCTACGAATGAACAACATTTCCAGCCTTCGACAGTAGGCCGTTATCTTTGCGATGGAATTCAGCTCCAGCCCGCAGGGATTCCATCCAGGTATCAAACCCTGGTTTGGACCTTGAAGCCATCAGAGTCCAGTCCATTCTCTCTTCAAAGCTGGCACTCTGGGATTTCCCTCCTTGTATTTTGAGTTAAGATCAGTACATTTTTTTAATTATATTGCGTCCAGCATCTGTGTGTTTGTAGCAGGAGGCAGCCATTTTGCATAAACTTTGATCTCAGTTTATTTCCTGTATGCGTGTATAACTTTTCTCCTGGATAAACTCAGACTTGAAGGGTGGGAAGTGTGTATGCTTTATTCCGTATTATCCATGACACATAGTATAATGAAGCACATTGCAACACTTAATAAACACCAACCGACCTAATAAATATGTACAGTTTAACACCTACATAACAAATTAGTACAGGTTTCTAATTCCTTAAAGAATCAGATAGAATCAAAAGTATATTAATTATTGAAAGCTGGACAGAAGGTATAATCTGGAGCTAAATCTAATAGAGTTATTTTGAGAGTCTAAAATTGCTGATATGTTCTCATTTCAGAATAGTACCAAAGATGACTTTTAAGACATAATCAGACATTCCTTATGAGGGATGTGTAAAGCTCTTATATCTATGATGACTTATGATAGCTTTAAACATGAGCTATTTTCCATTTTTTCTGCAAATTTGAAGGCTACCATCATTAGACCCTACTTAGAGAAGATTGTTCTCGCTTGTATAACAGTCAGCACCTGAAGGAGAAGCAGGTGTGTCCATTTTCTGATTTCCCATTTCGTCTTGAGTCAGAATAAGGCGACGTCTTCCCTTTCGTCCCATGAACAGTTCCATCACGTTACCGTGACGGCTTAAATGCCCATTCAGGATGAACAGATCTTAAACGCTGCAAGTGTTCAAGCAAGCTAATATTGTGTACAACTGGGAAGAAAAAGAAAACCCACTTTGGTCTTGCCAGTTAGACCAACCCAGCTAACACCATTGACAACCTTCCCACTTCGGAAATCCCTCCCTTTTGTCATTGCCCGCCACCTTGGCCAGCACGGGCTTCTCCTTCTCCTTCTGTCCATGTTCCCATGTCTGGCCGTTAGAAGCAGACTTCCCTCCAAAGCTCTCCCATTATTCATTCCCCTCGTATGGGGTTACAGCCGTAACAACGCCTCCCCCACGGCTTGCCTCTCCAGAGCGTGCCATTTCAAGTGATTCCAGGCAATATTCCCCCAAAGTTTTATTACTGAAATGTCCTTACACGTGGAAATGTTAGAAGAAGAATGCAACAGATATGCACCCTCCCCTGGGGTCCACAATTTTAGCATTTTACTGTAGCTGCTATACATGACCACCACACGCACACGCTATATGCCGTGTATGTGGGCATATATATGTATATATGTATATGCGTGTGTGCATATATACACACCCCTAAACAACAAAGACTTATTGTCTCACAGTCTGGAGGTTGGAGTCCGAGATCAAGGGGTCAGCAGGGCCATGCTACTTCTGAAGGTACCAGGGCAGGGTGTCTCACAGGACTTTCTCCAAGCTTCTGGTCATTCCTCAGCTTGTAGTGCCAGAACTCCAATCTTCACAGGGCATTCTCCCTGTGTGCATGTCTGTGTCCAACGCTCTCCTTTCAATAAGGACACAGTCATATTGGATTGGGGCCCAGCCTACTCCAATACGACCTCATCCTAACTAATCACCTCTGCAAATACCCTATTTCCAAGTAAAGTCACATTCTGAGGTACTGAGGTTCATGGCTTCAGTGTATGAATTTGGGGGGACACAAGGCAACCCATAACAAGAGGCATTTCATATCCCTCCATAAGTTATCTTGGTGAAGTATTGTGGGAAATGAGGGAAGACTGAGTTAAAGATTACTGAGTCTTATAAGTGGGTTGGCCATGTGTATGGAACAGAGAAGCAGGTGAGCAGTGAATAAGCCTTATCTGAAAATCTCCTGAGACATGTGGCAGGGAATCAGGACAGCATGGAAGTCGCTTCACCTGATACTCCTTCAGACGGAGGTCTGACACTGTCTTTTCTCTCAACTCTGCTTTGTCGTGAAGAGATTGCCCATGAGTGTGAACACACAGGAAGCTCATAGAGTCTGCCTGTGAGTGTGCACACACAGGAAGTTCATAGAGTCTACCCATGAGTGTGAGCACACAGGAAGCTCATGGAGTCTACCTGTGAGTGTGCAAAAACAGGAATCTCATGGAGTCTACCCGTGAGTGTGCACAAAGGAAGCTCATGGAGTATGCCTGTGAGTGTGCACAAACAGGAAGCTCATGGAGTCTACCCATCAGCATGAGCACACAGGAAGCTCATAGAGTCTACCACGGTAATAAGTGATTTTACACATGCTGGACAAGATTGATGATTTATGAGGTTATAAAATCAAATTTACCTCTCTGTGAGATCTGCCTTTTTCTCATTGGCAACCAGGAGTTACAGTTTTGCTTCATCTCCTGGGCTGCTCTGGACGTACAGAATAAATCCTGCAAAGCACCACTGGTGCAGCTTTTCCATCTGTGATACTGCTCGCACTCCTGAGCTGAGCAAAAAGAGGGAGACGCCTGCATCTGGTGATGTGAAAGGCGCCTGGTAACACAGCGTGGACACAGGTCCTCTGAGAAGCAGATGATCATAAAGCAGTGTGAGCCATCACCGCCTCCCCCAACAGAGCAGGGAGTCTGCTGTTAGCATGAGACGCCCAGGCTTATCCTGGGATCCACCATCCTTTCTGGGCATAGCTGTGTTTTCTGAAGGTGAAGGATCACAGACATCGGTTTAAATCTTTGTTAGTGCAGACATGTGTGCGCAATGCAGTGGGCACAACGCTGATTCTGAAAGCTCTGTGTCAGCCCAGCTTAGCTCTCTTGGCTACAGGGCATCCAGTGACCGATGACGAGGATCGAGGCTGCCCCAGGGAGAGAAGTCCAAGGCGTCCTGCCCTACACACCGATCTATATCATCCTCCGGGAAGTACAGGACATCCTGACCTGATCCGACCTGATTACTATCCAAAGTTTTAGGACCACCCAATAACCAGACCCCACCTGCACTGAGACCATTTTAACGATTTTTTTCATCATCTTTCCTTTGTCTTGTCAAGAAATAACTTACATACCTATGCCTTATAAATTTAGCTCTAACCCTCAACACATTGCAGCTCTTCCTGCCCATGGGCCCTGTCCCCATGCCTGCAGCTCTTCCTGCCCGTGGGTCCTGTCCCCATGCCTGCAGCTCTGACTGCCCATGGGTCCTGTCCCCATGCTACTCCATGCTATTCTCTGAATAAAAGAGCACTATTGCCAGACCTTGAAAGTCCAAGAAATCTTTCTTTTGACTTCTTGGTTCGCCGAGCCTCCATCAACCGATGCGCTTCTCTCAGCCTCGCTTGCCATTTCTGTGAAACAAGACCCTTGATATTTCGCTCAGGGCACCCATGTAGGTGCCCGGCACATTGTGGGTGTCCAGGCTAGCTGAATCTCAGTTTAGCATGGACAATTTCCACAAGTCTCCCAGTAATGACACACCTCAGTTTTCTCTGTAAATTGATGAACTTGAACTAGATGGATTACAATGGCCTTTCCAACTGGGAATATGCAATGAATCTAGAAAAATTGTCCCAAACTTTCTTTGGATAGCCTTAAAATTATTCTCACATTACTTTTAGAATGAACTCAGAACACGCTTCTAACCCATCCAGTCCACTTTCAAAAGCAGTGTCCAATTTGAAAGGACTAAGTATGGAAGCCTGGATCATTCATCCATTATATCTATAATATATTTTTATGACAAAATTTGGGAGCGTGAAAATCAACTTTCCTCTAAGACGCATTTTCCTTGCTTTATGCTTGGTATGTGTGGTTAATGAAACTTTCCTGAGCAGATTTCTATCTTGAGCAGGCACATTAAAATATTCGAATGCACCATACTCAATACCCATGTACCCTATTTATGACCATGCAGTAGAATTATTGAAATAGGTCTCAATTTGTTTGTTGCAGTATTTTTTTTCATTTCAAATTCTCCAAAGAGATTCTGGGATGACGGAATTTTTCATTTGTATTCCGTAAGAAGAAACTCTTAACACTTCACTTACAAATGTTCTATGAAGTCTTGGAACCAGAATAACATGTCCCTTTGGGCCTAGTTATAAATATTTTTAGTATCTTCAATTCCAAAGTAGTTCACCACTCACTCGCTGGAAGACTCGGGTGGGGACAGAGCTATGGAACATGGTGGTTGATAAAGCCTTGCTCTGTGGCCCCATCTAACCGGTGATCCCTGTGTTCTCGTGGGACCCCCAGGCTGGGAGGCCCTTCAAAGCCGCAGGAGACTCCTTCTTAGACTGAACCAGATTCTGTATGTTCAAACTGACTTAAACTTAAATTCAGAGACTTCTTAATGGACAAAAGCAAGGTTAATAATCACATAACCCAACAGTAACCATAGTAATTATTCTCTGTTTCAGGTCATTTGCTCTGTGTTTTTTAGTATATTTTTGAAAAATCTCTGAAAGTATTATTTTTCTAGAATAAGACTCAAGTCCTTGATTGTATCAGCAAGAGACTTGGTACTACAATGAATTAGGTTATCACTCAGGAAATTCCTTTTTCCGAAAAAAAAAAAGAAAAAGACAGAAAAAGAGCTGAAGAGCTTTATTCTCCTCTAGAGACTATTGAGAGAACGATTCCATTTCCAGAGCTGAGGTCAAGTGAGACGATCCGTGAAGGGAAGAGCACTTCCGCTGAATTTGTCTCTCTCTCTGTTTTGGACCCGTGTCTGGAACACCCTGTCATTTTCTGGGGTGCGTGCCTCCCCAATTCTCCCATCTGTCTTCAGCATCTGTTGAAAATTCCCACCGTTGCCACTTGTCCAACAGGGCAGGAGGGGCGGACCAGGTGAGCTGTAAATTCCTTCTTCTCTGTGGGCAGTTGGTTTTCCCTGGGAAATGGTTCCCACAGACGGCTCAGGCCCCTCTGCACAGACTCCCCAGAGTCTCCTTCTCATGAGTTTTCCTTCCACAGGAAAAGTCAAGCATTGGCATTTTTAATCTGTTAGTTTTGTGATCGTTTATGACAGGTAAGAAGCCCCAAAACATACTCGCCACCGGGTTTCCAGTTCAAGGAAGCTCTTTGGGTCAGATCCATTTAGCCGTCTATGTGCATGAGGCAATGTCAACCAGGAGGCAGCGTCCCTCAGCAGCGGCCACTGCCCGGACCCAGCCAGGCCACGGGAACAGGAAGTCTGCAGTAAGCAGAAGGTCTACTTTGTGGATAATGATGCTCTGAGGCCTCGTCCCCGGTCCCAGCCAGGTGGCTTAAGTGTGTCACCTTTAAGCCCTGCAATAGCACATCCTTGTCTGTGAGACGAGAATAGCAACAATGAGGACTTCCTCACGGGGAGCAACCTGCTTTGGGATTCAAACAACACAACTCAAATGCGTACACTTGAAATCCATGATGGGAGATTGTAGCTCAAAATTATTATGATGTTGAATTGAATTTTTTGACAATTCTTGTGGTGAACTACTTGAAAAGGAGTTTCTATAAGGCTTGGTCTTTACCTAGACTTTTTGGAAATGCTTTAAAATAAAAATACACGCCCACGTTAAGAGGACATGAGAAATCTATATGCAAGTACTAACTCTGTGGGCGTTGAAATGGCCACTCTCAGGCAGGCTGCTGATGGTAACCGGGTCAAAGATAAGAACCTTGGATTCCTGGGCAAAACACGTCCCTCTCTCTCCCAGGCCTCTGAGGATGACTGGGAACTTGAGATGGACGTTCACTGTGAATGCTTCCCTGGTTTTCCGAAGTCAGCAATTCTTTAGCCGTGCGACCTTTGAGATCTAGCAGCAGGCCTGGGGCGTAATGAAGAAGGAAGCCAAGAAGAAGAGATAAATAGGATTGGAAAGGATATTATAAATCGGGAGGTGGTTATGAAAATTTAAAGAGAAAAGACGTGAGGTCTTAAATTAATTAGGCATCCTCTGCATACCACGTGTTGGCTTAGGCGTTTATTAATTTATATAACTTAAACTTTGCAAAAGAGACTTGTTTTCTCTTTCTCACCAATGAGAATAATGTGACCAGAAAGGTCAGGGAGGTGAAGCAAATCTCCAAAAAGTACAGAGCCCGTGTTTGTCCGAGCCAGGATTTGAAGCCAGGCGCGTGTGCATCCACAGTCTGTGCAGCATCCGCAGCATCGGGATTGGCTGCCCAAAGAGCCGCTGGCTGCCAACAGTCATACCGTCCCTCCCGATGTGCTTGGACTCCCCCGGCTCATCCCTAGTTCCTCAGAGAAGAGAAATGTCCCACTGAGGACATGCAGGCTCCTGGCTCTGCAGAGACCTCTGCTCCCACACAAGCAAGTAGGAGAGAGGTAGGCGGGTTTCTTCACCACTCCTATGTTGACTTGAGGATGCCCAGCCCTGGGCTCCACACCTCCCAATGACTGAGGACCTCACCTGTAGCCCCAGTCCTTCTTGACTGCTGCTCCCAACACCTCTCCAGATTCCCGTCACCCACTGAACATACTCAGCCTCATGGCTCATCCTTCTGGAGGTGGGGCCCAGCTGCCCTGGGCAAGTGTGAGCAGCAGAAGAAAGTGGGGACCATAGTCCCACAAGATAGGAGCTGCCCATTTAACTAGACCCTAAAATACCATCTCAAAAGGGCTCTTTGAGGAGAGTGGGCCAAGGAAGATGGGTTGATCCAGGTAGTGTGAGGAGCCCAGAGGGGCAGAGAGAAAGCCAAGTTCAGAAATTAAGAAGCAGACTAGGAAGGGAGCTGCCAAGGTTGCAGCACTTGCTGGATTGAAGTGGCCTCAAAAGCCTTACACAGAGGGCACATCATGGACATGACCCCTCATTCTCCTCCGCTCTCTGCCCCTCACTGATCCGGCCTGTTAGATCTCCTCGTGACTCCAGGCTCCCGATCAGGGAGAAGTAGCTAATCTTGGTAGCTGGGGGACACAGAACAGGTCCTGCAGTCTGGAGCAAACATGTTCCCCAACAGGGGCTTCCCGGCAGCCAGATCCCCACGTTGGAGTCGTCAGGGTGAAAAGAACTCAATCTTGGACAAGCAGCATCTATGTCTCCTTTTAAACAACACGCATAAATGGCTTCTGTCAGTTGTGTCTTTTAGGCCCTAGCACTCTTAATCATGGACCACGAAGAGAAAGATGCGTTTTCAAAGCATCCAAGAGCTAGATGAGCTGTATGACTTCATGGGTCAGATCCAGGAGCCCAGAGAAGCCAAATAACTTGTTCAAATCAACAAAAGTAGCCACACAAAAGGTTTAAATCTTGGGCCAGCCCCGTGGCCGAGTGGTTGAGATCGTGCGCTCCGCTTCAGTGGCCCAGAGTTTCGCTGGTTCGGATCCTGGGCACGGACATGGCACCACTCATCAGGCCATGCTGAGGCGGCGTCCCACATAGCACAACTAGAAGGACCCACGACTAAAATATACAACTATGTACTGGGGGGCTTTGGGGAGAAGAAGAAGAAGAAAACAAAAAAGAAGATTGGCAACAGATGTTAGCTCAGGTGCCAGTCTTAAAAAATAATAAAAAGTTTAAATCTCAGGGAAAACACCAGGTGCACAAGAAAGTTGACTCGAGTTACTGCTTTTCTCCTGGAACTTAACTTGGTTCTATTTTGTCATTTGTTCATTTCTTCTAAAAATATTTGTTGAGTGCCCACCATATATCAGGCAGAGTTCTAGGTTCTCATGACAGAGCAGTGAAGAAAAGAGACAAAGCCCTCACCCTCTGGGGGCTGACACAGAGTCAAAGGAATAGATGAGACCTCGTGAGTACGAAACCGGAAGTACAGGGTGTGAAGGAGATTGCTCTGGAGAAAATAAAGCTGCAAACAGAGGGAGACCAGGAAGCTGTCACAACGGCAGAGGGTTATAGTTTTAAACAGAGTGGACAGAAAAGGCCCTTGGCAGATGGTAACACTTGAGAAGGACCTGAAGGTGGTAAAGATGGAAGTATTTAAGGGAATAGAATCCAAGCAGAAGGAACAGAAAGTGCAAATGCTCAGTGCTGGGACCACATGCCTGGCCAGGGTCGATGGGGCCAGCGTGTGTGGACCGCAGTGCGTGAGCTGAGAAGCGAGGTAGCCGCAAGCCCGCGGGTTACAGCCTTGTGGTCCACTAAGGATTTTGGCCGTGATGCCTGAGACTGGGCGTCCTTTGAATTCTCTATTGTAGAAAGGACGTGATTGGGCCAATGTTTAATATCTACCTGATTTGCTAAAAGTGAATGAGTAGAAAGCAACAGTAGAGGCAGGGACATCAGACAGAAGACTTTCCAGGAGTGTAGACAAAAAATGGTGGAGGCTCAGCACAGAGCAGTAGAGTGGAGGTGATGGGAAGTTGTTGTTTTGGGAAATATTCTGATAGTAAAGCCAAACAAATTTGCCAAAAGATTGATGTGAAAGAAAAAAAGGAATCAAGAATAACACTCGTGTCTCGGTGGGAACGAATAGAAGTTTCGCTTTGGTATTTCTAGAGATGGAGAACACTGACAGAAGGACAGATTTGGGGAAGAAAGAGGAAGAGTCTGTTTCTGCACTTTTTGAACGATTTCGAGATACTCGTTAGGTATCCAAGTGGAGATATGCAGAAGGCAGTTAAACGTAGGAACCTGGAATGCAGAGACATGGTCCTGGGGCTCATCAACAACTGGGCGATCCACAGATCCAGGAGAAGGGATGAGACGCCGAGTGAGTGAGCGTAGAGAAGACCAGGGACTGAGACCGAGGCTCTACATCATGTGCAGGTCTGCACACTCTCACAGGCAATGGAAATGATTCCATCATTCTGCCCCATGCCAAGGGCTGGGAGACCCTTGTGGGCTGTCTCCCCTCTCCACTAGAAACATGGTGCCCCAATTTCTCCTCTCTTGCTTCCCTGCTATGCCGGCACGTGAACTCTATGGATTTGCCGTCTGCAGTCCGCTGCCAAGAGACAGAGCGATGGAGTCACCAAGCTCTGGGATCTCCTAGAACAAGCTGAAACTCCCTCCTCACCATCGCTCTCCACAGGACTCAGCCTGAGCAGGGAGACAATGGGCAAGGCTCAGGCCTCTTCTTGGGAAAGTACCAGTGTTTTGTTCCCTCCCAGCCCAGGGAAGTTTATCTCCACTGGGAGGGGATCTGGCTGTCACTGGTCACTGAGGTGTTCTTCCGAGTCCCCTGCTTGCGGCCTCAACTCCCACCTCTGAAAATGGAAAGTCGAGAATGTCACACGGCTGTGGAGCTATAACCACCTTGCGTGGATGCTTCACGGTCCCATGTGCAGAGGGAAAAAGTCTCAAAGACAATAGCATTTCACGGCAGGTGGGGGTGTACTAGAGAGTATCTCAAAAGGCTATTTTGTTGTGTTTGTTTTATTTTAGGCCAGAATACAGAGCTCATTCATTCCTTCAGTCAGTCATTCCTTCATTAAACATGTACTGAGCAACTGCCTTGCCTCACTGATGATGGAGATGATAGCTTTGTAACAATAATGAAAACAATGACTATCACTTATTGAGTAATCGACACACCTCAGGTGAGGTACTAGGCATTATTAACACATTTAATTATGAAACTATATAGTTTCCCATTTTAAATTTCAGAAAAATAAGATATTATTTAGAGGAATTAAGACCTTTGTCCAATCGTGCAGTTAACCACAGGACAGCTTAGAGATCAATGCAGGCTGTGATCCCAAGACTGCGTGCTTACCTTCCATCACCAGTTCCTCTCAGGCATGACAATCACATGAGTTTGCTGTGGCTGCCCTAACAAATGACCACAAGCCAGGTGCCTTCTGACAACAGATATGCATCCTCTCATAGTTCTGTAGGGCAGAAGTCCAAAATCAAGGTGTTGGCGGGGCTGCGCTCCCCCTGACATCTCTAGATGAGGATCCTTCCTGCCTCCTTCAGCTTCTGGAGGCTTCAGGCATTCCTTGGCTTGTGGACACATCCCTCTAATCTCAGCTTCTATCATTACATGACATTCTCCCTGTGTCTGTGTCTCCATGCGTCATCTCTTCTTCCCATAAGGACACCAGCCCTCCTGGATTTGGGGCCCATCCTAAGCCAGTACGATCTCATCTTAACTAATCACGTCTCCAAAGACCCTATTTTCAAATAATATCGTTTTCTGAGGCTTCAGGTGGATGTGAATTTTGGGGGGACACTATTCAATAAAAATACAAACACGAATAAAACCTAGTTGTGTTGCTCCATAGCTCAAAATCCAATGGGTGAAAGAAGTAAAGAGGTAATTGGAGACAGTATGATAATTACTAAATTTAAGGAGTGCACGTTGTCACAGAAGCACTACTGACCTGGAGGGATTAGGAGAGCTTCCACAGGTGACATGTTGTTTGAGCTGGGTTTTGAAGGATGGACAAGAAATTGCAGAGTGAAAGAATAAGGACGGACATTCAAGGTGGAGGGAACAGCATGGCAACCACCCTCCACCCTCCACCCATCAGGCCCTCGAGAAGTAGAAACTGGTTAGAAGAATCAGCTACATGAAGCACAGCTTGCACGGGGCACTTTGGCAGTTGTGAAGGTGACCATGTGATTTGTCACTCAATGAAAGTGGGGTGCTATTAATAATTAGGCTGGGACCACAGCCATATACCAGGACTTCCCCAGGCAACTCTGGTCCGATAGTCATCTGAGCTGTTAAGATGTCCTGATCTTACTCATTTTTCTATTCTGTGCTGTCTATCTGGAGTCTTAGAGACGTGTTTCTACCTGCCTCCCTAGAGAAAAGCTGTCCCGTAAGTGGTACTGAACTTCAGGAACAAACTGAAAATCCTGTCTTTCAGACCAACAGAAGCTTATCTAGAATGAAGGCAAAGGAAGTAAAGAAGATGGGGACACTGGGCCATAGAGAGAGCGTTGGCTTGGTCCCTGGGTAACCCTGGAATGATCTACTATAAGCCACAAACCAGGCCTGCACCCCCAGCCCATCTGGTGTGTATCTTTGAATTTGTTCTGGCCCCACTCAGTGAGGAAATCCCCTCTTCTCTGACTCCCTGATCCTCTCTCAGAGTCCACACAAGGCAATTATCACTCTGTCTCCAGTTACCTCTTTATTTCTTTCCCCAGTTGGATTTTGAGTTTTGGAGCAACACAACTATGTTTTACTCACGTTTGTCTTTCTGTTGAACACGGGTGGATTCTGGAGTCCAAGCTGAGGCCAGCCCAGAATTGAGAGCAAACTTTGGTTACAAATGAGCACTGAAGTTCTTCCCAGACTAACAGCCGAGTCATCCTCATACCAGTTGGAAATCTCCTTAATTGAGACCGAGTTTGGTTTTCCTGAACATCATGCTGGGTTTACCTCCTCCATAATAAATGCTGTTTTCCTCCACGTTCTTCATTTTATTTCTCTTTTTCACCCTCTTTCTCCTTCTTATGTCTGCCCTTGACTTCTTCCCCAACAACCACAAGAAAAAGAGCTGAACTAGTGAATCCTAAAATATCAGATGGGACTCCTTATCCTAGGGAATTGCAGTGTATTCACCATGAAACTAAAAGAGTATAGCATTTTACACAAAGCTTGAAAGATGATTTTCTAAAGCACTGGAACTCCTTTCTCTCTCTATCTCAGCAAAAAATATCAAAGAACCCCTGTTGAAGGAGCTGTTCAAGGGCGCAGGAGGTTCAGACACATTGTGTCAGGTTTGCCATCTCTTTGGACAAATGGTAAAACGTTAAGGCTGGTAAGTCGCCAGCAACGCAAACCAACACGGACTGATAGAACCAGAAAGGGGGTTTATGAAGTGACCTTGAGTAGCCAACAGAATCTCCAGGAGGCTTGGAAGACTGACATGGAGGCCACTCAGGCAACAACGACATCCTAGCCTCACTGCCAAGCTGGTTCCAGGGGCAGCTGCTGTCTGCCAGGACAGGTGCTGCCATTTATGACGCTTCCGTCACACACGCTTTGCCTCTGGAGAAGGATGTCCTGAGGCCTCTCCTGCCTCTGTCCAAGAGTGGCTGCCAGCGTCTCCTACTTCTGTCCATCGCCAGCTCCTGCGCCCAAGCCCAGCACAGGGGCTGCAGGCTGTGGGACCCAGGTCGTAGCTGCTGTCCTGGAGCTGAGGAAAGTCTCAGAAACTGAGGGCTTCCATCAGCTCCAGCGCACAGAGGTCTGTGACCACCACACAGACGCTGGACCAGGGGATCCCCCAAATGTAAAGGAAGAGTTAAAAGCCGGACACCTTAAAAGAAGGACTAATGTCCTATCCTCCGAGGAGTGAGAGAAAACGCTTTATCAAGGAGCAGAGACACGTTCGGCTTATCTCAAATACTAAGGATTTATTTTAAACACAAAGAAGAAAGCAGAAGATAGAAATCTGAGTTGCAGAGGAAATCCTCCAAATTTTCAACAAAACAACGCGACAGTTGCCGGGCAGCCAGACCTCAGAGAACCTGAAGCATTTCGTATGAAGGGCAGTTAACCAGGACGCGATACACTTTGCTCTTAGATAGATAAGTATTCACTCCTTCCCTTGGAATTTATGCGGGTGACACCAGTCAGCGTCCATGGCTTGGTTGAAGGCCATCTCTAGGTCACTAGCCAACCAGATCTTTGGCCAGTTGCTCATCCTCACCCACACAAGTGTGGCCAGGTTGGCTTACTCATCAGGAAACACCAAAGGGAGTTTATGAATTGCCAAAAAAAGCCAGATTCCAAGAGGCAGAGTTTGAGCTTCTTTCTAACTCACAAAACCTCCCTGAGAAACGAGAACTTTGTGCAGGTCTGCCTTACAGGAGAACAATCACCACAGGGTGTCTCCGGGGCTCTCCAGACTCTGCTTCACGGCTTTCTCCAGTTTGCTCCTTCTCCACACGGGTCTCCACACCCAGAGCGGGAACTGAGCATCCAGGCTCCCCTCAGTCCCTCACCAACCTCACCTCTGCCCTGGACTCTTTCCCCTCCCTGTCAATCGTTCCACCTCCCTCTTTATCTGTTGTTTGGGTCTTTGGAACTTCGCTTTAGAGGTTGACTTTGGCTCCCAATGAAAAGTTCAGGTGGCACAGAAAACCCAAAACACTTAATACCACAGCCCACAGTCCAAGATGTTCTCTTCTCAAGGCAAAACTGTGAAGAGGTCTGTATGTACCAGTACACCGAAAAACGGAAGGAAAGTTTTGTGAGGAAAGACTTGTTTGGAGCGAGGCATTTAATCTTGGGACCAACTGATACCAATCATTAGTGCTCATTCTGACAAATAAAACTATCTCAAGTTGAAAATCTTCCTTCTTGATTTCTCTTGACAGGAATCTTAAGAATCATCCAACTGATAAATGATGCTGTTCAGGAAAAACACCACAGAACTGATAAAAATAAGCACTTTACATAAAGAGGCTTTTAATGAAACCCTTAAATGTTCATTCTGTTGTCTATACATAAGAGATAGGATGAAAATTCAAAGCAGTCTCTTGACCTTCTCTATGCTTAGATAGAAATGATACAAAAATTATTTTGCCCTCTGTACTTCTCTGACAATTTTATCCTTTACCATTTCTTTCTTTAATGTAGAGGAAAGCTTTTTAAAATTATGACTTACCTAATGAACATGGCTAGAAGTAAAGCTTTTGTTGTTATTTTTCTTTATTGTTTAAGAAGACAACTGATTTGCATTTCTCCTTCGATGGATGAGGTTGAGTATCTTTCCCTGTGTTTAAACATCTCATTATTTATTTTTATTTGTCCATCCATATCCTAAGTTAGCTCTTTCTCTCTGATATGATTTGCAAATATTCTCCCCCATTTTGTTATTTTCCATGCAAAATTACTATGTATTTTTGTTAGCATAGTTATTTAGATGAATTTATCAGTCTTTTTCTTTTTTTTTTTTTTTGTAGCTTCAGGATTTGGGGTTACAGTTAGAAAAGTTTTCCCACTACAGCATTATAAAGAACATTTCCTCTAGTTTCTTCTAGCACTTTTATGTTTTTGTTGGTTTTTACATCAGAACCGTTAATCTATAGGTAACTTAGTCTAATATTAGTAGCGAGATTTAGCTTCAACTTTTTTCCAGATGGCTATTGAAATACTCCTACATGGATCCACTTCTTGTCACCATGGAAAAACAAAGACCAGAACTCAAGTCCTTGTGTCAGCACCAAGGAAACTGGGCAGAGTGGCCGTATGCAGCAGCGCTGCCTGTGATGTTATGCAAAAGTTATGACACAGCCTGATGACTGTCAAGAGAGGACTGGTCAAACACATCGTATTTCGTGAACACATTTAAAGCCATAAATAAAAGAATTAGAACTCTTTTATGGATTAAAGTGGAAATGTCTTTAAAATAAAGTGTTAAAGGTTAAAAGCAGGTGCAGAATATTGTGTATATTATGACAAATTTTTGTAAGTATGTGGAAATATATACATTTAGATAGACAATATATAGATAGATGATAGACAGGTGATAGATAGATGATAGATAGATAGGTAGATAAGTAGGTAGACAGATAGGTAGGTAGGTAGATAGATAGATAGATAGATAGATAGATAGACAGACAGATAGATACACAGTTAGGCAGAGAAATAGTCTGACATCAGAGAGCATGGGTTCAAATCCCAACTCTGTCCTTTACTAGCTGTGAAAACTTCAGGTTGATAGAAAAATTCCTATGATTCAGTTTAATCTTTAAACTAAGTCCTGTAAAACAGATTTACAAGTCCAAGATTTCTTATTCCCAGTTCTGAAATTCAAAAAGTTCTAAAAACCCAACATGACTTTTTTGACCAATTGGCAAAACCTGACCTTAATGGGCATGAAGTGATTTACAATCTTTGTCATGGTGACTGGTAATTCTCATTCATTTTGCTGAAAAAATGTTAATGTATTCAATCATGAGTGCTACCCCAGATTCCACTGAGATATGACATACAGTCATGCTCCGAATAATGTTTTGGTCAATGATGGACCACACATATGATGGTGGTCCCATAAAACTAGTACCATAGAGCCTAGGTGTCCAGTAGGCCGTACCCTCCAGGTTTGTGTAAGTGCACTCTATGACGTTCACACAATGACGAGATCACCTAAGGACACATTGCTCAGAACGTATTCCTGTCATTCAGAGACACTTGACTGTACTCCCCATTAATCAATAGAAATTCTGAATTCTCTCCTAAAGTTTGTATAAGTGATGATGGAGTTTCGTATCCTTTCCTCTGTGCATCACCACAGGTGAGCTGTTGAGCGTGGCTTTTCCAGATCTGGGCCCAGGAACTGAAATTAAATGGAGGATGAGTTCTCGGACTCTATGGGGTCACGGAATTGGGCTCAGTACAAAACTCCACGAATCAGCTGCCCCCCAGGGTCCCTGATGGAGGGTGGTGTAACTTTGCCATGCGGCAGAGAGACTATACCGTGTAACTGGATCCAATCACAGACGGGAGAACAGAAATAGTATCCTTTCTACACCATTTCACTTGACAACAGCTGGCTTTTAGTATTAATACCTACAAAATAGTGCAGCTAATAAATTGTTAACTTTGAATTACCGCACCATATTATCCTTTTATGCTTAATGGCAGCAAAATTGATCAAGAAAGAAAATATTAGCTACAATCATCAATGTGGCTGCTATTAGAAGGATTACAATTAACAAAATATGATTCTCTACTCACCTTGACTTTTGACTACTGTGAAAAATTTTGTTTGTTTCAGGACAGAGGGGACAGGATGAGCAGATGTGGCATAATAGGGATTATAGGAATTTAAAAATCATTATTTAAGCCCTCTGAGATTTGCAGTCCAAAATAATGACCAACACAAAGACAACGTCCCAAACTGTGCTGGGTGGTCCCATGTTATTCGTAGGAGAAAGTGGTGCTCCTGAGTTTGTTTGATTGTTTTTGTTTCGTTTTGAATCCTGAGTACTAGCTCAAGAAATACAGGTGATGTAGACAGTTTTATGAAACAAATTTCAGTTGAGGAGTTAAATCAAGTTAATTTAACTTAACTTAAATTTCAGTTAAGGAGCTAGATGGCCTTCCTGGAGCATCTAGAATCCCTGAGGAATTTAATCCGGGTGCACGTTTCTCAGGTTAAATTAAACCAAGTGCTGATTCTGGTTTTCCATCAATTTTGCTTTGCTTGTCTTCACATACATGTGAGTGTTTTCCTGCTTGATGCCGATGATGGTTGTTATTTCCCAAGCATCCTCCTGTCATTGAGTTCAGTGTGATGCAATGTCACCATGTTTGAATCCGGCTGTCCTTGGAGAAATGAGGGCTGCGTTTGTAGTCCTGGCTGTATCGAGTTTGCTGTGTGTCTCCTTTGCCCATTTATATATGTAATTTAAAAAGTTCACTTCCTGCCTTTTCCATCGCTGTGGAGCAGGGAGAGGACACCTCATAAAGAAGGTACGAACAAGGGCAGGTCATCCACGTGAATAATTTGCATAATTTTCCATCTTTATTCTTATTCACAAGCCCCATTGCGATGAAACGGTTTGCATCAAGATCTAGAAAAAGGCATGTAATTTCATTTAAAGGAAAAATATTTCAGAAAAAAGAAAAATATTTCAAAAAACTAAGGGTGAAGCAGAATGCCTAAATTCATACTTAACTAATTCCAAAATTGACTGTACTCTAGCAACAGTTGTCTTGTGAGTTTGTATGTGGCTGGAAACATGTTCCTCCCTTTCATCTTCCTCATGCCCTCCCTTCAATATGCCTACCCACCCTCCTGCAACACACACGAACACACCTCACACACATATATGCATATATAAACACACATAGATATACACGCATGCACACACATATACATCTACACACAACAAAAACATATACACATATACATGCGTGCATGTGTTGCCATGTGTACTCATGTGCACATGTATACACACATCACACATATATGCACACACACATATACACACACACACTCACACACACACTCCACCCAGGAGGATGGAAAAACTCTTAAACCCCACAGCACTGAAGAATGTGGACCCATAGTCTAAGGAACTGGAATTGGAAGATAAGACTGTCTCTGCTATAAAAGATTCAGGAAATATCAGTACAGGCACCAAGCGCAGCAAAACCATCATGACACCCCTGTTAAGTGCCTGCCTCAGGACCGTTTTTATAAATGTATACTAAACGGTTTACAATTAAAATGCATCTCTGAGGTAATTAATAATTAGGCCTGGTAATTTCATCACATACTGTTACTGGATGGAAATTAGATTTAATTATGATAGCTTGATGAAGAACATATTAGACAATTCTTCAGATAATTTCCTTTTATTCCTGATTAGGGAGCAAGGATAGGCAGAAACACAAGGTTACGCCTTCACTGTAACCTCATTTTCCTCCTTTGAAAATGGAAGCCTTTCTGGGATTTGAAAGATGCCCAGAAGAGCTGAAGAAACGACGCTGAATTATGTCTTCGGTCCTTCAGAACAATCAGAGATGCCGGGAATTTTGGGCCCACGCAAACTTGGATGAACGCACCTTCATTAACATCATGAAATAGGAAATTCAACAGATAGGACAGCAACAGATGCTCTTCCCTCCATATCCTCTCTGAGATATGAGATATGCAGAAATACAGAAGAAAAGCCCGAAGTCATGAGAAAAATAGGGACAATCCAATCATGAAGAGGTCTGGTCCTGAACATGGCCCTGCCCCTTTAAGGACATGTCCTTTGAACCGGCCCAGAGACAGCTGGCTTCCTGAGTGTTCCCACCCACATGGGATGTTCCTGAAAAGCTCCGAAGGTGGAGGACCACCTCCCACCACCAGCCCGTGAGGCTCCGAGCACCTTGGTTCAGCACCGGGACTTCAGACCACTCTGTGAGCAGAGTCCCCAGCGCTCCGAGAAGAACAGACGAATAGGTGCTCACTGAATACTCATTGAATTGGGTGTGTTCTAGTAAATAGAATATTTGGTAACTGGGAACAACGTGTCCGGATCTGGTTTATGCATGTAACTCTTTTCTCTTTAAAACAAATCGGCCTCTTTGTGCCTTGGCAGCTCTTTCTTTCCTGCTTCCTTTTCTTTGTTTTTCTCAGCTCCTCCCTTTTCCTTGTCCTGTTTATCTTGAAGAAAACGTGCGGAGGATCTGGTCTTCCACATGGACGTGATAACCTTTATCAACACGAGAGCCTGAGCAGAGGGAGGGAGCACGGCAGTGTCAGTCCGTCCTGGCTGACACCGACCACCTCCTCCATTGCTTCCTAAATCACAGCCTCCGCCCAGGGATCTAATTCCTCACCAGCTGCAGGGAGGGCACGGAGCGAGGGAGAGGTTGAATGCCTGAAGACTTAGATGCCAGGGAGATGAATCACGGGCTCTTTCGTATGGGCTGTCGATGCATCGCTGGTCTTTACAGGAGCCCTCCTAGCACCTCACCTCCACACGCAGCACCTGGAAATTCAGCTGCTCTATGCTTCTCAGAGAATGGCGAACATGTATTGCAAGAAACTCAGGTGTCATTGAATCAGAAACCACCTGGCCAGCTGACCATTGCTATTGAGGGTCATGGTCAGGTGTGTTGGCGGTCTGGACGGAAAAAAATAGAACAAATCAGGTTCAACTCCAGAGGAGACTCCTTGTTCATGTGTCACAGCTGTCATCAGACCCCCTTCCTCCGATCACTGCACCAAGTTGATTGACCTTCACATTACGTAGGCGTGCCTTTGGATTTGGCCAAGTTTTAATGCAAGTTCAGTGAGCGGTACAATCAAAGTCATCAATGCTCTATCAATATACAAGAGCAGAAGTCTTCCCGGGTGACCGGGAGCAGCTACGTGACAGGGACTGGAGGCTCTAAGACCATCCTGTGGTTGAGGCAAGACTTGATGCATGCAAGAATCACGGCTTAGCTGGTGGTAAACTGGGCCCGTCCACCAAGATCCAGGACTCAAAAACTTGGTGCTCCAATGGGTGGGGGACCAAGAAGGACTGTAGATGAGAAAGGCTTAGGTATAGGGCCAGGTAAAAGATGCAGAGACAAAAACAGAATTATGACAGTGAAGGGACATGGGGCTGCCCCTTGGGCCAATTCTTGCCTTGTGGCTAAACCAGGAGAGAACTGAAGGGCCCATCAGGCAGTTTTCTTCACTGGCTGCTCTCTGTCACTGTGTTAATTCTGCAAATGTCTTTTCATGGAAGGTCTTTTCTTTGTCCCCAACACATTACACATCTTAGTTATTGAGCCCATCCTCATGGGTTGTGACTACGGCGTGGTCAGTGCTGAGCTGTGACAGGACCGTGGATATGATCTTCGCAGTTTGTGGTCCCTGGGCATCATCGAGGGCCGTCCCCGGATCCAGTGATGTGTTTATTTACTGCTACACCTCACTCTGCTGTGATCTTTAATTAAGCATCCCATTTCTCCAAGCTCAATGTTGATGTTCTGAATCCATGAAATCCTTTCCCCAGTCCCATAGGGATCATGGGGATTGACAGAGTCCATGGGCTCCATTCTCGCCCAGGTCTTTATATTCGGGGTTACAGCCTTAGAAATAACATTGAGTGCCACTTTTAGTCCTCAACCTGAGTAGGAAGCTGGGATGTTGTCTCATGGCCACGGTTAACTACATGCTGTTAAACTCGAAGTTAACGGGGTTAGTGTGTTTTCCCACAGTGATTCCCATTGAAGAGGTGACTTGAAAATGCATACCAAAAAGAAGCTAATGCATGTCTATCACCTCATAGGATATAAATATGTGGAATGTCATGCAGAGAGGTCTCCTTCGTGCATTTGTTTCTGATTAAAATCCCAGAACGGAATGGAAGCAGAGCAATCACACTGTTGAAACACAGATCCGGGCAGGGCTAGAGCTGTAACAGTGTCTGATGCAGCCATGTCATTCCAGGTATGAGCGACGCAGGACCAGAGAGCTGCAGAAAACTCCTGCAGTCACAGCTGAACAGATCCCCCTCCAGGACCCAACCCTTGGCTCCTGCTGTGTAATCCAGTGACGAAATGAGCATCTTTTTAACAGAGTCTAACATGAAGATCTCTCTTTGGATCCCTGCCCTTGATGAGCAAACACAGGTGTTTTTAATTTTGATTATTTTTGTCCCTAAGCAAATAATTACCTATTAGTCCTTCTTTTTTTTTTTTTTTTTTTTGACCAGTTAAGCTATGGTTCTCATTCCAAAGAATCTCATTAAAAGTAATGGTCTTGTCCTGCTGGAACTTAATCTTCTGTTCTTTATTAAAAAGTTTACTGTCTCAATGCCTTGAAGGAAACCTGAAAAAGACAGTTCTGATCAGATTTGAGTAATTTCCTCCCGTGCCATCATCATCACGGGTGTTATTCTAACATCTTTTCTAAGAAGAGGGATTTTTTTTTTCGTATTTCAAGAATTGGAAAGTTTTACTCCATCTTACATGCATAAGAAATTTCAAGCTACAGAATATGAAACCACGGCTAAAAACATTTTTCAACTTTATTTCTAGAAGTCCTGCTGAATTCTCAATGCTTGTCAGTGAGATGTGCCACAGTCATAAGTCTGTGTTTTTATTCTATGGAGCCGCCCGGGTGTAGCCCAGCAGAGAGAAACAGACATCTAACACTCATTTTTTTTTTTCTTTCTTTCAAAGATTGGCCCTGAGCTAACATCAGTTACCAATCTTCTTTTTTTCTTCTTCTTCCTCTTCTCCCCAAAGCCCCCTGGTACATAGTTGTATATTCTAGTTGTGAGCTCCTCTGGCTGTGCTATTTGGGACACCATCTCAGCACGGCCTGATGAGCGGTACCATGTCCATGTCCAGGATCCGAACCAGCGAAACCCTGGCCACCGAAGCGGAGCAAGCGAACACAACAGCTCGGCCACAGGGCGACCCCTAATTCCTTGTCTTCTTCAATAGGAAGGCAGACGAGCAGAAGCCCAAAAATCATCACCCTGAGATGTCTGAGTCGTAGACAGAATCTCTGAGATACTTTTCAGATCTCTTTTTTTCTTAGCAGCAGCAAATTACATTTTTCAAATCAAATTTTACCTTGAACATTAAAGAGATAAAGCCAGGATTGTTCTGGTTTAATCTTGTGGAGGCAGACTTTGATGCCAGACCACTCTTCTCACCACCACCCCCCGAGGACAGACCCAAAGACGTCTCTTTAGAAACCCTAGGACTCACAGAGCTGATTTTGAAAATTGCTGATTAAATCAAAAATCTGAACTTTACAGGTGAAGAAACTAAAGGGCTAGAAATCCTAGCCAACTCATCTAGGATGTCCCGGTGTGCTGGGTCACAACAGTGGCGAGAACCCACTTTGCTCTTCATCATCTCAACCGTGCTGGCGGCCCAGGAGCTGCCTGTTTAGCAGACAGGTCCACAGTGCTTCTGCAGGTGCGCCATCAGTGGTACAGACCCGTGACGGCTCACAGAGGGCCAGGTGGAGACGCGGGATGCCCTCTGCCCAGCACTGTGTTCCTAGCGCGGTGACATCCTCCCATCCCCGCTAAAGGGAAGCAAGGAGAAGAAGCTGTTTCCTCTCCTGGAACAGACCTTTTAAATAAATCAATAGCTCCCTGAGGCCCTAGTCACTCACAAGTGAGAACACCCACCCCCTCAAAGGGAAGGTGAAATGAGAGTCTGTGTGAGACCCTCCCATGGACAGAGTCTCCTGAGGGAGCTTCCAGGGTTTTTTTCGATAACAGAAACCTAGGGATTCGGTCATAATAAAGTTAGATGTAAGAATTATGTCTACTTCATGGCTGTTTTACAAAACTACCACAACTCGTCTCTGGCCTCTTCACAAGCCAGGTTTGAGTATTCCAAAAGAAGATATTCATGCCTGGAAGTGAGTTTGTATTGTAGAATGATTTTTAATTAAAAATAAACAAAATCCCGATTATCTCTTTTACACCCTCAGTATATTAAAGAGATTGTTTATTTCATCAACCAAATGAATCAGAGTCATCGCCAGTTAATATGAAATCTGCCAAACAGGTGGTAGAAATGGAAAGGAAGGGAGGAGAATTAAAGAAACACATGGAAATAAAGGGTTTCAGCTCAAACAGGAACAGGTTGGTTTCATTATATAATTGCTGGAGTAACTCCTTTTTTAACAAACACAGGAAATATGCCAAAAAATCACGTAGTAAATTGTTACTGTAATTGAATCACTCTTAAGTAGCCAAATAATTAACATGGTATCTCTCTTTCTATTTTTCCCTATACAGAGGACTTTTTCAGAGTGCACAATGTGAAAATAATAACTTGCTCTTAAAACTCAAAGGATTAAATGACTTGTAAGATGGAACATTTAACAGTTAGGCAATGCTTAACTCTCTGAGGAAGATGTAGAAAGAAGTCCCATCAAAATTTAATGAAAGACTCAGTGATGTTATAATCCGCTTCCTTGAAAGGATATCGTTGTCATCATCTTCTTCCCATCAGGAAGTAGCATGTGAATTCTAAGAACCACCCATTTACGGTACAGTTGAAGTGGCCCAGGTGGTATGTAGGGTTTTCGTACTAAGAATTACAGTGGAAAGGGTAATTTAATCTAAGAGTCAGGAGTCTTTTTGGAAATAGTGGAGCCTAAAATGAAAAACTGAATTCTTTTTCTAGTTTAGAATTCTGCTCAAACTGGAATCAGGAGCTCATAAAGTGGAGGAATTGAGAGTATTAGACTATCTTTCAAATATCTAAAGATTTTTAATACAGAAAAAAAGATTGTTTAGCAATAAATGTTAGATGGCAGAAACAATGATTAGATTTCCATTCAAGAGAGCAAATTATTTTCAACACTTTTATTCTAAAGTTCTGATTTGCATAAAAGCAATTAATATGTTAATTATAACAAATCCCATCCATTTATTAATGCAAACCTCGTACACATTTAACCTACTTCAACTTTCTGTGTGTAGAAAATCTATAAAGCCTCATCTTTGTCCCCCTCTACATCCTATTAATAATGATAACAGTAAGTGCTAGTGCTAACATTAATTAAATAGGGCCTTGCTGTGCACCAGGCGCTCTGTTAAACACCTCTTTCCAGCTTTACAGAGTCTCTCATTCAATAAATAATCCCTGAGGTCCCGACCATTGTGAGGGCTGGTGATGAAATAGTGAACCAAACAGACCGAGTCCTGCCCCCGTGGGGCTTGAACACTAGTGGATCAGAAGGAAGGTAAGGACACAAATAAATACATAAAATGCAGAGAATGAGACCCGTTGTGAGGTGGATATGCCTGCATAAGCAAAGGACAGTTGTGTCCACTTTCTAAAGGAGGGACCTGGGACTAAAGCAACTCTTCCCAGGGCACAGGGTTATTGCGCCTCAGGTCCAGAATTGAATCAGAAGTCTGTCAAATTCTACAGCTCAAACCCTTAGTCACTGTCCTTTGTTACTTTACCAAGACTTGTGGGAGGTACAGAAAAGTGTATATATGGGCCTCCTTTCTATTGATTAGGGTCAATTACTAACCAACTCGTTCAGAAACATACACTCGGCATCTACCAAGGGCCAGACATTGGGAATTCAGAAATGGAGAAATACGGGCTGTGCCTTCTTGGGACTTGTCTCCAGTAGACTTCAGAGGCAAAAAAAAAAAGAAAAGAAAAAAGGATGCATACCTGGTTGTCTCCCTGAGAGAAGTGTAGATCCAGACAGCAGGGGTGGTCCCGAGTCAAGCACCATGGTGCCAGCTCCGCTCTGTTGCTTTACCAGTATTGTCACATTCAGTCACCACAATTATTTAAACATCTTATCAACAAATTGAAGCCACCTATTTTTACTAGAATAAGAAAAAGAAACAGTCAATTATAAAAGAACAATATAGGCATATGGCATACTATTATTATGTGTTATATATAATATATAAATATTAGATTAGATTAGATACTATGTATATGTTATATATATAGCATATATTATATATGTTTATATTATGTTATTATTATTTGCCCCTAGAGTAAGGATATGACCATGGGAGACAGATGAACTAGAAATACCATCTCCATAATGGGCAGAATCCCCTCTCTCTATTCCAATTTAGAGATGGCCATCCCATCTCTAAAGTCACCAATTTCACTATCTTAAAAATACATCTAAATTCACCTTTGACATTTCACCCATGGCATATCCCAAGAGCACACAGTTGTTCTCAGGTCTGTTTAAATAAAGATTATTTTTATAAAGACGTGGGTAGACTTTTCATTCGTCCTTTCAGGCTCATTGCCTGCTGGTAATTTTTTTTTTTTTTAAAAAGAAAAAAAAAGTTAATAGTTTACAAACACGCTTTAAATTTCCCATCCCAGCCGTGGGTTTTAATTAGTCCCTCCTCCTCCCCAGCCTCTGGGCCTGGGCTCATCTCATGAGATATGCCTGCTCAGCACCACATTCTTAAAGCAAAGAACATCTTTCTTATTTTAATCTCCTTTCCTCCCAGTTCTTTACTTGCACTGTTTGGATAAATAACTTCAACTTGGAGAGGATGATAAACATGGATCAAAAACAACAAAGGAAGTAAATTACTTCCCACCTACAATGCAGCATAATAGAACTAGTAATCTCCAAAGACATCCACCTGATTTACAGGTGCACAAAAATGCCTGCCTCGGGATGTGCTCACCTCTAGAATGTGCATCAGGAACACTGCATATAAAAGAAATTAACTAGGTGTCTGGTTTTTTAATAATGTCATTTAAAACGCAGCCTGCTGCAGGCACAAGGGGTGAATGAGCAGAGGGACAACCTGGGAGTGACACGGGGGAGTTCTCAGCATCACACAATGTCGGATGTGGCTTCCACTGGGCACCACAGTGACATGGATGCTGCAGAGGCTAAACGAACACCAGCCAACCTTGACCACAGGGCTGAACTACCACCTTGTCAGCCCTTAATAAAATTCAATAGATTTCTTCCCTAACTTCCCGTAACCTGGGTATGCACAAGATTTAAACATTAAAATGACTTCTGTTCTTTTCCCCGAAATGTTCCTAAATCTTGTTAGATGGCATCTTCCCTCTTGTCTTCAGAAAAACCAATACAAGCTTTGCAACTCAAAGCCGGTACCTGGATCTCACGGCAGGCCCAGCTCCAGTCCACATGGAAGTTATCTAAGGACTAGCGCAGCCCAGGCCAGCACTCCCCAGTTAGAGGACAGACAACTGACCGCTGACCCCCCAGCCTGCTCCCTCTGACCTCACCTCCCACCACCCCTTCCACCCACCTCTCACGCACCCTCCACCTCCGCTGCCCTGGTCCCCCAGGAAGCTCTTTGCAGGACACTACCCTGTTCCCTCTCTTCCTTCCTTCACGTCACAGAGACTCCTGTTTCCTCAGCTAATTCTGCTCCCTACCATCACATGAGTAAGTTCTCCACACAAACTAAGAAATAAAGAAAATGGATAAGACTGCATTGTAATCACTTGAGATGTTTGGGCACTACTCAAGAAAAAGTCTCATTTCAGGGGTCCCATGTGTGTTCTGTCTTTTCGCCCGACTGAGCTGGAAGTCTTCTGACAGAAACAGATCTGAAGATGGGGTCCGCGGATCCAGCGTTCTGCTTCACTTCTTGCTGGTGTAAGCTGCCACCCTAGGAGAAACCCTCTGAAGAGTAGGGCACTGAAAGCTTCAGACCCTTCCAATCTCTCCTGCATTGTGTGTGTAGCGTCCTACGCCATCGCTTGAATGCTGAGCTCCGTGAGAACAGGGTCCTCCTCATCCACCACTCTTCCCACAGGACTGAAGGAATGCCAGTATTTAGGGGGAACTCACTGACTCTATTGAAAGTAGGAAGGGCTGCACGGTAAAAAGTTAATTCAAATGACCCAGCACCAAAGGATGCTCACTTTCAACATTGCTCAGAGGTGGTGATAGTAACCCACTCAGGGGGATGAATTTATACAAATGCAATAAATACCCAAAGATGGATGCTTCAACCCCACAGTGTTTGGCGTGATCTGTATATTCTTTGACATTTTCCGCTCGTCAGAATTGAAAAGCCATAAGTCTCTGATCTGGACTAATTCCAGTGCTGGCCGTAAGGCTGGCTCCACTGTGTGCTTAGACCGTCAGGTCCTACAGAGTGAGTGCATTAGTCTGTTGAGCTGCCATAACAAGGTAACACAGACAGAGCAGGCTAAAGAACAGACATTTGCTTCTCACAGGTCTGGAGGCTGGAAGTCCAAGATCAAGGTGTCAGCAGGGCTGGTTTCTCCTGAGGCCTCTCTCGTTGGCTTGTAGATGCCACCTTTTCCCTATGTCTCCACATGTGTGTCTGTGTCCTCATCTCTTCTTCTTATAAGGACGCCAGTCCTATCGAATTAGGGGCCCACCCTATGACCTCATTTAACTTTAATCACCTCCTCAAAGTCACATAAGGAGTTAGGATGTCAACATACGAATTTGGAGGGGACACAATTCAGTACAACAGGAGAGGGATGGAGAGTGGGCATATGTATCAGAAAGGTGTGTCTCGTGCTAATCCTATACAATGTAACCAATGTACACGTTGATGAATGTCTACAGTGTAGATCATGCGAAAACACTATCCGTATGTTCAAGTTGACTACATAATTCTTTGGGTTAGTAATATCCCATTGCTTCTCAAAAACCATTTGCTTTTTAGACTGGAGATTATGTATCCAGCACAAGGAAGAATGGTTCTTGTTACACAAGATTGATTAGTTAACATACAAGATGCTGTGTTTAGTTTGAATTCCATATTTTAAAAGAAACTTTGATATACCAGAAAATTTGCAGAATGCAACTTAACTGGGGAAGGCTCTAGAAACAATGTCAAATGGGTCACAGTGAAATTTGTGAAAAGCCGTTTGCCTCAAGACAGTGCGATGGAAAATGGAAGTCATAGGAGTGTTTAAAGGGCTACCACTTGAAAAAATGGGTTCTATGTATCTTAAGTGAATGCACAGTTGAAAACTAAAACTAGCAATTTCAAGGGAAAAAAATGGGGGTGGACAAAGAATCACTTAACAAAATAGGACAGTCCACTCTATTTTGATTCTGCTATAAATATTACGAGTTTACCAACAGTAAATGTTTAGGCTGGATCTGGCATCTGTCAGGGAGGTTATGGGCAACACTGTTCATTTCATAGAATAGATGACTGCAATGTCCCCTTTAATCCTAAGAACTGATGACCTTATGACCACATCTAAGCACAGCAATGTCCCTGGGCCTTGGTTTCCACATCTGTAACAACACAACCTCACCCTGATTGATCGAAGGACCCATGTGTTTGCTGTGCGCCAAAGACTCTGAAACGTGAACAAAACCCATTGTTACTGCCATCAAAGTTCAAGTGGAACCAAGAGACAATGAGGGAGAAAGAATGAGAAAAGAGAAACGACAGTGGAAAGGAGCAGACAAGTGCCCAGGGCTCACAGTGCAACCCTGGAGCAGAGGCGACACTCGGGGACTAGGACAAAGGCTTTGACTCATCCGTGGTTATCTGTTTTCGACATTGTTTCATTTTAGCTTCTGAGAAGGTCGGGCACATCCTGCTGTTTTGCAGTTGGAATGTGCTCAAGTCTGGCCAACACTGCTGCTCATGTCATGTGACTCATCAATCTCTAGATCTGACCATGTGTGCAAGCCTTTGAGGAGCTCTTTTTTAATACCAGGAACCTGTTATAAAAATACAAGTCCATTGTACAACAGGAAACAGTATGTATGTACAAATATGTATATGTATGATATAGTAACACATCTCTCATTTTATTCAGTAGGAACCTATTGTTTCCTGCCTTCAGTAGGTTGTACTGGCGTTACGGATTACCCAGCCAGAATAACGAACTTTTACGTACCATACACTACATTACCATAGCACACGTGGTACTGCTATTTTAATATAATTTGAAAGCAAAGTTGATGACAATGCAGCCATTGGGGACAGTTCTTAATTATTAAAATTCATTTCAAGTATTGAAATGTCAAAGCTGGATAAGTTGACCCCAATGGACTCCCACCTGGAAAAGCTCCACTTTGAGAATCACTGGCAAGAATTCTGAAGGCCTGAGATTTCACGGACTTCATGGATGTGGGTGGAAGACAGGAGACAGCGGCTCAGAGACACAGGATGTCACTACCATGGCCAGGGGAACGGCTGGAGTCTCCACACCCGCACTGGCTCGTTGAGCCCCAATTGCCACAGGACATGACACCTGCACACCGAGGGGTCCAGGAGAGGAACCCCACGTTCAGAGAACCCAAACAGCTTATGATGGTAGGAAGCCCGTCTGATGTTTGCTCTGGTGAGAGCCACAACCTTCCTTACCCCAGACAGCAATCAAACCTGCACCTTGCTCCCAAGTGGAGCACCGTCTTTACCCTCCAAGGTGTTCGCTATACACGCACGTGGTGTAGTCTGCACAGAAATGGAAATATAATGATGCACACCCAAAACCCGTGTAATGTTATAAACCAACATGATCACAATTAAAAACGAATAACAAAAGCATTGTTTAAAAGATAGTTTAGAACAAAAGCTATCAATGCCTTGCCTGCAAGATGCACAGAAACACAGGAGATCCTGCAGAGCAATAATTCAAAATCCAGTTTCAATACCCGATAATAAAAATATTCACTTATTAATTGTTTTCTGTGAGCTGGGCCATGCGACAAACACTGGAAATAATTAAGTCATCTGTTCATTTTAACAACATCTTGAGGTAGGAACTATCCTAATCACCTAGTTCCCAGTGAGGGAAACGAGGTTCAAAGCTGTAAGACCACCCCCTGGGCTCATCAGCTGACATGGTCAAAGCAAGATGTGGATGTTCGTTGACTGACTCCAGGCTCATAATATGCTGGTGTCTCCAAACAACACAACACACAAGAAACAACAGCGCTTTCCACACAGTAGGAGCCAGTTAAGTACCTACTGTGTGTAAACATTTGTTCACTCCATCGTCTGGGAGTGAAGCAAGTAGAAAAAGCAAGAACACAAGCCGACTTTATTAAATGTGCTATTTTCAGAGAAAGAAGCAGACAGGAATAAAGAAATAATTTTGTACAAATTATTAAACAATATAAAATATTATGATAAATACAGTGACTCTTCATCTGTGAACCTCTAGATTCATATTTTGTGGGTTATAATTACATCACGTACTATAGAAGGAATCAAAGTGATTAATATTCAATCAATATTTACAGATCCCTCGCTACGTACCAGGCATGATTCTAGGAGTTATCATTTATTAGTTAATAAAATAGACAAAATCCTTGCCCTCTTAGAGCTTATATTTGAGTGGAGGATGGGGGGTAAAATAAGAATAATAAATAAGTGGATTTTATAACACCTCACAAGATACTGTGGGCTGTAAAGAAACCGAGCAGAGTAGCACAGGCCTTGTTAGGACGGTCACCTGGAGGTTGAGTCGGGTGTGAGCTGCATGACTCCCTGTGGAGAGAGCCATCCAGACAAAGGCAGCAGCCATGCAAATGCCCTGAGGCATGACTGCCCTGTTGGAGGAAAGGCCAGGGGCCAGAGAGGATGAAGGGGCCCCAGCCAGGGGAAGAGTGGCTGGCGATGTGCTCAAGAAAGCGGGGCATGCACGACGGAGGAGCAGACCAGGCTTCTGCTGGCACGTTGGCTTTTGCTCAGAGACACAGGAGTCCTTGGTGATCAGCTGAGCCTCTTCAAGGAATCGCTCGGGCCAGAGCAGACATGGAGACCCTGCGGGGGCTGCAGGAATATTTCCTTACAGCTACACCCGCCTTCTTTCTGGGGATGGAGCGCTTATGAGGCCAGTGGCGTTTCCAGTAGTGTCTATGTTTAACGAAGCATCAGCACCTCTGCTCAAGCCTCTTGTTTTCCTCCTGAGTGCACCTCAGAGTATTAGGGCAGGAGTCTGCCGGATGATGGAGACTGCACGTTGCCTGCTTCAGGGAGGAGAGACGACGCGCTGAGATCTATGATGATGTTCTGGTGGACGCTGCCAGCACCTCCTTAGATGTGATCTGCTCAAAACCCTGCAAACACCCCCAGCGGAAGATACAGTTAATCCGTTTACAGCCAAAAAAACCGTCTCTCACTTATAGGAAAAGGAACTTCCACTAAGTGTGGATGCATGACCCCGGGTAGGAGTTCAGACGCCAGGAAGCCCTGAAGACAGGGTGCGCTGGAACAGGGCATCGGTCTGCCCCTAAAGGACAAGCGAATGCAGCCTGGTTAGGGGTTCTGCCCTGTTAGCGCTCTCGCCACCCAACACCGTCTAGGTTCTGACTCGAAGCCCCAGCAGGTTGTATTGCTGGTGATGCAGAAAGCGGAGCCCCAGCCCCCGTGTGCGGGTACGTGTGCCAGGCAGTGTCTGAGGTTGTGCGAGGTGCCTGAATTCCTCCACTCAGATCCAGGGCGTTTATTCCAAACACTCGCAGCTTTTTCTTCAGCCTTAAAACCTGTCTCAATCAGAATCCATGAGGATAGAGAAGGTGTCATAAAGCAAAGGGAAAGAGAAACATGAAGGGTGCATTTGCAGCGGGAATGAGCCAAATAGCTGATTAGAGTGAGATTTAGAGACCCCAATAAAGAGGGAAGGAAGCTGAGTAATGGAGAGATATTAGAGCAACTCCGTGCCGATGGAAGAATCTTGGAGAATAAATTGAAAGATGGGGAAGTCTATGCATAAATATTCAAGTAGCGTGTTATGGCCACATTGAAATTTTGTGGGAGATAATGTCAGGAGGAAGGCATTAATGTAAGCAATCTAGATTGGTCTCATAAGGGCAAATCCCTAGATGTTTGAGACAGAGGGTGTTTCAGCAAAGAGCCACGTGGGACTGACCTTGATGATCCTCCCCCACCCCCAGGCCTCTGACGCAGGGAAGATGCTGGAAGAATCAGAGCAAAGCCCGGCATTTGACGAGCACATGGGGTGTCTCCACGAGCTGGAACAAGGCCTTTCAGAGCTCATGAGGGACTTAGGCTCAGGGATGCGGGAGTCTGGCTGGGGAAAAAAGTGGCAGCAGATCGTATAGAGCATTTTGACATAGAGCAAAAACAAATCTGTTCCCCGAGACCTCAGCCTCATTGTCCCCAGGGATCGCCCCATGCACAGAAAAACCAGGCTTCCCCCTATGAGTTCACCACGCAGCAGCTAAGAAGCCACCTCTCAGACACTCCGACTTGAGACCCCAGGGAAGCTTTGTCTGGTTAACAAGTCTTTTCATTTCCAGGGAAGTCCATGGGCTTAACCACATTAATGGCTTGAAGCCCCACCCGCTAACTCCATATGTGAGTAGAGGCAGAAGGTGTAAGATTGATGCTTCTCTTTGAAAAACAGTTGAGGAAAGTTCTATATGCAAATTACAATGTTGAACTAATTCATTTCTCTGCCAAAATATTTAGAAGTATCCTTGCCATATAAAAATGCATGGGTAACTAATTTCCTTCCAGAAGTTTCCGAGTTAGAGAGGGAAATGCACAGAGTGGGCAACTGCCTTTGACTCCTGTTGTGAGAAAAAAAAGTCTATGACGAGGGAATGACATCCACCTATGAAATTACCATCAAAATGCCACAAATCTAAACACCACCACCCACTCTCAGTGATGGTGAAGCAGACGATTCGTTTGTTCATTAAACTCACTTCGCTGCTTCCTCTCTCCACGATGGCTAAGCGCTCCGCTGTTCTCCCGGGTTTCTGCACGTAGTTTTAATTGTCTGTGTCCTCTCAACCCCGGTTCAATAGTCCCCATGATTTTGAACTTTCTAACTTTCTTAACTCTTTATTTTTTCACTTTTGAACGTCTTTATCCATTTTTTTCCTTGTATATATTCCTCCATTGGGTCCAGCATCTTATACAAAGAATCAAAAAGTTGACATAATAGTAATTCTGAGTTCATGCAACAAACACCTTAATACAAATTGCTGTCTCCAAAATGCGCTGCCACAATCACCACTTTAGCCAAAAGTCAGTTACTGCATTTCTTCCCCTTAGAGTTACATTTTAATTTTATCAGGGTAAGATATTAACGTATTTTTGAAGCCAAATATAACTATCTCATAACAACCACAATCACAGAAAATGCGCTTTCCCACTTAAAAAGATCCTCAGAACCAAATATTGTCACCTCTGTTACCTGTTAATGAGGTACAAAAACGTCCCATCAAAGTGTCAGTGCCCCCAACTTCTTTCCCATCCACCTCAAACTGTCTCCATGTCTTTCTAGGCTCAAGCCTGAAGTGGCCACCACCCAGCTGGGCTAGTCCCGACACCTGGCTGTTGATTCTTTCCTGCCTCTCAGGTTTCTTTTTTTTCTTTTCAATTTTTAAAAGGACTATTATTTTAGAGCAGTTTTCGGTTTACAATAAAATTGAAAGAAAAGTACAGAGAGGTCCCATATACCCCCTGCCCCCACACACACACAGCCTCCCCCACTATCAACATCCCCACCAGAGCAAGACATTCGTTACAACTGATGAACGACACTGACATGTCATCATCGCTCGGAGTCCATAGTTTGCATTAGGCTCACTCTGGGTGTTGTACTTTCAGTGGGTTTGGACAAATGGATAATGACATGTATCCACCATTATAGTGTCATGCAGAGTATTTTCACTGCCCTGAAATCCTCTGTGCTCCATCTGCTCATCCTCTCTCTCCCTTCAACCCCTGGCAACCACCGGTCTCTTTACCATCCCCATAGTTTTGCCGTTTCCAGAAGGTCACATAGTTGGAATCAAGCGGTCTGTAGCCTTTTCAGATTGGCTTCTTTCACTTAACCATATGCATTTAAGGCTCCTCCATGTCTTTTCAGGGCTGATAGCTCACATCGCTTTAGTGCTGAATAATAGTGCATTGTGTGGATGTATCACAGTTTCTTTATCTGTTCACCTACTGAAGGACATCTGGGTTGTTTCAAGTTGTGGTGATTACGAATAAAGCTGTTCTAAACATCCATGTGCAGGTTTTGTGTGGACATAAGTCTTCAACTCCTTTGGGTAGATACCAAGGAGCCTGATTGTTGGATCACATGGTAAGAGGATGTTTCATTTCGTAAGAAACCACCAAACTGTCTTCCAAAGTGGCTGCATCATTTGGCACTCCCACCAGCGTTGAATGAGAGTTCCCGTTGCTCCACATCCTCGCCAGCATTTGGTGTTGTCGGTCTTCTGGATTTGGGCCACTCTGATAGGTGTGTAGTGGTATCTACATTTCTCTCTAAGGAACTTTTTAAGAAAGTTCTCCTCTCTTGCTGTCTCTTCATTTTCATCCTCCTAATGACTCCTTAGGAGATCTATATACATGCCTAGGTCTCTATGTGGAAAGGTGCATTTTAAAAAATCTGGTTTCACCCTCAAACTTCCTGTTTTTCTCATGACATTTAAATGTGAAGGAAAAAAATAATAGTGGATAAGAGCCCTTATTTTAGAGTCAGATGACTAAGTTTACTACCTATGAGGTCTTTGGCAAGTAGTTTAACCTCTCAAAGCTTCTGTTTCCTCATCAATAAAATGGGGATTAAAAGGGTATGTATTTATTAGATTACTTGAAAATTAAATGAGATAATAATTTGCGAATACCTTAGCAGAGTTCCTAGTAAGTGTATCAAGTGTTCAGTAAATGTTTAAGGTCACGATAATTCAAGGACCTTTGGCTTCTGCATTTAGAAGTTCATCAATAACCTCCTAATTTCTTTCTTGGAATTTATTCTCTTCCTCTTTGTAGCTGCTGATGATCTTGATCGTCCTTCTTACTCATCTCTCTCCCTCGTAGCACTGACCCCTCCAATCATGGAATAAAGAAATCTGACTTATATAATGAACAAGCTGCTACTTGTGAGAGTGAGGCTTCAAAGTAGAGACAAATTCTACTTCAGCTTGAAAGACGATACATGGAGGAGTTAACACGGTGCTCATATAGACTCACAACAAAAGACCGAGGGTCAAAATATAAAGTTTTGAAAACAAAGTACACTTGGGCTTCAAATTTTAAAAGTAACAATAATACGCGCTAAAATATTGTGGCCACACAGGCATAGGAAACATTATTTAAAAGGAGAGTAAAGACCTCACCGCCAGACAAAACAGGGGTTAAATTGTACGACATTGAGACACAGTGATGCTGAGATGGGACTAGTCTTGTACAATGTATTTGCCGTGTGATACGGGAGACTTTCTGGTAGGAAGAAGAATAATAAAGCAGATTCCCTGTTTATCTCAACACCACTCCCAGTGCCAGCCCTCTCGGTGCAAATCTTTCTAATGGATTCTAAATCCAGCTTGTACATGTACCAGGAGGTGGCAATTACTCAAGGATGGGCGCTCCAGTTGGGGGTTATCTATCCATCTTGCTGCCTCTCTCTTCCTTGTTTGTGGTTTGCCTGCTCATTAACCCAGGTTTGAAAGGATGGAGAGAAGATGGAATCTGAGCCGGTCAACTTTGCGGCTTGTGAGTGCTGAGTGTCAAATGCTTGCTGGGTGGAAAGGTTGAAATAAACAGGGAAAAAAGCCTTCTGAGCTCTATAGGTTTTGTATTCTCAAGTCGTCTCTGTTCCCATTAGCATGAATAATTGAGAGTTGGCTGCATTTATTCCTATGTAATCAGATAATCTGTAGGGAAATGAGAATTCGATTCTTGGATGTCTCTATTTAAACCCTCAGGAAGAGCATCCTCAGAAGCATTACATTGCTTAATTTTGAGCAAACTAAAAGTGGAAATGAAAAGCACTAATGAAGATATTTGTTAGTTGATTATGGGGAAAAACTCAGTTATCGGAAAATTGAAAGCAGGCAATTTTCCTGGTCTCAGGGAAGACCCCAGGAGAAAGCAGAATCCATTTACAATCTAGCTAAAGAAACACTAAAAGCATAAATTAAGTATGAGCTTCATTTACAACCTATTCAATACCATTTAATATGTTAAGGATCCGATTCTCCTCACCTCACAGGAACCATATGTCAGAAAACTTAGTGAATTAAGATGGTGCGTATTTGTGAATTCAGGCTCTGCACCTGAGAAATTATCCTGAATTATGTCAATGCGTGACTCTCATCGTGTATTAAGAGTCTTGGAGCATGCATTCCGTTCTCGGTGCCAACGATGAACACCGCAGCGACCTTGAACATACTGTGTTATTTCCCAGGGGTCGGCCCACCTCTGCAGGCCCAGGATGTGGTCCTTGACACTCTCCACCTCAGGAGGACACAATCCCTCTTCCTTGCAACAGCCACATGAGTCAGAGTAAAATAACTGATGGTCCTTCCTGTGGGACCCGGGGGCTGAGACCAGAGACCCACGGCAGGTCTGCCAACTGCACGGTGAGCAGCGTTAGAGTTGATGCTGGAGTGCAGTCCTCCCCTTCTTGACTGTTTCCACGACTCCATGCGGCCTTCACCCCGCTGTTCACGACTTAGGATATCCACCAACACAGAATAATGGATGGAAAAATCCCTGCCGCTCTCTCAAGACGGAAGGTGGGCCTGACCCAGAGAACACCCACATCCCGCTCCCTCCTCCACACAAGCTGGTCCTCCCCGCTGGGTGAGCGCAGCCAAGAAGGCCAGGTGATGTGGCTGTGCTGCATAAAGCAGGATCCTGATAATCTCAGTGCTGTGGACACAATGTTTTTGTTTCCCCAAAATTCATAGGTTGAAATCCTAGTCGACAAAGATGAAGATATTAAGAGATCAGGACTTGGAAAGTGACTCAGTCATGAGGGTGGGGCCCTCGTGATGAGATTAATGCCCTAATAACAGAGACCCCAGAGAGCTCTCTCACGCCTTCCCCCGTGTGAGGACAGAGAGAAGACCCCATCCATGAACCAGGAAGCGAGCCCTCACCAGACAGGGAATCCGTGGTCCCTTGATCCTGGCAGCCGCCAAAACTGTCCGTGGTCTGTAAGCTGCCAGGCTGTGGTATTCTGTTTAATCCGCCCGCATGGACTATGACACTCAGCTCACTTAGTGATTCACTCATCAAATATCTGAGGGCCTTTTATGTGCCTAACACTGCTCCGGTTTCTTGGAACCAGAGAGAATTGAAAAAGACTAGCCAAATGTCTACACTATCTCACGGCAACAGCCAGGAGATGAAAGGATGTAGGTACTTGGTCCATTTGGAAGTTCCAGCAGTCATGTTCTGTGAAAATAAAGGACAGTAGAGTTGGGGAATCACGAAACAGGAAACACCACCAAACCCACTGGAATCTAACCTCAGTTTTTATTTAAAAAAAAAAGCAGGGCTTAGGACCACAGAAGCCACTGCTTTGCGGGTACAGGAGTAGGAGACCCCCAGCTCCCCAGTTCCTGCTTCTGAGCTCTTCCCCCTGAAAGCAGTGGATTTTCTGGGAACTTGTGAGTCGATTTATAACACGTTTTGTTTTCAAAGCAGAGCACATGAAAGTGGACATCAAGGGGGCTGCCTCGTATCTGATACAGACACACGAGAAAGCGGCCAGAAGGAGGCAGCCCAGGAATGTCGTCATGCTTTTGATGCTTGTTCTCTCTGTAAGATTTGTTTTAATCCTTTGAATAGGCTGTAATGAGAAGCACGTAGTTTTTAACTTCCGAATTCTTTAAACTCCATTTGAAAGGACCAACTGAAAAAGATTAAATTCTTTTAAGTTGCATGTGTGTCTGTATGATTTTGCTGTGTCTTAATTACAACATGCAAGGGTGTCAGAACTGAGAAAAAAATGCAGATTATTGCTTTTTGTTGCTTAAATTTTTTATCTATGAAACACATTGGGAATGCTTTAATTTCCATAATTGATCAACTTATTCACTAATCTCATGTTAAATAAATGTCTTCGAATTCATCTGTTTGGAAAACTTTAAAAATGAAAGCTGAGTCTCATGGCTGATATCAAAATCAACAAAGTACTAAGATGGTGTTTCGTAGTCATGAATTTTTTATCCATATGGCACAATGGGAATGCTTTAATTTCCATAACTGATCAGCCTATTGATTAATCTCAAGTGAAATAAATGCCTTCTACTTGATTTTTTTTTAAAGTTTAGAAAACCTGAATTGCAATAGTGTTTCAAAATCAACAAAGTACTAAAATCCTGCTTAATATTCACAGAAGTGTGGTGTGCAGTCAGAGAATCACTGACGTTAGAGGAAAGGAGTTGTTCAGAGCTTCTTCATTCGTTACTCTTAGCCCAGGAGGAGTTAGAAGAGCTGTGTCTCGCGTGGTCCTTTCCCCTTGAACTGACTCACTCAGTCCTCAACAACGCCGAGAGAGGCACAGTGACCAGGAGAGGGTCTTGTGCCAACCAACCTGAGCCAGCTCCGCCACTCATTGCTGCGGGAGCTCAGGAATAAGTTTTCTCCCCTGCAGAGTGAGTGGTGAAGATAATACCTCACAAGATTGTTGGGAGGATCACATGAAGAAAAATATGCAAGACCTTCCACTGCAAGGGTTTAAAACTATGGAGACGGCATACACAAAATGAAAAGAAAAGTAAGATACACATACGCCTATGTATATACAAGGTATGCATATGCGTGTGTAGTACATCTGAAAATATTATACTGGAAATACCATGAATGTATAGAGTGAGTACAGATCTGTAAGAAAATATTAATATTATAGAGTAAAATTTGTGCCCAAGGACATTCCCTTCAGCATTTTTTATGATGGAACAGCAAGAACAATCACATGCCCAGAAGTAGAGAAATGGTTAAGAAATATGCATATTTTACCCATAGGAAGAAATATTATTATGCTATTCAAAGTGGTACTTCTGAAGACTATTGATAATGTTAAAAATTCTCACAAAATGAGATAGAAAGAAATTATAAAACTAAGGATACCGCCTCTGTGATTCTGGCCTGTGTGCACACGTACACAGGGAAAAGACTTTAATCGTTCCAACTCTTCATACTCATTTTCGAAATGTTAATAAACTAAACACCTATTTGTTAAAAAGCTGGTTTAGGAAAACCAAGAATAATGGTGACATGTAGAAAGCCAGGTAATAATTTTTATGTTCATCAAAATAGAATAATATTGGCCTCGCACAAAACAAAGGGAATGAAGTATTATAAATCACTACTTCAGTAATATCAGACCTGTAAAATTATTTCGTTTATCATCGCGTGTTCATCAAAAACATTTGAGGCTTTTCCCTCTCAGAGTGTCAGTAGAATGTTTTAACATTCGCTTTACAATGTGCATGTGGGTGGAGGAGAAGTCTCAGAGGGCTGGCCGTGTGCGAGGTAAGAGATCGTCTGGGAGAAACAGAATTCCGAAGGCCGCCGGCTCCGGAAGGCCGTGTTCTGAATGATTGGGCCAATTTTCATTTCACAGGGTAGAGAAATTCCAAACTCACAGACGTTTTCCCTGAAATTCTCAACACCGTTGGGAGAAGGGGATAAAATTTGACTCAACATTTCACAAGTGTGGAGGCATCTGTTGACATCATCTTCTTTGATTCTCAAAATGACACAACGTACGTTAGATGGATCAACTATCCCCACTTATATGACGCTAGTAAAATAAATTGGAAAGGTTTATTATTTAAAAATTATCATTTAAATTAGGAAAAGCGATCCCTAATCGCAATATCACATTATTTGTAATCTATTCACCGGGAGATCTGTTTTGCATTGGAGATTCAAATGTGCTCATTTCTAGCTGAATTTTAAAGAGATTCTAACGTTATTATCTGATGTTTTTATTGAAAATAATTAAATAACTTGCTGCTTCTCTAGAATCTGGAGTCTAAATTATAATGAACTAGGAACCAGAGGACCCCACAGATTCAGGACATAAGGCAAAATAAAATCTGCATTTTTAAAAAAGTTATGTCAAAGCTTTATCAAGTCAGCAGCCAGAGTCCCCATCCTTGCTGGAGATTGGCGTGGAGAACAGTCTTGACCCAGCCCCTCTCTTGTGGAGTCTCCTCCCGCCTAGGTCGGAGGCGGCCTTTGGCTGGTGGGCGTCACTGGGTCGGCCCTTTCTCAACCACCTCTGCGGAAAGACTATGTGGAATCACAGAGGAAGATCAATTACTTGGCTGGCCAAGGAGACCCCTCCTCTCTAACAAAAGCTGCCCCAAGTGGTCTCCAGTCGAATCACAACTGGCCTTAAAACCTTTTCAATCTATCATAGTTTGGGAGTAGATGTTTTCACCATGCGATTCTTCTCCCTCCCTGTCCAAAACCGAGCTTACTTACTCGATAAGCAAAAGAGGTATTATTGATGAAACGCTCTTGTAGTACATCAGCTTGAGTTTGTCACCTCAATCGATAATTTATGCCCTGGGGCCAAGCAAAAAGAGAGAAATTTTCAAGTCTTTATAGACTATCAAACTCCAAACTGTCAGCTACTCCTGATATAAATCTATTTTAATTTCAGTTTCTTCTGAGTCACTTAGCTTCCAAAAGGCTGTACTTAAAGTACAAAGGAGGATGTAGGAGGCACCTTGATGAAAAACAGTGCAAATAATTCAAAACCGTGAACGATTATCAAGTCACTGGCCATCGGACAGTAAGATTCTCACTATACTTTCTCCTCAGCAAATGGCGTCTTCTTTATCCATCGTCATCGCTATATTTCCATTTTCTGCAGTCAATTATGCATTAAGGAATTATGATGCTTCCATGTGTCCTTGAAAGCAGGTGTTAGCTTATTTGGTTAATTAGAGAACAATACAAGTTAGAAATTCCAGGTTTGGTGCTGGGCTACACAACACACCTTCTCTGGTCCCACGTCAAAGGATTGGACCATCTCTCCTTGGTCAATCACAAGATAAATCTGCTCTCTGTCAGAAGAGGCAGACAGACAGCCTGCAGGAATCCAAGCAATGCTGTCTGCAGTAATAGGAAATCTCAAAAGGAAAATCCAGTCAGTTCTCGTTATTCATGGTGCTTGTTCTGTGAAGTCCCCAAGAACCCTGAATTAGCCATGGCTGCACTATTGCTCCCAGGAGAAACACAGAGTTAGGTTCTGTGGGCCTCTGGTCAGGACGTTGTCATCAACCGATCGAAGCATAATATTGTTTCACGTGTGACTCCGTTTAAAGACATCTTATTTAATACATATTGTTGGCTCGTTAACATGGAACTCACTACTAACACCGTAACTCATGCCCCAAGGAAGGAAGCTTACCTAAGACACATATTTCCTCCACAAGGTCTTCTTGATCCAAGGAACACTGGACAGCACTTCAGAACTCTGCTTGGGGCAATTGTAAACAGTGAAATCACCAGTGAAAATCATAAAAGTGCAAAGAGACTTGGCACTCTATAGCCCGTGAAAAGAACACCTGTTCACAGTGTGAGAGCTGAAACAGGAAGGCAGAGCGTCGCCTGCCCACCGTCAGCTGGGGACGAGCACGCCGGGAGACTCAGACTGTCACCATTCTGGGCATGTCCGGGAATGACATGAAAGCACCATGAGCAGTCTTGATTTTTGAGTTATAAATAAATTTTAACAATTAAGCTGCTCTGGAAAAGAGGAATCCACAAATAATGAGGATCCACTGTGCATATGAAAGGAAGTCAAGACCTCACACGAAGGCACCCACAAATGCAAAGATCAATTAAGTCATAAAAATATTAACGATGTTTTTCAATAATCCTTCTGGGTCAAAATCTACGTATGATTTGTAAACCATATGGTTTATTTCATTAGCATAGATAAAATATGCCCCCTTTTAAAATAGAACCAAAGAGGAATTCTCTTTCATTAGTTGAATGCATTGGGCCTCCTTCTGAATGGATCTGAAAAAAAGAAAAGAAGAACTCAAAATAGATAATTGAGATCTAAAACAGGACAGGGGCCACCTGAGAGAAGCAGAAGATGTGACTATTACGAGGAACCTGGGATAACTCGTTAGGAACAACACGATGTTGACCTTCAGGAGTGGTGATGGTAACACAGGGTATAGAGATATCCAATCTTACCAAATTGTTTACATCAATTAAATGCAGGTTTTTGTATGCCAATTATACCTCAGTAAAGCTGGAAAAAAGAGCATTCGTCCTGTCATTCCCATGGTTTCTCTCCGTGATGCCATGATACACAGGCCCTGAAAACCAAACCGAGGGACTCAGTCCCCAAAACCAAAAACTGAGTCTTTCCCAGTTTTCACAGGGGGTGAGAAGGGAAACCTATAAAAAGAATTCTCTTGATATTTTTCTCAAATCTTTGAAATCCCTTACTTTTTATCAAGTATAAAAAGATTAATATCAAAAGAAGTCATAAATAAATGTCAACCCCAAAAAGTAAAGATCAAACCATCATCTTTGATTCTGTAGCTTGTTTTTATTTTTCTGTCTTTTGTTGGAAATGTTGCTTGTACTAATTTTATTTTGCATATATTTTTCACCATCATATTCTATAATAGAAAAATTATCCTTTACATGAAAATGCAATTAAATACATTATTATTTATGGTATTGAGTAAAAAGTGTCTAATTTCCAGTTACACTACTCCCTGAGTATGTTAAGAAAATGCTGATCTGAGCCAACCCTTTCACTCTACAGTTAAAGAAAATATGCCCCCAAAGTTAAGTGACGATCACTAAACGTTATCTAATCCACTTCCATTCCTTCATTCAGCATTTCAAGCACTTTTTATGTTCTAGGGACTGTGTTAGCTCTCGGAAAACAGAAGGGAAACAAAACATACTCTATGCCACTCGTGGATCTTTCAGTCTAGTGAGGACTGTGTATAAAATTACTTCAAATAGGGTTTTGGAATAGTTCTCTATCAATTGTCCTTAAAGTGTGATTTAACAATATTCACTCATGGCTCAAGTAAGGGCTTTTTATGAGAAATGCAGATTACATTATGTAAGAACTTAGTTTTCTGCTGAGAATAGCTACTAGGTCAGTGACTGATATCACCAGGTGATGGTACAAAACCCAGCCTTGAATTCTCCAGAATCTAAGAGGAAATTTCCACAACAGCAAGTCTCCTCCCCCAATTCAGCTTCCCAGCTATTTCAAGGTTGAGTTTCCACATTGCCTGTTCTGTGAGGCCTTCCCAAGACTCAGACAGACGGAGTTTCTCCCTTCTCAATGCCTGTGCAATACTCACTTGCAGTTAGTTGTGCAAGTGCACTAAGAAAATGCAGGGGGCATCGTACTTATTTGTCGACACCGGTACGCTGAGCTCCTGAAAAGCAGGGATTGGCGTATTAATGGGTTCGCCCCAGTGCACAAAACTTAGCTGACCCATGTAAGTGCTCAGTGACGGTTTCAAAATGGAACTAAGTGGTGATGATATGTAAAGCATCGAAGAATTGTACGCTTAAGGTAGCAGTTAGGATGTGAGCTAAATTTTCATCCATTGGGCAAGTTATTAAGGATCGAAGGGGAAGAACAGGCTGGCTCATGCGGCGTCTCTTGAAACGCTCAGAAAACCCTACTGCGGTAGCCCAGGGGCTGGGTTGACCCAGCACTTCACGTCCTGGGACGTCATTATTTAGTGCCCCAGGTGGCTTCATGCTATTCAGTTTGTAAGTCCTCCACACTCCATCGCTGCCTGGAGTGTCTTTGTCCTTTAACCTGATTGTCTAAGCAAGTTCACTCTTAGACATCTATCTGGCCAAAGATTCCTTAATCTCCATCAATCCTGGTGATCACAGGACCTGAAAACAATTCTTCCCCGGCAGGGGGTATGATATACAACACCTGCTTCGTATTTCCCTACGTGGCTCAGCACAACAGTAAATCCAGGGCAGAGTGATCATTTGAAATAACAAACATATGTCAATACAGGACTCGAAGACGCACAGTTGTCAGGCATCCCCTGAAAGACATTTTCAGCATAGCTTTATACCACCACAAGCGGGGAAAACATGACTTTACCCCAAATTCTTTCAGAGAATGTGCCCCTCATCCAGAGAAGAAAGTCAATTTGATCCTTATGGATTCTGACTCCAAGTATAATTGCATTTTGTGATACACCAAAAAATCTCACCTAAAAATCTAATCTCATGTGCTTGAAAAAACTGACTAAGAATGTGAGACTTGAATAAGAATTCGAGAATTCTATAGGCTTCCCCTTCATTGATGAGCCAAGAGACTTTTCCAGCCCTCTCTTGCCTTGCTGCCTGTGGACCTGGAATCCATGAGTCAGGATGATGGAGCCACAAGGCAGACACTGAATACAAGAACCTGAGTCACTATGAAAGGGAGACCTCTCTAGAGAGCCACTGGCCCACAGCAGGTTTCTGTGAGCGAGAAATACTTTTTTGTTGTGTTGAACCACTGATGTCCCAGGGTTATTTTGTTATTAGATACATCCCAGTGTTACACAGACTAATAACAAAAACTACTGTCTTAGTCTGTTCAGGCTGCTATAACAAAATAGCACAGACTGAGACGCTTAGATACAACAGACATGCATTTCTTACAGTTCTGGAGGCTGGAAGTCCGAGGTCAGCTGCCAGCATGGTTAGCTTCTAGTAAGAGCCCCTTCCTGGTTCATAGATGGCAGTCTTCTCACTGTGTCCTCACGGTGGGAGGGGAGGGAGTTCTCTGGAGACTCTATAAAAGCACTAATCCTGTTCATGAAGGTTCCACCCTCATGGCCTGATCACCCCCAAAAGGCCCCACCTCCTAACACCATCACATGGGAGGTTAGAATTTAATATATGAATTTGGGGGACACAAACATTCAGACCATAGCAGCTGGATTTTTTTTTTTTTTACCAGACTCTCATGTGTTTACATGTTTAACATTTTTATTAAAATGAGACGCACAAGTAGGAAAGTGCACAAGCCACTTTAAGTACTGTCGTGTGCCACATAACGATGTTTGGTCAATGCTGGATGGCATGTATGATGGTGGTCCCACAGCTGAGTACCATCCAGCCTAGGTGTGCAGTAGCCTGTACCATCTAGGTTTGTGGAAGTGCACACTATGATGTTCACACAAGGACGAGATCCCCTAACATGTTTCTCAGAACGTATCCCCACTGTTGAGTGATGCATGACGGGATACAACTCAGTGAATCATTGCAAAACAAATGCAGCCCTGTAGCCACCATCCGTGTCAAGAAATAAAATCTACTCTTTACACTCTACAAGGCTATCTTTACAGGGACCCCAACATGTTCTCCTTTCTATCCAGCTCTGATACTGGTACTCAGGAAGCAATGTCACAGTTGGTCAAAAAGGTTTGGGATAGGAATCCAAGAGGGACTATGTAAGGTCAGGTAAGGGGAGCACCAACAACCATCATCCTCTCCAAAAGAAGTCGCTCCCCCATTATGAGACTCTAAGGCACTTGGGCAGACAGGCATCAAAGTTGCTTATAAGTGGGGGGCACGCTAACTCTAGTCGCCCACACACCGTTCCATAGATGCTCCAGGCAGCCCATGGAAACAGAACACGGCCGTTTTTCTAGGCAACAGGAGAATTGCGTGACCTGACGTCAGATCTGATATTCAAGTTGGTATTTGTTAATGATAATGCCAGGATATATAGTGCTACATAAAAAACTTACATTTGCGACTCCAAAGAGACCTAAATGGAGGTAGCTTCATTAACCTGCCAAACGTAGAGAGGGGCAGACCCTCACTGCAACGTTATCAAATAATTGCCTATGTTTTAATGAAGTTTTAAAAATCCACATAGCACTGCTCAGTCACTTTCTCGCTGCCACTCTTTTGTTGGACACACATTTGTTTATCAGCGTGAAGCAGCCTTTAACCTCCCTGCGTAGCCAGGAGCCATGCGAGTTACCATTTAATTAGAATTCTCGAGTTTTAATCCTAGTGAGGTTATTGTCTTTAGCTGGTTTCACATTCCTCATTTGCCCCATCAGGGCCACATGTGTTGGGGAAAGCAGGGCTGTGCCGGCTTGCCGTTATTATTTGAAAGAAGGGAAAATCTAAGTGAATGGATGCTTTATGGGAAAGATGCCTGCGGGTTGAAAACAGCATGTGTGTTAAATAGACAACTTCCTACTCAAGAGAGCATTGTGAGGTTGAGTGTGACCCAACCCCAACAGCTGCATGGTCATCTCCTTTCTCAGAGACATCCTTTCCACTCCTGCAAAAACCGGAAGACTTGAGCTCCAAAGTCCTTCCAGGGCCCAGGCCGTGATTCTGTAACAAGTTAGTGGCAGATTCAGAATCTGAGTTCAGCTCCACTCCATGGAGCCGGGGAGCCCACGGCAGCAGAGGGAGATGCTCAGCTAATGTGGGTTGTGGATGTTAGTACAAAATTACCTTCATTTCCAGAACAAAAGTGCTTATGGAGGAAACATCCCATTTCTTTCTGCTGTGCCAACCACCGCCTTCCCGCCCTATGCAGGATGCCTGCAAACCCACTGGGCACCAGGACCATGAGTCAGGTACTTTGGGGATTTTAAGGAGGAAAACACCAGGATGAGCCTGAAGCTCTCTGCTGTTGTGAAACCGGGAACATGGAGACAGGGCTGCCCTGAGTCACAAACTAGCAGGTCAGACCCAGGTGCAGGTCAGACAACAGAAAGACAACCCTCTGCACTTGTGGCTGATCTGGCTGAGAGACTGGCTGTGCCAGTCTCAGATGGAAATTTAGACAATTTCCTCAAGTTTTATTAAGTTTCGACGGCAGACTTTGAAAAACCCATCCCTCATCATTAAGTAGATGACCTGGTAGCTTGTACTTATTTTAATGACCCAAAGGGATAATCTGACAGAACCAACTAAACCTGCCGGCTTTCTCAACACCACGTCGGAAATCCCTTCCGCTGATCAGAATGTCTCAAGGACACTGGAGCCCCTAGTCTCTCCACGGTTAGGATTAGTATCAAATTAGCTCAATAGCCATCTTTATCACTTAAAATTGTTTCAATTTAAATCTAGGAAGAGATTAATTTGTCTGTAGCAATAGTGTAGAGCCGATATATGAGAAGAGTGACTTCAGAAGATGCCAAGGGGAAAAAAAGCTTAAATGAATATTTAATGATTTAGTACAGGGTCTAATGGAACTTCCTCCCCTGTAGATGCTTAATACATTTGTGGGAGTAAAAAATTATGCTGGTAAAGTGCTACTGAGCACTCAGGCACACGCCACAAGATGTCAGATTATCATCTCGCTTCTCTGGGGAAATGTGATGGTATCAAGGTCCCATTTTGTGCAGGATAAAGGCAACCTGATTGACAGAGTGATCTCCATGTTTCCAAACGGCACGAGACTCCCAGCTCTGGACTGTAACCTCCATCCCTCGGAACCGTCATGCAGAAGCATTTTGCAATGATGCCCACCTCCGAAATAGACACGATTGCTTGGAAATTGAGGTCACACCTGCTGAAATTGCCAGCGGATGCTCACCTGCAAGAAGTGTCATTAAAGCGGGAAGAAAGCGTGAAAGCTAGAAACCCGATGTATGCACAGTTTGGAGACATGACCAGACAGAGGAAAAGCACAGTGTCTCTGACAGTCACTCATCCCTTCCTCAGAGGAGAAAGTGTGATGCTAATCCCAGATAAAAGCCAACTTTCACTTGTAAATTTTATTTTTGAAAAAAAGTATCAACTAGTGTTATATTGTTATATTGTTAGTATTTTATTTAGCTTACTTCACCAGCATCGTGGCTTTTGATTCCCCAGAATCTTGTGAAACAGGAAAGAAAAGTATCTTTATTCCCATCATACAGTTAATGAATCAGAGTTTCGGAGATGCTAAGTGATTTTCCCAAAGTGCACGACACAACTCAAATATGGCAGAGAGGACCCTGCGGCAAGCATAGGCTGTGAAGAACATGTGAAGATTCACCCACGGCCGCTCACTGTGGGGACTGCCCCCTGGGCAAGACGCTCACACGCCTGAAGGGCCATTGTGAGCAGCAGCTAAGTTGAACTGACGTTGGAAGACTAAAGCATGATGGTGGCCCCCTTGCTGGAGGGGAGAGTGAGCGCCTGCAAGGACCAGGTAAGAGGGGGAGTCCTAGCTACAGTCCGGCTCTCCGGGGTCCACCAGGTCTGCGCGCCCTCCCACGTCCTTTCCCCAGTCTTGGTGTGTAGGACTGAGTTCCGTACGGCTGAAATACTTGCAGTCGCAGTAGCTACTGTGTTGAGTCCCTGGCTGTGATGGATAATTTTCTATGTCAGCTGGACCGGGCTAAGGGATGCCCAGAGAGCTGGTAAAACATTATTTCTGGGTGTGTCTGAACAGATCAGCATTGGAATCTGGAGATTGAGTAAAGAAGATCCACCCTCTCCAGTGGGGGTGGGCACCATCCGATCCAGTAAGGACTCAAATAGAACAAAAAGGCGGAGGAAGGGCGAATTCCCTGTCTCTTCTGGAGTTCGGATGTCCATCTCCTCCTGACATGGTTCTTGGGCCTCTTGATCAGGACTGAATTACACACCAGCTTCCCTGGGTCTCCAGGTTGCAGATGGCATGTTGTCGTGAATCTCAGCCTCCGTAGTCATGTAAGCTAATTCCTACACTAAATCTCCTCTTATATCTGTATCCATATCTATATCTATTTGTCTGTGTCATCTATCTATTATCTGTCTATCAACTATCTATTATCTATCATCTGTCTAGCTATAGTCTATCTATCCTCTATCGATCTACCTATTACCATCTATCTGGCTACCATCTATCATCTATCTTCTATCATCTATCTATCTATCTTCCATCTATCATCTATCTATCTATCTCTCTCTCTATCATCTATCTATCTATGATCTATCAACTATCTATCATGTATGTATCTATCATCTATCTGTCATGTATCATCTACCCATCTATCTATCATCTATCATCTATCTATCTATCATCTATGTATCTATCTATCATCTATCTATATATATATCAACTATCTATCATCTATCTATAATCTGTCTATCTATCATCTATCTGATTGGTTCTGTTTCTCTGGAGAACCCTGACCAGCACACTGGCCTTAGGGGTAACAGTTCCCAGAATAGAGATGTCAAATGGGAAATTTCTGAAGCTGCCTTCACCACCCTGACAAGATGTCAGCTCAAAAACAATATCAACTCCCTGGCGAGGGGTGTGCTTAGTGCCCTGATGAGAGACCTAAAGCAGGAGTCAGCACACTTTCCTGGTAAACAGTCAGACAGTAAATATTTTAGGCTTTGCAGACCCCAAGGTCTCTGTCTCAATGATTTGACTCTGCTACTGAAGCGGGAGAGGAACCTCAGACAACCTGCAAACAAATAGAACATCACTGACAAAGAAAGGCGCGGGCTGGATCTGGCCCTGTGCCTCATAAGGTGCCCATCCTTGACTTGAAGCCTGCAGGGTGGTGACCTCTGTCTCGTGCCCCTTACCTCACTGGGGACAGCTGGATTCAGACTCCCGTCTGCAGAGCAGCACAGTGGGACCAGGTAATCCTTGCCCCTACCACCCCTGCCATGCAGGATGGGGTGTGGCTGCCAGAGCAGACGCACGAGGCCTCGCTCCGCAGCGCAGGACCATTGATCTGCTGAAGGCGTCCTTCCCCATTCCACCTGGAAAAGGGGATGAGAACTGATTCACACTCAAACGGAGCACACAGCAGCAGCCACTGCCAGCGACACCTCAGGGCTGCGCTCTCTCTCCTGCCGTCTCTGCTGTTACAGGCCTGCGCCGTGCGATAGAAATAGCACGCCAGCCACAGAGGCAATGTGGATTTCTAGCAGCCACGTTCAAAAAAGCAAAAGGAAACAAGTTAGATTAATTTTCATAATGTGTATTATTTAGCCCAAAATATTTGATATTATCACTTAAACATGCAATCAATATAAAAATGACTCATGAGATAATTTGCATCCTCTTATTCACACTCAGGTCTTAGAAAACTAGGTGTCTTTTGCACTTAAAGCCCCTCTTGGTTTGGACCAGCCACAGTTCAAGTGCACGATGGCCCATTGGCTGGTGGCTACCATTTGGGACCGTGGAACTGCAGTCTAAAGAGATCTGGGTGTCTGGACAGCCGGCCGACAGGACGCCACCTCCTCCACTGCATCGATGACGTCCTGCGGGTCAGACAGGACAGCGGATGCGGGTCAGTGTGCCGGAGGCCTCACAGGACACACGCACTCCGACCGGAGGACAGGTTCTCTGGGCCTCAGTTTCCTCCTCTGCAGAGAGGCAGCAATTGTGATACCTTGCTGTGGTTGCTAAGAAGATTAAATGACTTCCACGCATAGAGCACTGAGAACAGCAGCCAGGACTTCCCAAGTGTTCACACGTTCTTTCCATCATGAGATATGAAAAACGACAAGCTGATTAAAGAAGAAATATTCTAATAAACAATTCCAAAGGGAAAAAAAATGGTACTCAAGCACTTGAGCCTAACCAGAATCCTTCCGTTGCCCTCACCACCAAGGCAAGTCGAGGATAAAAAGGCAGGATCTCTAGATGCTTTCAAACTCGGCGATATTTAAGCTCCACATTTAGACAGCTGTCCTTACGAGTTCACGACGTTTGTGCTAAGCTGTTCCCACTTAGGTGGAAATACATTTCACACTGTTCAGTGATCCCAGCAGCCCCACAAACCACCTCCATGGTTCGACCGGCCCCTCTTAAGGGGTTGGCCCCATCTGTGTGTCTCCCAACCGTTACCCGGGAGTTGAAAATCCCAAGGGCACCATGGAACCTGTGAGAGCCTGTTAATCGGCGAAGGCCTGGGAGAGTGAACCTGGTCTGGTTTTTATTTAGGGCAGCAACTCAGCAGTGCTTTTTATTAACTGCCCAGGTAAAGACAAGGTTTACTGTATTCAGGATCTAAAATAAAAAGAAATTTAGCTGCCCAGATGGTAATAAACGAAGCTAGTAATGGGCTGGAACAGTTTTCTGAGATCTTGGCACAGTTTTGAGGCTGGAAGTCGAGTGGAGCAAACTTTCACTTCGCGTCAGAGGAGCCAGCTACTAACGGCCCGCCCATTGCTGCAGGTGCACAGGCACCACCACCAGGACGCCGGGCGCCCAGGGAGAGTGTGCGGGAGACTTTGGGGCCATCGGCTCTGTGGACAGGGGTTGATCTTGGGTTTTCTGAAGAGTCTGAATGATCCTGCATCAGCATCTTGGGCTCGACCCAGCGGCACACGGAGCCCGCCTGGGATGAGCGGGGCGGTTCACCGCCTCTTCCCCTCTGCACCGTGACACACGCACTCACGTCCTTTCCCTTCCTCTGGTCTATGCAGCACCTTTGGGAAACCTTCATGGATAAATTTTAAATCCCCAGAAAGGCTCTGTGTAAAGAAAATGGATCATGTCTCCCCACTTTGCGCCCAGATGTCATGTTACTTCCACGTGGAGGCTCAACAGGCTTCCCATCAATTACGTCACTGTCAGCCAGCCCAGGCCGTGGGTCTGTGCTCGTCACTGTTCTCCTCGTTGCGCCGACTCCATTCCAGGACCACGCCCACCGTGCCTGTGGTGGCTGAGTGCCGCCGCTCGGCCCTGCCACCCGGACTCCATTGATCCGTTGCATTCCGGTTTCCCAATGCAGCAGCTGTGGTTCCCACTGGGGGTCTGACCCATGGAGTAAACTGCTACCACTATAGTAAGTAAATATGAATTCTGATATCAACACCATACCCCATCCACACCCATGAAATGCCATTCCCTTATTAGGCACCTGCTTTGTGCAAAACTATAACTAGACTGAGCCCTTAGGCTGTAACCACGAGCAAGCTCTTCCCCGAGAAGCAGGAGCCCAGAGAGGGAGGAAGGTGGGGAGCTGTGGGGCCAGATACCAGGAGCAGCCCTAAAATGTGAAGAAGGAAGAGAGAACCCTGGGAGTTTCTAGAAGGAAAGACGGCCGAGAAGATGGCCTGTGAGAACAAGGACAGGCGAGAACGGAGGGGAGGGGTCCCTCAGAGGGACCTGCAGGCGAGAAGGGCACCTTCAGATGAGGATGAAGTGGCGGGGGGCGGGCAGCAGAGAGGGAGGACTTGGAAGGGAGGCTGGGCCAGGTTTTCGAAATTTTAAATAAAATGCTGAGAAACTCAGTCTATTACATTGGCCAGAGGTATTAAATTTGTTGTAATTTGACGTTCCAATCTTACAAAAATAATCATATGAACTTTGGATAGAGTCACAGAAACAACCTCATTTCTGCTCCAGGTCCGTCACACACACACTTTGAAGTGCTGTCCTGTTTGTGTGAGATACATCACCAATACAGGTCAGAGTTGAAAGGTCACGAACCAGCCCTTGTTACTGCACTCATTGAACAGCAGGACTGCTTCCTGATCAGAGACTGGATGCTGGAGGTGATCGGGGAGGTGCGGGTGGTAATCCTCTACTTGATGGAAGATCTTGGACCAGGAGGTCCCAGTCCACATAACTTCCCGTGTGCCCAGGGCCGGCCCGGTGGCATAGTGGTTAAGTTCACGTGCTCTGCTTCAGCAGCCCAGGGGTTTGCTTGTTCAAGTCTTGAGTGTGGACCTAGCACCACTTGTCAAGCCACGCTCTGGCAGCATCCCACATAAAATTGAGGAAGATTGGCACAGGTGTTAGCTCAGTGACAATCATCCTCACACACACACAAAAAAAAGAATTACCATGTACCCAGACATAAAGCTCTGAGAAAAGAAAAGAGGCTCCCATCTTCTAACAAGAGGCCAGAAAGAGTCCTCTGAACAACTGGAATACATCAACATTTAGGTATATGAGTAAATGGTCTAATTTGTACTTAAGATTGATGAATGTATAATATAATAATTTATAATAATACACAAAAATTTAATGATGAGTTTAGTCACACGTATGTACAAGATCCAGGTGATAATCCCCCCAAGACCAGCCTGGCACTCAGCCGCCTGCCTGGTTCTCACCTGAGGACCCCGTGAGCCCCATGCCATTCCCACCGCTGCAAAGCTCTGGGAGCCTGCTGACACCCCCAGTCATCAGGCACCCCGAGAGAGCAAGGGCAGGGATTCCTAGCTGCCCCATTATGACCCCCATGTCTGGGAGACGCTGCATCTCCAGCTCCTAGAGTGGCCAGACCATACCAGGAGGGTCCTGATTTCCTCTGGCCGAGCTGCGGGCCAGGGAGTGTAGACACCTTTGGGGCTGATTTGTTATTGAGAGAGCCAGGACCCAGGCAGGAGCTGGCAGATAAACTGCTCTCCCCTTGTGGACGCGTGGCTGTTTGCTGTTCTCAGGAGGCCCGGCCCGTTCTGAAGCACCCTCTGTTGAGTAGGCTGTGGCATACCACGCTGGTCGGCCAGCCTCATTTCGCTCATTCCTGCTCCACTGGGGTTGCACCTCCCGGGAGAGACGAACAGGTAAAACTTTGTCCCAGCTCTGTGTCCTGGGGAACCTGAGTAAGATGAGTCACACATTTAAAATCACAGACCGTGTCAGGTAACCCCACGCCTACTGTGGGCTTCCCTTAGTGACTTGCTTTCAGAGAGCAGAGTATGGAAAGAGGGGCAGGTAATTCCCGGTGGGGAAACCCGCAAACACACCTGAGCAGGTGCTCAAGGCCAACCTCATCAGGGAGGAGTCATGTTGACAGCACGTGCCCTGGAAATAACAGGAGGAAAATGGCACCTCCCTTTCTCGTCTTCCTCCCCCAAATCCACAGCTCCAGCCTAACCAATAAAAAAGCAGACATTCCACCTGAGAGAGGTGCTACAAATACCTGACAGGCACTCTTCAAAGCCATCAGGGTCGTCAAAAACAAGGACAGTCTGGGAAACTGTCACAGTCAAGAGGAGCCGAAGGAGACACGGAGCCCCAATGAAATGTGGTGTCCTGGGTGGGATCCCAGGACAGATAAGGACATAAGGAAAAAACCGTTGAAATCCAAATAGAGTAGAGATTAGTTAAAAGTAATGCGCCCGTGCAGATCTCACAGTTACGACAAACGCACCATAGTAACGTATGAGGTAAGGGGACCGTGCGGGAAACCCTACAGTGATGGGGACACGGGGGAGGCACACGCCACATCACAAGAGGGGAGACTGGGTGAGGCGTACGTGCAAACTCTCCACGCAATCTTAGACATTTTCTGTAAATCTAAAACTACTCTAAAAATCACGTTTATTTATAAAAAATCAATAAATAAAAATACGAAGACTCAAATGTACATGAACTCCCAGTTTTCTGAGAAACCCTTCTGAAGGGAAAATCTAGTTTACAGTTAGAAAATGTGGCATTGTGTGATATTGATATTTTGTAATTATCGGTGAAGGTATTGACCTACCATCAATGTTGCTCTCACTGTAAATGTTTCACCAGGTAGCCGTGAGAAGAGCTTTTTCTAAAGTTTAAAAAATGGTGGAACACGTTCCCCCTTCATCCCCTGAGCGCCTCCGTGGTGCGGTTCCTGTGTGGCTTCTCTGTGGGGGGGCTCCACCCTGTAAAGCAGTCGAGCATCACAGGATTGCGGCGAGAACGAGTAACGAATTAACAACCTGAACACCTGGTCATCTGCAGACAGGAGGTAGAAAGATGACGCCAGGGCCAGGCCTCCCGGAGATTTCTAATATCTTGTCATAAACATCCATGACTACCCCTTTCTCCCTGTAATTAACTGTGGGAGCTGAATGTCCCAGATCCGAAGGAGACCACGCCCTAGTGCGAACTGCAAGGAATGGAAAATGCAAGGAGAGAAGGAGATGGGAAATGGAAGTCGTGAACGAGACACTCGGAATTCAGTTCACAAAAATCACTCTCACATGTTGAGCATTCACAAGAAACTCCATCATCACACACAAATTAATTTCTTTCCTTACAGCACTACGTGCATGTGGGCAAGTGGGCATGTTCAACCAGTTACAAACAGACCACTGAAAGGAAATGTAAAAATGGTATTTTTAAAGAGAACCTTTTTATTGAGGTATGATTGACATAAAAAAGCTGTACATATTTCATGTCTACAACTTTACAGATTTGGAGATAAGCGTAAGCCATGAGACCATCACCACAATGTGTGCCTCAAACACATCCATTACCCCAAAAGTTCGCTCCTGCCTCCTTATTTACTTACCTTAAAGGGTATTATCATGTCATTTTTGTTCTTCAAACCAAACAAATACAGGTAAGTTCCCATTGGCATTATATTGTAAAAACACATCGCCTTTCTGCTGGATTCAAGTCCCTAAGATGTCTCCTCATTTGGTTGTGATTTACCCGGTTATCCACTGAAAAGCACGATTTCTGCCCATTGGAGAGGTGGGGGACGGAAAGCCGTATTTTTTAACTTCTCACTTCTATATTTTAATTCTATTTTTTAAAAAATCCATCATTCTCCAGTAAAGGAAATTCTCCTAATCCAACAGAGCCTGGCCACGTTATCTGGAGCAGACAGAAGGGCTGGGATGGCAGAGAAAGAATGGCTGCCACAGGCTCTCTCCTCACAGGCCCCACCGCGGGGGCGGTGGCCACAGCAGGGATGGCTGCTCCTAGGGCAGGTGGAGACCCCCCATGAGGAGGGAGCCATGGAGACGGCTGGGAGTTGCAGAGAAAGATCCACCAGGCAAGCGGAGCGCCTTGAAAAGGAAAAGCCCCAAGACTACAGAGACAGCGAGGCTCTCCAAGTTAGAAGATTCTCTGCTTCAAGGGAGGAGAAGAGGAAGATGACATTTCTGGGCCATGCTCAGCTTGATTTCATGCTTGGAATGTGCCAGACCCCCCTGCCCCACTGCTTCCCTTCAGAAACAGCATCAGTACTCAGTTTTACTCTCTGAAGGGGATAAAGAGCAAACTGCTTAAACACACGATAGCCGGCAGCGACCGAGGCTGCAATGCTGGACACTAGAACCTGGATCTTTCTGCTTCCTTCAAACCACCACAAACACTGCCTACCACCAATGAGACCGAAAGACCCTGGAGAGCAGAGTGGGGAGATTCATGATGCCCCATTGCCTCCGGAGTGAAGGTTTCGAGTAAAGCAATGGCAGCCCGAAAGCGATTACTAGGAAGGTCTCACCCGTTCTTGCTTGTTGCCTTTAGACGTGAGGGTCAAGATGACTGCGCACCAATGAAACCATCGTGTTCAGATGAAATACCCAAGAGTGGAGGCATGGGGTAATCTGAGCTCCAGCCAGGGCGGCAGAAGACAAGTCTGAGATATTAGCTTTCATCTTCCCTTTGTCCTCCACATGGAAACATGGTTTTACTTGTCGAATCTGAGCAACGGGGAAGTTACAATTATCTTAAGCCCTGTCCTAAAGCACCTCGCAGTCTAATTGGGAGACAAATGTTGTGCATTTGAAGTGCGTTTCCCACAGCACACAGCGTGTATCTAGCACACAGTAGGAACTCAATCCATGTGTGTTTAATTGAATTCAGAAAAAAAACTATCTTCTCCCCCAACCTAGCTTCCCAGCATACTACTTCAGTATCTCATTGCAAAAATAGCCTATAAATATGAAGAGAAGTGGTACCGTTGAGAATGTTAAAAAGTTGTTTTGAGAGGTAATTCATGGTTATTTCTGTAAATAACAGATGCGATGCTGTTCAAATCTGTCTGAAATTATGGCCTCCAATCATGAGTGTGATTTGTGTGGCTATAATCCATCCCACCCATGAATCATGCAGCTGATTTTTCCTGCAGATTGTCCTCATCTCCATGCTCAAAAAATGAGCATAAATCTCAAAGGAGGAGCAGCTTACGCAAGCTTCTGTCATTGAGGAGAAACAGAGGCGTATTCATGAAACCAAACAATAAATAAAAGAGGATGGGTAAACATATGGATAAAAGATGCAGAGTGCAATCATCGTTGATCCTGGAATCATGATGCCAGCAGCTAACTTGGCAGAGTTGTTGCTTAAAATAGTGTTTTGTCTTTTTACTTGGTAATTCTCTGGTCTCTCTCCTTTGCGTGTTTGCACTCTGAAAAACCGTCATGCTAAATATTCCTGAAGGATGGATTAGGATGATGAACTATAACTAAGCCTTTTAACGTCAGACCCGACATACAGACAGCATTTTTCCAAATATAAGCAAGCGTCTGGGTTTTGGTCCTTTACGTATTTTTTAAGTTTTGGGGGTTTTTTCGAGGAAGATTAGCCCTGAGCTAACTACTGCCAATCTTCCTCTTTTTGCTGGGGAAGAGTGGCCCTGAGCTAACATCCATGCCCATCTTCCTCTACTTTATATGTGGGACGCCTACCACAGCATGGCGTTTGCCAAGCGGTGCCATGTCCGCACCCAGGATCTGAACTGGCAAACCCTGGGCCACTGAGAAGCAGAACGTGAGAACTTAACCGCTGCTCCACTCGGCTGGCCCCCAGCTCCTTTACTTATTTTAACAAAATTCAGTCATACCTTCTACATTATACAGCAAGATTGTTTGACTTTTAACAGTATATCGTATATCTTTCTATCCCCAAATTTCTGTGCACACCCACATATACACACACACTGTTCCATAGTGATGCATTCACATTACACATGCTCTATTTTTTACGCATCTTTTTTTGCTTGCCCCTTCTCTCCCCACTGACTCCTCAATCCACCAGCATTCACCATCACCCCCACCCCTCACGTGCAGACACCCAGCCCCTCCAGGAAACTCAGTTAACATCCTGGTATGTATTCTTCTATAATTTTCTCCATACTGTTATGATTATGTCCAATCGTTTTTCCGTATATGATGCATATACTTTTGTGTAACATTTGTATCAGGTGTTTTGGGTCAATATTTTCTTTGCAAAAATGGGATTATCCTGTCCATTTTTATTTTCATCTTATTCACTCAACTGTCCAGTATAGATCTCCCACCAAATTACCTGGCAGAGATCAAAGTCACATTTTAAGGATTCATGATACCCCAAGGTGTATTTACCCTCCCTGATGAGCAGCTATGGCTACCTGGCTCATTTGGTCCCTGAGAACAATGCTGCTGTGAGCATCCTCTTCACATCGCCTCTCATCATACCTGTGTTTCTGTGGGGTACAGGCTCAGAAGTAGGTTGCTAGGTAACAGGGCATAAGTATATTTAATTCGGATAGAATTTAGTAACCTATTCTAAAAAGTAGGTTGTAACAATTTATATTTCTGCCCACCATGTATATATGAACCTTTTTCCCCATATTCCTGGCAGTACTAAGTCTTATTGCTATTTACAATTTTTACCAGTTTGGTGGGTATTAAATGATACTGTTATTTTAACCGGAATTTTCCTGTGTACTTGTGCTTTCCAACATTAGCGCTTATGTCAGGTCGTCATCACCCTCCTTGACCTGCTATTCATACCTTTGCTAATTTTTCTATTTGTGATTAGTCTTCCTCTTAGAATTTGTAAGAAATCCTTGTTTGCAGCATATATCAACCCTTTGCTTATCTTCTGTGTTGAAATATTTCTTTCCATAGCTATCACTTTTTATTGCCTTTGTTTATGGAATTTTTTTGTCACACTTGCACGTTACTTTTCAGAGCTTTGTGTGTCTGGTATTGGCTAAGACAGGATCTCAAAACTCTAGGTAGTAATGTAGTTTGGGAAATTTTTTTTTAATCTTAGGAGCACAAAATTTGATTGATTATAATCCTTAGTTCATGGACGATTCTGAGCTTTGTTTTATGAATGATCCTCTTACGTTTATTTACTTAGGTATTCAGCTAGTTGTTTTTCCATAACTTATGGATCCAATGTTCAAAAAACAGCTAGTCTTCTGACAATGAGCTGCATCTCGTCACGTGGTGGTCCCAACGTCCTGCCCAGCTTCTCCTCACCGGAAGCAACCACCATTCTGAATGCCTTGTTCAATCACCCTGACTTTCCTTTACGTTGGCTTAATTGCTTCTTTTCCTGATGTTATGGATTGAATTTGTCTCCCGAAATTCGCATGTTGATGTCCTAACCCCCAATGTGACTGTATTTGGAGACAAGACCTTTAAGGAAGTGATTAAGGTTAAAAGAGGTCATAAGGGTGGGGTCCTAATTCAGTGGGACTGTGTCCTTCTAAGAAGAAGAAGAGACACCAGGAGCAAGAGCACAGACGGACGACCATGTGAGGACACAGGGAGAAGTCACAGTCTGCAAGACAAGGGGAGAGGCCTCAGGAGAAACCAAACATGCCCACATCTTGACCTTGAACTTTGTGCCCCCAGAACCGTGAGACAATAAATGTCGGTTGTGTCAGCCCCCGCCTCCCCCTGTCTGTGGTATTTTGTTAGGGCAGCGAGCAGACCGATACACCAGAGAAATGAAAATAGGTTCTTACGTTTATAGAATGCACATTTTACATAATGTTTGCTACTAAATTTATTTTTAAAACTACCATTCTAAATAAGCCTTTGGGGACTTCCTGTTTTCCCCTAATGTGACAGGGCAAAGTTTCACCAATTCTTGCCCCTTTCCCTCTGGCGGCTGTGTAATTTCCCTATGTGATGAGATCCATTTTGTAGCCCACAATTTAGTTCACAGATTGTTCACTCTCATGCCAATACCATGTTGACTGGATGAACTGGTTTTGCAGCATGCTCTGGTCAACAAATTTCCCCTCTAAACCTCAACTCTGGTACATTTTAATTCTTTCTTAGCAATTTTGGCATATTTAATTTTCCAAATCATTCCTCTAAAAGTCCTGATAGGATTTTATTTTTGAATCGAATTAAAGATATAGGAATTTTGGAAGAATTGGTATTTTTCTTTTTTTTCAGGCTTATTGAAAACTAATTAACAAATGAAATTGCAATAAAATGTCGCCTGTGATGATTTGGTATACATATACATTGTGATCACCACCATCAAACTAATCAACACGTCCATCGCCTCCCATAGGTAATTATTTGTGAGTGCGTGTATGTGGTGAGAATGCTTAAGATCTGCTCTCTTACCAAATTTCAAGCATACAATACGATGTTGTTCTGTACACTAGAGCTCAGAACTCCTTCATCCTATAACTGGAAGTTTGCGCCCTTTGACCAACATCTCCCCATTTCCTCCCCCTCGCCCAGCCCCTGGCAACCACCATTCTCCTGTTTCTATGAGTTCATTTTTTTCAGATTCCCCATATAATGATACTATACAGTATTGTCTTTCTCTCTGACTTTTTTCACTTAGTATGATGCCCTCAAGGACCATAGTGTTGTAAATGGCAGGATCTCTTTCTTTTTTTGGCTGAATAATTTTCCATCGTATACACCACATTTTCTTTATCCATTCATCTGTTGACAGACACTTAGGCTGTTTCCACATCTTGACTATTGTGAATAATGCTTCAAGGAACATGAGGGTGCAGACATCCCTTCAAGATCCTGTTTTCATTTCCTTCCAATATATACCCAGCAGTGAAACAGCTGGGTCATATTGTAGTTCTATTTTTAATTTTCTGAGGAACCTGCATACTGTTTTCCATAGTGGCTGCACCAATTTACAATCCCACCAACAGTGCACAGGGTTCCTTTTCTCCACATCCTCACCAACACTTGTTATCTCTCATCTTTTTCTTAACAGCCATGCTAACAGGTGTGAGATAATATCTCATTGTGGTTTTGATTTGCATTTCCCTCATTAGTGATGTTGGGCATCTTTATTTGCTAACTATGTATCTGACAAGGAGCTAATGTCCAAAATGTATGAGGAGTTCTTATGACTCAATAGCAAAAACACAAACAGCTCGATTTAAAAAAATGGACAAAAGACATGAACAGACATTTTTCCAAAGACATAGAAGTGTCTGGTACTTACATGAAAATAACTGATGTTTATGCTACAGGGAACCATCCCTTCAAGAATCTGGAACATCTTTCAATTTTGTCAGACTTGCTTTTAATGTTTTTCAAAAATGTTTTCAATTTTCTGTATCAAGGTGCTCTTATTTATATAGATTTATTACTAAATATGATTGTTAATGCTATTGTAGGTGGAATGATTTTTTTTCTCATTTCTGTCTGTAGATGTTAGTTTAAAGAAATGCTATTGATTTTTGCACATTTATTTTGAATGCAACAAGCTTAACAAATATTTGTAATTCTAGTTTCTTTTTAACTAGATCCTCTTGGGTATTCTGTGCATACAATCATAAAATTAGCAAAAGCAGATAGTGTAATGTCTTTAGTCATATGAATTTGGATGGTTTCACTTTATTGTCTTGCTTCTATTGCTAGAAACTTTTCTTAAACAATAATAGCAATCACGACCTGTCAAATTCCTGTTTCTAATTGAAATTTTTTTAGTGTTTTGCTACTTAGATGATATTTGTTGTTTATTTTTTGCAAGTATTTGCTATAGTGTCTGTCTAGTCTCCTTGCATCCCTAACTCACATAAAGGTTTTTAGGGCTGCCCGCTCTAATTTACCAAATTCTCTTTTAATTTACACATGAGTGCACTGTGTTAACAGATAACCCGGTAATAAACTTCCTCTTGACTCCTGAAGTAAGCCAGAACAGGACTCCGTGTATTCTTCCATCAATATTGTACTCCATCCTATTCACAAAAGTTTTAGTTAGAATTTCACATCTCCAATGTTAAAATAAATCTATCTAGACTTTTATCTTTGTAAAGTTATAATATTAGAGTTGCACTGAACTTAGAACACAAATTGCTTTCCAGGATATAGATTAGTCTAAATAGCATTAGATTTATCTGCTCTTTAAACTCAGCTAGATACTATGGGCACAGCATCTCACTTGGACGACTTCTTAAAACAATAAACCTTAGATGGCTTTTCCAAGCCCTGAAATGATAGATGGTCTGTCCAGGATCTCCACTTCTTCAATTTTGATAATTTTATTTTACAAGCAATCATTTTCTTTGGTTTTTCAAATTGGCTGCCACAGAACTACGTAGGATATTTGCTCACGTTTTCCATTCCATACCTTACCTGGTATTATGATTTCTTCTCATTACTAATCTTACATATTTTTGTTCATTTTCTTTTCTTAATCAGCCTTAGAAAAGCTTATCTAGTTCCATAGTTTTCAAAGATAGAAAATTTTCTCTGCTACTGTTTTGTTAATTTCATTAATTTGAGCATTATTATTAGTAATTCCCTCTCCCTCATTTTTTTTGTCATTTTATTCTTCTCAAAATTTCTGGGGATTGGTATTAATTTTCTCTACTGTAAGTCCCCTCCTTGCTCGTGATGCTATTTAAGAGGCGTGTTTTCCTCTGAGCACAGTTCTTGCTGGTTCCCACTGGATTTGAGATCATGTGTTTTATGAATAGCGTGAAATTTTAGTTTTGGTTTTCCTTTGATCCAGGGTTTACCTAGCAGCACATGTCTTAATTTGCTAGTCATTAGGGGTATTTTTAAATCGGTAACATTTTTGTTTTGGTTTTCTCACATCTCCTTGAGATGTGTGCATTTATTATGTTGTATATATTATATGTATATAATAGAAATTTTATTATATTATATATATTTATATATAATATATATATGCACATATTATATGCACGCATATTTACTATATGAGATTACGTGATATAAAACTCTCTATTTTAAGCAAAGGTAAGTTTTGTTCTCTGTTCCTGGTAGGCACATACATTCCTGATTAATACAGAACAGGGTAACAAGAAGATGCCCCGCCTGAAGCCGACCCTAAAGGGTGGAACTGGCTTCCGGGAAGGGGCCCAGCAGCTGCCGGGGAGGACACAAACATTCACACCCCCCACTTGCTGGAAGGAAGGCAGGTGCCTCAGATTCCAGCTCCTTGTCACTCCTTGTCTGTGAGGCCAGCAGGGAATCAGGGCACAAACCTACTGTACGAGCATGTCAGCTACCATTTTTACCTTTAATAAAATTACCTTGCCTTCTTAAGTCAGGGGCAGACCCCTATTAGAATTTCCCATTGTATTTGCTCATGGAAGCCCGGATTGACAGAGCATTCGCACACATGTAATTTTATGTGAGCCTCACGGCAGCTGTGTGAGCTGCCGTGAGTTACTCACAGCACCTTCTGGAAAGAGGAGGAAAAGAAATCTCTCCCCCAGGTGGCCCTGTTAAGGAGCAGCAGGATGGGAAACTGATCTGCATGCCTTGATGCCCAAGTCCACTCGTATCAGCATCGTCATAGCTACCTCCATCGACAGTGCTGGGAATCACCCTCCTCCTATTGCTCACAGCACATCAGTAGATGCCCTCACTGATCCAGCATCCACGCAACATGGTGGGTGAACATGAATCCCCGGGTATTTTTATAACATAATGATAAATGTACCTGTGAGGATGGCCACTATCAAAAGAACAGGAGATAACAAGTGTTGGCAAGGATGTGGAGAAGTTGGAACCCCTGTGCACTGCTGGTGGAAATGTGCGTTGCACAATGCAGCCACTATGGAAAATAGGATGGAGGTTCCTCAAAAAATTGAAAATAGACCTACCATATAATGCAGCAGTCCCGCCTCTGGGCTTATATCCAAAAGAATTGAAATCAGGACCTCAAAGAGATATTTGCACACCTATGTTCATTGCAGCATTAGTCACAACAGCCAAGATATGCAAACAACCCAAATGTCCATTGAAGGATGAATGGATAAAGAACATGTGGTGTATACATTCAATGGGATATTGTGCAGCTTTAAAAAAGAAGGAAATCTTACCATTTGACACATCCTGAATGAACCTGGAGAGCATAATGCTGAAGGAAATAAGCCAGTCACAAAAAGACAAGGATGCCCACTCATGTGTGTGATTCCACTCATATGAAGTATCTAGAGTAGTCAAAATTGTGGAAACAGAAAGTAGAAAGGTAGTCACCAAGGGCTGGACCAGGGAGAGAGGGAATCAGAGTTTAATGGGACCAGAGTTTCAGTTTTGCAAGATAATTAAGTTCCAGAGATCTGCTGCATAACAGTGAGAGTGTACTTAACACCACTGAATTGTACATTTAGAAACGGTTAACACGGTAAATTTCATGTGACGTATTTTTTACCACAATAAAAATAAAATGTAATACTGTGCTGCAAAACACAGCCTCCATTATAAATTATGTGACTTTTCAATTTAGAGGCATTTTATAACCAAATAAATAAATGCATGATAAACCTAAAGCAATTATAAATATTAAATAAAGAAATGTAGTGAATCAGCGATTGTGACTACGACCCAGTATTTCCTGGTATTCTCCATTTAAATCAAAGAGCTGTCAGATTTAGAAAAACCTAACCACGTCAAACTACAGCAATTTCTCAATAAATTTTAACATCCTTGGCCACTATAATGTGCCAAGGCCTCTCTTCTATTTTAGTTTGGTGCTAATTAAATTAAATGGGTTTTTATGTATCTTTCAGTTGTTCTTATTTTTAATTTTCCTTCAGTGAGTACTTCAAACCCACAAAGCCAGGGTGGGCTGTGACAGTGTCTCCAGGCTCTGCTCAGTGCTCGGCTCCCATTTAGGGGTCTTTCAGGGTGCTGCCCCCACCCCCAGCTGTCCTCTGGGCCACACCCATGCTCCTGTCCTCTCCGTGCCCCTCTTACTTCGCCCTCCACTGTCCTTCATTCACTTCTGGTCACGTCTTCAGCCCCCTGGGCCCCAGGCACCAGTTGCTGCATTTTAACTCATGCCAGTGTGATGGGCAAGCTCAGTGATACGCCCCCTGTCCCTACAGAAGAGGATGATGCCCAGACCAGGTGTGTCTATAGCAAGAGGTAGCAGGTAGATTCAGGAGTGTGTCCCCGGGATGGCACAGGGACTCCCCAGGGACCCTAAGAAGATGGCTGCCATGGACCAGGGCATTCAGGCATCTTCCCATTCCTCCAGGCTCTCCCCACATCCCTAAGAAAAGCACTGTGAAGAAAGAGAACCCTCATTTACGGAAGCAGTCATTGCTGCTCAGATCACCAAAGAGAAAACTGAGGCTGGGAGAAGCGAGGTGGCTCCAGGCTGGCACGTGTCCATGTGGACTCCAGCCCCCCGCAGCCTCCAGCGCCCCAGCTCACTCCACTCTGCCACCCTGCTCACACCCCCTAGGCCAGAACACCTGCTCCCCAGCCCCCACGCCATCTGCACGGCTCATCTGGAAAATTAAAGGGTTGCATTAGTGATCTTTAGATTCTTTATGAATCTGGGTCTTCTGAGTCCTGCAGAAATACTGCTCACAGGTCACTGCACACGTGAGAAGCATGTGGAAAACCAGGAAGAATCACCAATGGGACTCCCTTTTACTCCAGAGAATTCATGGCTCCTGCAATGCTAGGTGAATCTCAGCCCGCAATAAATGGCCATGCTGCAAGTGGGCAGCTCAAGCTCAACAACGCTCATGGTTAGCTATTGTGTGTCATATGGCAGCCCTTTTGGAGCTCAACGTAGTGTGTTGTGTGTTTCTGATCATTACGACCTCTAAATAGAGCAGACTTTTTGAACGAAGCTTCTCTTCCATGACTCTTCCTGCTTTTTCTGGTCTTTTTAACAATGTCAAGACATGAGACTGCATCTACCCATAGGCACATAACTCAGGCTTTAATTGGAGTGAAACTAATTATTCCCATTTAGATGGTGAGGATAATGTACCACGTGTGCTGCCCTTTCTTAAAACGAGAGATTTACAGATCGTCATAATGGCATTTTAATCATTTCGTTCTGTTTTTTAATTCAGCCTATCAATTTGCAGAGACGGCCCAGCCACGTTTAAGGTCTCCGTGGACTTCAAGGTAAACGTAAACAGACTCCTCCATTATTCATCGGCTCAACCAGAGCGCTGGGAAGACAGAAGTGGACCTGTGCGCATTTCACATGGAAACACCCATCGTTTATACCAGGGATCACCCAGCGAGCAGCTTGACCAAGAGAAGAATTTTTATGTATTATTTGTTGGCAAAATGTGGAAGGAGGTCCAGGTGGGAGTGTCTCACCTGATCCACTCATCGTGCACTCTTGGGCACCCCGGGAGAGGGCTGTGTGTGCCTGTTGCTTGTTAGACTTTGCAGAAATGATGACTCGAGTGCTGAGAAATGCAAATGCTGAGCAAAGCAAACAGTGGCCTACGAGGCACCAGGTCAAATCGCCAGGTACTCATGGATACTCTGCAGCAACCTGCGGCTTTTATGGAGAACAGGGAGAGTGCTGTGTCTGGATGGCTTCCGGGGAGCAGACGAGGAGCCGGTGAAAAGGAAGGACACCAGGAGGGAGAGTGACAGAACTGAAATGTCTCTCCTGCTGTCTTGGCCCTTCCAAAGTGGGTCTCTTTATCCGTCAAGTGAAGATTCTTCCTCGCTGAGTTTTGTGGGTGTGAAGAGATGAATATCTGTGGAAGTTGCAAGGACAGTCCCCAGAATAACTAAAAAGAGGGGCAGGAAGGGAGTGAAAGAGAGAGGGAAATACACTCCACTCTTCCTTTCTTTCTTCTTCTCCCGGCCCTGTGGGAGAAGAGGAATCTGAGCGGGGATCAGGGGCTGTGGGCAGCCCTCAGTGACGCTTGCCTCTCCCCCTCAGCAAGAGTCCCTGTTAGTGCCCTCCTAAATACCAGTCCACGGGGAGATGGAGCTCTGATGTTTCCTAGCCTGGAACCATAACATGCACCACGCCATGCAGCAGCTGTTTATCAGTTCCCAACTGCATTTTACAAAACAACATCCGTAATCCACAGGGAGCCAAAAAATAATCTAGCTTTTCCCTGTGTCTTGCATTTGATGAACAACAATTAGTACCCATGCTCCTGACGGGATTAGTGTAGCCATTATGTGCAGAAAGTGTAAAATATTTTCATGGAAGTGCCCCTTCGGCTGAAGGGGAGTTATTTAAATTCAAGATGAAAGTGAGTAAATACACACTATTGGGGGCGAAAAAAACCCTTATCAGCGAAATAAATAGACAAAAAGTCTCCTTGAGACTGTAAGACTGAGCAAGGTTAAAGGCAGACAACACCATCTGTTTTACAGGTCGGCTTGATAAATGAAATAAGAAAAGGTTAACTATAATGCAATCAAATGTGCTGAATCTCCCCTGAGTGTTAATTGCACAGAGCATGCTACAATAAGCTAATTACTTACAATCTTGGTGATTTTTGTACCTGTTGATGTGTCAAAATGGATAGCCATTGCCAGTTTTTGTAAATAAAATATTGACTCTTATACAATAAAGGTAACAGGAAATCAGTTGGTAGATAATGTCCTAAGTGGGTAGATTTGCCCAGCATACTACACATAACTCACTTCATCCCCAAGGGCAGAGTTCCCACAGCTCCTACAGCTACAGGGAAAGAGTGTCCCCAGAATCAGGCTTCCCATCTTTTCCCACATTGAATCCCAGCAGTCACCTTTCCTTTTCACTTCTAGAGCATATGTCCTCCGTTCTCCGTCATCCCCAGATGTTAAGAAGACCTCAGACCCTATCCCAGGAGATAACACCATTTTTGTCATCATCATCATCCGCATCTGCATTGTCCTCCTCATCATCATTGTCATCATCAACATTGTCATCCCCCTCTTCATCATCCTCCTCCTCCTCCTCACCATCATTATCATTGTTATCATCATCATCCCCATCCTCATCATCCCCATGATGGTCAACATCATCCTCATCATTATTGTCATCATTATGATCATCATAATCATCAGTGTGATCACAACCTCATCATCAGTATTATTGCTCATTCTCATCATCCTCATCCCCATCATCTTCATCATCATCCTCCTCATTGTCAGCATCTTATCAAATCTTATGCAGACACTATCATAAGCACTAGATGTTCATTTCCTTACTGGTCCTTTCAACAACCTGTGTGATAGGTACTATTGTCATCCCAGTTTTGCAGATAAGCAAATAAACTGAAGTTAGAGAGGGGCTAAAATCCTACAGCTTGTAACAGGGAAACCTAGATTTCTTCATGTTCATAAAAACATAAATTAAAATCATATGCACTGCATATTTCCATTCATTTTCAATGAACAAATGATCAAAAACATAAGCAGTTCACAAAAGACGACCTACACGCGGAGAGCAAAATATTTGGAAACACTCTCTCTCCATGGTAATTAAATGATTTTCCATGAAAAGGAATAAAAAATAACAGTTTACACTTTTGCTACCACCTGGGTTAGTTCTTTTGCAAATGAACTTTAGCAAGTAATGAAGTAAATTGTTCAAACTGAAATAAGTGAAAATTGACAGACAATCCCTGTTACTTTGTCAATATCAGAAGTGTTTATAGCAAAAAATTTTAAAACCTGACTGAAAGAAATTTCCAATGATAGAAGAAAGGTGGTATAAGTTATGGTACATTGAGTAACCTGGTTAGCTCTAGTATCTGCGTAATTATTACAGCTATATAACGATGGAAAAGTGCATATGCAATGCTGGGATGTGAAAAAATAGTGCCAATCATGGCGTACACACGTTGCAGTTCCTACAAAATTACAGATGACAGGAAATTAAGGACAAATCAAGAAAATAAATGGTGACATAATTGGTGACTAAGCTGTGGAACACCAGGTAATTCTTTTGTCATTGTAAAACTGTGATTTAATTTTAAATTGCTATTATTTCAAAATTCTAGAGGATTCTGTTGTCTGTCGCTGGTTGTCCTTTTACAATCATGTTTATCAATTTGCTAAAAAATGCTTTCTTTTAATCCCAATTCTGACCCTGGAGCAGAGATCTGCCACCTTTCTGAAGTGGATGCCAATGCGCTGAGCTTTCTTCCTTTGATGTTTTCAAACAAAGAAGTGTACAAAAGAGAGCCAAAATCCTCCCCACCACGCACACTGCAGCCTGGCTCAAAAACACCTTGAACACGCCTTGAGAAAAGGAGCTTCGTGCTGCAAATCTTTTTTCTTGGTGGAATTTAAGTACTTCATAGCACTTTGATCTTTAAAATTTTGCTTGGCTGGCCAGATTGCTACTACCTAATTGTTATCAGTCTTGCTAAATAAAAGGGAGTTTTCACTGGGCAGTTTGGTTCTGGGAGGAACTTTTAGAGATGGAGCCAGGCTGTGGGGTGGGCAGGGAATTCAAGAGGAATAAGCCACAATGGCCCAAAAGAATGAACTCTCATTTAGCCAAGATAATCATTCATCCCAATGCCCTTCTTCCTGTTTGTTGTTTATTGAGGTCACGTTGGTTTATAACATTATATAAATTTCAGGTGCACATCCTTATATTTAGACTTCTGTATACACTACATCGGGTTCACCACCAAAAGTCCGGTTTCTCTGCTTATAAGAGAAGTGTGGCTTTCCCTCTATGTGGCTGTGTATATAGGAGAAGGCAGCTAGCCACCTGCCATGGCAGCTTTGCCAGTGGACATCGAGAAGCCCACTCTAACCCCAATGACACCATAATACCGTGAAGCAAGACCTTGCTTCTCAGAGCAGACTTCCTGAGGAGGCCTCAACCTCTGTGTGTGTTCAGCTATTTCTTAGTTTCATATTGTCATTGTCATGTTCCAACACTCAGGAATGGTGGCATGATAAACCAGATGGTCTCTCCCTTAATCACGCTGAACACATGTGTGTATCTGCCCGATGTGGCAGCTTCTGTCGTCTGTTCAGGGCAGGCCCTCCTGGGAGAAAGGTACCCACCTACTGTTTCTTGAGGGGCAGACCCCTGTCGTATCTAACTTCCTATCCTTCCTTCCTATTCAATAGGAGATACCCAATGAAGGATTTTTAGCAAGTTATTCTTTTTTTTATTCATCACGGAACTATCCTTTGTTTAACAAGTTACAAATCAATTGAGCAGATAGATTGCTTTGATTATATTCCAGTCATCTTCTGACACGTTGTTCTGGTCTCCTGGTGTAGACTTGGGCAAGAGCATGCCATCTCGTGGACAGCACATCTATAAATGGTCTCTGGGCTATCTCACCTTTCTCACGCTTAATCTCATTCCTAATGCTGATTTTTCCCTGGTTCCCCTTCAGAAGGTAAACTCGTCCCCAGATTTTGTGTGGCCGTCTCGTTAGAAATCACTCACTTAGCTCCTCCTGATCTAAAAGTGCCCTCTCTCCATGGTAAGGATCATTCTCATCCACGTACATGCTCAGGGTCTGGGACCGTGCCCGGGTGGGATGGGGAAGTCGGGGGCCACCCTCAGGGAATCTTCTTGCTTAGTCATACTCCTGTGGCCTAAGGCATATTAAATGGGTCATAGCTTTGTTCTCAGTTCCCCCACATCCCATCACCAGATTCTGCAAGTGAGTCCCACCATGATTGCCTACATTTGAGCTCCTTCCGTGAACACCTCCAGGGCCCTCTGAAGCTCTTGTGATTTCTCTCTCATCTCCCACCGGGCAATTCTGGGGCTGGGGTCCTGACATCTCTTGGCTAATTTGTCTGTTATGGTCCCCGTATGTGTCTCCCAGTAAGCCTGCTCCAGATTGCCCACCCAGCAACCCCATTAGACATCTCTCATGCAAAATGCCCCCTGGAATCCCCCCCATCATATGTGGCTGTCGTTTCTGGTTTACTCAGTTTTACCTGTCTGATCTGACATGATTCCATCATTAGCAGTTGGATCTGTTCCCTGCAACAGGCGGATAAACCCTAAATCCAAGCTCTTTTCACTTGACCCCAAGCTCACAAGCAGTTAATTCCTTCATGCCTGGCAAGATCACAAGACACACTACAGATGTATTTCAGGAAATCAATTTTTGCATGTTTCAGCATACCATCTCACAAAATTTGGAAGATCTGAGAGGAAGTAGAATCAGAGATCCATGTGTCATATCACTAAATACTTTAAAGTTAAAATCAAGCCAATGAGCAGTGAAGTAGAGTGTTTTCAATGCCCCACCTTCACAAATATGCTTTCATGAATGCAGGGAGTCTGCTTCTACTGGGAACTGTCCAAGTTCTCGGAGCTCTGCCCCCCTCCAACGTGGGGACTTGCTACAAGGAGAGCTGGGCCCTGGCCTCACCCAACACCTTGGCCTTCTCACCCCTGGGTCCTCCCATGCTGCAAGCGGCATGTCAACACGTGTGTCGATACCCAGGCCTGCACACCCTGTCTGTGTCCACCTGCCGATCCCTGCAAAGAAGTGCCTCTTGGTTGCACGCTGATGAAGAGCTGTGTTCCTCAACCAAGAGCCTGGGGAAGAAACCCAAGAATCCCTGGAAATGAGCTCAATCATCAGAGAATCTGAGGGCCCTGGGAGCACATCCCCTTGGCCCTGTGGACAGGATGCAGCCTGGGAAGTTCGAGTAGGGCTCAGGGCAGCTCCTGTCTGGATCCAAGGACAGAAGTGCTCTCAGAATCCCAGAGTTTGCTAGCAAGAGAGGTGCCAGGACCACTGCAGGTATCTCCTTGCTCCAGCCTCCTAAACAGAGGAGCGGCAGGTCCCCTGGACACCAGTTGAGTCTCTGAGGGTAAATCCGCTCCAGGTCACCAAGCAGTAACTTTTATTTGAAGGATGGTCAAACTAACCAACGGACCCAAGAAAGAAAGCTCAGTATATGTAATCAGACCTTTTGTGTTGGAGGGTGAAGGGAAAGAAGAGGGGACCAGTGGGCAAGGAGGGGAAACAATGATGCTCTGGGTCAGTCCTCCTTCAGCCCCTCCATCCAGCGGCCCCAGGGGAGGCATCTGAGCATGGGATGGAAGGAGCCACCAGACACACCGCAACCATGGGAAGCCATGGGGAAGCGTCTTGGCCAGGCTGGCAGTGAGGAGTTGGAACCCTCCCGCCACAGCAGCTCACATGGGCCCCAGCTCAGGGCAACGTGGTTCTGCCAGACGTCCAGCACTGGTTCTCGGATGGTCAACCTCTCTACCTGCACTGAGGAAAGAGAGATTTGTGAATTGACCTCACCCCAGGGCTCTCCCCACCCAGTGTTGAGGTCAGAACAGCTCCCTTGGGTGGCAGGAGCCTGTAGGAATCTTGAAGAATCCAGGGGGTGGAAGAAGCCTCAGGAGGACGTGCCAGGACTGTGGCCTGGAGAGGATACTCAGCGTTCAGAACAGCACCTGGTTATAAACTACGTAAGGAGGCAGCTGCTGCGGCAGAGACAGACACATTTCTCATTCTTTGGATATGATTTGAACGAAAGGCCTCAAATTATTCTCAAAAGCAGATAAATTATAACTGACCTTGAGAACATCTTGGCTGCGTGTACATTTTGCTGAGCTGTGCACTTTCTTTGAGAGCTTGGTTTGGCTTCTTTTTCCTTCACTTTTGCTTCTTTTTTTTTAATACTCCACCTTTCCCACGTAGGGTAGGAGGCCCTAACACTCAGCACTTCCGGAGCATCGCTAACCATGCGGCCCTGCTGGAGAAGACTCCGGCCCCACTGCCAGGACCCACCTGTAACACGGGGGTTTACAGAGAAGTCCCCAGCCCCACTGCTGGGACCGGCCTGTCACCTCGCACTATAACATCTGTGATGGCACAGAAGTCCCCAGCAGCACCGGGGACGACTTACTCAGACCGCGCACCAGGCTTCTGCCATACCTGAAATGAGGGTCTCCAGGAACCGAGCGGAAATGAACACGTAATTATCAGCAGCTCGAGAGAACTACGGGTACCACCTGCGCATCCAGCCAGCTGAGAGAAACGGCACCTCGACCCTTATTTCCTGTTTCCTTTGCCGACAATTCATTCAGTATGTATTTCTGGGCACTTACAGTATGTTTCAAGGGAAGCCCGGTCCAGCAGTTTTATTGTTTTTTAATTTCGTTAAACGTAAACTACGCTCGTTAAGATCAAAGCTGCTTTCCTTTTGTTACCTTTGCCCGTACATCAAAGCACTCAGCATCCACAGAACCTCTTTAGTATTTTCTTAAGACTTACTCAAACTTCCTTATTGTCTTTAGACACTACTGAGCTCAGAGATAAACTTATTTCCACACAAAATCATTGTGTGGGTTCTCACCATTCATTCATTCCATGCACTAATTTTTTTTTTTTGATGATTAGCCCTGAGCTAACATCCACTGCCCATCCTTCTCTTTTTGCTGAGAAAGACTGGCCCTGAGCCAACATCTTGGCCCATCTTCCTCTACTTTATATGTGAGACACCTACCACAACGTGGCTTGATGAGCAGTGTGTAGGTCCACAGCCCAGATCAGAACCTGCAAACCCCAGGCTACTGAAGCAGAGCACGTGAACTTAACCACTACCCTACTGGGCCAGCTCCTCTGTACACTAATTTTTTTAATCTTAGTATTTCCTCTTTATTTTCTCTTTGACCTAACTTCTCCATACTGTATGTCATTGTACGGTACACATTTTTGTAATTTGTCTCTTAACAGTTTTGAAATGAGGGAGGGGATAGATTGACTGACCAGGTGGTTGCATAATAGATGATAGATAGATAGATAGATAGATAGACAGAAATACAGACAGACAGACAGATAGATAGATAGATAGGTAGATACATAGATACATAGATAGATAGACAGATAGATAGATAGATAGACAGTTGGATAGGTAGATGATAGACAGACAGATAGAGTAATTTAAGATGTTATTAATCCTCTACATCTATTTGGAAGAATGTAAATCAAATTCTTAACATTGATGGCCTGGTTTGAGGGTTGAGGAAGAGAGCACAGAAAGGAAATTGGAATAAAAGTCAGCAGCGAATTATTTTCCTTTTACCGCTTTCTAGCATTTTTGTTTTACAATAAGCACTTATTACTTTCAATATCTTAAAAATGCAAAACAACAGAAATATATGTACGCTATAAAATAAATGCTACATAAATACTAGAAATATAAATAAATCTAAAGCAAATATAGGGTTGACGTGTAACATGTCCTTAAATTTTGTCGCATTACCAATTTACACTCCCACCAGCAGTGCACAAGGGTTCCCTTTTCTCCACATCCTTGAAAACATTTATCTCTTCTCTTCTTGGTTACAGGCATGTTAAGAGACGTGAGGTAATTGTGGTTTAGATTTGCGTTTCCCTGATGATTATGATGTTGAACATCTTTTCATGTACCTGTTGGCCATCTGTGTGTCTTCTTGGGAAAATGTCTCTTCAGGTCTTTTGCCCATTTTTTAAGTTCTAAGAGTTCTTTATGTGTTTGGATATTAACTCCTTATCAGATATATGGTTTGCTAATATTTTTTCACACTCAGTGGTAGATTGCCTTTTCATTTTGTTGTTGGATTCCATTGCCATGCAGAAGCTTTTTAGTTTGATGTCATCCCACTTGTTTTTGCTTTTGTTGTTTGTACTTTTTTTTGGTGTCAAATCCAAAAAGATCGTTGCCAAGACAGATGTCAAGAAGCTTACTGCCTATGTTTTTTTCTAGGAATTTTATGGTTTCAGGTCTTACATGCAAGTCTTTAATCCATTTTGAGTTGATTTTTGTGTATGATGTAAGATCGTGGTCCAGTTTCCTTCTTTTGCATGTGGCTCTCCAGTTTTCCCAACACTGTTTATTGAAGAGACTATTCATTCCTCATTGTGTGTTCTTGGCATCTTTGATGAAAATTAGTTGACCATCTATGTATGGGTTTATTTCTTGGCTCTCTATATCATTCCATTAATCTATGTGTCTGTTTTTATGCCAACACTATACTGTTTTGATTACTATAGCTTTGTAATACAGTTTGAAATCAGGAAATATGATGCCTCTAGCTTTGCTCTTCTTGCTCAAGATTACTTTAGTACAGACATTATGGAAAACAATATGGAGATTCCTCAAAAAATTAAAAATACAACTACCATATGATCCAGCCATCCCACTTCTGGGTATATATCCAAAGGAAATAAAGTCACTATCTCAAAGAGACATCTGCACCCCCATGTTCATTTCAGCATTAATCACAATAACCAAGATGTGGGAAAAACCTGAGTCCATCAACAGATGAACAGATAAAGAAGTTGTGGTATATGTTTCACTACAACAGAATATTATTCAGCCACAAAATAAGAAGGAAACCCTGCCGTTTGCAACAACATGGATTAAACTGGAGGGCGTTATGCTGAATGAAATAAGTGAGACAGAGAAAGATAAATGTTGTATGATCTCACTCAAACATGGAATCTTTAAAAGAAAAGCTAAACTTACAGAATAGAGAGTAGAGTGGTGGTTTCCTGGAGATTGTGGCAGGAGGGCAAATGGGGAGATTTCTCTTAGCAATTTCAAGAACCTGCATACGGTTTCCACAGTGGCTGCACCAACTGACATTCTCACCAACAGTGCACGAGGGTTCCCTTTGCTCCACATCCTCACCAACTCTGATAGTCTAACTTCTGATCTATTATAAGCTTCCTCAAAAAACACCACCATTATATACTTACTTTACATTTGGAAGATAGAAACACGAATGGATTATCTAAGATTGGAGGCAGAGCAGAAAGAGACCTACGATGGTTTTTAACTCGCTCTCCACAAAAGAATTTAAAGGTATGTATTTTCCAGTAAATTTTTGGCAGAATGTTAATAGCATAATCATTAACTGTTTTATTATTTTATTTTTATTTGCTTAGTAGATATGATTTACAGTAAATTAAATACAATTTGTGATATTTTTCAAATAAAATATATTAATTATTTAGAAAAAGATATGTTTACATATTTGGTGGGTACTTTGATTTATTTTTAAATGATGAAAAATCATGAAATCTATAGGAAAAGCTTGATCTACACAAAATAAAACATTGAATCTAAAAATGGTACACACACACACACACACACACACACTTCTCCCTTCCTTCTTTTTTCTCCTAATTTTCCACTTTCACATACTCTGACACAAACTTTGGGGATAAAATTTGATTTTAAATATTATTTTAGTTTTAACAACATTAATAATATTAAACGTTATTTTAAAGAAATTATTCTTTTACAGCTGCTAAAAAATATGTCAAAATAATATTTTGTTTAGGGAACAGGAATTATTCTGGGTCGCAAAGAACAATATAGGAGAAAGAGGCATCTGGTTTTTAAAAGATGATTATCCCAAAGTTCTGAGGCCAAATGCAGAGTCCAACACACCAGGGTATTAGATAAATTTGGCTCTAACAAATTACTCCCAGACTTAGGAGTATTTATAGACCATTGAGTTACATAAGACGGACAAATATAAATTTCATTAGGAAAGAATGCTGACTGGCACATTCCATCAGTCGGAATTAGGCAGGACACCTGGCATGTGCGAGCATCATTTGTGCCGTGTTGCGTAAGTCCCTGCTAAAATTGTCAACCACGCCCTTCGCCTCTCTTGTCGCTGGCAGAAAGCTGGCACAAATTGTCTGGTATACAGCAGTCTCTTCATTATCCTTCACAGCCCGGGACTATTGCTGCTCTAAAAATAAAGTGAGATCAGCCCGGTGTTCTCAAATACGCAGTGACAACATCAGAAAACAGGAACAATCTCTCAGAACTGCTAACATTTTCAAAAGACAGAAATCATATTCCTTTTAAAAAGGATCGATGTCTGCTCTTAGTGCATCCACTTCTGCCTATGGAAAATTGAATTAAGACGTCAGTTCACCGTACGTCTCCGTTTCTTGGAAGTGTGTGTAGCAGAGCTCATGAGAGGAAGTAAAACACAGTATCCCTTCAACCCGCAGTTGACAAAGTCTGAAAACTCACAAGTGGTGAGGGCGGTGTGAGTCAAAGACTGAGCAAGTAGTCTTTGGTCCCAAGACCACATCGGACACATCTGTGCTCTGTTAACCGGGCAAGTTATTTTTCAATCTCATAATAACCTTGCAAAGAGTTAGTTACCATCTTGGTTTGACAGATGGAGAGACTGAGCCAGAGAACACAGAGATGGTTTACTTCAAGACCCTAGCACCTCAATGAGCCAAGAATTGGTTACAGCTTAGATCGTTTTTATTATCAATACATAGTGTGATGAAAACAAGGAAGGGTTTATCATTTCATGCTGAACTCTCAACTTCTGGAAACTGAAATGGAAAACAGCAGATGAGAGCAGCAATTAGCCATCTCAGATGACTTTCCCTCAACCAGTCAACAAGTTGTCTACAACGTGAAGACAGATGAAAGCGTTTTAGAAGGTTCTAGAAACAGTCCACTCCAACTGGACACAAACTGATCCTGCATATCGAGTAGCACAGTTGAGGCTAGTCACCCCTTTACAGTAGCACTTATACCCACCTTCCCACCATCTCACCAAAAATGAGATGCAAGAGAAGGTCCAGTAACCATTAGAAATGGTAAGGAAGCTCTTCACGCCCTGATGCGGGGGAAATACAGGAGAATTAGATGGTCAGGGAGAGCTTCCAAAGGGCATCAGCAAATTTGCTAAGCGATGTGTGGTGTCAACTTTGACAACAAACGACCTAAGTTCTAATTGTTGTTATGCCAGGAAAAGTCCAACTTGTATGATGCGGCAACAACTTTACCCCTTTAAAAAATGTAACAGCTCTTCCTATGTATTTTGAATGCAGGTGATATAAAATCTATTCACTCTCTTTTGCTAATGCTATTTTATGTAGAGCTACATTATGTTCAAGTCAATCACTTCTAAATGTATTTTTAATTATGGAGGAAATGTTTTAGCTGATTTCAAGTTTCTAGCTTTCTTTTTTTCTAGGATCAATTCCTTTACCCATCAACCTTATTAAAACTGCATGATGTCAAAAAACTATATAAATTCTACTTCTGTAAAAGTTTGCCAACTTAAAATGATATTAACTTACTTTACCATAAAAAGTAAATAAGTAAAACAAAAGCATTTCCCGAATAGTCAGCCTGTGCCAAAGTTCTCTTTTTTTTCTGCTATCCTCCCGCCCTCTGGTGCATCCATACCCACCTCCACCTGACAAACTTCTCATCCTTCAGGGACCACAGCGACAACAGGTAACAGCTGCCTTTGTCCCGCATTGACAACCCTGCTCACAGCCTGTTGTGCGTGTAAAGCAGAGAAATCACGTCTCGGTCCATCCCTGTCTTGGGCAGCTTCATTTTACTTCCGTTATTTAAGTTCCGTCAAGCCCCACATACCAGACATAGCGCACGACCACTATCAAACTACTCAGTGGTCCCTCCCACAGGTGAGGAGACCCAGGTACCCAACTCACAGCTGCCGTTGCTGTTCCCAGGGGACTGAAGACTCCCCGAGGCCATGCTTTGTCCTGCCTTCTTATGGGATGGCACCCATCAACAAAAACAGAAAACGTGGCAAACATTCACTTTCACCACTGTCACAGAAACACTTCGGGCACATTCTTGTTTTGATGTGAAAAAGTCATATTTTGAAATAGTTTCCTCATTTTATCCTTTGTTTCTCAATGACTGAGACCTCCACTGATGATAACAATAAAGTCATCAAGTTTTTAAGGTATCTCATTTGGTGAAAAATAATGTCTAAGCAATGGGAAATCCAGAGGTTGTGGTGTTTGGTTGAAGTAATTAATGAAAATACCTGTATGGCTGTATTTCTCAGTCAGTGGTATCGCGAGATTCTAAGAAGTTTGTGTGTGTGTGTGTGTGTGTGTGTGTGTGTGTGTGTGTGTTTTCTTGGTTTTTTTTTTTTTTTCTTTATTTTTGCTTTCTTCCTGGTAAGATAGGTGATTCAACCCTGGCAAAGTTTTATCAGAGACCCCCCCCAACACCTCCATAGGCGTTCTCAACAGCAGAATCTTTAGTGCAAGAAAAGGCAAGATTCATCTGCTCATCATTTTCCCTGATGGATGAGAAAAGACTTAAGGCTTTATCTTCAGCTAAGTTATAACAGAGAAGAGCGTCACCTGAAGTGTCTCTTTCCCCCTGGCAAAAACAGCAAGGAAAGAGACACGTCCCTACCCCTTAGGACTAATGCATTCCCAGGTCAGCTACAGCTGTCCTTCAGGGCAGGCCCTTACTACAAACAAAAGAAGAAAGTGCTATTTATTATTTCTCTTCTAAAAACATATTTTATTTGCATTAGTTTAAGAAATCTGCTCAAAATCAAGTCAAATGTCTGCAATCATGCATTTTCACAACATAGAGGTAGGCAGTTGTTACTAGGAGGGTGTGGAGCCTGATTTTCACAGTCCTCACATAACCAGCACTGGGTTGAATCTGTATCTGTGGAAAAGGAGCCCGTGAGAGCTGGTGTAGGGCGTGCGTGATGCTTCTCCAGAGAGAAGTGACTGGAAAAGCGTTCCATCCACTCCCAGTTCCTCAGAAGCAGAAGGGGAGAGCAGAGCCCATGTCACCGCGTCAGGAACCCCAACTGGAGCAGGTGACACTAGTCTTCCAAGACCAGCCTCCCAGGGGCCCAGCCCTTCCCAGTTACGGCGGGTCGACGGGCCCAGCCCGCCCAGGACCATGCTCGCTGGGCTTCACCCCCATCCACGAGGCCTCTCAGTTTGTTCTAGGCTTTTCCTTTCCAATCTTCTGCCTCTGTGGCCAGCTGTCACAAGGAGCACATTCAATCCCTAGACAGATTTCCTCGAAGCATTAACTGAAGACCTTGAGTCTGAAATAAGAGCACAGACATGTCTAAATATTTAGATTTCAAAGGTTCAGATCTTTTGGCAGCTCGTGACTGGCTTCTTCCAATGTAATGATGTTTCTGTGAGGATGCTGAGTACAAGGCAGCATTTGCCGGGACACGCTGAGTTCAGAGTTTTACAAACGCTGTCCCCCAGACCCTTATGAAAGTCAGATGCAATGCTGACAGGAGCCCCCGTTTACAATTAGGAATCCAAGGCCAACGAAGGGGTAAGTACCCTCGTCTAGCTAAGAAGTGGGGTCCAGACCAAAGCTGGGTCTTCTGATACCAATATCTGTGCTTGTTCACTGAGAACTGTTGATTCTCACAGTTTCTGCTTCCTTAATTTACAGTACTGTTTTGTGCTGTGTACCCAACTCGTATCTTCTTTGCCAAGGTAAGATCGAATTTTCCATGGAAAATAACAGAAGCCAAATTGATCACCATGGAGAATCCAGCTAACGGGGCTAGTGACACCCCCCCCCCCAACCCTCCAGGCCCAGGAACACTGATAGCACAACAGGGACCCACGGCGGGCTGCTTGCCGACAAAATGGTCACGTATTTATAGGTCTGCTCAGGGAATCCCTTTCAGTGTTGAATGTCTATAGTAGAGATATTTGAGGAAGAACAGCAAATATCAGAGTTTCTGTCTTTTAAGCCTCCAGAGTAAATAATGAACCCACAAATTAGAAATGCCCATGGGAATATTTGAGTCTGGATTGAGGGCAAAGGCATGTTGACTGAGCAGCAGAGACACAACACCACGCAGTTCAGGGAGCAGAAAATTAATTAATCCCCAGAGGACCACGCCCTCCAGCTCCCCCAGGGAGGGACAATCTAGCTCCAGCTTGGCGTTTTCAATTGCTTGGCAGTGTCAACTGAGACACATCAACATGCAGCTTCCATCTGTCACACCAAACATCATACAGGCAATTCTCTTAGTATTTTGAGAGGGTTTAAGCCATCACATCTCGTGTACACTGTGTTAGCACATCGACCCAGTTAGAAGCTTTGGACCAACGGACATTATTCATTTGTGGGGCTGTTTATGGTTTGATTTTTATTTCCTGTCTTCACAAACTATAAAACTTAATCTAACTTAAAATATATGTATCCATTCCAACAAAAGGTCTCATTTGACCATTATTACAAAAAAAATATGTAAAAATAAGGAAATTGAAATGAAGGGAAAAGAGAGTTGAAGAAAAATAAATGACCTTGGGAGAAAAGTTCGTACTCACCGTATCCGTCTTAAATATCTTGTGTGCTTCACTGGAATTGGGTGGAAAAGTCAACACCGAGGTTCTACTATCTAATTCTTTTTCTTTTTCCAGGTACAATTGACAAAATATATTAAATATATATTTTATATTTTATGTTAAAGTTGTTCAACCTGATGTTTTGATGTACGTATACATTGTCAAATCACCACCACAATCAAGGTATTGAACAGATCCATCATCTCACAGAGTTACCATTTTCTTTCTTTCTTAAGGTTTAAGTGGATATTTATTTAGAAAGAAATCAGTGTCTTTGTTACCATATTGGTAGGCCTCATGGAACCCTGAACTGCAATTTTGGGAAGAAATTCCATTCTCTTGACTAGATTAAATGGAGACTACATTGTTGTAAAAATACCGCCAGTAGACTTGAACACAGAACTAGAAAAGAAGTAAGTTCTCAGAAAAAAAATTATAGTTAGCATTGTGTAGAAGGACGTGGAAATGAAGCCTCAGGAAAATAGATCCAAAAATGGAATAAGTCGCATATCTGGAAAGAACGGCATCCGCCATGTCGCCGGCTGTGAGCAGGACAGGGCTGCAATGTTTTTACATGTAAAGGACTCTGAGGTCCCTGACGGCAGGAGTGGAGAGCCCGGGAGAGGCAGAGCTGTAAACGCGAGCTGGGCCCAGCTCCCTGGGCCTGGGAAGATGGCTGAGATGCACTGACAGTTGACCATGGGATCTTAGCGCCCAAAAGGGACAGGATCAGAAGCTGCAGGTCAGCCCTACACACCTATTGGAATGGTCAAAATCCAAAACACTGACAACGCTGAACGCCAGCAAGGATGTGGAGCAGCAGGAGCGCTCATTCGTTGCTGGCGGGAACACAGAATGGGGCAGCCACTTGGGAAGACTGTTAGTGGTTTCTTGAAAAACTAAACATACTCTTATCATACAATCCAGCAGTCAGGCTCCTTGGTATTTACTGAAAGGAGCTGAACACTTACACCCACAGGAAAACCTACACACAGATATTTACAGCAGCTTTATTCATAATGGCCAAAACTTAGAAGCAACCAAGACGTCCTTCATTCACTAGGTGGATGGATAAACAAACTATGCTCCATCCAGCCAATAGAACAGTGTTCAGTGCTAAAAAGAAATGAGCCTTCAAGACATGAAAAGACATGGAAGAAACAAATGCATGTTACTAAGTGAAAGAAGCCAAGCTGAAAAGGCTACAGACTGTGATTCCAACCATGTGACATTCTGAGAAAGGGAATACTATATTGACAGCAAAAAGATCAATGGTTGCCACAGGGTGGGGGTGGGAGATGAAGAGGTGGAGCTCAGAGGATTTCAGGGCAGTGAAACTACTCCATGTGATTCTGTAATGGTGGACTTGTGTCATTAATTTGTCCAAACCCACAGAATGCACAACACCCAGAGTGAACCCTAATGTGAACATGCACTCTGGGTGATGATGACATGTTACTGTAGGTTCATCAGTTGTGACAAATGCACCGTCTGGGGGGTGTTGATAGTGGGGAGGCTGTGCACGTGTAGGGATAGGGTTTACGGGAATTCTCTGTGCCGTCCGCTCAATTTTGTTGTAAACCTAAAACTGCTCTAAAAAAATAAATCATTTTTAAAAAAAGAAAAAGCCGTAGGTCTCTGGAAGGAGGGAATTTTAACAGAGCCCCCTGCTAAGCCCACCAGCCCAGAAAGGCTGCGGTCTCGCTGACAGGGGCTGGAGCAGACACCGTGCCGGCCCAGGAGGACCGCCAGGCTTCAGGTGGGAAAAGAACATCCCTGAAGGTTGGGTGAGGCGGATGGAAGTTTGTAGCTTTCAATGCTTGTATTAACAAGGAAGATAGATTGAAAATTCAGAAGTAGGCATCCACAGGGAAGGAGGGAAGAAGCACCCCAGAGGGAGGCCATGAGAGGAGAAGGAAAGCAGCTATAAAAAGGACAGCAGAACTCACAGACTCGAGACAGAGAAACCAGAGAGGGTGAGCACAGCAAAGGCTGGTTCTTCAAATAGGAATAAATAAGGGAATCAATAAATATTTGGTAATATAATCGGAAAATAGCTGGCCCAAAATATTACTAAGTGTGGGAATTTAACTACAGGGAGAATATAAAGTTGCTAATGCACAAGACAATACTTTGGAAATTCAATCATAATGAGTTTGACAAACCTGTTCAAAATGAACATTTTTAAAATAAAACAAAATTGTCTCAAAATAAATAAAAAGATTGAACAGTCCTAAAACCTTTTATAAAAGCAAATCACAGGGGCTGGCCTGGTGGTGTAGTGGTTAAGTTCATGCGCTCCGCTTTGGCGGCCCTGGTTTCACAGGTTCAGATCCCAGGCGCAGACCTAGCACCACTCGTCAAGCCACACTGTGGTGGCATCCCACACAAAATAGAGGAAGTTTGGCACAGACGTTAGCTCAGAGCCAATCTTACTCACCAAAAAAAAAAAAAAAAAGCAAATCACAAAAGAACATAAGAACATAAGCTCTAATGACATCACAAGTTGTTTCTACCAAATTTTCAAGGAAGACATAGTCCATGGTTGATACTGAAACCAGAGACAGTAGCAGAACCTTAATCACAGCAGATATAAATGCAAACATTCCCAAGAAAATACTTGCAATTAATCCAATGTTTATTAATAAATACATTATGACCAAGAAATGCTCATTTCAGGATGACAAGAATGGCTTAATGTTAGAACATCCATGAATAGAATTCAACGCACTAACTAAAAGAGGAAATAAGAAGATAAGGAATGTGGTAGATGCAGATAAAATATTGACAAAATTAAGCAACCACTTGTGGTCTTAGAGCTGACACAAACAACTCTTAGCAACTTGAGTGGAAAGGAATTTCGTTAACTTGACAGGTGGTATCTATCAGAAACATACCAAGAGCGTCATTGTAGCCAAACATTAGAAAGATGGATCCAGTGGAGTTGCTGCTGCCCCTTCTCCTCTTCAACATTGTACTGGAGATTTTAGCCTGCAAATGCTAAAATAAAAAAAGAGAGAAAAATAAAACTTGGGAGAATCATGAAGGAAGAAAGGAAATTGCTATTTGTAGGCAACACAGAAAATCAAATGAAATCTGCAGACAGACAATTAGAACGACAGAGGGAAGCAATTATAATGACATGCCATTTTGTAGCCATCAGCCATATCATGTCATATCGTATCAAATGTTTACAAGAACATGGAGCAACGGGAACTCCATATGCTGGTGATCACAGCATAAGTTTAATAACCATTTCAGAGAGCAATTTGACCATAGCTAGTAAAGTTGATGGTGCATACTCCCTAGGATCCAGCAATTCCACTTTTATAAATATGCACAAAGATATATTATTAAAGATGTTCATGGAACACGATTTACAATATCAGAAATTAGAAACAACCTAATTATTTCTCAGTAGGAAAACGTAGAACTATATAGATAAAGAAGAAGAAGAGGCAAGAGAATTTTACACACCAGCTTTAGGACAGCAGTTAATTCTGGAGTAGAAGAGAGAAAAAGATGGTTAGTAAGCTTTAACTACATCCAACATTTAAGTGCATGTGTGTTCACACACCTGTGCCTCATACGCAATTTTCTGAAGTGTTCTAGGTGTTCTAAATTTTTTGTTATAAAACTATAAAACTGAGGGGCCGGCCCGGTGGCACAGCAGTTCAGTTCGCATGTTCTGCTTTGGCGGCCTGGGGTTCGCCAGTTCGGATCCCGGGTGCGGGCATGGCACTGCTTGTCAAGCCATGCTATGGTAGGCATCCCACATATAAAGTAGAGGAAGATGTGCACGGATGTTAGCTCAGGACCAGTCTTCCTTAGCAAAAAGAGAAGGATTGGCAACAGTTAGCTCAAAGTTAATCTTCTTCAAAAAAAAATTTAAAAAATAAAAAACAGTCACTCTGTGTCAGTAGATGGCAGCTTTGAGGGGACCTTGAAGGTGCCCCACCCACCCAATAGAGAAGACTCCCGTCCCAAGGCCCAGACCACCTGTTATAGGGAGCACCACGGCCCCACCTACCTGCCGAGAGCAGGCCACGCCCACTTGTAGAAACAGGCCTCACCCACTGCTGGAGCAGTCCCTAAGGACCCTCTGTCCCTCAGGTCCCACAGAGCGGCCACTCGGGCTCCCACCACCAGGATGCAGTGCCTGTCCCAGCTACAAGGCCCACACCGGGCCTCAGCTCACAGCTGCTCATCCAGAGCTTTGAGCCGTCTGGTGCCAGAATCCTCAGATGACAGTCTTATTTCTTTCCTGGATTCTAAACCCCCTGCATGCATGTCCCAGCCCCTTTTGCTGTCCCCACCGTCCTGACACAAACTGGCGTTTAGTCAAAAGTGCTTAGAAGCACTCTGCCTAATTAATAAACACTGCGGCTGACCCTCAGGCGTGCTCCATCCTTTCTGAGTCTGCCTCCTGCAGGTTGCAGGTGAGTTCAAAGGTGAGCTGTTTCCTAGTTTCTCACCTGGTGGGGCTCGAGGTCAGCCTGCCTTTACCGTTATGGTGACCACTTCCTTTAAAGATTCTTAACTGTTCAATTAGGATATGAGAAGAAAGCTAGGGGGTGGACAGTGGTGGCTGCTGTTACAACCTGGGTGTCAACACTGGTTGGGGAACGCAGGCTGTCACTAACGAAGAAGCCAGCTCTGCTGGGGTGAGGATTCCACACTGTCTGGGACAGGCCGCATGAAGTGGGTGCAGAAGGCAGGGAGGCACAGGTGTGTTTACTCCCCGCCCACCTTGGGCTGGCACAGCGCCTTCCACCCTCGGAGCATCCAAAGGTTAGCAGCTGAGGTCTTGAACCGACTCTCAAAATAAGACACAGAAATTCTGACATCCTAAAATCTGAGAAGTACTTAAGGAAACCTTTGAACCACCTGATCCTAACCAAAAGTGAAAAATCCCAATCTTATTGGAAAGTCCCACAAAACAGACAAGAGGGGAACTCCATTGACGGGTGGGCATAGGGTCAGAGTAGGGTGGGGGTGAAGCTGGTGAAATCCCTTTGGCTTGTGAATGGAGCTCAGTTGGAGAGCTGCTGATCCTCCTTTTACAGATAGGGAAACTGAGGCACAGAGAGAGAAACACGGTTCATCCAAGGTTGCACAGCTAGTTTCCAACAAAGTCAGAACTAAAGCTGACTTCTGTGTTCCTCCCTCTGCAGTCTGTGTTAATCACCTTCTCACAGCAAATATTAAATGAAAGAAATGATGTTTATGTCACTGGAGAAGTAGGCTAGCATCTTTAATAAAATAAAAGCAGATAAAATAACGTGGATGGTGAGTGACAGTTGCAGTAGGATCAGACCTGACGAGGAGAAGCTGAAGGGCAAATGGGATGTTCCTTTTGGTGTCATAAAGCTGAATTTGGGATTGTTTTATTTTCATTTTAATTTTTAATACACTCTTTTCCCATACCCCTTTAATGTACCTCTTTTATATCCTCCCTTTGTTTAAAAAATAGCATCATAATTCTACAGATAAAATGATGTTTGAATGGATTTTAATCCATTTTTAAGCCAGTGAAAAATGAGACCATTATATGTAATCTTTCATTCCATTCATTATTTAACTGTACCTCAATTAAAATACAAGAATAGATTCACAAAGTGAGCCCTGTTTGTTCACTATAAAATGAAGGAGTTCGTCATGCCTACCAGAAGCGTCTTCTCCCAAATACCCATAATGAAGAAGTCTTCTAAAAAATCGAGGAGCAGAACGACCATCGGAAGACGCTCAAGGACGAACAAGGGCGCCTGGGTGAACACGGCCCCCTGAGGATCCAGAAACTCCTCAGATTCAGACCCTACCTCACCGTCTGAGAGCTCTGCAGCTTAATGTGAAAAATTTCGATGCTGTAATTTACTGCATTGAAAAATGAAAGAGCCTGCTGCGTTTGACATGCCTCTTTGAAACATGGAATATTTAAAATTCATACCCTAAACTTAATGTATAGATAGATCACATATTTTTATGACTCCCCTGATGTAATAAGAGCCTTGTAACACCTCACAAGGTATGCTTTATTCCTTCTAATGTGTATCATGTGAAGATTAAGAGGCTATATTATTGCCTTCAAAATGACCTGCTATTTCCTGGAAACAGTAATTTGCCGGACCTGTCCTTGTCACTGGGGTAAGTAGAATGCCTTTAATAATCTTCCGTTCTCTAAGTGATGTGTTTGTTTCAAGAAGATGGATCTGGTTTGGCCGCACGGGCGTAAGTTCCGTGTCTGTTCTCTGAGTGCCATCTAGAGGTTTCCCGGGGCTTCAAACACAAGGAAGCCACTTGGAAGACTTCCCCCATATTCATTTAATTTAGTGGTAAGATTTTTTTTTTAAGGCTGAGAATTAATACCCCTAAGGGTACGATTATCTTATAACTCCTCGCAGGAACGGAAGGAAACTCAGCTGGGAAGACAGCATGCAAGGAAAAGGACTGAGCCTGGGTCTGGGGCCAGTTGTGTACTGAAAACAAAGAAAACCATTTAATGCTCTCTAATATCCGCCGGCATTCATTAGAGCTTAAAACTCAACGTCCCTGAGAAGCTGGTCTTGGAAAGCCTTCAATACTGAGTTTCTTTTCTAACGAACAAGGTGTGCATCAAAGGTGATGTGAGGCAAGCAAAAGCTTAAAAAGAAACTCTGGGGGCAGCCCATCCTTTCAGCCATGTGGTCTCAGGAAAAGGTGCAGAGGCTTCAGTGTGACCGGCCGCCATCCTGTCCACCTGCCCACCCACCGGTGGCCACACTGTGTGCTCTGAGCTGCAGCCAGAGAGGCAAAGGGGACATGGGAATCCTTGTGGCCTCAGCTGAAACCGATTGAAGAGATCGTAGATGGCCAGGATGGGTATTTAAAGTTGAACTGCCTCGTGTGTATTTGTGGGACGTGCGAGGCAAAATCAAATAAATATAAAACTGGTGTGGGTAACCACGCAGTACGGGAGTGATGAAGGTTGTCTGTAGTTTTGTTTGAACGTACGTGATGGAGGGAGATGCTTTGACTGGTCTTATTATTTTAATTATTGCCACTAATGCATCGAAAATTAGTTCTACTGCCGGGGGGAAAACCACAGTTTTGCAGGAAATGAGGTACAATCATCCCTTTCCGATGGCCTTATTTTTAAAAGTGAACTTTTAGATTGTAAATTAAAGACAGAAAGGAAAATATCCATCAGTAGCTCTGCAGCTATGCACAAGTGATGTGTGAAGGATGAGAAGAGAGACTGCCTCATGGAAGATAAATGGTAAAGAGGAGCCTAAAATTTAAACGAAATCACAGAAAAGATGGCTGAGAAAAAGCAACAAGTTATGGATAAGGAAAAAGAGAAAAATAATCTGGGTTAAAAATATTAATACTTGTCACAACAGTTATTATTATAGCAAAGATTTGTGTGGCGCTTGCTGTCTACACTGCACTATTCTAGGCACTTAGCTGTACTCGTTATAGGACCACTAATCTCACCAGTTTTCCCATGGGGCCCTAGGGGACAGGTCTTATTATCCCAATTTTACGGCTGAGGACTGAGGCACCCAGAGAGTCTGTGATCGTCCCCGGGTCCTGGTGCCCAAATGACAGAGCCAGTGTTTGAACCTCAAAGCCCCGCTGAAGCCCTACTCCGGTGTCCAATAAGGACAGCCTAAATAGGGACAAGGAGTATCATGGGGGTAGAGGGTTAGGGAAAATGAGAGAGGGAGGTGAGAGGGAGAAGAAGAGGGATCCTATTTCTTGAAAAATAAACTAACCAGTATTCAACACCAGGCTGTGTGCGCCTTGGGGGGGGCTGCGACAGGCTGGTCACTGTGACTGGGCTGGGTTGGCCACTTGGTGCTGACTGAAGTTACACACTGACCTCCCACAGGAACTCCCATCGTCCTTGATGGTTACCCTTCAGAGGCTTGCTCCTGGTCCTTGAGAAAGACAGTCCTGGGTGATAAAACTGGCAAGTGGCTGTGAGAAGATTTACATCCGTCTCAAAGACAGTTGAAGGCTCGAGCCGGGAAGACACCCGTCTAACATTTAATCAGGCTGAGGGCAATGGTAAGGTGGTCTTGGTCAGAGTCTAGAAATTTCCAGACATCTTAAAGAGAAGGCATTTTGGAGCTAGTGGGACATCAGCTGACCACTGCAGAGAGAATCTGTCCAGGTGTGTGAGAACAAAAAGTGGCGTGTGTTTGGACTCTTTCGTGTTGACTCAGGACTCACTTCTCCAATCCCTGAAAAGAAAGATGAGCCAATGACAGGTCCTGCAAAGTCCTGCATTCATCTCCAACCCCCTTCATCATCTCCATCCCCCTTCATCATCTCCATCCCCCTTCATCATCTCCATCCCCCTTCATCATCTCCCTCCCCCTTCATCATCTCCATCCCCCTTCATCATCTCCATTCCACTTCCTCCCTCCCCCTTCATCATCTCCATCCCCCTTCATCATCTCCAACCCCCTTCATCATCTCCAACCCCCTTCATCATCTCCATTCCCCTTCATCATCTCCATCCCCCTTCATCATCTCCATCCCCCTTCATCATCTCCCTCCCCCTTCATCATCTCCATTCCCCTTCATCATCTCCTTCCCCCTTCATCATCTCCATCCCCCTTCATCATCTCCATCCCCCTTCATCATCTCCATCCCCCTTCATCATCTCCATCCCCCTTCATCATCTCCTTCCCCCTTCATCATCTCCCTCCCCCTTCATCATCTCCCTCCCCCTTCATCATCTCCTTCCCCCTTCATCATCTCCCTCCCCCTTCATCATCTCCATCCCCCTTCATCATCTCCATTCCACTTCCTCCCTCCCCCTTCATCATCTTCATCCCCCTTCATCATCTCCAACCCCCTTCATCCTCTCCATCCCCCTTCATCATCTCCATTCCCCTTCATCATCTCCATCCCCCTTCATCATCTCCTTCCCCCTTCATCATCTCCATCCCCCTTCATCATCTCCCTCCCCCTTCATCCTCTCCATCCCCCTTCATCATCTCCATCCCCCTTCATCATCTCCATCCCCCTTCATCATCTCCATCCCCCTTCATCCTCTCCATCCCCCTTCATCATCTCCATCCCCCTTCATCATCTCCATCCCCCTTCATCATCTCCCTCCCCCTTCATCATCTCCATCCCCCTTCATCATCTCCATCCCCCTTCATCATCTCCATCCCCCTTCATCATCTCCTTCCCCCTTCATCATCTCCATCCCCCTTCATCATCTCCTTCCCCCTTCATCATCTCCCTCCCCCTTCATCCTCTCCATCCCCCTTCATCATCTCCATCCCCCTTCATCATCTCCATCCCCCTTCATCATCTCCCTCCCCCTTCATCATCTCCATCCCCCTTCATCATCTCCATCCCCCTTCATCATCTCCTTCCCCCTTCATCATCTCCATCCCCCTTCATCATCTCCCTCCCCCTTCATCCTCTCCATCCCCCTTCATCATCTCCATCCCCCTTCATCATCTCCATCCCCCTTCATCCTCTCCATCCCCCTTCATCATCTCCATCCCCCTTCATCATCTCCATCCCCCTTCATCATCTCCTTCCCCCTTCATTGTCTCCATTCTCCTTCATCATCTCCATCACCCTTCATCATCTCCATTCACCTTAATCTTTCCCATTCTCTTTCCTCTCCATTGCCCTTCGTTATCTCCATTCCCCTTGAGAAAAGGGCGGGAGAACCACGTAAGTCTGAGTGGTCATGGATGGCCCCACTCATGTGAGAACTGAGAACACAGTAGCACCGACCTGCCTTTCAGCTGGGATTGAGAGAACAGAACGAAAGGAGTCCCTTCTCACATTGTAAATGCAGCACTTCAAGGTCTTTAGAAACCCATAGAAATGCTAATATCTCTCAAGGACTAACCTGGAACCTGGAATGTAAGAGAAGACTCTCTATGAAATAGTGTGGAAGCCTTAACTTTGTCCTGATTGATGCACATATAAACCTACCTTCAGTTAGTTCAAAAATAGCTTGAATCAATTTTTTTAAAGAACACTTTTATAACAAACATCCCCCACTAGTGGAACACTGTCAGTACTTTTTGTCACAAATCTGCATCTCTTCATTTATTTAATGCCATCATTATTGAGAGTGCACTTTTTATGAAATTTAATTTCTATATTTATTTATGATTTTTAATTTTCTAAGTCATTAATGTTCTGATGTGGATTCCCACTGCAGACTCCTGGTTAAAACTCCTGAAATGGGTTAAAACATTTTGTAGGAAAAAAATACGTGTTTTACTGAAAGCAGCACATTTATCACCCACTGAACGAGGTGGACTATGACATTTCACCTCTATCAATGGCATCTGTTCACACTCTGGGCCATGGAAGTAAATATCTAGAATGGGCCTCCATTTCCCAAAATGGAATGCAGCTGCAATGCAGTATCAGGAATAGGGTGAATTTTAATGTTTGTCCTTTTCAAAGTAGCACATTCTTTTGTAAAGGACATAAGTTCCCGTCTGTTTCTCTGCAGAGCATCTTGGTGTTCAGGGTTTGTGTGACATAAGGTGAGGTGTGCTGAATACTGCAAAATGGGCGATCCCTCCCCGATCCTGGGCATTCTGCCTTGCAGAAAGTTCTCCTGGGACCAATACCCCCTCTACATTTGGGAAAAAAACAGGGCTCTCAGAAGGGAATCTCCAACCCTTCTCTAATCTCACAAATTTCTTTCTGGCTGGGACTGAGAGTAGTGACGTGAAAATGAATGAGGTGGTTTCAAAATTATTTCTTAAAAATAGGATGTGGACAGTCTTAATTTTTTACTTTTAGAAGATGCAAAATATTTATTTCCCACATGAGTTTAACACGTTAACACATTTTCCCCCCATTTTTCTGGAGATACAATTGACATATGAAGTAGTGTAAGTTTAAGGTGTACAAGATGATGATTTGATATGCATATATACTACAAAACGATTACCACATAAGGTTAGTTAAGACAGCCTTCGCCTCACATAATTACCATTGTGTGTGTGTTGAATACACTTAAGATCTACTCTCTTAGCAACCCTCAAGTATACAATCCAGCATTGTTAACTATAGTCACCATGCTGTACATTAGACCTCCAGAACTTGCTCATCTTAATAGCTAGAAATTTATACCCTTTGACCAACAACTCCCCATTTTCCCCAACCTGCAGCTCCTGGCAACAACCCTTCTACTCTCTGTTTCTATGCGTTTAGCTTTTATGAGATTCCACATATAAGTCAGATCATACCGTATTTGTGTTTCTCTGTCTGACTTATCTCACTTAGCATAACGCCTTCAAGGTTCATCCGTGTTTTGCAAATGTAAGGATTTCCTTCTTTCTCATGGCTGAATAATTTTCCATTGTATATATACCACGTCTTCCTTATCCATTCATCCATGCACAGTTTGTTTCTATATCTTGACTATTGTGAATAATGCTGCAATGAAGAGCAAGGTGCAGAGATCTCTTCAAGATAGTGATTTCATTTCCTTCAGATAGATACTCGGAAGCATTAATACATCCTTTGAGTGATAGGGAGCTAGCAAGAATACTTAAGCTGCTATACGCGTATTAGCTCTTGTCTCAGTTTTGGAAGCTGATGACTGGCAACATTACTAGTTTGATGAAGCCAAATTTTTATGAATGCTGAGTCATGTTTCAATTATTTACATTCCCATATGCTCAACCTATTTTTCTCTCAGGCTCAGAGTCTCAGAGCCTCCTTCCATGGTTGACTTATATTAATTTGTGTCTATTCTCACGCGACCGCCATAGAAACTGTTGAACTGATAGACATTTTTAACAGATGGTTGATTTATTTAAAAAGCCCCACTTCCACCTCTAACCACCACATTTCGCAATCATCTAAATCCAAAATTCACTCTTGGTATCACCGAGCTATCAGAACACACATCACACTCCCTCATAAAAGGCATCATCTCCTCCATTTTTGTAGTTAAAAGAAAACAAGGCACAAAGAGTCCAAGTGAGTTGCCCCTAATAAAAAAGCTGGCCAGTCACTGAGCTGGGATTCAGTGCAGGACCCTGGGCCACCACAAACTTTGTTTTTACAGGGGGTTGAAGTGAGCTGACGCCTATGGTTGTGAAACAGAAGGAAGACTGTATCTTCAGTCATGAGCTGTTCATACTGCAGCAAGGAGCAAAAATGAGCACACATAAGAACCTTGACATGAGCATTCTCCAGGGACAGAGGTCACCACAAACTTCAGATTACCAGTGGGAAAGCACACACCAAATTCCAGTCTGTGGATGCCGAAAGTGGGAGAGAGGAAGCCACAGAGACTGTGAAGAAGGAGCAGAGGTGGGAGATGGAGGTGACGCACAGACAAGATCACCCCCAAAATGGAAATCCCACACTAAGCACCAAATCCCGAACAAGTCATTCCAGCTGAATTTGGACAATTTGGGCCTAAGAATAAATAAGGACAGTAAAATGTCACAATCCCTTGTGACATAAGACAATCCATAAGCCTAGTCTGATGATGGATAAATATAGATCTTCACATAGATGTAAAAATCGATATAGATGAAGAAATACATGGATGAGTGATGGCTAGAGAAGAGCAGAATGCTGAATGAGAAATGTGGAGGGTGCTGCTGTCAGAAACGTCATCCTTTAAGGCATTAGAGCAAAGCTCGATTCAGACGAGAACTATCAATGGATGCCACACCTAGGTGGGAAGGTGAGGAGAAGCAGGATGTTTCCATGACCTTGTGGTGTCTCCCCAGGGCCTATGAGCAACAAGGGGACACATAGTCACCATGCAGTGTCGAATGGAGAAGCCTGACCACTCTCATCATGGGCTGAAATTAACATCACCATGAAGAACAGATGGCATTGTGTGCTTCTGAATGGGCCGCCTGGAAGGACAGCACACCACCGTTGCAGTGTGATGGGTAGTTTATGTGTCAACTTTCTGGGGCTAAGGAGTGCCCAGAGAGCTGCTAAAGCTATTTCTCAGCGTGTCTGTGAGGGTGTCTCTGGAAGAGATTAGCGTTTGCATTGGTGGCTGAGTAGAGAAGATCTGCCCTGCCCAGTGAGGTGGGCATCCTCCAATCCACTGAGAGCCTGAATATAACAAAAATGTGGAGGAAGGGTGAATTCCCTCTCTCTGCTTGAGCTGACACATCCATCCTCTGCCCTTGGACGTCAAAGCTCCGGGTTCTCAGGCTTTTCGACTTGTATGGAGACTCAGACCATCAGCTCTCCTCCCTCACCCCCAACTCTCTGGCCTTTGGATCCAGGCTGAGTTTTACCAGTGGCTTCTTGGGTCTCCAGTTGGCAGACAACAGAGGGGGAACTTCTTGGCCCCCATAACTACATGACCAATTCCTGTGAGAAATCTCCTCTTATGTCTGTCCTCTGTCTATCTATCTATCTATATCCTATTGGTTCTGTTTCTCTAGAGAACTCTGACTAACCCAAACAGTAACACAACCAGGGATGCGTGGCTTGAATTTAATCATGAGGAAACATCGCAAACCCAGATGGGGAAATACTCCATAAAACAACTGACCTGTACTCTTCAAAATTTACAGTGTAATTAAAGACAAAGAAGGGCTGAGGAACTGTCCCAGATTTGAGGAAAGTCAAGAGATGCGACAACTAAATGCAGCACATGGTCCCAGCCTGGATCCTGGACTCGGGGAACACCATCCAGAGGATGTTACTGGGTGACCGGCAAGGTTAGGGGAAGGTTATGGATGAAAGTGCTGTGTCAAAGGTCAGTTCCCTTTGTTTGATAACTGTACTATGACAGCGTGAGAGAAGACCTTGTTCTTGAGAAACTTGAACCAAAGTGTTAGGGGGCAGAGAGTGTGACGTGTACAACGTATGAAATGGACTCTCACGTGGTTCTGAAATTAAATACATTCTTTTTCACACAATCAGTACCTCAGCCAACTGCTTTGTACTTCTCAGAGCGTTTTCGATTCTGGAATCTGCATCATCTCACCGCTGTGACATGAACGCGCCTTCAGGTGGAGGATGGAAGGCTCACCGAGACCCGGCGGCTTCCCCTAGCTGAGCGACGAGCTCTAACCACCTCCCGCTTCTTGGTCCTAAGTCAGTGCTTCCTCCCAACACAGGGATGGACTCTACAGAGTGAAGGGTAGACAGCACTTCCTCAGAGAGAGGAGAAGCCCAGGGCTTCCTAGATGACCTAGATATCTTTCCCAGGTACTTAGTTCCTCACATCCTGCCTCCCAGGGAGTAATTGATAATCATAGTGACATTACCTATGTGGCAAGATATCTGCATAAATATGGCAGGGGAAAGGTGTGTAATATGTGATTAAAAAAATATTAAATAACCCCCAGCGCCCAGACCTTGGCTTCTAAATCCCATTCTCCAATAAAAGGGTCCAGGAGTCCTTGGAGAAATGGCTGAGTCTGGGTAGGGAAAGGCAAGATGAGCAGGGAGTGTCCGGCAGTGTGAGAGATAAGGACGTGCTGGAAAAGCAACGGCAGAAGGGCCCAGAGTAGCCCCAGAAGAGCGCCCAAGGGCCAATGCTGGAACCATCTGGGCGACAAAAGAAAGAGCAGAGTATTGGATTGTAACCCAAAGTTATAATCAGAATGTGACTAGAAGGGCACCTCCCTGCTGGGGTCTGCCTCCCAAAAGCCCAGAGCCCCCGTCTAATCAAGGGAAGACAGAGACTGCCACAGACCAGAGGGGACTGGGCAGAAGTGACAACTAACGCAACGTGGTGTCCTGATGGGATCCTGGGGCAGAGAGGGCACCAAGGGGCAACCCAGGGAAATCCAATGCCATCTGGAGCTGAGTTAATAGTTAACATACCAACGTCAGTCCCTTTGTTTTGGCAAAGGTACCACGGAATTGCACTATGTTAACAATGGGAAACATTGCATGGGAGGTACGTGGGAACCTCTGCACGGTTTTTGCATCTTTTCTGTAAACCTAAAATTATTCAAAAATAAAAAGCATATTTTAAAAATATAAGTCAAAACTATGGAGACAGTAAAGAGATCAGTTGCCAGGGTTGTGGGGATGGAGAGATGAAAAGGCGGAGGGCAGAGGGTTCCTAGGGCAGCGAAACTACTCTGTGTGATACTGTAATGGTGAATGCATATGAGTATAGATTCGTCCAAACCCAGAGAATGTTGGATATCGAGAGTGAACTCTGATTTAAACTATGGACTGTGGGTGAAGATGACGTGTCAATAAAGGTACATCAATTGTAACAAATGTGCCATCTGCTGGGATGTTGATAAAGGGGAGGTTGTGCATCTTAGGGGGTCAGGCGGTCTATGGGAAATCTGTGTATCTTCCTCTGAATTTTGCCATGAACCTAAAAAGTAAAGTCTACTTAAAAAAATTATATGGCTTTGAAAAATTCACAACCAGTTCATTCTTTCCCATGAACCACGATTAGTAAACAAAAATGACTACTTAAACTGGAAAGTGAGTGAGTTCTGATTAACTAAATAAAGGTCAAATATACAAAAATCAGTCTAGGCTTTCCCTTGCCAAGAGAGTTTTTAGATATACTCTCCGCTATGCAATAATAACAAACTCAGCTAAAGTTTACCTGCACAACAGAGAAGGTAAAAATAATTTTAAAAATTCTTGCTGATGCTCGCTTTACCTGCTATGGAAACCTGCTCAGCTGGCTGGTGTTATTAGGGACATATTTAAATTTCGTGAGTTCTTTTATTACCTTAGGAAAATATAACACAATATCCTAGAGTTGGGATTGACCTTAACGATGCAGAGAGAGAAAATATTCTGAACTATCAAAGCTTTTCCTGTTATATAGCAATATGTTTCATATAAAACTAAAATATTGAGATGGCATTTTTGTGCCAGAGGAATCTCAGCCGCTTTCCAAAAAAGGAAGAAAAAGTTCAAAGAAAGAGTATGTTCATCCTCTGCCCTCTTTTTAACCTCACCGAGAGACCTTCTGCAGTCAGCCAAGGTTTAACTTTCCCTCTGTGACTACTACAGCGATCATTTCGAATGAGTGTTTCCTTTCTTTTGAAGTCCCTTACTAGCCAATTAGCACACTGAAAAAGAACAGAGCCATTTATGCATTTTGGTTTCCTCAACTGAGATTTCTAGATTCACCATCCCCACTTGGCATTTCTAAGCCTGCACAAGCTGGACAGCTTCTCTGGCATTATGCCCTTCTGGGTCCTCTCCTGGCCAGGTTCAGGTGCCTGTCACCCAGCCCTCAGGCATCAGGCCGTGGGAGGGAGCTCTACCTCGAGTGGGGTTGACCGTTCCGGGCTCTCAGGGTTGTGGGCACATTGTTTGCACACTACCAGCTGTGAAACTGCACAATCATCCATAATGAAACGAGCCAGAAGTGTAAGAAGATGTCAGTAGGTACGATTCGCAACAGGAAAGCCACAACCAGTTGCCTTTTCAAGTTTTATTAGTCTGAAGCAAGAGAAAACTGAGCATAACCAACTAACACATGCTTAAAAGGCTCTACAACCATGATTTCAGAGCTGCTGGATCTCGTCAGCACCCAAGACTACAGCCGCCAGTGTGGACAGTGGCTTTGCACAGACCGCCAGGTGCCTGTATCAATGGCTGTCATCTTCCAGCCCATTCTCCCTCAAGAATGTGCAAACGAAGTTGTATAGCCTTATGGCAAACATTAGCTCTTCCCTTTCGATGGACATAAACTAATAGTAACCAAATACCAAAATTAAAAGCACAATGCACGATCAATGATCAGGCCACATAGGACATTGCTCCGTCACCCCTTTGGAACAAGCACACAGCGTTCCAATGACTTTCAGGCATTTTTTTCCATCTCCAGGTGGCTACTCCCTTTATTGGGAGGCAGACGCTGGTATGAGCTTCGGCTTGGCCTGCTGGGGCGGCGACACGTCTGGGATCTTTTCCCCGTGTTTGTATACGCTGATGGTGACGTCAATCTTCTCACCCCCGTACTTGTTCTTGACGTTCATGCTGTACTTGCCGGAATCCTCGGAGGTCACCCCCTTGATGGTCAAGCTGACGTACTTGGCCTGCTCCACCTTGACGGAGAAGTGTTCACTGAGCTCGATGTCCTTGTCATTCTTGAACCACACCACTTCGGGGTCAGGGTTTCCAAACACCGTGCAGGTCAGATTCAAGGTCTTCGAGAGGGACGGGTGGGCAGAGAGGGAGAGTTAGAAACCGAAAAGTCAGATTGCCTCTGAGTGAGATGGGCCCTCCCTCACACCCAGTTGTCTTTATCTGTCTTTCCCATCATTCATTTAGTGAACCCGCTCTTTATATATGTAAGCACCATGCTAGACACCAGGGATCGAAAAAGAGCAGGATGCAAAGAACTTCACAGTTTCATGTGGCAGCTCATGAGAAAAATCAATGGTAATTTTTTTCTATTTATTCTCAGCATTAATCCATGGCTTAAGTTAATTAAAGAATTTGAAGGTAAGCAAGCTCTACATATGAGAGTAGATACGTTTAGCCTGTTTCTAAATTTCCTTTATATTCAGACTTATGGATCCATTTTACCAATTCCTCTGGAAAACCCAGAGAGTATTTGTCTTGCAGTAAATCAGATGCAGCAAATGCATTGTTAACACTTCCTTAAAATGTACTTCCGGCCTATGGGAGAGTAACACTATTGCTAATTTCTCAATTACGTCTTTATTGTGAGATTCACGACTATTCTGCCTCTGACTCTAGGCTTTTTTTAGCACTAAAGAAAAAGTCTATAAATTTTTGTATTTTGGCTTAATAAAATTCTCTCAGGTACCCATGTCCCCATAACGTTGAGATAGAATCTCTGAAGTACCCCATTACACATCAGTAATTCCACTGACAGGTAACAAATTAAAACCTCAATAAGTAGTTTCCATTATATGTTCCAAAATGACCTTAAAAAATGGAGCAGAGATTTTTTTTTTTCATTTCACACTTGAAGAGAGTGGTTCCCACCTTCTTGAAGGTGGGTATGGGTGTGGCCCACCTGATCCCAGTCGATTATTCCTTTGAACACCCAGGACCAGGTGCATGAGAAGCAGGTGGCCGCACAGGCCTGGAAACAAGAGTTGCCGCAACACCTGCTTTGCGGTGCCTGAGTCACGCACATGGTTGCAAGGGGTCATTTGTGGATTCAGAAGATTAAACTCTCTATCCCTTGACCATACGAGGGTTATCAGAGGCAGCCTAAGCCAGGCAGGCAGTGGGTAGGGAGCTCCCAGCCCTCTGGAGGCTGAGCAACATGTAGCCCACTGTCCAGGTTCCCTGTGCTTGGCCCAATGGCCCAACAGCCCCACAGCTTCAGACCGGCCTGCGTTGTTGGAACCCCAGGCTGTCCTAACTGTGCCCAGCTGTCTGTCCTTACCTTGCCCTCCATTATGGTCACCACATCAGGTAAGCCACCAACCACCTTGCCACGATCTGTAAGGAGAAGGGGATTCAGGTGAGGTCACTGTCAACAGAGATGTCCCCAGGGAGAGGCCCCTGCTGGGCACCCTGGGGTGCAAAACGAGCACAGGGAGGACCTGGTGCTCTCCTGGCGAAGGCACACAAACAAGAAAGGTGTTTCCTGGGGGGATAAACCATGTGCCAAGGACACAGGGAGGAAGGTCCTGATGCTGCCCAGGGTAAGGTCGTGAAACGCAGTAGGGAGACGTGGAATGTGAGGGGCCCCCGAGAGGATGAACTCATCAAGGGCTCACCACGGAGCACACCGCAGTCTACGACTCAGCCAGGAAGCGGAGGGATCCAGGGCATTGGAGAGCAGGATTTTGCAAGGGTGGTGTATTATATGTGTTTTTAATGATCACTATAATATGATATTTGACATCTTAAAAATCCTTCCTGGCTGGGGAGAGACTGCCCCTCCCAGTTACCAATCCTCAGAGACAGCAAAGGGCCCCAGCCAGTGGCCTGTCCTTGATGTGCCCACCAGCCACCCAGAGTCAGGCCCCTCTACCTGCCCTGCACCCAGGAGGCAAGATTTCTCCTCCTGAGTCATTCAGGGCTGGGTGCCAGGCAGCCAGGACCACCCTACAGCCCAAAGCCCAAGGAAATTATTCCAACCAGCCAAACTGTCTCCTCTTGGGGCTGCCCCTGACTGACCGTCCCACAGAGAACATAGAACAAGTGGAGGAGGACGAGAGGAGAAAGGAGGCAGGTGGGTAAGCAGGAGCTAGGCTGACCCGGCAGCTGGGCCGGGTGGCGTGGGACGTTTTTGCAGAATTAGGAGCATCCACGTGGAGAGGCGGAGTGGGGTGGTTTCAAGTCAGAGTGAGACAGATTGCGGTTCATTACTTAACATGCAAAATTAACACTCTAAAACATGGACCCTTTTGCCCCACCCTAAACAATACATTGTGTTTGTTATAATCCGACATGTACTTACTCTTCTCTGCAAAAGCCGCTGCCCTGAGAGGTAGGGGGGGTGGAGGGGAGAGAAAGAGAGAGACGCAATTAAATGCCATCAGCAAGGAGCATCACGCGCTTCAGAGGTCCACTCGAGAGGAGAGCAGCGGGGAGGATGAACGCCTTGCTTCCTCCCAGCAGAACACATTCGGGATCTGAGGAACCATGTCCATAGATGGCTCCTGATGTCACCCATTGCCCACCGCCCACCTTGAGAGGGAAGATGCGGTCTTCCAGCTGCTAAAACCCCCAGAAAAGATGGCGTTCAAACTCGTAGGTTGGAGAGGGTTTTTTTCACCAAATTCACCATATTGAATTGGAGATTTTTAGATACTTTTTACGTGGTCAGTTTCTGATTTATCTTAGTCATCTTTTCAACCAATATTTATTGAACAAACTACTGTGGGCCAACGACTGTTCTTAGTTTTGGATACTCTAAAACTCAGACTCATTTAAAAATCCCAATCATTCTTTAAAAAGTTGCTGTAGGCAATGGAATATGATTAAAAAGAAATGAGCTATCAAGCCATGAAAAGACATGGAGGAACTTAAATAACTAAGTGAAAGAAGCCACTCTGAGAAAGCCACACGCTGCGTGCTTTCAACTACACGAGATTCTAGAAAAGGCAAAACTGTGGAGCCAGTAAAAGAACTAGTGGTGCCCAGCGGTTGGAGGAGGGAAGAATGAACAGATGGAGCACAGAGGATTTTAGGGCGGTGAAACTACTCTGTATGATACTAAAATGGTGGATACGTGTCAGTATACATTTATCCAAACCCGTAGAATGTACAACACCCAGAGTGAGCCCTAATGTAATCTATGGACTCTGGGTGATGATGACGTGTCAGTGCGGGTTCATCGATTGTTAACAAATGTACTATCTGGTGGGGATGTTGTTGACTGTGGAGGAGGCCGGGGGGGAAGGGTATAGGGGAAACCTGTACCTTTTCCCCAGTTTTGCTGTGAACCTAAAACTGCTCTAAAAAATTAGTCTTAAAAAAATTGAAACTGAAGATTTCTCTGTACGATATGTTGACATAATTATCACTACTTCAGAAATTCATTATTTTAATCACTTAAAGCAACAAGGGTTATTATGACTCTAGAAAGTTGATTTATAAACTTATAGTTTAGAAGAACGCCTGCCCTTCTATGTATTGAATTGCTTAAATGGTCATTTTTATTCGGATCCTAGGAACATCACAGTCCTTGGGTACCCTAGGCCTCCACAGATGTGCCCACCCTTGGCCCAGTGACCCCACCTCAACGGTACCCCAGATGGCAGCACAACGAGCCAACATGCAAGTCTTACTTGAGCTGCTGGAACTCTGCAAATGCTTCATCAAAAGCTGGAAGGAAACAATTCCTGTGTTAGTACCTGTTTTCACATGTTTACTCAATGTGTTACTATTGTTACTATGCGTTTAACAAAGGCTGTGAATAAACGGCTTGTGTGCATTCACTCGGATGCTCTCCCAGTGAGTCTGCTTCATGAAAACTGACAAACACCCAAGTGAATAAATTGATCATTCAGAAATAATTTTCTCTGAATGAAAATGTTAAAATCAGATTGTTTTGCTCTCAGCATCTATACAGATCACTAAATACAAAATTACTAGATGCTAAGGAAGAAGGATCTTACCTTGACCAGACAGGTCCAGTGAGCGCTGATGGTTATCTTTGCCATCAAAAATCTCAAAAGTGTATTTTCCTTTATCCTTCTCCGTGGGCTCACAGATCTGCAGCCAGGCCATGTCTTCACTCCCTCCAATCCTCATGTGCTCACTAGATGCAACCTTAGCATCTCTGTTAAAAAAGTAACCCGAACACATTTCAATTTAGAAGCTCATTTTATGCAGGAGATACCTATGGGACAATATTACACGTTTGGGTGTGGAGCCTTTTCTAACTTGCCAAGGCTAATGTCGTAATAGGTTTTGCTGGATACTATAAATTTATTAACTACATCAATAGCTCATATCTGAAAACCTTCTAAAGTTAAATCTGATACTTAGTTTTTAAAGATACATTGTTATTTAATATATGCTTATTGCCCACTACATAATGGACTTAAAAATATTCTATACGGTATGGCATTTTTTTCCTCAAAAAATCAAAAATAGAATTACCATATGATCCAGGGATTCACTTCTGGATACGTATGCAAAAGAATTGAAAGCAAGGACTCAACCAAGTATCTGTACATCCATGTTCATGACAGCATTATTCACAATAGCTAAACGGTGGAAGCAACCCAAGTGTCCAGGGACAGATGAATAGATAAACAAAATGTGGTTTATACATACAACGGAATATTATTCGGCCTTAAAAAGGTGGGAAATTCTGACACATACTACAAGGATGAAACTTGAAAGCATTATGCCAAGTGAAATAAGCTAGTTACAAAAAGACAATTAGTGTATGATTCCACTTATATGAGGTACTCAGAGTAGCCACGTTCACTGAGACAGAAGGCGGAATGGGGGGTCCCAGGGGCTGGGGTCAGGGGAGGATGGGGGAATGGGGAGTCGTCTAATTGGTGCAGAGTTTCAGTTCTGCCAGGTGAAAAAGTTCTGGAGATCAATGGTGGTGATGGTGGCACAACAGTGTGAATGTAGTTAATGTGACTGAGCCGTACACTTAAAAATGGTTACAACAGGGGCGGCCCAGTGGCATAGTGGTTAAGTTCACACGCTCCACTTCAGCTGCCCGGGGTTTGCAGCTTCGGATCCTGGGCACAGACCTAGCACTGCTAGTCAAGCCACACTGTGGCGGCATCCCACATAAAACAGAGGAAGATTGGCACAGATGTTAGCTCAGTGACAATCTTCCTCACAAAAAAAAAGTTAAAATGGTAAATTTTATGCTTTGTATATTTTATCACAATTTTTTAAAACTTGAAATAAAAATAAACAGTGGATACCATTCCTGCCTTGTAAGGTAGTGTGCACTCTGCACGGCATGTGCAATATGTAAAACCAGCCTGCTCGTGGAGTTCAAATGCGTGTCAATTATTTCCTAAAGCTACTTTGATCTCCAGGGAGTGAGAAAGGTTTGTGGAAGCTATAGTCAGGGGCATGTGAAGAGTAAGACTTGGGACAGACAGAAACCAGAATGTGGGTCTATTTCTGTCATGCACCAGCTCCAGGAAAGTGGAACCCCGGCAAAGTCAGTGGTGCTGGGGCTGGCAGAGAACCGCCTATAATGGTGCGTTTGGTTACTCTTGCCAGTAACCACGTATCCCCTGGGTTCATTTGGGAAAAGGAATTCTCCAACCCTCCTCACCACGACAGCCATTTATCTAGTACATCTTTCATTCAACAAAATCCATTAGGCCCATAATAAAGGCAGAGCTCTGTGAGCCGTGAGGGCTCGGGGCAGCCAGCACCTGAGGCACAGCTCAGCATGGGCTGTCCCCAGTGCTCAGAGCAGCATCGTCATTATTAAGGTGACGGACAACCCATTCCAGTGCTCAGACATACTCGTTCCCATGGACCAAAGACAATTGGACTTTACATAGTGATTCTCAGCTCTGCAGAGGAAAACGCTCTTTCAAAGAAAATATACTGTGCAATGGATCAGCCGTTCAACCCCAAACCCCACAATGCTAAGAACGGTGAGCAGCGCATCTGTGCCAACCTGCAGACAGAAACAGACAGCAGCACGCAATCGAAAAGTCACAGCTTGATGAAGGGGCTTCTTTATCCCCTGTGTGCACTGACAAGTGGGTATTCTTTAGACCAATCGGCAAGTCACCATTGTAGACGGTGGGGACGGAGGCCGGGAGGCCGCTGTGACAGTTTACCGGCTAACGTACTACACCCAGGAAAACAGCCGCTAACAAGTGTGCGGAATAGAGTGAGAAAGACGCATTTTCCCAACACGGATGGCCTGCGATGTCTGGTCTCACTCCCTTTGTTGGAGCTGTTGGTGTGAGGTTGGCCTCAACGCCTCAAAGTTCAGATAGAGACACACATGCGTGCGCGCACGCAGGAGCGAATATTAGCGACGGCTTCCTAAGCAAGACTCACTGACCAGGCAGGGATTTTAGTGTGAGCCGTCTGCTACACAGGACCAAGGCCCTCCCTCTGCCCGTCCCAAACACAGGACCCGCGACCTGCCCTCCCTGTGAGGAGTGGACGTTGCTTTGGGATCCATGACGTGCTCCCTGCTCAGCTGAGAAGCGGATGGTTTCCACCAGGCCTGGGGATTTGCACTCTGCACCAAAAGTTGTGCTAGCAACCGTTGGGGGTAAAAAAGGATTGCCTGAGTTTGCTACATTCACACCGTGGCTGCCAGAGCATCACCAGAGGCAGCCCCTGGCTCGTTATGCCACGCATTTGGGACTCAGGTGGGAGAAGTTGTTTGCTTTACCTCCACGAATTCAAATGCGTCTTCCTAGAAGATCGAAATTATGCACCGAAATTGCTGTGCTCTGCAGGCACCGGTGAGGACGTTCCAGCCTCTGCTGTGTGTGCGGCGACACAGAGACAGGCGGAGTCTAGAATCCCTTTGGTGGGGCGTAGCTGAAAGCCTGAGACCTAAGCTGTCAGAGCTGTGAGGAAAAGCTGATGAGTCTCCATGTTCTCAGCTGCATGGTACGTGGCTTCATTCAACAGGCGAAATTCATTTGGCCCCAAAGTCACCTTACAAATGCTTCGGGACGTGGCGATCATTTCAGCCTTAGAGGCATTTATGTTCTATTGAAATATGTCCTGTTCCAATGGTGATCTGTCCTACTGTTAGCAAGTTGCTTGTAGGAAAAAAAACCTCGATTTTCTTTTTTTTTTGGACATATAAGACAATGGAAAAGGCAGCCATGAATTCGAGCTTTCACCAAACAGCTCCTGATAGGTACAGATGTCCTCCCAACTTCAATGTGATCAACACCACTGTCCAGCGGCAGCAGAGACGGACAGACACACTGCAAACGGCTGCTCCACTGGCCTTGCCTCGATGGCCCTTGGCCTTGGGAGCTGTCTGTCATTCAAGAGTAAGTTAAAGAAAGCCACTCTGCTGCACCCAGAGCTTCTTTCAGTGACGACCTTTGGCATCCACACGGCGTCAGCGCAGCCATGAGGAAGGGCAAAGACCACTGCAGCAGCTGAGGAGGGGGCGTCCACAAAACGCCACGCCACACCACAACTGACCTGCTTGTGCACTTCCCAGACCCCCTGCGTCCATGGCCGGAGCTCCAGGCTCTGACACCAGCCTTGGCTCTGGCTGCAGGAAAGCCCTGCTCCTTGAGCTCAGCAGCCCGTAAGCCTTCTGGTTCCCTGACAAGCCACTCGCCCTTAGGAGTGGAAATACACTAATCCCACACTTGACCTCTGACCCCTCTCGCAACCCCTCACCTTTTCTGGACTGAGCACTAATTCTTTTCTCCAGAAGCCACTTGCAAGCAGACAGCCAGGAGCAGAGTTTGGAGCAGACACTCCCCACCAGTCCCCTCCATCCCCCCCGGCTCAGATCCCCCATTCCTGGCTGCCCACCTCCAGGAGGACTCCTGTCTCCAGCTCCTCCCCTGGGTCAGCATGTCCCACCCTAACCCCACGCCCTCCATGATTTCCACTGAAATTACTCAACTTATAAGAAGGCCAAACAAGTCTTAGCAGTCAAAAACAGCTGCAGGATGCTTGGGTATCTTTTCACAGAATTAATTACTACTGTTACATAGATAGTGACTTTGGCTTTTTGGGTTGTTTGGGTTTTGTTTCTGTTGTGGGACATAAATGGACCAAATCTGACAAAACTTCTTCCTTGGTTTTATTATTTGATCACGAAACATGACCAGATTCCTTCATTCTAAACAAAAATTTAAAATTTATGCTAATATAAGAAAGAGGAGAGTATAAGAAAGCAGATGTGTGTCTGGTTATTTGTGCAAAAGGCACAGGCAGATTGGCTACCCACATGGGTGGGGGAAGGGGTGTGAACAGGGGCAGACGGGGATGGGCCAGCAGACATTTCTGCTGGGCTCCGACCCTCAGACCATGCTGTGCTTCTCATACCCCCAAAATAAACGACCGAGGTCCAAGAGAACGGGCGGGGAACCCAAACTAGAGCACAGGCAGTAGCAAATGAGCTTAACTACGCTGGAAAAGAATTGCACACCACCCTGAAGAGGGTGAGGAAGAAAGGAAATAACCAAGCTACGTCAGGAAACAGTATTTCACTGGACTCTACAAGGCCAAGACGAAAAGAACTGTGCAAAACACCACACAAATCATGCAAAACACCGTGCTCTGGTTTCTAATTGGTCTCTCATGAGGATGTGAGTTAGTGAATCTGAAACTCCTTGATGTGAATATACTAGGATTGAAAAAAGTAAGTCACACTATTATAGGTGAGAGCCAGGTTTCGTGGTGGGGAAGGAAGGTACCAGTAAGGAAAGCGAGAGGCTTGAGGGAATCCCATGGTATGGACTGGAATCGAAGATATCAACCTGAACTCAGAATTTGACACATACACAGATAACGAGACACAGAATAAGCACCGATCAGTGTGCACACCTGAGTCGGGCTGTGTCCCCTTAGTCCCCAGCCCCATCTGCTCAGAGGTCATAAGAACACTGACCCCACAGCGATGGGACATCTGAGGCACAGGTCCTGGTGTCTGAAGCCACCCTTCAATACCAGGGACAGGCCTTCCTGGAGAAGCCATTGATTCCAGGCTGGGGCAGGGAAGCACGAGAGGAATCAAGAATATCCTACAGGCCCAGGAAGGAAGAAATTCTCATAAACAGCTGGGGGCACGTTGAAGGACACAGGGACAACCTGAAGCAGCTCCCAAGGGCCAAAGTTGGGACAAGTTGAGCAAGGTAGTAATAACAGTGACAACAAGGCTAATATCGGATTATACCCATAGAAGAAAATAAATATCCGTGAGTCCACACTGATGGTACCAGATAGTTGGAGAAATAAATATATGAGGGAGGAGGGGTGGCACTTCCTCAACAGAGGGGCTCCACAATAAAGAGGAACTTCTAATAAATGTAGAAAGACTGAAGGCAATCGAAGATCATCAGGAGGTCAACTTCAGTCATAATTGCTGTGGCAAGATTCACTGTTGAATCCTCAGATTTGTGGACAAAAGTTTGAAGAGGACAAAGAGATTTACAAAGTCCCCAAGTGTGTCCCCAACATATTTATTAACTACAAAGGGGAAAATGGTGACTTTGTTGGGGCCGGCCCAGTGACTAGTGGTTGAGTTTGCAGGCTCCGCTTCAGTGGCCCAGGGTTCATGGTTTAGGATTCCAGGTACGAATCTACACACCGCTCATCAAGCCGTGCTGTGGTGGTGTCCCACATACAAAATAAGGAAGATGGGCAACAGCTGTTAGCTCAGGGACAATCTTCCTCACCAAAAAAACAAGAAAGAAAGAAAATGGTGACTTTGCAAGGGAGAAGCCTGGCAAACCACCCAACCGAGCGATAAGATATACCAACATCGCTTTTGTTGTTTTCTGACTAAAAATGAATAACTTCAGTCTAATCAGGGGAAATCATGAGATACACCCAAATTGAAGGGCATTCTATGACATACTCCACCAGACGTCTTGAAGAACATCCAGGTCGTGAAAGAAGGAAAGACTGGGGAGCAGTTGCAGATTCGAGATTAAGGAGACGGGATAACTAAATATAAAGTGGCATCCCGGAAAACAGGTGCAAGTTGCATGAGGTCTGTTGTCTGGAGAACAGCATCCTGTCACTGGTAATTTCCCGGGTTTGCTGATGTCAACATCAATGGGAGCTGGTGAAGCCTCTCCAGGAACTCTCTGTACTGTCTTTGCAACTTTTCTATAAGCCTAAAATTACTCCAAATGAAATATTTTCAAGTATTAAATACTGAAACAAGCAGTCGGCACTGACACGGTTCAGAAGTCTAAAAGCTAAGTCTAGGATAAACAGTGGCTCCACAGAGGAAGGCAGGTGATGACGCACGAGGAAAGCAGGTCCTCGACTCCTTACGGATGGTGGTTGAACCTGAGTCAGCTGAAGGCTGCTATGAACACAGGTCTGAGTGTAAACAGCCACGTGGTGTCCCAACAGGAGATGAATAATCCTGCTCGTCTCAGCGTGGTCAGACGTTCAAGCAAAATCCACCCAGCTACTGCCTCCCGGTTTAAAGAAAGAGGTAGATAAAATGGAAACAATTGCAAAAGCTAGGAAATATCTGCATCTGGCTGGAGGAGACAGTATTGAGGATGAGCACCTCCCACAAGAAGAGCCCCACAAGGCGGCATAGGCTGAGGGGAGCTTACGACACAAGCCACCTTCCACCACGGCTGTCATGCTGACCAGAGTCACCAGCACAGCAAAGGCAGGAGACACTGGGGTTTTCTGATGGGTGACGGGACCATCGGAACCTCCCACCTTTGGTAGCTGCTTCAGGCCAGGAGCCCGTTAAGGTAGTGCGAAAGCCACTCCACAGGGTCACCGAGATGGTTCCACACCTCCTTCAGCTCTTCCCACTCGATCCCCTCCCGTCCCCCTCTTGTGACACATTAGGTGACAACCAACAAGCCTGGGGTGTGCAGGAAGGGTGCCTCAGACATCGGGGCAGAACAGCATCCCCATCCCCCAGTTAGTTCAAGGGTTCACGGAGAATTCAGGGCACCCCTGAAGGTTTTCAACGCTTCCCGAGTTGCGTTAAAATATAATTCTGAAATTAAAGCCAGCTCTTGTTTTTTCTTCTATAAAGACACCATGAAATTTCTTCAGTGGCTGGGACACTTCTAAGTCTTAAGCGGTCAATATTTTCACAATTTGAGATCTGGCCCTTTCCAGATGACATATTAATTTCTTTTCTTTGAGTAAGAGGGGGAAATCCTTTATTGGGAGAATGTTTTTGCTGAGTTTCTCTTTGTACGCTTCTAACTCATTTTGAATAGGTTTCCGAGCCATCCTTTAAAGTGGCACTTTCCCATTCCTTGATATATTACTCAGCATTTTTAACCAAAGAACAATTGTCCTTGCTTACGTCCGCACTTCACAAAATTCTCATCATACTCTGTGGCTTCCGTGTCGTCCATTAACACAAAATATTGGGGTGTCCACAGCACAAGTCCTCAACAGCACTTCCTCAGCATCCTAGATTTTGTCAAGTGGGCCATTTAGTCTCAAAAGGCAGATCGTATTCCACATTACGCACTATTTTTCCAGTTGCTATCTAATAAGAACTTATTCAATGGTCAAATAGTGAAATACAATCAAACACTATATTTTAGCGATAGAATATAACTTCAAAATATAATGTACAGTTTAATATTGTCTAATTGTCAAATAGTAAAATGTAACTGAGTTATATTTTAGTTACTGAATTGTAAAGAAATACTTGTTCTATTGTACAGTTCTGTTTGGAGAAGAGAAAACATGGGAACCACGCCACTGTTAAGAGTCCCTGGAAATTTACGATGCTGCCACCTCCTCCGTTGGTCTCTGGTGACCTTTTCATCTAGTACAACTTTATTGATAAGTCAGAGACGTGATTTGTGTCCTTGTCCCCCAGTCCGTCTGTCTGTCTATAACCCATCTCCTCCCTCAAGGCTAGACATTCCTCAGTTGAGTAGTGGCTAGAAGCAGACCAACTAGGGTTTAAACCCCTGCGCTTTTGCTTACTAGTCCTGTGACTTTGAACAAAATGATCGATGGTCCTCTCAAACGTCAGTGTCCACATCTATGAAACGTAGGGATTAATACCTAACTCATACGGCTTTTGTGAGGGTTAAATGAAACCCTATGGGTTAAGTGTGAACACAAAGTGGCTGCTTGCTGCTGCTCACGTGTCATCCCTCCACCAGCACGCATGTGTGTGTTCTGGCGGGATGTGGGGATGTGAATCTCGGCACCACAGCCCCCAGCCCAGAGCCCACTGCTCACACACAGGGAGACAAAGCTGAAGCAGGAGCAGGTTCTCCCTGAGGACGGACAGGTTTATGAGGGAATACACGACACTCCTCACAACGGTGTGTGATGACTTACTCACTGCAAGGCAGTGTGCCGTAAGTAACAAAGAAGCCCAGAGAAGGAAGCGATTAATTCTCCTTTTCCAGGGTAAGGTTTGATTCAGCTAGAACCATAGATTTACTCATTTGTCTTAAAAATAAATCCTTATAAACAATTATATCACAAAAATACTCCAGCTTCAGTCTTTGAGGCTCCTGTTACTGGAAGCTTTTGTAAGAAGACCCTGGGGCCCGCCTGGTGGTGCAGCAGTTAAGTTCAAACGTTCCACTTCCAGGCCTGGGGGTCACCGGTTCAGATCCCAGGTGTGGACCTACACACTGTTTATCAAGCCATGCTGTGGCAGGCATCCCACATATAAAGTAGAGGAAGATGGGCATGGATGTTAGCTCAGGGCCAGTCTTCCTCAGCAAAAGAGGAGGATTGGTGGTGGATATTAGCTCAGGGCTAATCTTCCTCAAAAAAAGGACCCTGCTTCTGATACACTTTCCTAATCGACCCCTTCATATGGGGACCTTAATGACTCCACCTGAGACCGAGTTCCAGACTATTAAAAATACAGATATGTAAGATTCCAAACGCAGGTGCCCTAAGACTCCAATACATCTAATTATTTTATGTTTCAAAGCATAAAATCCAAGACAAAAGCACAGCATGTCGACATTTAAAGAGGGTAAAAAAAATCCCAAGAATATTGATCTTTTCAGCACTTCCATTACTCACAAATAGATTGACCTAAACAAAATAATGCTTTTAAAAGTGAAACAGTCATAACCATAGAGTCTATCTTTTGGAATGTTAACTAGAGAAATATAACATCTAAAGGCACGATGTGGACACTAGTTTAGATTTTGGAACACTGACATCATGGAAAAATTGGCCTAAAAATGTTGCCCACATCTTCCACTTAGAGGAGAGAGAGACAACAAGACACGGCCCCTCTCAGTCCACCCCTCTGAAGTTCTGCGTCTGCGGCTACCGCTCAGGAGATGGTGACCCCATCAGCACTGTTTCCTCGGAGACCTGCTCCTCTCCCTGGTTGTTTTAGAGACAAGCTTGGGGCTGGATATCCAAGGGCTGGGGCGATGGGTACTCTTCTGCATGCTGTGACTTCTATGAAAGTCTCAAGGGCTCTAATGGTGACCACACCCACCTGGATATGCAGCAGAGCAGCGAACACGAAATACAGAAAAACCTGCTGCTTATACAGGGCTTGATCGTGTTTTCTTTCCTCTTTTAGTTTAAGTATTGGGCTTGTTTTCTCCTTTTCTTTTTCATCTATCTAGTGGGAAACCAACAGACTGGAAATTTGGAGCGTGGTTTCTAAATATTATTTTCCCATCAGCTCTCTGCTAGATTCCAGATAAAATGTGTTCCCAGTAGAGCCGCCTTTGGCAAAACCGAGACGTTGAAGACATTTGTCTCTGGCACCTGCAGGCGTTTCTTTATCTTTCTGCTTTTCCCTGGTGCTCCCATTGCCATGATGGCCCCCTGCCCTGAGCCAAAGGCTGCCATCATTTCTCAAAAGGACAAAGTCTCAAGGGGATGGTCAGTGCTGTGACGTGTTGCTGTGGAGCCTCGCCTCCCAGCTGTAAGGGCACTGCCCTTGTCTACGGCATGGCCACGGTCCACTGCTCTTGTACTTACTTGTGATACCAGTTCACTTTCATTTCTTCAGTAAAATATTTCATGAAGCACTGAAGTCTTATTCCTTCTGGGGTGCAGAGTATCTTGAGTGGAGAAGCAGATGCTCCTGCAAAAAATAACACATACTCAGATCTACGAAAAGCAGCACGTGCTATGTTAGAACGGAAAGGTGCTGTTGCCAGAATCTCTGCTCCATCCAGCATAAATATATTCCCACATTCATGTATTCTACAGTCTGTCTGCCACAAATTCTTGTAATTTACCCATGTCATATTCATTCATTAAATAAGCATTTTCCACACTAGAATTATTTGAAAAGCTCTTTGCTGAATACTGAAGAACCATCAACTGCTCCTTAGCAGCTCAGCTAAAGAAGAGGAGGAAAAATCGTGCAAATAGCACTGCAACACAGTAAATGCTGCACTGATTGATCTGGAACTTAAGCATTGTCGAAAATCAGCGAATGGAAGGTGAGTCAGCAGAAGGGATCTAGGGCAGTCAAGGAGATGGGGGACAAAGGTCCGTCCTTTGAGATGAGTAAAAACTGGAAGAGAGGAAAGAGGGCAGAAGAAAGCAGAGGCAGCAAGAGGGACACACGAGACGAGAACGTCCTTGGCCAGTTTAGAGCAGGAATTTAGGGTGGTTGGGGCAGAGGGTTTGGGGGAGGTGAGGTGAGAGGTCCGGAGACGACAAGATTTGGAGGCAAAATTCTGAACTTCAGGCAGAGACCGTTATTAGATACCTAACTAGAGAATTCACGTGAACTCAGGGCATTGCTCACACAAAAAAATAATATTTATACAGTTAGCAGAGATAAGATAAAATACTATGATTGCAAACTGTTGATGAGGTGTTATGGAGAAGAATCTCTTTAAAATATTATTTCTAAATTTTGGTAAACAACTTGAAACTTTATCTGATGAATCTTAAAAACACTCATAGTATTCCACAGAGTCATTGTAGTTACAGGAATCCACTCAAACGGAAAATTCCTAAATATTGAAAACAGCCTCTCTTTGCCCAAAGATGTGCCTTGTGTCCTTATTTATAATAAACAGTAATTGTCAGTATTCCTATAGGGAAGAGCGTAGACCATTGGACAGCGATTCCATGAAAATATAAAATCTATACAAACCACAATTATCACAAAATATGTGTAAAAAAAAAAAACAAGAAACAAATTGTATTCATGACTTCAACCATGAAAAGAAGTAGAAACTAAATAAAAATAGTAGAAAATATAGTAGAAAAAAATAAAACCCTTTTCCCGGACGGAGTTATTGTAAGAATTAAAGGACACAATGTCTGTGAGCCCTCCACCGCAGTGTCATGCCTTGTCAAAGCCTGCCGCGACCTCCACGCCTCCCTCACCCCGCGTGGCTGGGTCTCGGCCCAGGGAACCAAGGATGCAGAACCCAACAGACAAAGAGGAGAGTTGGTGGCAGACCTGGGTCCCTCCTCAGAGTTTGGAAGGTGGAAGGAAGGGGATGAGTGTAAGGGACTGTGAGAGCAGAGAGAGCTGGAAGGCGCCCACCAAGAGAGCCACTCAGAGAACAAGTGGAGCCAGAACCCACTCGTGAGGGTCCCTGACCTGGGGGCGCAGCATGGCCGCAGGGCCACACACACGAGAGGGCTGCGCACAGGAGGGTCGTGTGAAAGTCCACAGGGGAAGCGGAGGCACCCATCGCCTCCACCTTTCCCGGGGCAGGTGAGACCCTGCTGCCTCTATCGGGAGACTGGGGGCTCACCCTTAGAGAATCAAAACCACAAAAGCTCAGTGGTGGAGGTGGGCGGTCAGTAAGTAAGGCAATGCGGCTAAGCTGTGAACATGGGTGAGCCTGTCTGCTGAGCAGCAAGGCTCCCTGCCCCCTCCACTTCCTCTGCTCACCTCCCAGGACGCTGACCCATTCCACCCTGCCCGGGAAAACCCTGGAGGATGGAGGACGGGGAGCGGTTGACAGGAGAGGCCACACAGCCCACCTTCTGATGAGCGTGAGCGCCTCCCACCTTCTCCCCAGACACACAGCGCCCGCAGCTCTGCCAGCTCTTCTCATGGCTCGAATCTCAAATACACAGAACGTAGTGAGAAGTCCCTAACATGGACGAGGTAGAAGGATAGGAACAAAAACTGAAGGAAGCTGCCGTCAGAGAGGCGGAGACTGGAAGTGCTGCGGAAAGAAAGGACTGGGCGGGAGGCAGGTCCCTGAGACGTAGGGAAGGCACGAGATCCAGGGCGCTTGGGGAAGGGGAGAAAGAGGCAGGAAAGAAGGGCAGGCACCAACGAGGGGACAGACAAGATTAGGCTCGCCAAGGGTTGGGATGAGGAAGCCTGTCCAGAGGGAGAGTAGATGGCGTCTGAAGGAAGGATGCCTGTGGAGTGGAACCAGGTCAGGAGCAGACGGAAAGAGGACTCCAGAGGCCATGCTGGGGGGCATTCAGCCGTGGAGTCCAGTCAGGGGATTCCAATCCGTACATCATTTACTCTGATTTTCCAGAAAGCACTCAGGGATGGAGCGCCTGGAGGTCCCATGCCGTTCTGGGGGAAGGTCTCAGTAGGTGCCAGGAAGAAGGAGAGGGGAGCTGAAGGAAGGCTGGTGTCACCCTGCAGACAGAGCAGTGCTGTGGGAATGCCATGGGCATGAGGAGCGCACACGTGGTCTTATTTACACGTTGATACCTGGAGTCATGACTCAATGGAGAGGGTCAGTGACATGAGAAGTCCCCGTAAGGAACATTTCCCTTGGTGCCTTGAGTTCCTCAAGGCCGCTGTCAAAGGGTGGAATATTCTTAAGGACTTGTAACTGACATAATGGTAAACAGGAACCCTCTTAGCCAACAAAAATACACCTTTATTTTTCAAAATGATAAGAAAAAGCTAAGGATTGGCTCAACAAAACCAAAGACTTCAACAGCATGAACAGGAAGTCACCTTAGACATCCACATATGTGATTGAAAGCTCGGCTTGTCGAAGGTGACAGAAATAAGACGCTGGTTTAATAGATAGTCCACCAAACGCAGTCTCCAGAAAACAAGACGAAATGCAAGGGGAGAGCTATCCTGTCAACGCTTCTAGGGTTTTTGCTTTGTTTTTAATCAAGCCGCCTTGTCCTGGGTATTAACAAACCAGAGGCATGGAAATGGGTTGTGGTTTGCCTGCGTCTGAAGCAGATGCCCCAGAGGTGATGATCCAACGCCGTAGGATGGTCTGGTCACCGGGAGATGCTGTGGTGAGAACACTTAACACGAGATCTACCCTCTTAACAAATTTTAATGATCAATACAGTATTGTTCACTACAGGTACAGGGTTGCGGAGCAGACCTCTAGAACTTATTCACTGTGCACAACTGGCCATCACCATCCTACTCTCTGTTGTGATGAGTTTGACTCTTTTAAAGACCTCATGTGCGTGGAATCACGCAGTATTTGTCCTTGTGTTCTGGCTTACTTCTCTTAGCATAATGCCCTCCAGGTTCATCCATGTCATTGCAAAGGACAGGATTTCCTTCTTTTTTAAGTCTGAATAATATCCCATTTTGGAATAACCCCACATTTTCTTTAAGCCATGTCATATATAAGGATCGCATTTTAATTCAAGTCCATGATGAAAGGCACACACGTTCTCACAGACACGTGCACACTCAAGGAAACACACCATCAGTAGGGCCCCTCTGGAGCCATCAGCAGGCATTCCCCTGAGCATCCACCCAGCCTTGCAGCCAGACATACTGGGAGGCATAACAGAGCTCTGAGGCCTCAGGGAGGAGAGCCCTTGGTTCAAAAACAAACAAGCAAGGGGCCCATCCAGTGACACAGCAGTTAAGCTTGGGCACTCCGCTTCGGCCGCCCAGGGTTCGTGGGTTCGGATCCCAGGCGCAGACCTATGCACCGCTCGTCCAGCCACACTGTGGCAGGCGTCCCACATACAAAATAGAGGAAGATAGGCATGGATGTTAGCTCAGGGCTAATGTTCCTCAGCAAAAAGAGGAGGATTGGCAGCGAATGTTAGCTCAGAGCTAATCTTCCTCAAAACAAACAAAAACTCTCTGGTGAGGGCAAAGAAGAATCCGGTGCAGGGCATAGGGGTGCAGGAGTCAGGAGCTGGGCAAGACGACAAAAGGAGGAGCATTGAGAGAGAGTTGAAGGAAGGAGGAGCTTGTATTCGGTGGGAGGCTAGAGGCTAGGCGAAGAGGAAACATCCAACATGAACAGCTCCACCAAACACCCCTTCTTTCCATCCTTCAACTGTTTATGCCCTTGATGGGCATTGAGGATGATAGAGAAGGAAAACAAGAGACGGGAAAAGGAGAAATGGTGTAAACTGAGAACACAAGGGTGCTTAGCGCACAGCAGATTTGCTAGAGGTTGGGAACGTAACTGAAGCGCAAAGAGAAAGGGCAGGTGATTCTTCCAAATCACACGCATTAAAAGGGGTGTAAGGAAGTGGACTGAGACCTGTTCTCCCTCCTGGCACAGAACCTGCACAGATGGCAGCAAACTACACAAAAATGAAAGCAAAAATAGGGAAATGTTGTAGTCTTAGAAAAGGCAAAATAGTTCAAAGTTCGGTCATTTTTCAGACTGTAACTGGAGTCGGTAAACGATCACGAGCCCAGAAGGTTTTCCAATCAAGCAGAGAGGAGGGAAAGGTACCACCAATGACGCATAGGCAGAGGAAGAGCAATTCTAGAGAATTTCTCAGCTTATATGCAAAGATGGTGCCCAGCAGTTTCCCTAAATACTGATAGTCAAGCCCTGCACACGGAGATAGAACATACCCGACAGAGCCAGATGGGTCTTGTTTCAGCCAGCCAATCAATGGATAATTAACTTTGCCAACCACAGAGAGGAAAGGACCACAGGATGCACGTTCCAAGTAATGAGATTACAACAGCCTGATTTCTAAGAATGACATTGACCGGGGCAAACATTAGCAAGCAGATTATATTCCTATTTTCTGATTTTACGTCAACAGAATCATTATTAAGCCTTGATTTCAAAGGCTTAGGAGCATTTATATTTTATTATACAAAATTTAACCAGATAAATACTTAAATCTATGCAATCTGCCAGCCACAAAGTAAATTCTGCCATTGATATTTCTATTTCACCAACTGATTTTTTAAGTTATTTGAATACATAATATTCTATAAATATTAAAAACCAAGGCATATACTTTAAGTTTGGCCCCCTTTAGGTAATAACACATGTTATATATTTTCATAAAATTGAATGATTGCCGATCTTAAAGAATTGTGTGGGTAACGTCTTCGAAATACATATCGTGTGATGAAGACACAATTCCGAAGTATGTTAGAAGGAACACCAAAGTCCTGATCTAGGAAATTGGAAGACTTAGGTGCTCCCGTCTGTTCTGCTAGTAGTTAACTGAGTGACTTAGAACAAATTACACAACTTCTCAGTGGCACGAGTTCTCGTCTAAATATTTTGTGTGGTCTCTTCTAAGATTCTCCAAAAGTAAATGGGCTCCCTCAGTACATTTTGTTAGTGATGGTTGACAGGGATGCCTAAAACTTAACTTAGGGATTTGATTCTAAGATTCTGCTTTCTCCATCTCAAATGTCAGCATGGAATGATATAGAAACGTTAAAGGCACATGCACACATATATGAAGGCGTATGATATAAAAGCAAGATGTATGCGTACAGCATCCTTCACGCAGATGCCCGTATGTGCACACGGCATCCTCCATGAAGGTGCCCATATGTGCACACAGCATCCTCCATGAAGGTGCCCATATGTGCATACAGCATCCTCCATGCAGATGCCTATATGTGCACACAGCATCCTCCATGAAGGTGCCTGTATGTGCACACAGTATCCTCCATGAAGGTGCCCATATGTGCATACAGCATCCTCCATGAAGGTGCCCATATGTGCATACAGCATCCTCCATGCAGATGCCTATATGATATGTGTACACAGCATCCTCCATGCAGGTGCCTGTATGTGCACACAGCATCCTCCATGAAGGTGCCCGTACGTGCACACAGCATCCTCCATGAAGGTGCCCATATGTGCATACAGCATCCTCCATGAAGGTGCCCGTATGTGCACACAGCATCGCATCCTCCAGGCAGATGCCCATATGTGCACACAGCATCCTCCATGAAAGTGCCCATATGTGCACACAGCATCCTCCATGAAGGTGCCCATATGTGCATACAGCATCCTCCATGAAGGTGCCCGTATGTGCACACAGCATCGCATCCTCCAGGCAGATGCCCATATGTGAATATAGCATCCTCCAGGCAGATGCCCATATGTGCACACAGCATCCTCCATGAAAGTGCCCATATGTGCACACAGCATCCTCCATGAAGGTGCCCATATGTGCACACAGCATCCTCCATGAAGGTGCCCATATGTGCATACAGCATCCTCCATGAAGGTGCCCGTATGTGCACACAGCATCGCATCCTCCAGGCAGATGCCCATATGTGAATATAGCATCCTCCAGGCAGATGCCCATATGTGCACACAGCATCCTCCATGAAAGTGCCCATATGTGCACACAGCATCCTCCATGAAGGTGCCCATATGTGCACACAGCATCCTCCATGAAGGTGCCCATATGTGCATACAGCATCCTCCATGAAGGTGCCCATATGTGCATACAGCATCCTCCATGAAGGTGCCCATATGTGCATACAGCATCCTCCATGAAGGTGCCTGTATGTGCACACAGCATCCTCCAGGCAGATGACTGTAACTCAGACATATATTTTTACAATGGGTTTATTTGCACCCACAGAATTGTAGAGCTTTAAATCTGGGTGATCACCTTGTCCCAATTTCTTATTATATGGATGAGGAGACTGGGGGACTCTAACTATGTCTATATCTGTATTTATGCGCAGCAAACTTGCTTGATAACCAAGCATATCCTTTAACTTTCAGAATGCAGAGGACCAACTGTTTTGTGGCGTGGGCGCACTAGCTGAGTGGGCAGGAGCACATGCTTTGCTCTGTGGTTACACAATGCCTCTGCGGGATTCTGTGTGGGATTGTGGATCCGGAGGGCTGAGCCTGGAAGCTCAGGTGGCCGAAGCTAGGATCCCATTTTTATCTAAAGCCTCTATTGGCCCTGAAATCAAAACAAAATTCAGGGAGAGCAACTGATTGCTTCCCAAAGCTGCAACCCCCAAAGGGCCGTTTGGTCTTAGAAGCTATGGGGAACACCGTTTCCTCTCCCACACCAACCTGTGGAGGGGAATTTGGTTTAAAAAGCCAAGGAAAGTCATAAGGAAATGCTTTTTGCTCCAGAAAATATAAAATTACTGTCTGACAGCTCTTTATTTTCACTTTCAGAGGCGGCACTCCTTACATACACCTGGCGTCACACCTCACACTGCAGCATGTAGCTATGGAGTTCGACCCCTCGCCTCTCCTGGGTGTGACTTCATCCCCTTCCATAAGGCAAGAGGCCAGTCAGTCATCCCAACATATAGGGCATGACTTCTCCAAACCAGCGTTTACATGGCTGTCAGCACAGCACCGAGGACTGTGTTCATCCTCTTCTCTCTGGGCTGTTTCAAGAAAAAATGCGGCTCAGTTCTGTCTGCTAACAGTCAGACTGAAAGGAGGCTCCACTTAATTCTGTAAACCCACTGATCAGAGGACAGGAGCCCCTTTGAATAAACAGCAAGATTTAAGGCTTAAAAACATTACCTGGTAGACTCTCTAAGCTGCACTGAAGAGGCCTGTGAAGATGACAACCACTTCCCAGCCTGCCCTGGGGTGCGTGGGGATCTGCGAGTCTCCTGTGGACTGGACAGTGGGCCGTCTCCACGGAAGCCTCTCAAAGAGGCCAATGGGCGGGTGAGTGAGTGAGCGTGTGTGAGAGTGAGTGTGCACATGTGAGTGTGAGTGTGTGAGAGTGAGTGTGAATAAGTGTGAGCGTGGGGGCATGTGTGAGTGTGCGGGAATGTGTGTGAGTGAGTGTGTCCTGTGTGTTCGCACCACTCATGCTCTCAGAAGAAACTGAAGGAGGCAGACGCACACGGTTTCCCTGAGGATGGAGGATGGAGGTGAGCACACTGAGGTCAGAGAGTCAAGGCCCCACGTTTTCTGGCAGGTGGACGGCACCAGGAACCAACAGCAATGAGGAGAGAGGTCGGCGATGGGTGAGGCACGTGACGTGGGACCCACAGATGTCACCTGACACTGATGCAAGACCACACCCACAGCGGCCAAGACACGCCAGGGTCACCCAGAAATTTCACCACAGCAAGTGGGCCTCTGGGAGGACAGCGCCAAGGGCAGGAGGCAGGGCCTCTGGGCGCGCGGGGTCAGGCTCGGGGACCAAGGGTACAGGGCACGTGGGCTGCTGTAGGCCCTGGCTCGTCAGCACAGAGACATATTGTAGATCAAATAATGGTCGCTCTTACTCTTTTCGTGCTGAAACAACACGGTGTGCAAAGTCTTCCAGCACACAGAGGGCCTGGGTTCTCAGGAGAACAAAGGCTTAAAGCCAATGATGCCTGGAGCCCTGTGTCTGCTCCCTCCACCCCCATCTACCTCACAATAAAATGCCGTAGTCCTTCCAGGGGAGGGCGCCTCTAACTCGGGGTTCTGAGCAGACCGTGAGGGAAGCTACCTTCTGCACCAGCCTGGTCCTCACATGTGCCTCACTCTCCAGACAGGAGATCAGTATGCCATCTGTGAGCATGCTCTGTGATATTTTATACCAACTAAGCCCACGGCGTGTGACAGCAAAGCCACCTTTCAAATGGCTCAATCTGCCTTCACAATCATGGATACCCATGAAGTATAGCCATCTGGCCCATTAGTAACCATCAAGAGTAAAACTCATTTAAAACGTGATCACTTATTTGACCGAGCAAAAGCACAAAGGAATAAAATCTACCTTGCAGAGCTGTTTTGAGAAAGCAATGAAAAATAAACATAAGAAGCTTTTCAGAAAAATGCCAGGAGGACCATGATCTTAGGATAGAGAGAGATGCTAGCCTCCAGTTAGGGTCTGGCTCCCGCTGGCAGGACACCCCTGGTTAAGCCACTCAACTGTTGTAGGCCTTAGTTACTTGATCAGAAGATATAAATTAGGCAATCACTAGAAATCTCGCAGTAATAAAATGTATAATTGTATAATTCTTAGCATAAAACACTGTACAAATATAAGCCATTATTATCAAATTAATAACCAGTATCTTGGTTCTCACAGTTTCCATGGAAGGACAAACGGAGAGGAAGAATTTATCTGCAAAGTTAAAAAAAATGGTTTGATGGATGTGACACAAAGCCAGAGCTTTGCAATCCATGATTGCTATTCAATATCTGTAACAAAGACACTGATAGCAATTATGTGCAGAGCAATCATCAAAATCAACCCAAAGTAATTGGAAGAAGTGGCTAATTAGGAAGTCCAAACTGGGTTTTTTTTTTTCTTGAGTAAAACATAGACTCCAGAGACTGGCCTGGTGGTGTAGTGGTTAGGTTCCCACACTATGCTTCAGCGGCCCGGAGTTCAGGGGTTCAGATCCCGGGTGTGGACCTACACACCGCTTGTCAGTATGCTGTGGTAGTGTCCCACATACAAAATGGAGGAAGATGGGCCCAGATGTTAGCTCAGCAACAATCTTCCTCAAGCAAAAGGAGGAAGCTTGGCAATGGATGTTAGCTCAGCAACAACCTTCCTCATCAAAAGAAAAAAGACATAGATTCTGACTATGATGCTGAAATCCCTTTAAAAACCATCACCGAAGCAGTCAGGTAACTGCTCTGCATTTAAGGCAGGCCCTGTTACAGGGCCCACACTGCAGCCCCACAGCTTCCCCCCACAGAGGTCAGTGCCCGTCTCAGGAAGCACTGGCTGTAGCACCAAAAGGACTTGAAAATTAGAAGGCATTTACTTACCACAGACTCTACTCATTGCCAAAATCATATCATCGTACACTGAAAGGGAGAAGGGAAATGGACCATTACGATGTGTAATTTCATCAGAAAGCAGCATTTTCATGTTTAATTAAATTGATACAGGAAATCGTGATGTTCATTTGAAAAATGAAACATTAAAATGGCAATATTTATCCATAAAAGTCTTGTGTGTGTAATAAATCCTTCTAACCTATTCACTTTTTAAACAAGGAACAAGAACATTTTACTCGACATAAATCCAACTGTACACTTAATTGAACCACTTCATCACTGTTTCAATCATTTTAACTACATTAGTAATGGGATAAAACTTGGCTCATGATGATAGACTAAAATGACATTTCATATAAACCCAATATCATACATTTTTCTGAAACATTGAAACAGCTTTGAATGCAACTAAGGTACAAATCTATTTTCTTCTACAGTGTTACTGCCAAAGAAACAATGTGTACTACGGCTAAGGATATGCATGAATGTGCCTTCATAACGCATCTCATCCTGTTGGGGAAATGGATTTCTTTTTCGGAAAGCAAAGAAGGTTTTCTGTTACCTTTGCCAGCTATCTCAAGGACAGATACGTCCTGACCTCTCTCATCTTTCAAGGTTGCCTTATATTCACCATGGTCCTTCTTTGACAACTGCAAATAAAACACATCCCATATTTATGTAGAATCAATGCCATGATATAAAATGCAATAAACGCTAATACATTTTCTTTGCAAAACACGGAAGTTCAGGATGCAGATTGAGAGATAATGCAGGATTTACAAGTTATTTAAAAGACCTGTTTTCGTTTCATTTCATACGGAACCTGTCTTGCTTTATTTCACACAGAGTACCTTAGGTATGAGCAGCTCGCAGACTCCCTTCTCCAGATCAGGCAACTTTTCAGTTTCATACAGAACATCATCCTTCAGCCACTTGAAAACTGTTTCTTTCTTGGTGTTTGCAACCTACACGACAGAAATCTTACATTCAGTATGTGAATCACTTGGACTCCTAAGAAAAAAGTCTATTCAGATATAAAATCACAAAACTTTAAAAAATATAACATCAGTTTTTATTATAGACTGTCTCAGACAGAGGTTCATGGAAAAGCTGTCAGTCCTAAAAATGGCAAATACATTTCTAAATTCCAGCTTCTGAAATAATTAAGGCCTCTCAGTTGCACACGGAAGGACAAATGATTCCTCAGAGTTCTAGCCTGTGAAATTAGTAAGGATCTTTTGGTTTATGTGAAATGTCAGTAATGAAGACAAGTTGTAAGCAATGTACTTTAAAGTACATTGTACTTTATATAAAGTACAATGTACTTTAAATAAACTTTTTTGGTGAGGAAGATTGGCCCCAGAGCTAACATCTGTTGCCAATTTTCTCCTCTTTTTTCTTTTTTTTTTTCTCCCCAAAGCCCTAGTACATAGTTGTATATCCTAGTTGTACATCCTTCTAGCTCTTCTCTGTGAGACACCACCTTAGCATGGCTTGACAAGTCATGCTAGGTCCTCACCCAGGATCTGAACTGGCAAAACCTCGGGCCACAGAAGTAGAACGTGCAAACTTAACCACTATGCCACCAAGCCCGCCCCAGCAACGTACTTTAAATTTATAAATAATATAAAATATGCTTAGAGGTCTACAGAACCATTCAGTGGCTGCTTTTCTGGCAATGGGACATTCCAGATGCATCTCTGTAGAGGGAATGAAATCTTAACACAAAATAAACCCAATGGGGATGGGAACATTCCTTCTGCTAAAATTCCTCACAATTCAATCAACGACATGATCTTGAACTTGAAACTGAGCTTTGTAGAATTCCAGAGATGAGCAAGCACTTTGGTTCACACGCTCTGACATACATGTCATCCTGGTGAGAGAGAAGTCCGGCTCCATGTGAACGGAAATGACCATACTGGATCATGTGAGACAGAGGATTCTGCATTTGCCTACCGTACGGGTGCAACAAAAGTGGTGTCAATGACTAAAAGAGTAAATTATAAACGTTCAGATGGCGTGATCGGTTCTGATGGTGCGGCAGTGCCACATGGTTTAGGATTTCCCGTATCGGCTGTGTCAACTGGTGTAATTAGTGACAGCACCAGAAAGTGACCCCCAGACAGCAGACATCCTGAATGTCTTACTCACACGTGTGCCCCAGGGCATGGCATGGAATTATACAGAAGCAATTCCATAAAGGTTCGTTGAACAACTGGAGGAGTGCCTCCCGCTGGCCTGGGGAGTAGGATCTTCTTTCCAAGGACAGAACCACAGTTTGAAAATAAAGGATAGGCTGGACCGTAGCTGAACGATTCTAGCGGATGATCTCCTTTACCCTAACGTTTCCAAATGGCGTCCATTTTCAGTGCCAGTCCATGCTTTTACTGTGCCTCCCATAATTCAATACTGCTTCCTCTTACTCTCAATTTCCAAGATATTTTAAATTGTGGGTCCTTGTGTGCTAAATAAAAAGGTAATTTCCAATGACCTTCAACCTCTGTTCTCTAAAACAAACGTCCTCTATTTATTTCTCCTATAGCTGGGGAGGTCCTTATGCCCCTAAATAACTCATTTGTCTCTTCTCTGAACTTTCTGCAATTTCTCTACCATTCTTCAGATATGGGCAACTAACACGAATATAAATGCCTAGAAAAGAAAATGACAAGATTGCTCCTGAGACATCATGGGGCACGGGGCTGACTCATGTTCCAACAGTAGACACTCCCTGAGCCTCCACTTGTGCTGTTTAGGAACTTTCTTTCAGATTTTCCTCTGTTTCTGACTGAAGTTTCCCTTATCTTAAACTTTTCCTTTAAAAGATGGGTTTCTCTCAAGTTATAACATGCATGTATCCTCGCATAAATTTTCTCCATGAGTTTTGATATGTGAGTAAAGAAAAGAATAACCATCTGCCAAAGTATTATCAAGGGAAAAACTATGTGGAAGAGGGTTTACAGAATCCTAAGATCGGTAGGGACACAAGTATTCATGACATCCCCAGGACTTATTCCTCTTACAACTGGAAGTTTGTGCCCTTTGACAACTTCTCCCGTTTCTCCCACACACCAGGCCTTGGTGACCACCATTTTACTCCGTCTATAAGTTCAGGTTTTTTAGATTCCACATATAAGTGAGATCATACAATATTTGTCTTTCTCTGACTTATTTCACTTAGTCTAATGCCCTCAAGGTCCCCCCATGTTGCAGCATGCAGCAGAATTTCCTTCCTTTTTAAGGCTGAGTAATATTCCATTGTTTGGATAGACCACATTTCATTTAGCCATTCATCCGTTGATGGACACTTGGGTTGCTTCCACGTTTTGGCTACTGTGAATGATGCTGCCATCAACATGGGTGTATACACATATAGATGAGTTCCTGCTTTCATTCCTTCCTATGCTGGATCGTACGGTGAGTCCATGTTTAATTTTTGAGGAACTGCCATACTGTCCTCCACAGCAACCAGCCTCTTAATTTACACCTGAATAATTAACTCCTAGTTTCCTTCCCACAGGGCTCTTTCATGGTTCAGCTCCCCTGTCGTGGTGCTGGACATCCCTGGAGCAGTCTCCATGTCCCTATTGACCTGCATCGTCCTTGGTCATCCTCCAGCACTCGGCTCAGGAATCTCTGCTTTGCTGAAACTGTCTGTCTGCTCTTCCCTCTTACCCGCTGGAGTGTAAGCAGCTTGAGGACAAAAACCACTGCATTGTTGACCTTGTCCCCCAGCCTCTTCTTCAGTAACAGTCACAGAGCGGGTGCTCATTAAAGTTTGTTCTACAAAACCCAGATTTTTATATTTAGTAGTAATTAAGGTTTAATTTACTACTGAATTGTTAACGCAAAGCTTAAGCATCTTATTCCCAAAGCATACCTTTTATTTCCTAAAAACATCATATAAGCATCATGAAAATTACCAGGTAACTTTCATCATAGCATATTTTATCAGAAATTTACTTACTGAAACTATTTTTTTATGCTTTTTGGTGAGGAAGATTGGCCCTGAGCTAACATCTGTTGCCAATCTTCTGCCTTTTGTTTTTCCCTCTCCCCTTAGCCCCAGCACATAGATGTGTATCCTGGTTGTAAGTCTTTCTAGTTCTTCTATGTGGGATGGCTCCACAGCATGGCTTGATGAGTGGTATGTAGGCCTGCGCCCAGGATCCTAACCAGCGAACCTGGTGCCGCTGGAGCAGAGCACGCTATCTTAACCACTTTGCCACAGGGCCAGCCCCTAAAATCTTAAATAAATATCTTTGTAAACTACCTCCTTGAATCTTCTTTTGCTGGTCACAACACTGTAGTGTTCTCATGAAGAATAAAGAGAAGCAACAAAAGTCGAAGTGCTGGGTTGTCCATGAGACCCAAAAGTCGCTCTGTCCCCCCACCCTCGCCTCTCTCAGCACACACGTTTCACCATCACCCGCTGCTGACGGCCGCTGCTTCCCTGAGACGGCTCTCTGACGGCCACAAGAACAAGCTGCTCACTGCGTTCCTGTCAGGACCGATGGCTCACCTTACAAACAAGCCGAACATCACAATCTTCTGTAACGTCCCAGTGCAGGTACTCAGCAAAATGAGGGCCTGAGGGGGAGAAAGAGGGGAACAGTGTCGAAAAGGAAAAAAGAAATAAAAAATATATATATCTATGAGTGCATTTTTGGCAGAAAACAATAGTTGTTCAGTATGAAACCAGGATAACTAATTTTCAGGGCTCCAAGGTCAAAGTGTGATTTTCCACTGCAATCTGTATTTGGGAGTGAGAATACCCTGGTTAATCTCTCCTGCTTGCTGACATCTAATATCTATTGTTCTTTAGAAAGAAGAATATGAAATCATTATTTTTTTTTCTCAAGTCGTATGTCTAACTGAGTATCTCAATGGCATAGTACATAAAAATTTTAAAATAGGAGAATAGAGATAAGATGAAGAAGAAACAGATTGACCTAGCAATTTTGGAAATGCGTATTTTATTTATATAGCATTCAAAGTCAAGGAGGGATCTATATATGTTTTTCATAAATGTCATTTTATTTAAAATAAGTGTAGAAGTGACCCATCTACTAATAACGACATAATTAGCCGATTCAACACAAAAATATAAAGCAGATTTAGAAAGTATTTATTGATTTCTTTTGTATAAATGCATTCTACAAAGTTGGTAAAAAAAACTTATAATGTAGAAATGAGTAAAATAAAATCTTTTTAACTATTAAAAATAAAAATCACTTAAAGATAATGTGTTGATTTTATATTTTATAAAGCATATTCTCACTTTTTTCAAAAGCCATAGAAATCCCATATAAAAATTATTCTTTAAATAAATCCTTGGATTATATTTTAGATTCTAAAACTAATCCATTTTCCTTTCTATCTAGTTAATGCACATTTTTATAAGCAACATATTTAAATATATTGTTTGTAGTTAAATAGTTAAAACATTTAAAAGTTAAAGAGACAAAAAGTGCAAACAATTTTAAGTAAAAAGCAAGTTCCTGGCAATTGAAATTGCTTCTACAGCCCTGGCTACATTTCAAAGCCTAATAATTCATCCGCTCCATTCTTTTATTTTTTTCTTTTTTGTCAAAATGGCTGCACTGTGTCTGGACATTGAGGATGGAGACGCCCTGCCCTGATCCCCACCCGGCTGTGAGGTCACCTCCTTTATCACTCATTTGCTAAGTACTGAGCTCCACCCTGTAGGAAGCGTCCTGGATGCTGCAAAAGATACAGAACAGGCAGTCCCCGTCCTCAGGAGTTCCAGTCACATTAACCTCCAAGTGAATGCTCAGATAAGGCCTGCTGGAGGAACCCCAGGGGGCGGGCAGGCAGGGGAAGCTACAGCGAGGCTTGAAGACCTGCTGTGGACTTTGCTGCCTCAGTTTGAGAGGTGGCCATGGGAGAGCATCCTGGAGTGACAAGACGGCAGAGAGGTGGGAATGTGCCTGGCAAAATGGAAGACCTTAAAGACACCGGTCAGCTCATCCAGAAGTTGCACTGGGCAAGGAGGCAAACAAACTTTGGTTCAGTGAGGCGGGCAGATTATGGAGAGCCTAAATTCATCCAGTAAGCTACGTAGTTATTCAAGAGTTTTAAGGAAAGGAGTACCTAAAAGAAATGAGTGTTTGGGAAAATTTATCTTCTAGCATTATATAGAAGAAACCAGTTAGTTAGTTAGCAAGTTGGCCACAGAGCCTGGTTCAACTGACCATTTCTTGGACTCGGATAGTAACAGGAGATATGAACGCTAAGCTACAGATTCCCAGGCTTTTTAAGAGAGAAGCAAGAAAAAATACAGATGGAAAAAATGAAAACGTCAAAGAACAGAAAAGAACCCAAATTTCTGCAGATAAAAACTGGTCTAACTTCTTGACCCTTTAAAATAGCATTTAGAGTGGTTAGGCTTTATGGATGTAGGATGCTGCTGTAGACAAATACGGAAATCCTAAATCTTCTGTATGCTGGTGGTGGGGGCAAGTCAACCACTTACCTTGTTTCCTGAGAAATTCTTTTCTTTGAAATTCAGCCTCGTCCAGGACAGCCCTGAATGCTAAATTCAACATGTAAGAGAAAAGAAGAAATGAAATACGTTTGCTTCTGTCTAGTCACAAGAATTTCTTTTGAATTGGACATGGACACATGAACATATTCAACACAGCCTACCATCTCCAATAAGAACCAGCGAAGATTGATTTTTGGCATTTCCGTCGTGAATCTGCACAGTGTAGGTGCCTTCGTTCTCAACAGTAAATTTATCCATTACCATCTCAATAATGCCAGTGGCTTTGTCACATTTAATTTTGTGTGTCTGGAAGCAATAAAGGAAACAGAATTCCACAGTGAAATTCCTTCTTCCAGTTTCAACCCTGATATTTAATAGTTGGCAGTGTCTATTATATCTTAAGGGATTGTGACACATGTAAAAACACAAAATGCAATTTTATCCACGAAACCTCTTGGTGAACCAGACATCAGATAAGGGACACCGGTGTTCACTGGGTGATGAAGCCCTAGTCCTGTGTGGGAGCGTCCACAGCCCAAAGTCTCCAGCAGAAACTCTGCACACTCTCCAGGAACAAGCAGCTAATGGAAGATACTTAAATACATGCGAGAAAATAAAATGGTGTGCACGTTAGCATATCCCACGCTGTTACAAAACCACATGTCGCTAGCAACAATGACACAATCCACCACCACACCATCCTCAGCCCTCAAGGACTCTGGGAATCACAGGCTTTGCTACTGCTGCCATTGATCAGGGGTGCAGGAGCCTTATGCAAGGAGAGCACAGACTTTTAGGGAGAGCACAGAGGAGTACTTTATGCTTCTGAACCCCAGTACCTAATGCTTCCCCTCCTTTCTGAGCCCCAGGACATGCTGCCTGGCACAGCCCCTCCCCACTCTGGCCATGGTCGCTATAACTGGACACTAGTCTCACTCCCTCTGATCAGCTCAAGGAGGACTGTCCTGGGATTGCCTTTGGAATTAGCTGGTGCCTTCCCCGTGGGCTCCACGCAGCCCCTGCCTCCCCTTCAGGGGCACACCTCCCATTGGTTCCACTGTCCTCTTGCCACCTGCCTATCTTGCTAGATGGTGAGTCCCTGAGAACTGGGACTGCGTCACTCACCTTTGCAACCCCACCCAGTGCCTAGCACACTGCCTGGCAGGCAATAAATACCAAATAAATGTGGAATGACTAATGAGAAAGTCAACCTGTGGCTTATCAGCTGCCGCCTGGGGCACTGAGCTGGCTGTGGTCTCCTGATGCTGTTGAGCGGTGCTGAGCAAAGTTTCTACAGGGGCATTCTTATTCCTTGCATCTTCCCACCGTTACTCTCCAGCAACAAATTCTGTGCTGGCCTTCATTCCTTTAACGTGCATTGTTAAGCTGCTCCGACAAAATTCAAAGCTGAGGGAACGGGAGTCGCCAAGATGAACCGGGCACGACCTCTGACCTCAGGGTTTACAGGCCAATAGGAGACACACAGATGCCCAAATCACTACAACACAGGCAGAAAAGGTTTAAGAACGAGCCAGAGAGGCACTGTCTAGCTAAGAGCAGCAGAGGCTGGCCTGGGAACCAGCCTTCCTTCTCCCTACAGACCCGGGAAGACTTCTCTGTCAGCGCAGCTCCTCCCTTCCGATGAGGCCTCAGGGAAACCGTGCAGTTGTCCCAGTGTGTCCCCTCAACCCCTCCCTGCTTTGATCACCTCCTTCCTCAGCACCTGCCACCACCACCCCCATCACCCCCATCACCATGGATGAACATGCCCAGACCCCACAGTCCACTATCTGGGCAGATCTGAGCAGCAACACTTTCCAATACTGCCACCCACCCAAAGCTCACCTCTCCTTCAGACTCTGCTCTCATCACGTGCAATGAGCTAACAGATACTGAGATGTTTTACGGCCATTAATGGACTGTGGTTTATTCCACTGGGACAATACGGGATATGAAATTAGGCAGGGGTCCTGGAGGTGGAAGGACCACATCCAAAGAATGATTCATCCTAAAGGCTGCAGTAATGCAGAGAAAGGATGCATAGAGGCCCCTGGACTCAACAGTCTCCTCAGCAACACCAGCCCTGACATCTCAGACGGCCTGATCCTCTGGACTCGACCTCTGCACCCAGAATGAACAACGGGACGATAATGTTTGCAATGGACACTTCCTGCAGGCATTCATTCTTCCTTCCAGATGGAGCCCTGCTGGGATTTAAGCGATGACTTCCCAACCTGAAGAATGACCTGAACCATGAAGGCCGGAGGCCCTGGGAGCAAGATGAGCAGAATAAACACCATAATCTGTGGCCAGCAGGAAAAAAGCGGGATGACCACAGGAAACTCCACTCCTTCCCTCTAGACACCACACTCCTCCTACAATCCTTACCCCAATCGGAATACGAAAAAGAATTTCTATCTGTAGGTAACTAACAGATAATTTGTAAGTTTAACCAGAGAAATCGCATTTTCTGACAAATCACGTGCATTTATTTTCACAATGCTCTTGCTTCTCTTTAAGGGCACATCTATATTTTGTTATTCCAAAAGCCAGTGTCACAAGAAAGAGTTTAGAATATGAACATTAGCAACATAAGGACTCTGTTGGGTTTATATCTGAGTTCATTTCCCTCGGCGTCAGGCACCGTTGCTAAACTCTCCTGCTTGGCATTCGAGGCCACTGTCTTCTGACCCCTTTCCTTTTATCTGACTGTATTTCCCAGATCAAAGTAAGCGCTCTCCAGGCTGCCCACCCTCTTCCCACCCGCATCCGTTATGCTGTCCACTCTCGGCTGCCACAGGCAGCAGGACTCACTGTCTTCGCCTCCATCCCAGGTTCCTCCTCCTTCTGACTCCACCATAATCCTCTGTTCCTGTAGTCTCCCTAGCTGCTTCAGCCTCTCCAAACTGCTTTCTCTGAATTCAGACAGTGTTTACTGTACTGTTTTAACAAACCCTTAATTCTGTATTTTTTCTATATCACTCTCTCATGGAAGCTGTATTTCTCCAACTCAGGGACAACCCCCAGGAGGGCAAGCTTACGTCTCCCTTTCTGTCCCTGCTGTGTGGTCAGCTATGGCAGATAATCAACATCGACAGCAGAATATACACGGCCGTCCACCAGGAACGGAGCCTGACCATCCAAGTTCCAAGGGAAACTGCTGCTTCCGGCTCTGTTTGATCCAGTAAGACCTCCAGCTTTTAAGTGCACAAAGCCCAGCCCCCACCTCCAGGCCTTAACCTCCAGGAAACATAAAAAATCACCTTCACAATTAGAAATTTCAAGATTATTTCAAACGTGTAAAGTGCAGAATAAGTACTTGTATAAGATCATTTAGATTTTTTCCAAATGGGAAACTGGAGCAGGGAACTGGTATAAGTAAAACAATAGAGATAGAAATGAATGAGAAAGCTTGACCTCAGATACTTCTTGAAAGAGATCATTTTAAGAAACGGTATTGATCACAGGAAGTGGAGACACTGGGTCTCCCCTACTCGAGACTCAAGGAGTGCTCAGAGGGACCAGAAGCAGGAGTCCGATAGCTGCCATGGGTGGACCCTGGCCATGCACCTTGAGCATCTTTGCAGTTCTGAGTATTTGCCTTTGAATAAGGAGAGCTAACTTCAAGTTGATTGGACAAACACACTGTTCTTATTTGTGTGGCGTTACACTCACTTCAAGCATCTTTAAGTGGAGAACTATAGGAACCCACTCCAATTAGGTCTGAGAGGTAAGAAGGGACAACTCTCATCAACCAGATTCCTAACAATACAGTCGCCTTTTCAATTTCCTCAGCTACTGCACTGCAGTGTCTGAGCAGGTCTTAGAAAATAATTAGGCTTCTTGCTATTGCCATTATGCAGCAAGCTGAAGTTCAATGATTTTATGGGTGCCATAAATACAGGCTTTTATGTGACTTTCACAAAATAGCATCAATCTGCACATGGAAAAGTCACCTGTGGATTGCTAATTAAAGAAGTGAAATAGTACAGCCATATTCCAAAAGATTAGCCGGGTACAACAACATCCGTTTTTAAAGCAAGCCCCATACCGCAGTTAGGAAATGTTAATCAAAAGATGTTCTGCCAATAAAGCACAATTACACTAAGTCCCATTTCATTTCCCAGCTTGGCCTCCGCTCAAAGGAAATTTCTCCAATTACCTTGATCATGCAGAACCCCCATAGACAATAGTCATTTGCTGGGATTTTTTGCAGCCAGGAAGAAACTCCATGGTTTCTACTTATTAGCCAATACTCCTACCTGTACCATTCTTAAAGTCTGTCATTATTCTCACAGGAAAGATCAATTGGATAAGAAAAATCTCATGATCTTTGTCTATGCAAGATTTCTGCCTGACAGACGTTCATCCAACCAACTAGCCTTTACTAAGTACCCATCAGACACAGAGGCTGGACTAGGAATGAGGAGCCCAGCTCAGAGAAACAGTAAGTGGGCTGCTCACATGGCAAGAGCAATTCCTACATCTCAAGCCTTCTATTAATATTTGGGTAATGGTCAAAGGAATGAGGCATTCAGGACTTAGGCTCATAGCTAAATACACCAACAACACTACATACTGGGTATCAAGGGAAAAGAGACTAGAGGAGGTAAAGATGGTAGAATTTGAGACCCCAAGCTCACCACTGAACAATAAAGCCCCCATAAAACATAACGTCTTTTAACTGGGTCCCCAGGTGTGCTACAATTATTAGACAAGAGGAAATACACAGTCAGCCCTCCATATCCACGGGTTCCACATCTGCGGATTCAACCAACCGCAAATCGTGTATGTACAGTGTTTAGGATCCACGGTTGGCTGAATCCGCAGATGTGGAACCCGTGGACACCAAGGGCTAACTAGGGGACTTGAGCACGTGTGGAATTTGGTATCCGTGGGGGTCCTGAAAACAGTCCTCCACAGATACCGAGGGACAACTGTATCAAAACATAGTGTTGCACAGCCAAACAAGGACTAACTAATCATTATAAGATTCATCCTACTCAATTAAAAGTAGAACAAGAACGAAAGTGTTTGTATCATAGCTTGCTATGCATTCTTGACAGTTCTGCTCTCTCTGCCCAGATTTGCCAGGCCAACAGAGTAGCCAAAAACTTAGGGAAGGTGCAGAAATTAATTTCGCTTCCATGGGAAGCTCTCAGTGAGGTGGGGGAGGACAACAGAGCAAAAACAGATGCCTTCAACACCATTACAAAGCATAAATAAACTGATCCATCAAGGATATTTCCCCCCTCTCCCATGTAATCTAAACTTTTCAATAAAAGCAAGCTCAACGTCTCTAGAACATAGTTTGTCATTTTTTAATTCCAACAGGCTTGGACTTAAAAGACTCCTGATCTCTTATCTACCCAGACCAAGTCTCTGAACATGGCAAGAATCAGCCATCTCTCATTCATCTTGTCAACCTTCTACACCCCAATTTCTACAGCTCAAAAGGGGATGAAAACAGACACAGAATATTGACTCTAATAACTGATGCACCGGAGTAAACCCAGGCCCTCTCCGGAGGCGGAGCTCGTTCCATGGGACTCACCTCGCTGTCAGAGACTTCTCTGTCATTAATAATAAATCGGTAGCTGGCGTCTGGTGATAAGTGCTCAGCCTGGAGCCAGAAGCGAACCTGGCCCTTATCAAAAATCTCATAAGCTAATTCAGATTTCAGAGGAATCGCTACAGGAAGGAAAGAAACCACAAGTCAATAATGCATGAATCCTTGTGAGAAGGAACAGTTGCATATTGTAGGAAAATATCAATCCTCATTAAATGTTTTGAGAATGTGAAACCCTGGAGTATTGAGTTGGATGATGAAAACCAAAAGTAGAAAAGAAAAGTCTAGTTGTTGCGTGTAAAGCCCCTGCTATGTGAGTTCTGTGCACGTGCCTACTGTGTGAGTTGTGTGTGCACGTGCCTGCTGTGTGAGTTGTGTGTGTGTGCATGCATGCACGGTGTGGCTTTCTCAATGGATCCAGTGACTACACATGGGTGTATTCTTTCTGTAGTCAATGAAATTCAATAACTGGAGATCTATTTGACAGACATCTCATTTGAATTAGGGAGAGCTATACTAAACCCAAAATTCAAAACACTCTCTATGCAATGAGAATTTCTACGAATTACAATATAAGCTCATATTTGTGTTAAATGAGTAGGTGACAAGCCTGTAAGCTGGGAGCATCAGACAATGTCATTCTCTCCCCAGAGTGTTCCTTGGAGAGCTCCACACCCCAGGGACTATGGCCCTGCCTGGTTGGCAATTGCACCTGCAGGGCTCCAGGCTTACTTACTGGGATTTTTGATTTCGTTGCTCAGAGCCATCAAACGTTCAAGCTCTAAAATTAAGAAGAATACATTCGTTGATTTTTGATCTATATGTTCAGAAGTCGGCAAACAATTGCAAGGCTAAACGATAGTAGAGATTTTACACCACCAAGATTAAAGTTGAGGATGTGGGAGAAATTTGAACTAGCAGTGGAAAGGATGTGGGGATAACTTTAACCTGCGAAGACTCTTCAATAAATTGTAAGTCATCTGCGACTAAGATCCTTGCCACTTAAATAACTAAAGGGACAGCTTAGGAGCTTAGGGCTGAGGTCTCGGGGAGTGGGGGCTTGGGGGAGGGGCAGGCATATTCCTGGAAGAGAGGAAGTCTTTGCAGAGGGGAAATTTAAAGAGATCCATTTCCAGACCCTCTAATCCCACATGAACTTTTCCTAAAATTGATCTGGCTGACTGAGAATGTGCTGGGAACCTGTTATTTTCCTTCTTTCAAAATGTCCTTCCAACACACCTCTCATCCACCCAGAATTCCTCTGTGGCGTTTTCCCACAAGTGAGAAAAAAAAGAAAGAAAACGGAATGCATTGTTCCTGAGAGTCCCAAGTACAAGTTTTGAAAAATGGAAGATTCTAAACCATTTCTTCCTTTGTCTTTCCTTCCTTCCTTTTTGCTTTTCTCCTTCCTTTCTTCTTAAAATTAGAATTTAGAAATGAGACTGTGGTCACGAGGGCATGTATGAACATGTTTATTTGAACTGAAAATCAAGTCAGACTTTTACTGACGGAAAGTAAACTCAGTCCAGGGGGTGGTCGGACAGGAGAGCCGATGCTCCCAATCAGGTCTTGTAGGAATTTCCATAGATCAAAGGAGGTAAATCTGTATCTCCAAGGTTTCGCATAAAATATATTTAAAGTCCATATACAATATAAAATATGCTGGAAACTTTCATCCTTTGCAGCTATTTAAAATTAAGTTGAAAATGTTGTCTATAAACTTAAAGATGGTGCCGAGGAGTACATCACTTTTCAGAATTCTTTAAGGATGTTTTGTGAGTAAAAAAGTGTTTGAAGACCCCTGAATTCGAGTCAGAAAGGGCAGCTTTAAAAGCACGAGGGCAGATTCTGGTCCGTTCCTGCGTGTCTGAGAGCAGCAAGCACACCAAGGACCCCGGGAAGCAGAGACAGTGCGGACCCCTCTGCTGCCCTCCTGCTGCGTCTTCTAAATTTGCATGAACTTACCCAATTTTACCCAACATGTGAGCCGCACCAGCAGACATCTGAAGCCATGAGGATGCTGTCTCCCAGCTGGGATCCAAGCTCCTTACCCCCACGACACCCATCCAGTGTCAGGATTCCTCGGGATCACCCCCTTCGCATGCTGCCAATCAAGATGCCAACTGATACCCCAAGGGCCTGTTTATCAAGCTTAAGGCATCCCAGAGGACCCTGCATTTTAACGGGGACTCAAAAGCTTTTAAAGACCCAAAGAAACTCGGAGATTTGAGGATTCTGCCCCACGCAACATAGTTCGTGCCACGTCACTGGCTGATCATTTTTTTTTTTTTTAAAGATTTTATTTTTTCCTTTTTCTCCCCAAAGCCCCCAGTACATAGTTGTATATTCTTAGTTGTGGGTCCTTCTAGTTGTGGCATGTGGGATGCCGCCTCAGCATGGCTTGATGAGCAGTACCATGTCCGCGCCCAGGATTCGAACCAACGAAACACTGGGCTGCCTGCAGCAGAGCACGCGAACTTAACCACTTCGCCACAGGGGCCGGCCCCACTGGCTGATCATTTTTAAAACTTGTAAGGTTGACCCTGACCTGTAGGTAGGGTAGATGAGGGTTGGACAGAAATAAATTTAAACCCAGCGTGACAGAATCCACCTCATGGGTCCATTTGCCTGCTGAACTCACATCTGTGAACCCACCTAAGCGTAACTACTGTTTTTCCCCGTTCAGAGCAAACAGGCTTTTTCACTGCTTTCCAGTCTTCTATTTGTAAGAGAGTGAGAGACTTTGACTATGGCAATTAAATATTATTTCGCACACATACAAATATATGTACATTTGTTTTCTTTTACCGTCCCGATTATTCAGTGTTGGGAGGATTAATGTCGCTCATTAATTTTATGGGCTTCTTTGCTAATATGCTACTTCCTACCTGCCAAACTCCGGAAATGGAACTAAAACTCAACTTGAAAAGTACAAGTGGAAGTTACATAAGCAACATGTCCTGGACCAGTGATTTATTTGGTGGATAGAGTACTAACTCTAGAGTTTGTTTAATTTCTAAAGTAACTTTTGACTTATAAAAAATTTCCCCACCCCCAGCCTCCCACAAACACGTGCCCTTTTTCTAAGCAAATCAGTCTTTTCCACGTTAGTGTCAATCTTTGAAAGTGTTGTAAAACCCAAAAACAAGCCTGTGTCCCATAGATATTACCTTGTGGATCCAAGACAAAGCTGGAGGACACCCCATCCGTGTCACTTACAGACACAGAATAAGTCCCTAAGTCTTCTTTATCCGGATGCTTAAAGTACAGCTTCGAGCTGAAAGAGAAGAGGGGACATGAATTGCCCGTGTCTGCGGGGTCTCTGAGGGGCCACGAGGAGCAGCTTCAAAGTGTGACTTACTGGTCACCCACGGTCTCGACCTTGAACCTCTCATTATCCCCAATGTCCTCGTAGGATTTACACCAGGTGAACTGAGAGGCGTCCGTCATCTCCTGGCAGTCGAAACTCAGGTAGATGTTGCCTTCTTCATCCACTCCCGCACTGATCTCCTTAGTGCCTGCAGAGCAAGAAGAGGGGCAGACGTCTCAGGAACACGCTGTCCTCTGGATTCTTTTTTGGGAGAGCCACTGGCACAGGCAGAGAGCTTACTTTACATCGAATCATCAGTTTTGACTTACCATCCGTCTGGGACATTAAGTAGGAGAACGAAAGAGAGAACCACTCCAGGCAGGATACAGATGGCAGAGTGGTTGGGGTCTTTTTTACATCCTCACATTTCTGTCCATTCCCTTTTCTGCATCCAGGACGGCTGGAGAAAGCCTTTAACAGCTGCTGGTCCTGGCCACAAAGCCCCATTTTCCCTCTGAGATCTCATGCCCTCACCTGTTCCCAGGGCCCAGGCAGCCGAGGTTACATGAGCTGATTTCACCCTCACACGGGCCCCTCTTCCCCGACCTTTTCCTTTGTGGAGGGCAGTTTGTTTGTGGCTTTTTGACCAAGTGGACACCTGGCCCAACGCAGGCCAGAGAGAATCTACCCTTAGGAATTAGGAACTGGAGGGGACACCTCAGCCTCGGCAGTGCGTGAAGCTGAGGCTGGGTACCTATGGATGCTCTCAGTTACCAAGGAGATGGAGAAGCACCAAGAGCCAGGGGGCAGAATAACACGAGGCCATATCCAGAGAGAGGAGAAACGAGAGAGGAAACATGTTCTACAGTTTCTGGTTGCATTCTCTTTCTGCGACTCAGGTACCCTCCTTCCCCACGTATCCTGTGAGGCACCTCCCACCCTTGCAAGTACTCCCCTGTTAAGGTCACCTCAACTGGGTGTTTATTACTTGCAACCAAGGAAGCTACCGAGGGCTTTATAATTTCCTGATCAAAATTCAGCAGTAGTATAAACGGCCATCATCATTCCTGCATGTTGTTTTACTGCTCCAAATAAAGACCCTGCCGACCCCACAAACCGACTTAAGTTGCCCGAATCCCACCCAGGGATGTTAGACCGTATGCAGGGCTTGAGTACACACTCCGTCTCACCTGCCAATCCAACTCTTCTGAAAACATGACAGGATACATATCATCCATCATCCATCCATCCACCCACCCATCCATCCATCCATCCATCCATCCATCATCCACCCATCCATTCATCCATCCATCCATCCATCCATCCATTCATTCACCCAATTCATCCATCCATCCACCCAACCCATCCATCCATACATACATACATACACCCAATCCATCCATCCATCTACCCATCCATCCACCCATCTATCCATCCATCCATCCATGTAGACATACATAATACATGCATACTCTCCTTCCAAATAATTGATGTTCTAAATGTTGTGCTATTTTGAGCAGCTGAGCAGTCAAACCTCACCTGGCCTGGCTTCCACGAGCACAGGTTCAGAAGTGTCCGAGGGTTTCCCTACCCCACTTGCATTCACTGCCCGAACTCGGAAGACATAGGTTTTGCCTTGGTGCAGGTCACTGACCTTGAGAAGGCAGAGCAAACGTCACATGTGAGTAAATGAAGATGACTTCATTACTTTTCACATTTTATTATGAACCTACTTTCTCTTTAAAAATAACTTATTCTTCTTGTTGGAAGAGCTCTGCAGAGTAAGGTAAAAAAGCAGGAGGGAAAAGAGACCACGATCATTTACAATCTTACAATCCTTACAAGAATCAACAGATTTGCTGCAATTCTGATATATTCTCTTTCTTTTTTCTTTGCACATTTTAAACAAAATTAAAATCATATCGTTTAGTTTGTAATCTGGTGTTCATATTGAACATAAATCTGTTGGACCAAATATTATTTTAAATGTGATTTTAAACTGTGTGAAATATCCCATCATTTGGACACATCAGAATTAAATTGATCTCTTCTTGTGTGTATATAGATTATGTGTATTATAATTTGCAGTGATAACCATAAATAAAACACACATTAGCTAATTTCTAACAATTTATCCAGCTAGATTCTTAGAAGCTGATTTGTTCATTCAAAGGAGACTGATCTTGTTTCACGTTACGAACTTGTTTTCCAGAGGTCCCTGCACATTTATGCCTCTGTAGACGTGCAGCCGTGCGTCTAACTCAGGTGTGGGCTTTCTCTAAGTACGGGGTGTGTCACCTCTCTGTATAAACCACACCGCAGAGCCCACAACCACAAGAGGAAAGCCTCTGGACAAGGGCAGCCGGGCCCGTTAGCCAGGGCACAGGGGCCTGTGGGTCTGCGGGTGGTTGTCACAACTGACCCCGTGACTGGTAAATTCTAGGTGCTAAAAATAGAAGTATTTACAGAAAGAGAGGATAGAGAAATTCACACATTATAAATCCGTCCAATGTATTAAAACTGTGTGCATATATGTATGTGTGTACATCGTTTATCAGATAGACTTCTATTAGAATCACAAGAATTAAGTAAGTTAAATACTGGACTTGAAGTGGAAAGACAATATTAATCATTTCTGTGGAAAGCACACAAACACAGCCTATAAACATACCAGTCTCAGCTCTCCCAGCGCTGTTAATGGTTGTTAGGCTACAATAAATGGAGGGAAACAGGCGGGCGTGGACCGTCCCCACCAAGCACATGGCCCCTTGTGGGGTGTGAGCAGAGTGGCTCCTCCTCAAGGGCTTCACCACCACCTGCTGGACCTGCGCTCTGCCACCCGCTCTGCTGCCACCAAGATGCCCTCTCACTGAACGGGCTCATCGGGGGGCGTTGAGCTAGTCTGATACGGCGTCAAAAGCACTTTCCCAGAAGGCAGCCAGTCACCGGAGGAGTGCCCTCACCTTTAAGTAACGATTCGCAGTCGTCGCCTCGTTCACGGTGACCCATTCTCCAGCGTCTTCTTCCCTATAGTCCACGAAATACCCAGAAACAGGACTGCTGCCAGAGTACACCGGGGCTTTCCACAGCATCACCAGCGACGTGTCCCTGACCTCGCAGAACGTCAGATCGTAGGCAGGACCTGAAACGTCGAGTTTAGTCTGCACACGTGCACGCACGTGCCAACGCCGCGCATCTGTGCCCTGTGGACACGCAGCTTCCTCAGGAGCCTCCTCACCACCGACGTCACTTTACTCCTCACTAAATGTAGAGACTGCCTTTCTCGGGAGTGGGCGTGAGGAGCGGGGCTGAGCCGGGCATTGGGAGTTGGGGGAGAGTCTGGCTTCGTGTTCCTGCAGCCTCACCCATTAGGCATCTACGTGACTGCGGATAACTTGGGATAATTCAGGAGCCCACATCACTCAGTCAGGACCAGCAGGTACGTCTCACAGGGAGAAAAGGTGTGCAGAAAAGGAAGGGCACTCATGTGACCCGCCCACCGTGCTGGAAACCTGGCCATCACACGTCTTCCTTCAGAGAGCCTGACCACCTGTCAGCTAACTGGTACACCTGCCGGCTAACTGGTACACCTGCCAGCTAACCAAAACACCTGCTGGCTAACCAGTACACCTGCCAGCTAACCTGTCCATCTGCTGGCTAACTGGTACACCTGCCAGCTAACCAGTCCACCTGCTGGCTAACTGGTACACCTGCCAGCTAACCGGTACATCTGCCAGCTGACCAGCACACCTGACGGCTAACCACTACACCTGCCAGCTAACCTGTCCACCTGCTGGCTAACCAATACACCTGCCAGCTAACCTGTCCACCTGCTGGCTAGCTGGTACACCTGCCAGCTAACCAAAACACCTGCCGGCTAACCAGTCCATCTGCTAGCTAACCAGTACACCTGCCAGCTAAACTGTCCACCTGCTGGCTAACTGGTACACCTGGCAGCTAACCAAAACACCTGCTGGCTAACCAGTCCATCTGCTAGCTAACCAGTACACCTGCCAGCTAACCTGTCCACCTGCTGGCTAACTGGTACACCTGCCAGCTAACCAAAACACCTGCTGGCTAACCAGTCCACCTGCCAGCTAACCAGTCCACCTGCTGGCTAACCAGTACACCTGCCAGCTAACCAGTACACCTGCTGGCTAACTGGTACACCTGCCAGCTAACTGGTACATCTGCCAGCTGACCAGCACACCTGACGGCTAACCACTACACCAGCCAGCTGACCAGTCCACCTGCTGGCTAACCAATACGCCTGCCAGCTAACCTGTCCACCTGCTGGCTAGCTGGTACACCTGCCAGCTAACCAAAACACCTGCCGGCTAACCAGCACACCTGATGGCTAACCACTACACCTGCCAGCTGACCAGTCCACCTGCTGGCTAACCAGTACACCTGCCGGCTAACCAGTACACCTGCCAGCTAACCAGTCCACCTGCCTGCCAGCTAACCAGTCCACCTTCCAGCTGACGCATGCACCTGATCCCCCACCACATCACCCTGCCTTCCACAGACGCCCAGAGCAATTCTGCAGGGGTGCGGCCCTGATTCCCCTGGCCCAGAGGAGGTTTGGGCATCAAAGGGAAGCCGGCAGCAGCTCCACGGTAAGTAAACCACACTGCATCCTCTGAGCATCACTCAGCCGTTTCATATGAGGCCCCATAAATGGTCTGGAGACCTCAACAGCTTTCCCCTCCATTCACTTTCCCAAGGGGCAAAAATTAATTTCTTTACAAAAAAGGAAAAGAAGAAAAAGCAATATGATCTGGCCACAAAATTGAGAAATAGTCTGAGTTTTTGGGTTTTCGAGCTTTTAGCCTTCAACTGTATATTTATTGTTTTGGGGTTGTTTTGTTTTGTTCCAAATATGAACCAGGGGCCGCCCCGTGGCGGAGTGGTTAGGTTCACATGCTCCACTTCAGTGGCCCGGGGTTTCGCCGGTTCGGATCCGGGGCACGGACATGGCACCGCTTGTCAGGCCACGTTGAGGTGGCGTCCCACATGCCACAACTAGAGGGACCCACAAGTAAAAAACATACAACTATATACTGGGGGGATGTGGGGAGAAAAAGCAGGAAAAAAAAAAAAAAGATTAGCAACAGTTGTTAGCTCAGGTGCCCATCTGTAAAAAAGAAAAAAAAATGGACAAATTACCCATTGTGTTTGGGTTCCTGAGGGAGCGAATACAAAGAAACTAAGGGCTGGTACTTGAGAATTTGTGAAAACAGCTTTACAATGTAGAGTCCTAAATAAGTGCAGATTTGCAACGATTCCACATTTTGGGACCAGAGGCCCAGGATCCCCACATGGTCCCGGGGCTGGAGAACCGTAGCTAATAACACACGCGAGAATCCTCATGTCACGCTCTGCCTCAGCTCCCGCCTGGGAGCCGTCTTCCCGGGTCTCCCTGCCCCTTTGGGAGGAGCTGGATGCAGACGGCCCCGACCAGGCTCAGGCTGCAGCATCACTGACTGTGGCGAGCCAGGCCTCGCTCTGCAGCTGGGACAGGTGTCCCTTCTAGGTGCCTCCATCCTGCCTCAGCCTTCAGCGCTGATGGCCCCTGCTTGTCAGCTGCTGACCTGTCTGAACGCTGCCCAGGCTCCAGGGCCTGGGTCCACGTGCCTCACAGCCATGCCCCGGTGCCTGCACAATCGTGGAGCTGCCGCACGCAAAATGACTGGAGGCCTGCTGGCTGCAGAGGCTGGGGTGGGCTGGCTGCAGGCACCGGGCCAGCACATGCAAAGCCGCCTCCTTACCTGGCCAGCCCCCTGTGCCCGCGGCGGGATCTAGGAGCGAAGCCTCTTACCAGGTTCGGGCATGGTCCAGGCCTCACACTTGAAGAGCTCACTGGGGTCAGACGGCTGCCCGATCCCGGCCAGGTTGGTGGCAGCAATTTTGAATTCATATGATGAGCCTTCAGTCAAGCCGTCGACCTATTTAGATTTTATTTAAATTAATACGTGAAATAAAAGCCGCATTATAATTTATTGAGGAAAAGGAGTACTTATGATTGATTTATAGAACGGAATACGAGGGTGAGGGACCTTGTCAGTCAATTCCACTCCGTAATCTGAGGAAGGCTGTTTGTATGCCTGCCAAGTCGCAGTCCCTACGTTAATCCTGACATATTACGCCTCGTTCATCCCACAGATGCTCCTGCAGGCAGCCTTAGGGCAGACAGGGAAACTGAGGCTCAGAGAGATGAAAGGCACAGAGAGCAAGCGGCAAAGCAGAGGTGAGGGGACCCGCTCTCAAGGCCACGTCCTCCCGGCAGACGCCTGCGCCCTGGATGTCGTGGGCTGGAGAAGGAGCGTCCTCGTGGGCCGTGGCCTGGCCGTGTGACGCCGGGCACCCTGTCACCGTCTCCCCACACACTGGCTTGAGGTCCCTTAGGTCTCGACATCTACGTTCCACAGCCACTTGGCTCTGCCTGGTCTGCGCCACTGAAGACAAGGGGAAGGCCTGGACCAGGGCCAGCAGCCCTGCCTCGTGGCCGGGGCCATGGGAACGAGCTGGAATTTGGGCAACACATGTCATAATATACACAAAATATATGAGAGGTATATATCATATAAATATAATAAGGTAGAGACTTCTACAAGGCCGAGATTAGACTTTCTGACAGTCTCCTCCCCCTACCAAAAAACTCCTCATCTTACATCTGAAGAGAGTCCCGTGAAACAGACTCATCTCGCCACTGAGGGAAGGATGCGGGCTCCCGTCGCCGGCCGCCTCGGGCAGCCCAGGTGCAGCATAAATGCCTTCTTCACTTGTTTCTGTCACACACAAACTGTGCAGTTTGTTGTTCAGATGGAGTACGGCAGCCTCAGAGAGAGAAAGAGAAAGCCCGCTGGCTGCTAACGGTTTGCGTCTGGATTTGATTCTGGATCTTTCTTACTCCAAACCCGTGTACTTTCTACTCTCTGCACCTGGGCACAATGGGTATTTGGGCAAGTGACTGCTCAGAGGCTGAAATACAAGCTTGTTAGGAAAATGGTGATAAACGAACAGAGGGGCAACATCCTTCTTCTGCTAAGTACTTGCTGAGGACAGACTCTGTCCCTTAGCCCCGCTCTGCACAAGGATGCAGGCATCCTGCCTTCCCCGGGCTCATGGTCCACAAAAGCCATGTTGCGACCGGGCCTTGGAGGCCGGGGTGCTGTCACAGCAGCGTCACTGTCAAACTGCCCCCTTACTTGGCTTTCCTCCTCTTCATTGATTCTCAGAAAGAACCTCTTCCTCAGATGCTTCCCCTTCTAGAGCTCTGTGATCTCAGGATGCTGTGCATTTTTTTTAAATCTATTTTTGTTTCTCTATCAAATTATCTAATGTCACTGAACTCTGAAATACTGAGTGGAGGACGCTGCCCCAAATGTGCATTCACACAGCAAAAAAAAAAATGAATCCGTAAAACCAACCGTCAGGATCCTCTCCTGGATGGGTGCGGCGTTGACCTCATGCCAGTTTTTATGATGGGCCTCACGCTTGTCTATATAGTAACCGAGGATGGGCGCGCCACCGCTGAATTTAGGCACCTTCCAGCCCAGGGTCATGGAGTGGCCGTCACAGTTCAGAAGGGTGATCCCATAAGGATACGATGGGACGGCTGCAAGGAAACACAGCGGGAAGGGACGTGGATCTCAGCTCAGCTTTCCTTCTCGTTACCCCACCTCCTGGGGCCGACATGCAGGAACGAGGAGGCCCTGAGCACCAGGGCCCTCTCTCCCTTCCTTGGCCTACCTTCTAACCATCTTGGTTTTCATCTCTTCCTTTAAAGAGAGTAGGTAAACAAGAAAAAGTTCCTCTCACATATGTCTATTGCTATTTCTAAACACATCTTCCAATATTTCAATACTGCAAGGGCAATGCATTATTTGAGTCTGGCCTGGACACTTGAAATAATAGGTTCTCCCCCCTCATCCAAGGAAGACCTCAAGAAGGAGTTTCTCGTTGCGCCCACGAAGAAGACACTGTACCTCTCGCGGCTGGTGACCACGAACATTGTTTCGGTCAGGAAGTCTTCATTTCCTACATAGTCATAAAACTTCACATGCATTCAGGGGAGTATGAATTCATATTCCCCATTTTGACACCATATTAGGAAAAGGACCATCCTTTCCTAACTGGTTGAGAAAGGATGTGTGTCTGCTCCCCCAGAGTCTGAGGAAGCTGTGGTCGTCCTCTGTGACCCGGGATGCAGGGGAGCTGAGAATGAGCTGTCCTTACTGTAGAGTAAAAATGGAAATGATTGGTTTTCACGTGGTAGGAATGGCTTAAAAGGACAAATGGGAATGTTTGAAAGTCCCCGTGGGAGAAATTGATAGATTAGAATAATGACCTTAAAACAAAGAAAGATGGATTTTTTGCTAGATTGCTCACCTAAGTGTTATCAGATTTGACATTCCTCAGAAATGATTTTATTTATTGTTAGAAGAGAAACCTTAATTTCCAAAAATGTTCTTAAATTTGGTTGGAGACAAAAGTAACGAAACAGCAAAACATTTCTTTCAGAAGTGAAGTGAGAGTACTATGAATCAAAGAGTGTCATATTTGACATTCCTGATTCAAGATGTTCCTGAACATTTCGAAGCTGTGGTGCATTTAGTATGAAATAGCCAGGGCAGCAATTATAAAACTCAGAGCCACATAGATCAAGTTTTCTAGGGCCGTCACTGCAATTTAAGGCCTGAATTGTTCAGTTTGATCAAAATAATTTTTAAAGATCACTATTTATGAACAAAGTTACATAAACATTTGAAAATTTCTGGAATGATTTATTAAAGTTCCTTGAACTAAAAATAGCTAAAAAGGCCATTGACGTTGTTTGGCATCTATTTTGAAAAGTGACATTCACCCCTTATAGCTTATGTTTTAATGTGAGTACATGAGCTTGGAAACAAATGTGACCTCTAATAAAATTTTCTGGCTTTAATTTGCATTTTATTAGCATATTCTCATTTCTCCCTCTCACACTGGCATTTCCAAGATAAGTAGCCGACCGACAAGAGGTTTCCACAGAATTACATGTTCTCTGCTCAACCATTTACACCCACTTTTTTCCTCTGGTAATATTCCAAATGGCATCATAAATGTTTATTTGTGCAGAAATTAAAATGCACTGGAGAACCGAAAATTGGAGCAGAACAGCCCCTGAATGACTCACTGAGGGCGGCCTGGACCTTTATGACGTCAGACTCCTGCGAATTCTCGCTTGTCCCGACGGCATTGACGGCTTTCACTCGGAAGATGTATTGCTCGCCAGTGGTCAAGCCGTGCACCACAAACCTGAGAAAAACAGGAAGCGGGCCTGACTCCAAGACTCAGTTCTGTTTTTCTCCCACAGCAGAAGTAAAAATCGTGTGGAACACTCCACAAAAATTTTCCATTGGTACTAAAAGGAGATTTAGTGATTTGAGTGCCTTCTGTGTGCATAGCATCAATCCATTTTCCTTTCAGTGGTAGTTAATTCGTTCAAATCAATATGCAACACCCAGTGACATCCAGGGCTGAAGCAAGTCCTGCTCCTGGCATGGACTGCAGCCGCGGACACGGTCGGAGGGAGCAGGGAGCCAGCCGCTCGCCAACCCTAAGTGACCTCACTCAGTGTCAACGTCACCCGCTCTGCCGCTTCCCCTTTATCTCCAAATTTTCCAGGTTTTTTCTGGATCAAAGCTCTGTTATAAAATAGTCTTCAGCTCCTTACCTATGAGAACCGCATGGCTGTCAAACTTAGTGAGAAGTAGTTACTCTTAGGGGCCAAAAGCTGAAACGCTGAGTTCAGACGAGGCTCGATTACGGGCTTTAACACTTAGACTTGGTGTCCTTAGTCACGTTCCTTAACTGGTGACAGACTTTGTTTTCCCACCTGTAAAGTGGGGTAACAGCACCCGCCTCACAGCATCATTGCTAACACCAAACCAGGACAGTGTGTCAGGACTCAGCACAGTTGCTGTGCTTGTGGTGACTGGTCAGTAAACGGAAGCAGTCCTCATTTATCTTACAGAGTCTGCAAACACTTATTAACCACTTATGAAATTCCTGCACTAGGGGCTGGCCCTGTGGCCAAGTGGTTGGGTTCGTGTGCTCCACTTCAGCGGCCAGGGGTTCGCTGGTTTGGGTCCTGGGCGTGTACTGACCCACTGGTTTTCAAACATTACTGTGTGGGCATCCCACATAGAGGAACGAGAATGACCTACAACTAGGATACACAACTGTGTCCTAGGGCTTTGAGGTGAGAAAGAAAGAAAAAAAAAGAGGAAATTGGGAATAGATGTTAGCTCCGGGCCAATTTTCCTCAGCAAAAAAAAAAAAAAAAATCCTGCACTAGAATAATACTTTAAGTTTTTTGTTCTGAGAGATCTTTCTGCATTTGCTGGCTATGGACTGGGAAGAACATCTAACCGTTATTCTCCTAAATTATCTCTCTTCTTTTCTAGTCAGAGCTTTTTCCAAATTATTTAAAAAAAAAAAAAAAAGATTGGAAAGGGGAAGACGGCTGAGCCATCACTGATAACCATCCACATGGAAGAGTCTGACAGCTGTGGATCTTTTCCTACAAAGCGTGTTCTGGAGAACATCTGATAAACCCAGACGACCCTCAGCACACCGGCCACAAAGGAGGAGGAAAGGCCAGGAGCAAGGATGCTCACTTCCCACAGCAGAGGGAGCTGGTGCCGCCCCTGCGAGGGTGAAGCCAGGTCCCCTGGATTGGTCTCGACTGGCAGCTAGGGGGGAGGACTGTCAGTGATGTGAACCAAGCAATTTCAAAGTTTCAAAAAATCACAGAAAAACTAAAGCACCTTTCACGTCATGGTTGCTATTTCAACCCTCCTTTCAAAGATAAGTCAGAAATGCTAATTACGTCAGAAGAGTCAGGGTTCTGGAACTCTTCTTTCATCAATAGACAACTCATTTCAGCCAAGTGTGCAGGAACTCACTCATCAGCTTTAAAATCCTGCACCCCTTGTGGGCGGATGAGAACACAGGCTCATTTGTTCAGAGCCTTCACAGCTGCGTCTCTACATAGCACACCGTCCTCTGCGTGCTGTGTGGCTCCTATCTGGTTGTGCTTCTTGGTGGTGGTTTTGGGGCCTCAGGGAGGCAGGCAGGGGGGCTCCGGGCAGGGCTGCACCTGTTGTAGCCGATGGGCTTGTGATTGCACGGCTCCCAGACATTGGACCCCGCCACGCAGCAGTCCACGTAGTAGCCCAGCAGGTCGTCTTGCTGCTTCGGCGGTTCCCACTGCACCACCACCGACGTCTTCGTGTTCCGCGACGCGAGGACCCGGCCGGGAGCCGAGGGAATGACTTTGCAGAGGATACAAAACACGTGGTCAGCAGTATCAGAGTGGAGGAAGACGCCCCAGAGACCGTCCAGGCCTTCTGTCCACAGGGGGAGGGAAACCCGGGCTTGGGGCTCAGGGGGAAATTAGGACAAGCAGGAAGGCACGGGGAGACGCAGGGGGTGCTGAGAGCCGGAGGGGACCTGGCAGGGGCTCCACAGTCCTCTCTGGCCCTTCCCGACTCCAAAGGAAGGGCATTACAATTACAAAATCTCCTGCACTGACACTAGAAGCATTGAGAAAGATCTTCGCTGACGTAAATGCTTTGGCTAAGTGGGTACTATTTTCAGAACATAAAATTACCAATTGTAAGAAAATAAGACACATTTCTATCAGATTTATCAGAATCTGTAAAAGGACTCAAAATAAAATCAAGATTTGACCGTGGGTCTTCTCACCCAGCACAATTCAGAATTTCTATAATCTGTATCTGACGTCTTCAGAGAGGGAACTTCCAGCCATACAGGCAAGAAACTGAAGTGCGTTTAGGGCTGGATTTTTTTCAAAGTAATGATTGCCTAATAACATTTCTAACCCATTTATCAGTTTCATAAAAAGATGGAACTTTGGAGAAATGTTGAGAACCAACCAAACTATGGCAGAGAAGTGATCATCTCTTGTCAAATGGAATTTTAAGGCAACTTGAATTTTAATTCGTATGCACCGTTAATGTCATGACAGGTAATGACATCCACGGTCATCTTATTGGGGCCTGTCCTAAATTTTGGTCATTCACTGTAGCAACTCACCGATCGTATCCTGGGCCTGAACGGGGGATGTGATCTCTGACGGTTCGCTCAGCCCGTGCTTATTTGCTGACAAAACTCGGAACACGTACGATTTCCCCTCAGCGAGATCGAAGACTGCGTATCGAGGGGACCTCACGGCCGTCTGGGCGTTGACCCGCTGCCAGCTGCCACTCCCAACCACGGACTGCAAGGAAAAGCGGACTTAGGATAGGAACCCAAGAGACCCCCAAAAACGTCTTGAAGGAAATACTCCGTTTCAGTTAACCGAATTCCCCCTGAGGAATGTCAATGTACTCTGCATACTGGGGCGTCAATAAATCTTTTCTGGATTTTATTAAAAAGGAAGCCAGAAGTAGGTAAGAAATTACCCAAAGTTGGAAATGCTTGCCAATAATAATTTTTTCATGAAAGCAAAAAAACTGTCAAAAACACAGTTTAAGTAAAATGGAATCAACTATAAGTAATTAAAGATAATTAGGACTATATTCATAAAATTCCAACATAACTCAACTGATCACATTCCAGTTAAGATTTTCACTATTTTGCAGGTATCGTGGTGGTAATGAAGTGTCAATAATCTAAATAACTAGCAGTAGGGTGAGCTACATCATCATACATTCATACACTTAACAATGTAGCCATTTTAGTTATGGTATAAAGATCTTTAATCAGAGGAGAGGAATTGCATCATCTTGTTAAATGTAATACAGGATGCAAATTGTATCAATGATATATCAAATATATAAAAACTTGTAGAGAAAAAGCCTATAAATATATGTACCACATGTTAATAATGACTATTTTATAGGATGGAATTACTGTACATCTCTGTATTTTCCAAATTTTCTATACTGCATGTTTAATTTTTATATTGATAATTACTTTTAAAACCTTGGTTATGTGTTTAATTTAATATTTTTCCTATAGAGATAAACCCGCTTTTTGAAAGGAATCCTAAGGTAGCAATAATTGGGTACACGTTGTCCCGGCTACAAAGAACCCTGAAAACATTTCAGATAACAACCCAGGCTTCTGGACATTAGATCCATGTTTGAAGGACCAGTTTCCTCTCATTTCAGCAAAAGTGAGTCCCTTTCTCAGAGCTGACACGTGTGTCCGTGGTAGGGGGCCCCCCCGGGCCTGTGTGTGTTCTCATCTGGGGACCCTGGGGAGGGAGAGCAGAGGAGTGGGGACGCTGGCTGGGGCTGACCAGAGAGAGGACAGGGAGGGGATTGGAAAAACACTACAAGCTTCCAAAAGCCCAAGAAAAGCCTGGGAGCCAAAGTCAGTCACAAGCTGCTCATCCTTTAAGCAGAGGCTGGAGGAGAATGTGCAGGTCCCCGGGCGCCTCCGTGGGCCTGAGGGCACACCCAGGAACACAAGGACACGGGCAGGGCACCACTGCCTCCAGCACAAGCAGAACTCTCCATGGAAACGATGGGCCGCTGGATGCCGAGCTCGTGGGCCTCAGTGTGGAGAGAACAGGCCGTGGCCGTCCAGGAGCCCACCCAGAACAAACAGTGTTCCTGCACCGTCCTGTGCGGAACCGTCCCGCAGAGCTCTCTGAGAGGAGGATCACGCCTCCAGCTACACGCTCCAGGGTGACGCAGGAGGCTGCCGAAAATCAGTGGTATTAATCGCGGGTGCAGCTCATTTATGCCTGGTCTTAACACAGAATGGAAATATAGGAGTAAAAGGAGAAAAATTTGTTACAACTAATCCTGTGGTTCTTTTAATGCTTGATAAGAACTAAGTCACCAAAAGACCATCTTGGAAGAAGTGGGAATAGACTGTCCACCCTGAGCTGACCACAACAGACGGGGTGCAGCCCGTCATCAGGCCTCTGCCTCCCTGCTCTACCGGTGTGTAGCTGAGCTCGCGCCTGGGGTCTCCTTGCTTCCTGGGTCCTTGAACGCCACGGCTCCCCCGGGCTCCTGGAAGCTTCCTCTCCTATATCACAGTGTGTATCTCTGTGGCTCACCCGCCGCAGCTGCTCACCCCTGTTGGCAGCAGCAGTGAGGTACACTAAGCCCTCTGTGATGGAGTCCTCTTTGTAAAGATGTGTTTGCTGATACTGGGTATTTCTGGCAGCAGTGGGGGATGACCAGGGAAATGGCTCTGAGAAGGAGACAGGGCTCATGGGAGAGCACCACCACGGGGGCGGACCACTCAGATTTTCATAACACAAATACCTGCACTTTATCACCCCAAGTGAATAACCTAACCCTTTACCCTGCATACTTCCGGTCACAGCGATCCAGGCAACGAGGCACCGCAGATAGACAGCGAAGGCCAGAGGGTCGTTATACACTCTGGAGTCTGAAATACTGCTCATTCCCATTTCCATTTCCATTTCCGCTATGCTTCGCCTCGTTGCACTATATATTATTCTGTATTATATATTATATTCCCATATTAAGTGTTGTATTCTGTATGTGGATACTATGTGTATTGCATTATGTGTTACATTGTAATATAAATTTAGTATCACAGAACCATAGTTACAGAATTTGTAAGACTTCAAATGTTTTCCAACAATGGCCCACAACCCAATAGTAGGTCACCAAGTCAGATGAGTGGGTCACAGCCAGCATTTTTTAATGCAATAGGGCAGATTAGATCAAAGGAGGAGAGAAGGCACAGACGTAGTAAGGACCATGTGTGAGGAACTATGTTGGTCATATACATTATCTGTGTGTGTGTGCGTATGCACAGGGCTATTTCTTTCAACACATAAGCTATTTCTTTATATGTATGTAGATCTAAAACATCCTCAAACCAGCGAGTCTAACCCTGCACCGTCTGGAGTGTGAATTCCTCTACAACATTGCCACCAAGTGGCCACACAGCTCATGGGCCAACTGAGAGCAAGGAGGAACCATCATCCTCCTGTGCACCTCTCAGGGCATCCTCAGAACTCGGGATCTGAGAATGTTCCAGCAGGAAAAAAAACAGACAGACCCCTCAGTCCAAGGCCCCACGTTCTGTGGGGGACTCAAGCCTAGGGGCACGCAGTAACCGACTTGCTCACATGAATGTTGGCAAAGCCAGAAGGAGGACACGATCCCCTGATGCCGACCTCCATCCCAGGACTCTTCTTGCTTCATGTTAAACAGTAGTGATGAAGCTCTGTGATGATTGACAGCTGCTCATCCTTAAAACCCACAAAACAGTGCAACATGAAACTCTACAGAGGTTTGCTTTTTCAGGAAATGTGAGCACAGAGTACCTTCTCGATGAAATACATCAGTGGCTCCTTGCCACGGGGAACAGGTGGGTCCCAGCTGAGGACGACATACGTCCTGCTGATTTCCGAGGCATGTACGTTGGTGGGAGGTCCTGGGATCTGAGCGTCGCCTGGAGGAGTGACAAATGCGGTGAATGCTGGATGAACCCAGGTCAGCCTGTGTGCTCGAGCCCATCTGGGAACACCGTCCCCTGGGTACATTACTGGGCATTAAAGAACTGCCATATCAGTGCTGTCCTTTGCTCCATTTCTATTCTGGGAAAGTAAGTAAACCTCAAAGACTATTTTTCCAGAGCCAAAGTATAATGCACTGGTAAAGACCATCCCGTTATTTTTGTTTCTAATACAAACCAGTTCATAGAAAAGCATCTACTCCAAAAGTCTCCCAGAGTTTCACCTGGAAGGAGGTAGGATCTTCAGAGGGGAAATGGGGCAATAACCAGAACTGGAGCTCTGACCACACTGGGAATTTGTGCAGAGAAAGTATTAACAATCCACGTTCTGCAATCCGATGCCTCGTGGGAGGTGACTGTACTTTCCCTGATGGCCTATGGCCCTCTCTGCTTGTTTTCCTCGTGCTCTATGCCCCCCAAGCATTGAAAGTCTGTATCAACCTCTAAAGCGCATTGTTCTTCCCTCCCTCAGTAGATCTGTGCCACGTTCATAGGCTCTGTAACCTATGCCTATAGATGTGAAATTCTATGGTATATTCATAAGCCTTTTGCAAACAAATGTGATAGAATATTTGTAATCACAGACGTCCATTATACCTCTCCTCTGACACGCATCTTTTTTTAATATCATGTTAGGTGTCAAGGGCATTATGTTTGGATATAAGAGCTTTTCACAAGGGGTGGAGGTTTTCCAGATCCACAGTCCCTGTAATAGCGATACAAAATATTATGAGCTTCCAATTAGATTAGCACATGATTAAAATTGTTCGAAACGTCCCCAGGACTTCTCTGAGCCCTTCTCGAGATCTAATTGCACCCTCAGGACTCTGCTGCCGGTGAGAAACTGAACAGCCACATGGAAACAACACAAACAAGCCTGGGTTTCATTTCATAAGAGTCCTGTTATGGAGCGCATCACATTTTACAGGCAACGCGGGCACAGGAACGTGGCCGGGGCCTAATCTAGGAGCACTCCGGCATGTAGGTCGGATTTCAAACAAGGAGTCAGGGTGTCTCCAGGGAAATGCCTGAGAGAGCAGGGCGGAGCGGGGCCTCAGGATGCCCTGTGGGCCTGCTCTGAATCCACATGCCATGTCCACACCTAAGAGATCCAGAGAGAGGCACTAAAGAGAGAAGATATAGAAGGCCCCTCCTCGAGTAGGGTCTGCCGAACTTCCAAGACTGAATCGTGGTTTATTTCAGGGGCACCAGATGACCCAGCGAGCAAACCAGGAGGACAGAAGGAGGCGAGGCAGATGACAGAAGCAGAGTGACCAGGCAGACACTGAATGCAGAATTATCTCCCACATACAGGCAGATCTGAATGTCTCATTGTATTTAGACTTGGTGCATAGCTTCTACGCCCAGAGAAAATGGAATAAGAGATATTTTATTTGATGCCAAGGCAAGAAGGAGGAATCCAGTTTTTGTGAGCAGGGAATCCCCAATCGGGGTGAGATGCATGAGTAATTAAGACTTTCAGCACCCACCCTGGCCATGCCCTAGCAGGAGCCTTGGAGATTTGCAGATGACCCAACCAAGGACAGAAAGGGAGAGGATTCAAAATGGCCCTGGGGAGCCAAGGACAGGGCCAGGGAAATAAACAGATACCCAACACTCCTACAGCTGAGAGGAGAACTCTGAGAGAGGAAAAGTCAATGAAAGCAAAACAAGATGAGAGGAAATGGCCAAATGCTCTACCCCAGGAGATTTCCGCCACTCGGTCAGGGCTGCTCATTACAGGCACAGCCGGACGCCTCGGCTGCAGCATCCTAGTGGTCCTCTGGAGCCCATTCTAATGAGTCACGTCAACACTGGATGAAAATGGAAATGGGACTCAGGAAAACACAGGGCTTTCCTAAGATCACACAGCTATTGAGTGGCTGAACTGGAGTCCAAGCCACTCTAGGTCTTTTGATTCCAAATCTTGTGTTTCGTTCTGTCAACCCAAGGAGATCACAGCCTCCACAAACTCCCCAAGGAGATTTTTCCCTAAGTCAATGAAACACGAAGTTTATTTGGAATTTTTAGAATCCTTGAGATGACGGACTTCAAGAGAATACACAACTGTGAGTACTACATCATTCAGGGCAAATGACTAACGCAACATGTCAGCCACAAATGACCTCTCCAACATGGTGCATTGAATGTTCAGAAACATGTTTCGTAGAATGAAAACAATCTCATTATATTCTGCAAGAGCCTATTCTGGCCCTTCTAACAATAGAATATCCATTTTCCAATGGAGCAACTCAAGAAAGATTGGAAAAGTTGTATGATATTAAGAGAAGAGCATTGATATTAATTAAAATGTTTACAGGAAGAGACTAACACAGATTAAAGTGATTAGAAAAATTCAGCCAAAAGCCCAAAATAGCAGAGGAGCAATTTGTTAGCCAATAAAAGTAACGTTTCTTTTTCACTCAAAGAAATGGCATCTTTTCTAGCTAAAACAAAAAGATCGGCTTAGACGAAGAAAGGAGATATGAGTAGAAAGGGGAAGAACTTCCTAACAGCACATTTTTGAACCCAAAAATGGTTTGCTTAACAACATTATGGAATCTCTTTCTGTCTCTAAACATTTTTTTTCAGTTAGAAGAGATATTCATTGTTTAACACACGTAAGGTAAACAGATGAGCCTTCCAACCCCCTGTCTCAGTGCACATGAGCTTTTATTCATAGCTAGTTTGTTCCAGATCGTGGAAACTGCTCATTCGCTGCAAAGCCTCCCACCAGACATCTGAAGGCCCCTGCGGCTGAACTCCTGGCTGAGTCCAACAACACTCCACCTCGGTGTCTCAGCCTCTGCCTGTCACCACCAGCTCCACAAACTGAGCCTCAGGGATGGCTCCCAGAGCGAGATAAAGCACAGCCACCTTCACAAACGCATCAAAGGAAATGAAGGCACCGGCCCAGGGAGCAGAAAACCTGCCTTCTTATAAGAAAGGAGACATGAGAAGGAACATGAAAAATGTTCTCTGTGACTTTCCTCCAGTTGTAAGATCTCTTGCGTCTATAAACCAAATTTCCATGTTACCAACTGGAAAACCAAGTCTTTGAAAATGTGTTGTTTCTTTCTTGCATTTAATGAATCGCTGGCTATTTATATCCCAACATCTAGATCTACGGATAAAAAGATAGGTTCTCTCTGAAAGGGCATAGCGCCTGCCTTGGGAAGGCCTATTAGATTCTACGAGCTCCTATCCAGAGCTCTTCACAACGACCTTTACATAAGGCAGATTCCCTCATCGATATGCAACATTTACCTAGCTACTTATGTCTTCGCACTTCAGGTAATTTTTACCGAGTTTGAATCCTGCATGCCCACTCAGGATAACTCAGATCCCTTCTCTCCTCACTGATCTCATTTGCCTATTAGGGGTGAGAAAAGAACTTCCTTTTCCTCTCTCGTGTCAAAAACACACATTTCATACAGTTTGGTCGACTACAAGATCGTCTCTTCCAACACAATTTGGAGCCATTTTTTAATTCATTCGAATATCTAGGTTTTAATCAGTTATTTAGGAATTCATAACAAGTCAACCTTTCCCAAATGATTTTCTTCTGTTATTTATTGGGCATCATTCCTGGTTTCTGAGTTCTTCTGGAAGCGGGCATTTTAATTAAGACTTTAAATGTCACCATTCAATTAAACAGAGCTCTTAAAGGGTGTTCCTCTGGGAATTAGGCGTTCTTTTTGGGATGCTAGAGAAAAATATTTATAGGGGCAAAAGATACAGCTTTTGGATTCCATTTTGGGGCAAATATGAAAATCAAGCAACAAACTTCTCCTGAACCTGGAGCAAGGCTGCAACTTTAAAGAAAAGCCCGAAAGTCCATCTGCTCAAGCAGTGGCTCCCAATTAACTTGAAATCTACTTTTTAGATATCTATGAACTCTAATTATAAGTCCAATTAAAATCTTTGGATTTCTGCTTAATAATGCTAGATTCTCCTTCTTAATAGATCTTCCCAGCTATCTCTGGAAGGAGTAGAAGGAAAGAAGTATTCATAAAATCCAATATAAATAAAGGAAAGTCAAAATTTCAAACCAGGAACATTATTGGATAGGAAAAATTCAGTCCATTTCAGTTAAAATGTGAGGAATAAAATTTTTGCTTAAAGAAATAAAACAAAACACTCTTCCACTAACGGAGTCTGTGAGGAAGGACCCCAGCACCGGTAGTAATCAAATTTTAGATTCAGTTGGGTTTTTTTCTGGATAAGTCCCCAAAAGAATGCATTTGTGAACTCAAAAGAAAACTGTCTACACCTTGATTCTGATTCTCACTCTCTCATTCTGCCTTGCTCACTCTTTTTAAACTTCATAGACCCTAAGCTGGCAGGCTTGACCTACAGTTTTTATTTTTACCTGTAAAGAGTGCCCCCCGACTGTGGGCATTTTTTTCTCCATCTCTCATGTCTCGTGTCTCGTGTCTCGTGTCTCGTGAGAGTTACAACTCCCAATCCCGGGGGTACAAGCCACTGAGAGGAAGTAGTGAAGCGATACTCACCTTCAAGTTCATCCTGATAGACCACAATTTCTTTATCTCCCTCCAGGTGGACTGCTGCAGAGAGAAGGGTTGATGCATAATTTAACATCCAGAGGGTTCCTAAAGCAAGCTCTGGTTCCCCAGTTGAGCACAAGTTCTGAATCGCCTTTGCATTACAATGACGTCATACGCACTACTTGGAAGTAACCAGAGTTGATATTTTGGAAGCAGTCCTAACAATATTCAGTGCTCCTCAGCTTTTGGTATTGGATTCAAAAGACCATGCCCATAAGGAAATACAGTGGCTCACTTAAAACCATAATTTACAGTCCAACCTCATTAAGGAATCCATGTCACGTGAAATTAAAATTCAGAAACTGAGCAGCTTGGTTTCAACACCTTCTAGGTCTCATTACTTGTTGAAATTGTATCGTCAATGGACTGAGAACCAACTTCACTGGATTTCAGTGAAGCACGTTAGTTTTAAAGCATAAATGTCAGCCTGGCTGTGTCCACCCTAAAGTGACATTGAGGGCGCCATCAGAGACCAGGAACTATTGCCACACTAACTCAGCCCTTGGAGATATTCTTAAGGCTCACGTGCACTTAGGGGTAAAAGAGAAAGAACGAACCACGCAAAATGGCCCCAAGTCTCCCAGTCCTCATTGGAACTTGAAATTTTATCGACCTACCTTGTAACCTTTTGAGGTCAATGGGGTCAAGGGCAGCCACAGCTTCAGACACCCTAGAAGGCCTGCTGACCCCTGCGTTGTTGACTGCCCTCACGCGGAATATGTAAGACCTTCCTTCAAAGAGTCCAGTGACAGGGTATTTGCAGATTTTTACAGGGGCGTCATTGCACTGAATCCAATTGTCGGTTCCCACTTCACATCTTCAAATTGTAAAAAAAAGGGTAGAAAATAACAAGTATGTGAATCTAATAAGTATATACAGGAATATACATATATTACACATACATGTTATATATACGAAAGAATTATAACAGGAAAATATCTTACATTGGTAAATCTATGCTGTCAAAACACTGATTTATACAAATAGTAGTTGTGTGTATATATATATATATATATATACACACACACATATATACATATTGCCCTGAGCCCTTAGAATTTATAGTTGAAAATCAATTCCTGCCTTCAAACACATTTAGGCGAAGTTTCTTCCAGAAGTCATTTCAGAGCCATCCTTGAGAGCTCTTTTTCCAACTTACACGGCAGAATCGCAGGGTGCCCTAAGCCTGACGCCAAGGCTCAGAAAGCGAAATGGCCCCTCTCTCCACGTGCCCCACCCACATCCCACTCTGCAGAGTCGTAGGAGCGAATCCTCTTCAGAAGGTTGCCTCGCAGTCTGTTCCAACAATGTTAAGCTGTTTCTTTCTAGAATGCTTCTCATGTGGAATTTGGAAGTCTTTTCAAAATATCAATTAAATCCTGACCAGAAACCTCAAAATGTAGAAAAGATTAACCTCCGTTTTTCACAGGTTGAGAAATTTCAGCACCAAAACTTCATGTCAAATTCCCAGGAGAAAACAGCAAGTTCAGAAAGTTCATCTTTCACAACTGTTCAGCATCAGGGTTGTATATTCGCTTTAGAAAGAAGCGAGTCTCTTTTGTCCTGACTATTCAGAATTTTTAACGAAAGTTCTCTGACCCACGTGTGCTGACCTGTTTCAGCCAGAGTATGACAAGGTCAAAACTGAGAGTCTGGCAGGGAGAACCCCAGCCTAAATCACCAAGTGGCTAGGATGACAGGGAATGTAGGAAAGGACTGCCTCCCAGATAGGCAAGTTTCCCTTGCTTTTATCGTCTTTAACGAGGGAGAGAGGAGAGTGGATTACTACCTGAAAAGGTGCATGGAATCGTTTTTGCCAAAAGTTTAGAAAAATTATCAAACATTGCAGGAGAATAGAAAATAGCTTTTCTCTTGTTTTTTATTTTTTAATTCAAAGTAAAGCCTGAACACTGCACTCTGCGAATCCGACTCTAGCACGCCAAAATATTACCCTGATGGTGAATATTTTATCTAAACAAGGAGCTTAGTTGGGGTGGAGAAGAGAATTTAATCAACATAATGCCAAAAAAAAAGATGATTGATTTTATTCCTGAAATAGCCGTCTTATTTTCTTGTGTTTTATATGTACGAAATTTTATATTCCTACCAGGAACCATTCTCTTACAACCCAATAGCTTTGACCCTTCTGTCTTAGATCTAAATTCATTTTCTTTGAAGGTAATTTCTCTCACGAATTGAAATGTATATTTGAGGCATCAACTGAATATCCAGTAAATTCGCTGGCTCTGCTGTGTTTCCTTCCCAGGCTGTGAGTGCTCTACCAAGGAAATGAGCCTGAAAGAGTTAAAGCTCCACGGGGGTTAATGATGACCTACATTTCAGTCATTGACTCAGAGTTAAATCCCAACAATTTGTACTCAGAAACTTCAATATTCTTTACTTGGAAATAAGAAGAAAACGTTATTATTTAATAGAGAAGAGGCAGAGGACATTGGGGATGAGTGAGCTGGCATTCCCCTTAGCCGCATGTCTCTGTGCCCATCTGTATCCTCAGCAGGAGGAATGGGGTGGGATCTATGCAGCCAGAGCCCCATTCCCAGCCCCAGGCTGAACCGGTGCAGAACCGTGAAGCCCGGCTCCTGCCTGGAGAAGTAAGGTGGGATTTGATGCTGGGCGTGGAAAAGAAAGACAGAGCTCCAATTACAACACAAAGAAACTTAAGGTGGTTATACTAAGCCCCGCCTATTTGGCGATATTTACCATTTCTCTCATCAGGAGCGTTAAATAACCAAAATAGTGAAGTACCTAGATCCCATCATGAATAGCATCGTGAACTTGAGTTTAGACAAATCTCCAAATACATTGTCCATGGTAATATTCGCTTCAGCAACGTTTCCATCTCTGGAAGGACCCAGTGGACACTCACCGATCAATGAAGTAGCCAATGACGGGGCTCTCGGTGGTCGTGTTGGGCGGCTTCCATGTTACAATGACGTAATCTCGGTTTGCATCATGGCACTGCAAGTCCATGGGCGCGCCAGGAGCACCTGTGACCAGTGGGTCGGCATCTAGGGTCGGGGAGGAGAGAAAAGACATGTGTCCAGGGTCATTTAGAGGGGGTCGTGTTGAAGCCTGTTGACTGCTTCTTCAAACTCAGAATTCCACCTGCTCCGTCTGGCCCACAGCTAAATCCTCACATCCAAATGAGTTGAGTATTTTTTGATTGTGATGGATTGGTGACAAGAAATATAAACATATTTAAACATTTTTTTAAAAATTCAAAACGTTCTGTCCTCTACAAAATGTTCAAGTCTGTGATTTTTCATAATTAGATCCAAAATTGAAGTCCACCTTCACTTGACGACATGCTGTCAGGTAAAGTCTTGTTGTCAAAAATCTACTGAGAGGGCTGGCCCCGTGGCCGAGTGGTTAAGTTCGCATGCTCCACTGCAGGCAGCCCAGTGTTTCGTTGGTTCGAATCCTGGGCACGGACATGGCACCGCTCATCAAGCCACGCTGAGGCAGCGTCCCACATGCCACAACTAGAAGGACCCACAACGAAGAATATACAACTATGTACTGGGGGGCTTTGGGGAGAAAAAGGAAAAAATAAAATCTTTAAAAAAAAAAATCTACTGAGAAAGCAATGAAGCAATAGTGATAACATGACCTTTTTAACACCTGAGAAATAATACCTTAGACACTTTCATATTTCAAAATCCTTGGAAGATTTGAGGATTTAAAATGCTTTTTCTGCACGTTGTGAGCAAATGTTTGGGTCCATACTCTGTTCGTTCATTTCTCAGCTTGTTTATGATCACAATGCAATTAGATTTTGTTTTCAAACTTTAATTACAGCAGCACTGAAGGCCAACAGAGCTATTTAGGAAGTTAATACCCTCAGCATTTAATTTCCTTATCTAAAATATGCGTTTACTCAGTAACCACGGCTGTTACATCTCCGTGGCAGTGTAAGTATTACAGTTTCTTGGTCCAGTTTCCTCAGCATATTAAATGCTAAGAGTTTCTTGACATTGAGCCAAATATTTTCTCTCCCATTCAAAATCCTCAGAAAGTAATCAGAATTGTCGAGTCCCTCCAAACATGTTGGCAGAGCTGAACAAGCAAGGTGATGTCAGCCATGTTGCATTAATCGCGCTTTTATGGGACGAAGTCTCTTGCCAGGAGGCATACCCAGAGACTGGAAGGTGCATTTTAATGCCAACCTCATACAAGTGTAAAATTTTGTGGACGTGTCTAAAACCCCGGGCTCACAAGCTTATGCCATTGTGTGGTGGAGGGGAGGGGGGATTCCCTTGTTTGTTCAACATTTCTTCTTTTTTTTAAGTTAGAATATTCCCAATGGTACAGCCCTTCCTTCGTGCTCTGATCTAACTGATCTGGTTTTGGGGAAATGATATTGTGATAGGGTTATTCCAGACACAGATGCCCTGGAGCTGGGTGGACACAGAGGTGTGGGGAGCAGGTGAGGCTAGCCAGCTGGTCAGGACAGAGCAGCCACCCGACAACCCGTGGGGACAGCGAGGCGGGTCCCAGGGATCAGGAAGCAGTCACCAGCTGACTAGAGGACCGTGGGTTGATTCTTCCCAGCGGCTGAGCTGTGCCTGGGAGGGGGGCCTCTAAGCCAGAGGCTGGGGGTGTCCAGGACAGGTGCTCAGAGGGAGCCCATTCCAAGCTGCTGCCTCCCCAAAACACGGGACCGCCACTCTGTAAGGGGACACTCCAGCTCCCAGCTCCCAGAGAATCAAAACCCAGCTCTTCTCCCCTAGACAGTTTCCCCTGCCTCTGAGCCTCCACATCTTTGCTGAAAAAGGGAACAATAAGGGCCAGCCCAGTGACATAGTGTTTCAGTTTATGTACGTGCACTCTGCTTCAGTGGCCTGGGATTCCTGGGCTCAGATCCCAGGTGCAGACCTACATACCACTCATCAAGCCATGCTGTGGCAGCACCCCACATATAAAGTAGAAGAGGATAGGCACAGATGTTAGCTGAGTGACAATCTTCCTCAAGAAAGAAGAGGAAGATTGGCAACAGATGTTAGGTCAGGGCAAATCTTCCTCACCAAAAAAAAAAAAAAAACGAGAGAACAATAAGAATTTTAGATTACATATGCATATGTATGTACATATGCATATACATATATGTGCCTGTATGTATATATACACATATATATGCAGTACATATACGAAATACATAGCATTTTATCTATTTTAAAGATTCATTTATCCATTTTGTATATAATATATAAAATATGTATATATGCAAAATACGCATATGCACAAATACATGCATATACATATATACATCTATATGCCTATATATGATAGGCATTTATATATATAATATATAAATACACATATTAAATAAATAAATATATAAAAGGTGTATAAGGTGTCTACCACTGTGCTGTTATATCATGAGTTTTGTTGTCTTTTCCTACGATGGGATCAGGAAAGCCCTCCCCTGGGGCTGTTGTGAGCTTCACCGGACCCTCCACCGACACAGAGCACTCAGCAGGTATGACCACACGATTGTTTTCTTAAGCACACAGTTGGCTGAAGTCGGCAGCAATGATAACAGGAGTGGTTGCCGCCATCGTAGGCTCTGAAGCAAGTCTGGAGGGAGGGAGAGAAGTACCAGGAGCCACGGGGCCCCTTCACTGCTGGCCCCTCCTCAGGACCCCTCTCCACTCTTGTGCATGAGTAATTCAGGTGTGTCCTCTCTTCAGAGTCGTTTTACAAATTCTAGCAATTTTATCAGTGATCAGAGAGACAGAAAGCTCTGATTCGGTTCTATTCCCAGCTACGTCTTACTGATTTCATGGACTTGCTGTCAGGATGCGATCTGATGTGCACCTAGGAGACATCCACTTCACCATCTGTGAGTCTCCAGGGAGCAAAGTCACCCTGCTCCCACCTTTTGCTTCGTCCTCCAGCTGCCTGAGGTCTCCCCCTGCCCGTGCACAGGCCCGTGCCGGGACCACCTTCACACCCAGGGCCCGCTGTACCTCTCACAAACAGGAAGGCGCTGTGCTCATTGATGCCTCCTCGTGACACGATCCTCAAGGTGTACAGTCCTTCGTCATCCTTGTTCAGGTGGCTGAAGGACAGGGAGGCCTGGCCTTCCCCGAAGAACATCTTGGTCCACTTGGACTCTTTCACTAGCACATCTGAAAGAGCATTCAAATGCAAGGTTTGCTTCAGAAACCACCAAAGAACTAAAAAGAAAACACACGTGGACCAATGTGCCATCGCACGGTGAGGCAGGACTTCCCTGCTCAACACCAAGGAATGAAGCTTCACCTTCATAAAACCCTGAAAGCTGTTTACACAGAGAGCACACGCACAAGTGAAGGATCAGGAGGGAGGAAGAATTTGCAGCACAGGACAAAGATCAGTGTCGAGGGTGTGGAGATAGAGTGTGTCGTGAAGTGACCGCTGGCTTTGCCTTCAGATGGCTCCCTGCTCCCCAGAGGGAGGGCTCCCGTCTCAGTGCATGTCCTCGCCCACCACACCGTGATTCTGATCACCTCTACTGCGCATGATTTCCTTAGAAGTAAGTGCTCTCCGTGCAGAAAGCATGCACCCTGGATGCTGGCATAGAGAAAGGCCCCCATGAGGTTCCTGAGAAATAAATAAAAAGTACCAAGAAACCTCAGGTCACAAGGCAATGGAACTGAAAAGGCAGATCGTGGAAGAAGAAATGCCGATGATGAGGAAGCTTATGAGAAAATATTCAACCCTGGAAATCAAGCAAACTCAGAATAAAATAAGAAATTGTTTTCCATCTAATTTGGCAAATACGAAAAAAGGCAACATCCGTGAGTGGGAAGGCAGGAAGACACGTCATCCTTCTCCTTCTGGTGGGCAGGTGGTTACAAGGGGCAAGCCCAAAGTGTTTGTCAAAAGTCTTAAAAAATGCAGGCAATTTTGGACACCAAAATACAAATTCTAAGAATTTGTCCCAAGGTAACAAATAGAGGTGTGTGATGAGGATTTAATTCCAGAATTGTTTACACCAGAGAAAAATATAAACCCACTCAAACATTGAAACACAGGGCAAGTATGGACTATCCGTATAATGGGATACACTGGTCTCCACTAATAGTGCCAAAGAAAATTATTGTCACAAAAACTTGTGTATGATATCTTGTTAAATGAAAAAAGGAGATTTCAAATTGAATACATCTTCTCTGTTTTAATATATATAGATACAGAGATATATCAACAATAAAGGGATAATAGTAATCTTTTAGTTGGAGAAATTATAATTTGGGGAGGGTTTTTTTTGCAAGAAACATACACTGCCTTTCTTGCCATAAAAAGGAGTTATTCTTATACTCTTAATTTTTAAAAATTGACGTGTATCAAACTTAACTTCAAGCCCAGGAGTCCTCTGGCCCTCAGCGCACAGACACGAGATGACCTCTGCTCCACAGGGCTTAAGAAGCAATGTCCAATGGCAGCATCGTGAATAAAAATGTCAAGTGTATCATGAAATAAAAATTTTAAGTTCTTTTATCCACTTTTACCTCTTTTCCTGAGGAAGTAGTGCAGTACCTGATACGTGGTTAGTACAAGAAAAACAGGATACAGTGCAAAGTAATTCAAAATACAATCAAAATGTAACATTCAAAACAGGAATTCATGAGAAGGGACGACAAAGTAAATAATTTTTAGACCGCGGAGAGAAGGCTCCCTCGTTGGCAAGCCAGGAAGAGTGCCCACTGGGGACCGACCCCGCCAGCACCTTCCTCTGGGACTTCCCCGCTCCAGACCTGGGAGAAATACGGCTCTCGTTCAAGCCGCCCGCCTGTGGTGTTTTGTCCTGCAGCCTGAACAGACCCCAGATTGTTTGGAGCAGGTCACCATCCTGGCGCTTGTCCCAGAGAGCCTGTTTCGCTCTGGCGAAGCTCACACACTAAAGAAAAAACGTTGCCCATGATTAAATATGCAGTCTAATTACATGTACTTGCAAATGTAACCTGAACAGGCCTGTGTCGCACTCTTCCTGAGCGACACGTGTGGTTGGGAGCCAGTTCCCTGAGGCCCATCCCATCACGGGCTTCATGACCCTATCATGACTTCCCAAAGCAACCGCCAGTGCAAATCTCACGCAGAAGTGTCTTGGGTTTACTCTGAGCGAGCGAGGCTCTCCCGTCTGTGGTGAGATTACACTCTAATCCTTCTTCACTTGTCCCCGGTTCCACTTTCCCTGTTGGACCCATCGCCCCAGGGCCCCGCAGCCACCCGGTGGCTCACAGCTCATTAATTCTAAAGAGTGGAAAGTATCTCCTTGCATTTTAACGTCTAAAAATAAGCCACAGGGAACGGCCTCCACTGGTTTCCACTGGAATAAGAAAGATCTGATCATGGCTTAACATGCAGCTACTTTTACAGGAAATTCCCCAACTGTCGCGCGGACCTGACTCGACAGAAGGCCCGTCAGCTCTGGTTCTTGAACGTGGACGTTCCATTGACATTGGTCAAGACAGCGAAAGTGCCCTGGGCCCAGAATTCCAGGCACTTCCTAGTCAATACAAGTTCTAAAATTGATGTTGTTAACCAGCCTTTGGGGATATTAGGAGAATTCTCCTCAGATCAATTTCATTTCTCTCCAGAAAGGGTAAATGACAGTCTTAGAAATTCAATTAGATGTTAAATCTTAAGTTAAAACCATAAAAGGTGGATTAAGTCTCCTTTGACACCACACAGAGTCTCTCCGTCTGCCCTTCCTCTCTCCTCCCTTCTCTCTCCCTCAGGGAACATAAAAAGCTGCCATGGTCACACTATTCTATTGCAACAGAAGAGCCTGGGTCTCACGCCCCTGCAAAACCACGTTCGCTCCCCAGCTGCTATGTGCAAGGTCACCAGCATATTCCGTGCCCAGGACACGTTTCCACAGCTACCTGCCTCCGTCATTTGGCACGCGGAGCCCTCCTCCCTGCCCACCAGTTGAAAGCCGTGTCTTTCAACAACATTTTCCCTCCATCAAGCTCTCCTTCATCACCCAGCCTGTATTCTTGGCTCAGCATTGATAGTACCCGCAGCCAGCACGGCGTATTGGCAGATTATCATAACTCATTCTGGAGCGTTTCTTATAAAGACTCTGCTGTACCGTTTTGTGCATTCTCCCCAACTAGACTATAAATATCTCATGGGCAGGAATGGTATGTTTCCTCATAATATTTTGCATCGTGTTAGGACCTGAATAAACATAAACAGAATATTCTGTAATTGAATCCAGAGAAAACGAGTCCCTTTAGAAGCAACAGCCCAGGGACGACGAAGGAGTCTCCTTCTGTGGGGCACGTACACATGGCAGCACAGGACAGGCTGTGCCTGCTGCAGCCACAGTGCATGGTGACAAGGACCGTGGAGCCTGGAGCCAGACTGCATGTTCAGCTCCCTCTCTGCCCCTTCCCAGGGGAAGACTTGAGCAAGTTCCTTGTCTCAGCTCCCACGTGTAACAGGGACCTAACCCACCCTCCCTCCCAGAGAGTCTTTATGGAATTAAAAGAACTTGCACGCTCAGAACAGAGCCCAGCACATGACAAGCTCTAATAAGTGTTGACTATTGTTGTAGCCGAGGGAAAGCACAAAGGTATAGACACCTCCCTCACTCTTTTTAATCACATAGAGACCCTCTTTAGGGAGCTAGAGAAATCTCTGATGGCTCCTCCAAAGTCAGACACTCCTGTCCACCTCTCCACACTCCCTGCGTGAAGTTCAAGATCAAGGGCAGGCTCCAGGTTCCGCTTTGCTGCCTGCAGCCATCACGGTGGTAGAAGTGAATGCCAAATTAACACGAAAGTGTAACATTCATTTTCACCCCAATGTGGCCAATACCAGCAGCAGGTGGAGGGGGCACTGCCCAGGATGGGGGGCCGTCCTTGCACTCACCATCCCGGTACCACTCGGCCCGAGGCTGCACCCTTTTCAGCTCCGGCGTCACCAGCAGCGTGCACTTGAGAGTGACAGTCTCCCCTTCTCTTCTGAAGGTGACCCCAAATTTCTCCAAAAACTGGACGTCGAAGTGCATGTATGGAATCACAGACGATAAGGGCACTGCACGGAGAGAACGGGACACAGTTACAGGACCAGCTGCAGGTGGACCTCAAGCACAGGCCCCCACACGTGGCCGTTACTACAAAGGTGTATGTCCCACCACAGCGGGATGCTCGCTTCCTCCAGCGACTCTCCAGCACACAGCACTTTGAAATGAATGATTGTTCCCCCCAAATCCGCAGGTTGAAGTGCTAAGTCTCAATGGGACGGGACTGGAGGTGAGGTCTTTGGGAGGTGCTTAGACTCAGATGAGGCCATGAGGGTGGGGCCCCATGATGGGATTAGGGTCCTTATAAGAAAGAGACCCTTTCTCTCTCCCCAATGTGATGACACAGCGAGAAGGCGCCATCTGCCAGCCAGGAAGAGACCCTCACCCACATGGCCAGCACCTTGATCTTGGCCTTCCAGCCTCCAGAACTGTGAGAAGTCAACTTCTGTGGGTTAAGTCCCGAGTCTGTGGCGTTTGTCATGACAGCTCGAGCTGACTAAGACAGGCCACTCGTGAAGAATCAGGAAAACAGTCTTGGAGTCGTATCTTGCCATTTGTGCCAAAGATGGATGGAGAGGCACAGCTGTGTAGGGAGGCAACTTGGACCCCAAATCACACGCTAAGAGTAGAGTTTAAATTCTGCATCAGCCCCAAGAGGTGTGGCTTCAGGTCACATGGACTCTGAGGCCAAAGTTTCCCATCTTCAAAATGAACTGTGGTGTGCTCACCAATAGAATGTCATTATACCATCATACCCAAGGTATCAGCCTGATTAAATCTCAAAAATATAATTTTTCCTGGGGGGTGGAGTACATTTCTGAAGAAAATCTATAGTAAAATTTTAAAGCAAAATAATCTATGATTTACAGATAATCCATGCAGGGAAATTTTTGAAAATAGCTGCAAACTTTAAGATGACTGTTTCCTCTTAGGAGGAAGGCCTCAAACTGGGAAGGGGCAGGCAAGGAGCACAGAGCTTCACCTCCTCTGTGACAGTTTTAGTTCCTGCAAATTGTACCCTTGCAAATGGTTAATTTTGTGTTATGCCAATTTGACTTCAATTTTTAAAAAGTAACTGAAGCGAAAATGACAAAATATATACATTTGTTAAAATGGGTGGTGAATACATGAGCATCTATTGTGTTGTGATCCAGTTTCAGTAGGTTGTAAATACTTCCAAGTTTTCATTTAGAAAGGTAAAATTTTAACAAATGGAAGAAACCCAGCAATGGGACCAGTGGCTTCTGAGACCCCCCCAGCTTCCTCAGTGCTTTGGGACCATCCTCCAAGTGGAAATTGATGTGTCCTTGGAATCCAGGCACCATCAGACGCTTCCTCATCATTGCACACAAACACTCAGGTCTCCCTGCCCCTTCACCTGTGCTGGCCTTGAACTTGTCCCCCCTGCCTGTTAGTGGTCTTAGACACCCCCAAGTGTTGGACATAAGCCCATCTAATAAGATTCACTCAGAAATGACCTCAAGGAGGTTATATACAGAGAATTCAGTGGCCGTCAGAAGGCTTGCCCCTGTGTCGTTGTTCTGGTCAGTGCTTCACTCAGCAACACTCGGTTTGTTACGCCTAGACCTTGGATTATGATCAAATGAAAGCTGCCAGGGGAATATGCAATACTCTTTTGGAAAATCAGATCAATCCTAAATCTCATTCCCTAACCATAAATAAGCCATTTTGAATGCAAATCTACCAAGTTGTGGTCCTTGAGATGCCATTGCACGCCTACCTTCTCTACCCTCCCCTGACTCTGGTCAACCAGCTTCTTGGGCCTTCCAGTGGAAAACAACCCTGGTTCTCCGAAAGAGACTCCATTCGCCTCCCACAGGGCCACTGCAAGTCACTGTGGAAACGGGGGACCATGTGGTGGCATTGGGTCCATCAGCATCATGGAAGGAGCTGGTGGTGTTTACAAGGTGCTCAGGGAAACCTCAAGGAGATGAGAGTAGGTGGAAGAGCAGGATGCAAAGTCGCACCTGCCACAGGACGGGTCACGTATCAGGTAAGAGGAATTGAGGCCACGCAAAGGCTGGCCTGGGCAGCCACACGTCCTCCTCCTGTTGACCCACCCTGGCTGTTCGTTACAAAGGAGCACAGAGAATTTTGGAAAGAAAAGGAAAACTGGCAACAGTATGCATTCAGGTCAAGGAGTTGGATTTGGGTTTTTTCCCCCAATTCAAAAATGTAAAGTCTCTCAAGGCGATGACTTCACCAGTGTCTAAAAATTCCACCTTGCCATGGAATTACGTGGGAACAGATTGCCAGCAGACTAACCCTGCCCAGGAAAGACTCGGAAGAGTCTCTTGAAATACTATTTAAAAATATATATATTTTATCACAGTAAAATTATATACTATGTCAGTATACATTTTTCTGCCCGAAAAGAAAAACGGATCAACTTACATCCAATTGGAAGTCCCACGGAATGGAATGGCTCCTCGTCCCCTCGGAACCCTGCAAGACAACTGGTGAGCAAGACGAAGAAAGAGAAAGAAGGCAGAAGGCAGGCCCCCCGGGACGTGCAAACTCACTTCTCACCACCACAGCTGCGTTGGTTGACACCTGTCCGTGAGCGTTCGTCGCCACCGCCGAGTAGGTCGCAGTATCGTCAAAGTCTGCCCTGGGAGAGAAAAAGCCAGACAGCATCCTGAACGCACTGCAGGACCGCTCTGAAAAGTTAATGACCCGAAGGTGAACACAGACGTTCCTCGAAAGCAGCTCGTGTGACCTGGATCCTTTGCTCATGATGATGCTTAAGAACAATGCCAGCGCTATCCTTGGAACGAGGGATTCATTACAGACACGGTGAGTCTGATCCCGGACTATGGCTTGGCTTCGGCTTTGAGAAAAAAAATCCGCTGGCCCTTCTGGTAATCCTTAACTTCATTCTCAAGGAGAAATCTATAATCCGCTCCGGTCCTATTTACCTACCTCTGTAGAGTTTGTGGTTTTATCTTGTCAGTGGGCAGGCTCCAATGACCTCAGCTTCCAGAAGATTTAACCCCACCTCACTCCCTGCCAGGGATTCCCATGCTGACGGGAGATTGTGTCCAGAACCCCAAAGTAATATGATCACCCAGGTATGGCTCACCCACGCAAGGTGTACTGAAGATGTCTGAGCTGGATCCCACCTGAGGCAGCCGTCCTAGGAGAGTCATGGGGCAGCACATCCACCCCAGAAAGGACAACGGCCCAGGAAGCTCCAGACCCCAGTTGCTCAAGGGTGGAGCTCCTCCGCCGCCCCACATCCATCTCACAAAAGTTGAAGCTTATTTTCTTGGCTATGAGCTGCCGTGCCACCAGCTTCTGCAGAAAACTTCACTGAGACAAGAGGGATGTGGGAAGAGGGGCCGATATTCATTGAGCTTTTACTAAATGCCAGGCGCTCTGCTGGCGACTTTACGCTGGCAATTTTAAAATAGATACTGTTAGCCTATTAACACGGGAGAAGGTTAACACTTGAAGAAGTTGAGTGCACAATGTCCACCTAACTTCAAAACTTGCCCTCTTTCTGCAGCTTCTGTTCCCTCTCCAAAAACCGGGCATCCTGAGCATAACGTCAGTCTGGGAAGGAAGCTAACAAAAAACCCCACTCACGAGAGAAAAAGGAAAGGTTTGCTCAAGCCTTACATTTAAAGTGCCTTAGGCAGCCAGTGCTCTCAGAGACAAATCCATTCTTGGAAGGTCCTTAGTAATTTTATTTTCGTCTCTATTCCACTCAGAGCTGAAAATATTTTCTTTGACTGAAAAATACACCATGTCTCCCATAAAGGAGAGAGATTGTTTCAGAGGCTTCTGCTAAGAACTCCGTCCCTTCCTCCATGAGGTTCAAATCCGGTTCCAGTGTGCCAGGCAATGCCACTGCTCAAGAGAGAGAAGGCACAGACGGAGCCCACACCTGTGGATTTTCAAACTAAGGGCCTTATCTCCGGGTTCACCTTGAAGGAATGCAAGCTGAACCACAGCGCCCAAAGCTGCAATTCCAGCCTGAACTCATCAGAGCTACTTCGCCGTGCAATTTCCAAATACACTGCAGGTACCTCTTACCCCCAGGGGCAGAGTAAGCGTCAGTGTAAAATACATAAAAATCTTGTAATATGGATGTTTTCTCCATTGCTAAGCAGTAATGCTCTGTGCTAAGCCGCCCACAGAAGGCAAGCGTGCACACGCCTACACCCAGCACCGCGGCTGCCTCTGGAGACACAGCAACACAGCGGAGGGCCTGGGGGTGGGGTGGAAGGACGAATTTCTTTTCTCTCATACCCATAGGCATTGCTTGAATTTTTTTTTCCATCTGTGTTTGTGTTATTTCTTCTAAACAATGAAACCTCTATATTTTCATAAATGCATTCTCCAAACAGGAGGGTATTCTTCTTTTGGGACCAGCCCTACATTTTTCTCTAGGAGGATCCCACCCCCACCAGTGATATCCCAATGGATGAGAGAAATGAGAGCTGTGCACCCACAGGCACAGCTGGCCCTAGTGGAAGGCCAGAGCACAACGGAGAGAAGCACAGCATTCTGTAAAATCTGCTTGATCCGGGTCTCCTGACCTGGAACCAGTTCTGGAACCTGCAAGCAAGTAGGACTTTGAAGCAGGAGCGAGAAGGCAAGACAGACACCTTGCACCCATCGGAGCAAACGGGGCAGGTCCAGCTCAGGGAATGACCCCTGGACCGGATAGACTGACCCCTGTGCCCAACTGATGGACGTAGCTACCAATTCCTGAGTGAGGTTGTTAGAGCCTGAGCCCACAGCGAGCGCTCAGAGAAGGGGGTGTAGACTTTACTTAGAGCGTGTCCATCAGTCGCCATAAATCTTTTGATTATCCTCTTGAATACCTCCGTCACAAACCCTTCTGGATTTCACCAACTTTCAGCAGTTTTCAAACTGAATCTCCCAAACATGCTACCGATTTCTCCCTCAATAGACGTTTTATCAGTTTTTCAAGCCACAGTAAAAATACGTCCTCAACACACCACACAGTAGTCGCATATTGAAACCCCACAGCACAAGCCTGGTGCTGCAGCCTGATTTGTGCACCGACGGCCCCCGGCAAAGCCTCTCCTGCCATCTCTGCTTACTTGAAGAACATTCTGAGATTTCGAGGTAAGACAATGTTTCCATTTGCAACTAACTCATCTTTGTGAATCAGGACTTTTTTCACTGTTGTGCAATCAGAATAAAATGCAGGGGGAAAACGGCTGGCTGCCGAGTGTATTACAGGACTGCCGTCACCAGCCACGAGTCCTCAGGCCAGGTCTGTGCCTGCCTTAGCTCACCCCAGAGCACTCGTCTACGGGCTCTATAACAAATAAACAGCATGTATTGTAAATGTCTCAGATACGTTTATTGAGTACCTACCCCTTCCTCGAGTGACTTTGGTGATTAAGTAAAACAAGGTGTTTGAAAACACTTTGTAGCTTTAAAGCGCTACATGAATCTTGTGTATTACTTGTTAAAATGTATCACCTGAGTTCCTGTACTGACGATTCCCTGTCCTTCCTAGTCCGAAGCCTTTGCCTTTACATTCCAGCGCAGTAATTGCTCTTTCCTTGTTCCGTAGCTGGGAGGGAGGCAAGAAAGGAATTGCCTTGCACTAGAACGGATGAAAACAACTACTTGCACCAGGAGAAGAGAAGGAGGGAGCAGGAGTCCCACCCGGAGAACAGCTCCTCCCACAGGATCCTGAGCTTGTTTTTCAGTTGACTTAGGGCATTAAGATCCCTGGGAAGAGCCACCTAACACATTAGCACTGACGGCTCATCAAGGAACCAGTTAGCACTTAGTACTTAGTGGGAGGGACCGGGCTGGGAATCCGCACTTAGGAGCCTGGCCCTTCCAGAGATGATATGATGATGCATGTGGATGTGCTCATGGGTGTTTATCCAGGAGAGAGGATCCACAGCACTCCTCTGGTTTGTGAAGATGTCCACAGCCCCAAAATACTCAGACCCACTCATGTACTGCAGTAGTTCCCGACTTAGGGTGCACCCAGTGAGAGCGCACAAGATAACCCACTGGCTGTGTGGGGAAAGTTAGAACTTCTAGTTCTGTTTACTGTTATCTCACTCTTTTTACATTTCTCTTTTGTAAATGTTTTCCATGATATAAGACAAGTTGGGACATACGTAGATTATAAATAAGTATGCACGCCTGTGTTGGGGTGTGGCCTCCCGGTGCCATGGGGAAGGGGGGGGGGCTGTAGGAAGCGGGGCCCCTACAGTGCCAGGCAGAGTGGACAGCAGGGGACGGACGGCAGAGCTCAGCTGCTACTGAGGAGACGGGGCCCAACTTGAAATTTCGTCCCCCCTGGGCAACTGGGAAACCCACATGCCTGAGCACAGCCCAGCGGGACTCTGTTTCTTCTCTCCTTCCCAGAGAGCCTTCAGCCTGCCCACGGAGTCTAATTCCAGCCTTGACTTCATGCTGCGAAATTGCAAGCAAGTGATTAAGGGGGAAAAGGTTTTATTTTCTGTTTGGACAGGCTCCCAGTGTAGACAGAGATAGCTTCCTTTGGTCTCCATTTTTACAAACTTCCATGGGGCACTTTCACGTCCCAAAGTCTCCATCTGAAGTGCCCCCAAAACAGCCCCATGGAGAGACTAATAATATTCTATGTATTTTAACGATGGGTGTACAAATGTTTAAGCGGCGCGTGAATTTCTCCTGGCCTGTGTCTGCCAACTGAGTGGTGTTGACGTTGGATTTAAAATTTAACTCAAATTAGAATTTGAATATCAAGGTCTAAAAATAAAGTGCAAGAAGAAGTGAGTCCTAGAGCCTAGAGGGGAGCGGAGGTGTTACGAACAAAATACAAGATAGCTTGTTCCAAACACTTATATAAAAAGGTGAGAACAACGTTAAAATTCTGTGAAGAAACAGAACTCACATTACGGGTCCCAAGAGAAAATCTTCTGATCGTATAAAATAGTGTCAATTACAGTTTAAATTCAAACAGGACTGAAGGGCAATAAGCTTCCTTTTCGGCACTTCAAGAATCTGGTGACAGCAGCCAAAGAATATTCATAGGAGTAAATGTCACTCTTGTAACAGAAGGAAAAGCTCATTCCTGAGCCGGTCGCGAGTGGGGAGCCAGCACATTCCACACCGCTTAAATCGGCCACAGATCAGATGATGATATCTCAGCAGTTCGGTATGAACAGCTGAGATGAGCTGTAATTTGCGGGTTTCCCCGTTGCTCCTTTTCTGAAGAATAGTCATATTTCATCTTTTAAAAATGTCCCAGCGCAGATAAGAATATTGAGATAAAGGTTGGCCCCCGGGGGAATTTCCTTTTCCTGAATTCCTCGAATATTTGCATACTTATGAAAAATCCAAGTACTTGTAAGAGACCTGGTGCTCCTGAATGGAGCCATCTCGGCATCCTGGGGCCTCCGCTGATTTATTATTCGCTTGGCGCAAAGCCGCTATGGTTTCCAATATAAATTTAGAAGTTGCCAACACCGGTGAGAAGAGGACTTTTTCATGCTTGAGAGAGAGAAATGGCTTTTCTTTCTAAAGCAATTATTAAAATATAACTGGGGAAAAGCCAGTTGCTAACCCGGACTGAGCCACCTCACCCTCAGCAGTCACAGGGCCAGGTGAGAGAGCGGACCTGGCTGACAATGAAGGAGGGCGAAGTTCTCCTCCCAGACAGCTTGGCTGATTGTCTGTGAGAGTTTCCACACATTTTGGAAATCAAAGGAGAAAAAACTGCTCTCCGAAAAACTCAGCCAGGGGTCTGGGGATTCCAGCTCAGGGAGCGAGGAGACCCGGCCCTCCACGTGAGCTCATGCCTAGACCCTCAGCCTTCCTCGTCCCAGCCGAGCCTTGTCCCCGCGGATGCGCGGGCCCCAGATTTCAGAACTGCTCTGGACGCTCTTTTTCCGCTGACACCCCACATCCAATCCATCAGCGAATCCTGTTGGCTATACCTTCACAATCCGTGCAGCGTCCACACCCTTCTCACCAGCCCATGGCGCCCACCCTGGTCCGGGCCCCAGCATCTTCCCTGAATTTCGGCAAAGCTGGCCGACAGTGTGCCCCACCCTCTATCCGTAGCCGGAGTAACCCTTCTGAAACGTGAGTCAGCTCTTTGCTTCTCTCCTCTAAGTCTTCCCTCAGACCCTGAGGGAAAGCTGGGGTCCTCGAGGAGCATCTACGTGTGATCTGATGTGATCTGTCTGGCCCCGGCTACAGCTCCGACCTCCTGTCTGGCGACTCCCGCCAACTCCCCAGCCGAGGGGCCTGGCAGTGCCTTCCCGGAGCCTCCACCCCACGTCTCTCTGGCCCACTCCTTGATCTCCTGCAAGCCCGGCTCCTGAGACGTCTCCTCCAGGAAGGCCTGCCCCACCACCGCACTTAACACCACAACTGCCGGGAAGGCCACAGGTCCGCCCTGTACCCAGCGCTCGGATTTGCTGTATAACTGCCTTTTTTATTATGCTTATGGTCTGCCTCCTCATGCTAGAAGTAAGACCTCCAAGTTGGGGACCTGGATTTGGTGTTCAATAAACAGCGCCATACAGCCAGGAGGCCAGGGCCTCTGACCTTCCTAAGAGCCTCAAATTTTCTTAGAGAAACAAGGTAATGACTCATCCCAAATATTAACCTTAACTGTAACCTTTTAACACCCCGTCCTAATTAATCTGCAGGTGGAATCATGGTTCTGGCAGTGGGGAACCTTCCAGGCCTCACGGAGGCTTCTAGAAGGCTGCACGAGGAGGAGACATTCAGGAGCCGGCACAGGTGGCCAGGCCCTGCTGCACCAGGCCGAGGGATGGGCACCTCCACACGACACCGTCCTGGGAGTGCAGGCCAGGGGCACCGGGAGGGCATGGCCCAAGACTGGGCTCCCGCTGAGAAGTCTAAACTGAGCCTCGTTATGATGCAGTCATGTTTCATAGTCTAGGAATAAACAAAATCACACATTCAGGGGCTGGCCGAGTGGTATAGTGATTGAGTTCGCACGCTCCACTTCAGCGGCCCAGGGTTCGTGGGTTTGGATCCCAGGCGCGGACCTACACACTGCTCATCAAGCCAAGCTGTGGCGGGTGTCCCACATTTAAAATAGAGAAAGATGGGCAGAGATGTTACCTCAGCAATAATCTTCCTCAAGCAAAAAGAGGAGGATTGGCAACGGATGTTAGCTCAGGGCCAGTCTTCCTCACCAAAAAAAGAAAAATCACATATTCGAATGATTTCCTGATTTTTTACATTATTTATACCAGTATCCTCCATCTTTTCCTGGAAAGGATTTGATATAACTTACTACACACACACAATTACCATATATTTACATAATATGTATAAATAGAGCCCGTTGTGTTCTTATCTGATTCTCACAATAACTCTATTAGGTAAACAGAGAAGATGACTTTTTTTTTTTTAAGATTGGTATCTGAGCTAACAACTGTTGCCAATCTTCTTTTTTTCCTTCTTCTTCTTCTCCCCAAAGCCCCCCAGTACATAGATGTATATTCTAGTTGTGAGTGCCTCTGGTTGTGGTACATGGGACACCACCTCAGCACAGCGTGATGAGCATTGCCATTGGCACCCAGGATCTGAACTCGAGAAACACAGGACTGCCAAAGTGGAGCATGCGAACTTAACCGCTCGGCCATGGGGCTGGCCCTGAAGCTGACTTTTTTATCATTTGTCTCTTGATAATTACTTTCAGACAAGAGTATTACATTCAGGAGGAGCTCATGACTTATCTGAAGTCACAGCATAGATGGTACATTGGGGATCTGAATCCAGGTCTCAGGTTCCTAGACAAGCGTGCGTGTTCTTGATTATAGTACGTTACGCAGTCATGTTTACCAGAGAAATCAACAGCTGAGTGTGGGAAAGTGTCATGATAAACTATTCACGAAAAAAGGAGGACTGTATAATGTTATGATTTTTCTATAAAAAATAAAAACTGTGTGTACAGAAAACAACGTGAACAGCAAAATCTCGCTTTTATAAAAACATCAAAGTGTGTGTGTGTGTTTACAGGTGTGTGTTTGTTGTGTAAGGAAAAAGCAGAGCCGCTTCGTACACCAAAATCCTGACACTGGGTGTGGGAAATATGCTGGTTTTTATTTCCTTTGACTAATCTGTATTTTCCACATTCTTTCAATTTGTTGTGAAAAAAATAATGAAGATTACATTTCCTTGAAGTGTCTGAGGTTGGGGATGGTCACTGAAACCTGGAACAAGATGCAGCCCCACTGCAAACAGGGGTGACCACCACCCACGGGTCTCCGTAGCCCCGGCACCCAGACCCCATGACATTTCCTTAAACCATTTATTCTCTTGGTTCCCAGAACAGGACCCTGGACCAGCGGCTGCATTTGCATCCCTCTGGCCTGACACTGAAGGAAGGGAAGCTTCTAACACCAATTAAATTAACTCAGAAACACCCATAAAGGCACACGGAATGCACGCAGCTGTGGCGTGATGTGACCTTGTTTTTAAATCTGATTTCTCTTTTTTTGTGTGAACCATCACTTATCTGAGGCAGGTGTTGGGAGCATGTGGCCCTACCCGCCAAGGCCTCACCTATTGATCTCCAGCGTGTGCACGCCGTACTTGCTCTCGATTCGGTACTTTCCAGGTTCTTCTGCTTGGCAGATCAAAATACCATCTTTATACCTAAACGAGAGAAACATTATTTCAGTGTAAAGGCAGACTGGGTTGTTTCGTTGTGTCTCGGTCGTCTTTGTTGCCTTCTAGCATGGTGTTGCTCTGCTTCTGCAAGCTTCACTTCTCAGCATCATGGGAAGGGGTAGGGTGGAGGGGCAGGGGGTCAGGGTACAGCTAGAGCCCACATTTGTCTGTTTAAGGGGACAGCAGCTCTTGCAGAATTCAGACTATCTGGGCAACCCTCGACCTATGGCAGAGTGTGTGCCAAAAGCCTCCTTGAACTGTGTTGGGAATTCAGGGTGTGTCATTCCATAAGAAAAAAATGTAACCAATGTTGGTTAGGTCCCAGAGCAGCCTCTCTAGGCCGTGGTGTAGCTGGGGCGAGCGAGGAGAGTTCCAGCAGATCAACCGCACTGGACCCCAACTGGAGGAAGGCGGCCTCAGTGTCCCACCCAGGACAGCAGGACCTGGTCCCTTCAAGATCAATGGGAGACGGGTCCCAGCCTCTCCAGCAGCCTCGTGAACAACCATAGATCCAGACGCTATTTTTCAGACCCGTTGCCGAGATCCCCAATCCGGGATACAAGCAAAACATTTACGGTTTTTGTAGCAGCTACAAACTTTGGGGTCTGTACGATCACTTCCAGAAAGTCGTGAAACAAATGAGCACACGTACGCAACAGGTGTCGACACGACAGGTCCGTGGGCTTATTTAACTCTTGGACGTCATGAGGGTCTATGAACTACGTGCTGCGGCTCCAAAGCCTTGGGGTCTGGATCCTCCACTTAGGAGGCTTCCAATAGTTAAAAGCAGAGCTGCACAGGTAAACAGAGATCATTTCACGGAACCCACTTTTAAATAAAAGTCCTCTGGACAATCAGTGGAGTGAATTTCACTAAAATGAAGTGCCTGCGTCGTATTTACCATGACTCTCCATGAGTTTTGTAAGCGTGTTTCCCATTTAGTTTCAAGTACGTGGTCTAAGGAACGGGCTGTGTGGCATGCATTTCCTCCACGCGGGTCCTGGTCATCCATCCACGTGAGCCAAGCCTCGCCGGATCCTTAAAAGAAAACGCAGCCCCGGGAAGGAGCAGCACTCACCACTGCACCACGGGGGTGGGAAACCCTTGCACGGTGAAGCACAGCTTCACATTCATCCTCTCCCAGACGGTGTGGGACCTCAGGCGCACCAGGATCTCGGGGGCTCTGCTCATCCGCTCCTCAAACGTGGGCCTTTCCCAGGCCAGCTTGTCCTCCACCTATCCCCAGGAAGCAAGGACGGGTCAGTGTGTGTCAGAGAGGGCAAGCCAGGCTGTGTGCCATCAGGCTGTGCGAACATGGTGCTGGCAAACCGCCTCAGGACCCACGCCTCCCAGGGAGCCCCGAGGCCCCATACCATCTGCTGGATGGCGTATCTGTCCAGCTTGCTCTGCGCGTGCGAGCGCGCCAGGTGCACGTTCTCCTCCAGCTCCGCCAGCTCCCTGAGGAAGCGCTCTCGCTTGGCCTCGCCGTAGGACGCCTCCAGAGACTGGTACCTGCAGGGTGAAGAGGGGTGTGATTCTCTGATGCCCCGGGAAGGGTGTGCAGTCACAGAAGCCTGGGAAGACCAGACGCGCTCCCTCCCAGGATTTTCTTAAGTGGGGCGCAAGAAAATAGGAGACATGCCATTTCTGTTTATTTTTATCTTTCAAGAGTGCATTTTGGCAATTGTGTTAATGCCACACATAGAGAAGATGTGAAGAAGAGCAGGCACACCCATTCCGAATAAAACAAACACAGGCGATCTACGCTCCGGCTTTCCTTTTACCCAGAGGATTGCACGACTAAAATTGTTAGGAGACGGGGAAGCTATGGAGAAGGGCTCTGAGAGGCCCCTGTGAACACTTGATTTGTTTCTGGCCATAGTAAGTGTGAGAAGTACCCCTGCCTGTGGTGGGTCATGATGACAAGTAGTAGGGGCTGGACACAGAGGCAGGAAATGAGTCTGAAATTCCTTAGAAACAGGACTCGTTTACTCATCTCCTACGTGGACAGCTCGCACGCAGCAGGTGCTCAACACAGACGTGCCACAGCGAGCAGGTCTCTTCACCGTTTCAAGACTCGGTCTCCCCACTTTTCAGGCAAGGAGTCTGGCTGCCCTCGGGGGTCTGGGCCTCACAGGTTGGGTGAGCTATGCTGAAGGTTGTTTCCAGCCACTTCCCATCCGACACGACAGTCTAGGAAAGGCTGAGCGCTTCGCGGGCGAGTTTTCTTCTGCACAGCAGCATACAAAAACCGTTTGTTTTCCGGGGGAGGCTGCCATTTCTGAGTGAATTTAAGATGGAATTAAAGCCTTTTAAATCAACAGATACAGAGAAGTCTGTATTCTAGGACAATAAACAGGATGAAAGAAACAATTCAGCTTCTTCGATCTGCAGATGCAGAGAAATGGGGCGCACATTTCTTCTGGCCTGAGTGCCATCTTTGTGAGGCCCCAAAATTACACATCCCTCCAATATAGCCAGGCCCAGTGGTGCTCCCACATTCCAAGCCGGCTCTTCCAGTCCCATATCATAACTTCCCAGCCTCACCTCCCCCCCTCATCCTCACATTCCCGAGGTCCCACCAAGCAGGTGGCTGGCTGTCCATGGTGCTGCCTGGGAAGGGAGAGCGCCATGGAGAACAGCTGAGCAAGACGTCACCTGCAACACGAAGTGTGCAGACAGAAGAGGCATGGGTCTAGGTCGCCCTCATCTGGTAAAAGCAGGATGTCACATCAGAGCCAAGAGTGACCTTACGCATGGGGCCTGCCCCAGATGTGGAGGGAACAGTCTGAGATCATCCTTCAAGTGGGCGATGGAGCCTGACCTGGAACCCGGGTTGCAGGCCCCCTGTCCAGAACCATTTCTGCAACCCCACAACACCCCAACGATTGGTCGCACAGTGTACAAAACCAAGACCTGGGGTCGGGCGTTCAGGAAGTTTGAGATGGAATACAGAATTTCAGAAAATTCTGCAGCTTCTTCCTACAGAGACCTGGAGTGAGGAACTATAAAAACTAAACCAAGACGTGAGTATCGAGTCGCCTCTTCCCTTCTGACCCCCTCACAGCCCCACCTCTCACCTCCCGTGTCGGCTCCCGGAACCGGGCGCGCTGGCTGTCTCACTGCTGTTTCGGGAGACAGTCTCTTCAAGCCTCAGGCCTCTGCGCACACCCTCTCCTCACAGGGTGGGGTTTCTCCCAGCTCCTAAGGTGGCTAACTCCTGCCTATCCTGTGGTTTGCAGCAGAGGTCACCCCTCGGAGAAATTCTCCTTGGGCCAACGCCCACATGGGAGCCCTAGCATTCTCTTACACAACACCTCGTTCTCCTCCCTGCTCGCGGAGCATAAAGCAGGAGGGCGCGTCTTTAAGTTTTGAAGGACACGTGAGCGTTTCAGATGACACAGGTCATACCACCCACATCCCAACTGCTTGGCTCCCGTCACATACAGGTGCCAGGTGCATAAGAGTCCTGAAGAAGAAACAAGTGAACGCATTGCCCAACAAGGCGCACAGGAAATGAGCCTTCGTATTTGTCATGAATCCCACTAAATTACAGAAAAGGTAAGTCGCTATTCATGACACAAATTGTCATGATAAGCTTAAAGGATCAGAAGACCTACCTTGAAGTTGCTAAAAACTTCCATGTGTTGGACTTACGAGAGCCTCAGACTTATTCTTAAGTCAATAGCACCATCTTCCCCTAACATTTTATAACTTGGAATAAATATTTGAACTAGAACTTCTTCTCCTTACCCAACCTCAAATACTGTAATTCAGGACGTTGAGAAAATATTTCTGCTGGTGTGTGATGAGGTAACTGATGCCAGCCTCCTATGCAGAATTCTGTCGTCCATCATGCATTTACGCTAATGACAAGCCCCTGGGACAGCCTGCATGATCAGGGAGGCCCATGTCTCACAAAGACAGAAGTAAAGGCATCAGAGGGACATTTCTGATCCGCTGTATCTTCCAGAACAACATGTCAAGATCCTTGAAGAACACCGAGGCCTCTTTGGTATTTACTTTACATGAAGACACAAGCACTAACTCAAATTGATCATCCCACAACTTCATCTTTCACAAAGGACCCATCTGTCCGGTATGTTAAACCAACATCTGCCACGGAAGATGAAGAATACACAAGAGCTTTCAATAACGCTTAAGGCTAGCAAGAGTGGTGACTTACCGTAATAAGAACTAGAACTCATTTAACTCCACCCTACACCATGGTGCTCATTTTCTTTCCTCCCCGGCCGCCCACACGGCAGGAACAGAGCAGGAAGTGTAGTAAAATTTCAATAACTCTGGCCCACTCACCGAAATCCCCAATTACTTAGATTTACTTTCAAAGGAGGAATGAACTAATTTCGAAAAGATCTTTCACATGGAAGATATGCACATGGGTTTTGAGAACAAAATATTGTGAGGTTACTAAAAAACACATAACCCCAAAACGTGAGTAGTGGGCTCAGCACAGAGTTGGCAGAAGCCCTCTCCTATGCCTGTTGCACTTACGTGAGCCTGAGAGACACGGGAAGATGACAATCAGTCATCAGCAATCACCACGCATTCTGTGGGCCAGATCTGCTATTGCAAGAGAGTAGCCTTGTGTGTTCTAGCAAGATTTCCAACAGCCAGCACTGTCACAGAAGCCATTTTTGCTGAAACCACGTGAATTACAGTAACCCACCCCCTGACTGCTCAAATTAATAGAAGTTTACGTGCCCCCATTTCATCCCTGGGGAAATCGAGGAATGGGAAGTTTGTGCAATATGTTCAAGGTCACACCAAGGCATAACTGAAAAAATATATGATAAAACTGAAGTCCTCTCATTCTCCATGCCAAAAACTTAAATATAAGCAGGGATCTTTTATAAATAATCCAATACATAAAAACCCAGATTTTTAAATGTACACATTTTAAAGTGATCTTTTTACAAAAGGACCTTTTGTTGTAAAGTCTTCGTTTTACCATATAATTAATTTACGTGGCAAAATTCCCATAAGGCATCTAAAAGATAATTCAAATTTTAAAAAATAAGGGTTCGTCTTTTCAGCTACACATTGTTTTCATTAAACGATTCCTTGGTCACAGTGCAACTTTAAGTGTTTACAGATAAGAGAGAACTTTCTAGAAATAAGTAGGAGGGAGAGGTCAGGGAAAAAATAGAGCAGGTATAAAATGAAGCACTTACGAGACGTTTAACTATTTCGTTCTTGAAAGATCAAAGCAAGATCACATCTGTTCCCTGTGATATGGAAATAATTTCAAGACTGACGTTCCTATTAATCCACCTCATTCCTGTGACATGAGCTGAGTCCATTGACATGTGGACTCTGACTGTCCAGGGAGCCCCTGGCGACTTGCTCTCCACGGGGACAGCTGGTGGGAAGGCTGGCCCCTTTGGAAGACGCCCTGCTTGAGTCTACAACCCTCACCACTGTGCTTTAACAGCTGAAGAGGTTGTCAGTGAAATTCAAAATCAACTTCGAACGCTTAGGTCTCGAATGGGACCATCCTGGGCCCTATGCACAGGGAGCAAGTTTCGTGTGGGAGCGCGATAGAGACCCGAGGGCAAATTCCAGCTGCCACAGGCGTGAGGCGCAGGGCCCCGGACGTGGAAGCGAGTTCTCTGGACTGCACTATTCTCATCTGCACAACAAAGGGGAAAATTCATCCCAGTTTCCTTGTTGGGATTAATCGAGACAACGATGGTGAAGAATAAGCATGCGATCAAAAAACGTGGCGTATCGCTTTTATTACGTCTCCCCTGCCGGGCTCTCTCAAGTTCCCTCCCAGCAAACACCCTCAATCCTGTTTCCCTGACCTGCAAGGCACCTTTCCTGGGTGTCCCGCCCAGAATGCGTGGCAGTGCTGTGACCCTAGGCAGCTCCCTCTGACTTGACGGGTGGCCTGAGAGAGGCCACAGGCTCACCTCCTCTTCCGTTCATGCTCCTCTTCCGACTCGGCGTTCAGCCTCTTTGCGCAGAGCCTGCAGGTTGTCCTTCCCAGCGATGTCTGGCTGGACGCTCTCTCAGAAGACGACTCCTGAGTAAAAGACTTCTGGGAAGACGACCGGGTAGAAGCACGCCTTGACGAACGTTGGAACAAATTAGTGTGTTAGACAAGAATAACAATGTGTTGCAACCAACAACATCACTTTCTTTCTATACACCACGAACCATCCCTGAAACATGCATGCACACACACGTACATACAAGCGCAAGCGTACACACATGAATATGTGCCTGCACACACATGCAGCAACATGTATGTACAAGCTTACCTGCACGCAAACACATGTGTGCACATGTATAAACATATGCATGTGCTCATGTGATTGCCCGTGTGCACACTCATGCACAGTGCATGCACGTGCATGTGCGTGTGTTTGCACATGCATGCCTACATGCACATGCACCCGTGCATGCACTCAGGCACCCACACAAACCTACACCCCTGTGCATCCCCTCTACCCTGTCTGCACAGGCCCGTCTTCAGGGAGCTTTCATAGCCTGAGCTCCTCTACCGTCCCTGCCATTCCCTTCAGTGCCAGCCGGTGCCTTCCAAGCCCTTGGCCCAAGGCCATGATTATATATATCTTGAGGGATCTGATGCTCCCTGAGGCTGCCGGGAGGGGCTGTGACTGTTTGGCTTTGTTTGTTACAGGGATGGCAACTAAGTCAAGGGCCATAGGCGTTTCTAAATATAGGGTGCTGGTGACATGCCTCTCCTTCAGCACAACCTTCTCATCGGCCCATTAAAGCTGCAGCTGCACTGTCACCGGTCCCTCAGGACACTGTACTGGAAAACTCTGCAGAAGAACTGGTGACTTGACACCAGCCTCCCAGGCAGTGAATAAATTCACTTTGGCTACGCTTATTATTAAAGTAACAAAATTATTATTGATATCGGCTCCATCTGATCTCTACTTGGCCACCGAGTCACTTCTCTCCCACCAATTTCTTCTCCACTGCTGTCCTCCTCACCGCCCTTCCTTTCTGTGACTTCTTAGATTCCAGTTCTGGGTGATAGAGAAAGAGTACAGCCAATGAGCACTTACTGAAAAGTCTCTGCCGTCATGATCTAACCCGGGGGCTCAGAGCCAGTCTACCAGGACCTACAGAGACAGCAGCATGCCATGCAATGCTCCACACACAGTTTGCTGTGCAGCCAGGCATTGTGTATGTCCCCTCTCTGGCACCAGACATGAGCAACAGGGACCATTGCCATCCCTGGCCCTCCCCAAACCAGCTCCTCTCCATATTTCAGGGACCTGGGTAGAGATTCCAGCCTTTAAACATCAGGCAGGCACCCATAATCAAGGCTCTACCAGTCTGCTCACCGAATTCCAACTTACTTTTTCGCTGCATATTCATCCAGAAGGTACCTTGTTTGAGTGTTACGATACGACTGGTCAAAGTGTTTGTGTCTCTTTTGGTAGAAGGGCACGGCCACAAGCGACATCTTTGTGTGTGTCTGCGAATAAAGAGTAACAAGCAGCAATGAGGTCCTTCTCAAATGTAGTCAGGCGTCTGCAATCTCTACACTAATTTCTACACTATGCTGACTTGTTCCAAAGGGGAAAATCAACTCTGATTAATAATACCCATTCAGGGGGAAGAGGAGAATGAAAGAAGGATTATGTAAGTGGAAATCCTCTTGGACTAGGAGTCTGGATGCCTGTTAAGTTACCTGATTTCATTTGTTTGCTTCCATAAAAATTAGGAGATTGGGCTATAGATTTCATTTAATTGTAAACTCAACAAATATATATAGAGTAGTTTATTCAAAGCAATGTGAGTGACAGGGATAAAAATAATTAAAACACAGATTAGAGAAATAAACAAATACTTAGATACAAGAGAAGAGACGATAAGAGCAGAGAGCGGTACAGAATGCTCTGGGAAGTGAGAAGGGAGCACAGGGAGCAGGAGAGAGGGCAGCCAGAGAGGCCCCCTGAAGTAGGTGACATTTGAGAAGGACCTTGATGGATGGGTGAACTGACAGGCAGGATGGGGGAGGGAGGAAGGGCATCCATGACAGGTGAAGCAGGAAAAGGCAGGGTCTCAGGACACAGGGCAAGGCACATGGAGAAATGGCTCTAGAAAGCCTGTGATCACATATGGAGGCTTTCAATGGGGGCCTCAGAGCTGGGGGTCTTCACTACTCAAAGGGGGGTCTTGAAAAAAAGGAGCAGACTCCAGGACGCCTCCCAGGTCCATTCCTCTAAAATCATACCTCAACTGTAGACTTGCTTGGCTGGGATGGGCAGAGAGTGGGGACAGAGCCCAGCATGAAAGCTTAGGGGATGTGGGAAAGTGAGCATGTTTTGGTCAAACTCTCCCACACCAAGAAGTAGCAGAGATCCATCCTGGGGCACGGGATCTGGGAATTTGAAGGAGTGCAGGATTTAGACACAGCCGTTGGTTGCATATGTTCACCCAAAATAAATTAACTGCCAACTGACTTTGACTATCTCTAAAAATCATGTAGACAGTATTCCTAAATCTCTGTTATTATTAATTTCCCAGATAAAGAGGCAAAAGAACTCCTCCAAACTTGAGCTCCATTTTTGTCTTTTCTGTTTAAATTAGAATAATCTGCTTGATTTAAAGATGGAACTCTTAGGCAAGACCCCATGGCACAGCCCAGGGGACGCCACTCACACAAAGGACCGGGGAAAGGAGGCCAGGAGCAGAAAATGCCCAGGTCCTGCTCTAAGATGAAATAGTCTTCACCTTCACTCTGCACACTGTTCAGATCTTCAGGTATATGGTAGAAAACCTACCAAAGTACACAATTTGTTCCAAGCGTACTCCTCATGACCAATTCTCTTTAGACTGTGAATTTCCTAGAATCACAGAATTACAGAGCTTAAAAGATCCTTAAGAATTATCCAAACTCCTATTCTACAGGGCGGGGGGAGGGGGAGGAGGGATGGACATGATGAGCAGAGAGGAGAGAGATTTCCCCAAAAACATATTGAAAGGGCTAGCCCATCCACGGTTGTTGGACTTCTATTTCTGGGCCTTTTACACTTTGCTTCAAGTTTCCTCTTAAAAATCAACTATCCACCAACCATCACATATCCATTGAGGGTCCAGCATGTGTTTTGCATAAACTTGATTATAAATATATAATAGAATGTTGCATCTAATGAAACATAATAAAAACCCGCCCCCTCCATCCCACCCCAGCTTTGAAAGAGGTATTGAAATGTCAAGGTCAAGTGCACTCATGCCTGATAGACCTAAGATCGAATTCTGACTCCAACACTTTGATGTGGCCTTGGGCTAACTTCTCCTTTCTCTAACTCTGATGTTCCATACTGAATCTATGTAATGCTTGGCACTGTGCTTGGTCTAGCATCACAAACAACCAAAATTAGTAGCCACTGTTGTTTGTTGCTAAGTTGAATTCTGTAGGTAGGAAAAGGTCTCTAAACAAATTCATTTGCCACTGCAATATTTGAAATATCCTCAGCTGTATCTTAGTGGGATTTTCCAGTGCCTTCATCTGCCCGTCATTACATACATTCCGTCTACTGTCTTCGGAGTCCATCCGTGTGCTGGGGAAAGCTCACTGACTTAAGTCAGACCAGTGTTGGGGCACAGGTTTCACCACTTTGAGCCAGTCTCCTCTCTGAGATTTCTTTTCCAATCACACTTGCACTAATGGAGGAAAATTCTCCTACAGCAGAAACCAAGAAGAATCCTCGCTGGTGCCATGATGCCAGGTGGTCACAGCCCATCACGAAATTTACGTATATTTATGTCAGGCTAAACTTTGTATTTCTCGGCAAACGGAAGAGTTCAAAAATGGTGTAGGTGATAGGAGAGGTTAAGCTATCTTGAAACACATAAACTGCGACAGCTAGCACCCTCTAAAGAGAACCATCGACACTTGGTGGGATCCATGCTCTTGCTTTGAATGTGAAATGGCTGGGAAAGGTCAGCATCGCTCATAGCCAATGACCAGCTCTCCTTTCACTAGTTTGCAATGTCCTGTCCAATGCTCCATGCACCGTCGGCGCTCAATATATCACTGGCTTAACTTGACATATGGCCGTGTGGCCTGGACATCCTCAACACTTCTTGCAAGAGGAGCACACACTTTGTAATGATGAGTGATGTGGCACCAAGTGTACATGGTGCCTGTGTTCCTTGCTCTGATTCGTAGAATTAACCGTAGCTGTTTCCCACAAGACAACTTTGACCAGGGTAGTAACAGAAAACTCTACTGCCTCTATTCCCATGTTTATTCTCTACTCACTTAATGAAACATCGTGCTGACAGACATCGAAATCAGGAGGTTTCAAAGGCTCTGCAAATGCAGTTATCCTCGCGTCTACCCGTTCTTCCTCCCCCACGCATTTGTGCCAGCCAAGCCTGAATCGCGGAACTGCTGCATCTCAAGGGTAGGGACATCTCAGAGTTCTTGCTCCAGGGATGGCAGCAAGCTCACTTCTGTGCATTTGACCCCTATGCCAATGCGTCCTCAACTCCACCTGCCTGTGCTGACTTCATCGGGCTCACGCCCAACCCAGACACACCGGCAGGACCACCACGCAGCCTCAAGCCACTCTCGGGCCACGTAATTTGTGCTCTGCTCCTATCTCTCCACTCCTCGGTGGGCCTCTTACTTCAAAACTTCCCAGTGTCCCTGTCTACCTCCAGACTGGAGTGATGAGATCTCTTGGAAGAGAGTCCCTTACAGGCTCAGCACATGCTCCGTAGCCATGGCCTTGGGTCACAAGGCGATGATGAGGAGCCACAGGGAGGACCTGACCAAACTCGCTGTCCTCAGATGACACGATAGAGAAGGAAGTAACCAGGCTGATGGGCAGCCAGATTTCCCTTCACTTTCTCCATAGAAAGCCACTCTCGTTTCTAAGAAAACTGTCTCTGATGCATGTTAATTATCCTCCCCTCGCTAACAACCCCAAAACCCTGTGAAAATAGCCTTTCCTCTGGCGCAGTTTTTGATGGGAGTCCCCTGGTGTAAAGAGGCGTGGAGAGTCCTGGGTTCCAGCAGTGACCAGGTGACCCATCCAACTCTTGGGGCTCCAGTTGCTTCACTGAGAAGTGAGGGGGCTGAAGTGGGTGGGAGCTAATATACCCTCAAGTTCTAGCTGCACGTGAATCTATGACAAGGCTTAAAAAATATCGGAGGCAATGCTCCACTGTTAGCGCTGATCGTCCTCAAATATGGAAGATGTAGATTAGAAGATATTCTAAACACACCAGTTACGGATTTTTCAACAAGTTGTGACTGAATGCACACAGCTGGACCTGTATGATCTCATTCTGTCCTGGTTTGAATCTCAACCTTGCCTGTGAGAAAGCTGAGGTTCAGATGGTGAAAATAACTTGCCCAGGTCACTGGTTCGTCTGTGGCGGAGCCAACGTTCCATCCTGGACTTCTGACTCTGCACCAGCCCACTTTCCACCACCACTCCCCCGCCGCTCACGGAACGCTCCTGACACGTTTGGGAATTATGACACCAAAATGAAACGTGAGCCTGTCCTCAAGTTCAGGGGACCGTGCGTCTGTGACACGCTTAGTCCTAATCCCTTACCGTGAAGAATATTTGGAACCCATCTTTGACGTTCCCAAGAAGGTTTTTAATTTGTGAAAACATTTCAACTATGATGCATTGACTTCCACTTAGCAAAAGAAATGGTCGTTTGTGCAGCTAACAACGTCAAAGTCAGGGAATAAACCAAATGAAAGCTTTTCTAGAGTCACAAAAAGGATAGTTGGCACCTACCGTTGGGCTATCCTCCCGCTAACTGAGCCCTGGGTACCCAAGACAGGTTTCATCTGAGCTCATTCACTTTGGCGACTTTTCCCCCCAAAGGTTTTTCCACACTACTGAGCACCAAAAGTAAAGACAGCTGTGCACAAAATGATTCTTAAAATCAGCCTCAATGATAAATCCAATATGGTTTGATGTCTAGTTTCTGGCAGCTAAATTCTCAAGTGTTTCTCAAGTCACCTTTGAAAACTATGACACGAAGTTTCTTCAACTAGTTTGCTCTCCTTGAGCTGCAAGTTTCTTTGGCTTTCAAGAGGCCTGATTCATTCTGCCCGAATGCTTGAGCAGGATCAAATTCGATGCAGAAAGGAGATAATGTGCAGCTTCCTGGACAAAAGAACTTCCCAGCCACCCAGGTAGTTGCCATATTTCTCACAAACCGAGAGAATTGAAAGCAAATCAGCAGTTTTAAAAGTTACAGTTGCCCACAGATTCTCCTTGTTTTTGTAAAGACTCGGCGTGTAGATTGAGGTCCCAGTTCACTGTCAGTTTCACGCAAATTTACTGCAAATACAGCCCAGACTCAGTTTATTACGAAACCCCCTTAAACTGTCTTTGTCCCACTCGCTCTTTGACGCCTGTTTCACTTCTGCTCAGGTAGAAAGGACTGTGAAACCGGGACAGGGGGAAGGCTGAGCATTTCCAACCACGGTGACCCCCACTTTCCTTCCTCGCTGCCCCTCCCTGGCCTTCTGAGGGCAGGCATCCCACTGCACTATCTTTTTTGGCAGGCAGGGTTCCGAGAACATGCCTGGAGAGAGCACAGGCTCTACAAAAATCCTTCAGGATCCTATCACAGCACAAAGCACAAGGCAGAAAACAACTGTGAGAAACTGTCCTTTTGAGGTGAAAACTTGGAAATACTCACAAGAGGCATTTTCTCTCCTGTCTCCCAGATAATAGAGTCTAGGTCCAAGCTAAATGACCCTTGTTTCTTTTTTTCTTAAGAAAATATCCCCTCTTATTTCACACCTCTTCAAACCTGCACTCTGCTCACATTTCTGAGACGGTCGTGAAAACTGCAGACATCCATCAATGACTGGGGATCTTAAGGAAACGTTGCAAAAGTCGGGTTGAAGATGCAACGTACACTCTGAAGGGATGTTAGAGTATGGTAACAATAAAGATCATGACTATGGGAAACAAAGAAAACATTAAAGTCTAGGCAAAGAAGTACAGACTTCAGACCTAATTTTCTGCTATTATTATTATTTGCATAGAATAGAGTGAACTGGTTCACATTTCTTTACCCTGAAATAGGTCCATTTAGGAAATCTGAGTGCACACAGCTTTTGCACAAGTTATTATTCCTTTCTCCCAAGCCTCGAACTAGAAAAGGGTAGAAGAAGAAGAAACTTACCCAGAAGGGAGGAAGAATGGCAAAGAGGAGAGAGCTCTGCCCGGCTCAGCTCCCCGAGCTTCCAGGCTCCGGCTGAGGAAAGCGGAGCTGACTTCTCCCTCCAAAAGCCTCTCCCTCCCTCCCATTTATGGCCCGAGGAGATGCTATATATAGACACAGGGGACCGCCTCTCCCCAGATTGATACCTGCATCATAAATCATCAGCCTGATCTCAGCAGGAGGAAGAGCCTTCTTCAAGTGGGAAAAAAATCAACAGTGAAAAGTGAACAACGTCCACCCTGAGTCACAAAGTGCACTTCTCTCTCCCCAGGAAACCGGGAGACAATTCAGCTATGGAGCCAGAGAAAGAGGGCAGGGCACTGACATTCCAGCCCCGCCTGGCTCTCCTCCCACTCCTTTTAACTTTTAAACATAAATTCTCAGACTCATTTTCAATCCTTTGGAGCTACAGCTTCCCTGGCACATAAACTGATACTTCCACATGAGTCCTTAATAACTCCTTGAATTTCAATACGCATTTCACCTTTCATCGTCTGGGGTGCCCAACCCCAAGAGGGCTGCTGGCAGTAGGGGTAGGGAAGGTGGCCTCTGTGGTTTTTTTTTAATTTCAGAGACAAGCCAAGCTTTCTATTAGTTTCATCCTGGGGTTAATTTAGCAAGAGCTGCCGACCTAAATGAGGAGCTATGCCTAGTCGGCAATTTGCATCTTATTTATAGTGATTACCACAGACATCCACTGCATCTAGACAGCCCAGATAGTTCAGGGTGTTCGTCTTTTTGCACAGGATGTGTCCACATATAAATAACGCACAACTGGCACAATCGTGGGCTGTAACCGGGCACGTATCGCCAAGAGGAGGGGCCGCACAGGGAAGGCCCCCCATCGCAGAGTCCAGAGAACTGTGTCCAATCACAGCTCGCCAGGAAGAGGCTGGTGAACTTCGCTGGGCTGGTCAACCTCTCTGGGGCTCTGCTTTCCCCATCTGTAAATTATGTGTAATAACAACCATCTTTTAAGTATGCAAAAATCAGAGCAAATAATATATGGGAGGGGCCTGGGAGCCTTAAAAACCTCCATGTTCCCACATGTGGTTTATCAGGAACGTAACCAAGGACCAGCAAAGCAAGTCAATGAATGCACAAATTAAATATTACAGAAACACAGAGTAACAGCCATTCACTTTACTCATCTGAGAGTCCCTTGCATACTTAACCAGGACTATAAATTTTTATTTTGTGTCTCATTCCCACTGACTTCTCCAATGGCCCAGCATTTAATTCAATATTTGTTGAGTGGGTGGGAAATAAACACAGGCTTTTGACGTTTGTTTCTGTTTGTCAGTGTCCCCCCCTCAGGGAAACCAATCCAACCCTCTCCCATGAGGTCCCACCAGACTGTCCGTCACAGTGCTCCGCTGCCCCACCCACAGTGTGGCCCCATAAAGAGAAAGGACAGCTATGATGTCCTTCTCCTGCCAAATGGCATCTCAGTCGTTCAGGGGCCAGTCCTGGCCTCTGATGAGAATACAGTGTCACTCCCAGGGAGGGAAAGTCTCCTGAAGGGACCCAGAGACCCCCCAGCAACTCATCCTCATTTTTTTTTTTTTTAAAGATTTTATTTTTTTATTTTTTCCTTTTTCTCCCAAAGCCCCCCAGTACATAGTTGTATATTCTTTGTTGTGTGTCCTTCTAGTTGTGGCATGTGGGACGCTGCCTCAGCGTGGTTTGATGAGCAGTACCATGTCCGCGCCCAGGATTCGAACCAACGAAACACTGGGCCGCCTGCAGCAGAGCGCGCGAACTTAACCACTCGGCCACGGGGCCAGCCCCCAACTCATCCTCATTTTAAATTCCAAAATTGCGTTGGCCCCCCTCTTGTAATATAGGAAACTCACTTGCTAGGATGCTGCATCTATGAAATCCTGGATGTCTCAGCCACGATACTCAGAGAAGCAGAGTTGGGACAGAGCAGGTCTCTGACAGGAAGAGAGACTCACCTTCCATTGGGTGGTCAGACCCTCCCCTCGCTCGCTGTAAGACCCCATGTCTCTCAGTCCAGCCCTTCCCCATCCGCCCTAGGATAGTCCATATGTGAGACGAGCCTGCACGCAGACTAGAAGCAAGAAGAGACGAAACCCTCACCTGTGGTCAGAGACACGAGTTGCAGCCACTCGCCACTAGACTTCTCAATATGAACTGACAAATTCCTTCTTTGCTTAAGGTACTCGGAGCTGGGTCTCTATCATGTGGGGCCGAAAGAATCCTAACTGATACAAAGAAAAAAGATGAATGATTTCATTTCCAAATCCATAGCTGGAATTTGCAATGTATTAAAGGGAAAAAAATCAACATCCATGAGAAATGTCAGATGACACAAAAAAGGAGACCGAGCACTAAAAAGTGATGTCAGAAATGTTTTTAATCATGGAAACTTCTGGGGTTACATAGCTTATGGGGCAGAGTTAATGACTAAGGATTTCATTAAATTATAGCGCAGGGCCAAAATCAATGTTCAATTCAGAAAAATCTATTTGAATATTTGAAAAAAGTAAAATTGTTCTTAAGATGTTTTGTTAATTTCCATGTATTCCGTCTCAGAAAGCAACAAAAGAAATGGTCTGATGTATTTTAGAAAATTTCCATCCACCTGACCAGCCACTCATAACCATTCTACGTTACAAAGGATGAAGGCTGCCCACAAAGGAGCACGGATGCGAGGCCACACATCCTGGCAGAAGTGCATGATGGTGGAAGCAGCGCGTCACGGTGGGCGGAAGTGCGTGTGGCGGAGGCAGTGCCGGCCTTGCAGGTCAGCATTACAAGACTTTAACCCAAGCTCTGCCACGTCTCAGCTGCGTGGCCTTCGAATGCTTGGCAGTCTTCTTTCCCCATGTCTGAAGGGGGTGCCCCAGTGTTGCCTGCTGGAGAAGGAAGGACGAGATGAAAGTGTGCAGCAAATGTTTATCAGACCCTGATAAACAGATACCCTGACGAGGCCTTGAGTGCCAACCTCAAAGTACCCCAGTTCCTTCTCTAGACTGTTCGGCTCTCTCTGGTTGGGGGTTTCCCTTCTCCCAGAGAACTTGATCCTAATCTTCTTGCCAGAGTTTGAGGGAGCCAGCCCCCGAGCCTACTCCATCCTGGGCCTGTAGTCTGGAACACGGCCCAGCCCGCTCAGCTCACTGGCCTTGTTCAGTGGTCTTCCCAGGTGATGCTATCTGAACAGGCCTCACAGGGGGCATCCTCCTGGACAATCTCACTCCCTTCAGCTGCCTGGCCTGCATGCACGTGGGGCCTCAGCCTGCCCGCCCGGAGCCTGCCCACCCACAGTCAGCTTCACACCTCAGACCTGTGGCGGTGAAACCTTAATAGACCTCCAAGGTGCCACGCGGCCGTCTCTGCTCCAGTCCCTGTTAATCTGCTTAAAATATTGAAGTTCTGCATAAAATTTCTTAAATAAAAAGTTCTAATCCCAAAAACAAATAACTCAGAGGACTTGAATGGACATTTCTCCAAAGAAAACATACAGATGGCCAACAGACACATGAGAAGATGCTCAGCATCACTAATCATCAGGGAAATGCAAATCAAAACCACAATGAGATATCACTGCACACCTGTTAGGATGGCCATCATCAAAGAAACAAGAGATAACATGTGCTGGTGAGGATGCGGAGAAAAGGGAACCCTTGTGCACTGCTGGTGGCACGTAGATTGGCGCAGCCACTACGGAAAACAGTACGGAAGCTCCTTAAAAAATTAAAAATAGAAGTACCATATGATCCAGTAATCCTAGTTCTGGATATTTATCCAAAAGAACGGAAAGCAGGATCTTGAAGCGATCTCTACACCCCCATGTTCACTGCAGAATCATACACAACAGCCAGGATGTGGAAATAACCTAAGCGTCTATCGAGGGAGGAATCATTAAAGAAAAGGTGGTGTATATATTACCCAGCCTTAAAAGAGAAGGAAATCCCGTCGTATGCTACAACGTGACTGAACCTCGAGGACGTCATGCCAGGTGAACCAAGCCAGCCACAGAGGAACAAATCCTGCATGATCCCCCTTTTTGAGCATCTAAAGTAGCCAAACTCATAGGAGCAGGAAGCGGACGACTGGCTGAGGGGTGGGTGGGGGAAATGCGGAGTTGCTGTGCAGTGGGTATTGAGTTTGAGTCATGCAAGGTGAAAAAGCTCTAGAGATTCGCCGTAACAACGGGCACATAATTAACAATATTGTACTGTACACTTAAAAATTAAGAGGACAGATTGCGTGTTGTGTGTTTTTACTACAATAATAGGACACAGCTCTTCCGCCTGCAAGAGTGTGTTAATCCACGGCTTCAGCTCCTCCAGCTGTGGATACAGTGGTAGGTCTACAGGGTGTTCACAAGGTGTAGCTTTGTTAACTACCCTCCCCCGGGGCTTACCACACACCACACGCCATCCTCAGCATTCACGGCAGCACAGACGACCATCGTAACAATCCCGGGGAGAAACTGAGCCTCCTAAGTTGAGTGACTGAACCCAGAGCAGGCAGTGACGAAAGTCTTGCTTATGCAGTATGCGGTACCTTCTTGACTTTGTTTATCTTCATACTGTTTAATTGCAGTTATTTTTGACGTTTTATCATCCCTACACCAAGAGGGAGAGTGAGCTTTAAAGGTTTGGTGAGAAACTGGCCAAGAAAGATTTCCACATCTTTTCCTGGATGTCTGAGTCTCAGGTCAGTTGAGTTTGAAGGCGTTTCCCACAGGGCGCCTTAGTTACCAGCTCCATCCTAATTTCTCTTCCTTCGCTCCCTTCCTCCCCTGCCACCTTCCTCCTCTTCACTCAGCCCTATTTCTTGTCGCCTGTGATGTCTACATCTCCCAACATTTATGTGCACAAATGGTAAAATAGTGGCAGCAGTTCTGGTGATAAATGCTGTGTCCTGAGGCTTTCTCAGCCAGCACTGTGCCAGCGCACGGCACCCATGATCCCCACAGGCATCCCACGAGGCAGGTGCGACGAGGAAATCAGTCCTAAGGGAGTTCAGTCAATAACCTGCCCAAGAGAGCACCACTGTCAACAATAGAGCCCAGGATTTAAACAGAGTTCCTACATCTGAGTGCTCGTACGTGGTCTCTGCTGCTCTAATGACTACCAGAATTTTGTCAGCTCTGTCAGTATCTGGAGTTGACAAAGCCAGGCCATATTTAGTAACTCTCTGCCTCAACTTATTATATAGATAGATAACATATACATCTTAAGATATTCAAATTAATATTTATTGAGCATGCACTGTCTCATTACATCTGCATCTTTTGACACTCTCACTAACTCTGTGTAGTCTGCAATATGTAAGATATAAGACATCTGGAGTAGACGCACACTTCTATCCACGATGAAAGAGCTCTAGTCTGCTTCTACCCAAAATAAAACTGCTTCCAGTAGGATAAGGCTCTTACCCAGGAAAACTGAAAATCCAGATAAAATGCAAATAGAGATAAGAAAGAGAGAAAATAGATAGAATGGATAGATACATGATAGAATAGATAAGTAGATGATAGACAACGGATGGATAGCCAGCTGATAGACAGATAATGGATAGATTGATAGACAGATTATAGAGAAACAGAAGATAGATAGACAGGTAAACAGATGGGTGATAAAAGATGGATGGATGGACAGATAGATGATAGATTAGATAGACGATGGATAGTTGGGCAGATAGATGAACAGAGAGAGAACAGAGGTAGGTAGATAGATAGATGATAAATAAATGGATGATGGATGGACAGATAGATGATAGATTAGATAATAGATGATGGATGGATGGTTGGGCAGATAGGTAGATAGATGATTGATTGATAGATAGATCGGTAGATAGATTGATCGATCAGCCAGGACTTGAGGGGCAAGGTCCCAGCGAAGACTTGGCGTACTGAAGTAACCACCCCTTCTGCACACCACTTTGCATCTTTGGACATTTTGCACTCTAGGCTGAGTCGAGAGACAGGGAAGATAGGGACCCAGTGCTAAGAAGCAGAGAGAACAGCAGAGCTTTCAGCGATATTATGGGGCTAGGGAGATAAAAATTGGGGTCTGAGTCCAACAATGCTTCTGGGGTTTGAGAAGCCAGGGTCCAGGAGAGAGGAGAGACCCAAAGATTTGAGCCCAATTCTCAGCACTGAGTTTCACCTCTAAGCACTGCAAGAGTAGAAAGCAAGCAAAAAAGTAGTAAGAAGACCAAGCAGCGTTCCTGGTGGGCTCACGGTGCTCGTGAGACAAATAGTGAAGTTTAGGACCCCCCCAGGAAAGTAGGGCCAAATCAAACAACCCACACTCTCTGTTGGGACCCCTAAGGGAACCACCCTGAGGGCAGGAGGAGGGGACGAGCTGAGACAGACAGGGCCTTCCTGATCTTCCGGCCAGCTCTGAAGAGCCCAGGCCCTGGTGGAGCAAGGTGCCGTCCTTGCTGCCCTAAGGAGGGCAGGGGCAGTCCATCCTATGAGACACATAAGACAAACTGCCCTAAAGAATTAGACTGTGTTAGTTTCGTGCAGCTGCTATAACAACTTATCACAAATTTGGTGGCTTAAAACAACAGGAATTTAGTCCCTCTCAGTTCTGGAGGCCAGAAGCCACAAATCAGGTACCAACGGGCCTGTGCTGCCTCCAAGGGCTCCGGGAAGGAATTCTTTCTCACCTCTTCAGGCTCCTGGCGGCTCCTGTCATTTGCTGGCTGGGGACGCAGTTCTCCAGTGTCAGCACCATCTTCACAAAACCTTCTTCTGTGTTTCTGTGTGTCCATTTCTGTCCCTTATCAGGACCCTCACTGGACTGAGGGTCCCCCACCATCCAGTGTGATCTCAGCACCATTCGTAACTAATTACATCTGCAAAGACTCTATTTCCAGATACGGTCACATTCTGAGGTTCTGGAGGACAGGAATGGGAGCAGGGGCACTATTCAACCCCGTACAAAGACCAACGGAATAAGCAATATGAGAAGACCTCAGGTTTCCAGGTCTTTGGACTTATGTGGATTTTTTTCCCATAAGAATAACATAGACATTTTCTATAATTTACTCCTTTTTTTCTAAATAAACTTTATTTTTTATATCGGTTTTAGGTTCACAGGAAGATTGAGTGGGAAGTACAGAGAGTTTTCATTTACCCTCTGTCCCCACGTATGCACAGCCTCCCCCATTATCAACATCCCCACCAGATGGTACCTTTGTTACAATTGATGAACATACAATGACACATCATTATCACCCAGAGTTCACAGGTTACATTAGGGTTCCCTCTTGGTGTTGTACATTTTTTGGGTTTGGACAAATGTGCAATGACACGTATCCATCATTATAAAATCACTAAGAGTAGTTTCACTGCCCTGAACATCTTCTGTGCTCCACCTGTTCATCTTCCCTCCCTAGCCCCTAACAACCACTCATCTTGGTACTGTCCCCATAGTTTTAGTGTTTCCAGAATGTCATGTAGTTGGAATCATACAGTGTGTAGCCTTTTCAGATCGGCTTCTTTCACTTAGTAATATGCACTTAAGTTTCCTCCTTGTTTTTTCATGGCTTGATAGCTCGTTTCTTTTAAGCATTGAATAATATCCCACTTTCTGGATGGACCACAGTTTATTTATCCATCCACCTACTGAAGGACATCTTAGTTGCTTCTGAGTCTTGACAACTATGAATAAAGCTGCTGCAAACATCCATGTGCAAGTTTTTATGTGCACATAAATCTTCAACTCATGAAACTTATTTTCGTGAGTTCTACTACTCATCCAGCACTGTTGCTGGATTATAGGGTAAGAGTATGTTTAGTTTTGTAAGAAACTGCCCACGTCTTCCAAAGTGGCCACACCATTTTGCACTCCCACCAAGGAGTGAGGGTTCCTGTTGTCCCGCATCCTCACCAGCACTTGGTGGTGTCAGTATTTTGGATTGTGGCCATTCTAACAGGTGTGTAGTGGCATCTCATGGTTGTGTTAACTTACAATTCTCTAATGACATAATGTGGAGCATCTTTTCATATGCTTACTTGCCATCTGTGTGTCTTCTTCAATGAAGTGTCTGTTCAAGTCTGTTGCCCATTTCTTAATCAGGTTTTTCACTTTCTTATTGTTGAGTTTTCAGAGTTCTTTATAGATTTTAAGTAACAGTCCATTATCAGATATCTATTTTTCAAATATTGCTCTCAATCTGTGACTTGTCTGCTCATTGTCTTGACATTGTCCTTCACAGAAGAGAAGTTTTTAATTTTAATGAAATTCTGTTGATCAATTATTTCTTTCATGGATCATGTCTTTGGTGTTACAGCTAAAAAGTCATTGCCATGGTCAAAGTCATCTAAATTTTCCCCAAGAATTTATTTTTTTTAAATGAATAAAATGAAAATTCTAGAACTGAAAAATACAACTAACAAAATTAAAAACTTAATAAACAGTTTTACTGGACAGCCACATGTAAAAGAATGAAAATCAACCATTCTTTTTCACCATTTATTAAAATAAACTCAAAATGGATCAAAGACCTAAAGATCAGGCCTGAAACAATAAGTTTTCTAGAAGAGAATATCGGCAGTACACTCTTTGACATCAGCTTCAAAAGAATCTTTTCGGACACCATAACCCCTCACACGAGGGAAACAATAGAAAGAATAAACAAATGGGACTTCATCAGACTAAACAGCTTCTTCAAGGCAACGGAAAACACGATTTAAACAAAAAAACAGCCCACTAATTGGGAAAAAATATTCACAGGTTATTTATCCGACAAAGGGTTAATCTCCATAATATACAAAGAACTCACACAACTCAACAATAAAAAATCAAACAACCCAATTACAAAATGGGCAGGGGACATGAACAGACATTTCTCCAAAGAAGATATACGGATGGCCAATAGACACATGAAAAGATGCTCATCATCACTAATCATCAGGGAAATGCAAATCAAAACTACACTAAGATATCAACTTACACCTGTTAGAATGGCAAAAATATCCAAAACCAAGAGTGACAAATGTTGGAGAGGCTGTGGAGAAAAAGGAACCCTCATACACTGTTGGTGGGAATGCAAACTGGTGCAGCCACTATGGAAAACAGTATGGAGATTTCTCAAAAAGTTAAGAATAGAAATACCTTATGACCCAGCCATCCCACTACTGGGTATCTATCCCAAGAACCTGAAATCAGCAATTCCAAAAGTTCCATGCACCCCTATGTTCATCACAGCATTATTCACAATAGCCAAGTCATGGAACCAACCTAAGTGCCCAGCAACTGATGATTGGATAAAGAAGATGTGGTATATATATACGATGGAATACTACTCAGCCATAAAAAGGACAAAGTCGACCCATTCACAACAACATGGATAGACCTTGAGGGTATTATGTTAAGTGAAATAAACCAGACAGAGAAAGACAAACTCGGTATGACTCCACTCATAGGTGGTAGTTAACGTATGGACAAAGAGAACTGATCGGTGGTTGCCAGGGGAAAGGGGGGTGGGGGGAGGGCACTAGGGGTGAAGTGGTGCACCTACAACATGACTAATAATGATGTACAACTGTAATTTCACAGGGATGTTAACTTTCATAACCTTAATAAAAAATAAATAAATTTTTTTAAAAAAACTTAATAAACAGTTTTAGTAATACTCCATTTCTCTTCTTCTCTCCCTAAGGCCATTGTGTCTCCTGTGCTGTGGATCCCATTCCCTCACGTGGAATAATCCCAGGGCTCATATAGGGTCTGGAAGACTTTCTCTGCCCACAAGCTAAAAAGGAAAATCCCATAGTCCGTGGGACCTGTGATGGAGCACTCTAATGGGCATTGACTCCGTAGTGAGTCCAAATTCGCCCTGTGGTAAAGGCTGCTCTGCATCTCCGGAGGCTCAAGAAGGTAGAGAGTGGATTGAACTTGCTTAATAAAGACACAGAAGGGGCCAGCCCGGTGGTGCAGCAGTTAAGTTCACACGTTCTGCCTCAGCGGCCCAGGGTTCGCTGGTTCAGCTCCCGGGTGCAGACATGGCACCGTTTGTCAAGCCATGCTGTGGCAGGCGTCCCACATAGAAAGTAGAGGAAGATGGGCATGGATGTTAGCTCAGGGCCAGTCTTCTTCGGCGAAAAGAGGAGGATTGGCAGCAGTTAGCTCAGGGTTAATCTTCCTCAAAAATAAAAAAATTTAAAAAATTAAAAAAATAAAAACAGAAGATGTTTAAAAGAGCCAATAAAAACTTTTAGAGATGAAAAATACCATGTCTGAGATGTTTTTAAGGCACTGGCAGGATTGACAGAGTATTATTTTAGAAGAAATTATCAGTGAATATATTGAAGATATAACAACAGAAAATAGACAAAATAAAATACTAAGAGAAAAAAGATGGAAAAAAATGAAAAGAGCATCAAAGAGCTGTAGGACGACTTGAAGCAGACTAATATCCATGTAACTTGGGTGTGAGTGGGGATCTAGTGGGGCCCCAAGCTTATACCCCCTAAGGTGTTAGTTGAGCAGGGAACCTGGACTCCCACCGCCACATGGCACTAACCCGTCAGCACCCCCTTTACTGCCGGCCAGGTGTCAGAGAAGGCCTCCCAAAACAGATGATTTAAATAAGATTTGGAGTCCCAGAGCATAATATCCAAAATACCCATGTTTCATCCCCAAATCACCCCCTCTTATTTTATGCAAATAACTTCATCTCCTACTCCACAAAGTCAACTAAAGTCAAGATACAAGAACTCTCTCAGTTCTCGTGACCAGAACCAACAGAACTCCTTCCTCTGCCTCTTTCCTCCTCTCCCCCCAAGGCCCACACGTGCCCCTGTCCCACGGACCCCATTCCCTCATCCTGCTCAGGATGCTCCTGCTGCCAGTTCCTAGCCCCATGGACTCCATCACTGCTTCTCAGTTGCCTCAGTGGGCCCCTTTCCCATCACCACTTGAGCATTCTTCAAGTCTCTCCTAATTAAAAACAAAAACCAAAAACTCCTTTTTCAGTCCCACATTCTGATCTCTCCTTCCCAGCCAGACTTTCGAAAGTTGAGTACAATCACATTTTTCCATTTATTCACTTTCCACTAACCCTTCCGCCTGGTCCAATCTACCTTCCACTCCCATCGCATCACTCACCAAAATAGCTCTGTCACCCATGACCTCTGTGTCACCACATCCAAAGGACATGCTCCACTCTCGGGCTACTCAGCCTCTCGCCGTCACTGACCCAGCTGACTACCCTCCTTCCCGAAATGTGTGTCCCTTCGCCTCTGTGATTCCACACTCTCCCTGCTGTCTAGATGCCTATGTCTCCAGCTTTTCCTATTCTCTGTCCTTTGCTGGCTCCACCTCCTTCAGCCCACCATTAGATGCTGAAGCTCCTCACCACGGGGTTGCTCAAAGCGCTGTTCTCTTCCCATTCTCCGCTCCCCACTATGCAGCCTCACGGTACGCTGTGGGGGCCCCATGGAGAAGCAGGTGCCGTTCATGAGAAAGCTAGGCTTTTAAGTCAAGCTGCCTCCCTCACCAACTTTTGAAGATTAAACAGAGCCTTAAACTCAACACACAGGTCAAAGATGAACCTGAGGCTCTCCCCATGCTCCCCATCTGGTCCCTTTGTCCAACATCCCCTACTCCAAGAGGGGCACAAGCCAGAAATCTTGGACCTCTCCCCCAGGCTCCACAGAGATCCGAACTCTTTCTCCTTGACGTCCCTCAGATCTGCCTGCTTCTCTCGATCTCCACTGCCTTCACCCCAGTCCAAGCTGGGGGGCCCTCTCGCCTGATCTACTGCAGTAGCCTCTCTCCTCACCAGGGCTCCGGCTCCTCTGCCACACATTCCCCAAACTAAGTCCCAAATGAATGTCTCAGAGTGCAGATCTGAGTAAGTCACCCCACACCCCGTAAAGCCATCCATGCCTTAAAATAAAGACCAACAGACTTAACGTGTAAGCCCTGCCTGGCCCCGCCACTCTTCGCTGCAAGGTCCTCCTGGCTGGAAAGCTTTCTGCTCCACACTCTCTCCTTTCGCTCAGTTAACCCCTACTCAGACTTCATCCCGAGCACCAATCTTTCAGGCACCTTTCATGACCCCAATTTAAGTTAGTTTCCTTTGTGACATATTCCTGAGAGCCAGGTGTCTTTCCTTCAGATCCCTCATCATGATTGCAACCACACATCCATTCCAGTGATTGGCTGGCCAGTCTATCTCACCACCCTGACTATGAGCATTCGGTGTCTTGCTGTTCATGGAAGTCCAGGGACACAGCTCAAAACCTGGCATGCAAAATACTCCCAACAAATATTTGCTTAATGAATGAATAAACCAAATAAATTAGATAATGTGCTCCTTTAATATTAGTGAGAAATCGAGTGGTGGTAAAATTGATATTCTTCCCAAATATCACAGTAACCAGGTTGCTCGGTGTCTAAGCATTGCTCAACATCTCTGTAATGGAGCCCACAGTTTTTCCATATTTTGTAAATCAAAACATATCCTAGGAAACTTGGCAACAGAGCTCAGCTATGTACCTGCAGGTATTATGTGAGCATTCTCTTTGGCATGACCTCCATCATGGTCATCAATGATATGGGGGTGTTGGGAGCTGCATGCCCAGGGCCGGGGGGACATGCAGCCCAGCGTACACAAGTAGTTATCACAAGGTTCGTCTGGACCAGTTAGAGGACTAAAATTTTCTTGGCAGATAGGAAACACAAAGAGGACATGAAGACCCAGGGATGAAGAGACAGTCTGAGATTGAAGTCATTTGTATTTTGTATAGGCAACCACCTATTTCTACATCCTGATAAAATTCAAGATTATAATGTGATCCTTAATGCAATATTCATGGTTATGTTTTAAAACTATGAGAACTGAATTAGAACTGTACACTAATCTGCCTTTCTTCAAACTAACTTTATCCAGTGACCAAAGATTGGCTTAGTGATGGTAGTTGGCTTAGATTGGACTGAATAGTGCCTTGCACAGCAGAAAAGCTCAATAAATACACTTTTTATTAAATGTGAAAGCATGACTTTTATCCCACAGATTCTATTTACAGGTTTCTATTTACAGATGTGGCTCTCAATTAATGGGAAGTTTATCTCTACGATGTCATTAAACAATCACAACAAGGCTGGAGGAGCTGAGATCTGGCCCTGAGCTGGTTGTCAAGGGCACTGGCTCCAGGCCTGGTTTTCTGTTTGTTAATCTGTTGCTGAAGCTGCGTGACCCAGGCAGAATCTCTTCCACCGCCGGGGGCCTTGGCTTCTCCGTCTGTAAAGTGAGAGATGGATTAGATGATCCTTGCTTAAGCCCCAATACGCCATGATTTCAATCCCAAGTGATCATGCCCGGGGAAGGGGGCGTTGCTGCACATGAACAGGGGCACCAGTTGCCTGGCTCAGGAGAGGATCCAGGAAACAGGAGCCAGAGCACAGGCCAGCCATGCCAGAGGATTCCGTTCTGAAAGAGCTTAGTGGCTTACAGATGACCAACAATGCAACCCAGCCGTATGCTTATAAGAACAGTGGTTGTAATAAAACAAAAATGGATGGAAGGCACAAGAGTGCATTCAGCTGGCAGGGGCCACCCTGTCCTGTGCAGAGCAGGAGACAAACCACGTGCCCCTGGGCTCCAGGCAAGGGTCGGCGTGGTGTGAAGACCAAGATAGGACGAAGGCCAGCCCGTGGAGGACTCTCAGAACTCGACAGAACACTGGCTACCATCCCACCTGACCCTCCCATGTCTCCCTACAAATACAGAAATTGAGGCCCAAAGGGGAAGAAAAGCAATTGGCCCAGGTCACATGCCACGCAGTGTGTTTGAACTAAAATTCAAACACCTTTATTTCTAGGGCACATGATTTAGCCTCCAGGGAGGGGCTGGCTCACGGCGGGTGTATGAAGCCAGGTCAAGGTCAAGGTGAAGGCCACCATGCAGCTCAGCGCAGGACCCGTGGAGGCCACAGCCGGGGGAGTTACGGGATGGTTTTACATCTCAAGTCTGCTGAGACGGTGGACTCGACAGGAGGCATCCAAAAATGGACTCTCAGGTCAAACCCTTTTTCAATACACGGAAGTTGGAAAGGGTCACTAGAACCCAGTGCTGCTTCCTTCGCATCTCTCAGCACAGTCGTGCTGCCTCCTCCTTGCTCCTAAGAGCACCGTGGGGCGGCGGGACGAGAGTGATGAGAACGGGGTCCAGAGACTCCCTCTGCCAGCATTTGAACAACAACAGGCTCCCCAGGATCTTAAATTCTGTGTTTACTTGCAATCAAGAGGACGCTGGTGCTTGTTTCCCTTGAGCTTCCTGGAAAGCCTTAAGGGGGTGCCATCAGCAGCTGTTCTGGTTCCCCAAATACAACCAAGAATCGTGACTTTTCAGACAAATAGAGTGCGGGATGGAGGAATTTTTCTTTTCAGGGTTAAGCTAAGGTCGACACGACACTCGCCATCATCTTTAACAGCTAAGCTTTGAACTCCCCTCTGGTTCGGAATGAGGCCAGCCCAGCTCCCGAGGGCCCCGCTCACCACCCTTTCTCAGGAACTATGCCCCTGCAAGTCTGCTGAGTCTCAGGGAAGCTGCTGTCACGGCGTCTCTTCCACAAGGAACCCACAGCAACCTCCCTACTCATTCCGGGACCACTGCCATTATTCCAAGTGCACCCATTAACCAGTAGGTAAAATGACTAGAGCAACCAGGTACTGATGCCAAATAAGTGGCCATATATTTGGTACAGGACTGATATCCAAGGCTTGTGTCCTTGAAATTGTCATTTACTGCTCTGTGACCTTGGATAAGGCACAGATGCAGCTTCTAATAAGTTAAAGGGAGTGAAAATGAAGCAGAAGGACAGAGAGATCCCTCGCAGTGCTCAAGATTCTGTCATAATTAGGGGACCATACAGCTTATCATCCACACTGGGGCCATCCTGAGAGTGATGGGAGGAACTATTAATAAGTACTCTGAGACAATAGGCGTGTACTTATTGTCACCCTGTAGTGGCTAATTATATGTATTAACTTGACAGGCTAAGGGATGCACAGAGAGCTGGTAAACTCTGTTTCTGAGTGTGTGTATGATGGCTGGCGTCTCTGGAAGAGACCAGCATTTGATTCTGTAGACTGAGTCAAGGAGATCGTCCTTCCCAATGTGGGCGGTCATCATCCAGTCCTCTGAGGGCCTGAACAGAGCAAGAAGGCAGAGGAAGGACAGTCTCTCCCTCTCTCCTTGAGCTGGGATGTCCGTCTTCTCCAGCCCTCGGACGTCAGAGCTCCTGGTTCTCAGACCCTAGGGCTTGGACTGAGTTACAGCACCAGCTTCCCGGGTCTCCAGCTTGCAGACGGTAGATGGTGGGACTTCTCGGCCTCCGTGATCATGTGAGCCAAGTCCTATAGTAAATCCCCTCGTATCTATCTGTCAATCGATCCATCCATTGATCTGTCCTGTTGGTTCTGTTTCTCTGGAGAACCCTGACTAATACACACCCTAATTATTATCAACATAAGATAAGCATCCAAGAATGTGAAAGCAGTTGTTACTTTAGGTTTTTTGGAGAACTATAGCATCTTAGGAGCGAAGCCATATTTCATACAAAATGAAATATATGAGAGACACTCTCTCTCTGAGATGATGAGTTTTTTCCTCCAAAAAATGATTATTTTTTCTTCTGGTCTGATGAAAATCTAAGTCCATATAGTTTTGTGTATTTTCCCGTGAGCTCTGTACTTGATTATTTTCTTTTATACATATGTGGAGTTTCACAAAATCATCTCATTCAACTCGGGCTCTAGACAGTCATTCTTCTTGAAGGCATTTCTTTTATTATCACAGAGTTTTTCATCACAGAGACTCTGAGAAAAAATGTAAAGACAAGACCCCAGTGGTAAAATATCCTAAGTTAATGGAGAGGTTATTTACAGAAAACTCTAGTTTCATCCAGTATGTGTAAAACTGCAGGTTTATGCATTATGTCTAGGGCCTAAAAGTACTCAATTACTCATGGTTTAAAAGATGAGCTTCCTGAGTTAAATTTGCGGTTGATTCTAGAAATTTGAGCAAACTCTTTTCACAAGTGTACGTAAATAAGAGTTATTATTCTTCTAGCCCACGAGAGGCAGAAACCAAGTCTCATTCTCTTTTTATTGTTAACTATTTCTGGCGCGGCATAGACTAAACATCTGATAAATATTCCCTGATTTGGTCGTTTAAAAGAAAGTAAAACAAATGAAGTTAAGAGATGTGGTCAAGTCACTATGAAAAGTGAAGAGATAAGTAAGAACTATTAACTTTTTTGTTGTACAAGTGAAATGATGTTAAAGTATCAAAAATTAACAATGTATAAACATTTATTATTATGTGACTCAGCTCATTCTAGTTTTTGAAGTCAATATTAGATTTTATTATTAATTATCTGCAGATTATCAAGTACTATTTCCTTAGCCCAAAAGTTCTAAAACTTTTGGGTTCAACGTTTTGGACCCCCTATGCACCCGTGAAAACATCCCAAACAGCTTTTATTTATGTGTGTTCTATCTATCTTTATTTGCCACACTAGGAATTTAAACTGAGAAATTTTTATAATATTTATTTATTTACTCATTTTAAAGTAACAAAAATTGGGCTGGCCTGGTGGTGCAGCAGTTAAGTTTGCACATTCCACTTTGGCGGCCTGGGGTTTGCCAGTTCAGATGCCGGGCACAGACCTAGCACCACTTATCAAGCCATACTGTGGCAGCATCCCACATAGAAAGTAGAGGAAGATGGGCACAGATGTTAGCCCAGGGCCAGTCTTCCTCAAAAAGAAAAAAAAAGAAAGAAAGTAACAAAAATTAACCCATTGTTAACATAAAATAACCATATTATTGAAAACCAAAAAATCAGTAGAGTGGCACTCTTAGATTTTTGCAAATCTCTTCAACGTTTGGCTTAAGAAAAGACAGTCGGGTGTGTGTTTCCACATTCGATTTGTTGGAGTCCAAATTTTGGTTGAAAGATGTGATGAAAATGCAGTCTCAAGCACGTACAGAGTTGGAGAAGAGGGGGCCGATCTTAACAGGCTTCTCCGATAATTGTGAAGTCTTCTCTGTCACTACACTCAAACGCCGTCTGGTAATACCTCAAAGATTAGTTGCAGTGTGGCATCTGACCATGCCAACGCCCTTCTCGCACCCTGTTACACTAAAACCCTTTGATCTCTCTTGCACTCTGGATGGATCTTTTACCCATATATGATTTTGTAACATCATGTGTTGGCCATTTGGAAAATAAGAGTTCACTGAATTACACAAATCTTCCAAATTCTATTACCAAATACCACAGTAGCAAAAACTCGCATTGTTAACATAGGCACCAGTCTCATCAGTATTCTGAAAATAATTTTGACTCCTAGACTCCCTAAGTGATGTTAGCGATCTCCAGGAGACTCCTGACCACACTTTGAGAAACTCCCTTTAGACTCCTCTGAAGCTGCGAAACGCCCAGGCTTTGGCCATCTTGCCACAGGGAGTATTCAACTCACATCCACTAGATGGAGCACAAAACCATCAGAACCATCTTTGTCTTTCTAAGGCGGAAAAAATCTTCCATCAATATCAATTCCTTTAAGAAGAAATTCAAATGCAATTTATAGGAGAGAGAAGAAACATTATAAACAAATTTAAATAATTTTATTACCATTGATCTTTTGTAATTTTAAAAGAAAAATTATATTAATCCTAACTTGGCTCCAGCTAGTCATAGTCATGTTAATTGTATCTAATCAAAAACACGTCAATATAAAAAAACTCAAAGTTGGGACCAGCCCAGTGGCATAGTAGTTAAGTTCATGCACTCTGCGTCAGCGGCCTGGGGTTCTCAGGTTTGGATCCCCAGGGGCGGACCTACACACTGATCATCAAGCCATGTCTGTGGTGGGGTCCCACATACAAAATAGAGGAAGATGGGCACAGATGTTAGCTCAGCAGCAATGTTCCTCAAGCAAAAAGAGGAAGATTGGCAACAGATGTTAGCTCAGGGCCAATCTTCCTTACCAAAAATCCCAAAAGAATTCCAAGTTGAGTAACGTCAGGTTAGTTATTTATAACAACTGTTACACTGAAAAGTTTTTAAAAATCTGAACGTGTGTGTGTGTGTCTACACTGTGATGGCTAATTTCATGTGTCAATTTGGCTGGGCCGTGGCACCCAGATGTTTGGTCCCATGCCAGTCTAGATGTTGCTGTGAAGGTGCTTTTCAGAGGGACCAATATTTAAATCTGAAGACTTTGGGTTAAGCAGATCGTGCTCCACGATGTGGATGGGCTTCATCCAATCATGAAGGCCTTGAAAGAAAAAGACTGATTCCCCAGAAAAAGAGGGAATTCTCCCAGCAGACCCCCCGTGGACTCGAACTGCAACTCTTCCCTGGGTCTCCAGCCTGCCACCTCCCCGCAGACTGTGGATTTGCCACACCTCCACAATCGTGTGAGCCAGTTCCTTACAATAAACCTCTCTAGGCGTGGTTTTCATGTTTGGTTTATGTTTTACATCCTGTTGGTCCTGTTTCTCTGGAGAGCAAGCACTGACTAACACATAAACACACACAGAACTGACAAGGAATTCCATCAGCAACACCAGCCTGAAGCGGAAGGGAATAATGCAACCCTGCCAGGTGAATATGGAAAGTTTCTTCCTTGACGGCTTTGGCTAGTCAGCAAAAAACTCTGGTTTGGCAGCCTCACTTAGGAAGGCAGAAATAAAGTCCCATGGCCAAGAGAAGGTGAGGAATCCAGGTGGTGGCCTCCCCCAGGAACTCCCTAGAGGTGGACCCTCAGGGTGAGGATACAGCTAGCAGCAAAATTGCCACCTTGGGTCAACTCTCCAGTACCAGTAAGAGAACCCCAAGCCTTGAAGTTGGTTTAAGGGAGCCCCAGAGTATTGGTCCAAACCCACCCACCAGATGCCTGGCAGAAGTAACAGGAATTAAATCTGGAAAAGGTACTTCATCTGCAGAGAAAAATTATTCCTACCAATAATTTTTCAAATGCAATGACTAGTATGTTGTCAAAGATAAGGAAACATATGTGAAAACTGCTCAACACACAAGAAACAACAGACAACAAAAACAGATCCACCGAGACTTCTGTTATTGCCAAGATTGGGCAAATCGCAAAACAAACATGCTTACAGCATTAGCCATTAGGGAAACGTGAGTCGAAACCACAGTGAGATACCACTTCACACCCACTCTCGGCCATGATCAAAAGACAAATAATCACAGGTGTTGGGGAGGAAGAAGTGTTGAAGAGATTGGAACCCTCACACCTTGCTCCTGGGGTTTTCAAATGATGTGCCCACTTTGGAAAACAGTCAAACATAGAGTTACGATGTGATCCATCCGTTCCACTCCAGGGGTGCACTCCAGAGAAAAGAAAACGTGTCCACGCAACAGCTTATACATTGACGTTCATAGAACCATGACTCGTCATACCTCAAAAGTGGAAACAAACCCAATGTCAACAACTGATCAATGGGTAAGATCAAATGTACTCTACTCAGTCACAGAAACCACATATTATGTGGCCCATTACATGAAATGTCCAGAATAGACAAATCCACAGAGGCTGAAAGTAGATTAGTGGCTGTCTGGGGCTGAGAGACTGAGGAAAAATGGCACAGAGTTGCTTAATGGGGTGATGAAGACCTTCTAAAATTGACTGTAATGATGGTTGCACAATCCCAAACCATTGAACTGTACACTTTAAATGGCTGAAATGCATGGTATGTGAACTATATCTCAAAGCTATTAATGGAGTGAAAAAATAGTAACAGAGTGCTGAAATGTTGAAATAAAAGACAATCCTGAAGATTCTAAGATAAGAAGAAACCATAAAAAAGGGACATATCAGATTTTTTAAATAACTAAATAGAGGTTTTAGAAATAAAAATTAAATAACAAAAATAAAAAACACAATGGATGAATTTAAGTACAGATTTGGCACAGCTTAAGAACTGGAATATAAATCAGAAGAAACTATGCAGAAACAAAAATACTAAGAATATAGAGAAAAACATAAGAGCTATAAAAAATAGTGTAAGATGTTCTAACATACACTTTATGAACATCCCACAAGAAAAGGAGAGCGACAGAGGCAAAATAGGATGAGACATGAAATTTCTCCAGAACTGATGAAAAATACCAACCCACAGAATCCAGAATACTAATGAATTCCAAGCAGAAGAAATAAAAAATTCACACCTAAATTGATCATAAAGAAATTGCAGAAAACCAAAAACAAATAAAATCTTAACAGAAGACAGTGGAAACTAAGGGATTTCCCTCAAAGGAACGACAGTTTGAGTGACAGCTGACTTCCTGCAGCTGCAGTAGACGACAGGAAACACCAGAGTGACCCCCACAGGGAACCGAAAGGAAATGGCGGCCAACCTGCAGATCGACAGCCGGAGATGACCCACCCTTCAGAAACAAGGGCATGTGCACAACTTTTCACACAAGCAGAAACCAAGAGGTTTTGCCACCAGCAGAAAATAGATGGATGTAATTCAGACAGAAGCAAAATGACCCCCAATGGAAAGACTACAATAAAAAATAAACAAAGAAAGTGACAAATGATCCCAACTCTATATAAATGCGTGTTCATGAAATTCATGGAAATTTTTTTTTAATTGGGGTGAATTTTCAAGACTTGCATGGCATCCTAATGAGGTATTTATAATGGCCCACATCATTGGAAGGCGCCTCATTTGCAGGACACATTTATTTTAGAAAAAGAATGAAAAGGTGTTCTGGAAAAGCACACAGGGTCAGGTGTGTTACTTGGGGCCAAATCCGGCCCAGCGCCTGTTTCCGCAGCAGCCGCAAGCCAAGGATGGCTGTGACGTTTCTAAAGGGTTCTCAAGACAAGAGCCAAGAAGAACGTGCAAAGGTGGGCGTGGAGGTCCACCAACCTGAAAATGTTTCCTAGCTGGCCCACTGGTCTAGATTATCCAGAATATAGGATGGTGGGGGTTTTTTCTTTTCTGTTATAGGCGCAAAAAGTTTTTAATTGAGAGAGCAGCTTGTTTTCCTCAGGCAAAGACAGCGTGTAATGAGTGACGGGAGTATGTGGTAGGAGTCAACTAGCAAATTAAAACCCTGGGAGGCCATGCCGATTTCTCTGTTCCTCAACTTGCTTACAACGTCCTCAGCCCTGGGAGGCTCCTGACCCCCGTCTGGCGAGCAGCTTCCCTATTGCCGGTCTGTTTCACTGTCTGCCTGAGGCTTTGCTACGTTCCTGCTTGGAGAGCACAGCTTTCAAATCCTAAGGAACCCTGTGTCTTGACACGAAAGCTTACCGCGCAATCAGGCAAAGCTTGGAAATACAATACCTGTGTACACATTCAGTAGGAACGCCGTGCTTTCACCTTTCATAAACAGTGTGGACAATAAAACCATGCAAATCACTGCAACCTACCTAACAAAAATGAGTTTCTTCTCAAAGTAAGTCTGAAAACCAATGAAGTCTTAATGGCAGAAGAGAATTAGCAGGTACGAATTTACACGTGAAAATCGCAAATGAAATGTTGTAGAGGCAAACGCTTCTAAGACATTTGAACATGTGGCACAGGAATGCAGTAGAAACTATGCGCATGTATATATATAGTAACTTCGCAAGGAAATTTAGGAGCATTGCTTTTCAAGTGACAAGTCAGCATCCGCTCTTGAGGTTTTAATTTGTAAGTCAACTCCTAGCACATGCTCCCATCACTCATTACACATTGCCTTTGCCTGAAGAAGAGAATATATACCAGGCACTAGTGGGGAAAAAAGATCTAGAATGTTAGCTCTTCTTTCTTCTCTCTAGAATTTCAATTCAATTCATTATTTGTTACATTACTCTACCAAGCAATCTAATTTTAATAACGTCCTATATAGATACAGACGTAGATATATAGATATCTCCAGGAAGAATGTTAAGCTTGGTGTTTCAGGATAAGTTGCTTAGAATAATCCCTGACATTCATCTTATTTGCTCTGCTTATTTCTGGCAGTCCTGGGAGCTGCTGTGTACACAAGAGGGCACATTGGTGATATCTTAAGGCTTATTATTCTTGCAAACAAAGAAGAAAGCTGGCTTCTTTGCTAGATTTTCCCAGCAGCAAAATTCTGTGTTGAAATAGTTGACCCATATGAGTTAGTATTACCCAAAATACCACACAAATTTTTTTTTTGAAAAAACACAACTATGCTCATGTAAAGGCAATGACATTTTCCAAATCTACCCCTCTCTCTAATGTAGGTCTCCTAGAGTCCCAGGAAGAGAGCATGGCTGTAAAGTCTGAGTCCACCCCTGTCCTTGCACAGATCTGGAAGCTGATGTCCACAGTGACCGACCGCAGTTCACACCAAGCCCTCAGCACCCACCCGAAGACCCCCCATTACCATCTGGATCAGCTTGCAGGAGACCCAAAGGGGCAGCACGCCTGCTTCTCAGGCCGGGTTACGTCCCAAGTCTTCTTTATAACTGCGCGCTGCCTTTTAAATTAAAGGATGGCCGCCAGGTGTAAACATTTTCCCCAAGAGGAAGGGATGCCCCAGAAATAGACCAATGGGAAAGTTCCCTTAGTTAGTCTTAAACACGATTGGAAATTTTAAAGAGAAAGGTGTTGTTGTACACCTGAAAATTTATACAATGTTATAAACCAAAGTTACTGAAAAAAAGAAAGAAAGAAAGAAAGAAAACTGGCTCTAACGTCAGATTACTGAGATTGAAACAGGTTTCTCCATTTACTAGAGATGTTACTTTGGGCAAGATACTTAACATTATTGTGCATCAATTTCCACATTTTGTTAAAGTGGGAAAGATAATTGAACTTTTATAAGTTGATTGGAGAAATTAACTATAATATAAAGTGTGTAGGATAGTGTCTTAAATACAGGAAGCATTCAATAAATGTTAATTATTATTATCAAAAAATAAATTAAAATAAAGAGAAAGATGCTGGCTTAGTACAGATTAACAAAGTAGGGTGCGAGTGTGGACCAGGCCCCCCGCTGGGATTAACTGTTTCTGATAAAATGTTATCCGTATTTCTGAAAAGTCAGCAGCCGGGGCCAGAGTCGAAGAATGAAATAAGGAGGATCTGGGTCTCTCTTGGCCCCTAGAAACCATGTGGGCCCTTTGAAACCCACACCTGTTCACTCAATGAGTTGCTGCTGTGTACCTGCTCTGTGCACGTGCTGTTCATGCACGGAAAATGCCCCTGCTCTGACAGAGGTCCCAATAAGACAGTCCCCAAGGTCGTTCACAGAAACGGCCACTGGCTGGTGATGGGTACTGTGGGGGACAGAGCAGGGAAGGGCCTGAGAGCCCGGCCAGGGTTGCAATTTCAGACAAGGTGATGGAGGAGGAAGCCTCGTGGAGGAGGTGACGCTAGAGAAAAGACACACGCAGCTGTGCTCAAAAGCAGACATGGGCATCGCTCCCTCAGTAGGAACTGATGCTGTGGTTGCTGAATATTCACACGTCATATGGTCTCCTCAGGTTGTGATCGCTTATATTCTACAGGCTGGATGTAATTTTTCTGGTCTCTTTAATAACTCTGTGGTGATATTTGGGATTTTCTAGAAGTCTGTAAGTCCCTGGTGGTCAGAGGAATCCGCTTATCTCCCCTGTTTTAGTGACTTTCAACACATCACAGTGGCACCCATGACAGGGCCCCAGAGTGTGTTATCTTGTTAACACAGATACGTGTCATGGCAGGATTCAGCTCACCATATGGCACCCATTACATCTGAAAATAAAAATGCTTTTCAGTTCTCTAATTAACAAGCATTTATTTTGTGGATGCTCTTGAGATAATGCTAAATGTACATAAAAGGGCTTTGAAAATACCTTACGTGCCTGATTTATTTTATAGTAGATGTAATGTCATTTAAAATACTTCAATATTTCCCTAATTCAACGTCCTGCATATTTTCTTCACGTTTGCCCGGAAGGTGCAATGTTCTGTGTCCCCAGCAGGTGGTGGTATGGGCTGGCGCTCTGCACGGCCCAGGCTTTGATGGGCGTTTTCCAGGGCTCCAGGCAGATGTTGGAGAGGACAGGGATCATGTCATTTCAGAGCCAGCAGAGCGTTCCTGAGCGCTTCATCCTCCCTGCTGCTCCTATGGTGAGAACCCAGACCCAGAAATGCACGGAGTGGGAACAGACTCGGGTCATTTGAACTGTGACCAAAACAGGAGGAAACAAAACTCCTCTCATGCCCACTTAGAATTAGGGGAGTTACCAAGGATGTGCAGATTTATATGGAGACTTCATGTGGAATTCAAAAGGAAAAAGATATGTGGGGTGGCCTGGTGGTGTAGTGGTTAAGTTCGTGCACTTCATTTGGGTGCCTAGGGTTCCCGGCCCGGATCCTGGGCACGGACCTACACACTGCTCATCAAGTCACGCTGTGGTGGCATCCCACATGCAAAATAGAGGAAGACTGGCACAGATGTTAGCTCAGGGACAATCTTCCTCAAGCAAAAAAGAGGAAGACTGGCACAAATGTTGGCTCAGGGACACTCTTCCTCACCAAAAAAAAAAAAGGAAATTATTTTTTAGAACAGAGCAGTAGCCGGCAGGAGGAAGCCCATGGCTGGGCAGGATGGCTGGCTCTCAACGTTGGCACCATCCACTGGGCTTTCCCTGCCTAGGTTCACTCACCACCGCTCAGTGGCTGCTGTGGTCCTGTTCAATATACCTGCCTCTGTGATGGTTGACTTTATATGTCCACTTGACGGGCCATGGGACGTCCAGAGAGCTGGCAGCACAGCATGTCTGGGTGTGTCTGTGAGGCTGTTTCTGGAAGAGATCACTGTGTGAATCAGTAGGCTGAGTGAAGACCTCCCTCCCCAGTGTGGCAGCATCGCCCAATCCACCGAGGCCGGAATGGAACAGAAAGGCAGAGGATGGGAGGATCCACTCCTCTCCCTGCGTGAGCTGGGACATCGGTCTTCTGGCCTCGCCCTCCCGTTCTCAGCCTTCAGACTGCCCGGCATCTACACCACCGCCTTCCTGGGTCTGCAGCTGGCAGAAGGCACATCATGGGCCCCTCAGCCCCCACAATCGTGTGAGCAAATACTTTATAATGAATGTCTTTCTAGAAATAAATATGTCTCCTATTGGCTCTGTTTCTCTGGAAAACCCTGACTAAGACAGCCTCCATCTTTTCCAGCTAGAAATAATGAATAATGGAAAGAATGCCGGACTTGTGATGCCAAACATCTCAGGAACGGGGAGGAAGGAGGGTGGATGGGTGTGGAAGGGCAGAAAGTGCTGAAACACATGGCCGACGCTGTTTGCCTCGGTCAGTGCCACTGCATGCGGTCACAACAGCGGCGTTCAAGTCTGTCCAACAACCCTGTGCGCGTCCCCCTCATTTGTTCATGCAGGACGCATGGTGACTTCCACAGCAGAGCCTCAGAGCCTTGCCTGCCATCATTTCTCCATCTTCCATGGGATGCTGAGCAAAGGGCCGGCCACTGCCCTTCAGCAGGTGCAGCCTGAGACGGGAATGTCATCGCACGCACGACATGTGGGGCCAGATCATGTGTCCTTAAAGGGAGGACGTCTGCCCTCCTTCCCTCCTCCACCCTGTGGCTCAGAATGCGAAGCTGTGTCTGCTCCACCACATGAGAGGGACACCAACTTCTAAACTGCTGAAGCCGCGGTTGATCAGTGTCTGTTATCCGCAGCTAAACCCACATCGTAGCTGAGCCACCAGCCACGTGAAAAGCCCTGGGAGTCAAAAATGAAAACCACCGAAGTGGTTTGTGATCTCAAGGAGCTTCCAGTTTAGTAGGATGGGCTGAAAATAAAGTCAATAATAAATTGATGGATTAAGATGTGCTCAATTGAATACTGATCAGTTTGATTAACAAATAAGAGTTTCTAATCACTGGTTTTGCTTATAAATAATTAAACAGGACAATGACAAGTTGTGACAAATGCTAGGAAGGAGAATCGAAAGGTGCCGTGGTTGAAATCAGCGAGGAGGGGCCCCTCGGAGAGGACGCTTTGGGATGGGGACTAGGGTCCATCGAGAGCAAAACGTGGGGCAAAGGAGGAGTGAGGTGTCCTCAGAGGGAAAGAGAGACAAGGAGGTGGAGGCCTCTGTGGGGATGCGCGGGTTTGGTCTCAGGAAGATAAAGCACCCCTGCTTTCTCCACGACAGACAGCAGGACACAGAGGTGGTGGCTGGTAAGTCAAAGCTGAGAAAAGAGAAGATGTAACTCGCTGTTCTCTGAGTGTATTCATTGTGGCTTTAATTTTTTTCTGTATATTATGCTATTTTGACATCTTAGAAACCTTCCTGGCTGGGAGAGACTTTCCCTCCCAGTTAGTTCAGAGTCAGCAAAGGGCCCAGCAGGGGGCCTGTCCTCCATGTGGTGCCAGCCACCAGAGCTGGCCCCTCCACCTGCCCTGCACCCAGCAGCGAGAGTCCTCTGCCTACAGCCCAAAACCCAAGGAAACGATACCATCCAGCCAGTCTGAGTGCTCCCCTGCCCTGCCTGCCTTCCCGTGGGAACCCAGGAAAGGCCGTGGCCCAGTTCTTCCCCACGTGCCTGTCTGCTGCCTCCCGACCCCAGTGCTCCCCATGTGGCCCCGCCTGGCGTTGGTGCCTTTTGTTTCTAGAGGAACTCTGAGTAACATGAACTCTTCTTTCAGTGGCCTTCACCTCCCCATGGCGTGGCTCAGTCACCTTTATAAATTAAGACCCAGCACAGACCAGGGAGGAAAAGCAAAAGGCGGCACCTTCTTGACCTTGAAATAATGAATTTAAAAGCAGTTCTGTGGGGCCGTGTTCTCCAGGAACGTTCAGCCTCCTGGTGGTAGACAGAGAAGAGGTGATGTTGGATTTGTGGACTTTACCAAAGGAGATTGGAGAAAAGAGAAGCGAGGCAGTGGGGCACGCGAGGAAGGTGGAAATTGTGCTGGTAGACCACACCCCGTGCTGATGTGAACACAGGTGAAGCCTGGAGAGGCCGGTGGAAAAGGAGAAATGATGGCATTGATGGATTGGGGGTCCCAGTGAAGCTGGAATGTAGTGGGTTTGGGGTTCCTGACAAAGAGCTGGAAGAAATAGGAAGCAATGACCCAAAGGGCGATCCCAGACTCAGCATCTCAGAGGAGCCTCAGTGGCATGTAGTCTCCCAGCTTCCACTGCTCTGCCACCTTGTGGATGGACACACAGGCTCTTCTGCGTCCAGGGTTTGATGGGGAAATGGAGGGAGAGGATGTTGGAGCAGTGGGGAAGGTCTCTGGTCCCTGACTCTTGTCTCTCACATGATCACAGTAACTGAAAGTTTGCTTCTTCTCCAGAACATGGAGCTCACCACTTCCCTCGTCTTCCAGGGGACCTCTCCTCTTCTGGGCCTCTGCACCTGAAACCCCACCAGCCCTTGTCTCTGGGGGCTTCGGCTCCAAGGACAGCCCTTTCCTAGACCCACAGGAGCCTGCGCACACAGCCTCACACCCACACTTCCTCCCGCTGTGGCCTCGCCCCAGTGTCAACACAACTTCTAGGAAAGAACTCCTCCAAACAGGTGTCAAGTAGGTAAGAATCAGGCGCCAGACCCGCCCTAGGGTGTGTTCGGTCCAAGCCTGGGGACCCCTGTGATAGTGATGTTCTCCTGGCTCCTGAGGGCACGGAGCGCAGCCGCCCAGCTCCATCCCCTCCCCCCACCCCCCAGCTTGTGAAGTGAGTCACCTTCCTAAAGGCTGATGCTGCTTCAGAGCTGGCCCTTGGTAACCCCACTGTCTCCACCTTCTCGTCCCATTCACCCCTCACACTCTCCCCAGAAGCACACCGACCCACAGCCGGCCATCCTTAACCGTGCGCTCCCCACACCTGCCAGGCTCCGGCCCTGGCAGCAGCCCCCGAAGCGTGTGTGCGGTGTCCCTGCATCCATCCTCCACCTGGCTTGGTACCGCATTCTCCAGGAAGCCTTGCCTGATCTTCACCACGCCCAGTCATGCGGCGGCCCAGACACAGCTCTGCGCCCCGCCTGCTTGCCGCACAGGGTCATCCCCACTTCTGCGCCCGGCTAGGCTGTGGGTCTGCATCCGATTCATCTCTGCTCCCCCAGCGCACAGTCGGAACTCAATATTTGTTGAAGTAACAACTTCTGACGCTTTTATATGATCCATCCTTTCCTAGAATTTGAACTCTGGTGCATTAAACCCAAACAGAGGGGCATTTGAATTGTGTCAAATAAATGATTAGTAACTAGACAGAGAAAGACACAGAAAGAGAGACAGACAGACAGACAGACAGAGACACATAGCCATAGGGTCATCCATTCTTCAGGACCAAAGGTCAAAGAATGACCTCCATGACTCTAGTCACAAATGATTCCCACCTTCACCTTCTTCTGAAAAGATACAGTAAGCAACATCAAAGAAAACCCTGTCATTGTTAACAAAAAGTGTAAGGAATTAACAAATAAGTGTTCTTTTCTCCACTGCAATGACCTCTTCAAGCAGCAGAGGCCACTAAGAGTTTTCCCATTTGTTCCCTGGACGCCATCCCACTGGAACCGAGGAAACAGAGAGGAAATTCAGACCAGAGGCCAGCGGAGAGAAAGGGCCTTTGTCTGCTGCAGGCGGCCAGATTCCCACAGTCACTTTCACACACACACAAAGAAAGACAATAGACGCCTATCCCTCCTGTTTTTCTGTTTCTCAGCATTTGCAGAGGGTAATCTGTGACAAGCAAGATGGAAAGGATAAAAGCATCTTGTGTACAGAATCCTGCCCTGGCAATCAGTGGTATCATTTATAAAAATCCTTGGAAGGAAAGGAAGCTGGAGACAGCAGAGCAGAAAAGTACAGAAAGAAAAAAGTGGGGAAGTTGGAGACATTGTTACTTTGTGTCAGCTCCCTCTGAACATTGCTGTTACTTTGTGTCAACCCTCCCCCCCCCCCCCCCCCCCCCCCGCAACATTGCTGTTACTTTGCCAGCTCCCTCTGAACCTCTGCAGACTGATTCCTGTTGGCGGGCCTGCACTAAAGGAGTTTCCAGATCGTTGCTGCCCTTGTGAAAACCACACTTTACAATTTCTTACCATCTTTCTAGATGACTCTGTAGTGCTCCTTCCCGCTGGGTGGGGGGAATGGTTAAAAAGACACCGAGTGATGCCACCTTAGTCGTCCCACAGACGTGGAGGAGGCTGATGCTGGAGCACAGAGGTGACCGCATGGGTCTGTGAGGCAAACCGAGTTACCCCTGGAATCACGAAATCACATCCCATTTTTAAGAGTAAACACTTTCCAAATAGCAACAGCTGTTGGGCGGCTCTTTAGCTGGAAGTAGAACCTAACTCTTGACCTCGGGATTCCCAGGAAAGCCGTCAGAAGGAAACAGCATTTTTAATTTAGCAGACTTTATATCAAGTTTCTCATATATTATTCCAGTGGGGCCGGATGTCCAACATCCGAGAGAAAACACAGCAGCCTGTTTTGGTGTATGCAATATAGTTAACTAACTACAGGACACTGAAGTCACAGTGAAGGAGGTGATGCATATTTTTAATATATTAAATTTTTTTCTTTGATTGTATATGTAAGCCCAATTATACCATTACCACTTGAATTTTAGAGGGTGTCCAAATGATACCACAGAAACAGAAGAAAATGCTTTCAGAAGGCATGAGAAAGGTTCAAGTCAAATCTGCAGAAAAACCAGTGGACTAAGGTTTAATCTCACTGGTCTCTGAGCATCTCCCCCAGTTGAGCTACCCAGTCTGCTCGAGAACTGCAGGACCCTCGGCACTCGAGGACTCTGTCCAAACCCGGTTCTGGGACTTCCACCGAACTGTAGCCCGGCCACTGCCCCAGGAGCCTGTGTCCCGGGAGAACCCCAGACCCCATTGAACTGCCGGCCTGAGAAAGCTCGGCGCTGCCAGGAGAATTCACTGTTGGTTCAGCCAACACCTGACCGTCGGCCCCTGACCTTTCTTAGAACATCTACTAAAGAGGACTTACAATGCTCCCTCTGTCCCTTTGAGATGTCAGTGTACCTCCCACACCCCAGGAATGTCTTTCTCAAGGACCTGAGAGCCATTCCTTTGAAACAGAGCCATCAGGAAGGACGTGGCCTCTGTCTCCCGCCCTCTGTGGGATGGTGGAGTCTGAACTCCAATCTTTGCAGCGGACACACGGCCTCGGGGCATCCACACTGACCCACCCCCTGCAGTGTTTCACGGTCCTCTGGCTCTCCTGTCCCTGCTCCTTCGTCTCCCTTTACGTCCCCATCATCTCTGCACAAATGGGAGGGGAGCTCAGCTCCTTCCCTGCTGTCGGGGGGGGGGGGGTGGGACAGGGGTTCCCAGGATGTCCTCTAGACGCGCTTTTAAGACTACAGGTGATCAATGATGGTGATCATGTGTAAGGACTGGATGCCTGTTCTCAGGAAAATGGCATTCTTGGTCTGGAATCTACATGATAATTCTTTACACGTATGCCTGCCAAACACTTAGTCCACTGGGACATCACAGACGTCGAGGCTGCAAGCTATTCTGAAGTCTCCCGCTGTCTGTGGTAGTTCACAGTTCACGTAAATTTCGTTAACCTGCCCAATTCTGAGTCTAAAACCTGCGTTCATTTTACAGGCTTTTGGGGGAACGCCGTACTATCCGTGCCATGCATTTCATAGTGTGTGTCCTGTTCTGTGCGACCCATGCAGCCGTCCTGTGCACCTGTGGTGTTTCTTGCTTGTGTCTCACTTGGGCACCTCACTTCTCCGTTGCCATTTCTTGAGTGTGTCCGGAATCGGTTCCACCTCGTCATCGTCACTCAGGTTTCAACAGTCTCGCTTAGGGTCCAATTTTGGCTTCCTTTCCTTCTATCTGTTTTCTTTTTTTTAAGGCCATATCTCAGTGTAAGGAAACATATGCTGTTTCCTGGTGAATTTTAAGTTCACATTCATTTTTTCAATGTTCATTTCCTATCCCTGAATATGATAAAAGGATTCATCTGTTGAGGAAACATCCCCTCAGTGGGAGCCCAGCTCCCCCGCCCTTCCTCAGGGTCCTGCTCTGCGGCCATCAGCTAACACCCCCCGGGCAGTTGCTGATGCCTCTTTAACAAGCTCCCTTTAGGGGCCGGACCCTGGCTGAGGGGTAAAGTTCTCGCTCCGCTGCAGCGGGCCCAGGGTTTCGCCGATTTGGATCCTGGGCGCGGACATGGCACTGCTCGTCAGGCCACGTTGAGGCAGCGTCCTACATGCCACAACTAGAAGGACCTGCAACTAAGATATACAACTATGTACCAGGGCGATTTGGGGAGATAAAGCAGGAAAGAAAAAAAAAGATTGGCAACCGTTGTTAGCTCAGGCGCCAATCTTTAAAAAAAAAAAATGTTCCCTTTATAAGAAACAACAGACTTCCCGTGCGGTTGTACCGATTAAACTAATTCACACCCATTTCTCTTTCCACAGACTTGATACATCATTCACCTTTAAAAAGTAGTACTTACCCGTCAGGCACTGTGAATTTGAGTTTTTAGAGAAAACTTGATATTTCCCAGCATTATGTTTTAGGAAGTTTCCATTCACACAACTCTGTTTATACAATGTAATCACATCTACACAAAATAAAAACCAATGCGAGTAGGAAACACTGACGAGGAATAATCCTTTTAAAGAAGGGATTTTTTAAAATGTATGGCTGTCTACGAAGTAAGCTTGTCTAGAAAATGCACTCCTGAGACCAGCTCATCCCTGGCCGGCCGCGTGACGCTGCACCACGAGGACGTTCCTTAGACTGTGCACGCGGGCGCGTTCATCCTTTGTGCTCACCAGAGGGGTCGGCTCCGGGTCAGGATGCTGTGGAACAACAAGCACAGGAATATGGAAACGGAGAAATGGGGAGCAAAGAAAGAATGAACAAAAAATGTGAAAGACAGGAGCGCATCTACTTGACAGGGTTTGGTTTGTGGCAGTTTCTCCTACAAAATGATTGGGAGCCTGTTTACTAAAATAACACACTCTATGCTCATGTGCCTTTTAAAAGATCGTTCTGGGAATGGGTTTTTATAGATAAATACCAAGTGGCTCGGAAGGTGACATGTCCCTCTTGTTGGAGCAGCAATATTCGTAACCTCCCTCAGGGCAGGGACCACGCACGAGTCTCCCTCGGTAAGTACTTCTCTGCTAACTCGTGCCCAGCGCTGGGGAATTCATAAACGCACCCCCCTGAGAGCACCTCATTCATTCATCTGTGGTTTCAGCAATTCCACAAACGCGTGCTGAGTGCCACATTGCAGGTGCTGACCGAGAATCTGGGGACCCAGGAGTAGAACAGACGTGGCCCGTATCTTCGTGCAGGTTGTTTTAGTGAGCAGGGCAGACCATAGCTGCAAACCCACAAAGACATGACATGCTGGACATTGATGATAAAGACCCGACATAACTGGATAATAAGATCAAAGACCTGACATACTGGACGTTAACAATAAGGACATGATCTAAATGGATGTCAATAACAAAGACCTGATAGAACCAGACGATAACAATACAGACACGGTCTAATGGTACATTAATAACAAAGACATGATCTAATGAGAGATGAACAGGAGCCATCAAGAAAAACAAAACAGGCCGAGTGACAGAGAGTGGCCAGGATGGAGAGGTGGAAGGCTAGTGTCAGAGGTCATCTTCTGGGTAAGACGTGGGTGACGGGAGGCCAGGAGCCCAGGCAGAGAGGACCCCAGTGCAAAGGCTGTGGGGCAGGCGCGAGCTGGGCCCGTGGGAGGAACAGGAAGACAGCGGAGGCCTGGGCAAGAGTGCAGCGGGCGGACGTGAGGAGCAAGCACAGAGGGTGACGGAGCTCGTGGAGCCCTGCGGGCAGGGGCCTCTCCCAGGGCGTGTTAACAGCTGCTAGAGAGTCTGAATGGAGGAGTGACAGGCACATCCCAGGAATGGGGTCGTCCCTCAGGCCACACACTCAGAGTGATAACAAAAGCCAGAGGGTGAGATTCATGTGGGACCCTCTCCACTGATTTTAAATCCAGGCTAGTTCAGCCTTTGGAGTTTGTGCCAGTTAAATTCTAAAGCTAGGCAACTCTGTTCATACCTCCATCTCCTCCTGGAACAATGATCATTATGAGTGCCTGGAAGTGGCAGACCTACTCTCCCAGGTGTTAGCTAGGGAGCTGAAAGCCCCAAGGAGGAGGAGGATGGTCCCCTGTTTGTGGAGCCAGGCCTGATGTGGCCGGGGGTCGGACAGCATCCCGAGAGCACAGGCTGGCCACCCCAAGAGGAGGAAGTATCATCAGGCTACAGGAGAGGGGCTGCCCAGCGGAGGGAAGGGCCTCAGATGGGCTCAAAGCAGGAAGAATAGAGTCCTCATGGAGATGAGGACCAGGGGCTCCTGCAGGGGTCAGAAGAAGAAAGGCCCAGACTCATGGCCCTGGGTCCTGTCCAACTCTGGGGCCCTTGCTTGGCGGGCACTTTGCTCTGTTAATGGAGGGGTGGCTGGGGCAGCTCAGAGCTCAGGGCTGGTGCTCAGGAGATACAGAAGTGGTTGCTAAATGACTGAATGATCAACAAAGTTCCACCAGGTCCAACAGTCCTAGCCCAACCCTCACCACATGGACAGAACAGACGGCTCAACAATGATTCCTTCTGTTCTCCTGGGCCCTTCTGACTCGTTGTGAGACGAGAGAACTCACTGTGAACTCTGTTTAAGGTTATCATCTTTACCATTGTAGTCTGTGAATGAAGTTGGAAAATCCAGAGATTTCTGGAGAGTGACACTTTCGTTTGTGGTTAATGCACAATTCCTGCTTGTTAAAGGGCCGTGATCATAACAGGTAACACCCTGGAGAGCACTGTTCTGCTCCACGTTTAGAGGAGGGTTACTGTGAGTTTCCCCACGGTGCAGTCAGGGAAACTGAGGCACAGAGAGGACTGAGTCGTCTATTCACAGTCAGCAGCAGTAGGTTCGCCCATGTACTGTCCAGCCTCTCAGACGAGCTTGCTCAGCCTGTGAGCATCAACCACAGTGGTTAAACTTCTAGTTTGCTCGCTGGCCCTGGGCACAGCCGACTGCTCCTGGCTGAGTGTAAAGGACGCTTGATGACTGATTCCTGGATGTGCAAGGAGCCCATGACCACAGGGGTGGACAGTGGACGGCCATGGGGTCACGCCCGGGGAAGGCGTGCACATTCGCCTCATTGTGGTGACAGTGGCGTGTCCTCTCTGTCCAGGAGGAACAGCTCTAGCAGGGCTGTGGGCTGTGCTCGTGGGGGCAGCCCCAACACCCAGAGCAGCACCCGGCCCTGGGTAGATACTCAGTCATGTTTGTTGAGTGAATGCACCAGTTGGTCAACACTCGGAGAAGGTTTTAAGGCACTCGGAAGGCAAGTCTTATCCCCTGGGTCCCTAAGGGACAAAGTCCAGCGTGCACGGGGTCTGCATGCAGCTCTGGAGTCACTCACACCCGGATTGGAGGCGCCGCCCCCTGGAACGTCGTCCTGAGCCACGGAAGCTGTGCACGCACATGCGGCGTGTCCTTGCCCAGGGCACCTCCGAGGGGCGGGTGGGGGCCGAGCTCAGCTCCCCCGGAGGAGACGGCACCTTTGCTGATTTGCAGAAGGCAGAGGCTCTGAAATTACCTCATCTCGCTGCGTTTGAGTACCTGCCCTACAAAACATCTGAGAGGCTTGAAGGAGACGTGTGTGAAGCCTAACGTGGCATCTGACGGGGACGTCCAGCCAGTGACAGCTAGTGTTTTAAAGCTGCTCACTTCAAGAGGAAAGCATTCGATCCTGGAGTGCTTTGAAATAATTTTTAAACGCCTGGTGGTGTGCTTCACGGAGACGGCGTGCCACAAAATGTCACGGCTGCTGCGTGTTTGGGGGAGAAACCCAACTCGGTTCTAGTTATTGAGTTTATTTGTGAGCTGCCCCCTTTTTATTACAGGGTGGTTTTCGTGTGCCTTTAAGAATACCTAAAATATGACAAAATAGCACGAGTTACACACAAGGCAGCAGAAAGGAAGCAGTGAGGGGACAAGGCAAGGCCGGGAATTCGGTCAGGGCCAACGACGAGGTCTGCCCACCCCCTAGTGAATGGCACAAATTTGGCTGAGAACTTTGCAGTACGGGGAAAAGGGAAATCTACTCAGTTGCACAGTTAACACCCTTTGGGAGCTAAAATCTGACAAACTTATGGGAGAATTTAGGTATTCTTGGTATAAAGAGCTCACAAGATCCTAGGGGGACATGGACATCAATGTTGTCATTTATCATCAGTTGACAACAATTCAGCCGGGGAAATTCTGCTCTCCAGTCCCTCAGAGGATGCCACCGTAACTAGCCAGTGTGTCCTATAGTCGCACAGTTACCCTGTCGGCCACAAAACTTTAAACACTGTATCCATTTTAAGCAATAACCTTTCAAAATTCAGTTACAAAAAAGCAAACTACTGATGCACTCAACAACGTGGGTGTCTCCAAAAAACACTATGCTGATATCCTAGTTGTAGGTCATTCTAATTCGTCTACGTGAGACGCCGCCTCAGTGTGGCTTGATAAGTGGTGTGTAGGTCTGTGTCCGGGATCTGAACCAGCAAACCCTAGGTCTGCCAAAGCAGAGCACACAACTTAACCACGTGCCACCAGGTCAGCCCATGAGAGGGGTTTTAACCGTGTGGGGCAACATGACCATTAGCCTCCGAATTACTGTGGTGTTTGTTAAGATGTCCTGGCTCTACCTCAGACGTATTAGATGGGAATCTCTCATGCTGAGACACAGGAATTCACGTTTGTACAAAGTTCCCAAAGTGGTTCTCCTGGACTCTGAGGTTGGAGATTCATTGGCTCACTGGGTGTTTGCACAAGCCTGGTCTCGTAAACGCTCTCAAGGGTGTTGTCGTCCGTACTTTACAAATTAGGAAACATGACAGTTAACAAGGCTCAGGCGTCTGTCCTGGACGACACGGCTGGCAGGAGACTGAACTGCAACTCGAAACGGGCTGCTAAGGATCCCTCTCCAGCGGTTTGTTCTGCCAAGTTACAACCACCATCGGAGGACAGCTTTACGGAGTTTAAACCACTGATGACCAGCTAACAATGATCAATCCCACCCTCTGAAACACTCCAACAATGAGCTTATCGCATGAATTCTTTGGGAAATGGCTGTGCACATTCAATCGCTTAATCTCTGTTGCTGGAATGCCTGGAGGCATCTTCCAAGACCTATACATCCTCCTGAGCCACTTGTCAGGCATCCGCCCAACAGCGCCCAGATCACCCTTGTTCACACCACAGGGTGGGGACACTGGCCACCAGCAAAGTGGAGTCTCGAAGGAAGGTCTTTAATTCCCCGTCGATGATCTCACAAGGACTGAGCACAGTGAACTCTTCTTTATAAAAACAGACGTAAGGGGCCGGCCCAGTGGCGTAAGTGGTTGGGTTCACGTGCTCCACTTTGGCAGCCCAGGGTTCGCAGGTTCAGATCCCGGGCACAGACCTAAACACTGCTCATCAAGCCATGCTGTGGCAAGCATCCCACATACAAAATAGAGGAAGATGGGCACAGATGTTAGCTCAGGGCCAATCTTCCTCACCAAAAACCAAATAAATAAATAAAAACATTTAATTTCATTTGTCTGAAGAGGTTTAAAAAAATCCTCCTTTCTCACTGGGTGAGAATATTAGACTTCTGTGACTTTTCCCGCATCCTTCATTTGCCCCAATTTTTATTACGAGATTCATCACCTCAGTTGGAAAAGCCCATGTGTTTTGTGCCATTACGTCTAATTGAAAAGATGCCAAAGGCCAAGAAAATCATACTAGTTTATTATCAAAATCCCAAAACTCAGCAGGGAAAAAAGTCAAAGCTACAGGAAAGTTCAGACGTCATTATATTTTCGCAGAAGAAAATGCTGTGAAAGAAACTATGAAAGACAGCAAGTGCAGGTCCGTGAGCTTCTCTCAGCACTCTTAGCTCAAGAATACTCTGTCAGCAACATTCTTGCCCACCCTCATGAAAAATAAAGATTTAAAGAGGGGAAAAATTATTTTTTTAAAGAATCCTTACAAATTAGCAATAATACTTGCACCCCTACTCACGTTGAGTGCAAACTGAAAAGACAAATGCTTGGGTCTACAAATGTTTCCTCGAACTCTCCATTCGCAGGAGGTTAACTGAGTCTGAGACTCGGAGGGGGGCTGGGTGTGACGAGACCACTGGGTTTCCAGCTGATGAAGCATGAGATGCCCACGAGAACACGCCCTCTCCTCACCGTGTCAGCAGTGGTCCAGACCCAAAGGCACATCCAGTCAAGATTGCCATCTGCCTTCTCACCCATCAGGGCCACACCTTGCACATCGTCCCAGAACCGTTTCTCTCCAGGGTTTCAGGCCATCTCTCCATCGTGTGCATGAGACCTCCTCAGTCTGGAAAGGATCCGGGTGCTGTGAACTGCTGGGGCACTGGTGCTGGGGCCCTAACCCATCCCTCGCTGCCCTGCTGCATCTCAGACCCACGCAGGTCTCTCCCAGAAAGCAGCCGCCACTGGAGAGTCCACACGAGGCAGTGGATCAGAATGAGGACCACTGGAAACCTTGTCTGCAGTGACCTGTGTTTAACACACTCATGCAACTCCAACCCCGAACGTAAACACAGAGCGCACAGCGGACAGGCTCTGGAGGAGCTCCTCCCTCTGCCCGGATAGGCGCTGAAGTGCAGGCACCTCCCGGGTTCACACGGAAGCAGAGTCCGCTGCCGCCCCAAAGCACAGATGCGCGGTCTCCACTCCTCTGGTTCTGCGAAGAGGAGATGTCTGAGGGTCGTATTCCTGGTCTCCCTCTGCAGCCTCCCTGTGCCTTCGCCCCAGGGGAGGAGGGGTGAGTAACTGAGCCGTGCTGTGGGAGGAGCCCCTTTCCTGCACGCTCTGGTTCTCTCTTTGGGATCTGCCCCTGTGAGGAGCAGGCATTCTTCACGCCCACTGTTCTGTGCCGGGTCCTGATTTACAAAGGTGACCGAGAAATCAATGCCACTGAAAGAGAAGTTCCATGTTGCTCACAGTTCCCCTAGAAACGAGAGGCACAGCTCACCAAGCAGGGCCAGGAGCGGGGGTTGGGGGGACACCCCAGTTTGTTCAGGAGGCAGAAGACAGGAGTTGGGGAGTGCCTAGGCTATGGCCTTTCCCGGGGTTCCCACGGGAAGGCAGGCCGGGCTGGGGAGCACTCAGACTGGCCGGCTTGAATAATTTCCTTGGGGTCTGGGTGATTGGGGTGGTCCTGGCTGCCTGGCACCTGGCCCTGGATGATGAAGGCAGAGGAATCTTGCCTCCTGGGTACAAGGGAGATGGAGGGGCCGGCTCTGGGTTGTCAGTGGGCATGTCGCAGGCTGGGCCGTCTGCTGTCTCTGAGGATCGGCCAGCTGTGAAGGGCAGTCTCTCCCAGCCAGAGGGTTTTTTAAGATGTCAGAACATCATGATATACTGAAAATAAAAATACATACAACACAGCCACTCATGTGGATTTGCAGGCCCGGTCTCCTCAGCAGAGGCCTGCAGAGTGTGATGTCGCTTGTGACCTGACTCAAGTGGCATGCACGAGCCCACCTGGCAAATCACCCTAAACCCCCCTGTCTTACCCTGCCTGTGCTGGTAACAAGAGGGGACCTCGGTCTCTGTCTGTCTGATGATGGTGCCTAGTTCTCAATTTATTCTGAACTGTGGGGTGGGGCAGGCAGCAGGAGGAAATGGGCCTTAGCTCCCTCAGGCCCAAACTGGACGCACTTCTGGATTTTAGTGGGATGCAGTGTTGCTCACAAGAGGGGAAAGGAGCCCCGGGAAAGCCCGTGAATGCGCCCTGATGCTGTCACCTGACGTGCCGTCAGCCCCTCCAAACCCTCTCCAGGGGGAGACGGGGGTGGAACAGACAGCTGTGATAACCGCATTTTTTGGTGTCTCTGGTGTACGATGTTTGACATCTTAAGAAGTTTGCTGGCTCAGGAGAGACTGTGGCTCTCAAGGCTAAGGAGCTCTTAGAGACAGCAAAGGGCTTGGAGCGCATCTCTCAGAAAAACCCAACCCACGCCCAGCAGAGACCCCCGCCCCATGCCGAATCCAACCTCAGCCACCAGCCAACACCGCCCCACCTAACTCCGGGGTCCTGACAGCGCCAAGCCCCCAGGACCATTCACAGCAGCCGAAGCCAGCTGCTCACCCTGCTCTGCCTTGCCTTTCCCACAGAAATCCCAGGAAAGGCGTGGGCCTGGCTGTCCCCTGGCTCCCGCTCCTGCATCCCTGACCGTCACTCGGGCTCCCCCCGAGGCCTGCCTGTGTGCACTGATCCCTCAGGGACTTGCGAGTAGAATTAACTTCCTCCCTCCCAGCCGCGTTCCCGTCTCCTCCTGCGGCCACACAACTACGCTGCACCGTGTCCACGCTTACAGCACCGGCCTCTCCAGGAGGCAGCGCAGCCCCGGCCACCACCACCTGCTGGCGAGGGGATGGGGAGAGTGGGAGGGAGAGGGCAGAGGCATCCATGCGTCTTTAGGGGGAGGAAGGGACGCCCTGCCTCAGCACTGTAGCTGTAAGGACCCTCCAGAGTCACCACCCCGGCCTCGTGCGCAGCGCGGGAACCTCCCCAGCCCCCGTGAGCCCATTTCCGAGAACACAGGTTAGGAGCACTGGCATTCCAACGATTTATTTCATCTTGGCATAAACGGACAGACATATGAGGTTTTACAGTATTTGTGCCTGGGACTTAAAACCTGAACCATTAATAAATACATTAACCGCATAGACAGCATCGGCCGGCCTGGTGTGCGCCTGAAACAGGAAGGTTCGTCTTAGAGAAACGGCAACACTGCAGGGCTGTCTTACAGCTTTAAAAAGCTTCGGAGGAGCTTTAACCTCACAGGAGGACACAGCTAGCTTTTTATTTCAATCCATTTCAAACCGACTCACTAAGCATGGAGAGAGCCTGCCTTTGCCAGCTCCTGCCTGGAAAGCAGGAGCGGTGTGGTCCAGGCATCGGCCTAGGGGTGGACAAGGTGTAGAGAAAGCAGCTTCTGACAAATTCAGATGCAACCAAAACACGTGCACGTCTCCATTTTTAGCTCTCATATCTTTTCACAAATAATACTGCAGAGGAAAGGGGGAAAATAAGAACGCTGATTTTTTTAAACACCAAAATAAGACATTTTATAAACTAGGAAAGCATCTAAAATAAGACAGAACACAAAACAGCACTTTTGTTTGCATTTGCCCCATAAAGCTGTTACAACAGATGATGTCCTAAAACTTTCTTGACTTTAAGAAAAGGCAAAAAGACCTCGGACACATTCCATTTCAAAATCTGCTACAGGAAGTTACCCAAGAAACCAACAGATTACACAGCTGCCACCAGAATTATGAAGGTGACACCAGAAGTTAACAGAAATGGAGCAGAGGATTCATTTCTTACTTAAGTATTTGTAGCAAAATGGTTACAGGTAAGAGATTTAACTAAGTAGCAAAAGAATTTCCACAGGACACATTCTCTCAAAGGAAAAGTTGCCACCATCACTCAGAAATCAAATAAGTTCCAAACCCAGCTCCACAAAGTCGCCAAGAGTCCGCGCTAGTGTGGGGGTTGTTCCCAAGACCAGGAATAAAAACAGAAAGAAAATCAAGACATCTTAAGCCCCTTCCTTTGGGTTCCAAATGAACCCTGATTGACAGTACAAAAGTCATTGTTTGTCAACTAACCAAAAGATCAAGCTTTTGTGCATACCAGTTTCCCCTGAAAATGTCACTGGTTCTTTCCAGTATTTGGAAATGTCACTGTGCGTGGGTTGCCTAATTTTATAAGAATTATGGATGGATGTCATAAATGCATTAGCTTCATTTGACTCTTGACTGATCGATGACCAGGAATATTTTGCACCAACTGATTTTCTGAATAGTATCAGACTTAGAACATCACATTGAATACGAAAAGATCCTTCTCAGAACATCAGACCTTGGGGCGAGTCTCAGCAATGCCTGCCTCTCCCCTCCCCCCCAGCACTCCTCCAAACCAACTGCCGTGAAGGAGGTGCCTTTTCTGTTTAATTGATGTAAACCCTTCTGGCTCCACGCCCCCGGTACTGGCCCCAAAAAGAAAAATAAAGTGGTCCTCATGGCATGCCAGGTCCCCTGGTGTTTGTTTTTATGTGATCTTACTACTTAGAAATATGATCTCTAATAGCCTACATCCTTTCACTTATCCTGAGGTTTCCTGTGTATTTCATTTGACAAATCCCTGGGACTTGGAACCCAGTTCCCAGAGGAAGTGATGCTATGTCTGGCACAGGCATTCTTTTATCAAATTAAAAGATAAAATAATATACAAAAACTCCAGCTGAGCATTGCTGGTGTGTGGCTGTCCACACCTGACACCAATATTTCTCTTAGGGGAACCATTTTACTTTGGAAACCCACTTTCAGGATTTTAAACGATAAACATCAGAGGAACGACTCCTCAAGTAAGTCAACAGTGATAACAGTTTACGGATTTGAAATGTAAGGAATGAAAATATTAGTCTGGTCCTATTTCATACAAATGTTTTGGCATAAATAATAAAATTCTAGAGAAAGATGTACTACAACATGAAATGTACATTTCTTTAAAAGAACATGATTTGTTTCCTTTTGCTGTAAGTTTTTTTCTACCACCATTTCCCAGTCTACTGCAATAAATGGCCAATAAAGTCAGGCACTATGAAGTCTGTTTTTCTTTCCCAAGATGATTAACCAAGTTGCCAAGATATCCCTCAGTTCATGAGCAAGCACACAAGTCCCCAGAACACACTGCAACTGAAACCGTGAATGCCATTCCTCTGGCACATGCATAAGATTCAAGCTGATCATTTCTAAACATACTTGTCTTATAACTTTCATAACCACAGACTCTTCAAAAAGCATAAGCTATTTCCCAATTACCCACTGATTGCTACAGATATCAACTCCTACCACTGGGTTAACAAGTAAGTAACAGTAACGTATGTATGATTTCATCTAATTATGTTCCAGGAACTTTCAATGTCTACTTTTCTTCTTATAATCAAAAAATGGATTGGATTCAGAGTCCAAATTAGTTTGCCTGTATTTGTGAGCATATATTTTATCCTTCAACTCAATATACAGTGAACCCTGTCTATACATGTTTGGAAAGTAAAATGCTATAACAAATGAGGAAAGATTAATCAATTTGTTTTTAATCCTTGCGTCCTGTCAAAGTCGTGAGTTTCATGTTAATTCTATCAGAGCATTTTGGAATTCACAATTGGAAAAATGTATTTTACTTGCTAAACTACATTATAAATATATGTAATTTCCCCTTATGTCAATATGCTCATTGTCACTCTGCCACATTTTCTTAGAATGATGCTTGTAAAAATTAATTTTCCTCACTGGAATTACATAATACATATTTAAAACATCATAAGTCATGGGTTCAAAATGGGCCTGCATGTTTGTCTTTAGAACTGTCAGAAAAAGTGATTTTAACCTTCTTTTTTTTTTTTAGAATAATACTCTCTTTCAACCCATTATAAAATGTGGACATGGCTGAGCAGATACAGCGGCTATCAAAGGTTCCTTTTACAATAGACAAGCTCCCTTGCGGGTCGGCTTTCCAATTCGTGACATGTTCTTTGGTAAACATTTAGTCACCAAAGACTTAAAATTCAAATAGTCAATCATTACTATATCATTGAATATAATTATTAACATCCTTTAACTTGAAAAATGTTAAACACCCATCTCAGTTACACAGTGAGATGGAACTGCTCCAGAGTGGGCTGGGGGGTGTGCGCTCCCCCATTCATGGTATCTATGGCACCACAGAGGAAATACCTCCCACGCTACTGGACGGGAGATCATATTGGTAATCAAAGATTTTGTCTTTAATGCTTATTGAGTTTGGAGTTGAGCCAACCAAACCCTGAACACGTGGTGGCGTGAACTTTCAAACTAAGTTAGAAAGGTTTTAAGAGCTTCACTTGTTAGTTATAATTCTAAACTTCAAGCCAAAAAAGTGTGGCCTTCTTTCAGTGGTCCCACCAGTAGAGTTCACATCGGCCTACTTTAGGGTCCCCACTCTGGCTTGGTGGCCCGAGCTGTCCCCGGGCCTTCTCATCACGCAGCAAGCTGCCAGAGTTCAAGTCTGGGCTCCTCTCCACTCCACTCCCGGCGTTCGTGCACGCCAGGTACACCTGAGCACGCCCAGGTAAACCCTGGGTACACCCTCAATACATCCTGGGAGCACCGCGGTTCACTCCGGGCCCCACCCACTGTTCCTTGAAGCTTAATCTTTTGATTCCATCGCCTTCTCCCTCAGATATCCTGTGTCTTATCTGTAAAGTTATCTATTTGCGCACATCCTACATCTCACGCCACCGACCCCATTAAGCAAAGCGAAGCAGAAAGGAATGCAGAATAGGGAAGCCGACCTTAGCACAGCATGGCAGAAAGTCTTCAAGGCCCCAAGACAGGCTTCTACCTTCAAAGCGTTTAACCGATCCTCGCGGCCAGCGGCCCACTCGCCCACCTCCCCTCCCTTCCTCCGCTCCCTTCGCCCCTTCCCAGCTGGGACCTCAGCCCAAGGGAAGCTCCTCGTCCCAGGGCTGCCCAAGGAGACGCCCAGGTGGCCTGGGCCCGCCCTACGCGGCACCCTCCTCGCCTCTGTCCGGCTTCTCCGGCAAGTTGAGGACGAAAGGGAAGAGCACGCCCCGGGCGTCCCAAGGGGCTCGCAGGGACTCGGGCTCGAAGCTGCCGCCGGCGCCCGCGTCCGCGCCGGGCTCGCCGTCCTGGGGGGGCACGAAGCGCCAGGTGCCGGCGCGGCCCACGCAGTAGATGGTGCCGTCCAGGGCGGCGCAGCGGAAGGGCTGCAGGCCGGACGGCGCGCCCGGGGGCCGCAGGTGCGAGGCGCAGCGGCTCCACTGCTTGGCCAGGCAGTGGTAGCGGAGCACGCTGACCCCTCCGGGCCCGGCCGCCGCCTGCGCGTCGCCGCGGGCCCCGCAGAGGTCGAAGCGGTAGATGAAGCCGTCCAGGGCCACCATGTCGGCCGAGCGCTCGCGGCTGCTGCTGCACGGGCACTCCTGCCACTCGTCGCGCCGCGGGTCGTACTTGAGCAGGCGGTAGAAGAGCGAGCCCCCGGACACGTAGATCTCGCCGTTGCAGGTGGTGGCCTCGTGCGCCACGGCGAAGGCGCCCCGGGGCAGCGGGGCCACGGCGGCCCAGCGGTCGGCGCGCGGGTCGTAGCGCTCCACGCTGAGCAGGCACTCGCCGCCCACGGCGTACAGGTGGCCGTCCAGGGCCAGCAGCTGCAGCTGCGAGCGCGCCTGGCGCAGCGGCCGCACGGTGCTCCAGCGGTCGGTGGCCGGGTTGTAGCAGAAGACCTGGTCGGATGGGCGCGCGCGGCCGTCGGGCCCCGGGGGCCCCACGCCTCCGGCCACGAAGAGGTAGTTGTAGAGGACACACAGGCCGCAGCCCCGTGCCGGTGCGCCCTCGGGCAGCCGCGTCAGCTCGCGCCACTCGCCGGCCGCCTCGTGGAGGCAGTAGACGGCGGCCTCGCCGCGGGCCTCCGCCTCCCCCGACGGGCTCTGCGGCCGGCTGCCCGCGCGCTCCCCGGCCGGCCCCAGGGCGGCGGCCAGCAGGCGGGCGCGGCCGGCGCGCAGGCGGCGGCGCAGCAGCAGGTCGCGCTCGGCGCCCGACAGGCGCCCGAAGACGGCGGGCTCGCGCAGCACCTCCACGTAGTGGTCACTCATGAAGCGGTAGGCGGCGTCGCGCAGCTCGGCCAGCCGCTGCCGCTTGGCCGCGCTCAGCACCTCGTAGCAGTTGGCCAGGCTCAGCTGCGGCGCCACGGCGTCGGTGGCGCGCTGCGCGGCGCAGGGCAGCTGCAGGCGGCGCGCGCCGGCCACCACCTCGGCCACGTTTTCGGGCCGCACGCCCGCCATGCGCCCGCTGTACGCGTAGGCCAGCAGCAGCCGCAGCGCCGCCCAACCCACGCCCTGCACCCGCAGCACGTCCCGCGACGCGCGCGCGCGGAAGTAGTCGCTGCGCGCCGCCAGCACCGCCTTGTGCGCCCGCAGCCGGCGGCCCGACACCTCGATGACCAGGTCGGGCTCCCCGTGCTCGGGCCCGACGCCGGGAGGCAGAGGCGCGGGGTCCCCGGGCTCCTCGGGGGGCGCGGGGTCTTCCGGGGACGCGCGCTCCTCGGGGGACGCGGGCTCCTCCAGGGACACGGACTCTTCCGGGGACGCGGGCTCCTCGGGGTATCTGCGCTCTTCCAGGGACGCGGGCTCTTCCGGCGACGCGCGCTCCGCCGGGGACCCGGCGCCCGCGCTGCCGACTTCCCACTGCGTCTCCACCACCCGCTGGCCGCTGCGACACGAGGGCGGGGAGGTCGCTGCGCCCTCCGCCGCGGAGGCGCGAGACTGCGGCGGGGACTCGTCCCCGGAGCTGAAGCACAGGGACGCGCTGAGACTGCAGGGTGTCTGCGCCGGGGACGCGGCGCCCTCCCCCCCGGCCGCGTCCGGCGGCTGCAGGCTGCCCTCTCCCGGAGCCTCGGCAGCGCCGCTCCGGTCCCCGGGCTGGCCGCACGCTCCATGCGCAAAGCCGTCCCCGGGCTCAGCCCCGCGGCCGTGGTCGTCCCCTGGGTAGAGGACGCAGGGGGCCACCGGGTTCTCCATGGGCGCGCTTCCTCTCGCCGCCGCCCCGCGCCCGGCTCCCGCTCAGCAGCCCACCATGACTTCGCCCTGAATGGGCTGCTCAAGGTCGCTGGTTCCTCTGGGCTTCTCCTGGCGCGCGATCACATTTCACTTCTGGGTCCACACTTTTTTTTTTTTTTTTTTTTGCTCACTTGCCGCTCCCTCTCGCCCTTCCCACTCTCCCCTGCTGCAAAGAGGGGTGTGCACTCTCGACGCTCTCTCCGCTGAACTTCTGAACCGCAGTCACGTTACCACCGGCTAGCTGTGTGCCCGTGTCTCTGTGGCTCAGTCTTCATGCCGGGTGCTGATGCTTTAGTCAGTGCACAGGTCTGTGCTGGAGCCCCAGTTGCTGCTGTCTGTCGTTCCCTCTCTGCAGAACTGAGCTATGGGGCACCTCTAACAAACAGGGCAAGCCCTTTCTCTCCGAGGGTCAGTGTTTACCACTTTCCATTCCATCACATCACTGCCACCAGGACCAACAAATCTGAGACAGGCTGCGGTCACCGCGTCAGAACCTTGATGTTTAACTCCGTTTTTTTGTAAACAGCCACCCCAGGGAGCTTTACTATTTTGGGGCTCTCGTTTGCAATGAAGGTTTGTGAATGGTCAGCTGGAGAGTACTGGTCTGTGTTCTGACATCAGCAGCTCTCCTGATGTGTCTGCGTCCACACTGTTCACCTGGGGGGAGTCCATAATCCATGTGCCAGGTGCGTGCTAGAAAAACACAGTGGCTGCGGGGTTAGGGGCCTTCCTCATTATCAATCCAGAGGCTTCCTCTGCGACTTCCTTTGCTGGGATGTCAGGTGTTTCCATATCAGTTCCCCACACTCTTCTTGTTCCTGTTTGTGGGAGAAAGAGAGAGGATGTTTGAATGTGCATTTTCCAGGAGGGTCCTTTTGTCCGTGGACCCTACCACACTTCCCTGCATGACTTTCAGGTTATAGGATTCACATTTGGTGGGAAGAGGGGTTGGGACTTTGGCCTGCTGGCTGGAGAGTTTGGTGAATAGGATAGACAGTTATTTAGGTATTTGAACAGTTCCTCCTCTGATTTTGAGGCCTATGAAGGAGAACCCAATTGAGGCAATGGCCTTTAAAGACATGGGGTTGAACCCTACAAGATTGCTGGTTTTGTGGGTCAAAAGCAGTCAAATGGCAACAGTTTCCTGTGTTCAACCTAATGAGACGTATGTGTAAAATTATGATCTTTGAGTGAGAACGCATGACTGGCCTATGCAATCATTAATTTTATTAACATGGGACAGTTTCCCTGCAGTCTTTTCCGGTCAATTATCTCAAATTCAGTCACAACAAATATTTGGAGAAAGGTGCTGAGGGCACTTCTGGGGTTGGCCCCAGAGGCTCCAACTCCGAAATCTGTTTAACTGCGTATTCTTGGAATTATGTCTCTGAAAAACCTCAGAGAAACAATTCTCCATATAGCCCACATGCAGCAAAGAAAAGCCAAAGCAAAACAAAACAAAACAAAAACCTGAAGTCCTTGGAAGGCAGATATGAGCAGCTGCAGATGACTTATAAAATAATAAGATAGCTTTGCTAAATTGTCGAAACCTTCACTGAGACTCCCTAGCCTGACAGGGTCTTACAGAGAATGGAAGGGGAGAGCCGGCTGTGTTCTCGCTCTCCAAGGAAGAGAATGCGGGCAAGAAAAACAGTCCAAATACAGCTCATGCTCATTGTTACTATGTAGGGTGTGTTCACCTCTCAATGCATAGATAAAATGATACTTAACCACCTTCCCTCAACTTATTCTGATTTTCTATTTATCATACTTAATGCTGTTAGCTGATCCCTATAAATGCTCCGAGTTCACTGTGTGTGTGTGTAGATCCACTCGCCCTGCCCTTCCTGCTCCTGTGTTACTAAAAAAACTTTCCCATTATTGTCAGAAATAAAAGTCTCTTAGAGCTGGGAATTCAAGACACTCACTTCTCTCTCTCCTCCTCCCTCTTGCTTCCTCTCTCTCTTTCTTTTTTCCAGAAACTTTTAACAGTAACTTTTTGGCACCTCTGTGTGCAAGGCACTGTCCTGGGACGCATGGAAACGCAGTGTCAGGAAACGCTGCGAGGGAGTGGACACTCGGAGCTCGGGTGTGTGGGTCCCGGACGAGGCTGCGCGGCACAGAAGGTGCTGGCCTGTTTACTCAGCTGTGCCCGGCCCCACGGGGACGCGAGCTCAGAACTCTCCATCCCTCGTCCTGGCCGTGCTGTGTCCAGTGACATGGAAATGAGCACGGCCCACAGCGACAGGAATGTGATGACAAACTGGAAACCTGCAAAGATTTTATAAGCAAAATTCACTGGCACTTTCCCAAGACTCAGAGGTGCTTTCTCAGCCTGCTGAGTCATCCAAGGGAAAGTTAGATAAAAACCGAAACAGACTTACGCAGCTTACCCAAATATACATGTGGGCCTCAGTGTCTGAAATAGAATCAGAGAACTGGCTTTCTTAGTTGGCTCATTCTTTTAACACTTCTCTACAATATGGGGGACCTTAGACAATGAACGTAGTATTTTTATTTTTTGGCCTGGAAAAGGGTCCCAGGACTTCCTGGTTTTCTCCCTGGCTTGACTTTCATCAGAATGTGCAGAGCGAGGCCCCAAGGGTCCTCTTCATGGAAAGCACCACAGCCTGGAAGGGGGGCCAGGAACAGGACACGTTTTTAAAGCTGAAGTTTGGAACTCTGTGTTTTGAAAGCCCTGCAGAACTGGCCACATCTGTAATTTGTTGTAACTACAATTAGGCAGAGCTACAGCTCCACGATGAAATAAACACAATCTAAAGTCGTCAGCAGCCCAACTGGTCGACGCTGCCTGGTCGCCCACGAGAGGCAGGACTGGTTCTTCCTCCAGCCAACCCAAGAAGGGATAAAACTCAGTTATCTGCAAAATCGTGACTCTAGAGTCCTTAAGAACTCTGTCACTCTTACTCCCCAACACAGGACAGTTAGGAAGTTGTGTCTCCATCTGAGGGATGTTTCCAGGAGAGGTTTGGTTTTACACTCTTCCATCAATCTGTGCACCCCTGCCAGGGGTTACAGAGCAGGTTGGCGGAGCTGGGAGAGGTCTGAGACCATGGAACTGCCACGCAATCGCATGGTGATGGATCCACAGGAGCCTCTTACCACCTGCTCCCTGACACAACCGACTCTGCACCCAGGGACCAAGTCTGGGGTCCCTGCTCACGCTACAGTCAGCCAAGGTGGTGCCTGACACAGGAATGTTGTGGGAGAGGGCCATCGGTCACTACGATGTCAGGTGGCACGGTGGTGATGCTGAATTCCACATGCAGAGAGGCCGCCCCAGCCTCAGGGAAGTCCCTCCTCCACGGAAGCTACCGGGCAGCTTTCTGAAGGATGGTTCCAGAGCGCTACAAGTCTCTGGCTGCTTCGGCGTCTCTCCCACCACCTTGCAGAACAGATGGTCAGATTCCACTGGAGAAAGGAGGACATTAAGCCGGGGAGCTTTCCTTTTTCAAATGGTGTTAAAGAAACTCCACATTAATAGCTGTATCTTTTTTTTCTCCAGAATGACCCATTACTATGATTTTGCCTTAAAGTAGATGGGGAGGAGTTGGCCCATCTTGTGTTTAATGGTCCTCTGAGACATCAGCAACTCTGCTGAGACAGTTAGTGTCAGATTTCTTTGGATTGGAAGTCAGGGATTTCCGAAGGGATTTTTTTCTGCATTTGTGGTTGGCTCTAGAAGTAAATTCCACTGGAGGATTCTGGCAGAGCACCCATCCTGTTAATTGTGAAATAACTGAAAACTCCCCTCCTGATCAGGGCATTGGGAAGGATTTCTTTCCTGGGTGGTTATCATTAAGTATTTCCTTAAGCACCAGTTATGGGGTCTGCTACACAGATGACGGACGGAATCCCAGCCTGGCATGTTAGTGGACGGGATGTGTCGGGGGGAGGTGTGGGGTGAGAGCCACAGGTTTCCTTCTTGCCTGCAGAAAATGTTTTAATAGGAGCAAGTTTTACTTAAATACAATTTATGTAGCATTTTGCCCTGAAGGATTTAAATTTCTTCTCGACCTTGTAAATACCTAAACAGAATTTTTTTACAGTTTCTTTCCATTAATTTCTTCACTATTAATACGTAATTTTTAAAAAAGAAAAAATTGTTTATGATTTCCTAATGTGGACATTAGTTTATGTATTTAATGTGGATAGTCATTTATATAAAATAAAGTATGCTTCCTTATAACACAGTTTGCTAAAAAGAACCTTCCTTTCAAATAATTAGCTTACTTTTTAAAAAATATTTGTTAGTAGACTTAGGAAGCTTATCTAAACTTCTGCAATATGTATTGCTTCTTTTTTTTTTTTTAAGGTGTGCTTTTTTGGTGAGGAAGATTGGCCCTGAGCTAATATCTGTTGCCAATCTTCCGCTTTTCTTATTTTTTCTTTTTCTCCAAAGCCCCAGGACATACTTGTATATCCCATTCTAGCTCTGCTATATGGGATGCTGCCACAGTATGGCTTGATGAGCAGTGCGTAGGTCCACACCCAGGATCTAAACCGGCGAAACCCCAGGCTGCCAAAGCAGAGTGCGCCAAGTTAACCACTTGGCCACTCGGCCAGCCCGTGTAATGCTTCTAAGGAACTCCTTCTCAGTGTCTTCCACCTCACGCTATGTTTGTTCATGTACATCTCCTGGTAGCCACACACCTGTCAGATCAGGGTCCCCGGGAACAGCACCTGTGCAGCGCCCACTGGGTGCCTTCCACACCAGAAAGAGCCCTTCACACAACAAACAGCCAATAAATTGTGAGGTTAACATAAGGAAAATTATGAAAGCTTAGAAACGGGTAGGCAACCTCAGGATTTCTATCTGAGCATAGAAAGTCTTGACTTGCATCAGTTGTTCATAAAAACATTGTTTCCCAATCTTATGTCTTCTTTGGGCCCCATTTAAAGTGAGTTGGCAGTTTCTGGGTACAGAGGACAGTCCATGGGTGGCGGTGGCCTCGAGGGGCTGGTGGGGAGGAAAGCCAGCCCAGGCTGCAGGGTGGCTGCATGTGTCCTATCAACTCATGACCTTCCCTACACCCCGAGTCACATGTTCCCAGGACTCCTCAACCAACAGAATAGAGTTTTAGGAGGACCACCAAAACGACGTGTGTGGAATTACACAGTCCAAAGCTGGCTACGAGGAGGCATCAGTCACAGCTAACTTTTTATTTCAAAATGCATCCCGTTAACTCTGCTGCCGGGCTGCTAAAAGCCAGGTGCAGTATCGCATCTTGGAGGATGTGAAATGTGGAATGTCCTTGTCTCTGTCTCCAAGATTTCTGCAACATGCTTCAAGCAGGAGACACCAGCCACACTTATGCACCAGGTCCTGTGTTGTTTAGAAATGGCCAGGGTGGCTAGGGGGTGGCATCGTCTGTTGAGTCATTAAATGAATAAGTGGGTGTCCTTCCAGAGATCGAGCGACATTAAGCAGAGTCTATTCCACCAGACTACATTCTATAATTTTTAACTTATTTTTCAGGGAGGACCTTCCTAAAAGACGAGGTGAACTGGAACATAACTGCCTACACGCTAGCAATAATAAGCATGTCATTGCTGACGTCTTTTTTGCCAGGCGCTGTTCTCACGTGTGTCATACCACACAAACACGTGTGACCATTCTGTGAGCTGTCGTTTTGCTCAGCTTCCTTTTACAGGAGAGGAAATGAGCTGTGAAGCCATTTCACCAGCTTTGTACGATTAACCAGCCACGCAGGTAGCAAGGGGCAGAGCCAGGAATCGAACCGCAGCCTGGCTCCAGCACCCAGGCTGTGAAGCTGCACGCCCAACGCCTCTGAGATTATTGTTACCAATCCCGACCACGAAGGAGCCAACATCCGCTGCCTCCGTGCTTTGGTTTGATCAGAGCCTACAGACCCTTCCGATGTCTAGCCCGGTGCCTGGTGCATCCTGTCAGCAGACTTCTAGTAACTGCATGCTCCCCCAGGTGTGAGGATGCAGCAGAGGGAGGCAGCCGGAGGCACGCTGCATTGGGACAGGCTGACCTGGCCCTGCCAGCACCTACCCAGCACGCCTGTGTGGGAGTCATCCAGGGGAGTAACAGTGGGTTGAATGATCTGGCAGGACTTGAAGAAGCAACATTGAGAATTTCCTGAAGAAAAGCTTTTATGCAATGGCTATTCTCAAAGTCCAGACTCTTGGGCTGGCAAGTAAGGCACTGAGCCGTCTGCTCTCTCACCCCGGCCGAGGGAGCTGCCCCTCCTCCGCCCGCCGGAGGCACAGAACTGCTCATCTCCCCGGGGAACCAGGCATAGGCGAACACGTGTGTACTGACGACTTAGGGCCTCTGCCACACAATCCTGCTCCTTCGAAGCTGAAGGCCCTGTGGTGCCTTCTCTGCCATTCGCCCTCACGTCCTGTGTCGGCGACCCTGTAGTCTGCATCTGCACAAAATGCCCTACTTCAGCATCACACCCAGTATCATTCCTTAGACGCGTGTGTGTCATCCTTTTCCAGGAGGACGTGGAACTTACGACGGGAAGGTTGCATTAATCGTTCTGTCCTTTGCTGAGTGACGAGTTCGGCAAGGGCATTCAGTAAACGCTTGATTGATGAATGAATGAATGAATGTGAACCAAGGAGACAACAGAAAACAACTCTGCAAACATCCAGATTAAAACACCATATAGGGGCAGGCCCTGTGGCCAAGTGGTTAAGTTCACATGCTCCGCTTCGGTGGCCCAGGTTTGCCGGTTCAGAGCCTGGGCGCAGACATGGCACCACTCATCAGGCCATGCTGGGGTGACATCCCACACAGCACAACCAGAAGGACCCACAACTAGAATATACAACTATGGACTGAGGGGCTTTGGGAGAAAAAAAAAGAGAGCAAGATTGGCAACACATGTTAGCTCAGGGCCACTCTTCCTCACCAAAAAAATGATATAATTTTAAAAACAAAATAAAACAGAAAAGCCCACCATATAAAAGCGAGTTCTTAAGCTCTACCAAGGATGCCACACACTGAGGTATTATCAATGAAATATGGTATCGCTCACAAAATACGTTCTTTTTTAAAAGGGATGGGTGGTTTCCTCTGGATGTTGGAGTAGAGATAGCTTTTATCACCTTCAGTATAACTATGCCGAGTTTCTATATTTTCTAAAATAAACATATACTGGTTTGATAATTATAAATTAGAGGGTTGCTCCAGGCCCAGCCCAGCAAAGTGTCCCCCCTCCCCCCCCCCCCCCCCCCCCCCGCCCTGAGCTCGGTCCAGGAGAGCAGGCCTCAGACCCACCAGCCTTCAGGAGGATGCAGAAGGAGAGAGGCCTCAGACCCACCGGCCTTCAGGAGGATGCAGAAGGAGAGAGGCCTCAGACCTACCGGCCTTCAGGAGGATGCAGAAGGAGAGAGGCCCTTGTCTTTTGGGCCATGGAGCAGGAATCAAGGGAAAGCTGGTCTTCAGCAGAAGAAAAGAAAGCAAAATCTCAGCAAAAATCTAGGGGGAGGGGCCCACCTGGTGGCACAGCGGTTAAGTTCACATGTCCCATTTCTGAGGCCTGGGGTTTGCTGGTTTGGATCCTGGGCGCAGGCCTAGCACCGCTCATCAAGCCATGCTGTGGCAGGCGCCCCACATACAAAATAGAGGAAGATGGGCACGGATGTTAGCTCAGGGCCAATCTTCCCCAGCAAAAAAAGGAGGATTAGCAGTGGATGTTAGGTCAGGGCAGGGAAACCAAAAAAATCTAGGAGGAGACCCCTGGACTGAGTTATACCCACTGCCAGCTTCAGCCTCGGCTTCTGAGGCATGGGAGCTAGTAATTCCATTTCTGGCTTAAGCTAACATGAGTAGGATGCTTGTGCCTGGAAACTAAATAATTCTGACCCAGATCAAATACCTATGTCCCTAGGTTTCCCTGGGGATTAGATGGGACGTGTATAAAGAGCTTGGCGCAGCACAGGTCCCGGCCCCTGGTTAGCATGCATGAGGGAGAGCTCCCCCCCGGAGAACGATGCAGTTCCCAGTCACTCAGAGCCCCTAACGGGATAGAAACAGCACCAGCAACCCCACCCACGTGCGTCCAGACAAGCCCTGGCGCCTTGGTGGTGACCCTCACATCGCTTTCTCAACCATTCATACAAAGAGTAGGAGAATCACCACGATCTTCGTTCAACAGATGAGAAAGTGCTGGACGCCCAGCAATATGAATGACTGGTCTCAAAAGACCAAGCAACAGACCAAAAGCAAAGTCGTCTTCTCCTGTCTCCCATCTCTGGAGCACTTCACAGGTGGCCTCGGGAAAAGTGCCTGAGACTATCGCAGCTGCTCCCTGAGTCAGCTGGCCCGTGAGTTCCCAGGGGTTGACTCCTGCTGGGCAGGAAGTTAGGAAGCTTGGTTGAAGGCTCAGATTCCAGCCCCAAGGTCTCCACCCCGAGGATGAGGGCTCCCATCTCCGTGGTCATCTTCGCCACGCGCTGTGAGGAGGGGTGCCTGCGCCCTCAGCCCTTACCAGTTACCAGCTCTCTGGAGGAAGCTGAAGCACAGCGTGGAGATTAAATTTACACTAATCCAGCTGAACAACTGGGCCATGGACACTGGTTGAATAGATTACTGCTTGCTTCCTTCATCACATCAGGGGTTATTATTTTTAATCCAAAGGTTCTGAGATGCACGCAGTGTCAGAGCTTCCTGGCTCACAAGACGCTCCTCTGCAGGTGAGGCGATGGTGTACCCGCAGGTACCACACTGGGAAGAGGAGGAACCCAAGCCCACGGCTGATGTGCTCAAGGGAGCGCCGTGGCTTCAGACGCCATCAAAGCAAGGTCACGCAGACAGCCACTCACTGGTGCCGCCTTGTTTCTAGTTACCGCACGTCCTGTGCCCACTGCAGTCACAGACGGAAGAACTGAGAGAAAAATGGATGAGAGTAAATGTGTGTATTCATTCCGAAGAGTCTCCAGGTTCAATGAGTGAAATTACGCTGCAGGCTTCTGAAAGTGCCTTCGGGGTGCCAGCTCGGAATATTCTGAAATAGGAAGAGAGTCCTTTTCCTTGGGGCTCAAGATTCAAGGATTAGAGATTTAGCCAAACGAAGTGTGAACGCTGATTCTACATAGAATCACTGAGACTCTGAAGAGAGACATGAATTGCAAACTATCCTGAAATTTTTACCTGTGAGATCCAATTCTAAGCAATATTTGGGTAAACTTGACTATTTTAAAATAAATGGGGGGGGGGGGCCTGCCCAGTGGAGCAGCTGCTAACTTCGGTGGCCCGGGGTTTGCTGGTTCGGATCCTGGGTGTGGACCTACATACCGCTTGTCAAGCCATGCTGTGGCAGGCGTCCCACATAGAAAGTAGAGGAAGATGGGCACAGATGTTAGCTCAGGGCCAGTCTTCCTCAGCAAAAAGAGGAGGATTGGCAGCAGATGTTAGCTCAGGGCTAATCTTCCTCAAAAAAAGGAAAGAAAAAGTAAATAAAATAAATCTGTTTTATGCATCCACTGAAGTCAAAGCTGAGTGTCCTACTGGTGATGGAAAGCTGGAGTCAGAAATGAGAGATTTCCTGGGCTAAATAAATCCCACAATTTTCCACAATGGTTCAATCTGTTGAATTCCCATGGACACCTCAATGTTGATAATTAACAATATTCACTCATTTGCTCATTTATTGCATGGATATATATGGAACACCTATGATGTACCAGGAAGGGTGCCAGGCACTAAGAAGGAGCAAGGAATCAACCAGACTCGGTCCCAGCCCCGCCCCGAGCATGTGGTCTAGTGAGAAAGGCAAGACTTAAGCCACGACACGAATTCTAGCGGGTTACAAACTAGGGTGAGTGCTGTGAAGGAAGTGGGAACCAGATCCCGAGAGATGAGGACGGAGGACCAGATTTCCACTCTGGGATCAGGTAAGACTCCTCTGAGAACATGAGTGTATGCTGAAACCCGAGAGAAGAGAGGGAGTTCGCCAGATAATGGGGGTAGAAGAGACAGCAGGACGACGTCCTTCCCATGGGGACAAGGTTGACCAGTTCCAGGAGCTGAAGGAGGCTGACGGACTCAGGAGCCCTGTGGGGTCAGCAGGACCTGGGGCCAGGCCCACGGAGTCTTGTCACCTTAATTACACTGGGAACCCACTGATGGTTTGTGAAGATGAGAGGACAGTAACGTGACCAGTCTTGCGTCCTTTTGTACAAAAAGAACGGATTAAACTACTTTTAGACTGGTTTTGTATCATTGCCCAAACGACCACCCACGTTAAAATGAATGAACTAGATCGACATGTATCAATATGAATATGTTTCGGATACAATTTTGAATTTTTGAAAGTTTGTAGTTTGCAGAAAGATACTGTATAAGACCATATATGTACGTTTTTAAACATGAAAAAGATACTCTATGTTGTTTATGGAAGTGTGAAAAGGACAGGCATGAATTCTGGTAAAGAAGTTGCTTCTGAAGAAGGAAGGGAGGACTTCCCCCAGCTTCCCCTGCACTGTATCATTCAGTTTCTTAAAGATTTAAAGCATAAATGGCAAATAATAACAGGTATTAAATCTTACTGGGATACATGAGCATTTCGTTGATCACATTGTTTATAGTATTTGAGATATTTTACAATTTGCAATTTAAAATATCATTCTGTAAGTTTAAGTAGCTACCAGTGTTTATCAATTAAATAGTTAATCTGGCCCACTACCGAAAACTAATAGGCCAAATATCCTTAAACATAAAGAAGTGGAGTTAACCCCTAGGTCATCATACTCTTGTTTCTTTATTCTTAGTGCTGGGGTAGTTGAGGAACTTATTCAGGATGCTTAAAGTTCTAGTCAAATTGAAATATGGGGAATTTATATAAAAACTCACACTTTGTAATTTTTACAGTTCTAAGCTCTTGGTTTTATACGAGGGAGCCTAGGCCAAGATCAGACACCAGGTGCTCACAGAGCTGAATTAGAAACAAGCAGATACCCCAACCCAGTGTCTTTCCATTAATCTCACTAGTTAATATACCATTGTTGGTATAAATTGAAAATATTGGAGAAACCCTCCTCTCCAACTTCTGTTCTGTTTCAGTTTGGTTAAGACCTAACAAAACGACTGCCATCTTTCCTCCCCCACTGAACCTGCACCGTCAACACGTCAGCACAGTTCTCAAAAAGACACTGTTATTTAACTCGTACCTCCTCTCCAGGCCTAGCAGTTACTGAGCAACAAGCATGAACCGCTTTAGGACCAGGAAAAACCTGCGGTCTGGTTCATATAATTACAGCCGTGCAGAAGGGCGCCTCCCCTTCTGATGCCCGGAGAGGAGACGCCTGGCATGGATGAGAGAGGCTGGCGGAGAGATGAGGGAGAAAGACGATGGAATGTATCCAAACTCGACTCATGGTGGCGTGTTCTTAACCAATGAGGATGACTCAATGGGAAAGGCGGGTGGACGAAATGATCATTGATCGGTTATCGGTGGTGGTATTTTAGCCATTATTTTTGAAGCAGAAATCAAGACCAATATTCTGACAAGTCTGGGTTCACCAATGTGAGCCAAAAAACAGACCTTCCACATCAGGATGGTCCTGACAGGGCCGGTATGAGAGTGGATGTCAAAACTAAATGTTTGTAACTGTATCTGAGACTGAATCTGAGGAAGCTTTGTGTTATTATTTGCTGTCTCTGCAAACTCTTTTAACATCTGACTAAATATGGTTTACAGATGAAGGTCACCACCATATTGATTTTTATTGCATTTTGTTCCTAAAATGTGGGTTAGGAATTAATGGCTGTGGTGAGTTCAGGATGTGAGCAGACACTTCAGTCTCACAAAAATGATTCTTCTAGAAAACGATGCTCCTACTTTGGCAAATCCCGCAGTCAGCCACCTAAGTTAAAGCTCAGGGAAGACTGTGACTTGTGTGTATGGTGGTGAGGCAGCCGGACAGCATCTCCCGGGCCGTCTGTCCAGGGTTTGAAGTTCCATGAAGAGGTGGAAACTCCCTGGGTGCACAGGGCGGTTTTGAGGCAATGAAACCAGGCAGCGACGGAGTCTGGCAGGCCTGGTCCCGTCGTCTCTGTGCAGAACCTCAGCACAGCTCCATCTCCGTTCCGATGTGCTGCTGACGGCATGTCCTCACCGAGGTAGACGGACACCTCACAGAGGAGCCGAAGGGCGCTCCTGCTGTCCGTGCTGGGCCTCCTCTCACCACGCAGCCTGCTTTGGCTGCCGGCCCCTTTCCCTTTGGGGGGGTCTCTGGGGAGCAGCCCTGCCCCTCACAGCTCAGCCCTCAGCAACAGCAGCTCCTCCAGGAGCTTTGATGTTTCCAGAAGCTTCCATGGACTCTAGGACACACTTTGGGTACCACTCAGAGCGCAAGAACACAACACTTTATCAAACTGCACCTCCTGGGCCTCCTTCACTCACAAGCGTGTGGTCTCCTACGCATGCTGGCGGTGCCTCGAGACTCCACAGGGTGCACTCTGCACACACGAGCTCTCGGGGGACACGCTCATTAGACAATCTGGTCACCCTGTCGAAACCCAGCCTCACCCAGAGCATCAAGTGCTCAGCAACTCAGACCCGGGCCCCACTCCTGGAAAACCAGGGATGTCTCCAGGCACTCAAGGACACACACGCTGTCCAGAGCCTTCTCAATCACAAGATGTTGGAACAAGACGCAAGGCGCCTGATCAATAAATTACATTATATTCATACACAGTCATTAAAAACCACCTTCCCAATGTTTCTAAGGATGTGTGAAAAGGCTTCGACCAAACAATAATTTAAAGACCAGGTCACAAAATAGCACACGCCATTTAAAAAGAGAGAGAGAGAGGTGTGGGTGTGTGTGTGTCTGTATATACACACACACGGGGGAAAACATGGGAAAAAAAACCCTGAGAAAAATACCAAAAAGTTTAAAAGACATGTTGATAGTGAGAATAGGAGTGATTTCTTTTTTCATAATTTTGGTATCTTCAAATTAAATCTATATTCAACATGTATTACTGTTAGAATCAAAAAAATCATACATATACACGTCTCTCTGGTGCCTGTGTGTATATCCATGCACATGTGTGTGTACATGTGTGCACATTCACGTGTATGTCTGCATGTGTGTGGTTTAGTTGGGCCCCAAAAAGAGGAGTGCTCAGTAGAAAAATATGGTAAAACCAAGGCCCCCTCATATCTGCAGGCTTTTAGGCACAGAGTCCTGAAAGTGAAGCATCAATTTTAAAAATCAAATTGAGCTAAATCCTGGGCCTGATTTAGGTTATAGGTTTGAAGAAAAAATTGTTGCCATTCAAAACCTGCTGTATCTCAGTGTGTCCGCAGTCTCGGGTTTGACCAGCCCCAGAATCCTTCCCCAAACTCAGAACGTTGGAGTTGAAAGAGGCTGGAGAGAGCATCCTTCCCCCACCTGTCACAAAAACAGGATGAAATTAACACCCAGAGAGGTTAAGCGACCTGCTCAAGGTCACACAGCTAATTAGTGTTGATACTTACTTAGAACCAGGATCCCGGTGGCCCCTTTTTTACTACACTGCGCTATCTCAATTCCAGAAATATGAAACAGACGAAGAACAAATGTAAGATCCAACAATTGGTAAAGATTTCTACAAATTCCATGACACAGCAGAAGACACAGTAGATGCCCTTCTGGTGGTCAGGCTGGGTAGACTGTCGACGTCACGCTGACAGCTCTCTGATGTGTGTCTGCTCCTGCTGCTGCCTCCCGGACATGGCAATAAACAGGACACGTGCAAAGATGCTGCCCATGCCTCTGTGCTCGTCCTGTTTGCTATCCAACGTCACCTCTGGCTGTCGGGGGCTCCATGGCAGTGACAAGAGCCTCTCAGTTCACACAGATCATGTCACAAGGCCCCAAGGCCACCACAAACCCACTCCTGGGGCCACGTGGAAGCAGCCTGAGATCCCCGATTGCAACCTCTCATGAAGCCCGGGGGGGCCCTTGGGGGCACCATGACATGAGCAAGAGGCCGCAGCTGCCCCAGTTCCCCGGAAAAGCTTCCCACTGGTGCTTCCCCTCATTCAGTGTGGCACACAAATAGGGCCTCATCTTTATCTCAACGTTCTCCCCAAAACACCAAGCCTTGCATCAGGTCTCATGAATACAGTGAATGGGAGGAATGCTCGCATTAAAAGTGAACTGTGGTGCTGTCTGTCTGACACAAAAGAAATGAAGATATTGTTCTTTATTTTATATCTTGACTTCGACATCAAAATGATTATATATGGCTCAAAATGTTTAATCTTACTTCCTTATTCAATCAACGAGTGATTTCCTTCTCCTCTCGGAAGAGCGGGAGTTTGCGCACCGGAGCGGCTTGTGCCAAGTGACAGAATGAATAAACGGCCAGGCCGTCACTCAAACTGATGCACGAGCCTGTCGCTCCAGTCGTGGTTCATATTTGCTCTCTGACCCTGGGACGTAACGCCACACACACACCTGTCTTCCCTGGCCCAAGGACCAGGGAGGTGAGTGCCCCTATGCCACGGAATCTCCATCCACCAGGGACTGGGAAGCCACAGGCCTTTTGGTGGACACAACCTCTAGAAGTGAGCTGCCCAGAGCCCTTTATCACTCAGGCTTCTGTCTCATTGAGGAACTTATTCAGTCATTCAACAAACAGGTAACAAGAGCCCGCTATCTGCTAGGCACACTTCCAGGCCAAGGAGACAAGAGCAAGCAGGACACGAGGAACCCTGGAGGTAAGGGTCCCATGGTGGGGATGCCTGCCTTTGTAGGAGGTGCTGTAAGCTGAAGGTTTCTTAATAAATCGGCCACCGAGCCCTAGTGAATGCTCCACACAGACGCACGGTGCCAGACACTGGGATGCGCCGTGCACGGGACAGGCGCAGAACCTGCCCTCGTGGAGATTCTGGCCTAGGGAAGACGACGGCGGCCTTCGCTATTATCCGTGATGGCGTGAATGACCAAAAACCTGAGATATACCGTGGAAGGTGGGAGGATAACAGGCCAGTGACCCCCGTACCTGAAGGGAAGCTCATCAGAGGGAGCAAAGCTTCTGCTGAGATGGACAGGACAAGCAGACCTGATGGGAGGAGGCAGGAGACAACGCTGAGGGCCGCACATGCCACACCCAGAGAGCGGCTTCAGTCCCCGCTGGCTCGTGGACAGCAAGGAGGAACAGGAGCTGAGGGGTGCTGGCCGGGTTGTGCGGGGCCGTGGCACGAGGTAGTTTCTGGGGTGGCCGCACTGGTCCAGCCCGATGGTCTGCTCCTCTCACAAGATGTTCACTCCCCCAGAGTGTCGGGATGTATATCCAGTCTTCATGAACCAAGAGGCCTGCGGCTGTGGTGAAGTGAGGCCGTGGAACGTGGCAGTGCAGCCTCCTCCTGGCTGTCTTCCTGTGTGAGGACCCGCAGCTTGGATTCCCTGTGCCAACACGTAAGAGATCGGGTGGCACCAGAGTGCCCAGCTGGAGAGACCACAGAGACGATGAGCGATGCCCCGCTCTTTGCGTGTGCGGCCCGGGTTTCAGAAGAGCCTGTGAGCTTTTCTCAACTGACTCTGAGCGACTGTTCCTGCAAAGCCTGCCCAGATTGCAGATGTGTGACCAAAATAAACTGTTGCTTTAAGCCAGCACGTTTTGGAATGATTGGTTATGCACCCCACCTGGAATTGGGGTGCTGCCATAACGGAAACCGACACGTGCAGTGGCTTCCCAGCTGGGCAGCAGGCACAGTCAGAATGGCCTTGAGGAGTCCGTGACAGACGGAAGAGGGAAGCGAGGACAGGGTTCCCGGGCCCTTGGGATGGAGCAGCAGAGAGCCTGGCAGCACTGGGGCCTGCACTAAAGCAGAGAACACGACTGGACTGAACGGACTGGAGCTCGTGGAGATTTCCAGGCGGGCTCTTGGGCATCCTGCCTGTGAGCCTTTTCTCGATGACGTGATAAAATGAGAGAGGAGAGAGAAGATCTGAAAAAGGAATCGTTCGGTTCTCAAGTGAGACTTGGAGCAAATATAAAGAAACCGGGCCTTGCTGGGTTCAAACTTAAAACTGGTTCTTTTTCCCAGCCTCTCCACGATTGCCAGATTAAGAAAGGGCTTCAGAGCACAGATCAAACCCAGGAGGCACAATCAGATCGCCTAAGACCTCATCAATGCCTGACAGGGTGCTGCAGAGAAGGGCCAGACAAAAGGCCCCCTGAGGATCTTAAGGGCATGCCTGGCAGATGCTCATCAATAAATAATAGAACTTCAGGAATTTAAGGACATTTTTTCACAGCAGCCTTGCAGGAAGTCTAAAGTAGAGAAAGGACTTATGTTAATGAGATTTGTGGGTGTAGCTTTTGTCTAATGGCATGAATCCCAATAGATCCATAAAAAACCCACAAGGCTTTTAAGATAATTATACAGGAAGAAACAATGCCAGCTTGGACTAAATGGGACAGAGACAGCGCAAAATGAAAACAGGAAGCAGGCAGAGAAAACCGCTCGGCTGCAAACACCAGGCATGTCTTATGGAAAAGGAAGGATGACTTGGAGAGCAGATCCAGGAATCCAGAAGGCAGAGCCAAGAGCAATGGAAAGTCATTCCCAGGAATTACAACCAAGCCCCATCAAGGAACTGCCAACTTGAGCCGGACTGCAATCCGGGGTTGCCACGGGCCAGAGACCACTGAGTGCCTTCCACATTCCCCTTTTGAACAGGAGGGTTGTGATGCTTAATTACATATGTCAGCTTGGCTGGGCCATGGTACCCAGATAATTGCTCAAACAACAGTCTACATGTTGTTGTGAGGGTATTTTTTAGCAGAGATTAACATTTAAATCGGTAGACTTGGAGTGAGGCAGATTGCCCTCCCTATTGCGCGTGGGCCTCATCCAGTCTAACACTGAGGTCCTCCCAGGTAGAGAGAATTCCAGACAGACGGCCTTCCGACTCGAGCTCCAGCATGAGCTGTTGCCTGGGTCTCCCGCCTGGCAGCCCACCTGCCAGATTTCAGACTTGCCAGCTCCCACAATCACACAAGCCAACACGTGGACATAAATCTCTCTCTCTCTGTATAAATATGTACAGCCTAGTGGCTCTGACCAACACAAGACTCCATAGCACTTACCCTAGGCCTGCCCATCACTGCATGTTGGGTATCTGGGGAAGACATCCTCTCTTTGGTGTGTGGGTATGTGTCCTGAACCTGGAGCCCAAAACTGACACCACACCATGCGAGGGTGAGCTTTGGGGATCTTGGTGCAGGGGATCACGTCATTACACATGGAAGGGATGTGAATTTCCTGGTCAGAGAGCGGACTGTGGCAAATTGTATTTTCCAAAGACGGCGCCTTGGATGTATCCTGTTCAGCATGATCTTAGCATGTGAGGTGACATTCCTCCACTGAGAGCTGGGGTCCATGTCCCCTCCCCCGGAATCCGGGCAGGCCTGTGACTGCAAGGGAAGTGACACAGTACGGCTTCTAAGGCCAGTCAGGAAAGGGGTGCTGCTTCCAGCTGGGCTCTATCGTCTCAGGACACGGTCCTGAGTCACCGCGAGTCAACGCGTAAGAGTCCAGCCGCACTGAAGCTGCCCCTGGAGAACGCACACGGGGAGATCAGAGAGCGAGCAAGCGGCCTTCCGGGGCCTCAGCGCTCCAGCCCCTCCTGTCTGGATCAGCCCGGCCCAGACCTCAGACGAGTGAGTCAGCGAGCCCTGGGGTGGTGCAAGCTCGTAGCCTCCAGTCTGCCCCACGTCACACTCAGCAGCATGGAGGTGAGCGGTGCCCACCCCCTACTTGGCCTGTGGACCTGTCAGCAAAATAAATGGTCTTGTTTTTAAGCCACTTAGGCCATTCAGGCAGCCATCACAAAAATGCCATGGAGTAGGTGGCTTGTCAACAACAGATATTTATTTCTCACAGCTCTGCAGGCTGGGAAGTCCGAGATCAGGGTGGCAGCATGCTTGCGTGAGGGCCCTCTTCCAGGTCGCAGACTTCTCGCTGTGTCTCACACGGCTGAGAGAGAACAAGCTCACCCAGTCTCTTCTTACAAGGGCATTAAACCCATGCAAGTGGGCTCCTCCCTCACGACCTAATCCCCTCCCTTTGGTCCCACCTCCAAACACCGTCACGTTGGGGGTTAGGACTCAACGTATGAATTTCAGTGGGAGATAAATGCTCTGTCTGTGGCAGCCGCCAAGTTTGTGGGGTGGTTTGCAGAACCACCATATTAACTGGAAGAGGGTCTTATGACCCACACAAGAACTGTGGACTGCAGCCCACGATGGTGGGAAGCGACTGACGCCCAACATAATAAGATTTATGTTTGTAAATAACCACTCTGTGCATGAGAAACTGGCCAGAGGGGAAAGAGCGATGTGTAGAGGCCAGAGGGAGACTTCCGCACCAGTGAAACCATCCCAAAGGCAGTGGCTCCGACAAAGCCTGCAGATCTGGTATCTACACGCTCAAAGCCCCACGACTCTGGGACTCCATAACCAAACAGTAAGAATAGCGTCAGCCATTGGTACAGTGGCTATCAGCCGATGAAACATTTCATCTACCTCATCCTATTTAATGATTTCCCTTTGTGATTCAGTAGATCTCAGTTCTGTAGAATTAATCCACATCCTAACCCATCAAGCCCTGAAGTGTAAAGCCCCATCAATTACATAAAGGAAACGCCCCAACTAATTTAGTAATAAAACTATATTATGTGACAAATAGGACACTCCACTCTAGGTGCTCCTTGCCAGCCTCCCTTACACTTTCCAATGGGCCCTACTCCTCACCACAGGGCCTTTGCATGTGATCTCCCTTCCTATCCTTCAGATGCTTTTGTAATTGTTTCTTTTCCTTCAGAGCTCTGGTCTCGATTGTTATCACACATGAATCAACATGATTATATAATTAATGCCATTTACCTTATTAGAGTCTAGGCTGCAAGGGGTAGGGGACGGGGTCTATTTCACTCGCCATTGTATCCCCAGCACCTGGAACACTGCGTGACCCGAGGTAGACATTCAACTCTATTTCTGAAAGAAGGAAATTAATTTTTAATCCGTCCAACATTGCACAGGACATGCAACAGTTTCCATTTCCAAGGCATTGTTTATCTTACTTTAATATCCTTTCTAGCAGAAGCTGGATTTTGGCAAAAGGTAAACTCCTAGAAATTTTTATTCTATTCCAAAAGTTACTGCTCATCGTTCACAATTTCGAAAATATGTGCTGGGTACCAACACTATAATTTTAGCATAATTACAATAATTGCAAGAGAAAAACCGAAATCCAGGCCACAATGGGGACAATCATCCCGTGAACTCCAGGGGAGAGCAGACATCACCCTGGGTCACGGGGGCAAGATGTTCAAAATGCCACAGCTGGCTCCTGTTCCGCCAACCGGCCGCCTCCCCAGGCCCCTCCGCAGCCCATTCGGCAGTGGTCCTCCTGCGTCACACAGCCTGGGGGGTGCGGGACCGAGGGGCATCACAGCTGCCTCAGGAAGTCCTGTGAGGCTATTACTCATGAGCCGTTTATGCTGTTGGTATTTAGAAAACTGAAATGTGATCCCAGATGGCACGTTCCGAGCTTGGAGAGCCTCTCTGTCTCAGTCTAGGGACAAACACGCCAAAATCATATTTTAAGCTAAAAAGAGACCTTCTGCTCTCCCATTGCCAAGCCTGCCTCTTGTCTTGGGATGTATGCAAATAGAATCAGAAGCAATAGAGACTGTCTGAAAAGATGTTCAAAGATGCAGGGTGGTCTCACCACCACAGTTTCAGATTCTTCCATCTCCCAGTGACAGGCAAAGTGCTCTGAGGGTCCCCGTAGGGCCGTCCCTACATGCACGCCCAGGCACTAGGAAGGCAAGACGACCGCATAGAAAGTCAGGCTGCCTGGGGATGTATTTAGTCCTGTTCTAAGATGACAACATTTAACTCGTTTTTTCCCCCTCTCCTCCCAAGCCCAAGATTGCCTTCAACACTATAAGCAAAATCTTTTAACTCTTTTCATTCTGTGTGTTCTAACTATATTACCAGCAATCCCAGTGCAATTGCCATTAAAAGCTCAAAAAGCTTTTTATCTCATTATAATTATGGCGTAGTTACACCCAGAAGCGAGAGACGGAAGGCCCCAGGCAGGCTGCCCCGGCGCACGTCAGAGGCCAGGGAAAGCCCTTCTGCGCTCCAGGCCGCCCACAGGAGTTTCTAAGAACAGGGCGCCATTAGCTGAGGATACAGGGCTCAAGGGCGACCCCGCATCCACGAGCGGTTCCTAATTACAGTCCGAGGAACGGCTGTTTAATGAGAAATGGAAGGAGGCGCCGAGAACAGGCCAGGAACAGAGCGAACTCTTGGTTCACTCGGTGCTGGAGGGGACGTGCAGGAATTTGAAATCTGACGGTAACGGGCCTTGAGCGGTTTCAGTAGAAATGAAGCTTCATACACTGGTTTGTTCTTTTTCTTTTCCCTTAGAATAGATATGGAGCGGGGGGGGGGGAGGTGGAGAGAGAGAACATCGTTCCGTAGGAACCCAAGAGGTGGTGGAATTTTTTAAGATCTTTCTTATTTACTGTTAGGGGAGCAGCCACGCCTGAGCAGAGGGAACCACCCCCCCCACGAAGCCCGCCCAGACCCGCGCAGGAGGGGGCTCCCCAGCCCTGGGGCGGGGTCGGGGGGGGGGGGCTGGAGGTGCGGCTGGCAAGTGAGTTTAAACTCCACTCCAGACATCTTTAAGTCGCTGGTGTGGGGTGAGCTAGTCACACGCGGTGTTTATTTAAATGCTTCTTTTTATACCCCCGCCCCCATCGTGATGTCAGGCACGTTCAAACACAGGCGACGGCACTGCATGGGCGGACTGGCTCGGTCAGTGGGGCACAGGTTCCGTGAAAAGAAAGCGTTCGGTATTCACTAGCCCCGCACCCCCTACCCCCGCCCCGCACGAGCTCCGAGCAATCCAGGGCAGGCCCTGGGGGTCCGGCCCGCGGCCGCCGGGCGCACAGAAGGGGCGATGGGGGAGAAATCGTGCGGTGCCAGCGGACACGCGGCCCGGCCTCTGGCCAAGCCTCCAGCACGTCCCTCCCCTCCGCGCGGGCCCAGGCCGTGCAGAGCACAGGCCCAGGCCAGCCCCTCGGAGGAGGGGGACCGGCCGGCCTCCGCCAGCCGCAAACGTGGCCACGGCGCCCGGGGGCCGAATCCCCAAAGCACGCTCGGCCCGGCGGCGGGGGCGCGGGGAGCGCGGGGGCCTGGCTCCGGCCGGGCTGGGTGCGCAGACACCGATCGGCGGCCGGGGGCCGTGTCCTCGGAGGTGGTCCGCGCGGGCGCAGCGCGGGGCTCGTCCTCGAGACCGAGCGCGGTAGCCCGTCCCCCTCGCCACCCGCTTCCCGGAGGAGGGCACTGGGGGATCCCCGTGGGCTGGCCCCCAACGCTGCACGCGGGCGCCCGGGGAGGGACGGAGGCCGCCCACGCCACTCCCCCCACCCCCACCACGAGCAGGGCCACCCCGCGGCCACCTCCTTCGCCCCCGCGGCCACTTCCCCCGCCTCTGCGCTAGTCCCCGCCACCCGCTGCCCTTATCCTCCGCCTCCGGGGGCGCCTCGCCGCTGCCTTCCCCTTGGGGCCCACCCCTACCTCGCCGCTCTGCGCCTCGCCCTCCACCCCGGCGCCCACCCGAGCCCGGGACGCGGAGCCCTCGCCGGTGGTCTCCGGCGCGCATGCGCATGGGCCTCTTCCCGCGCACCTGTGCGAGCGCCGGGGCTGGGGCGGCCGCCTTCCGCGCACCTGTGCGAGCGCCCCGCGGGCTGCTTAGCATCTTCCCGCGCGCCGGCGAGCGCCCGGGGCTCCTCCGGCTCCTGCCCGCGCGCCCGTGAGCGCGCGGCCGCCCCCGGCTCCGCGAGGCCCCCTACGCCCCGCCCGGGCAGCGCTCTCCCCCACCCCGCGGGGGTCGGCGGCGGGCCCGGCACTCACCCGCGTCCTGGAGGCCCCGCGGCTCCGAGGAGCACGCCCGGGCGGCGGGGCGGGGCGGAGCGGGAGGGTGCGCGTGCACACGGGCGTGCGCACGGGCGGGCGTGCAGGCTCGGGCTGGAGCGCCCCGGCGCGGCCGCGGGGCCCGTGCGCCGAGGGGCTGCGGTTCCGCGGGGGCTCCCTCTCGGCGCCCCCGCTCCCTAACCCTGTCCAGGGCGCCGGCGTTCCCGGAGACGCGGGGGCTCGAGGAGAACAGCGGCGCCCACTGGCGGCACGTCGCCTGCACACGCGGCGGCCCCCCTCCCGGGGGGCGCGGACCGAGCTGGCCCCGGGCTGGTGGGCCTGGTCAAGACAGTGTTTGCAGCCCCCACCTCTCCACGCATGCCAAAGGCCTCGCTCGTTTGTGTCCTACCACCACCCCTCACCCACTACAAAACCGTGAAATAATGGAATTTGGTGTTTATATGTTTTTGTAAAATCAGGGACCATGCGTTGTTGACATTTAATGGTTAAAAACGTATTGCCCTCCTCCTTATGGATTCCAGAATAAAAAGAAAACCACCCAGAACACTAAAGTTGACGAAACGTTGAAACTTCTTGTATCTAGAAATGTGGCCTCCAGCTGCAGACGGAGCGCAGAGCCACGGTGGACCCTGCGAACCCCACGTGGGAGTGAGGGGCAGACCCCCAAGGCCCGCCGGTGCCGAGGGACGGAATCTCCTCTGACGGAAGCTGCTTTTCGTGCCTGCACACAGCTGCTTCCTGCCAGCTTCAGTTCTAATTAAGACTGGACCCCTGATGGTAAATGCTATTTTTAAAGGTTTTGTTCAAAATAATGATGACTAGATTTCCACAGGCACAGCCTGAGCCTTTACTTTTTTTTTTTTTAAGATTGGCACCTGAGCTAACATCTGTTGCCAATCTTCTTTTTTTCTTCTTCTTCTCCCCAAAGTCCCCCAGTACATAGTTGTATATTCTAGTTGTAGGTCCTTCTAGTTGTGGCATGTGGGACACCACCTCAGCGTGGCCTGGTGAGCGGTGCCATGTCCGAGCCCAGGATCTGAACCAGCTGAAACTCCGGGCGCAGAAGCAGAGCGCCCAAACTCAACCACTCGGCCACAGGGCCGGCCCCCCTTTTGGAAAATTTTGCTTTCAATGGTCTTTGCCAGTTAAATGTATGAGTCCCTCAGATTTCAGTACCAGAGCTATACCCTGAGAACATCCTTGAAAAACATTTTCATTCAGTTTCCAAGTAGAATACTTTACATCAGGATTTGGATTAAGAGAGGCAGAAACTGAGCAAACTATTGGGATATAATTTTTTTAAGTGATCAGTTTTAACTCCAGCAGAAACTGAAATAGTTCCCCATCACGCTCCATTTCTATTTTGTTCAATCCACTCCAAAAATATATCAAAATCTCCTGGGGTGTTTTTGGTGCATCTCTGTTGACCTTTACATAGAGACCACATGTCGCTAGGTGACCCCCAACTTAAGATGCCAGGAGTGGAGTTTACATTCATTCGCCAGCAACGCCTCCAGCCCCCCACCCCCATTCCTTCTAAGAGAAGCTTGAGGCTGACCCACCCACCTTGTGGACGAGCCTCCAGTGGCCACTCGGCTTTCCCCAGTCACAGGTGCTGCTGCCTTCCTGCAAGCTCCTGGACGTCAGGGACTATGTCATGTTTAATTTTTCTTCCCACTGGATTTTACAATGCTTGGCATATGAACGAACAAATCAATGAATTAACTTAGAACATCCACCCAACCCCTACACCATCTAGTAGGTAAGGCGGGTGGGGAACTCCATCTATTTTCAGACTTTAGCTGTTTTATTTTAAAAAATGCACTGTGGCCCCCAGATGGTCAGTGGAAACTGCAGAGGAACATTCCATGCATTTAATTAGTTCATTCGAACTACAGGGACCCCTAGAGTTCCTGAAATTGAATCTGGGTATAATAATGTCAAGAACAAGGAGGACCTGTCTTAAATATTAAATAACATCTATTTCAAGAATAACATTTTACTGTTTAAATTTTCCACTGCTCAGGAGGAGGCTCATCACACATGTAGACTTGAAGAAGCGTAAAAATATATTGCCGTGCAAAACTGTGCCTGAAAAATATAAAGGAGGCTCATGGAAGTGTCCTGGATGTGATGGCTCACAAGCCCCTGAAGGCTGGAGTCCACTGACCTGGCTCCAGGCTTGGGGGAGCTCTGAACCCCAGTGGAAGCTGCACGGAGCGGTGGTGAGAGCACAGTTTTGGGTTCAACAGATGGGATTCAGACTCTATTTCCCCATTTGCAAGTCCTGTGAATTTGGAGCAAGACAATTCTCTTGGCGCTGTTCTGTCCTCTTCTGAAAGATAGGGGTATGAGTGTGCCCTCCCCCGGGGACTAACCGAGAAGATGCGTACGCTGTGCTTGGCACAGTGAATCCTCATCCTGGGGAGGACGACTCCCACTGGTCACTTCCAGTTGTGTCACTGCCCCTCTGGGTGATTTTCGGCAAATATTTTAGCTTCTCCAGATCTGTGCTCCCCCACATAGTGCGCATCCTACACAGCCGGTACTGAGACGCAGCAGAGGCACGTGGCTGGAAGATCAGGCACTTGTTCTGAGCCCTGCTGGGATGCTACATATTATTTTCCTGCATCCTCCAACCCCAGATAACAGATTGTTTCCCGAAGCTTTCAACAGCCCACAAGAGTTCACGCACTCCCCCCACCCCAGCCTTCCAAAGACAAAGAAGACAAAGCAATTAAATTCCAGTAGCTGTCAGGAATTGATCCAGTTGCTACAAAGTACTTTGAGTCTCTTGGCATGAAAAATTAATTAGAGTATCTGTGGGTTGATGTGGAAATGCTACTCAGGGTTTCATTTTAAAATTCTCTCTACATTGTATAAAAGGGTAGCCGTCTTCTCCATGGTCCTCCCTTAGACTCACCTTCCCCGCTTGGCTACCCTCAGCTTGGAGGCGCTGTGGGGGCATCTGCCTTCCTTGTAAGCCACTTCTTAACTATGGGGAAGCTCTTTTCTTCCCGTCTTGAGTTTTCCTAAGTATCTCAGAAGCCAGTGCCTGAGAACCTTATGCTCAGAAAAGAGTGTGCCCCTAAGTACTGGGAATAGTGTTGACGACCGACTATGAGCAGGGCACACAGATTGACCATAGACTCATGGTGTCCCTGCAAACATCTTATATTACACACAGTCCCAGGTTCAGGATAACACCCAGTGGTCCTGATTTGACTATGACAAGAGAGACCTGTGTGTCAGCCTTCTACCCCAGGCTGGCACTGGGATGGGATGAAGCCAGGCTCGCAGTTGCTGAATCGATGAATGAATGATGCCTAACTGGGCCGAATGCCCAGCCCTGCTGTGCTTTATCGTGGCCAGCCTTGGACTGCGTCTGCACCTCCCCTCAGGGGACGGCAAGCTACCGGGAGGCACTAAATTCTTGTCCAGTGAGTCAATATTACAATCCCCAGCTGGCCATTAAGTGTGTTAGTGTTGATCCTACAAACCTTTCTTTGGAAAAGAAATAAAAATTTAATGGTTATTTTAAAATATTTTCAAGGTATGTGTTCACAACGTTTGCACATGTTATCTGCAATTAAATATGATTTCACATCAATCTATACCGTCTATCTACATGTAGGTGTATGTCTAGTTCCACAGAATACTAGATATAGACACACGCACGTGTGCATGCACACACACAAGCTTGACTCCAGGAGGGGGGGGCTGTGTCCATTCACAGCTGAGTAAATTCACTCTCCGAGAGCTTAGTGCCACTCTTTGATTTCCCGTGCGGTGCAGCAGGAGGTCTCGTGCACCTAAGCCCCAAGAGCTTGTTCCTGTTCACAGTGAAATGCGCTCTTTCCAAATGAACGAATGGAGCCGCGCTTCAGGCTGCACGTCAAGAAGGCTCGCGAGCACAAACGCAGCTTCCACGGGACAGGATCAGAGTGTTAAAAATACGATTGGTGTCCTCGTACATCTCAGAGCTTCGTTTTACCACACTGATTTCTACCCCAAGCCTGAAAATATCTTGTGCTACGAGTTAGAGATTAACTTTCGAGCCCACACTGCCCAGAGAGCCGTGCCTCTTGCCACTGCTTGAGTCGCCCAAGATCAAGGAGGGGACAAGGGGTGGGCATGAGTTAAGCCTCTCCTGACGAACCCTGACCTGAAATTTGTTCTGCTCAAGACTCCGACTTCAGACAGTGAACCCGGAGGAAGCTTCCAGACAGGAAACTCACGATGCTTGCACGTAACTCTGGGAGGGAGACGGCAGGACAGAAATGCTCCAGCTGAACAGGCCGGGGCCCGTGCCGCTGAGGAACCATGGGGTGGGCAGGCCTTTGCCATCGTGCCAGAAGGGCAGGTCCCTGGGGCCAGGATGCATCTTGCTGCCAATTCACTTTGTTCTGAATCACACTGATGCTCTGCAGGGAGGGATGAGAGAAAAATCCAAGTCGAAATGTACCCCTTGTGTCACTGACCTCACCACTGACAGTGCAGGGACCCCAAAGAAATGTTCAATTTCTCAAGTCATCTTTACCTAGTGAAGGTCGAAATAGTAAATCCTCAAAACTATAAACTAAATAAGGGTCCTTTATCTGATAGTATATTCCCGTTAACTCCCATTTAAAGGTTCTTATGGGTTGAACTGTGTTGCCCTCAAAAAAGATATGTTGGTGGGGCCGGCCCAGTGGTGTAGTGGTTAAGTTCACGTGCTCTGCTTTGGGGCCGGGGTTCACGGGTTTGGAGCCTGGGTGTGGACCTACACACGGCTCATCAAGTCATGCTGTGGTGGCATCCCACATAAAATAGAAGAAGATGGGCACAGATGTTAGCTCAAGGCCAATCTTCCTTACCAAAAAAAAAAAAAAAAAAGGGATATGTTGGAGTACTGACCCCACAGGACCTCAGAATGTGGCCTGATGTGGAGATGGGGTCTGCATGAAGGTGACCAAGTCAAAATGGGGTCCTTAAGGTGGATCCCAGTATGACCAGTGTCCTCACGAGGAGATTCAGGCCCAGATACAGACGTGTGCAGTGGGAACCCATGTGCAGGTGAAGACAGAGACTGGAGTGATGGGGCCACAAGCCCAGGAGCGCCAAGGATGCTATAAGTACCAGCAGCTGGAAGAGGTGGGAGGACCCTCTGCTGGAGCCCTCAGAGGGAGCATGGCCCTGAGACCTTGGTCTCAGACGTCTGGCCTCCAGAACTGAGAGAAGCAGCTTCTGTCATCTGAAGCCCCCAGTTTGTGGTCCTTGGTTACGGTGGCCCCGGGAAACGACACAAACATTCTGTGTCTTCTCTACACAAGCAGTGCCTTCCAACCGTCTGTTGTGATGGATCAGTTAACTTTTCTCTTATTTGCAATCCATTGTGGACTGACCTTTTCAAAATACAATGACAATGAATTGCTAGAAAAAGAAAATTTAAAAATGACGTACAAAACACAGAGCCATCGCCTTGGGATTCGGTTAAACAGGCACACGGCCCTTCTGTGGGTATGGCTATCCAGGCGTCCACACACCGCTTGGAATGTGAGCACCGGCATCGAGGGTCTGGGGCTGAAGGCTTCCTCCCGCTGGTGGGCAGAGCCCAGCACGCCGGGCACCACTGGAATTTCCCTCTGCACCCTTTTTCCAAGCAGCGTCTTATTGTGGAATCAGGCAGTGGGCACGTGTGAAAAATTAGTTTGGGGAGAGGGTAAAAAGTTTGAAAACGGGCGCTAAGCTATTTCCAATAAATATATGCGGAAACCTCCCGGCCTGCCGGGCAAGCCTTCAGATCCTCGACCAGAAGCATCTCTTTGCTGCTGCTCTCCAGGATTCGAATGGGTGTCAGGAAGACCCGAGAACAGCGCTGACATCAGACGCGGATGGCCCCGCCATCGGAAACCCGGCCCTCCAGGCTGTGGGGCTGCTCTCCACTCGTGTTGACAAAGGTGCGGCCTGATGTCGCGCTGCCCGGCCCCCGGGAGGCGGCTTCTGCAGGAGGAAGCGGACTGGGGCCCAGCTGCGCGGCTGGGGGGACCCCCGCGGCCACTTCCTCTTTGCTGTCCCCACAACCCAGAGTTGTTTTGCTCTGCCTGCTTATTTTGCTCTTTGTGCCTTGTCTTTGTTTCTCCTTGAAAGTATGTTGTTTTGCTTTTCTAAGTGGAAAGGGAATAAATGTGATTATTTTTCGACAAGTCTGTTTGAGAACAAGCTGCACAGACACTTTGTTGGGCCTCCAGGCGCTGCCCTGTCTCTTTGCCCCATTCCCAAATCCCCCCTCGCTTTTGTGGGGTCTGGCTCCTCTCCTCTTGCAAGTGAGGCCCCTCCTCCAGGCCCCTGCTCCTCCCTGCCCCCAAGGACGTCCAGCCCTGGGACCCAGGGCTCCGTGGGCACTGGAGAGTGTCCTAGAGGAGGACTCGTCCCAAGGAAACTGTCCGGCTCCCAGGGCCTTCCCGCCCTTGCTGGCAGGGCTGTTTGCCGGTTTACGGGGTGCAGAGAAGCAGCAGCAGGTGGAACTCCAGCAGCTGAGGCAGCCTGGGGCATTCAGGAGATTGGGGTGAGCTCCCCAAGTCACAGCTTAGCCTGCCTGGGTAGCAGTGACGGGCTGGGTCAGCGAGGCCTCTGGCCTGGGTCAAGGGTCCGAGTCTTGGTTCTGGCCTTGTCCTTCCTCGAGTTGAGTCCTGGAGGCTGGGCTGTGGGTGGGGCTGGGGGTGGGCTGGGCTCACTCGGAGCTGCCTGCTGACCTGAGACCCCCCCTCCCTGGTCTCCGTCCACTGCCTGCACGGCCGCCTGCAGACCACACACTACGGAGAACAGCATGCGAGGGAGCGATCCTCAAACCTGGAAATCAGCCCCTCGCCACGGCCCCATCTTAGAGAGAACTGAGCTGGACCCTTGCAGAGCACCGGCCAGGAGCGGGTGAGCCCTGCTGGCTTGGGTGGCACTCGGGTGCCTTTTAAACAGAGAGCAGCAGCTGGAGGCACTGGAGTCACGGGGACGCGGGGACACGGGTGGGAGGCACGGGGCGAGCTCCCTGGGCGCTGGCGGCTGAGGGAGCCCCGTCAGCTGAGGCAGCACTCTCGTTTCCTTCTTCCTTCCTCCACAGGGTTCTAAGAAGGACCTCCTCTTGTTTCTCTGGTACAACCCTCCCCCCTTCACCCGCGTAGGCTTCATTGTCAGTGATAGTGAAAAACGGAGGATTAGCATCTTCTCGAGAGTCCTCGCACACCCACCCGAGGCAGCAGCCCGCCTGCCTCTCCCATGTGTGGGCTACTCCTGTGGAAATAAGAAATTGTTTCCCAATCTACAGGACTGGAGGCGCCCCTGTGGCTGCTGTGACCGATTGCCGTAAAATCAGCGGCTTAGCACAACATGACTTTATTCCTCACAGTGCTGAAGGTTAGAAACCCAGCGTGGTCTCTCTGGGCTGCAGTCAAGATGTGGGCACGGCCAGCTCCCATGGGACATTCCCGGGAGAATCTGCTTCCTGGATTTTCCGGCTTCCAGCGGCGCCTGCATCCCTGGGCTCGGGGTGCCTTCCTCCGGCTTCACAGCCTGCAGCGTAGCACCTTCCAGTCTCTCTCTCTCTGACCTGTGCTTCCCTCACCACGTCTCCTTCTCTGACTCCGACCCTCCCGCCTCCCTCTTATAAGGACCCTTGTGATGACCCTGGGCCAGCCCAGAGGGTCCAGGAGCATGTTCTCTCTCGAGATCCTCAGCTTAGTCACATCCACAAAGTCCCTTTCTCCTTGTAAGGACACGTATTCACAGTCTCCGAGAACTAGGATGTGGGCGTCTTTGGGGGCATTATCCAGCCCATCCTGAGAAGGTACTGAGATGGGACGTTGGAGGAGGAGGCTGAGCAGCATCGAGGAGACAGCGTGTCACAGGCTGAGAGGTGGCCCTGCTCTGCTCCCTTCTGTATCTTCAACACCCAACATGGGGCCTGGCCCATTCGAGCCACACGGACTGTTGAAAGAATGAAAATACCTAAATACGAAGTGAGCCCATTATGGGATACCATCCTGGATTGTAGGACTGCGTGATTAAGAGAGAGGTCCAGAGGGAAACAGCATTCGTAAGCGGCAGCTGCCACCTCTAGCACGCCGACGCTACGCCAGGCACCAAATTAAGACCTTTGTCTCCATCATTTCCTTTCAATCTCCCAGCAGCCTTGTGAGGTTCCTTGTCTTACAGATGCAGAAACTGACGCTCTGAGAAGTAATTAGCCCAAAGTTCGATGTTCCGGAAATGTAGCCTGTGTTCTAACCCTCATCTGAGTTTCCCAAAAGCTAAATGAAATGAAGCTTCAGAACGCAAACACAAGCTTCACGTGCCAGAGGGTGGCTCCACATAATTTTGTTGTCACCAATTCTGACGGTGGGACAAAGCTTGAGCCCTCTCCCCAGGGGGGTGATGCAGAGCACCCACCACACAGCGGTTGTCCTGTTCCTTCTAGAAACTCACAGCCCCTGGGGGTCAGCCATGGGCCTATGGCTCCAGGAAACCGAGGTCACACGTCCTGTCTAAGGAGATTCTGTCCTTGGAGGAATCCAGTGGCGGAGTCTGTTGTGAGACTTGGAATGTGTGGAAGACCAAGCCCACATTTACCAGCCGTAAATCTGGACGGGCATATGTTGAACTTGCTTAAAATACGGTATATTTAAAGTATGTCCTGCCAGGAGAAGCTTTTCTGCCTCTCTCTTGGCTGACTATGAATCCGAAACCCCCATAGGCTATAAATTCAACATTATAGTCTATCTTGCTTGAAGATAAATATAATGGTGTTCGAATGTGGGCTCGTAGCCACTGTCTACACCTGTTGGTCTGTATGAAAAGTGCATTCCGTGACCTAAGTGAGACACTTTTATCTTCAAGTCAGAATAGCAGTGCTGAAACCAGAAGACGCAGTGAGAGTCGACAGATTTGAGAATCCCATATGTTCACACCAAAAAAGAAAGCAAGCCCTTGATTGTCAATGGAGTGGAAGCCACGGGTCCTGCCTCCCTCAGTAATCAACCTGGGGTTTCAGCCCCAGCACGGTCGACACCGGGGCGCCCTGTGCACTGCGGCCTGCACACGCTCACTGCCCAACCCCACCGCTCCCGCTGCAGGTGGTGACAACAGAATGTCCCCAGATGTTCTCACATGTCCCGGGGTGGGGGGGGAGGCAAATCGCTCCTGGTTGAGAACCACTGAACTAAAGACAGAACAGGAATCTCATACATTAGCACCAAAAAAAAAAAAAAAAATAGCGAGCAGTTATTTGTTGACGAACAAAGAGAACCACATGAAAACTCCCCGTCTGTTACTTACCAGACCAGAGTGGCGCCCACATCACCTTCTCTGCTCCGTGTCCTGCCTGCGCCGTGGATCAGCATCTCTAGGTGTCAGGCCCGCCGAGAACTCAGCCTCCCGGATGGCTGTCTCCCAGACTCTGTCCACCCACTCCCGGGCGGCCTGGCTCTGCGCCCGGACGCTGCACCGAGGAGACCCGAGCAGGACGGGTGGGGACCAGGGCGGGTGGTGCCCACTGCTTCCCCAGTGTGGATCTGCCCTCTTTCCAGCACACTCCTCACCTCCGAGCTCTCGCATTCTAGAACCCCGCGGAAAGGTGCTCTTTGTTCTCCTCACCAAAGGCAGTTCCGTGATGCTCGTCTGTGTGACTCCATACAGGGTGGTCCATTTGAACCGGCACTTACAGGACCCCCTACATCTTAAGAGGAGGTGATCTGGTCTGAGACGTCCAGCCAGCAAGCCGCTCTGATGGGCGCTTAATTACCACTGGTGATTTATAATAAACAGCGAAAGAAAAACTCCTCGATTGCCTAAATCGCTGGTTTCTGCGGGCAGTTTTAGTGAGGTTTCTGCTTCCAGCCCTTCTGTTTGTTTTGCGGCCTGGCTGGGCTCCAGAAAGCACAGTTACACAATCTCTGGCCGGCCCGGAGCCTCCCAGCATCCCGCTCTGTGATTCCAACCCCGTCACCCTGATTCTGGTAAATTCTGGTAATGAACGTGGCCGACTCTTGTTCCTCTTGCTGGCACGGTCCCCAATGCTCAGGGCACGTAACGGCCGGCTCTGGGGCCCCCTGGCCAAGTCACCTTTGGGAAGACTCCTACCCTCTGGGAGCCACTGTGCTCTCATCTGCGAAATGGGAACACGGGAACATCGCCCTCATGGGGTTGTTGTCTTAAAAAAGCCAGGTAGATGTTTCTCCATCCTGTCTGGCAACAGGAGGCACGAAGAGGCAGTACCTCCCGGCAGCCGAGCCAGACGTGGGGACGGCCCTGAGCCATGTGAGGGAGCGTTGCAGCGCAGCGGGGCTGTCCAGGATGGACCAGCTGCGGTCCCAGCCCCGTCAATGTGCACGTGCCCTCTGCGCAGGAGGCAGGGGTTGTAGCCCTCCTTGTTCAGGGAAGAAACTGAAGGCAGCTGAGTTTGCCGGGTCACCCGTCTCCAGCCCCGACTCTGCCACTTTCTGACTCAGAACCCAAGACTCGGCATATTCTTATTCAAAACCAGCAGAAGCGTCGCCCAACACAGGCCCGGAAGGCGAGGAAGACACCACGAATGAGCCCAGAAGGACCCAGACGGTATTTCCAGCCAGTAAGAGGCCACAGAAATACCTCTGTGCTTCACCCCAAAGAAAGCTGTCAGAGGCCGGAGAATTGCCCAGCCCGCTCTTCAAGGGTTAACTGTTTCCGAGCTCTGTGGAGACAGCACGGGGAGCAGAGCAAGGCAGACCCAGGCAGCGGCGGTCGGCCAGCTGTCTCCTCTCTCTTTCCACCCGAATAAACACTGTGCAAACAGCCCCTTGCAGGAGAGCGGGCAGTGAGCGTGGAGGTGTGTGTGAGCCTGGGCGTGAGCACGTGTGTGTGCAGGGGTGGGGGAGAGTGTGAAAGGAGAAGTGGTTTCTGAAAGGAAGCAGGAGCGCCCTGAGCCCTAAACGAGAACTGACACTCTGGGTGTGGAAGGGCAGCTACATCCAAGAGTCAGCAAAGTGCCAGAAACCGCCCAAAAGAACACTGTAGAATCGTTCACTCTCTTTTTTGTTGTTTTTTAAAATTTTTTATTTTGTTGTATCTTTTTTTGAGGAAGATTAGCCCTGAGCTAACATCTGCTGCCAATCCTCCTCTTTTTTTGCTGAGGAAGACTGGCCCTGAGCTAACATCCGTGCCCATCTTCCTCTACTTTATATGTGGGACGCCTGCCACAGCATGGCTTGACAAGCGGTGCCATGTCCGCACCTGGGATCCGAACCGGTGAACCCCGGGCCGCCAAAGCAGAATGTGTGAACTTAACCACTGTGCTACCGGGCAGGCCCCCATTCACTCTTTTTTATGACATTCGCTCAATCTTTTCTTAAAGAAAATAAGTGAAACAGCCATGGTCTCCAGACAGTCAAACTGCAGTTGGTCTCTAATGGAATGTTCTACGTCAACAGCAATGTTCCTGCTACTTTGAAACCCTTTACCCGTAATAAAAGCCACTTTGATGAAGCACTGTCAGGCACATAAAATCTAAAAACTGCCAAAAACTGTAAGGTGGTTAGGACTTAGATTATGTCTGTTTTACAGGTGGGAAAACTGTGGCTATAAATTGTGTCTCTTTCACCAGGATCTAGGACATTCTTTTTTTCTTTCAAGCTATGTTACAATATGGTTTGAGTTTTAGTTGTTGTTTTTTCTTTTTTGCAGGGGAAAATTCACCTTAAGCTAACATCTGTTGCCAATCTTCCTCCTTTTTCTTCCTTTTTATCCCCCAAAGCCCCAACCCAGTTGTGTATAGTTGTAAATTCTTCTAGTTCTTCAGTGTGAGCCACCACCACAGCATGGCTACAGACAGACGAGTATAGGTCTGCGAGCAGGAAACTAACCCAGGCTGCTGAAGCGGAGTGCAACTAACCTAACCACTAGGCCATCAGGGCTGCCTCTGGGACATTCTTAATGAACCCAGTTTACAAAATATTGATTTACAGGAAAAGATACTTTCAGACATGATGTACAAAACCAAACAAGACGACTCCATTTCCAAAATCCCATTTCCATGTGGCTTGTCAGAAATACCCCAGGGAGCGAAGTCACACATTTCCATCAAGGACCCTATTTCCAGGTAACAAGGCTGTGCTGTAGGAGACCAGGAAACGTGTCCCCTAAGGCAGGCCAACAAGCCCAGAGGTCACAGCACCAGGAAAGGATCGTCCAGTTTGGAAAGCAAGCCTCGTCTCCAGTTTTGTGGCGTGGATGGCTTATGCTCTGAATGTCGGCAGGTTTAAAAGCCCTGGTGTCCAGCACACAGGGACGGACCCTCACTGTGGCCCCCCAGACAAGGCAGGGACGATCCTCACTGTGGCCCCTAGACCAGGCAGGATGGACCCTCACTGTGGCCCCCAGACAAGGCAGGGACGATCCTCACTGTGGCCCCTTGACCAGGTAGGAAGGGAGCCTCACTGTGTCCCCTAGAACATTCCTCTCTCCTGCTTCTCTGCAGGGCCCCCTTCTGAGTGACTGCTGCGGTGGAAACCGATTTCCCTGGAAAACACGCGTCCCTGACGACTCCAATCACAAAGAAGTCCGTGCTCCAGCCGTGAGGAGCCAGCAGACGGTGCTGCAAGGGGAGTCCAAACGGATCAGCTCAAAGCTAGGTCCCCACGGGGGCTCTGCGACGTCCGGATGTCAGCGCAGAGAGAGGAAGTGAAGGATCTGACCCAGCTCCCCAGCCATCCTTGACCAGGAGGGAGTGGTATGGGGTGGTGGCTGTGTCCCTGACCAGGAAAGTGGTGGGGACGCCACTGACTAGGAAGGGGACCAGAGGTGGTGGGCCTCCCTGACCGGGAGGGGGTGGCAGGAGGTGGTGGGCCTCCCTGACCAGGACGGGGTGGCAGGGGCTGGAGGGGTGTCCCTGACCAGGAGGCTGCAGGAGGTGGTGGGACATCCCTGGCCGGGAGGTGCGGCAGGCGGTGGTGGGGACAGAACAAGCAGGGAAGGCTGTAGGCACAGCTGCCTGGTTTCTGGGACTCCCTCCCCTTCTCACCCCTGTCTCGGGCTTGGCCCCCATCCACAGGGGATCAGGGCTCAGGCGCCCTCCCTCTGGAGGCCTGGCCTCCTCCCACAGGGCACTCTCCCAGTGAGCCCGCTAGATCTGGAGGGCCTGCCCCGCCCTCAGGATGTGGCCTGTGTGTGTCCTGTCTCCGGATACTCTCCTGCCATCGCCATTCTCCTGACTTGGTTTCCCCTGAGCTTCTAAGGTGCCCACTCAGCCCCTTGGGCAGCCGCTGGAACAAATCTCTCGGCCAGGCTGGGTCCAGGCGTCGGAGCTTCTCACCTGGGCAGATAGACTCCAGGGCCCGCCGCGGGGCAGATGGCTGAGAGCCCAGGAGCGAGGAGCGCCAGGCAGACCTGGGGTGGCACACACACTGACCTGATAGAGCACACCCTCAAGATGGCTTAGATCCCAATCAGCGTCCACTGGCCTGTGACGTCCAGTGGCCTTACCTTCTTATAAGGACAAGATGCCCCCACTCCCTCCCTGCATGGGAGCTGTCAGGCCAGTCCTGCAGCACCTCATCTCTTGTCTCTCGCTGGGTAAAGTGTACCCCAAAGGATGATGGGTCTCCGCATTTCTGGGCTGGTGACTCAGCCGCTCTGGGGGGATTGACAGCACCCACCTAGTCACACGTGGAGGGGCGAGTAAGCCAAGCTGCTGCAGGAGCTGTTCCAGGGGCACAGTCGATGGTTCTTACCTCCTCCCGCACCCTCCGTCCCAGATTTCCCTCTACCGCGGCCGGCACTTCAGCTGACTTTGGGGGATGGACCAGACTCATTCTCAGGGTACTGAAGCCCGTGGCGCCGCAGTGGCTGCAGCTGCTTATTTGTCACTGGGCACGGAGCACGAGGAGGCTCCACACAGAGTCCTCCGTTCCAGCTGCCCCCTTGGTGGAGGGGAGCCCTTGCTCTCCTGGCAATCAGTCGGTGACCGGCCAGGGCAGGGACGCCTTCCTCTGCTTGCTGGCCACAGCCAGGAGGGGCCCAGTGGCCAGGCAGCAGTCACATCTTCTAGTTCGGTGCGACTCCACGTCCCCGGGTGGAAGGCTGCCCCTTGGGAGACAAGACCTGCATCCCAGGAGCGCTGAAGTTTGCAGAGACGAGAAGCACATGTTCCCTGAGCGATGCTCAGAGGGGGTTACTCCTCCTTCCACCCCTTGGAGGCTGGAAGTCCAGGATCAAGGTGCCAGCAGATTCGGTGTCTGGTTAGGCTGGCTCCCTGGTTCATTGTCCACATCTTCTCACCGTGTCCTCACATGGGGAATGGGCTGGGAGCTCTCTGGGGTCTCCTTTATAAGGCACTAATCTCATCATAGGGGCTCCACCCTCATGACCTGATCACCTCCCAAAGGCCCCCCCTCTTAACACCATCATATCAAGAGTTAGGTTTAACATAGGAATTTGGGGGGGGGGGCACACGTTCAGTCCACAGCACAGGCCCAAACTCACCCACACCTGTGGTTTTGACCTCATCCATCCCAGGCTGCTGTTGGGGTGCCAGGTGCCAACCCCACGTCAAGGCATTCTTGAGTCTGTAGTGGTGGAAGGAACCAGAACCTGTGTGGACCCACCAGCTCAGGCCTGGGCCTGGAGCCACTGTGGCTGCTGCCCCAGAGGGTATGAGGGCTGAGCCGAGCCCGGCCTTGCCCCACAGCAGGACAAGTCTCTGAGCCTGTGGGCAGATGGCAGACACGCAGATGTGGCCCGGGTCCCACACGTGTGGCTGTCACTGTAGCTCGTAGGTGCCCCAGGAAGGGCCCGAGGCTGTGCAGAGCAGGCGGGTGAATGAAGAGACGATTCAGCCCCAAAGGGAGGCTCAGAGCCTGACGGAACCTGGCCAGACTTCTCTGAGCACACACAGCACTCAGCTGTCTAGTCCATGCAGTTCCTTTTATACGCTGCCCCCTCCGGTGCTTGCTGTCCTCACTGAGCTCGTCTGTGACAGCAGGAAGCTGTGTCTTCACGTAGGAGTCATCCATCCCTGCCCAGGTTCCCTCCATCCAAGCTGCCCCTCTGCGCCTGCTTTCTCAGGGTCTCTGGTCTCTCCCGATGGAGGCCGGGAGAGGTCATGCGTCTGTCACAGAGACGTCACTCCGGGACCAGCCCGCACAATCGCGCCATCAACCTCAGTAAAACATCGTGGACGTACTTCTTGCTACTACCCTTCGGTCCCAGCAGATTAACCCCGTGCCTCTATTTCCCCTGTCTGTCCGGGCAGTCGGGCCTGGCCTGGCACAGCATCCGTAATAATATGGACACTCATTCCTTCCCTTCAAAGCAAACGTGGGCTGAGCGTCTGCTCGGGGTGCTGCACTCTTCTCTCTTCTTTTGGGAACTGAAGAATAGAAAACTAAACCATCCACTCTGAATCAGGGTGGTGGATGGAGAGCTCGCAAAATACCCCCTCTGGCTCCCAAAATGTAGAACTTCTGGACAGAAGTTTTTAAAATAAGAGCAACCCCTTAGGAAGCAAGGAGGAGGACTCTCCCAGTGCCAGAAGCGGAGAAGGGATTTACGAGTGAGTGAAAGAGCCGGGGGTGAGGGGCTGTGCCCTGAGAGGACGGGGTCACTGCTCACGCGGGCCTGCAGGCTGGAGTGCAACCCAGAGCCCGGACCACTGAGTGTCCACGACACACACACACACTGTCACAAACACTGTCACACACACATGCCATCACACACACACCCCGTCACATACACGCCATCACACACACACGCTGTAACACACACGCCGTCACACACACACCACACACACCATCACACACCACCTCACCTCACACACACCATCACACACACACCATTACACTCATACCATCAGACACATACACACACCATTACACACACACTCCTGCTTGCATTTGCTCAATGATTGCTAAAAACTCACATCAATTAAATGACACACTACCGGGGCTGGCCCGGTGGCACAGCGGTTAAGTTCACACATTCCCCTTCAGCGACCGGGGGTCCACCGGTTCAGATCCCGGGCGTGGACATGGCACTGCTTATCAAGCCATGCTGTGGTAGGCATCCCACATATGAAGTAGAGGAAGATAGGCACGGATGCTGGCTCAGGGCCAGTCTTCCTCAGCAAAAAGAGGAGGATTGGCAGTAGATGTTAGCTCAGGGCTAATCTTCCTCAATCAATCAATCAATCAATCAATCAATCGACACAGTACCATTCAAAGGCAGTCATTTGATGAATGGAACTACAGGTTGGATCGTTATGTGCAACTCTGTGTAGAGCTCACAGAACGTCCTGGATGTGCCCGGTTTCTGCCCCATGGGATTTCGGAATGGCATATTGTTGTAAAGAGCTATTGTGCCCAGAGATCTATGGAGGAGACCATGATTATGGAGACCCTCAGAGAACACGGGCTGGGGCCACCACTCAGCTCCCCATCGCACGTTCACCCCCTTCTCAGGCCTTCAGCTGCCCCGGTGGCCAGGACCCGGGTGACAGCCCCGTCACTCAGCCACCCAGCTCTGCACACCAGCTCCCTGGGCTCCTCGGGGCCTCTCTCTAGATCGATCATTCGAACGGATGAACTCTTCAGATGTTCTTTCCCTAAATTCATCTGTTTACATGGGTTTTTTTGGCCTGAAATACAGAAGTACGTCAACTTTCCTATAATATGTCCAGGTAGCATTAGAAATATCTCAATGCCACGTTTTCATGACATTTAGGGTCAGTTTAGGCATCCTAATACATGACATTTGACATTCAGGATCTTTCTATGCATCAAAACTGGTGTTCTCACGTACAAAGATTCTGACCTCCAGAGAGACAATTAGCCCTGTTTAGCCAGTCGGCTGATTATTTATGAGACACGTGCCACTGATACACACAGAGTCAAAGCAGTCAAGCATCTAACACATAACAACACACTAATTACACAGCAGATCCAGAAACCAAGAGATGTGCCGTGATGTTTAGGCGTAATCAGAAAGAATTACTTGAAATTGCTGACAAGTGTAAGTATTAACTTTTGTGTGTGTGACGATTTATAGTGTTTCCAATGTGTTCTTTAAATACGTTTTCTCACTGGGATTAAGAATAAACAGGCTCTCCACGGAGGGAAATCTTCAGGAGCCCGTCTGTAAATTTATGTTTTAAAAGGGAAGACTGTTAGATTTTAATGAAAAGATAGGAATAAACTGGTATTGAAAGCTCTCAGATATGACTGGAGAGTAAACCATGTCAAGTGATATGTGGCATTCCAGTGAGGTTTTTCTAAATACACCATCCAGTTACATCGCAAATGGAAGCCTCACCTGGTACAGCTTTTGGTTTTTACTTATTTATGCTGTAAAAACTTGGCAGTTGTAAGTTGAGTTTTTTGAGATATTGATGAAGACCGAAAACCTTTTGAGTATCACGGTTTAAAGAAGAGGCATGCTTGTCTTATTTGGTCCATGAAAACACTGAGAAACATGCTTGTTTTAATCAGTGCAAATTGCACGGAGCTTGGTCCACTGCAGATACCTCTCTTTATGATCTATATTAAACTCTCTCACCTCAGTGTCACACAAAGTAAAAACTAGCACGTACATGGGTCTCTGAAAGACTTTTAGCACCTACTACAAATTCAGAGCATTCTGTCCTGGTACATTGTGACTGGCTCTGGAATTTACGCGTAAACCCTCAAACCAGCAGGTGGTGATGCCGAATTTGAAAGGGCCTGTCAGACCATCCCTTTACTGTCCAGAACGTAAACGCCCTTGTGTGTTATGGGGGAAAAAAGGCAACTCGTAATATTGTATTTTTAAATAAAAAGACTTTATTTATGAAATAAGATAGCAGCTAACAGTTTAAGAGAGCGTGGGGAGGGATTACTTTCACAAGTGGACAGATACGCACCTTGGAAAATATTTGGCTAAGTTTTAAAATTAGCATTTTAGTCATCTGTAAAGTGCCGAGAAATTTACTTCCAGGGAACACCTGCATTAGTTTTTTTTTAACCCTCCGTTAAGTAGAACACTGATAAATAAATGTATCGGGAGCATAAGGGAACTCATCAATTGCTCAGGCACCTCAATGTGGGCTGGCTCTATGTGCACTTGCCGAAGGGACGTCAAAACGATGGGCTGTGTTGACCAGAGCGTCACCTGTCTTGGCCTGTGTCCCACCGCCAGCAATGGCACAGCCACACTGACTAGCACCATGAGTCGTTCAGAAGGCATATTCAAAAACAGACACAGCGTTGCAGGTCAACAGGTGCAAGAAAGACCATGAAATAATCAACTGAGACACTTCCCGTCCATTTCCTACAACACTAAACGTTCCTTTTCTAACGTGGATACTAACACTATTGAATAGAAGAAGGGAAGAATATTTTGGCGTGGACGCTCGAGCCTAGACATTGATGAGTAATGAGCATTTTGGTTCCAAGCAAACATTATTTGGGTAATGTTACAGATAATTTATTGACTAAAATATTAACTGTTAATTTTTAATAGAAAAATGCAATATAAAAATACTACTTTGTTAAAATATACAATACACCTATTATACCACTTTGGAAAACCCAGCTTACATCAGAAAGCCAGAAACACCCTCTGGACTGGTGCATGTTACCTGGCTTTCTTCATTGTTGCAAATTCTATTCTGGAATTAAAAGATATACAATATAAATAAAAGCAGTGAATCTGAATCATGTAGAATTATTTTAAAAATTGTTAATAAATTCCTACACTACTGAATATGCTGTATTTTCCCATAAGTTCTTAGTCTGCAAATGGTCTAAGTAACAGGATAGGTCTGGAGCATTCCGTATTTATATATACGGACTGCAGAGCTCACCCAGAATGTCTCTTCCCAGAACTTACGAGGACTCAAACCCAGCGTTGATCTTCTGATCTTCTGCCGTCTTCACAAGTGTTTGTACTCAGTTCTGCTGCTGCAGGAGAAGCAACGAACTGGCAGGAAAATGCCGCCATCCTGATATTGCACTTTTCTTCCCCAAGGATGGTTTTTAATTTACCCTCAACCAGTGTAGACACGGCCTAAATCACTCTGGTGACCTGACTTGGCAGAAAAGTCATCCTTGACTTTGGATTCCGACGCCGGGAAGCAGGTGCTCAGCTCACACGTTGAGCAGGGGGATCTGCCAGACCATGACAGAGGAGGCCAGCTCCTCCGGGCGCTGCTGCCTGGCCTTCCTGCTCACCCGACGGTGGCCCTGGCCGCCGCACGCCACCAGCACGGAGCTGGCTTTCGCCTTCCTGGCCCGCCGCCCTCTACTCGGCGAGATGTTGGGGTGCCGCAGGAGGTCGTAGATGATGCTCTCCTCGGACCTGGGTTCCAGGGAGCCGGAGCCCTGGGATGGCGTCAGGGACCCGGACGAGGATGAGAAATCACTTCTGTGGGTCATGGAGCCCAACGAACCCCCCAGCCAAATGGCGTCGGTGCTGCCCTGACTCAGGCCGGGCTCGGCCCCCTCGCTGGGGAGCGCATCCTTCTGGTCTTCATCCTGGGGGTCCACACCGGGGGGCGGGCTGTCCCTGGGCTTGTCCTTGTCTGTCTTGAGGGCAGCTGTGGCCACGACCAGGAACTTGACAGGCCCATTGTGTGCGTGGTAGGACACCATGCCCCTTCCTGAAAGAGGAAAAGGTTCAGCACTGGCACTCCGGACAGTGTTACAGGGGGACCAACGAGCACTGTTCAGCCCACCCACTGCATCTCTCTCGTCCCAACAGTCAAATCCTGCAGTAAGTCTAACACTTGATTGACAGGTAAGATAAAAACAGCTTCCAGATCATGTTCTCGCAGATTTTTAGTGAATTCCAAGAAAGCTTTCAAAATGACGGTCTAAAACACACTCTTGGGTTTTCACCTACAGGACCTTGGTTCTAATACTCGTGCTGTACTTATAAAGGAATAAAATAGCTGTTTTCCTGATCTCTGCATAAACAACTTCTCACTTACTCTAAGGAAAAACATTTGATTTTCCTAAGTCTTGATTAAAAAAATTAAACTCCTGAAATGTGTAAGTTTTAGGAACAAGATGCCTAAACCAGCAGTAGCTTCCTGCCATTTTTCATTACAAAAGGTTCCGTGGTTTAGAATGAGTTAGTTCTATGGTTTTCATTACAATGGGGACTTTTCAGCTTAAAGATCATGTGAAATGAATCTTAAAATCGTCTTCTGACACAAGAGCACACGTCAGAAACTATCCATAGGTCCTTTCATGGAAACGCCGATCTCCTGGAACACCCCGACCCTACGTGTCAGGTGGGAACATGGTCCCCCATCTTCTAAGCGCCTCACAGGTGACGTGACATGGGTACGGGAAGCATGTGTCCTTTCCAGGAAACCAGGCCCTGCCCCTCACCTGCGTCCCTCTGTGGCCAAAGCTGGAGGACACACACCCAGGGGAACTCGCACCCACAATGCAGGATGAACACTCGCAGAGGCAGTGCACGTAACGCAAGCACTGGGAACAACTCAAGACCCACCACAGACACACAGGTAACACAGGCTACACGGCAGTGGGCGCGAATGAGCCACAGCCCACGCACACACAGGGACGCGCCTCAGAAACAGGGATGCAGTTATCACAGGAATACATACGACATGAGACAGTTACAGGAAATGCAAAAGCTGCAAAATTAAAAGTGTGGTTTTTCAAGGTACAAATTGGCAAAACGAGAGAGAAGATGAATGGAATGATGATGTAAATCTCCCAAGAAGAGCTATGTTGGCTGCAGGGGAGGGGCGCCTAGTGGCCCAAAGTCCAAGTAACGTCCTCCTGCCCGAGCCAGTGCAGGTGGAGGTGGCTTCTTGTCAGTACCATTGAAACAGGACGTACTCACTCTACACAACTTCTTGTACGTATAGATCACAATAAAAAGAGAAACTAAGAAGTGAATGAACAAAATTAGAATTCCTTAATCTTAACAGGTGGATCATGACAAAATATGCATTCATCTCAGGGCTGGCCCCATGGCCGAGTGGTTAAGTTCGCGCGCTCCGCTGCAGGTGGCCCAGTGTTTCGTTGGTTTGAATCCTGGGCGCGGACATGGCACTGCTCATCAAACCAGCGTCCCACATGCCACAACTAGAAGGACCCACAACGAAGAATATACAACTATGTACCGGGGGGCTTTGGGGAGAAAAAGGAAAAAAATAAAATCTTTATAAAAAAAAATATATGAATTCATCTCAAAAACAGGTGTAGCTCCAATAGATTTGTCAAAGCTTGTTGAGGCAAGGAAGGGGGACTGAAGTCCCAGTGAAATACTCTAGTGTTGATAAGGAAGAAATTATAGAAATAGAATCTTTGCTAACATTTTGGTGAGCTTCCTACAAATTTTTTCCTCTGAAAATTTTTTTGTCTGCACAACTGATATTACATAATCAACATTTTAAAATTTAAGATCTTGGTTTTACTTAACTTACAGAATTAACATTTTTCTCTATCATTCAAAATGCTCCACCAACATCACTTTTACTGGCTGTGTTATATTCTTAAATGGCAATATGACCTTTTTCTTAAACATCTCCCTACTCCTAATTTTGAACATTTAGGTTGTTTCCTGTTTTGTGCTATTAAAATTTAAATGCTGTGACAAATATCTTTTTGCATCACGCCTTGTTCATAGATTTGGCTGCCTCCCAAGACAGATTCCTGAGTTGGAAATCCTGATTCCAGACACATGAGCATTTTCAGGCTTGTGGTCCATAATGCCAAATTGCTTTCCAAAAAGGCTTACGTCCATTTAAATCCCACCAACAAGGCAAAAAAGCAGCTGAGCCTTTTCAGATGCTGGGCTTCCTTCTTTGCAATATAAAGAGCATCCTTTTTCACTGAGCAAAACTGTATATGATGACAGAAACTAATAGGTGGCAATAAGGGTAATAAGAAAACCTTTTTTGGGCTAAGATTACCCCTGGATCACCAACATCATAAAGAGGAAAGCAGAAGTATGAATTGATGATTCAAATTAATGCACAGAGTCTTTATAGTACACTAAAAAAACCCGAGCCAAATGACTTAAATTGTTCAAGCAATTCCCAGGGTGAGGAAGCCCGATGCAGCCCCAGGTGACTCACGGGTTTACGGGGTACCAGCCGGCGTGTGGAGGTGTCTACTCACCGGTCACTTTGGGGATCCCCTGCAGCCGGGGGACGGGCAGGGCCACCACGACACCCAGGCTGGTGCCAACCATCAGCAAGCCGTGGCAGACGAGCAGGCTGGTCACGGACAGCCGCTGGGGCCCTGGAGGGAGACAAAGAGAAGCCTGGTGTCTGCAGGGCCCACGTTGGGCAGGCACTCGGGGATTGTCCAGAAACACTACGGACGTTGTGCCAGAGAGCCCACTGCACCCACACCAACCCCTCCTGGGGCAGCAGGTGCCCGCAGAGCTCCACACCTGCACACACACTGCGCTCACTTCAACTGGGCGAGAATGAAACGGACCCTGGGAAGCAGACTGTGCGGCCCCCACAGGGGGCACACGCATGCTGACCTCGCATCTGCGCTCTGCAACACCCGGGCTGGCTCTTCCAGAGGCAAGTCGAGTTTCCCAGAATCGTCCATGTAAATCATTTCCTCCCAGTCAGTGCAGCAACGAGCCCTGAGGCACACACGCGCGCACATGTCACACACATGTCACACATCACATGCATGCATACATGTCACACGCACCCACATGCCAGACTGGTTCTGAGCGAGCACGCAGCCACCCTACCCATATATGACAGGTCCAACACAGGCAGGACGGACTTCCGGTGCAACCTGCACATGTCACATGGTGGGACATGCCGTGTGACTTCCCAAACGTTCTGCTGGGAAAGACAGTGTCTCGTGGACCCAGAGTGAGGAACAGTGGAAAACACTGACAGACAACACCAGTGTCAGAGGGAGCGCCTGTTGCCTTTGTTCTACAGCCAAGGCCCCGAGGCCCAGAGCAAGTGAACATGTGCTCTGCGAGGTGACAAGGTCAGGAAGTGGGGATCAGAGACGGTCACAGCCTGGCCCCGCTGTGAACACCTCCCGGAGTGAAGGGCGGTCCTGGACTCCCGCGTCAATCTACCGCTGCACTGACCCCACTGCAGCCTCACAGCCTCCAAGAGGAGATTGAAAGAACTCCTGCCGTTTCTCTGTTTAGCCCTGAAGCTGCTGAGCAGAGTTTAGTTTGCTCATGAGAAGCAGTGGTGAACACTAAAAAACCACTCGATCCTTCTTCTCTGTAGAAATAAAACTATTTTTCAATGTCTCTGCATGTGACCCGAAGGCCATCTTAGATAAAACGCACGAAAGGCAAACGATCTAATACTGCAGCCAGCGGTAGAGTGACATGTCTGCAGAAGTCATTTTATGAATTATTTAGGAAATAGCCAAAAGAACCAAACCCAAAAAACAAACTACAAAAAACAAAGATTTGGTTTTATTTATATAGAGACTTAAATTATTTCTAAAAAGGGAATAGTATTTATGTTGCCAGGAGTTCTGAATGCTTGCCCGTTTGAGTGACTTGGGTTGCAGAGACTCATGGAGCCACATGTCAACCTACAATGCTCTCCTGCCAGCAGGCAAGGTGACAAGGCGTCCTTTTCAAAAGCTAATGAGAAATGCTGAAATTCAGAAATTTAGCAGTGTGATGCTCAGCACCGCTCACAACTATTACTACTGCCCGGCTCTTCACAAGGTCGTAGGCAGCACCTCGGGAGGTGAGCCCAGCATGCTGGGGAGCGTGAGAGCAAACGCGGCTGCGTCTTCCCGGAGCCTCAGTCTCGCTCAGCGCTGAGTACTGCAAAGGTTAAACGTGGCCATCTTATAAAAACCATCTGCATTCGAGCTTAGGATGAGAGCCGAGTCCATCCTCTCCAGCCCTCCTGGAAACCGCTGGTGGAAGCGTTGGCGAAGTGGCTGGGAGACGGCGACATCTGCAACTGGTTCACTGCCCTGGGCTTTCTGTTTTGCTTCCATAAAACTTCGCTTTCCCCCGCTACGCCTGACGTACAGGAGCGATAGACCGTTTTCTACTTAAAGCTTTCCATGTGAATAATTAACTCACAACATTGACAGAAACGGGCCAAACAGAACTGCAGCCCAGCAGGAATCTCATGACCACCGGGACGGACCCCACTCCCGGGAGCCAGAGACAGGCTGGGGGCCTCGCTCCCTGCAGCCGTTTTTCCTGAGCTGCTGGTCATGGAAGGAACATACAAACTGGGCTGTGGATTTGAATAAATTCCCTTTTTAAAATACAAAACTATTGGAAACAGTAAAAACAAACAGACTCTCAGGACTTCTCCCCAATAGTCCCCATCCTGGTTTCGGGGGCTTTGTGTAGAGGTGGGCTGGGGGAATGGTGGCATCGCATAATTCCACCGACACCCTCCTTTGAGTAGTCAGTCCTCGATATAAACGAAAAACATGTGTGCAAGTAAGTTAGATGTTTTTACGATCTATTTGAACATCCTGAAATATTCCGGTTTGGGAAACTGAGTTTCATCTTTCTCCAAAAAAAGGAATTTATGAGTTAAGTTTTCTTTTGTAGAGAATTTATAATTTTTAAAATATTGCTGTGGAGCCATTAAAGAAGCTTTTGAAATACTTTTAATTCTACAAACCACTTGTTTTTAAATGCAGCTGATGAGGAAACAGGATTTCAAAGAGCCCATCTCCACAAGAGGGTTATACCTTTATAGTGCAGACAGCTCTTCCTAAAATATGATGTATAAGTATTTCCAACTGCTAATAAAAACATAAAAAAGAATTCACCTTCCAATCATGAAGGATAAAACTTCACTATTTATGTTCATTCAGAAACACATTTTGAATGCGATCTTTCATTCCTTACGGATTTTCCACCACTTTGCACGTGAATAGCATCTTGGAACATTCGACTATTCATCCTGTGCCAGCTTTCACATCTGTGTTCTGTTCTGTGTCCTAAGAACCCAGGAAACGTTCTATAGTCTGTGTAAAGAAACTCCTTCCTTCAGAAGCGGGTCTTTCTACAGAGAAAGCACAAAACAAGCCAAAGGCACAGAAGGAGCCCGGGGTGGCGCTGGGATGCGAGAAGGGAAGTCACAGGACGAGGAAGACCCTGCATGGCCACCAGAAGGACCAAGTGAAACGACCACAGGGCTTCCTGGAGGAGCTCCTGAAAGGACCAGCCCAGATCTGTTTTCATTATAAAGAAGGCGGAAGCAGGTGAAATCCAGATGTTCATTTTGCTTTCTAACCGGTTCGAAAGCTTTCAGAAACCGAGTGAGATAATACGTTCCAGGGAATGACGGTTTATTCGCTTTTGAAAATGGTCTCTGAGTCGTCATCTCTAATTTTACCTACGAACGTTTAACTGAAATAGTAACTAGGGAATGCGGTGATTTTCCATTTCAAGAGGCGCCGTGGACAGCGCTGCTGGAGAGCTGCCCGGATGTTACCTGCAGAGGCACCAACAGTGGCCCTCAAGGTGGGACGGCAGGGAGCTCCCTGGGGACGGCTCTGAGTTGGCCAAGCTTCGGGGGCCATCCACTCACCTCACAGCCAAGGGGGAGGTGGGTCGGGGGTGGAGGTAGAGGCTGACTGGGTGACAAAGGGTGCAAGTCCCACAGGGGGTTTTAAAATGAGTTGTAAACATGAAGAGGGGACTGCCCACACGTCAGCTGCTGTTTCGAGAACCCAGCAGCCTCGTTACACCAGGCACACAGAGAGAAACAAGAACCTCTAGTGAAGGAGTGCAGCCCGCGGGCTGGGGGCGCATCAAGGCGGCTGTCCAGCTTTATTCCAATGTGCACAATAAACACACAGGCAGAGGGAGTGAATCAGAGAAGCAAGCCTTCCACGTGGGGCAGGAAATGCTACAGCTGAAGTCCTTCTCTGCTCTCCCCAACAACAGAGCAAAGGAAGCAGGCAGGCCCGAGCTGCTGGTTAATCCAAGATTAACTGCTGGTTAGTCAGCTGCTGGTTAATCCAGGACAGCACCGGGAGCCGAGAGGACTCGGAACCCCAGTGCTCAGTCTTGTTCCCTAATTCATAAATAATTTTGAATCTGGTTTAACTTGCTGAATTCCCTTAGGATGTGGTCAATGGTATTTAGAAAAGTTACCCTGATTTGTTTAAAAATGGAAATTCTGGACCCTTGAGTGGGTTACGTCGTCCCTGGAAGGTGATGTGTTCCCTCAGTGCGGACGAGGAAAGGCTAATTTGACACGAGGCCTCAGCACTCTTCCACTAAAAACCTTCTCCTCTGAATATTCCCGACGAGGCGGAAGCATCTGCATCACGATGGCACTCACTGTCTTGCCCGTGACGCAGACCAGACGATGCTCCATCACTGCGATTGCTGCAAACCCTACTCCATTACGGCTGAGAAGTCGACTGACGGCTCCAAAAGCTGTCTGCTGGTGTCGGAAGGTTTCATCATCAATTGTCCGACTGTATCGAGTGGATGCGGGTTAACTCACAGAGCTTGAGCTTAACAGTTTTCAGAACTGCATTCTAAGTAGAAGAAAAAGGACCCAGCTCCCTCTATGCAGAGTCCTACACTGCACGGTCTGAGACCTCAGAGGAGGCACATGGATTTTATCAAATTTTGTTAACTTACAAAAAAGGTGGGAGTTACAGTGTAATAATTTTTTTTTTCCAAATTTTGTTCCTTCTGGCTTTGGAAGTCTTTATCTCTAGAATCTACTGGAATTTTACATTCCTGAGAGAGTGCAAAAGGGTAATTTTATGATCATTGCCATACACACAGAACAAAACCCATGTGGGCAACCTCACAAATGCAGTTCTACAACTGAGGTTTCATATACGTGTGAGCACAGGGCACGTGCAGGACCCGTGGACAGAGGGATCCAGAGAAGGACCGGAGCCCGACGTCTCCACTTCAGTGTGCTCACGAATAAGCGTGCAAACACGCATTCATGGAAACGTTTAAATGTGAAATGGAATAAAACAGTGATGCTTATGCCCATGGAACACTGGCCTCGGGTAAGGCCATCTGCAAAGGGACAATGGAGGAAATGACAGAATCGCAAAATGCAATCAAAGCCAGACCAGCTCCGGTTAACCTTCCTGAGCATCGCACTCAAGGACCCCCGTCGGAGGCGCAACGAAGGGCGGCTGATTCCCAGTGTAACTGAGCTCTGCTCTAGCTCACCCGCCCATGGTGGAAGCAAAGCTTGGAAGGAGAATATGAGATGCAGATAAGGTGCAAAATGCCCCCAAAATACCAGCAAACTCAAAGGTGCTGCAAATACAATACAGAAACATGGAGAACAGGCCAACCGAAGGCACTCCGCTCCGCTCTGGGCTGGGTGCACGCCGAGCTTTCACACAGCTCTGGAAAAGAGACCCAACTCTTGGCACAGAAATAAATGAAGACCGGGGACCGAGGAGAGAGGCCAAGGGCACGTGCGCAGCAACAGATGGCAGCCCCAGGGTGGACGCGGACGTCAGCCTCGCACATCTGATTGCACAGTCTCCTGGGTTTGCAGAGAGGCTGGATGGACCATAATCAAAGGAAGGCTACGTGAATGGAACAAAACAAGGGAGTCAGCACCTGGATGGCATAAAACAGTCATGAAAACTGTCTTGAAAAATGAAGGAAATGCCACCCCAGCATGCCTTTTTCTTTTTGTTTTTGAGGAAGATTAGCCCTGAGCTAACATCCACTGCCAATCCTCTTTTTTTTTTTTTGCTGAGGAAGATTGGCCCTGAGCTAACATCGGTGCCCATCTTCCTCTACTTTATATGTGGGACTCCTTCACAGCATGGCTTGGTAAGTGGTGGGTAGGTCCACACCCAGGATTTGAACCAATGAATCCCAGGCTGCTGAAGTGGAGCATGCGAACTTAACCGCTGTACCACCAGGCCGGCCCCCCAGCATGGATTTTTAAAAGCAACATGGAGAGGAGGAGGTGAGGGCCAGCAGGGCTGACGGGGCCAGGGGCTGGGGCGGAGCAGATCCTACAAAGGTCCTGGTCCCCTGGCACTTCTGTGGCCAGCCTGTCGGAGTTCCAGGACCTGGCAACCTTGGGGAAGGAGGGTGGCGACAGCAGCCAGCCCCAGGGCCAGTGAGACCAGAGGGCAGCTGAGTCAGGACTCAGAGGGCTGGGAGGGCAGCTGAATCGCAGCCCTCACAGCACCCTCCCTCCTGAACGGACTTTGAGCACACGGCCACTTGCTGGCAGAATGAATGCGTGTTTTGGCAATTTATGAATTTCAATTAGTTTCATCCCAACAGCGACAGCAGATCGCAACCGCAAACATCTGTTCCACCAGCATGTGCACAGAAGAAAGCATGGCCCTGAGTCCCCGGCAGAGTGTAGGAGTGCTGTCAGAGGGAGGCTGACGCCACTGCGCTGCCTAAATATAACCAGTGTGTTACGTAAGTCTGCATTTCCCTCGCCAGACAAAAATGGCTGTGATACTTAAAAGGTGACTTGTGCAGGGTTAGCCCACAGATTCCGTCTCCTCCACGTGCACGCAGGTGCACACGCACACTCAGCAACCAGGAGGATGGACGTGTTACTCAGCTTGATTGCAGCCAACCCTTCCCAGCGTATACGGACAGCAAAATGCCATGCTGTACACCTCAAATCATACCATTCTACACGTCAAAGATACCGCAAGAAAAGTGCTAAAAAAAACAGCTGTCACTCACCCACCAGGCCCCCAACACAATCCCTCCCCGGGGGGTGGAGGCCCGGGCTGCCCTCCCTCACTTACCATCCTCCCCCTCATCTCCCCACCCGCTCACCCCCTCCCAGGACCATGTTCTTCCTCCTGTCAAAGGTCAGCCTTTCTAAGCCTTTCTCGCCTTTGTAGAACGTGACCCTAAATTATTCTACGTTTCTCAGTGCATCACGAATGGTGATCTTTCCTCTCGCACCTTCGACTGAAGCTACAGACTCTTCAACGTTGTTGTCAACCAACCAACAACCAAAACAAGAGCCTCCATCACAGGCAGCTTGATTGGCATCTCCGATCTTGCTCAGCCTTTGACCTATGAGCTTATTGAGAGTGACGTCTAACTTCAGTCCCTCTATGTCCCCGGTTCCCTTGAGTGGGGCTCCCCTCTCCTCTTCCTCCCTCCCTCCCACACATGCACGCACACACACATGTATGTGCACACTCACACACGTGCACACACATGCATGCACATGAACACACACAGCACCAAGACCACATCCTTGGCCCATCACCATGGTGTTTTGCTGAATCTGGTACCAGTGCTTCCTGCAGCTCCCTCGCCTCTGTGCTCTCCTCTCCTTCCCAGCCCACCTCGGAACTTAGGAACGCCACACAGTGTGCCCCCTCCCACCCGGCTCCCCTAGAGTCCTCTCCCCTCTGAGCCCATTCTCACAGTCTGCATTCCCAGGAGCAGAGGGGCACCAGATTCTTGTGTTTGACATTTTCTCCCCATAAACCTCTCCCACCCCTGTTCCCCCATTCCTCCTCACACCCGACTAGGGTGTGTCCCGAACTGTGTCCCCTTTCCCGACTCCTCATCCACGTGCCAGACGGCCTTCCCAATTTCCACCTGGCTTCTCTGCTCAGTGGCACCAAATGAAACACATCACTTTCTCCTAAAACCAGCTTCTCGTGCCCTACATCTGTGGGTGACTATGCCATCTCCCAGTACCCAGGTCCTGAATCTCAGCGTTTTCCGGCCCTTCCTCTCCCTAACCCACCAGTCACCAGTGCATGGTGACTCCCAGGGAGCCTCTCGTGCATTCTCGCTGGCGCTGGCCAGGGCACGTCCTCTGACCGCAGGAGGGCCACCGCCCCTCCTCCCATTCTCTTTCCACAAGCTGCCGCCAGGATGCTCTTCCCCAAACCCAACTGGGACGGACTCTCCCCGTTCCAAACCCTGATTCTCGTCAGCATCACGGCACGCCGGCCACTCACAGCCCGGTCGCCTCAGCTTTCGGGCCTCTTCTTCCACTCGTCCCTCATGTTCATACATGCAAGCCACACGCTTATATACATGACACATGCCTACACATAGTTACTTGTGTATATACATCAGCTACATGTCCAGACATTCCGTCTACATGCTTATACAGACCAACTCCATGTTTACACATACTACCTACATGCTCACACACACCAGCTACCTGTTTATACACAATACACACATGTATACACCTAGCTACATGCTTACACACACCAGATACATGCTTACACATGCTACCTACATGCTCACACACCAGCTACCTGTTTATACACAATACGCACATGTATATACCTAGCTACATGCTTACACACACCAGACACATGTTTACACGTGCTACCTACATGCTCACACACACCAGCTACCTGTTTATACACAACAGGCACATGTATACACCTAGAAACATGCTTAAAACACATCAGATACATGTTTACATGCACTACCTACATGCTCATACAGATTAGCTGCATGTTATACATGCTAGCTTCACGTTTATACACACAAGCTACAAACATACATATTGGCTACATGCACATACATAGTAGCCACATGACTAAACACTGACTATCTGTGTATACACAGTAGCGACATGCTCATATGTACTAGGTGCCTGCTTACACATACTGGCTACATGCCCATATGTACACTAGCTACATGCTTATACATACCAGCCACATGCATACACATGTTAGCTACCTACATACACACACCAGCGACCTGCTGTCCTGCCCCCCTGCTCCGTTTGTTTCTTCTGGGAATACCCATCCGGCTCTGATTGGTGGAATCCCACCCTAGATGCTTCTTCTTGGCTCCCCCGAGAGCCCTCCCCCCAGGGAATGTTTCCTCTGTTTCTCCACTTTAGGGCCTTGCCCCTGCCCCCTACGTCTAGCCTTTTCAGGTTAACAATGAGAAATCACCTATGATCAACGGTGTCTCCTAACTCAGTTCTGTGCTAATGCACCGTCACTTGACACTGCACCCTTGCTGGAAGGAACCGCGCACACGTGAAATCGTAACACGGGCTGAGCCTGCACCCCGCCCCCCACCGCCTCTGCCTTTGGGGCCCTCCCGTCCAGATCCCGTACCTGGCAGCATGTGGTGGACCGGGGTGGCGATGTTGATGTCCTGGAGATGTTTGAGGGTTTCCGTGTGGAAGAGGCGGAGTGTGGACCCGGACGTAAAGGCGATCCAAATCCCCACGCCGGCAACGGCCATGTGAGAGACCACCATGCCTTCCTCCTGGTGGGCCTCGAGCTGGTTCTGGGGGAAGCAAGGAGAAGGGGGGAGGGCAGCGGGGCATGCATGCGCAGCTACAGCGCCGAGTCAGAGTCCGCAGAAACTGGCCCTGTGAACTGCGTGTGACGTCCTGGTTGTGCACCTGTCCCAGCCACGACATCTCCACCTGCAGCCCTGGAGTTACTCACCGCGCACCCTCGAGGACCCCCAGCAAGGAGACCGTCACTCCCAAACCAGACACCTTGTATATGTGGGAAACACCCTAGCAATCAAATCGCTCATTGTTTTTATTTTCCCCGAGCAGATCAGAGTGCTTTCTGAAACTTCACGGTACTTTCCAGTTGCCACGGCGTCCTCGGGGCTCGGGGGCTGAGAAAGCTGCAAACAGCAGCCCTTGGAGGCCTGCTGGAGGGCCTGACCCCACCAAGGAGGGCTGGAACTAAAGGGCGGTGTCCCAACGTGAGAACGGGCCCCTAGCAGGTTGGAAAATGGGAGGAAAACAGGAGTGGGCAGAGGGAACGCCCGGGAATGCAGAGCCGCGATTGCCAACTGAGGCTCCCTGGGCCCCGGTGTGGGCCCCCCAGTCCCCTCCCCAGACGCCTGAGCAGGAGTGACGCCCCAGCCTGCCTGTGGCAAGTCCCGCAGAGGCAGCCTCCCCCGCTGCTCTCGGCGCTCTTGGGTTCCCCGAGAGCCTGGGATGCACCCACTCCTGGCCAGGTCCCTGATGGCCATGGTCGCTCCTCCATTAGAGCGGGTCCTTCCTGAGCTTCCAGGCCCCACATCTCCATCCTGGCAACCCCGCGCTTCAGGGACCACGAGAGGGAACTTCTGCAACTTGGCCCCGGCCTGGACGCCGACATGGGGCAGCTGGTTCACCGCCTACAAGGGACTGGAGGAGAGGTGGGGTGGGGTAAGCATGGAGAGACGAGGAATCGGCGTTCTCAAGAAGTCCTCCAAGTGCAGAGCAGCCCACAGTTCTGCCAACTCTCCAAATGGAAATAACGTAACGACCCACAGGAAAACCAACGGGCTTACATCTCTGTCCTCGGGGCTGTTCCGGAATGTCTGCAAACAGGGGAGAGGCTATTTGTGACCCACCACACTCTGAGGAGGGTGGCGACCCATCCTTGTATGCCCACCCCTCATGGAAAGGGTCGGCGGAGTTAAATCCTTCACGTTACACCCACACACCTTGCACCTAATGAGCCAAACTGATGGCAAACACATGCATTTTGATTCTAGTCGGACAGACGATTCCACCACACCTTGCTTCAGCTGAAGACTGCACTGGGACACGTGGCCTCCTGGGCCTGCTCACGGGCTGGGGTGCCGGGGGGAGCAGCGGCATGGGAGGCGGCCTGAAGCCGAGCACCCCAGGCCAGCACGGAGATTCCAGAGGCGGCTCACACATGGCCTGCCTGTGCGGCTGAGGCGCGACACCTTACACGTGGAGCCGACTCCGCACCTGTCTCTGTGCCCCGGAGCCCACGGTTCCCTCCCGAGGGCCTGCACTCCTCGATGGAGGGCATGGGCGCCTTGGGCTGAGCGCAGGCTCCGGAGGAAAGATCGGGATCCTGCTCTCTGGGGCCGGCTCTGGCTGCACTGGGGGGACACCTCCCTCTGGCCAGGAACTGGGAGCCGCCGTTTCTCCAAGGACCGTCCCATTCTGACATGCCTGTGCGACACTTGCCACAGGAACGCCTCTTACCACATGCATGAGATTCCCGCCTCCAAAGCTGCACCAACCATCACAGGTTTAACTCAAGCCTCTGTCATGACAATGAGCCACTGTCCGCGGCGGTGAATGCGAGTCCTGGGCTCAGTTCTGAGGCTCAGCTGCCCCCAGAACTCGAGTCCCAACGCACCAGGAGCAGAAGCACGTTTAGGAGTGAAGGTTTAACAGGGGTCCACACTCTCGACCCCCAGGCCGGGCAGTGTAGGAGGGGTATGTGCCCAGGAGCTGGGCAGTCTAGGGTGGGGTTCCAGATCATTCTGGCTCCTGTCTATTTTTGATTCCCCTGTCCACCCTTTTCCTCAGGCTCCCGCTGGCCTCTGCCCCACTGTGACCCTGCTCCTGCTTCACAGAGATGCCCACACACATCCGCGCCTTGGCGCTCCCTTCCACCTGTGCCTTCTCACACCCGGGGCGGCCGTCTCCTCCTCCCGTGTCTGGGTAACTCCCTCCCCAACACGACCAGGCCCTCCTGCTTGGGCCCCTTTCTCTGCTGGCTTCTTTCATTCGGCCCCAAAACAGGTGCTAGTCTCACTCACCTCAAATGACAAAGAAAAAGAATGAAGGGAAAAGGAAAGAAAGCAAAGCCTTTGAATAAATTCCTTTTCGCCGTGTCCTCGCTCTCTCCTTCCCGTCACGGTCAGGGGTCTGCTAACGGCTGCCCGTGGGTGCTGTCCTCCCCTCCCTTTCCCACGGTCTCATCAACTTCAGGCTACATGGACCCCACAGCCTCACCCGCTAAGGCCCCAGAGATCTCCCAAACTTCCACATCCAACAGACATTTCCTTTCTCAAAAAATCGAGATATAATCCACACGCCATCAAATTCAGCATTTTAAAGTATGTAACTCAGTGGTCTTTAGTATATTCACAAAGTTGTGCAAGCATCACCACTGTCTTATTCCAGAACATTCCAACATCAATTAACAGTCACCCCTGATTCTCCCCTCCTCCCATCTCCTAGCAAACACTAATGTACCTTCTGTCTATGGATTTTCCCATTCCGGACATTTCATATAAAAGGGATCATACAACATGTGGCCATTTGTGTCTGGCTTCTTTCACTAAACATGAAGTTTTCGAGGTTCATCCATGTTGTAGCATGGGGCGATACTTCATTCCTTTTCACGACAGAATAATGTTCCAAGTATGGAGGGACCATGTCTTGTTTATCTGTGCATCAATTGATGGACACGGGTTATTTCCACCTTTGAGTATTATGAATAACGCTGCTATGAACATTCATGTACAAATTTTTGTGGGAACACATATATTCGGTTCTCTTGAGTAGACGCCTATGACTGGAAATGCTGGGTCGTATGGTAGGTCCATGATTTACTTTTTGAGGAACCAACAAACTGTTTCCAACGTGTCGGTCACATTTTACATTCCCACCAGCAATATACCAGGCTTCCGATTTCTCCACATCCTCTCCAGGACTTGTTAAAGTCTATTTTTTTAATTACAGTTATCCTAGTGGGTGTGAAGTGGTATCTCACTGTCATTCTGATTTGCACTTCCCTGGTGACTGACGATGTTGAAAATTTTTCATGTGTGTATCAGCCAATTCTGCATCTTCTTTGCAGAAATGTTTATCCAGGCAGAACCACTGCCAATCTTCCCCTTTGCTGTGGAAGACTGGCCCTGAGCTAACATCCGTGCCCATCTTCCTCTATTTTATGTGGGACACCTGCCACAGCATGGCTTGATGAGTGGTGCTAGGTCCACACCCAGAATTTGAACCTGTGAACCCCAGGCTGCCGAAGCAGAGCGCACGAACTTAACCACTACACCACCGGGCCAGCCTGACTTCATTCCTTTCTGTGTGGACATCCAGTTGTCCCAGGACCGTTTGTTGAAAAGACGATTCTTCTTCACTCAACTGTTATGGCCCCTCGTTGAAGATCAGGTGACCGCAGCCACACGGCTTCTGTCTGGACTCAGTTCTGTCCCACACTGGTCCGTGTGTCTACCCTTGCCCAGCACCTCCCTGGCTTGGTTTCTGCAGCTGTGCAGTGAAATTTGAAATGGAAAAGTGTGGACTTGGTTCTTTTTCAAGACTGTCTTGGTGGTGGTGAGTCCCTTGCATTTCCATACGAATTTCAGTACCTGCTTGTCAGGTTTTGTTAAAAAAAAAAAAAAAAAGACAGTTGAGACTTTGATAGAGGTAGTGCTGACTCTACAGATCAATTTGGGGACAACTTCCACATTAAAAACATCATGTCTTCCAATCCACACACGTGGGATGCGTTTCTACTTATTTAGATGTTCCTTAACTTCTTCCAACGTTTTGTAGTTTTCAGTGTACAAATATTGCAGTTCTTTTGTTGAATTTATTTCTAAGATTTTATTCTTTTTGACGTCACTGTAAACGATGGCGTTCACCTCACTTTCAGATTGTTCGCTGCTAGTGTACAGAAATTAAATTGATTTCTGTATATTGATCTTGTCTCCTGTGACCCTGCTGTGACCTTGTTTTAGTTCTAATAATTTTGTTTTGGATTCCTTAGGATTTTCTTCATACAAGACCATGTCATATGCAAAAGAGAGAATTTTACTTCTTTCTTTCAATCTGGATTCCCCTCTTCCCTCCTTTTTTTCTTGCCTAATTGTTCTGAATTTTAATATGCCATTGAATTTGATTTGCAGGTATTTTGTTGAAGATTTTTGTTATCAGTATGCACATGGGTATTGGTCTGTACCTGCTTATTCTTATAGTATCTTTGGCTTTGCTATGAAGTTAATGCTGACATTACAGAAGGAGTTAGGGAGGTGTTCCCTCTTTAATTTTCTGGAAGAGTTTGAGAATAACTGCTGTTTATTCTCTTTAAATCTTTGGTAGGACTCCCCAGCAAAGCCCTCTGGTCCTGTTCTCTTTGTTGGGAGATTTTTGATGACTGATTCAAACTCCTTATCCGTTATTGGTGTGTTTATATTTTCTATTTCGTCCTGATTCAGTCTTGCTAAAGTTGTGTGTTTCTAGGAATTTATCCACTTCTTCCAGGTTGTCCAATTTTTTGGTGTACCATTGTTCACAGTCATCTCTAAAGATCATATTTCTAGGGTACCAGTTACAACGTCTCCTCTTTCAATTCTGGTCATAGTCACTTGAGTCTTCTCTTTTTTCCTTGGTTGAGCTAAAAGTTCATCAGATTAGCTATTTCTTCACGATTCAGTCTTGGTGGTTCATGCCTTTCCTATGAATACGTCCATTTCATCTCAGTTATCTAATTTGCTGGCACCCACCAGTTCACAGCACTCTTTTATAATCCTTCTCATTTCCGTAAGACTGGTAGGAGCACCCTGTGGCTCCCTCCTGATGTCAGAACCTGGTGTCTTCTCTTTCTCGTGGTCAGCCTCTGGATATTCCTGAACCCTCCTGACTGGGCTTGGACACTGGGCTCCAGAATGCTCCTCCGGCGGTGCCTGTGACGCTGCGCTCTCCTGGCCTCTGGCCTCCTCAGCTGCTCCCGCTCAGAAGGGCTCACCTCTCTCCTTACCCCGAGATGCCACTGTGTCAGGCCTCATCCCCCAGCACAAGCTTGTCCACACCCACGGCTCCCACAACCACCTTTGGCACAGCTTCCCCATCAACCGCCTGGCAAGTGCCTCCTCCTGCACCTCCCACATACTCGGCCAACGAGCACGCCAGGTGAGGACTGCTCAGGCCACCCTGCATGGGCAGCCTGCTCTCCCCCGGCGAGCCCGTCAAGGCGGTCAACAGTCCCACACCTAACAGGTGCACAGGCCAGCAGGCTGAGGCTCCGCGGGAAGGCAGCGAAGGTAGGAGCACCGGTCTTAGGATTAACCAAACGGCTTTCCCCTCTGGCTACACACGGAAATCACGTGGGATGTTAAAAAACGCCAGCACTCAGGCCCCATCCCAGAGTCTCTCTTATTTCATGTGGCTGGGTCTCAAGGGCAGCATTGTTTTCCAGGCCCTCAGTAATCCCACTGTGCACTCTCGAGAACTTCTCAATTAGCGATCCTGGGTTTGACCCCGTGAGGCACCACCTTGTGCCTCTAGAGTAACTTGGGGGCAGCAGGTCTCAAACTCCAGGGGGCTCGTCAAGGCAGAGTTCGCCCCAGTACAAAAAACGCACGTCACTGTGACCTCTAGTTAGATCGTGAAAGAGCCATGCCTTCCCCCGGGGAGTCTGTGAGTCAGACTTGAAGCAGCACCGCACGCCCGGGAGCTGACAGACTTCCACGAGAGGAATGCCCGAGCCCAGGCGGGCACCAGGGAGCGCGGGCACAGGCCGTGCTCATCGCACCGCCCGCTGCACCGGAGACCCCATGCCGGGGAGTGGGACCCACAGCCCGGAGACGTGGTTTGGATTGCCCCACACCACTGTCGTCATGGCGACACATACGGCTCCTCCCTTCTGTGGGGCTTCTTGGGGAAAACAGTTCCCACTTTGATCTTTTGGAAACCAGTACGGATTTCCCTCAGAGGAATCCCACCGCCAAGTCTAGGGTCCCACTGCCTCGTTTACCCCAAACCATTAAAGATTCAGCAGAAGAGGGGACGCCTGGAAGGAATGGGGCCGGCCACCCGCCAGCCACACTTCTGCAGGATGGACCTGCAGCCTTCACGTCCTCGAAGAGGGAAAAGCTAACACTCCCAGTTTAAGCACAGATGCCAGCAGAGCTGGTCCTTCATCAGTTCAGACAAAGTGCTGACTGCTCACCGGAAAGCTGTCTGGGGCAGAGGAAGGAGACTTCCACAGAGGTTAAAAAATAAGAAGAGAGGTCTGCACATTGGGGAAATTCTGTTACCTGAGAATAAAGGGCAAAGCTACTTTCGCTCCTTCAGGCCGTTGACTACTCCACAGTTACCACTAAAACTTCCTCTGAAAGGATGCTCAAAAAACAGTTTGCGGGTCTGCAATCCCCGTTTCTAAGTCAGCGAGACTGAGGTGGGGCCTGGAATGAACATTTCTGGAATGTTCCCAGGAGATGCTGCTGCTGGTCCTCCTACCCTCTCGCTGATTCAAGGAGTTAATTTATTCACCTGCTCTTGTTCATTCAGCTTCCTAACCTACTGCATCAGTCAGGCCACAGATCCCCTCACTGGTGCTTCCAAAATGCACGTGAACATTCCTGTCGCCGAAGTCGATGCATTCCTCCATAACTACCTGCTCACGTGTCTTCTGCATATCGAAACAACGGGTTGTTTTTCTTTACAGAACCGCCTTATTCTGCAAGTCTCCTTCGTGAATCCTTCCAACCTTCTCTCTCTTTTCCACTTGGGAGGCCGTCCTTTTCCTGATGGAGAGCCAGGACAACCTTCTCGATTCATCTTCTGGTCTCCAATCTCGACCCCCTTTAAACTCCCGGCAAAATAATCTTCTGAGAGTACAAATTTCCTAACATCTGTTCCCTATTTAAAATCCTTCAACGGCTCACCATTGCACACAGCGTGGTGGCGCTCACAAGAAAATTACACACAAATGTGCTCCTGGAAAGAGAGCCAAGCGCGGTTGCCGGCGGTGGTCACGGGACCTCTCCAGCACCGCCCACACGCCCTCTGAGCTGGGAGGTGGCCCTGAGGGACCGCCTCTGAGCACTTAAAGGAACAGAGTCTAAAACTCAAGGAACTGAGGAGATGACCCCAGCTCCTCTGTCTTAGGTAAGAGGTTCCCTCCAACCACACCTGTGCCAACCTCACTTCCTGCCCGGCGCTCAGACTCGCTGGCTATTTCGGGTCCAGAGGAGCATGGGCAGTTCCTCAAAGAACCTGCTTTCTCGTATCTTGACACACATCACTCCTTCTGAGACGTTCTATGTTCTCCTTGTAGCGAATTCCTACTACTCCCGGACAGGCCGGCTTCATGGGCGTGTGACATGATCACATGCCTGGGGCCGGCCCTCAGAGGGCCCTGGACAGGCCGGCTTCATGGGCGTGTGACATGGTCACATGCCTGGGGCCGGCACTCAGAGGGCCCTGGACAGGCCGGCTTCATGGGCGTGTGACATGATCACATGCCTGGGGCCGGCACTCAGAGGGCCCTGGACAGGCCGGCTTCATGGGCGTGTGACATGATCACATGCCTGGGGCCGGCCCTCAGAGGGCCCTGGACAGGCCGGCTTCATGGGCGTGTGACATGATCACATGCCTGGGGCTGGCACTCAGAGGGCCCTGGACAGGCCGGCTTCATGGTGTGTGACATGTGCATGTGCCCAGGGCCGGCACTAAGAGGGCCCCACGTGGCTGGATGCTCTGTTGCAAATTTTGGGAAATTCGTAATAATTGTTGAACGTGGGGCCCTGCAGGTCACGCAGCCTGTCCTGACCCCACATAAACCCCCAGTGGCCCTGGGAGGCTGGTGTCCTCCTCCCCTCTTCTGACACCCCAACTAGTCTGTGAGTTTTTTTCTCTTTTTTTGTACAGAGTCTGGTACTTAGAAAATGGATGACACGTTCCTGCTGGATGATGAATGACAAGAATAACAATTTCTCTCTGTGATGCTGGGCGCATCTCCTACTTTCTCAGGACCCTTGGTTTCCTGTTTGAATATTGGAACTTTGGGCAACCAGGTCTCCCAGTCTCCTGCTGCCCTAAAATCGGGTGACTGAGGTCTCCAGAAAAAAGGGCGTAGACAGGTGTGTGTCTTTAAGAACCCCGTCTGTGTGCCACTTGGGCCTGCGTCTCTGTGCCCTGCGATCGTCTTTCTGAAGAATGACAGGAATTTAATTCTTACCAGAAAAAAAATGCATCGACTCAGAAAACCACTCTGCTCTTATGTCACCTTTAATATCCATTTCACTCTTTCTGTTTTTCCCTTCAGTGTGAGGGGGTTAGAAAAAAACTCTTTTTGTTCTCTTTCTTTCCTTTCTCCTGTCTCCAGTCAGGAGCCCTGGTATTGCAGCAAGCCCGGAGCAAGGAGTGACAGACTTTCATTCCAAGTGGCTCTGGTAATTAAGCTGAAACTCCCCGTGAGATCCGTGCCTCTAGGAAGCAGACCTGTGAAGTCAACACCTGCCAGGAATCCAGAATCAGCCTGTTCCTAAATGTCACATTACTTTTAGAAAGGCAAAAGCATTTCTAACACTCTAAGATGTTTTTAAAGAAAGGCACTAAATAAACCCAAGGGAGAAAGCCACACGTAGCTGGCAAAGAACACAGACGCCCTTCCCCACCCAAAAGCTCCAGTGGAACTTCCATCACGTGGCAACTTAGCATCTGCAGCCTTTCCCCCGCCACCGGCCCTTCCTGACCTGCTGGGAAGGCAGGGAGTTTGACCTCTGCCCTCTGGGCATGATAACTGGGTTCAGCATCTCTGGGTGACTGCCCAGCGCTGTGCAATTATGAGCCAGAGCTGGGCCTGCAGCCCCGCCCACCCCCCACCCCCGACACTACAACTCCTGCACCAGAGTGAAGTCACTGCAGACATTTACACCTCTGAGCGTTCTCTTCCCAAAGCACCTTGCACCTACGACACGGGGAACAATCTGGAACTTCCCTTTCAGCAGACGCCCCCTCCCCCCCACTAGGGGCAGACACACTGTGAATTCAGATCTCCAGGGCTGTGCCAACACCTCAGCTGTGGTCCCTGCGCAATGGGAACTACAAGACGAATGCATTCTTTCAGAAGGGAGATTTCTGTTTCTCTCTCTATAAACGCATTTACTCATTTCGGTACTAAAAATGCACAGAAAGAGGACTTTTATTTGGATCCACAAATATTACTTCTCTCTGAGACTTCAAGATTTACAGCATATAAGTTCTTCAGAATACGTGGAAATAATATTTTGATTATGATAAGGTCATAATTTAATGTTATGTTAGCCTAGAAGTGACTCGGTGGCAGCTACAGAAACTGTCATTGGAGCTTTCTGGTATAAATTTATGGCAAAATTAATACACTTTTTAGAGAAAAGTTTTTTAAAAAGGTTATTATATTATTCTTCTCTATGAAAAGAAACCCAAATATAATAAAACATTATCTCTGGCTCTTGTATATTAAATTTATTCTAATAATAATAGAAGTGCTCTTTGCTGGGTACTTTTACATCTCATTTTGCCCAAAAAACAGCCTGAGAAAGAAGGTTTATCGCCAACTGACAAATCAGATAACTGGGGCCCAGTGGGTTACCAGAGATCAGCTCGCATATACGGCTGAGTTAGGACTTGATCTCCGACTCTTAATACATAATTGAGATGACACTGACAGTGTGCAAGGACAGAGAAAACCCAGGAAGCTCCTTGCAGCACCTAAGAAAGTGTGCACAGCGGCCTTGGTGACAGTTTGCTCCAGGCTGGCCCAAAGGTTTCTCACCCTAAGGTGCGTGAAATAAAAAGTGTCAGATGGACAGAAGCACAAACAGAAAGGTACTATACAAATCCTGGGCAAAAATAACTTAAAGTGTTTCTATCCTGCCTCTTCTTCTTGACATCAGAGTCCAGTTTCCTCTCCTCCCACCAACTGTCCAGGTGGCCAGACCCGCTGTCCAGCTGACTTGCTGTCAGCTTCAGGGGGCAGGAGCCTGGGGAGGTGATGTCAAAAACAAAACACAGAGAGAATAGCTATTTGTAGGGCCGACCTGGCGGGGTAGTGGTTAAGTTCGCAAGTTCTACTTCAGCAGCCTGGGGATCACTGTTTGGATCCTGAGCGTGGACCTACACACCGCTTATCAAGCCATATTGTGGCAGCTCAGGGCCAATCTTCCTCACCAAAAAGCATACTTAAAAAAAAAAGAAAAGAAAACCTATTTACGGTCCAACAGAAAGAGCATAGACCTGGAGCCCGTCCGGGACCCAGTTCCTGGCTGCACCTGTGCCCCAGGTGTGGGACCTCGTGGTTCCTCGGGAGGTCCTGCTTTCTGAGGCCACCCTCAGGCAGGGTGTCTTCCGGTCTCAGACTGCGCCCACCCACATCTGGGACTCCCTGTTACCCTGACCACGGTCAGCCCATGCTGTGACATAAAGTACCTCTCGGTATTGGCGGCTGGTGTTCCCCTTTCTGAGATTACAGAACATGCCAAAAAATAAATCCTGAAGCAGGTTTTGTGAGAGTCTTAAAATGTGTCTCACGAAACATTAGCAAAATGGTTTCAAGTCCCACCTCACTGAACAGACAATCTCCCTGAAGGAGCATCTAGATGGGTATTTTCACAAGGCCACAACGACTCACGTTTCTCCCTGAATCTGCAGACATTCAGAGCAGTCGTGGGACGTGCCCGGAGCCCTCACGGACGTGCTGGTACCCGCCTGAACACACTTCTCTTTCTAGCACCTTTCCTGGGAGGGTCCAAAGAACTTTTACTCACGAGGTGGCTGAAAAAATACGTGTGCTGTGGAGTTTCCTTAGGGAAGAGCAGAGGTAAGAGATGGGATGAACAGACTGGAAACACTTAGGTAGGAGCAACTGTCTAAGGATAAAAGGGATGCCTGACACGGCTGAAAAAGTGGAAAGGTGCAAGGAAAAGCAAATTCTCTCTCCTTCCCATCCCGCCTCCCCGGCTTGGAAGTGACAGCTTTTAAGAAATTTTTGTACCACCGCAAGTACACATACACGTGCATGTTACACAATTATCAACAAGAGTTAACATGCACGGTGCTTCCTGGGAGCTGCAGGTGCCCTGAGTACGCGGACATTCACACTGTGCCTTTCTCCTTTGGCGACCCGCCTCCCATCGCTGCCACACTCCTTCTCTTTCCCTGTTGCAGAGTCGCTATTATGTAACCACGTCCCCCCACGGATGCATGTTTGCATGTTGCTACAGATCTGTGAGATGGAACAACACTGCACTGCGTGTCCTCGTGTGTGCTCGAGCAAGCCTATCTGCAGGGTGAACGTCTGGCGTCGGCTTTGCCGGGAAAAGGTGCCGAGCTCTCTGAATGCCGATCGGTACGCGGGATTGCATTCTAGAAAAGCTGCCCTGAGGCATGCTTCCAGGTCGAATCCTGGAGCCCCATGCCCACACTTGCCGACGCCAGACAGTACTGAACGTGTCAGTCTGAAAAACGGTCCCTTGTTTGAATAAGCGACTTTCAGGTATTAGTGAGACAAAGGTGTGTATGTGTGTCACATATATATACTCATATATATACACATGCACATGTGTGCACTTACACGTGTACATACACACATACATATTTGTGAGTACACTATAAATGTATATACGAATACACACACATCTGCACCTGTATTTGTGAGCATATTGCCTATTTATTTCTTTTTCTGTGAGCTGCCTGTTCAGGTCCTTTGAACATTTTCTATTAGCTTGGTTTATTTTTCTTAAACTTTAGTAAGAATTCTCTTTATCTTAAGAACATTAACTCTTGGTTGTAGATGCAGCAAATGTCCCCAATTTTTCATTTGCAAAAATTTTGACACACACACACACACACGTATTAGATGTGAAAAAACGTTCTAAAACTTTACCAAATTTATCATTTTCTTTATTATGGTGACTTCTAGATATGGGACGTGCTTGGAAAGTCTCCCCCGCTGTAAATAATGAAAAAACGGAGCTGCCTTTATCGTAAGTTTATGGTTTTGTTTGTGCTCTAACATCACCCCCATAGGGAACGTTTAGGAGGGTGGAGAGTTGGGGCCTCAGATACAGTTGTTTTTTCCAAATGGCTAGTCAGCCATCTCACTATCCTTTATTGAATTATCCATTTATCGCACTGGAAATCCATCAACGCTGATTTTCCACATGTCCTCGAAGCTTGTATTATGTTCCTACTGAACACATTTTTTAAAGTGATGTGTTTGCATTAATTAGCAGGTAAACAATGAACAATTGCTCCATGGATTAGTGGCTAAAAAACAGTTAATTTCATTTTCCAGTTAATCCTATCTTTTTGAGCCAAATCCAAGAGGGATTTTCTTTCAACACAGGGCCACGGGCAAGGGGCGGCCAGGGTCTTCTGTGTGTGAGAGGCTCTGTCTGACCTCCAGCATCATTGGCAGTGGGGCTAGTTCTGAAACGCACCTCTCTGCACCGTGCAGTCACTGAAACGACTCACCTCTATTGTGTGAGTCTCCACGCTGATGACAAACACTTGGCCTCCGGAAGCCGCCCACAACGTGTCCTCCATCAGCAGCAGACTTCTAACTGGCAGGACGCCTAATTTGATCACTTTTTGAGGTTCGGAATTCCAGGACCCATCTTAAAAGAAAACATTTAAGTTCATTCAAATTCAGTTATCTGTGCACAGGGACAGGGGGAAAGCATCACAGATGATCTGAAATAACAGAACCACCCCTTAAAACATCATCTGTAACCTAGATGCTCACGCTTGACTCTGGGCGTGTCTGGAGTTCCAAGAGTCTGCACCATTTCCATAAAGCAATCTAACACGGCAACTAAGCTCGGCCACCGGGGTCCGCAGGCCTCCGTTCTGATCCCGGCCCTGATACCTGGGATGCCTTTTGGACAAATTATGCACCCAAGTCTCAGTTTTCTTCTCCGTAAAATGGGGACAACATTGCCACTTGCCTCAAAGGTTGTTGTGAGAATTTAAAATGTGAAAATGCAATTATAAATCTCAGCACAGTACCTGGCAGACAGGTATTCAATACATACTATTATTTCTAATAATATATAAAATGATTCAGTCATCATTAAAAGGAACTGCATCCAAACTAATTTATATAATGCAATAATAATATATAATTAACATAATTACTTACATATTAATTATAATTCAACATATATATTTAATATAGAATTACTTAAATATTATTAATAATCAATAATAAATGCAAATGTTTAAATTTCTCCATTACCTGCTCTCATTTTAAAATATCCCTTGATATATACCATTTTACAAGACACCATATCTTTGCTTAATTAAAAAAAACAATCAAAATCGAGGTAGAAGGCACCCTGTTTTGACGAACTTGCCCCATTCCTGAAGCGCAGGGAGTGATAAAATATTTTGGTTGGAAAATATTTTCAAAGATCTACTGATGAGGTCTGTCATGCTTTATAAGACAACGTGGATAGCAATAAAAAATTATTTAAAGCAAGTTTAACACACGGTTTAAATGTGGCCGACGTAATTATCCTGTGAATAATTAAAATAAATTCTTCAATTTTCAAACTAACCATAATTAAGCCGTCATGCCTAAAAACCCATCTAAGCAGTTAATCTGATAACACCCTTGAGTTGTAATCAAAGAAAAATGCTTTGCTCCAGGATGAGAACGGGGCTGTGGTTCCACACTGAGTTCTTCTTCGTCTGGATGTGAAGTGCGGACCTTTTAGCACAAAACCTGCTCTTGAGCATCTGTCTGGACTGAGCTGAGCTGACATGAGAGGCAAGTACGCATGTCCTGAATTTCCTGGCACACTCGTAACTTATAATTCAACTTTCATGGAAATGCCTTGATGTTGCAATTAGGCTAAAAGATGCAGCAGGACAATTACTAGCCCAGTGGACACTGACCTGCTTTCATTTGTAAAATCGACTCTGGAACCAGTGTATCATTGTGTGCTTAAACACACGTGCAAACAAACACGTGCGCACACACAGGCGCACACACCTGTGCACATGCACGCACGCACGGCCTTCTCATTTGGGCCTCACAACCCTTTGAGGCCCTGCAAGCTCCACTTTGGATGGGGAAAGAGAGGTTCAGAGGGACTCCAGGAACTCCTGTGGGGCTGTGCGTGCGGGTTCCTGAAGCCTGGTCCTGCCTCATCTATCTCCTGGGGTTCCTGTCCCTGGACAGCCGTCCACTGTCATACCGGTACTGACGACCCCTCTGAAGCAACAACACAAAGACCAAGGGCGGGATAATTTGCTTCAGACGTGTTATTTCGGTTAAGAATTAACTTCCAACAACTGAACTTTGTTTTCCAACCACTGGGGTTGTTCTTTCTATGCATTCCGTGCACTTGTGTGCTCCCAACCAAATCGGGAAGGTGTGAAGAGTGCAACACAGGTCACGAGGACGTGCATGTGAATTGGAGCCACAGACCACCTATCTCGAGATAACTTCTGGGGTTTTCACGCCAGGCCTGAGTTCTCAAACAGGCCAGGCCCAAACACATGCTAATTACATTTGGGCCACAACTAAAAATCTGGAAATTTCCTACAGAATTCCAGATTTCCAACTCCCTAAAACGTCAAAGACCTGCAACAGCGTGTGGCTGAGCAGCAGTCATTCTCCCTGTGGAAGGGCCAAGGTCTCCAGCCAGCCATGTCCTCCTCCTCCAAGAACAAAGCGACAGCAAATAGACCCTTCTCCAAGGAAGACATACAGGTGGCCAACAGGCACATGAAAAGATGCTCAACACCATACTCACCAGGGAAATGCAAATCAAAACCACATGAGAGACCAGCTCACACCTGTTAGAATGGCTATTACCAAAAAGACGAGAGATAACAAGTGCTGGTGAGGATGTGGAGAATAGGGAACCCTGTGCACTGTTGGTGGGAATGTAAACTGGTACAGACACTACGGAAAATAGGATGGAGGTTCCTCAAAAAATTAAAAATAGAAATACCATATGACCCAGCAATTCCACTTCTGGGTATTTATCCAAAGGAAACAAAAACACTGACTTGAAAAGATAATCTGCACCCCATGTTCATTGCAGCATTATTCACAACAGCCAAGATATGAAAAGACCCTAAGTGTCCATCAATGCATGATGGATGAAGAAAACGTGGTATTAGGTACAATGGAATATTATTCAGCCATGAGAAAGAAGGAAACCTTGCCAACTGCATGGATGGACCTTGAGAACATCAAGGTTAGTGAAAGAAGTTGGACAGAGAAATACAAATACTGTACGATTTCACTTACATGTGGAATCTACAAAAGCCAAATTCATAGGAACAGAGAGTAGAACGGGGGTTGTCAGGGGCTGGGGGTGGGGGAAACGGGGAGATGCTGGTCAAAAAGCATAAAGTTTCAGTTATAAGATGAGTAAGTTCTGGGGGCTAAGGCACAGCATGGCGACGATAGTTAACAATACTTGATTATACTTGAAAGTCGCTAAGAGAGCAGATCTTAAATGTTCTCACCACCAAACAGGAACGGTAATTACGTGAGGGGATGGAGGTGTTGGCTAACACCACTGTGGCAATCACACTGCAGTGTATAAATAAACACATCGAATCAATACTCTGCACACCTTAAACCTGCTCAGTGTTACAGGTCAATTACACCTCAATAAAGCTGGAAAAAAAAGTTTAACTCCCCCAAATTAAATAAAAATGAACCCTGAATAAATTCACAGCACTGGAAGCAATGCACATAACTTGGGAGGAGGGGCAGGAGGGTCTGGAAGGTGGGCGGGCGCCATAGGAAATGCTGAGACGGGGGCAGGAACTGGAATGTCACTCTGTGCACGCTCGGCCAGGGACCAGGGTGTTAGCGATGGAGGTGGGAGTGACGGGGACCTGTTCTGGAGAAGTGGACAGGAACCTGCTGGTGGATGGAGAGTGGGAGGGGCAGGCGGAGCAGTTAAAGACAGGGATCCAGGAGGCCCAGTGGGCGCAATGGTCACTGACTGAGATGGGAGAGGATGGTGCGGAGAGCAGCTTGCGGTGGAGAGAAAACCCTCCGTATTGGACTGGAAATGGCAGCACTGAGCTTCTGCTAAGATATTCAGGTGGAGATACCAAAACGGCTGTTGGATGTGTGAGCCCAGAGCATGAGGGTGAAGTCATGGCCAGCTATGTGAATTCGGGGGTCATGGTCTGCTATGGACTGACTTGTGTCTCCCCAGATTCACAGGCTGAAGCCCTAATCCCCAACGGGAAGGCATCAGGAGGCGGGCCAGTGGCAGATATAAAGGTTAGATGAAGTCCTGAGGGGGAGGCCCTATGATGGAACCAGCACCCTTATAAGAAGAGGAAGACACCAGAGCGTGCTCTCTCTCTCTTTCTCCCTCTCTGTCACACGAGCACACAGGGAGAAGGTGGCCATCCACAAGCCAGGGAGCAGGTCCTCACCAGGAAGTGACTCCGCTGGCACCCTGATCTTGGGGCCTCGGCCTCCAGAAGTGCGAGGATGCCTTTTGGGTGAGCCCCTCATCTGTGGCATTTCACAGCTGGCCAAGGTGACCGAGACAGGACGTTTAAGAGCTGAGGCTGGATGAGATCTCTTAGGGAGCTGCCCAGAAGGACAAGCTTGGACCCCAGCTGTGAATCCGGCACTTTTGGTCCAACCGCTGAACAAAAGACAAGCAGGGAGGGAGACCGGCCCGCCATCGAGAAGGCAAGAAAGAAACTCAGTTTGAAACCAGTTTCCATGAAGCAGAGCTGCCACAAGTCACACACACGCTCCAGAAGCTGGGGTGGGACGCAGGCCGGGCACCGGGACAGCCGCCGGCCTCCACCCCGGGGAGCTGTGTGAGGGTCAGCTGGACAGAACCGGGTATGCCCTTGGCTCACCAGGAGAAGGGACGCCAGCTCGCCTGGGGAGGCACAGCCGAAGGGCTGCAGACTTGAGCCATCCTCCTCTTTGGGCCGCTGGAACCCACTAGAACTTTGAGAGAAGTCTGCGACACAAAGGAACGGAGAGAAGGAAGAAGCCAGGGAGGGGCGGGCGAGGGAGGAGCCTGAGGAGGAGGGACGATGGCCAGAGCATCCAGCGTCTCTGGTCCTTGGGCTGGCGCAGACGGGTGACAGCACAACACTGAGGGAGCCTGCAATTCTCTCACCCAAGAAGAGAAATCTTTCCTGCTCTCAGTGAGGACAGGGACAGCGTGAAGGGACAGAGTCGGACTTAACAAGAAGGATTCGCACTCAAGTCATGGCTCTGCGGAAGGCGGAGGACTCAGCCGGGAGACGGACCTTTGAAACAACTTGCTGTGTGTTTAGCTGGTAGCATTCTGTTTCCCCATCACCCTTTTGGGAACGAGAAAGTTCTATGTACCTCGGGGCCAGCGGTGAACAACGCTAACGGGGTCGTGAGACTGAAAGGTGGGGGGCTCAGGCCAGAGTCCAGCCCCCTGGAACCAGCAATGCAGCCTGATGTGTGGATGGCCAGAGGGACACAGTTACCTTCGGCTTTGGCGTAGATGGCCACGGTCCCGTTGACGAGGCCGGCGTACAGACTCTGGGGGCTGCAGGCCAGGCTCAGGACGGTGGACTTCTCGGGAGTGAAGAAGTGCTGGAGTCGCACTTTCTTGGAGCCCTGACTGCTTTTGTAAATGGAAATGCTTCAAAAGAGAAATAAAAGCTAATGAATACATTTGCTCACCATGGAAAGAGAAAGGGCGCCTATTGACACGAACACGTCAATGTTTCACCGGATGCCTCCCTGTCCCTCGGAAGCCTCCCACTCCTTCTAGAAACCCTGGGCTATGCTTTAAAGACTGCTACCAGTTGGATCTTTTATTTTAAAAGGGAAATTCTGGGCAGTTAACAAATAGCCCTTCCTACAGATCCTGGAACTTCACATGAGGAAAATTACTTTAACTTTCCTCTAAACGGTGTCGCTGTTCAACATGATCATAACAGAGAACACGGCTCTGATTCATCCCACAGCACACGGCGTGACGTGCTTTAAAAGCGTGAATAAGAATGAACAGAGTCAGTGGCCAACGGGCTGGTGGGACTGAGACTGCTCCCCTTAGGAGCGAGCACGTCGCTGTGGGAGCTCCCTAGACTCATCGCCACGGGCCTCAGTCACTGGCTCTTTCGGGTGCCACGACCCTAGCAATTTCCACTCATATCACGAAATTCCCAACAGGCTGAGCTAAGGGACTCTGTCCATCCCGGCCCCTCACGGCTGCTCGCGACGCAACAGCGGACGGTGACCGTCTGTAACAGACTGAGTGGACCCTACCTCCCTTCTTCCGTCCCCAAGCAGATGGTGGGAACAGCGGACGCCCTCACGGCCGCACTCTCGGGCTCCGAGGCCGTGCCGGGCTCCCGGTGCCTCTCCTCCGCGGGAATGTAGACCATACACAGGATGCGAGACTCCACGTTGAAACACTCGATGACTTTGGGGTTGGAGTTTTGAAAGGAGACGATGGCAATCTGACCCATTTGACTGGTGCAGCTTCCGATCTGAATCAGGGTTTAGGAGGGGAGACAATGAAGGCACGGATGCTCCCACAACACCGAGAACCCCGACGCTAAGGGCAGTGACAAGAACTGATTTTCATGTGAGATCCAACATGCTTAAAAGAGTCAAATCATCTTTAAACGGTCTGCTAACAGAGCCCCCTTTTCCTTTTCAACATACTTAATTAGGTTATTTGTCTTTTACTAACAAGAACACAGGTTTTATTTTTATTGTTTTGGTGAGGAAGATTGGCCCTGAACTAACATCTGTTGCCAATCTTCCTCTTTTTGCTTCAGGAAGACTGGCCCTGAGCTAACGTCTGTGCCCATCCTCCTCTACTTTGTACGTGGGACGTCTCCACAGCATGGCTTGATGAGTGGTGTGTGGGTCCACGCACCCGGGATCCAAACCTGTGAACCCTGGGCCACTGAAGCAGAGCATACGAACTTTACCACTATGCTACCGGGCCGGCCCTTGACTTTTTTTAAATCACATTTAAATCCTTTAAAAATCACGTACCCAGCACTACACAACGGTAAAGCCTTACTCATACACAACTTAAAGTCTTAAAAAGCAGTTTTTTAGAACAATTTAACACTAATGTTTAACAGACCTTACCTAAGAAAACAAGAACTTACAAGGAAAAATAAAGCAGTAAGAATGCATGTCGAAGTGGGGGGCTGGCACTGGGGGTGGGGGTGTGACCCCGAGAGGGAAGGAGGCGCCAATCACAGGTCCGCTGGGATGGAAAGAACTCTTTTAAAATCATGAGGAAGGAAGCCCAGCCCTTCACTCATAGCTGAGGGCCAACAGTGATCTGCTGTTCAGCTCTTTCTTTCAAGACTCAACTAGGAGACGAGCCAGCGGGGGCTCTGCTGGGAGGGGGCGGGGGGGGTGTAGGTTCCTGGGTGAGGGTCTGGGAACATCACGGAGGCGGCTGGGGGGTTCCTGGGGAGGGGAGACCAGGGGACCTCAAAGCGTGCTGCGTGGGGAATCCCTCTGGTTTGCACGAATCTGACACGTGCCCTGCAATGCCAGCACAGCTCAGACGCAGCATTTCATTCGGAACAAATTAATTTTAACTGCCGAGTTTCCAGCATAAAAAGCCAGCCATGTCTTGGAAGAGGAAAAAAGTCATTTTAACCTCCAAAATTTAACCTCCAACACTGAAGAAATATTTAAATTACTCTCATATTAGTTGTCAGTTGTCTTTGGACTGAATTTAATCTTGTGAAGTTTGAGACGAAAAACACAACAGAGAAATATTTTAATTCCTAGGAATTTGACATCTTTTCCAAAAGCGTCCAGCCCCCTTTCATCTTCCGTGACTCTGATGTTTATAAACGTAATCCAGGACACGCCGGGAGCTAACAACGGTCCGGCAAACCATCAAACGTGTAACTTCTCGTCACGTCACCTGCAGATGTTGACGCGTGAACGTTACAGACACACAGAGACGTCTTACCCACAGGAAACCGTGGGCCGCGGAAGCCGCATCCGGCTGACCCTCGGCACTCAGGTACGGCTCAGGATTGTAGGCGGCACATTCGATCTGGCAGGGAAAACACCCAACGTCCATGTTTAAAATGGGACCCAGAGGCATCTGGATGACACAGAGTCCGAAACGGACGACAGGGTTCTGACATCTAACCACAGACGGTCCAGGTTATTCCTCATCAAAGATTGAGACAGAGAAGGACTAAAGTAGGAATCTCACTACGGAGCTTTTTGGAAGCGAACAGCTAAAGCAGACGCTTCCGTCTTCAGTGTCTTGTTCTTCAGACCCACCACCCGCTGGAAACAAGCGTCGGGGAGCACGTCACACGGCGGCTCCCTCCTCCCTGGATGGAGACCTGCCCCTCCGGTCCTTTCCTGCCCACCCACCTCCCCCGGGGGTGGGCTCTGAGCTGCCACAGGCAGTGGTCCCCCATCAGCTGTGGGGTCTACAGGAACCCAGGCTCCGGGTGTGCACGTCGGCCCGAGACCAGAAGTGAGAAACGATGTATCGTTTCCTAAAGAACCACCCACAGGTCTCTGAAGGCACCGTCTGCCATGCTTCCATCAAGAGCACAGGAGCGTTAACAAAATGCCACCCTGGAGACGGGGCTCGCTGTAGCAAGGAGTGGATGGACACAAGGCCTCTAATTATGACCTGAGCACCGCCAAGCAAAGGACAGACAGTGGACAGATGGGGACACGTGTGCCCTCGTTTAACCATAATGCCTAGAAGGTGCGTGCTGCAACAAGGAAGCCCCAGCACGGGCTCCAGGACAACAGCTGAGCAGAAAAGCAGGTTTTTGTCTTCAAACTACAGCGATCTTGAAGGATTTCTAAACAAACTGCCCCTGCGGGAGTAGTGAGCGTGTGACCTGGGGAGACAGCGCTGGGACCCCGGCCCTCACCGGCAACTCCCCGAGCTCCGGGCCCGCCCCGCCCGTCACCTTGAACTCCTGCTGCTTGGCGACCGTCACCGGCATGTGCCCGACGAGCAGAGGGTGTCTCTCCTTCTTTATCTGATTCCCGTCATCCTCCACGCAGAACCAGCCCATGTGGTTCTCCTCCTCTGCGGTCACATTCGAAGAGAAAATGAACAAGGGCCTCACTGGCTGTGCTCGTGACGAAGCCTGCCCTCCAGCGGGGCCGTGTGGGGACAGGGTGCTGACGCTCAGTTTCCAAGAAGACTGGAGAACTGAGTCGTTTGTTGAAACGGTACCAGCTTTTCTTATGGAAAGGCTGTACGTCCACTGCTTTATCTCAGATAGCGCTCTGGCCCCATCTCAGCGATGCCCCCGACCTCCCGTCTGCTCTTCCCAAACCACGGACATAACTGGCTGAGAAACCTCACTGCGTAAACCACCTGGGTCTATTTTTCTTTATCTTTGTTCATTCTGTTTTTCCCAAAGCAACTGGGATTTTAGATTCAAATGCCAGGGATATACCGAGAAATTTCTTGACGTGGTATAATACCAGGGAATAAAAAGGACAACGAAACGAGGAAATAGTTCACTACCAAAGCAAGTGGTCAATCTCAGTTCTAAACGTGTAATTTATCTAAAGACAAAGGGGGCTTATTTTCAGGGTCAACTTATTCTCTTTGGAGGGGGGGCTATATCTTCATGTGCTGAGTCACTTTGAACCTGGCTTGATACACCACTACATTATTCAGGGACAAAGAAGGGGCTGAGTCACCACTCCCCTCCCACTGGGCACAGGCGGTTCTGGAAGATTTCCCCTACAGGATAAAAGTCCTTCCTGATCCCAGCGCGCTGGGGTGCTGGGCACGGCTCCATTCCCTGATTCTCTTCCGTAGTGTATGTGAGCTAACATTTTCAGATGGTCTGCGTCTGAAAGAGGATTTGACACACACACACACAGGACCTCCCAGTGTGTTCTGAGTGACAGACGTGCGTGTGTATAAATTACAGATACACACACATCAATACATCATATCACTATCTATGTACCCATCAGACATGCAGACCAAAGGAAGGCTGAAGGGACAAAGGAACAAGGAAACCACCACCAAGCCACTCCCATCCCGCACAGCACGGCAGGACTTGTTTTTCGCGTTAGGAGGGTCTTCAGTGACAATTCAGCCCAGTGCCGTATTTTGTTTCACGGGCAAGGGATGAGGGAACTCGCTGAGCACCTGACTTCCCTGACACGTGGAGCCACACGCTGACAGACGCAGGCTGGACGCAGGGTTGGGACCCGACCCACAGGCCTGTCACCTGTGTTGACAATCTCAACTGATCTTAATGTTTTTTTTACAATCAAAAAAGCAAGGGCTTTTTTTCCTACAAGCCCTAAATGATAATATAAAGGTCTTAAAAATCACTTGTGCTGGGGTTGACTTTTCCTGTTTAAAAATATTCTTTCTGGCAAGTGGATGAACACGGTTTACATCTCGACCGTGACTTTATCCTCCCCGAGGTCTATATTTCATCATAACGTAGAAAATGCTAAGGATTAGGAAATGTAGGCTGTCTCTTGTTTGAGCACGCCTCACTTAGCTTAAATCGACCAAACCTTACCAAGGGCCAGCTTGGCCATCTGTAGGTTGTTGACCCAAGACTCTTTGATGGCGGGCGTGAAGGTATTGAACACAGCTGTAAAGAAAGTGGGCCGCCCAGACCTGCCGGGAAGAAGAGAGAAGCAGCCACTTTAGAGAACGTGCTCCACCGCGTGACATCAAAGCACACGTTGTGCCCGTCCCATACAATCTCGGAGCCAGGAGGACATGCTCATCATGACACAGAGCCATTTCTGAGCACTGCCCGACCACGCTCCCTCGTCAAGTTCCTACTGACTTGTCCTGCTTCCCCGGGAGCTGCAACTGAATTCGACAGCAGTCGGCGGCCCTGATTTCCTCTTCCTTCTTCAGAATCAGTCTTTGTAAACCTGACGTCCAATCGTGGGCGACTGACTGGTTTAAGTTCTGCGAGGGAAACAGAGAAGCACATTTTAGAAGCGTTAATGAGGCAGGACCACGCTAAGGAGGAGAGAGAAGCAGTGTTGTAATATGAGAAACTCAGGGAGACCAGCGATACTCGTCTCTGATGAGGGGAAAGAAACCCTGGGGAGTGAGGCCACACGGGGGCGTGGCAGAGGCAGGTCTAAGGACCGATACTCGAGTCTGCTGCAAAACGCAGGGAAGTCAGGCCATCGAGCTGCACCCTCCACCACGGGAGCAAACTCGCCATCAGACCGACTCATAGCAAGCGTCCACTGTCACTTTTGGCAGAACCTGGAGACACGATCATGTACTTACGACAACTGGAAGCTGAAAGAGGATTTTGAATCAAGCGGCTCCGACGGCTACCTGATAGTTGCCTTTAAGGTTTCCGACCAGCTGGGCGATCTGACCGACTACGTTCAAGTCGTGCAGCAGGTTTTGCAAATCCTGATACAGCTGTCCCGGCCCCATGTAAACTCTATCTGCAAATAGGCAACAGAAAGAAGACAAACCTGAAGCACCATTCGCTCCAAAGCTCGAGGGAAGAAAACACTAAAATTTTAGTTAATTTGGAATTGTTTAAAAGTGCGTATTTTCAAGTGTTCAGTAGCTTTTCCGTTCCTAGCGTTTTGTGAAATAACTTTAGACTTACAGAAAAGTTGCAGAAATAGCCGTTAGTCCCCTCCTGTACGTCCCTCACCCCTTCGGGATGTTGAAGTCTTACAGAACCACAGAACCGTTGTGAAAACAGGAGTCACAAGGACACAACACGAGGGACTCATCTGCAGACCCGTTCACATTTCAGCAGCTTCCCCACCCAGGTCATGTGTCTGGGCCTGGAGCCGATCCGGGCCCACAGCGCCATGAGCTGTCACAGCTCCTAAGTCTGCTCCAGTCAAGGTCAGCTCCTCAGGTGAGCCTGGGCTTTCACGACCTTGACATTTCTGAAGGACACTGGGGAGTTGTTTTATAGGATGTCTCACAATTTGAGTTTGACTGATATTTTGTCCCTTCTAATATTTTTAAATCATTGTTGGGGTAATTACTATTAGTAAGAAATACCTAGAAATGACATTTAATCTGAACCAAATTTCCAACAACTGGGGTCATCTGACATCAAAATGAGGTCCCCAGTGATCTTTCTCTATAGTTTAATGAAATAGGGTAGAAATGAGGTCTGCCATGAGCTGGGTGAGCAGAGTCGCTCTAAGTGCCCAGGTGAGGACACTCAGGGTCGGCTGTGGGCCGCAGTAGGTCATTGGCAATGTCTTGTCATTTACGCCCACAACAGGACCATGGGCACAGAAGAGACTCCCCACCTCCCATCTTACTGATGAGGACACTGCCTAAGGTCATACACTTACGACAAAGCCCATGATTTAAACCAACACGCAACAATGCCTGGTCTCTTTTCCATTTCCCTATAAATACACTGCCTGAGGTCACCTCGCCAGCAAGGGATGGAGAGGGAATTCAAATCCAGGGAGGAGAGGAGACCCATCTGGGTTGAATAAGTATCAGTTTCTTGAAATCTGTGTTTGCACAGGACCGGCCTCATGGGTGTACAACCTGTGCATTAATAAAGTTAACGCAGCACTGATCGTTCCAGCACAAGGCAGTGTTGGGTCCATCATCAAAAGTTTGTACATAGGGCCGGCTCGGTGGCGCAGTGGTTAAGTTCAACGCTCCACTTTGGCAACCTGGGGTTCACCGGTTCGGATCCCAGGCATGGACCTAGGCGCTGCTGCTCAAGCCATGCTGTGGTAGGCGTCCCACATATAAAATAGAGGAAGATGGGCATGGATGTGAGCTCAGGGCCAGTCTTCCTCAGCAAAAAGAGGAGGATTGGCAGCAGATGTTAGCTCAGGGTTAATCTTCCTCAAAAAAAAAGAAAAGAAAAAGTTTGCACATGTGAGCAGATATATGTTTTATTAGCTAAAAATATTCTAAATTATAAACATATAATTAAGGAAAAATTTAAAGTAAAGTTGATATATACATACAACCACTGAGACAGTTTTGCAGGTGCCCGGGGCCGCGTGCTCAGGACAAATAGAGCCTTGTAGTGAAGGCTTGCTGTCAATGTCCTGCCGTTCTTAGCGATTGTGAGCAAGGGGCCCAGTGTTTTCATTTTGCACCGAGCCCAGCAAAGTATGTGGCTTGTTCCCTCCTTCAGGGCATACAGTGTATATATTGACAGCATATATACATTAAAAGTGAAAGACACACACATTTCCAATACAAACATTTCAGATATGTAGGGGTCTAAAGAAAGTTGTTGCCTGACAGCAGAGCAAGATAACCATTTATAATTCTGCAGGCCCTTCACGTTAGAGAGACGACTCTGATATTCACGCATACAGCAGGCCTGATTTTTATTACCTGTCTAGACAAATTATATTGATTCACTGCATCTCAAGTATTTTCAAGGAGTCTCACCAAAAGAGGAGCAAGCCATTCCAACGGTTATTTACATCAACTTGATTTTTCCTTAACAGTATGTCTATAATTTAAAATATTTTTAGCTAATAACACACATAGTTGCTGTCATTTATAAACTTGTGATGACAAACTCAACAAACACAGCCTCATGATGAAATTACAAGTCCTACATTAAATTTACTAATTTGCCTACATCTATTTTTTATTTTATTTTTAAAATGATCACGCAGTAAAACTGACCCTTTCACTTTTGGTGTTTGGCTCTACGAATCTTGGCAGGTGGGTAGATGTGTGTCACCACGGGCGACCGACCCACAGAACCCCGCCCCTCCCCAAGAACCTGGTCACCTTCCCTCAAGAGCCACATGCCCCACCCTCGCCCCTGCCAAACACTCGACTGTTCTCCATTGTTTTAGTTTTGTCTCTTCAAGAATGTCGTATATAAGAGTTTATGCAGTATCATGTCTATTTTTTTTCAACACATAAATAGTACATTTATGTTTGTATAGGTATTCGACTGGTTTGCCCTTTGTTAGAAGAAATCCCTTAGTTTGGGAGGACAAAGTCTAATTGAATCATGATTTCATTCCTTCGGAGATGGTAAGAAACCACGGCGGGCTCACGCACACGTGTAAGGAGCAGGCTGCGCCACGAGCGGCTGAGGGACACTGCTCCAAGTTACTCATGGCCCACCTTTGAAAGATGACGTGAACAAGGGAGGGGGAGGCCCTCGCTGGAGAACGCCAAGAACCTGACATTTGTGCTGGAATTTGGAAAGCAAGTGTTTCTCCCTCTACCAGAAGTCCTGGCGAGTCAGCCACGCGTTAACACAGAAAACACTTTCCTCTTCAAACAAGAGCCTCCGAGAGAGACGGCCAAGCTGGAGAGGGGCGTTCGCAGTGAGTCAGCGGAAATGCTGTGTTTTCCTGGTCGGGTCTCAGCATCCGGGACTGAGGAGCTCCACCAGGAGAACTCCCGGGAAGACATTTAACCCTTTTCCTCGTCGGCTTCTGCATCGGTGGAGCAGGGACAATGTAGGCAACACTCTCCTGTCCGCCTCAGAGCCCTGCCTTGAGCATCAGATGAAATGACGCGTGTACGTAACCAACCCCTCTGTTAGTACATTACAGAGATAAGTATAATTTCTTGTAACATAAACCTAAGGGCCTGCTCACTTCACCACTTGTCCTCCTTCCAGAGTCCCGGGCACCCGTTTACCATCTTCCTGTATTTGGACCACCGCTGGCCTGGCCAGCAGTTCATACCTTTCCATTTTTTCCATCAAAGCACACCCTGCCATGTTCCATTCCTCCAGAATTAAGGGATTTTCTTTTCCTTTGTCAATTAAGAAATGATGCGCTTCTCACTGCCTCACAGGAAAGGCGAGGTGGGTGACATTTTAAATCGGTGGGACTTTTGGGGTTCCCTAAATCTCAAAATACATGTGACATGAAACCTCAGGGGACGGCCGTCTCTCGGCAGTCAGAAGCAGCCCCACATGAGAATCCCACTGGAGGCCACTCTCCTGGCCACAGACATCACCAGAATTCACTTACAAAAGTTATCAGTTACTGGATCTGAGCTGTTTAAGTCTTCATCAAAGGATCTAAGTTTTGAGGAAAACTAGGCAAACGGTTAGCACATACAAAGTTTTCAAGCTTTTGGAGTATTTCCATGAACAAATTGGATAAATGGTGAATTTATACACACTTCACCATTAACACTTACGTGACCAGTGGAATAACTTGGAAGTCTCCTGGGACCGCCAGGGAGGAACAGTTCAGAGATTGAGAAGTGATGGAACTCTGACTTCTGTTTCTAAAATTAAGAGGCTTTTAAATGAAGAGCATTTTTAAAGCCGCGTCCCTGCCCGGACGGCCGGCACTGCAGGGCCCTGTGGTCCCGCTGCAGGCGTCCCCCAGGCCCGATGAGTCTAACCAGGGGGAGACTGCGGGGGACGATGCGGCAGGAGAGGGGACGAGGCTGGAACGAACCCGGGCACAGTGCTCCGGGCGGCCGGGCAGAGGGATCACAGGACGGGCTGCAGAGAGCGCGTGGCGGTCTGCAGAGTTGGGGACAAGGACACACAGGCCAGTCGGGAGCAGGCAGACCCAGGAGACAGAGAGAAGGACAAGCACAGGGCAATCGGGACAAGGGCCCTGTGCAGCTTTCACACGAGCCTGGAGTTCTTGTCTCCAGGAACGTGGATGAAGACACCCCGCTGGCCGCCCCACGTTCTAGCCTCTTCCGCTGCTTCAGCAGGAAGCAAGCAGGGGTGGCCGTGGATGTGGTGCGCCTGGAAGCCGCGTTCCCGATGCCGTCCGTCAGTCTGACATCTCGTGGGGATGACACAAACGCAGCCAAGACGTCGCCCCGTCACGGGAGGGGGAAGAAACATTCTCCCTGGTGAATTAGAGCCCCGGCCATGTTGAGACCTTACCCAACACATGGAAACACGACGCAGCTCACGTCTCTCCTTGAGCATCAAGGATGCATCGGAGGCAGCAGGTTGGGGACACAGGGAAACACAGAGCAGCAACGCGGGACGACGCAACCAACAAGAACGCTGCATGCCAGAAACAGGGCGTCCCCACCAAACCAATGGGACACAGGGCAGCGAGTTCCCCCACATGTTACTTTCAGCTCAGGAAAGAGTTTCTGTTTCCGGCCCAATTTCTATAAACAACAAATCTGCAATTCAGCTCTTCGGAGAGGATTTCCACACCCAACCCCGTGTCTGCCATTCTGAGGTCCGGGGGGCGCGCTCCGTGGCTGCACAGGTGGAGGATGGCCCATGGCTGCAGGAGGGCGTCCATCCTCTCAGCCCGCCCGTCTCCCTGGAAACCCCGCCGCTGGTCTGAGGACACAGCGTTGCTAAGCCCAGTGGAACCTCTGTGGCACCCGTGGCCCAACAAATAGCAAGTCTACCCAGAGACTCTCGGTGCTGAACTCGGGGCTCCTGAGCGGGCTGCCTCCGACTCCGCTTTATCACATGGAGCAACCTGGGGCGTGGGAGAGACTCCGAGTGGAGGAGGGAAGAGGGCAGAGGACGAGGACGAGGAGGAGGAGGAGGAGGAGATGGGCGCACGGGAGCCCTGCGGATGGGATGGAGGGAACTGAGGGACAGGGACTGGTGAGCACACCACAGGCATGGCTAAGGGGACCCAGAGCCGGGTGGGATGTGAAGAGCCCAACTGGGACCAGAAAGGCAGCTTGGACCCCAACACGCAGTCTCTAGTTCTCAGGAGAAGCATTCCTGCCAGAACTCTTTTTTTTTTTTTTAGGAAGATTAGCCCTGAGCTAACATCTGCTGCCAATCCACCTCTTTTTGCTGAGGAAGACTGGCCCTGAGCTGACATCCATGCCCATCTTCCTCTATTTTCTATGTGGGACGCCTGCCACAGCACGGCTTGATAAGTGGTGCCATGTCTGCACCTGGGATCCGAACCAGTGAACCCTGGGCCGCCAAAGCAGAACATGTGAACTTAAACGCTGCGCCACCGGGCTGGCCCAAGAACTTCTTTTTTTTAATTTAGAAAAGTCTGATATCTTAAAAATCAAGGACTAATTTTTTTATTGCAGTAGTATTGATGGTTAAAATCGTAAATATTTAGTGCACAATGTGATGAGCGGACACATGGTACAGCTGACGAGTCTTTCTCACCTCTTCCTCCTCAGAGCCGGGCGGGGTCTCTGTGCGTCCCTCACCCTCCGGCTCCTTCTCCCTCCCGGCTCCTCCATCGTGCCCTGTGCCCATGCCCCCCTCGTGCAGGCAGCTTTCCAGCAGAGAACCACGTGTGCCCGTGCTCTCTCCAGTGCAAGGCTGCTGCTACACAGGGGACTAAATTTAACAGGGAACTGTCCTCTTCCTTTCTCAACAGAATTGACCAAAAGCCACATTTCCCTTGTGGCTGGAGGTAAAGTTTGAATTTACGAAGTCTATACATCATCAGTGCTCTTAACAAATTACAGAGCACAGAGCCGTGCGGTATAACGAAATCGGCTTTATTCTGTTCCAAAGGTTTGGGCTGTGAAAGGCTTTGAGTCCGAGGCTGCGTTTGATACCAACTCGGGAACTGCTGCCTGTTATCTATTAGCAGCGAAGCGCTCAGACACAAACTGTGAGTTGAGCTGACGGTTTTCAGCCGGTTTCCAGGGTGAAGGCCAAGGCGGGCAGGAGGCGCTGGCCTCCCACCGGCCGCTGAGGCCAGTTTGCTTCTGAAATGAGAGCAGAGTGTGATTCTCCTCCGTCTGCTACACAGGGAGCAGCGGGGACCCTGCACCCAGGAAACGAGGGGCCGAGACGCTGCGCCGACCTGCAGCCCGGAGTCTTCCCGTCCTTAATGTTTAACACTCAGCCAGAAGGCTGGAACCTAACCACTGCCGAGGGCTCCCGTGCCCTGACTAAGGAGCTCGGGATACAGAAAAAATTACGGAAGGACAAGAAAAAATAGAAAGCAAACCCCTGTCTGCATCCTAGGCTTTTTTATTTCCTGGCAAACAGTCTCTTTGAACAGGTGAGAACTGCTAGGAAAGGTCTTAAATAAGAGGCTAGCAGGGGGCCGGCCCAGCGGTGCAGCGGTTAAGTGCACACGTTCTGCTTTGGCGGCCCAGGGTTTGCGGGCCCAGCTCCCCGGTGTGGACATGGCACCACTTGGCACGCCATGCTGTGGCAGGCGTCCCACGTATAAAGTAGAGGAAATGGGCACAGATGTTAGCTCAGGGCCAGTCTTCCTCAGCAAAAAGAGGAGGATTGGTGGCAGATGTTAGCTTAGGGCTAATCTTCCTCAAAAAAAAATAAAAAAAGAGGTGAGAAGGGCCGACTGTGAGCCGTTTGGTAAAATAACCTAAATGACATTGTGCCAGAGAAAGAAGGGCCAGTCGGAATGAGTGAATCGGACCCCAGCTCAGCCAGGAGTCAGACGAGAGAGAGGAGCCAGCACGAGGAGTAGAGGCAACAAGGTGGTCGAGAATGACACTGGACAGCGGCTACGACCGGCGCTGGGGGGGACATCCCGATACCGCACCTCAGAGAGCAAAATAAATTCCTAAGGACTAAAGAGTTCAAAGCAAATACATAAATCAGGTGAGTGGTGTCCAGCCTCCGATGGCTCAGGGTAAAGTACACATGTGAACAGAAGAATCACCATGGAAATGACAGCTTCGACCACACAAAACGTAAAGCTTCAGCTTCCCTAAAATTATAGGCATAAATAAAATTCTCAACCACATAAAAACAGGAAATAATTTTCTGTGAAGCTTATACACAAAGTACATTAAAACTGATAATATTAGAAAAGCCCAATAAAAGAAATGAGCAACTCCCAGAAGAAATACAGGGGGCTAATTAAACACATTAAAGTGTTCATTCTCACTAGGAATCAAAAGGAAGCAAATTCGAACAGCCATCAAAGATTTTCTTAATTAAAGCAAATTTGAAAAACTTTAAAAAAAATCAACCAAGTTTCGTTTGGGGATCACAGTCATGTATAGCTGATGGGAATGCAAACTGGGAGAAAGTTTGTGAAAAGCAATTTGCAAAACACATGAAGAGTCTCAAAACACTCTAGCTTTGACCCGGGAACCCCACTTCTAAGGAAATCAACACACTGGTTTATGGCAAAGATGCCCATATGAACTAGGTCCCTCTGGTTCTTCTGTGTGGGATGCTGCCTCAGCATGGCTTGATGAGTGTTGTGTGGGTCCACACCCAGGATCTGAACTGGTGAAACCCAGGCCACAGAAGCAGAGCGCACGAACTTAACCACTCAGCCACAGGGCTGGCCCCTGTAGCATTTTAAATATGCAATAAACTACGGTACAACCACGAGAGAACGTCATGTAGTCAGTTTACTGGCATGTGTTCAAAACTGTCAACAACATGCGAACCTGGCCATCACACGGTCAATGAAAACACCCACCAGCATCACAGGGGGTGGATCCACCTGCAGCACCGGCACCGGCTCAGGACAAGACCTGCACACAGGTAATCCTTATCTGCTTTACCTTTTGCACTCTTTCAACAGACAGCAAGAACTAATTCCCAGGAGAGAGAGAGCCATTTCTTTAATAGTGCCGTATAGAAACCCGAGTCTGAAAGGAGGTGTAAATTCAGTTCCTCCACTAGCAAACTGCGCTTTGACATGGAAAGTGTGGGAGAACCCTGGTTCTAAACCAGGGGTGATCCTGGCTACAGCTCAGGCAGAGGAACACTCTCTGGCTCCCAAACTCTGGCTGCCCCTCCTCCCAGGGCCGCCCAGCCCTCCTCCTCCTCCTCCTCCTCCCCAGGGCGGCCCAGCCCTCCTCCTCCTCCTCCTCCTCCTCCCAGGGCCGCCCAGCCCTCCTCCTCCTCCTCCTCCTCCCGGGGCGGCCCAGCCCTCCTCCTCCTCCTCCTCCTCCCAGGGCCGCCCAGCCCTCCTCCTCCTCCTCCTCCTCCCAGGGCGGCCCAGCCCTCCTCCTCCTCCTCCCAGGGCCGCCCAGCCCTCCTCCTCCTCCTCCTCCTCCTCCCAGGGCGGCCCAGCCCTCCTCCTCCTCCTCCTCCTCCCAGGGCGGCCCAGCCCTCCTCCTCCTCCTCCTCCTCCCAGGGCGGCCCAGCCCTCCTCCTCCTCCTCCTCCTCCCAGGGCGGCCCAGCCCTCCTCCTCCTCCTCCTCCTCCCAGGGCCGCCCAGCCCTCCTCCTCCTCCTCCTCCTCCCAGGGCCGCCCAGCCCTCCTAACTCCAGCCTAGGGGACTTTGAGGGGTGAGAGATGGTGTCTAGAGGCTGCAACCGTGGCCTTAAAGTTACAAAGGACACTAAGAGCCTCCCACTGTGATTTCAATGGTTTGGCTTTTAGAGTTTTAATAAAAGCCAAGGATTTAATAACATGACAAGAACATACTCATGAAGATACACACCAGGCCTCAAATTCGAGAGCACCAATCAAAAGAAAACTATCCCCATAGTTTAGGAGGCGTCTAAAACCCCAGATGTGATATTAACTTGCTCGACATGTAACTCGCATGTGTCTACATGGATGGCACATGCATACTGTGTACCAGCATGGACACACTGCCCACGGACACCCAGACGGACACTTGCACGCGAGCACGCTTCCACGCTCCCATGTGCAGCAGCCCCTACTTGCAGACACACACTTAATTCGCCTTCATATTAGAGCACACAGGTTTTCTGGAGGGTCTTCCCTATCAAAACATAGAGAAATGATTAATACACAAATGTGCCAACACATCCTTTATCTGGTATATCATCTGCAGTGGATAAACGATGACCTCTGCACTAAAGGCTGGACGTCAGGCCCTGGAACCAGACCAGGGCCCGCGTGGAAGGTTTCCGGGGAAAGTCAAATTGACTGTGACTGACAGCCGCTCCTCCAAGGAGGGATGGAGTGTACGTTCAAGGACCAGCCATGTGGGCTGTAGGAACGTTTCAGGATCCCCATGTGGTACAGCGCAACGTGTGTGTCACACAAAGATGACAGGTATTTCCTTTGTGCGAACAACCCCTCCTGGCCTCCTGTTGCATTCCTAAAGAAGACAGTGGAGTCTGAGGCACATGCTACTGACACCCAGAAAATTCACACCAGCATTTGTCCCCAAGGAAACGAGAGCCGGAAACAAACATGGCCACGGAGAAGGGGGCAATCCTGCACGTAGAGAGGTCCCACGTTTTGTGGCAACACCGCCTCTGTGAAACCACATGCAGGGCTGTCCCGATGAGCTCCTGCTTTCTGTTCCACTCTGTCACTGCTGCCACTGTTCCCGCCCCACAGAGAGGCCTGAGGAGGGTCTCTGAGTGGCCGTCCTAGGGTGGACAGAGCCTTAGAGGATCCCCCCAGCCCCCACTCCACTGCCTTGCCTCTTGGCTTCCTTATGAGGGCTCTCACTTTGTTAAAGCGTGAATATTTTTAAAATGCAGGAAAAGAGAGAAAATAATACATGGTCATGTTTTCACCCTCCGCCCAGAATCCAGAGATGTTAGCGTTTTGCCGTATTTGCTTCAGACGCCTTTTTTACCGAAAGAAACCACATGCGAAGGTGCGACAACCTCGCCCACCACCTCCTTGCCCCCTCCCCCCCATCCAGGACAACCATTATTCCAAAACAGAGACGACACTCCCGTGCTTCTGTGGGTTCATTCACCGCGCAGGTGTGGGGCTGGCTCTGGGATGCCTGTGTCGGACCTGCAGGGCCGGCCTTCACTGAGGGGCACTAACAAGCATCAGCTACAGACAACCCCGCACCCATCCCGTCACCACCCTCTGTGACGCACGGACCCACCTCTGGAGTCCTCCCGGACACGGCCTCCTGCTGGGGCAGTTGCGAGAGAGATGACCGTTGTCCTCAAGGACACCAGCTTCAGGCCGCCATCAGAGGGCCGTCTCTCGAGGGGTTCCCTTCCAAAGCTCGCCCCTTACGTGGGGGACCACATGGAAAAGCCGGACCCGCTCTGCCGGCTCAGTGTGCTCTGGAGGGAACTCACAGAGGCTGCTCCAGACCTTTCACAGAAGCCCCACCCCCTGGAGGGGCATTGACTGGCCGAGTCGTGTCTGCCTCAATATTCATCCAAGAACTTCGACGACTCCTTGGAGCCCCTGTGACTCCTGGGAAAGACCCGGGCGCTCGGATCTTCCACAGGAGGCACGGCCCCTGTGCGTGGTTCTAAGGGTGCGACCTTAGATGGGCGGCGAGGGCTTCTCCTGCCGTGGCAATCCGTGAGACGCGGGCTTGCTTCCGTTCCGAGTCCCTTTCGTTCTAAAGCACGGCCTGGAAGGTGCTGTGTCTCCCATCACTGAAGTCCGACCACAGCAGGCTCCTGTCCTCCTGCCCTCTGCCCTTCCACAGCTCAAAGACGCCCGCACACTCAGGGAGCGAGGATGGCGAGGCGCCGACAGGGGGCTGCGCCCTGGAAAGGACGTGATGGAGACACAGCGCCGTCCTGACGGGGGCTGCCTGTGGCCCGGCCGGAAAGCTCTGCAGAGATGGGGAGGGGAGCATCTGGACGAAGCCATCACCCATGGAGCCCTCAGCACGTGGCCACGGCATCAAACCGACCCCGGGAGGCCATGCGGCTGGGCCCCGAGCCAGCCTGGCCTCCTCGGGGCGAGCATCTGGCTCTTCTCCCCAGGCCGAGGGCAGTCCCCCTCGACAGCGTGATGGAGAGTGGTTTTCTATTTTCAGAAATACAACTACCGTTTCTCCCTCTGTCTTGTGAGAGGGGTCAGAGCCGGGTTTTCTGTCACCTGCTGAAGCCGCCCTCCGTCAGGTTCATCTCCATGTGAAAACCACAAACAACGCCTCCTTCCTCCCAATCTGCCTTTTGTTTTTTGCTCATTCATGCTTTATTTTGTTTTTCAGTTGTGTTAACTGCTTTTTGTCTTAAGTTCCATGGGGACTCCTTCCACTCTCTGCCCGGCCCCCCGCCCCGCCCCAGTCTCTGCACCTGATGGGAGGGTCTGCCACTCCCTCTGTTGCCAGCGTCCCCCTCCTGGAGCCTCCTCCCCAGAATCTAAGGATGCTTAGGGCCCTTCCAGCATTTTTGAAATAAGGGCAGCAAACCTTCTCCTTGCTCCCAGCCTCCCTGAACCACCGCCACGGCCCTCCCTTCACAGCCTGACTGCAGAGCGAGATCTGGGCAATTGCAGGAGACTGCCGCGTATGGCAGACACTCTGCAAATGCTCTGGGGGCGGGGAGTGACGCGGGTCCGGAGCAGACTGTCTGGCTGGCCTTCCGTTCTCTCTGCAGCGTCCCCGATGGCAAACGAGGGCTCTGTTTCCAAATGCTTCCTGGAGCCGCCAGCCCTCCCTGAGAGCTGCCCCAGGACGAGGGCAGAGGGCCACCGAGACGCATCCTCAGCCCTATGTGCACTGCGGTTTTCATTTGAGTCTTCGTTGTGGCTCCGGGATAGCAAATCTCCACAACTTTGACTTGGCCGCTGGTCCAACCTCCAGACCCACTCAGAACTGAGGCCAAGCCCGTCCTTGTAAACGTGTGTCTTACTCACGACAAAGAACAGCCAGGCTTCGACGTTCACGGTCGCTTTGAAGGATTAAGTAACCGCCTAGAAAGTAATACGAGTGATTCTTACAAAAGCATGTCTATCAGTATTCGCACATCAAAAGGAATGCTCCCCTTTAAAATATCTTCAGCTTGTGCTCTCACTTCTTGAAACACTTTAAGAACTTCTCCTTGGGAAGCGTTTAAAAGATTGGTGATGGTGGTTCTCCAGCCGCCGTCTCCTGAAACACGACTCGGGGACCCCAGCCCGAGGGGCGCCATGCAACTCACCTCCTCCACCGGAGGTCCCGCAGAGTGGGGTCCTCATGACATGCCGCTCACTTCCACGTCCTGCTCAGCACAGTTCCTTGCCAACTGGGAGCGCATTAGAGGCTTTTTGCTGAAACTGGGTTGAGGTTATAAGGATCCTGCATGAAGATACACTCTACAGAGTCACCTTCCTCCTGGCAAAAGGGAAACGTCTTTTCTCATCAACCCACCTCCTCAGACAGGATGGGGCAGTGGACGGCGCAGTCTTTCTCTTCCCCACCACCAGCCCCAATTCAGGACAGCAGTGAAATCTTTTTGATCACCCCAGAAAAACGCACAGAATTTTGTCAAATAAGCTCAGAAGGTCTGCAAGCTTAAACCAATCCGTGGGTGCCCAGAGGACCCACGGACCCCAGCTTGCAAGCCCCCTGCACTAGAGAGCAAAGGTCAGTGCTTTTGAAAAGTCACAACTCAGGGAGACTAAGTGCAAAGCACCACACGGTGCTCTTCGGGGGGACCAGGGGCTTCCCACGTGCGGCTGCCTTGGGCCCCGGTGACAGCGGGTGCTAGGCAGCGACGCCCACACTGTCTTCAACACTGAATAACAGACCAGATTTCCAGGACTGAACTTCAGAACACAGTCACTCAAAGAGCAGAAAAGTCATATGAATATCAACTCAGAACGAGAATTGCTAACGCGGCTTCTCAGAATAACTGAGAGATGACAAATGCAAGAGAATCAGAGGAAACAAAAGCACGGCGGGTAAATCTCAAGCTCCTCTATAAAACTCGGAGCACAGGAGGCAGCCCCAGGAAACCGTGGCTCAGGGATGGGACCAGGCTCCATCTGCACAAACAGTAAGGAACCCATCGGCTGCAGCCTGGTGCTCATGAGATCAATACTCTGGACTTGCTACCGCACAGACCAGCTCATTATCTGTCCCCAGTGACAGCCCGTCCCTCTATCCTGGATCAATCTGGACAGTAGGATAAATCCTTTAGCAGAGCTCGAAACATGCCAGTGAATAGGCTGACCATCCCAGCACCTCTGTGACCGCAAGACAGCATCATACTCTATTACTGGAGTCTGAAAAAGCCCCAGCGAATTCTGACTGGAGTTCAGTCTTCCAACACATAAGCAATCAGTAAATTTTAGTTACTGTATTAAAAAAATTTTTTAATCTAGAAGGCATTTTGAAGTGCATTTACTCCACATCCCTCCTTTCAGGGCTAAAAACTAAACCTACTTTATGGGTAAGAAAACTGAGGTGCTGAGGTCCACACAGCGAGTGGTGCATCGCTAAACCAGGAGCCCAGGCGAACACCTGCTCCCGCGGCCCTGACTGCGTCTGTGGGCCGAGGACCCCACATCGGTATCGATCTGAACTCCAGACTCAGTACCCAGCGGCCTCCTGGCCCTCGAACTGTTTGTCCAATTGGCACCTCCAAGGGAACACACCACCGTGCACCTAAACTGGGTGAATTGTATGGGAATACCATCATAAAAAAAATAAATGCTTGCCAAAGTAACACGCCTAACCCAGAACTGAGATTACTAAAGAATAGTTTCAGGAAACCTGAACACGAGAGCGGGCAGGGGCTCTGCGAAGCGCCCTTCCCCGGACATCTGGACTGAGAACACCACCTCCCCGGGGGGCCGTTCCATCTGGAAGCTGCATCGAGATGATGCCAGTCAGACTCTTCCTGTCACAATCCGTCAACGTGAGATCCCTCCATGGATGAACAGGCACGTGAATTCTTCCTCCTCGAGAGGCTGGCATTACCCAAACCCTGATGAAGACCTGCATTCTGCTCTTCTTGGTTCCAAGGGACAGATATTTACCAAGTTTATGAGCAACTCTTTTCTTTTCTTTCTCTGACCCCAGGCTTTGTTCTCCTGGCGTCCGACCACGCGTGTAATTGAAACCATGAGAGTAAGAGGATAATGAGAAGAAGATGGAACGGGGGCTTCACAGTCTCCAGAGCAACGTCTCAGGTTCTGGAGTCTGCACGGCACACACTCAAGGTCTTAGAGTCCTTCCTTTAAAGACTTGGCCATCTCGCCGAGCGTGAAGCCGGAGCTGAGCTTCTCACTGTCCTACGCAACCAGAGGATAACCTAGGAGCTTCTTTCAGTTCTATATTCCTGTGGATGGAACCAGATCCCATGAATAAACAACCATGGGACCCCTTGATCTGCAGGGATGGGCGCAGGCTGTGAAGGTTCTAGTCACTTAACCGCTCGCCACGCCCTGGACACACATGCTCTGTCATATGCTCCGTCGTATGCCCCCAGGGCAGGTGTCGGCCGTGGCGGGCTGGTCAATAACTATCAGCTGAATGAATCAATCAATCAGTCAATGCACCACCCCCATCTATTGAAATCCCACTCCTTCTTTACAACAGGCATTTTCTCGGAGAAAATCACCTCCTTTTCAGCCCCCAAAGTATCCCGCCCGTGTTTCTTTCAGGGTATGTATCGTGTTGTGTTGTACTCATGTCAATACACCTGTCTCCAACATGAGAGGCCCGGTCTGTGCCTTATTACCAGGACATGGCGCTGGGTTTAGAACAGGCCTTTGATAAAGGGATAGGTAGAAAGACACTTTAATTGCAAATTTAACAGTGACGAGTGATTCTATTTTTCTTTCCACTCACTGAGCAAGTATTTATTGAGCACCTACTGCATACCCAGCTACAAGCCAGGAGGGACACCACTCTGGCAAGATTAGCAAGAGAAGAATTAACTAACTTCAGACAAAGCCCCTCGTATATGCATCAAGTGACCATTAAGTACCTTAATTTCCTCAAGTCAGTCACTATGCTAACAGGTCACCTGACAGGTGCTGTGCTCCACCCTCGAAGGAAATGACAAAGATTAGACAGGTTACACCCAGGGTGTGGGTTCCACCCTGACAACAGAGCAGAACAAAGGTCTACCGAGGGCAGAACAAGTTTCTCCCTTAAACTCTCTGTTTAAGACAATGTGCAAAAAGATGCTGCCTCAAAAATGGCTCTCACTGAGGTTCTGTCCTCGCTTGTTCATAGGGACACGATAATGAAACCATGGCGAGTCTGGAAAACAGTCACAAATGTTTCCAAAAGTCCCCTTAATCCCCTTAACCTGGGATATGACGACAAAGCTCTCCTTAAATTCAGAAGGAAGAAAAAGATTGACTCTCTAAAAAGACACATTTTCTTTTAATAGACAAGGGGAACTATGTGTCTCCATCTGCCGTGGCTGCTGGAAAGCTCCTGGTAGCACTGAGGGCTCAAATGCAGGAGCGGACTTATTCTAGGTTCTTTCTTCCATGTACTATTTAAAAAATTTAGTCATCCTGCTTTATGCTTTTTAATACTGCTAACGGATTCGAATCTCATCCTAAGTTAGCTCGGTGTAAGTCATGAATTAAAAGATGAATAAGAAAATGTAGCATTGCCTGTAATGCACAGTATCTATTTTATGGATCAAAGCCATCTTCAGTGATTTGAACACAATGATGCAATCTTAATTACAACAGTACACAAAAGTATAACACGTAAGACGGCGGCCAATATAAAACACAGGTGCATTTTTCACTTCTCAAAACCAAGACGTAAATATGATTTGCAATCAATACTTTCAAATAATCTAAATAGGTTTTTAAGAACTTTTAACAAACCAGACCTTTAAGCTGCTCTTGAGTAAAACTGTAACTAACCGTGTCAATTTGGAAAACCCCTTGTCTCTCCTTCCCTTTCCCCCTCTCTATCCCACTCCTCAGCGTGTCCCTCCTTCCGAAAACCTGAGATACGGTTTGGCACTTTGATTCTCAGTTTAGACGGTATGCATATTACTTCAAATAGGAGTATGACTTAGTCAGCAATTCAAGAGTGTAAGAGCTGTACAACAGGCTTGAGGAACTAGTTTACTAGGCAGATACCCAACTGAATGACTACGAACACAAACAGGAACAATAAAAGAGACCCCATATTAAGTTAGACCCAATGTTCATTACGTCATGTTCTGTAAATCCAAAAAAAAACGTGAATATTCAGTTTGGAAAAGTAAATGTTTTAAGAGCTGAACATGTCAGAAACAAAATATTCTGAAAGATTATTGCATATGTTTGTATTTAACATTATTAACATTTAATTATAAAGGCTCATTTAATACATAAAAAGGTTTATTGAAAGTTCCCATTCACTGTATTTTATGTGCTCCACAACTCAGGGGCAGAGGCCAGAGGATGAATAAAATTAGCCAGGCTTTATTTGGATTTAAAAGAAAAAGAGAGAGAGAAGAAGGAAATGATCACTATACTCCGTTCCAAACCCAGAGTCTGAAGACCATTTAGTACTAATAACCGTAACCCTTAGGCGACTGCTGAGGCAGCTCCAAAGCGTCTTGAGAGCTTCCTCCCTCGTCACCCTGTGAGGCGCACACACGAGCCTCTCCTCGGGGAGACTGAGGAAGAGGGAAATGGCTCATGAGCTGGTTCGCGGCAGAGCTGAGCCCGTAACCCTGGTCCACGCTCTCCAGGACTTCCTCTGCAGCAACTCAATGCACACTCGAGGGAGGAGAGCCGGAGCCCGAAGTGCCTCCCAGGAGACGGGGAACAGAAATCGGGACTGGAAGACGGAACACACCCACACGGCAGGAGGGCTTGCCTACAAACGCAAGGATGCACGCACACCAAGCAGGGACAAGTTCCAAGATCAGCAACCAACGTGGCACATCTGTCTACATTCCCGGCCAACATAAAACACAGATGCCAAAGCCTGGACTACCCAGCAGATCCACCTTTCACCCTTGTCTGCTGAAGCAGTGAGGCTGAGGAATGCGAGTCTAGTCTCGCCAGAGCTCACGCCAGCCCCACGACTTGCGAGCACGCTGATAAAGGCGTCACTTACTCGGCTTGGCGTTGGCCACCACGGCCAGGCTCTCGGGCGGGTGCACCGGCGGACACCTGCTGTTTTCTCCTGCGCCGTCCTTACTGCCGTACTCGATGACCTCCACGTGTCCAAGAGGAACACTCCACTTCAATAAATACCTTTGGCTGGTTGATATTACAGCATTGCTGTCGTGCGAGGTGCTGAAACAACCAGAAATTTTTATTTTATGAAGAAGTCATGAAATTTTTATCCCTTAGATGTTCAAGTGAGAAACATTTGAGCTGTTGAATCATAGTGCTTCTGACTTGCTTGCCAATAGTTAGTATTTGGTTCCATAATGAGGCCTCCAATTAGATGACAGGGGAGGACTTTCCATTGTCTAATGCGGAAAACACGGGAGAATGTGAAAGGCGCATCTCCCAGAAAGCCTCAAGGTTTCCACAACAGCGTAAAGGGGACAAGGTGAATGCTTCCTGGTGGCTGAGCAAAGATGCTTGAGCATTTGGGCGAATGCTACTAACAGGGAATACCTCCCATGTGGATAGACATCTTCTCTAATTGTTTCATATGTGTTAGAGACTCTAAAATCTCTTCTGTACTCTTGGTTATAATATAACCATTTTAATAAAATTAAATCACAGCATTTTACTCCATGATTAAAATACTTATTGAGTATGTAGAAATTACATTTAAAAATCCCATGACCCATATAGATTTTCTTCTTTCATCATAAAATGGAATGCATACATGCAGAGAAACACACAGAACACACCTGGACCAGTCAGGTGGGAGATGCTAATGCAAACATCAGTGGGACGGCCACGCACATCAGCACCCCCAGCCCTCCACGTGCCCAGGAAAACCCCACCTGTCCAGGGCAATCGTTATTCTTACTTCTGGTGATGAACACATTTTGCTTTTCTTCAAGATATATTTTTAAAAATCAAAATGTAGACAGGAATAAAAAAAATGCCAGATGCTATGTTTTAAACTGAAATACTTCACGGATGGGGAGACAATTTATACCCAGGCTACGCAGCCTCCCTCCATTATCAGAGGATTTCAGTTTCCATTTCAACCTCTAAACCCCATGGGAAGAGGAGGAGGAAACACAATCAGACACTGAGTAAGAAGTAAAATTGATTCTGTATTCTGTGAATTAGAGTGTGCCTTAAATAATAATTTAAAAAAATGGAGATGCCCACGAATTTGTACCAAAATTTCCATTCCTCCTGTTTGAATCTAAAATCTTCAATCCTATAAAGGTTTGGGAGCTTGATGTCCTCAGAGGCTACGCAGGGGTCCTTGGAGGCTATTTTTAACATTTTAGCCTAAAACCAAAATGGGTCCTCACTTCGTCACCTTCGGGGAGCGTCGCTGCAAATCTCAGGCTGCTGACACATCAGTGGGAACGAACTGCTCCTCTTTACCGCACTTTGTAAAGAAGTTGTCAGAACATGGGACCCGCCCCAGAGGGCAGGGCGTTATTTTAAGGAAAACTCCGGTAGTAAACACAGCTGACTTCCAAGGTATCCGTTTTTATCCATCTTGAGAGGACATCATTTCTATCAGCCTGAGAATTCTAAAACTAAGTGAAGTTTCAGAAGAACCAAGTTGACACTTGGACACCTGGCCACACTTCAGACAGGGGCCTCTGGTGCAGCGCGCACATGGGCCGCCGGCCCAGACACAGCAGTGACCTGTGCGGTGGTCAGTCCTCTTGCTATATTCAGACAAAGGTCGATCACAAAGGGGAAAAAGAACATTCCAGAAGATACTCCTACAGTGCAGAGACTCTGCTGTCTATCAGCCGTTGCAATGAACACACAGCATCTTGCCTTCCATCTCTGTTGTTCCCGAGGCAGGTGGGGGCATGCGGGCTGAGGGGCACCGTCCAGAGCCAGCGCAGGGAGAGCTAACAGGAGAGGGGCCATCTCTTGGACAGCTGAGCCTGGAAACCATCCTGCTAAGTTCTTAGTCTCCATATTGCAGGAAGCATCCCATAATACGGGAGAAACAGGATAGAAAGGTCTTATTCATGATACTTATTCTAAAAACCTCTCGAGAGCAGTCAAAGCCAGCACACCAAAGTCAGGCCCTTCCACAGCTTCACTGAGTCGGCTCATCTCCAAAGCGCGAGAGCAACTGGCTTCCACTCCTACATGTGGGACCGCAGCGTGCCCAACACGGGCATCCAGACGTCCCAGTGTGGCAACGGCTAATTCAAGGATAAGGGCTGGGCCATCGATAAGAATCTAGCAGGATCCTTTACAAAAGGGGGGTTGTTAATTCTGGTACATTTTCCAGACTGAATCTGTAGCTGCCACAAAGTGAGCGACGCGGACCAGTGAGAAGAGCGACATTCACTGGGCAGTCCTCCGGGCCGGACGCTGGGCCTGCAGCTCCAGTGCACGTTCTTGCTCAGCCCCCACGGGAGCCCCAGAGATCGTCATCGTCCTCATTTTACGATCGATCGTCATCCCTAGTTTACAGATGAGGAGCCTGAGGTTTAGGGAGACTGGGCTAGGAGGGGGAGCTGGAACTCGGCTGTAAGAAGTCCAGCTGCCCAGTGTGAGCTCTCACACATCCATCCACTCGGCCTCCCTGCTGGGACTCCAGCGTGGCGGAGGGTGGGGCGCTGGACCCACGTGACGCTGATTAGTGCTGTGCTGGTAAATGGTTAACAACGGGCTCCCACTGGAGGAGAGGACCCTGATTCATCATGTTGGCCAATTTCCATGGTGTACATACTCCCACTGTGGATGATTTCAAGCTACCAATGGTTTAGCAACCTGCTCCCAAAACTCCTGAAAATTTAACCACCGACCCCTGCAAGCCACTATGAGCTGGCTCCAGGACACTGCTGCAGCTTGTTACTCATTTAGCACCAAGAGCATTATATTCAATTTTATACCAATTCCCTTACAATCAGCCTGTATGTGAAGACCTCTGAAGTTCTCAAATATCCTCAACCAACTACAATATTCTCTGCATTGGAGAACAATTCTGATGTAAAATGATTTTAAGTGTAACAACTGATAAAGTGCTATTTACTCATTTTCTTGGTGTGCACTACATACGACTGTACCCAAAATATAAGAACAAATTTATCAAAAATATATTTATAGAGAAGCAGCTAACGAGAAGGAACTTGAACAACAACAAAAACAAAAGCTGTAGAATGATTTGGGAGGGTTATAAAAGAATCTCAATTCAGCTTCCAGTTCCAACATCAGCCTTGTTTAAAGAGAAAATATACATACAAGTCCCTAATTTCTACCCGCAGGGTCTTGGCAACTTATGCTGAACTCATTTAAAAAGAAGCTTGTTTAGGGGCTGGCCTGGTGGCGCAGAGGTTAAGTTCTCGTGCTCCACTTCGGTGGCCCAGGATTCACTGGTTTGGATCCCAGGTACAGACCTAGTACCACTTATCAAGCCATGCTGTGGCAGCCGTCCCACATATAAAGTAGAGGAACGTGGGCATGGATGTTAGCTCAGGGCCGGTCTTCCTCAACAACAACAAAAAAAGCTTGTTTAGTGTAAGGTATCCCTTAATCGTAGGACCAAGTCCTGCACAGATATCAGCTGAGTCTGAATGAGAAAACTAGTGAAGTCACTCGCTCATCTGAGACACAGATCGCATGTAATCACAAAGGCAAGATCCTTACCGGGCACTGACCGTGGCGCACATCAGCACGTCGTTCAGCATGAAGACCCGGCGTTCTTTGGTTTTAACAATCTCTCCTCTGTCGTTGTAAACTGTTTCTATCATATCGTCAGATCGAACGAGGTATCGATTTCCACTGCTGAGAAGCTGAATATTCAAAGTAACGCTCGACACAGTTATCACAATCGAGTTGATCAGAAAAAGAAAAAGGACGAGGAAAAAGTCTTGCAAAACATGTGAGCATACAGCGTTGAAGCTCTACAGACATTTTCCTTTAAAGAGAACCCACGCCCTCCCACTCCCGCTTCCTGTACCCACGATACAGAGTTCAGAGCGGCTTGTTAAAAACTACGCGTGTTACAGTGTTTGCAGTTGTATCTTAAACAGAGCGAGGAACCTAAGGTCCCCTTGTAAACACGACCGTAGCTAAGAGAGGTTGGCTTCACTTGCCTTGACCTGTCATTCCACACTTTCCTTCTCTTTCAGTGACCTCTCTGAACATGCTCCCCCCTCACAGACGGTCATCCCACAGCCCGACCCTTCTGTGGTTTATAGCATTGTATCAACTGGGGATGTTTATAAGCCAAAGCACTTATTTTGTAAATTTACTTTCCCCAAAGGATGGCATAATTAAGTAAACATCTTAACTTCATCTGGTATGACATATTTTATCTCACTGAGCCAAACAAAATACCCTTGGTTCTTTGGAAAGAAACTTTGTATTAATTCGTAAAATGATGTAAGTCATAGAGAAGACAGACTGACAAGTTTCTATGTAGCCCAGATGGTCTCTACCGCCTCCTGACTCTAAACCTGCACGGGCTGGCTGACCTCACTGGTGACCTTTCCCGGACGTGCTCAGGCGAGTAATCAATAACGTGGGTGCACATTACCATGTGATGTACCATGATGTCACAGTAAGTGACGCATCGCTGCCTCTTCGTACGCCCCTGGGCTCACTGTCCCACATGCTTTCAAACATTCATGGGAAGCATGATTTTAAACAACATGAACCATGTCGAGAATATCACAATGCAATTTTCTGTTTGTAAAAATTCCTATATAAATCATATGTAGAATCAGGGAAAGCCTGCTGTTTAAGATGTTATTACTATAAAGTTCTTATAGTTAAATTACTGAATGTTACTATATGGTAGGAAATCACCTCTACTGACAACAACAAAAGGTGATTTTAGCAACAATGAATATATGTAATTATTTAACACAGCTCATATCAATTAACCTCTTCCTGTGGACCAGGGCCTTAAATAAATACGGTAAAGCCTACACGAAATCAGATGATTGCTGCGGGAAAATGATTCTGTAAATGTAAAGCTGAAATACAGTTTTTAAGGAACTGCTTTCATCCTTCATTTTGCATCACTTTTTCCTGACAAATACAGCTAAATCCATGCATAGATGATTACAAATAAAAATGTGTGTAAATATTTAATTCTTTAACTACGAACATCTGAAACGAAATACTGCATTTTGAAGGTAAAATTAAGCTAAAGGAGTTGCTCTTAACCTTTCTGGGGTCCTGGATCCATCTGAGGACCTAATGGGTCTGTGACCCCCTTTCCTGAGAAAACGCACACACACTGACTAGGGAGGCTTTGTGCACAACTCCCTGGGTTCGCAACCCGCCTGAGGATCTCCATCACCCACCAGTTAGGAACTCTGGGCCAAGTGGGTTATTCCAAAGGTCCCGGAAGACTAGTAATAAATGGATGACAGAACGGTGCTGATTAGTACAAAGCGAAAGTAATGTCAGCATAGAGTTGGTGACATCTCTCCACCTTGTTCAGGTATCTCTCGTTCACGGCTTTCGCGATCTGCTTAATCTCACAGCGTTGGTCAGCATCTCTTTTTCTTTCATTTAATTTCTCCGCGAGCGTCTCCAGCTCCGTCAGCGCCATCTGGAGGGGCAGCCTGTCGGGATGTCCTTTGGATGTATTCTTCAACATGTCCTTTTGGGGAAACAAGTAAAACGGGACAAGTGTGACGGCTGGTGTCGGGGGAAGCGGCCGGGCGTCGCATCCACACTTCCAACCCAACACTGCATCCCTCCCAAGCTGGCGACTGGGGACGGCAGTGACATCAGCTACTTCTGGGGAAGAAGGACACAAGCACTGGGAAATCACGATTTGGCTGAACATTTGAACAACTCCTTTGCAAAAAAAAAAAAAAACTGATGTATGAAATGGCATTGCTAACGGGAAAAAATAGCATTTCCAATAAACCACCCTATAAATACCAACATGCCACAGTCTTCAAATGCTTTTCTCTCTGTAACTATCTTCAAGATAATGACGAGACTTTTTCTCAACGTGAGTCAGCCTCATGGACCCGGGCCCCAGAGGTGGGTCCAGCTACTTGATCAACAGGCCAGTCTCCAAACGGGACACGTAGGGCGTGTGTGCTGGGCCAGCTGCTGCCCCCACAGCTGCAGCCCATGCAGAGGGATCTCTGCGGGATGCCCCCTCCCCGGCACCTCTCCGAGCATCTCTGAAGAGTCAGGGAGGCCTGAGGTGGAGCAGGGAAGTGGCACGGCCCGGAGCGACAATACGGTTCCCAGTAAAACGACATCGCGTGTGTCCAACACTAACAAACCTTCAAGAGTGACATCTAAGTGACAGGCACTATTTTCGTCTCCTCGATTTTGCACCTTACAGTGTTCACCCTGCTCATGCAGACCGCGTGTTGACACTTGAAGGAGGGAGACCCTGACTGTGAAACACCCCTGCTCAGAACTAAGAGGGCTCCTCGTCTTGCCCACCCATCCTCAGGGGCTGGAGCAGCACCTGAATTCAACAGGCCCGGGTCTTTTTAAACCTGTTGGTTTGTTTGATCAGAAGACAACAAACACTGCACAGATGAGGAAACGTTTCCGGTTTGGATGAACAGTACATACTGTTCCATATGTTTGTTTCTCTATGAATCGCATCAAATCCTATCAAGGCAAAAATGAATAACCTGAAAACCAATGCTGGCGCCCACGTCGCGCACTGGGAGGGCGCACACGGGTGTCAGAACACCATCAACGGGAAGAGCCTCGCACGCCTGAAAGCCAGGCAGCACAGCAGACCTGCGGGAGGAGCCACTGACTCAAGGGGGAAGGCACGGAGCGACAAAAGGGGAGCTTGCTGTCGTTGTTACCAGATTGGTACTTACTTTGGTACAACACGCAAGACACGGTGGCAGCTGGGGCAAAGGAAGACAATACTTTCTGGACCACACTTGGAAACCAGCAGGCCCAGAAAAGCCAGGGGCAAGTCAGTTTCATCTCGAGTTCCAGGGAACAGCTGTGGGGTCACAGCGACGATAAGTAATAAGACCAGAGAAGAGCTGACGAGGATCAGATGTGGTCAGGACAGAGGGCAGAGCCAGGAGAGGCAGGAGCGTGCCCGATGGGCCCAAGGAAGGAAGGGCACGCTGGCCCCTCGGTGCCATCCCCTCCACCACCACCCTCAGGGCACACGGACCACAGCAGAACTCAGGAGGGAGGGTGAGCGCTTGCCCGTGGCTGCCAGCCTGTCCTGTCTGCTGTCCCAAACCCAAGCCGGCATCCTGAGCTGGGAGACGGGGTCCTGGGCACAGCCTCGTAACTACCTCAGGCATAGAAACTGCACTGTCTCTGACTCCAATTGCCCATTTCCCAGAGGAACAGGGTAACCTGCACCCACCCTGGGTGAGCCACCCCCGCAATGAATGGACTGCACGTGGCCAAAAACGCCTAAGGGCTGTGCCCGCGAGAGAAACCTGCTCACACGACCCGGGACCCCCAGCCTGGTTTCTGGGCTGCACCGTCAGGTCGAGCGGAAGATGGTTTTCTGCTTTGGGGGAGCCATGCGTCCTATGTGGGGACTCACAGGAGTTCAGGGGTCAGGAGGGAGGAAGGGAGAACCATGTAGGACCTGACCTGAGAACCCCAAGAGAAACCTTGTGGTTTTCTTTTTTTGGTTGAGGAAGACTGTCATGGAGCTAACATCTGTGCCAGGCTTCCTCTATTTTCTGTGCGATGCCACCACAGTGTGGCTCCATGCATGGTGTGTAGGTCCGCACCAGGGGTCCAAACCTGTGAAGCCCGGGCACGGAAGCAGAGCGCGTGAACTTAACCACTACACCCCAGGGCTGGCCCCAAGCTGCATCTTTTTTGGTGGAAATGGTTCTTAAATCCAAATCCTTGAGTCTGTTCTAAATGGAATTTGGAGTGTAAGAATTTTTATCTATTCCTCCTCGGTGAATTTAAGTATCTAGAGGTAAATAAAAAGAAAGAAAGAAAAAAGGAAAGAGCGTTAGGTGCTTCCGAGAACAAAGCTCTAAGTTCTGAACCTCATAACAGACAGGCAACGCGTGTCCAACAGCTTGGTCCTCGACCTCGCATCAGCCGCGTCTGTCCGTCCCAGGGCCCTCGGCGCCCTCAGGGGTTGGGAAGCGCGAGGTGGACTCAGAGACAGAGACCCGGGAGGACCCTCTTGTCCCTGCACTGCGTCCCCCCAGTGCCCCCGTAAACCCGTTTCCTGCCCATAAAAGGGGCAGCACCACCTCCCTCCGGGGCCCTCTGGAGGCCAGCACGATTCACCCCGGGGCCGTGTGCACTGCAGATGACGCCCCCGCTCTTCAGAATGACCCCAGGGACCAACCCGGGCCAAGCTCCCTCACGGCCTCCACTTCTCTTCTCTCTCCAAGAGCCCTCCCATCCTTTCTGTCTAAAAGGATATATTTTGCAAAAATATCTGGGCCAAAGTTTGCTGTTATTTACTAACATTTAACCAAAAGCTAACAAGCTAGATTAAAAATCATATCTAATTTTAATAAAGTAAAAATAAAAAGTACTCAGGGGAGACGTGAAAACCCGACACTATCTGTGCTCTCACAGTCAGGACTTGTAGCAGCTGCCGGGCACCATGGGAACCAGAGCAACCCCAGCATGCGGGTGCCCATGGCCAGGTCTGCATCTGAACTCACGCTGTGCCATTGACAAGGCCATTCTGTCTCTGTTCTCGGTCCCCAAGGGATGAGATCTCTTGGCACCTGGGGGCGTGCCCTTGTGAGACTTAGCCCACTCACAGTGAAAGAAATGACTATCTAACTGGCTTCCTGAGGTCTTTCCTCCCAACCAAACGACGGCCTCCATGATGCGAGGCCTGTCCCTCCTGTCGTTGATGGCTCCCTAGAAGCCGAGCGTCCTGCACGTGGCCAGAGCTTGGTCAATACTTGTTAATTGAGGGAATAACACACATTTTCTGGATATTTTGACTTTAGGAAAAAGACAGCTTTTGTTATTAACACCCTAATACAGGTTAACTAGACATACATCAGAAAAGGGGTGAGAAAAGAGAATACAATGAAAAATGACCTATGAGCTCACCAGAGAAATGGTGAGTATTAACATTGTCACTTGTATCCTTTTTCCATACTTTCTGACTACTTTACTCAAAAAGTGCATGTTTCACAGAGATTTGGTGGGTTACAAAAGAAACTGAAATCTCAAGGGAAGGGGACTTCACACAATTTCCCAAGTGCCAGTTTATTTCCAGGAGGACGTCACTGCAAACCTTTGATCATTTTAACAGTCAAAGTCCTCTGATCTGATGAGAAAAGCGAGCTGGGCCGTCCCGCGAGCCGGACACAGGACAGGCCGTCACCTGCCAGCACTCCAGTCAGCTAAGAGCAGGCCTGCAGCTAAGGGGCAGACGAGGGGGTTTCGAGCCAGGGGGCAAACCATGCCTCACTCGGGATGTGACACTCGATGCCTGCACTCAAAACCAGTCTTACCGCTTTTCAAACAACAAACGTCTCTAATCGAGAATTCCTAGTTTAAAAAAAATGTAGGATCTCTGGGAAAGTCTCTTCTCTAGGCTATGCCTCCCAGTCCTGGGACAGTTTGTCGACTGAATTAACGACTGACATAGTTTAACTTCACTCTCAGCTTCCTGAGCCTGCCGCTCCCATCCAGGCAGCTGACTCCAGACCAGGACCTGGATTCCAACAAGGGGGCTGTTATCTGCCTGCCGGCCCCCACCCCCACCCCGAGCATGAGTTCAGGTGCCCGGAACAGAGCTCCTCAAACCCTTGGAATTCCTTAGTCTCAGAGGTAAGAGGAGCCCCTCTCCACCAGGCCTGAGTTCATGCTAACGGGGTGAGTCTTGGAGGATGGGGGCTGTGGCCAGGAATCCACCACGTGAGTGGAGGGCTGGAACTTCCAGCCCCACCCCCACCACTGGGGAGGGGTGAGGAACGAGGGGCTGAGTTCAATCACTGGCAGGCAACGATCTGATCAACCATGCCCGGCAGTGGACCCTCCTGGAAAACCCGAAAGGACAGTCCGGAGAGCGTCCGGCTTGGTGAGCAGGTGGCGGTGCGGGGAGGGTGGCGCCCAGAGAGGCCGTGGAAGCTCCGTGCCCTCCCCACACCGCGCTCTGTGCATCTCCCCAGAGCGCATCCTTTAGCAGGCACCCGTAGCCCAGTAAGGAAAGTGCCTTCCCCAGTCCAGTGAGTCGCTCTAGCAAATTCCTGAGCCTGAGGGAACCCCAACTGGGGAGCCAAGCCGGACAGAAGTGTGGGTAAAGGGGTGTGTCTGAGGCGGGGCCCTCTCACGGGATGGAGCCCTCCAACTTGTGGGTTCTGACGCTATCCCCGGTCGTCGGCGTCACACTGAACTGAATGAGGACCCCTGGGGGAAGGTCCCCAGCCACATCCAGCAGGTCAGCCTCCCGGCAGAGCCCCCACCCTGGCCCTGATGGTCTGTGACGGGGGGGAGACGTGGAGGCCTGAGAGCCAGCAACGGACCAGAGGAGACACTGGAGAATGGACAAGCAGCCGCATTTCCAAAGGGCCGGGGGAAAGCGGGTGATGGCCCCAGGGAACCGAGCAGACGCGCGTACCTGGAGCAGCAGGATGAAGTGCGGGAACCTCTGGATGGGCTTCATCATGAGGCTGTAGAGTGTGGTGCGGTCCGGGCTCGACTCCTCGCACTGCTGCGGGGAAAGGGCGCTCGCTCACTCGGGGTCAGGGCCGTGCCAGCCCCGCTCCCCGCCACGGTGCGCTGGAACCTGCCTCAGACACTGTCTACACCTGACAGAGCCTCAAACACACACTTCCATCGTCTGCATTACAGGCCGTGGCGGCTCGTTTCTGAACTGGAACCTGCGATCTGGTTTTCACTCGATGCTTTAAGAGCCGCCTCTGAGCGCCAGGCAGTGATGAACTGACTTCACTTATGAATTGATTCCCTTTATGAATTGATTTCAGTCCTCAAAGGACTGAGTGAGTGTCTGAGATTCTACAACCACAGGAAAATGCAGTTACTACAAAAAGAAATCCCCAGGATCCCAAACGGGAGTTGCACAGCCCTTAAAGGCAGCAGACCCTGTGCATGTGGGGCCAATGCTCTGTGGGGTCCTTGCTCGTCTTGTGAGGGGTAAACCTCTGAATGTGGAGGACTCAGGGGGCGGGGTGTTCTGGCCGAGGGGCCACCAGGAGGGGCTGCCAGGAGGGGCTATGGCAGAAGGAAGTCCCAGGGCCCCAGGCTCCTGTCCCCGAGTCCCCCCGACCCCCTCTGAGCTCGGGAGATGATCTGTCAGGCGGCCATTCACAAGCCAGGCAGGGTCTCCAGCCACGGGAGCTGCGTGGTGGGGACACAGAGCACAGGCTAGCCCAGCGCGGAGGCGACGCAGCTGCCCTGAGGCCCAGGCCCCGGGGGGGGCCACGGGACGGGACAGGTCTCTCTTCCCATGGGGCCTGGCAGGTGGTGAGCTGGCGAGTGGGGCTGTGGTCGCCCCCTCTACTATTTTCATCTCTCATACTGTCAGCATCAGTGAGACCATAACAGACTCCTCACAAGAAACAAATTTAAAGATGGCTCCGTGTTTTCTTTCCCCCAAAAAAAGAAATGCTGTGACATCCAAGGGCCACAGAGTCCCAATCTCCCCCAAAGGAGGGATCACTGAGTCACTCAGCAAACCGTGATCCCACCTACGTGTTCGTGCAGTAGCGTGAACCACCGTATTAATGAGAACGGGGCAGGGGGAGAAACACTTCAGCTTAAATAAAGCCTTATCCTCGGCAGGAACGTGTCCCTCTGCGCACTCACTGTGGGAGGCGGGAGCATCCAAGAATGCTACAGCTCAAGGAGCAGAAACACACTCTGGTCTGAAGTTTTCTAAAGCAAACTGAGCCTCATCAAATAAGACTCTGGGCTCCGTCGAGGGCCACAGGGTTGGAAAGGGAATTTTAATTTGGTTCAAACTGCAGCCAGCTCTCCTGTCATGTTCATGTCACAACTGCTGACAGGCAGCTGCTGACTAGGGACGCCCTGGCCCCGATTAAACATCACAGGGCAGCATCCGTTAGGGGAGCTCTCCACAACTTCAGAGCAGACCTTGCTGAGGAGGGTGGGCAGCCCCTCGGCCTGACGTCGTCCCCCGTGGGCCTCACCCTCGGGGGGTCTGCTTACTGCTCTGCCTCACAGAGGGCTCCTTCCAGGCAGATTCCACAGCCTCTGTTCCTGTCGTTCCTAAGATTACGCTGCAGGACAGGAGGCAGAGGCAAGCTTCTTCGGGATCTGATCTGTCTATCTATCCATCTGGCGACACACTTTTAAGGATGCGCAAATAAAGGTTATTGTCAAAAAGGTATGTTACAGGTAAAAGTTCATCTCTATTTCCAGTATTAAGCCAATACCGAGAGCACTCCTGGTACCAAAATCTCTTTAATAAATAACACTAGACATTTAGAGGCAAGGTCGGGCAAAACTTCACTAGGAAGTATTTTGACACGGAACCTGTTATCAGAGGGTATTGAAACCCCACACGAAAAAGAACACAATACTTACCTTTAAAAAGTCGAGAAAAGCCGGCTTAGTCGCACATGTCTTCTTGAGGATCGCCACAGCTGTGCTGAAATTATTCACATACTCACTGTACGCGTCCAGCACCATGGACTTGGAGAACTGAAACACAGGAGGAGACGGAGGAACAGAAATAATGCCGAATCCAGCGCTCCCTCGGCCCGGTGCAAGAGAAGACGTGACCCCGCCCTAACAGCCGCCCACTCACGGCCACGCTTCAGGGGAGGACTCTGCGATGACCGTCTGAGATTTTGTCCTCTTTAACTAGCTTGTTAGGAATTGGCTAAGTGGCTGGTGGTTTCATGCTGCTGACCCCAGGCCACTTCTAGGCATCCTGTTCAAAAGCGTGGCAGCCTGGTTTCAGTTAAGGAATGTTCCTGACCCAGACGTGCAACGATGACGATTACAGACAAGCTTCCCCCAATCCCTGCCACCCTCACCTCCTGCGGATTCCACCTCCAGGAAGGAATGTCATGCAGCCCGGTGTACGGAGGACGAGGAGCTCCCAATACTATGACGAGGAGGCCCCAGGACCCTTACAAGGAGGCCCTGGACCCTGTAAGGGGAACTCGGCACCCTGCGAGGAGGCCAGACACCCTGATGAGGAGGCCCCGGCACCCTGACGGGTGGGCGCTAACCATTCCTTGGAACTGAGGCAGGGCGGGAGGGGAGAAAACCGAGCTGGCCCTGCTTCTGCAGGCTGAGGGGCAGTGCCATGGACGGTCACCGTCCTCTCGTCCTAGAAACACAGAGGTTTTGAGAGGCAGGAACGTCCGCCTCACCCTGTGACCCTTCTCAGATTCCACACACTCTCGAGGACGAACGGCCACGTCCATGCGTAGTCATCCGGAGTGACTACCATTTCTAGAAGGGACGCTGTCATCCAAATTATATTAAAAAGATTTTTTTCTTGCATTTAGAAAAATGTTCCCAAGGAAATATTTAAGAGAGTCAGAGTAAAAAAGCTGATGCTAACATATAAAATAACCAGAAAATGCAATAACAAAGTAAACATCCAGTATTTCTTTTCCGTTTTTCATACAGATCCCTGAAGGGGATTAAAAAATATTTCAGCAAGAATTTTGTTTCTTTACTATGTTCAAAGCTGCCAGTAATTTTTATACTTCATCAAGCACACATACAAATTACACAGGAGAAAGGAAAAGCCTGCTTCTATCATCAGGACAGCATTCGTTCAAGTACACGAACACAGAAAACTTTTAAGCTTCCATCTCCTTGACAGCATTATGTCAAACCAATTAGAGAATCCATTCTGTTTTATCCATCATCTTCATGTGGACAGAAACTAACCAATATACGATACGTCTAACTCATGAAGGGACCAGAGATAGAATGACTCAAACTGCCGGATGCAGAAACAGCGCCGCTGGTCTCCAGGCAGCTGACGGGTCCCCCGCTGGGAAACGGGAACGTGATGGCTGCCCCCAGCTGCTCCCCAGGCATCCTGTGCCCCATGGAGGGACTGAGACTGTCTACACAACAAAACTCCAGGTCAAAGAGCACCAGGCCGAGGAAAAGACAGCTATCTTCCCCCCGCTGTTTTCCATTGTTCCCAGGCAGGGGATCAGGAAGAGAGAGGCCCACGCTGGGGGCGTGAACGAATGTTGGAGGCATAAAGGGACAACCTCACGACAGCCCTAAACACGCAGAGCACTGGCTCTGCCACGAAAAGCATCATCAGGTTGCCTGTGATGCATCGAGGTGCCACACAGTGCACGCTCGGGAACGTTCCAGACACATCCTCCCCCCGAGCCTCTGCACGTTTCTTTCTCCTTCCTGGATGTCAGCCTGATCCTCTCCCCCTCCCCCGTGCACACCCTTTGAGCAGAGCACTCTGACTTCAGACTGGCCCTAAAGAGCACGCTCCTGCTGGCCGTCCCGGGGAGCTGCGCGGCTCGTGGCCAAGACACCGACACCCACAGGGAGAGATCCCAAACAGGGCAGAGGGGCCTGGAGCGCACGAGAGCTCTGCTCACCGAGGCCACGAAGACGTCTCCGATGGTCTCCACGGCGTCCCACTCGGCCACGCGGCTGGCCAGCGCGATCTGGAACAGGCAGTGGCACTGCAGCACCTCTTTGATACGGTAGAACACCACCTTCAGCTTCCTCTCGCTCAGGATCTTCGGCTCCATCTCCGACAGCGGCTTCTCATATTGCTGAGAAGGAAAGAAAGATGCCACAGACCCTTCGAAGGGCAGAGAGGGGAGGACGGAGCCATTCACTGCTGTAACTTACGTTCATGTCAGAACAGATCATGTGACTTTTGACGTCAATAGACAGACACAAGACAAACGCTTCTGAGAGTTTTGCAAATTTGAGTATTTTAGGGTTCATATATATATATAAACATATATATGTAACAAAAACACAATACGTAAAAATGTTAATAAGATCTGTGTGGATTCTGTAACATGACATTCAGGTACCTCCAAAATCCTTTTAAGAGCATCTACATAGTTCTTTTCACTGTCGACAACGGAACCCAGGATGTATCTTCTTACGACCTGTGAGGAATTTGCAAACACACTGGTAGGAAATTGCTTCAGAAAACGTAACAGACAAATTTTACTTCTATGTTGAGCTTGGTCAAGAGATTTCTTTGTTTTTTGTTTTCAAAATAATAGGTAAATGAAACCTCCAAAGGCCTCAAAATAGTTTAAATGGTGTGTTAACTACAGGCACAAAACATACTTCTCCCATTGCTACATTACATTATTTACATTTTTTAAACCTCAAATTATAGACTATAACTATAGCAGGATAAGTCAAACTACAGCACTAATAACAAACCCATTCACTGATGGAACGATAATGAACTGAACTAACCGATTGTGTCTGATGAGCCCAACGCCGAGTTACATGGTATTTCGTGTATAAATTAGTGCCGAAAACACAGTTCCAGCAAAGAATGCTATTAGCAACGCTTATCTAATAAAACCACTATTCCAAAGTTATGGAAGAGGAAAAGGCCTTCCGAAGGTGGAAGAAGAGAATTTTCTTCACGATTCAAAGATACACCTATGAGGCTAAGAACACAGGGAGTAAACCACGGTCGGCATTTGGAGTGCAAACCCCTCAACCATCTGAGTTATTCGTATTTCAACACTGACCTCATTTTTTGTTTTGTTTCTCATTACAGAAGCACACGCAGGGACGAGTTTCTGGTCGTAAGACGCCTGTTAAAGGCCAATGACCACACTTGGCACTTTCATCAAGGAACCCAACCACATTTGTAAGTTATTTTTGCCAAAAAAATGGAAAATAGAGCACAAACTTACAGTAGAGTTGCTTCTAAACCACACACACACACACACACACACACGGAACAGGTCCGGGCACCCCCCCACCCCCCCGCCCCCCCGCGCTGAGGGAACCGTTGTTACAGAAGCAGCAGTGCCACCTAGCGGTAAACACAGTGTTTTCCACAAAGGAAATTCCTCCAGTTAAGAACATTCCAGAGCAACTAAAATTTACAAAACACTATTGACAAAGGAGTGACTCTTTTCTTTCCAAGAAGGACTATTCAATTTACAAAATTAAGACAAAATCAATCAACCCTTCTAGAACACTTGTCGAAGTGATATATTTTAAAAAAGCACAGATGTGTCTGGGATTAAAAGACAAGCACAGAAGCTTGAACCCAGGGCCCCTCCCCAGGACTCTGCATGCCCCTCTGGGGCACCTCACCGTGAGCGGGGGCCCTGCGTCCCCTGGTGATTGACGGGCACAGCTGAGCACAGGCCCTCCACTCTAGAACGAGGGGGAGACCGGAACTGCAGAGGGTCAAATCCAGGCCGTCCTTTTTCCAGAGCTGAGATTCCCAGACACTTCCTCACATCTCCTGAGTCAGAATATTTGGGTCAAATCTAGGAATTATCTATATTTTTCAAAGTCTGGAGATGGTACTATTGTATCAGGGCAAAGGAGCTGGAATTGGTATAAGACAGTTTAAAAATACAGTACGAAAATAAAACCAAAAAGTATCCCAGGTTTCCCAGCTCCTGCAGATCAGGTCAGACCCTCAAGGAGTCAAATTCAACGTACGGGACTGGCACACGCAGCGGGAATGGGAGGGGCGAGGTTCCCAGTCCTCTCTTCCTGGGAACCCCAGCGCCAAGGCTGCGAGGAGAAGTCAGTCCTGAAATGAGCTTGTCTGCAAAGCCATGTGAACCGGCCAGGAGGGGAGCCCCAGGAGGCAGTGATCAGCGCAAAGGTTAAGACTGCTGCAGGAAGTCAGGCGAGAGGGCGGCGGCTTTCCCTGCACCTGGACCAGCGAGGCTGGAGGGCGGCCACGTTCCCTGCACCTGGACCAGGGAGGCTGGAGGGCAGAGGTTTTCCCTGCACCTGGACCAGGGAGGCTGGAGGGCGGCCACGTTCCCTGCACCTGGACCAGGGAGGCTGGAGGGTGGCGGTTTTCCCTGCACCTGGACCAGGGAGGCTGGAGGGCGGCCACGTTTTCCCTGTGCCTGGACAGGGAGGCTGAAGGGCATCAGCAGGCCGACCCTGGCATGGCCTCAGTAGAGTGAGGGCCAGGGTGCTCTGTCCTTTAGCATCAATGGTACATTTCTAGTCAACAACAACCCATGAAATCAAAGAGGGCTTTCTATTATTTTTCTCCCAAACAGAGCATGGAAAGAATGCCTGACGTGCTGCATTTGTTGTTACAGTTGTGTTACCTTATGTCAATTTTGGAAGAGAAAAAATTAAAGAGCATTAACACCCCTGGTTTGACCTTTCAAGAGAGAACTCCCATGGAGAACACACACAGCTGCCAGGTGGAAAACTAATCTATGTGAATCAAGACCGTAAGAAAGCAAGCCGGGTGGAAACACACGACCCAGCTATGGTGCACTCAGTGCTGACTGTGCCATGTGGGACGCCACAGGGCCCTCCACTGCATCGCTCACTGGAACTTCACTGTCACGACATAAGCAGGACAGAGGCAGGGAGGAATAATCCATTCAGAGAAGGAAAGTGGGGCTAAAAGAAATAATAACTAACTGAACCCAAGGCCCCTAGCAAAGGGAGGACCTGGGGCTCCTGGGACCTGCCGGCTACCTTTCTTTTCTTTGTTTTTTTTTTTTGAGGAAGATTAGCCCTGAGCTAAAATCTGCCGCCAAGTCTCCTCTTTTTGCTGAGGAAGACTGGCCCTGAGCTCACATCCAGGCCCATCTTCCTCTACTTTATATGTGGGACGCCTACCACAGCATGGCTTGCCAAGAGGTGCGATGTCCACACCCGGGATCTGAACCGGCGAACCCTGGGCCCCCAAAGTGGAACATGCGAACTTAATCGCTGCACCACTGGGCCCGCCCCCCGCCTTTCTGAAGAGCTCTTTCCACACCACGACCCCTCACTGTCACCACCCCAGCTCTGAGTGGCCAGAACAGACTGGCAGGTGTGTGCATCTGTTAAGACCTTCCAGGCTCCAGACACCTGTCCACTCTTGTCCCTAACAGACCCTTGAAGCCCCCACTCACCGCCCTGCGCGGCCAGCCTGCCTGCTGCCCACACAAGCCCCCGGTCCTCGGCGCGCTGCCCTCCTGCTACGCCCACCGCATCTCATCTGCACTTGCCACGTGGCCCGGAAGTGCTCTGTTTCACACCCCTACCACGACCCCAGGTCATCAGAGAAGAGGATCCACATCCCAAGCACAAGCACAGAGACCCTGTAAGAAGTCAGAGCCCCAAACAGCAAAAGAACGGGCCATGGAGCTACCCTAGTAACGTCAAGAGTGTTTTCAAGCCATCCATACCCCTTTTCAAACTCCTGAGGCTAAAGTGAGGTGGGTGAGCCATAAACTCAGGCGGCAAGCAGCGGGGGAGCAGGCAGACAGCGCCAGCTTCTTCGTCTCTGAGAAAACTGTCACTAGCCCTTCTGCCCAGCATCGCAGCCCACATTACCCCAGGGAGCACAGCGAGGGCTGAGAACTCGAGCTCTGGACCAGAGATTTAGATCAGAAATTGGGCCCTACCCGCCCACCTGCATGATGCCATCCTGATGTTAACCTCCTCAGTGCCTCCGTGTCCTCCTCTGTGACACGTATGCGGACATGGAGGGGATTCACGAGGGTTCAATGAGAGGAAGCATGCCGAGCACTCAGCCCGGGGCCGGCACAGGGCGTAGACCGACAGGTGGTTATTATACCTGTCTGCCACCACGTCTCACGTGCAGACTCTCCCTCTCCCTCCCCGACACGCTAGCAAACCCAACCCCTCCCTTCTTCTCTGCTTTTCTCTCACTAATTTCAACCCTGCCCTCTGGGTTCCCTCTTCAACTCAAATGAAGGGTAAGCTTCCTAGTCCAGCCTGACTGATTATCAACAGCATCTTTTCAACTTAGCTCTTCATCTTTTTAAAACTCTGAGCTTACCAATAAGTGTTTTTACGTTGATTTTCCTTTACTGATCTATTCCATATGTATGTATGCGTGTTGTATGCATGTGTGCGTGCACCTATCTACATCGATCATCTACCTACATCATCTATCATCCATCCACCATCCATCTACACCGTCCATCTACATCTATCTCTATCTATTCATATGTCTATCATCTATCTGTCTTTCATCCATCTACCTATCTACCTACCTATCTATCTCAGTCTCCACGATTTGCATCCTGCTGCCCATGTGGGAAAGAACTCAGACCCCACCCAACGAGCTTACCCCTCCCCTGAAGGCCCCAAACTCTGTAGTGTGCTCTTCTTCCTGAATTTTCTTTTCCTTTTACCCAAAGATAACCTAATGGAAACTACTGAATTTTCTTCCCTCTGCTACCTATTTTCAGAGAGTAAGAAATTCATTCATATTCAGATAATTTCCTTAGTTGTTGGAAATCTCTATTTAATCCGAGTCACGCATTTTTCATACACCCCCCACTCACTGCCTCTTTGTAAAGACACCTGTCAATAGGAATCAGTATAAGTAACTCTCACAGAGAATGTAAGTTCCACACATTTCTCACCCTTACTCTGGGGGTGACACTCAAACTATTTAAGGACCGGACTGCCCAAGCCCCGGCCACAGCTGCTGACCAGGCCCCCAAGGCCCCTGCTGTGCCCGATGCTGACCTCTCATCGCTGGACCAGGAGAGGCCAGGGGAGGGGCCTGCGTGGATGGAGGGGCTGGGAGTGTGGGACAGCAGGTGTTCACCGCCATGTAAACATCCAAACGTTTTAACAGCCAGCACGGCTGCACCGGGAAACAGTGCCCGCCAGCCCTGACGGCCTACCTGCTGCTGAGATAAACCTTCAGGCATGGGGGTCAAGACGGCTTCCGGGTGCCTGCAGTCCACATCAATGAACACGTTCTGCTCTTCTTCCAGGCCAGATCTGTGATCTTAAAGAAAGTCAGAAGGCACCAGTTTGACATCGAAATGATATATTCAAAACATTACAGCACAATGAAACAAGCTCTCAAATCCACGTTTGGGGAGACATTTCAATTTTCCATGTTTACTTTCCACCCAGCGACGATTCAATTGAAATTTTAACAAACCCAAGAAAATATCCTTCCCGTGAGAGGAGTATCTGTCGATACTTGAAATTTTCAATACTTGAAGTTTAACTTCAAAAGGCAGAGGTGCCATTTGAATACCTAGATGGTAAAGCAGAAATAACTACTCCAATTTCTTAACCTACAAAATCTCACAATCAGAAACAGACAAGGCGGCTGAAAAGCAACACAGTAAATCGACGAACATTAAGGGGACCACATACTTCTCGTCTCTCTGTCCACCTCTCTCACTGGAAATCTGAACAAGCACAGCTTCCCCAAGTCAGAAAGTTTAGAGCAAAACTAAATTCAGGTTTAAAAATTTAGATGCAGCTAAATAAATTTAAAAATCCACAAAACATCTGGAAACCAGAAAAGCACAGGAAGTTTTAGGAAACGGGAGCCTGGAGATGATCTAAGCCAGGACCCAAAGCCCTGGCTGCACCGAAAAGGCATCTGAGGGGCTTTAAAAACTGACCGGTGTCTACACGCCTATCAGAGCGGCCAAAATCCGCAACACTGACAACAGCAGATGCTGGCGGGCACGGGGGGGCAACAGCAACTCTCACTCATGGCTGGTGGGGATGCAGAAGGGTGCAGTCACTTTGGAGACAGTTTGGCAGTTTCTTATAAAACTAAACGTCCTCTTACCATCCAATCCACCAATCGCACCCCTCGGTATTTACTTGGTGTTTATTTCAAAGGAGCTGAAAACTCACATCCACACAAAAACCTGCACACAGATGTTCACAGCAGTTTTAGCAACCCAGACGTCCTTCAGTAGGTGGATGGATAAATAAACTGTGGTCCATCCCAGACAGTGGAATGTTATTCAGTGCTAAAAAGAAATGAGCTACCAAGCCATGAAAAGACATGGAGGAAACTTAAATGCATACGACTAAGTGTAGGAAGCCAGTCTGATGAGGCCACACACTGCATGATTCCAACTATGTGACATTCTGGAAAAGGCAAAACTATGGAGATGGTAAAAAGATCAGTGTTGCCAGGGGTTGAGGATAAAAAGGGATGAACAGGTGGAACACAGAGGATTTTTAGGGCAGTGAAAGTATGTGATACTGAATGTCATCATCTATTTGTCCAAACCCGCAGAACGTACAACACGGAGAGTGAACCTAGCGTAAACCTCCGGGTGAGGACGTGTCAGTGCAGGTTCATCAGTTGTGACAGATGCACCATCTGGTGGGGATGTTGCTACAACGTGTGCGTGTGTGGGGCAGTGAGTATACGGGAAAACTCTGTAGCTCCTCCTCAATTTTGTCATGAACTAAAACTTCTCTTAAAAATAAAGCTTTCTAAAAAAAACCAAAACGGAACCATCCACACCCCTCCCTGGGAGACTCACTGCTTGGTCCGAGGGGTGGGGAGCCTGGGCTCACGGTGCTTTTTAAAAGCTCCCAGTTCATTCTTTGATACCTCCAAGGCCACGAAACACTAATTTAGTCCGGTCTTACTGCTTAGGAAACTAAGGTCAGAGGGCTTGGGGACACACCCAAGAAACTGCTGCAGCCCCCAACTGATCCCCCAGAGGCCTCCTCCTCTAACCCAGAGACAAATCATCTTAGATCCTCCTCTCGCTCTGGCCTCCGTTGGGGCTTCCAACCTGCCCCATGGGCCGGGTCCTGGGGGCCTCATCAGCCTGCAGATCCGGGTCACGGGTCTGCAATGGGGCCCAAGTCAGCATTTCCGACCAGCTCCTAGGGCCCCAACCCCAGCCTCTGCCCCTCTCAGAATCTGCCCGAGCTTTAGGGGACAGGATGCATGGCCTCCCCATGCATGCGTTCCTGCTCTGGGGGCCCCGGCATGCCGCCAGCACCTCATCACAGCACGCGTTTTTTTAGAACTCACATATCCACCTCCTTCACCAAGTTAGCCGCTTGGGGATCCTGACAAGCTTTCCTCTGTCTTGTTTTGAGAGGTTGAAGACTTCACTAGGACTAAAATTTCTTAAAATGGTCTAGCTAGTTTTAACTCCCATTACATATAGTCTTCCTAGGCCATTCCTTGAGGAAACACATGATTTTAAAGCCATTTACCAGTACAGTGATTAGCAAATGCTCCACTCCACCGAGCACTGGGTTTGCACATTAGACAGACAGCAAAGAAACGGGTTCTTAAAAGAACCAAGTCAGAGTCACGGTCCCCACACTTTCCAGCACCCTCTACAACTAGCTACTCTGTAACAAATCAGTGCACAGAGACGTTCTCAGAGGTCAAACCATCCTTGGTTTATACCTTGTTGCCAACTTGGAACACGCCCAGACACCATCTGTCTTTTTGACATACAGACCGCACAGGCTACTGCCCTCTTAGATTTTTCAGAAACCTTGAAAATTCTGGAATCACCCCAAATCTTCCCGCTCCAGCAAAAAGGTTCCTGCTCAGAACATCACCTTCTTAGCCTAAGACTTCAGTTCTCACAGGACAGCAAACAGACCTATGAGAGCTAGGGCACTGTCAACACGTCATCCATGTCGTCCCCTGTCATGTTTTATTATGAACAAACTTGCTGAGAACCCAGACTGACTGAGGTCCCGGGATTCCTGAGGGCATTTCAGAAGGGAGCACAGAGGATGAAGCCCACCTTGGGACGGCGGGAGGGGCACCCGCAGAGAGGAGACAAGAGAAGGGAAGTCCAGCCCCTATGAGAATGCACCTAGTTTTCTGCTGCTTGTTGCACACGCCCCTCGACAGGCTGCCAACCAGCCCACAGTCGTGTGGGCCCTCAGCCTCAGGCAGCCAACCCTCCCCGTGTGGGCGGGGGGACCGAGCCGGAGGGCAAGGTCCAACCCCAGCGATGGAGCCGAGGACGCTCTGTGGAGGGTGTGTGAGAGCTGCTCCGTGCGCCACAATGTGCTCCGTGACAGGAGGACCCACAAAGCTGGGTCACCCACATGCCACTCGGGGCCACGGACCTTGAGAAATGAAAGACTTGGTCCTGATGAAGGAGCGGCCTCTCTTCACGGCGGCTTTCGTCTTCTCAAGCCCGTCTTTCGTGCCCTCCTTTGCAGCCTTCACGAGCTTTTGCATCTGTAAAAAAAACAAGGAGAATGCGAGAAGTGGAGCAGGTGGATAAAAATCTACTTTTTGCTTTTAATTTATTTTAAAAGAATACTGTCAAGTAGTTTGGCCTCGAAACATGGTCTGAAATTGGCTTTTTGACCTGGGAGAGCTCTCGTGGTTGCTGTGAGCTTGTCTGCGGTTTGGAGCTGTTTGGTTTTGGTTTTGGTGGTTAAAACAAAAAGCAAGAACAAACTTTAAAAGCAGAGCCCTTCCCTGACGCAGGTAAAAAGTTTCCTGCTACGTTCAAAAGCCAGCCCTTACTTTTATTCTAGCCACTGACAGACACGAAGAGCTCTGTAGAGTCGCAGGTGCAGAAACGAGGCCCACAGACGTTCGACAACCGCCCCGGTTCCCAGACATCACGAGACACAGCAGAGCCACTCACCGGAGACACCAGGCACTCCCCACGGGCCGTCCTCAGCGCCCGGGTGCAATCCAGCGTCACACGGACCCTGCCCACAACGCGGGCCGCTCGTGCCCACTCGAATGGCAAGACGGAGTTAGGTGAGTGGACAGACCGATGGCCAGTATGAGCAATCAGCCAGCCTCCACTCCTCCACAGAGATGGAGAGTCAGAAACACCACTTCCCCATGGAGAGGAGTTTAGTGACTGGTTCCCTCATGCCAGAGTCCTGATGTAACACGTACGCCGGCCGTGAGCGCTCACGAGCTTCCAGGAACACTCTCGCACTTCATTCACATTTCTAATTCTTTAAAAATCTAACACCTGAGTACTGGCCATTGGACACCAAGGGAGTCTTCTTTAGAGAAAACCCAGAGGGTCTCTACAGAGAAGCCATGAGCCTTCCAAAGTGACCTGTCTACACTGCTTGCTGCCCTCGTCCTCCTGGAAATCCTCCTGACAGAGGAGAGGTTTCGGCACCGCTGTGCACACCCCTCTGCCTCCACCTCCCTCCGCGGGCCTGCTTTCTCCTGCTGGGGCACCTCGCGGGACCAGACCTGCAGGGACGCGCCTGGCTGTACATTTGGACAAGGCATCGCCCGGCTGAGGGGCAGCAGGGGCCGAAGCCGGGCCCGTGCTCTGCTGGCCAAGCAGTCCAGCCTGACATGCAACCGGCTCGAAATTCGCACTCCGCCCTGGATGCTGTCGCTGTGCCCTGCGGGTTCGGGCGGTCCACTGTTCGCTCTCCATCACTCCCCTGGGGAGCATCCACACTCGAGAAGCTTCCAGGCCGACATCAGACACTTAGAATCCAGCCCTGACCGTTTCTGCAAGTCCTTCATTTCCAAGTGCCTTACGGCACATCACCGAAACCACACCACGTCCTTCTCCCCGGCCGGGACCCCAACTCCGGTTCCCTCAGCCACACCACTGGTCTATTCTATCACGTCAGACACGTCAAAGCCACTCTTGGCTCCTCAGACTCCTGTCTCCCTTCAACCTAAACCGACCGCATCCTGTGGACGCACCTGCCAACACCGGCCGCCTCCCGTTCCCCACCACGGCTGCGCCTTCACGCCGCCTCGCTGGCCCTGTGCTTGGATGGCTACAAGGCGCCTCTAGCTGGTTTCCTTCCTGACACTGTCCTTCCAGATCCCACTTCCTGATCCCAGGCCTGGACCTCAGCCTCGGTCTTCAGCCTGGCCCCCGTCACCTTCCCTCCAACGAGAATCAGAGAACTGAGAACAGACGGATGGAAGAGAGCTTGCGTGATCGCAAAGCCCCATCTCCACACGAGGCCGTGAAGACATTGGGTTCCAGGGAGGTGGAGGGCTGCCCGAGCTCACAGTGCTGCCCAGGACACAGAAGCCAGGGCTCCTGACTCCTCCGACAGTTCTCTTTCTTACTAGAGGAAGGGAGGCTGCTTGGGCCAGCCCTGAGTTATTTTCCCATCGCATTTCTCACTGCTTACAACACGGGGCTCTCGCCCCTGCCACTCCCAGCGTCTGCGCAGGTTTCGTCCGGCCTCCTTCACACATCTCCCCCGGGTGACCGAGCTCTGCGTCCATCGAAAATCCCATTAGGCCCTACATCATCCATGTGGCTGGCCCGCTGCCTGCACAGGAGCCAGCCAGACGCAGAAGTGGACAAAACGACGGGGTTCCCAGGGTCTTGCTCCTGCTTTGAAAAGCCTGCAGCACAAAAATGCTCTGGGATAAAGCAGCTGACTCTCAGAGAAGACATTTCCAGGCAAACATCTATTTTCAGTTAAGCACCATTCGACACACATGAACAAATCACAGAACATAGCAAGGACAAAAGATCAAATTGAAGTGAAAATTACTTGACAGTGCCCTTTTAAAACACCACTCCAAGAACCGACCACCACTGCGTTCAAATCCAGCAGTTCTCAAACCTGTTGGTCTCAGGAGCCCTTCCCACATGTAAAAATCATCAGGTACCCCAACGAGTTCTGCTTTGTCTGGGTTTTATTTATCTGTATTTACTGGATGAGGAGTTAAAGCTGAGAAAAATTTTGACCCTATTTTATCAATATTCATTTAAGAATAACAAACTTCTTACATGTTATCGTAGATAACACATTTATGAAAAACTAATAATTTTTCAAAACAAACGAAAAAACGGTCGCATTGTCTTGCATTTCCCCATGTCTCTTGCGTCTGGCTCAGAGACAGCTGGAGGCTGCCCTCCGTCGGGCGTGACACCACACACGTGGCGGAGCCTCTGGACAATTCCTCCGTCCACGTGTGAGAGCAGGAGAGAGAGGAGATGGTAAATAATGTCCCAGAATTAACACGAACCCACTGAGAGCACCTGGAACCCCCAGACCACACTTTGAGAACCACTGTTCCAATAAAAACGGCCGACGTAGTTGCCGTCGTGTTTCTTTGGCAAGAACGGTCTGTTTTTGAATAAGCGCGATCGGCGTAGCTGGTGGAGAAGCGAACCACACTACCTTCAGTTCATGTTTTTGCTTTAGCTGCTGGATCTCTACTGCGCCCACCGTGTTTGCCATCAAGTCTCTCATCTTTTTCTCATAGTGCTCCTTTAAACGGCCTAGGTCATGGGAAAGCTACAGCATAAAGAGATACAGTCTTTCACAAAAGCGCTCTTTTTGGTACCTGGAGACAATCTTACACTGAAAGGACTTGGGCAGCGTCTGGTGACTGGCGATCGCACACCAAGCTCCTCCTGCAAGCGGCTCCCGGGAACCACACACCCGGGGCGCCCTAGCCCACCAACCCTCGGGAAACAAATACAGAGTAAAACATATCATCAAAGAGAGACGCGATTGCAGATGAGTCAGACTGTAGACTTTTCTGTGCCAACCAAGAGCAAGTGAATGCACAAAAAATCTGCATAAGATCATTCATTTGCATTTTGATGAGATTAAAATGATCAATATGCACAATAAGTATATAATTATTCTTTTATGTCACCAAAGCTAAATATACTTGAGTTCAAGATTGTCTTGAAGGGTGGCATAATTTGGGGATGCCCAGCAGAGATTTTTAATCATCTCCAAACTGACGTAACCTTCTCTCCAACTGGTGGAGATGGGGTGAAATCTCGTACATCCTTCGTCACACAATCACAAACATCTCAGATATGCAGACTGAGCCCACTGCTCCTCTAGTGCATGTTTCCTATGTCGACGGAGACAAGGACACTTTAAACAATTTTTGATAAAAATTTGAGACAACCCTTCAACAACTTAGTGCTATTTTGATAGTTTTTAAAAAAAATGGCTTCTTAAAGTAGAAAATTTGGTACTTCTTGGTGCTTCTATCCTGGCCACCTGGTATTCCCATCCCGGTCCCAGGGTGTTGCCCTAGCAACGTGCAAGTGTGGGAGGAAGATGGAAATGCACGCTCCTGGCCCTCATTAATCATTCTGCACTCACGGGCCTGGGTGCGCTGGCCTGTCACTTGTCCCTTCTCCTGGCAGCGAAAGGCTGCTTAACGTCAGCCATCCTCACTGGAACTCCAGGTGGCCTGGCTGGGAACTCAGGTCCATTCGGAGGGCAGGGAGGCAGAGCCTTTGTTCAATAATCATGCTAAGGACTTATCAGGGGTCCAACCTTGGCCCAGCCCAGTTTGTACCATAATCAACCAGGCGGACTGACATGAAATTTAAGGGTGTTTTAACCACTCTTCCAAGACACCCAGTGGACACTCCAGCTACCGAAATCAGACCCCAAGGCATTCCCTTTAAATCTCAATTTAAACCCAGAGGGTCAGGCTCGGCTGTATCAGGTCAAGTACAACTGAAGCTTCTTTTATTGGCTAAGATTCAGTTGTAACAATTCTGACGAATATTCTGGAAATTCTGGGAAAAGCGTGTCATAATATGGAGTAACTGAGCTGACCACCACAAATTGGTAGATTCTGCTTGAGTTTCATGAAACAAGTTTACAGAATATGAGAAACCTAAACAACCCGTCATAACCTGTCAGCCGTACGTACATGGGGGCCACATCCAAGATGTACTGGGCTGGTTATTCGGTGCAGGCAGGGCAGAGTTGGTTATTTACCAATTCTGTCGTGATGGTGAGGCATCAGGTCACAGGCTGCACTGATAACAAAGTCAGAGCGGCAGCCTCCATCTGCGTGTGGCCTCCAGCTCAACCTCACAGAGAAAGTGCACAAGTACGCTGACGTGCCGCAGACGTTACTACACATCGACCTTTTAGAGCCAGCCAAAAGCCAACAACGAGAGCATACGCACAGCCAGTCACCCCTGAGAACCAGGAACCTCACCTGGATGATTCGCCCGACGAAGGGCTCCCAGGTCCTCATCTCGCAGCCGCCCAATTCTACAACGCACACTTTCAACCTCTGACATTTCTCCTTGGACCCTCATCTGTGCGTTTCACGCGCACACACACACCAATTCCCTTTCAGGAAGGATACGCGTGGGCGGCTCTGGAGCTTCTGTTCTCTACCATCATCTTACAACTTATTCTGTTTTTATACCTTCCTGTTTGTGTTGAAAATGGTGACGGTCCAAACCCCCCTTAAAGGACAGCAGGTTGTCCTGTGTCTCAGGAGGACCCGATACATTGAGTCAGCGTCCAGAGCAAGCAGGAACTGTTGTGCACAAACGGTATTGTGTGTACACAACCAAATAATTCAGAGAATAGTTATTTACTTTCTTAAAATATTCAAGATAGCAAGCTTGCTTAGGATCTTTCGAGGGATCCTGTTTATAAGAATTTAACTTCCCATCCTCCCACGATTTTACTTACTATCTGAAATATGGGATGCTTTTTCTTTTGCCAGTATCTTATGCTTTCCTCAAACCACATATCAGCATCTTAAAAAATAATTATTTGAACATCATGTGAATGAAAATTTCATTTTACAGTCCCACTCATACGTCAGTGTAAGAACATTCTGTCTCTCAAACAGACAGACTGGACACATACTTGCTTCTTGTGGTTGCTGCGCAAGAAGGACCTGGGGACCCCGTTCTTGCATTCCGAGTCACTCTGCTCTTCGTAACTTTCAAATTCACTTGAACTCCAGCCGTATTCCAGAGAGCTGTTTCCACCTTCATCTCCATTCTCAACATCATCATAAATCATTTCATCTGAATGCATAAACGCCAAAAGGAAATTAAAAACAGAGCATTTACTAGCTATTGTTTGGGGCGTGTTGGTCGTTCCACTGGCGGAAGCAGTGCCCAGCCTCAGGCGTGCCCAATGGAAAGGTGTCAGGCAGACCTCCAGGATGCTGGCAGGGACGTGCAGGGTTTGACAAAGCTCTGATAAATCCCCAGCCCCATCTGTATCCTGAGGACCACTGGTCCCTAAGAATCTACCACAATTATTCCAACTAACTTTTTGGACATAGAGACCTTTCCACGAAGGAAAATTTCTCTTTAGATAAACGTATGCAATATAAACAGATTAGATAGAAAGACAGACAGACGACAGAGACAGAGAGATGATGGAGAGACAGACAGATAGATGATAGATTGGAGAGACAGAGAAATGATAGAGATATTCAAATACAAACACAAGCGGAACTCACTGTAAACTATAAATTTTGCTTTTGTGCTAAAACTGGCCTGCTAAAACTTATGAATAATCTATTACCCTATTTAAATGGCTTCACACACATGAAGAACACATGTTTATGCCACCAAATACAATGCCAAAGGTGTAGTCCTTACAGAACTGCTGTCACTGTTGGCAGGTGGGCTACTGGTAGACTTCTGTTGGTGTTTTCATTTCTGAGGCCCCAGACCATCCCTCCTGTGTTGGGAAAGGCCTACCTGGTAGGATAAAGTACCCAAAAATGAATTTCAAATGTGTTTCTACAGAAACTAGCTTTTAGTCCTCACTTTATTTTCAGCATATATTTAAATAACTACCTGGGAGCCTATTATTCATAAGCACCTGGGAGCTTTATTTACAAAGAGGCCTAAATGTAAGTGCTTGTCTCCCCCAACGTAGGAACGTTGAGGGCAGGACGACTCGGGCAGCTGGGCCCAGAACAGGGCTCAGGACGTCACTGCCTCCAAAGGTATTTGTGGAATGAATAAATTAACTCTTCACCATTCATTTAAGTCTGCTGTGGATTTGAAGAACAAGCCCTTTATTAAGCTGAGAAAGTTTCCTTCTACTGTGAGTTTTCAACACCGATGGGTCACCGAATTTCATCACGTGCGTCTTAAGCACATATTGAGATGAGCATACGGTTTACGTCCATCGGTCTGTTTCCGCAGAAATGACGTTAAAAGAACCTAACGTTGCAGGATCCGTGAACTCCTGAGATAAATCTAAAGGACTCAGGTTTTTGCTCATTCATCGGGATACTGCAGGATTTCGTCTCCTAACATTTTATTTGGGATCCTTCACAGCACGCCTTTCTGGAGAAGGAGGTTATAAGTTTATACTAACTCCTAACTGGGCTGCACAGCCCGTCTCTTCCACTGTCCACTGGAACAGCGTGTACAACAGAGCGACCACGTGTGCCCAGGAAGTTTGCCGTCTCTGACAGGACGACACGGGTCCCATCGGGCTGTTTGGCAGATTAGTTAAGGAACTAATTAAATACAGTGAATCATTATAGATTTATTAATCTTTCTATTCCAGACACAGTCAACTTGTAAAGGAAATTTTAAATTTTGTCTAATTCTCTTGATATAAAGTTGTTCACAGAATCTTCTTAGGGTTTCTGTAAACCTCTACTGCAGGTGCACCCTCCTGATCCACCGTCCCTCCGTCTCTCTCTAACAGCATCTTTCTTCCTGGTATTACCAAAGGAAACCTTTGCATTCTTTTTTCTCTTTCTGTATTCTCTTCAGAGAACTGCTCCTTGGTTTTGCCAATTCCTTCTCTTGTTTATTTTCTGTCTTGTCATTTTTACTCTTATCATTATTATTTACTTCCTCTCCTTTCTCTGCGTTTATTCTGCTCTTCTGTAAAACTGAGATGGATGCTGAGCTAATTATTTTTTGATCTTTTATTTAACATATGTTATGATATCTATAAATCTTTGTTATTTTAAATCTATCCTGTAAGTTTTTATGTAATATTTTATTATTCAAGCCAGAATATTTTCTAATTTCCGTTCTGTTTTCATCCTTGGCCATGAATTAGGCAGTAGCGCTATTTTTAATTTTCAAATGTTTGTGTTAATTCTTTACCGATTTTATTGGGTTTTTTAAATCAAGAAATGAGGCCTAAATACCAATTCTTTGGCGTGAGTTAATATTTGCTTTGAGGAATACTACTCCATGTGTTTTTAAAAACATGTGCTTTCTGAAACTCTTCGCTTCAGGGTTCTATATATGTCCTTTTAGGTACATCATATAACGTGCTTCTATAGTCTATGAATTTTGTATTCAGGATCCCTAACAGTGGAGAGAGCTTCCTTAAAATCTGCCGCTCCAATTACACCTTTAACTATTCCTGATTTTATCTCAGGCATAATTTGCTTTACGTGTTCTGAGGCTACGTTGTTAGATCCACGCAAGTTTAGAACTGTTATCACTCTCTCTCTCGTGAGGGACTTTACACCTAGTCAAGTTTTAGGGCCTAAAATTTAATATATTGTTATGGTTATTCTGGCTATATTTTGATGGGAAATGGCCTTATATATCTTTTTCCCTCCACTTTCTTACAAATGTTCTGTATCCTTCTATATCTCTCATTAGAATCCACGGCTGGCTTTGCTATTTTATCCAACCTGAGAATTTCTTTCCCTGGCAATTGGATCCAATTTATATCTACCGTAAGTACCAATACATTTGAACTAATTCTGCCATCTTTTTCACACTTTTTGCCATGCTTTCTTATTTCACATTTTCAGATTGCATTTTTCTCTACTGGTTTGGAAGTTTAAATAGTCTATTTTGTTTCTTTTACTGGTTACCCATAAAAGGCAGACCTGACCTACCACAGTAAGAAAAAAACATCCGTACCTGTACCCTCCCCCTGAAAACGGCACAGACTCCAGCAGGCTCAGGGCCGGCCGCCCTCACCCCGAACGGTGATTCACAGCTACCACTGCCTCGCGCTTCGGCTCCTCCTGCAGTTACGCTCTAGGAAGAAGCCACGCCACTGGTGCTGTGCTAACAAGCTTTAGGTTCATTCACAAACGCATCACCTACGTGCTCACTGCTCTTTCCCGCTTCCCATCAGCTTCAGCCTCCTTTCCTGGAAGTACGACATGAAATGAGTCCGAGTGGAAAATCCCCAGTCTCCGTCTGGCATTGCCTTTGTGTCTCTCTAAAGGATTATGCTCTCGCTGGATATGGAAAGCTAGGCCGAAATGCCCCGTCAGCACTTTGGGAATATTTCCTGGGGTCTCCCAGCCCACTGTTTTTTCCCAGTTACAGTTTCCTTGTGGACAATCGTGCTTTCTCTCCTGTTGTTTTTAAGATGCTCACTGTGGACGTGGAGCTCGCCAGTCTCCACGATACGTGCTGGGTACGGACCGATGCTCGACTCTGCTCTGAATCTGTCTTTCTACAATCTGAGAACCATAGTCTTTAATTCTAGAAAATTCTTAGTAATTCCTTCTTCTGTGCTCTCATTTATATCATTTACTACACATACACCGGTACTCCTAGCCTCCATGTTTCTTACCTTTTCATGTCTTTAAGTCTTTCTGCTTCTTTAAATCACCCTATTTCAAGTGTTGTCATACAAGCAGCACACACACATATGTGCACACACCAGTATCCACCATGTACTATGAAAGAGACATTATAAAACTTCCAAAAACATATGGGCTTAATTGTAATATAGATAAATAAAACATAATCCTGTGATTCCATTTCTTAAATGGATCACGGTGATCTGTAAACATGAAGTTGTTTTGAATTTTAAAACATAACTGGGTGAGGCCTGGGGATGTGTAAGACCCCAAAATGAATTTTTGCTCATTTTTATTTTTCCTTTGTTCATTCTTTTTTAATAATTTTTCTCTTATTATAATAATCATTCCTGTTCAATGTAGAAATGCTAGAAAATAGATAAAGGAATAAAATTAAAATTATCCATTAAAAAAAAGAACATACGTGCTATGCATCTAAGGCGTATGTTTTCACAAACTAGTCATTTTTACATCCAGAGGGAAAGACTGCTAAACAGAATGTCCTAAAACTCAATTCCAGACAAAATCAAACCTGGTTCAGAGTCTGAATTTTCTCTTGGCACATCATCGTAAATGGCTTCTTCTGGATCTGAAATAAAAGGAGGAGAAACTTTAAAAATTGACCGAGACCAACAGAGGGCAATTTACATTTCACGGGGCCATCGTCTCCTACGATGTTATAATTATTCAAAAAGTTAGTTCCCAGAGCAGTTAACGGTACCTTACCAAAACATAAGCATCCTTAGTAGGCCGTTTTCTTGGGATTGAAAGCTATCCCCCTAAATGGACCAGTTGTGAAATATCTGCAACAGGCAGTCTGTCGGTTTCCAGGACAATTTGTTCCATTACTTTGTGTTCAGTTACACATCTCTATACGGCTCTTTCATCAACATTTTTAAGTTTATAAACTTAACGTGTTCTGATAAACAAGAAATCGAAAGTGTTGCACAGCGTTTCAGAAATAATGGGACGGCTGGGCCGGTGCTACGTAAGTGGGAAACCACTAACGTCCTCACCACTGGGCATGAACAGCAGGCACACGCAAGAATAAAAACGTTGAAATTTTAGGACAAGTCTCTCAAACTGTATTAGGTGGAATGTGAGTGTCCCCTGAAATTCTCACAAGTTTTCTTAAAAAAAACAAAAAGCAGGGCGTCCTCCCAGGGCAAAACCCTCGAGGGCACCGTTTTAGGCAGGGTGTGAGCGAGCAGCGCCGAGCTGGAGCTCATTGAGCACGAGAGGCCCTGCTCTCAGAGTCAAGCACACCGCCGTCTTAGCGTGAAAACCACAGCAGTGGCTGCTCACCAGCAACGCGCCAGAGCAAGAGAGACAAACGCTGCTCAAGGGTTCCTCCGACCTGGAGCCCTGGTCCCCACCCCGTCACCAGGAAGCGCACATTGAGGGACAGCCTTCCTCGCTTGCTGCCGTCAAGCTCCCATAGGGCAGACGCTTGCTTCTTTGGGATAAGATCCATTAAGTGCAAGCAAAGCAACTATTTCCACCCCTGGAGATAACGGTGAGGGGCTGCGGGTTTACAGAGCTTACTTTCAAATACCCTTAATCTAATTAACTGTCATCTGGAGAACAAAAATGAGTAATAGGAGAAATTCAGGAAAATTTCACCTTGGAAATAAAATTGCTAGAGAACAGCAAGACAATAATTTAATCCTGTAACGACCCTGATTTGACAGCCTCCTAACAGAATCACCTAATTACGCTAAGTTCTCTGTTTTGACAATGTGACAATTAAAACCATAATGAAACATTTCAGAAGACAATTTGATAAGCAGGAGATACCTAAGGTGGTTCCACCTTGTAGCCAATCCTATAAAACAACTGCACAGAAATTAGTGAGCCAGGAGGTAAGAAAGGGACAACTAGAAAAGCAATCTTTATTTTTCTTTTAAAAATTATAAAAGGGGGCTGGTATGGTGGCACAGTGGTTAAGTTTGCGTGCCCCACTTCAGCAGCCTGGAGTCACCAATTTGGATCCTGGGTGTGGACCTAAACACTGCTCATCAGGCCATGCTGTGGCAAGTGTCCATATATAAAATAGAGGAAGATGGGTACAGATGTTAGATCAGGGCCAGTCTTCCTCAGCAAAAAAGAGGAGGATTAGAGGTAGATGGTAGCTCAGGGCTAATCTTCCTCAAAAAAAAAAAATTAAAAAACAAGTCTAGCTAAAACTAGTTCAGCTTTCTCAACCACGTGGATTAGAAGGTCTAGAATGCCATCTGGTCGGCGGGTTGGCTTAACCAACCACTCACCCAATCTTCAAGGACGGTGCCACAAAGAAGCATCTCACTGGGGGATCACAAGAAAGAAGGCTCTGTCAATGCCTGGGCGTGACCTGCTCATTGTGGGCTGGGGTCAGAAGACCAGTTCCCCAAATCTACGACTTATGACAAAAACCAGAACCTGTGCCAGAAAGGAACCATCGGGAAGAGATACGTGCTGTCTGGAGGGAGTGGAAATAACCGACAGAGGAAGAGAGAGCCCTGGGGAGGCACTTCCACAGTCAGCTCTGGTTAATACTCAGGTAAAGGAATATATCTTAGAAGTTATAGACATGACACAGGTCATTGGATAGTGAGCAGAGCCTGACAGAGCACGCCGTCCCTTGGGGGACAATGCCCACACTGAGCGCGGAGAAGACTCCAGGACGGCCCGTCCAGTCCTGGCGGGGGGCGGTACGTACTCTCCATCCACGCGGTATTGGCCGGATCTGCAACCCATCGGGCGAGGGCGCTGTCTTCTTTATGGCCTCGATCTTCACTTTAAGAAAACAAACCATAAAGTCAGAATACTGAGAATCCTTCGGTCACTGGGCTGCTCAATGTCCCCAAAGCACACACACGCTGTGAGTTCAGACTGTGTATTTTCCCAGACGTCGTTATGGGACATACTGTGTGGAGAAAAACAACTTTAGATTTTCTGAGCTGCTGCCTCAGCAGTTCACAGTCTGAAAACCCTGCTCACACCCTGAGATAAGGACCTGAGCTTCAGATGACCGCCCCATGTTCCTGCTGCTTTTCCCAGAGCCCCTTTTAAAATAACCACTGAGAGGGGCCAGCCTGGTGGTGTAGTGGTTAAGTTCACGTGCTCCACTTCAGCGGCTGGGGGTCGCGGGTTCGGATCCCGGGCACAGACCTACACACCACTCATCAAGCCATGCTGTGGAAGCATCCCACATACAAAATAGAGGAAGACTGGCACAGATGTTAGCTCAGAGCCAATCTTCCTCACCAAAAAAAAAAGACCACTGAGAGTTGAGCCTGTGAAAAGTTAGTGACCTCTGCCCCAACCACCTTGTAGGTAACAGGTGCTTGCTCCCCTGCTCCATCTCCTGCTGGCCCGCGACCTGGGATGGAGGACAGCCCTCCTCCGGCTCATTACCCATCCCCCACTTTCTGGGCTCTGCGAGTAATAAATCTGGACTCTACCTCCTTTGTGCGAGTGTACTGAAACTGTGCCTTCAATCAGAACAAGCCTATGGGTTTCGCTTCCCCCAGCTGGGCGCTCGGATGCTGAGGGAGCCACCTGCTGCCCTGTGGGGGTGGCAGGTGCCCCCCCATTCAGCAGGTCATCATCTGCGTATCCTTAATTCAATCCACCAGCTCTGGCTTCTCAACACATATCCAGTCCCAATTGTCCTTCATAACTGATCACAAAGACGTGCCTCTGAACGCCCACCCCGTGCACAGCAGTGTGTCTGTCAGTCACTCCAGGAATGCGAAGGCACAGAGTCCCTGCTCCAGGGCCTGCATGGTCTTCTCTTTTCCCAGCAGACCGTCCTGAGGGCCCGTCATGTGCCACCCACGATGCCAGACTGCAGACACACCCCAGGGAGAGAGGGGCCTTCTTGCCTCCAGAGACAGGTCAGTGAGAGAAAGAGACATGAGACCACCAGAAATAAAGGATGCTCGAGACTCAACCAGCGATATGCTCACAGTGCAATGGCCAGGGGGCCAAGCCACAGAGTCCCCTCCAGACAGGGGTCCGGACGCCCCGCTGCAGGCACAGGGCAGCCAGCGGAAGGCTTCCTTCAGAAGAATAGCAAGATCTGAATCGTTCAACAAACAGAGCATCGTGCCCGTGAGAGGCAGGGCAGCAGACAACACGAGCACAGAGGTGAGTCAGACCTCCCGCCTATGGGAGCACCTCATAAGGAAAAACTGAGAGCGGTGTACCTCGACTCGAAGGAAGAGACCGGAACTGGGGTAAGCATCTAGACGTAAACATGGGAAGACGTATATATAAAAAAGAAACACTAATACTGAGCTATGTGACACACAATGCAACATTTCAGAGCAAGCGACACAGATGGAGGGTGTCACGGCAGTGGACACTCTCTCTTATTATTTTTTTTGCTGTGAGCTCTAATGAGCAGTGAAATATTTGCAAGACTTCAGGGAGAGGGAAAAGAGCAAAGGTTGTGAAACTTTCCAGATGACAGACACTTCCGCTATTCAAGGATGCACGACACGACGTGCTGCTCCTCACATGAAACAAAACAAGCTGCAACCGGTCCTCGCACTTAATCAAAGAACTCACCACGGATTTTAAAGAAGCAGTATTCTTGCTCTTCAGTTTAAAATTATCTCAAAATAGAAAATTACCCAAAAAACTAAGAGAAAAGAAAATCTGAAGCAAATGTGAACAGTACTTTAAATTATTCCTGAATGCTCCCATATGTTTAAAATACATCCTACTTTAGGAAATCATTTGAGGTTACCATCTCACTTCATTTTATATTCTTTTCCTTCTAAAAAAAATCATCCTTTCAATGGATATATTTTTCGCAGTAAGTTTTAATTACAATGACAACAATCCGTCCATCTTTAGTTACATACAGACTTTCAATTTCTAATCAGGGTCTTGGGTCGATCTGCTTTGCGACATCACTCTGTGGGTAAACAGGCAGAAAACGCCTGTCGAGTACTTTTCCCCACAGAACCTATGCATTTCTTAGAGGAATGCACATAAGGCGATATTAATACCTTCCCAGGTGCCTTAAGGACTGAGGGAAAAGCTACGTGAGCGTGGAAACAACAGCCCGGCAAGGACTCGTGAGAGAGGACCCAGTTGGCCCCCTGGCCGGCTGCTCCAGCTGACCGCCAGGTATGGAGGGGAACAGAGCCAGACACCGCGCTGGGGAGACGGCGGGCTCCCGCAGACGTGCATGAGCCGGCGCGGGCCCTCTGGGTGACATGGCCCACACCACCCCAGCTGAGGTCTTCATCGAGACTGCAGGGGGCAACGCCATCCATCCGGCTGCCACACTGGGCGCGGGAAAGCGATCACCTCCCTCCCACAGACAGAGTCCCCGCCTTCTGTCCGTACAACACAGACAGGATTCCACACCTGGGGGGATTCGCGCTTTGAAATACAGACAGGTGATGGATAAGGGAGATGATAACCTGGACAGAGGGAAGAACAGCGGCAAAGAGCTCCCAGGACCAGGGGACCCTCCTGAGGGAGTCCCGGGAAGGGAGGCTGGACAGGAAGGTTCAGTCGGGGAGAGGGCAAGAAAAAGGATGAGAAGTTTACCTTCTAGGGAAATTCATTCGTCCGTTCATTTATTCCTGAGAAACCGTGAGAGAACCCGACCTCTCAGCCCAGGAGAGGTCTTTCGGTCACAGGTGCTCACGGAGCCACACTCCCTTCTTTCAGAGTCATGATCTCCAACAGTGATCACCGACTCATCAGTGTGAGCATCTCATGACTCTCCCTCTGCCCCACTGCAACGGCAAGAAGGACAACAGCACCAAGACTGGGGGACTTACTGTCCTACCCGACGTCCAGCACGTGGCAGGCACTCGATAATTGTCCAGTAAACGGAAAAAATAATAAAAACGCACTGCCAAGCCGGGTGGTAAATATTCTAAGACTTGGTAAAACTCAGTCAGACAAAATAGACTTTAAATCAAAAAAGGTTACAGAAGACAAAGAAGAAGGTTATATATTGATTAAAGGTTCAACACAGCAAGAAGCTATAACAATTATAAACATACACGCAACTAACAAGGGGCCCCAAAATACATGAAGCAAAAATGCAGAGAATTGAAGGGAGAAATAGACAGCTTTCCAAGAATAGCTGGAGACCTCAACAGAGCACTTTCAGTAATGGACAGAACAAGCAGGCAGGGACCAACAAGGAGGCAGAGGGCGTGAATGCACCGTAGACCGCCTAGACCAACCAAGGAGCTGAAACCACAGAACTCTTAGAAGAACACACAGCTAAACAGCTTCATGACACTGGGCTTGTCAATGAGTCATTGGGTACAACACCACAAGCACAGACAATGAAGGAAAAAAACAGACAAACGACTTCATTAAAATTAAAAACTTTTGTTCATCAAAGGACACTATCGAGAGAGTAAAAAGACAACCCACAGAACGGGAGAAAACATTCACAAATCAGGCGTCTGATAAGAAATTAATATTAAGACTATATAAGACTATATAAGACTCAACAACAAAAAAACCCAACTCAAAAATGGGCAAAGGACTTGAGTGACATTTCTCCAAAGATGACATACAAACGACCAACAAGCAGGGGAAAGATGCTCAACATCATTAGTCGTCAAGGAAATGCAAATGAGACCCCGTGCAGACCCCGTGTCACATTCACTAGGATGGCTACAGTAACTGTAAAAAACCCAAAACAAGTTTGGGGAGCTCACGGAGAAACCCGTTCATTGCTGGTGGGAATGTAAAACGGTGCAGCCACTGTGGACAAGTTTGGCTGTTCCTCAGAAAGTTAGACACAGAATTATCATATGACCTAGCAATTCCACTCCCAGCTACACAGCTAAAGGAACGGAGCGTAGGCACTTGAACAGATGCTTGCACGCCAATGTTCAAAGCAGCATTATTCGTGACAGCCAAACGGTGGAAACAAACCAGGTGCCCATCAATAGATGAATGGACAAGCAAAACATTGTATGCATGCAATGGAATATCATTCAGCCTTAAAAGGGAAGGAAACTGTGACACATGCTACCACATGGGTGAACCTGAGGACACTATGCTAAGTTAAATAAGCCAGTCACAAAAGGACAAGTATTGTATGAGTCCAATTACATGAGTTACCTGGAATAGGCAAATCTTAGAGACAGAATGCACAACAGGGGCTACCCAGGGCTCAGGGAGGGGGATGGTGGGGATTACATAACAGGTGGAGTTTCCACTGGGAAGATGAAAAAGCGTGGAAAGTAGACAGTGGTGATGGTTACAGAACTCTGCAAACGTATTTAACGCCACTGAATCTTACACTTAAAAATGACAAACTTTATTTACATATTTTTTACCACAATTTTAAAATGAATAATGCGATATACCAAAAACCATAGAACAGTAGACTTTAAACAGATGAATTACATCTCCATAAGCCTGCTTAAAGACAAAGAACAGACACGCCTGCCAGGCGCCCAGCACATTGCCACGCTCGGTGGTAGATGCTCTAAGACTTGGTCACCCTGGTCTTTGCCTCTGAAGCAATCTTAGTCCAGCAGCAGAAAGGGACACAGGAGAGCACAAAGCGACAGTTACAACGCAGGTGCACACCCAGCTCTGGGAGCATGGATGAGGAGAGTTTATGAAACGAGACACTTAAGCTGGGTTTTGAAGGGTAGGCAGGAGTTTGCCTGGGGGATGGGATTTTCCTGGGCATTTGAAGCAGATGAAATCGCATTCGCGAAGGCCAGGAACATGAAAGAAAGGCTGATGACCAAATTAGCTGGGGGATTCTAGATGAAACCTGGGTTAGACAAAATCAAAACCCTTTTTTTTTTTTCCGACTGAAGGATTCTGAGAACCTTTTCGATGCTAAGGCATACTGAGTGTGCACAGGAGGCAGACCCATCTTCCGGTTCTGTCCGGCTGTGGGCTCACAGCTTCTCTTTTCCCAAACGGAACATTGACACTTGGCAGAGCCCTGGGGTTGGGGAGAACCTGATTTGGGGGGCCCTGGGCGACAGGGCAGAGTGTACAGGAGACAGAAAGGCTGAGGGGCCGGGACGGGGCTGGTCAGTGAGACCCCAGCGAGCAGAGGGAGGGCAGGGGAGCGCCCGGAAGCACTACCCTGGGTATTTCAGGAAAAGGTCACGAGCTCAGAGGAGCCATGTAAGATGAATAAAGATACCTGTTTGGAGGATCCTCGGAACTTAGAGAATTAAACTGGCTGTCTTCTGCGACTTCCTGGGTTTCTGCTGGGAGAGAGAAAAGATTCACATTGTTTTATGCCTGACAAAAGTGGTTAGGAAGCTGATTTTCATCCTTAAAATGGTCTCATATTTTCCTTTCTTATCAACAGGCTTATCTTAGCATAAAGAGGACTAACTGACAGATTCAAGATTTTTTGGCTTTTAGATAAAATCTATTCAAAATGGGATCACACCAAAGAGCAACATCCAAAGGCCTTATGAAACAGGCGGAAACGAAATGGTCCCCAAACCAACCAAGCCAGAACTAAAAAGAAACATCGTGTTCTCTCCCATTTCTTGAGTTTTTATACTAATTTACAAGTGCGATTTATTTGAAAGTGTGTCTGTGTGGCAACCTCAAAAGAGTTTCAAGGGGGGCTGGCCCCGTGGCCGAGTGGTTAAGTTCGCGCGCTCCGCTGCAGGCGGCCCAGTGTTTCGTTGGTTCGAATCCTGGGCGCAGACATGGCATCACTCATCAAACCACGCTGAGGCAGCGTCCCACATGCCACAACTAGAAGGACCCACAACAAAGAATATACAACTATGTACTGGGGGGCTTTGGGAGAAAAAGGAAAAAAAATAAAATCTTTAAAAAAAAAAAAAAAGAGTTTCAAGGGAGAAACAGTTAAGTTTGTGATATTTGAGAACGAAACATTTACACACTCATTCACACGTGCACACAAGTGCAGGCACGCTTACATACATACACATGTATACATCCTCATACATATACACTCTTACACATATGAATGACATACACACTCACATGCATGCACATACACACACAGGGTCTGTCTCACGTCCAGTCTGACTGCTCTTCTTCTCTGGTTCTGGTTTACCAAGCGGAGTGATGAGCTCAGAACTAGCAACTGGCTGTTAACAGGTACGCGGGCAAAGCTGTCCACAGAAAGCCCTTTAGAGGGATTTATTTTAGGCCAAGCAATCGTTCCTGACCACTTTCAAACTGCTCCCCGACTGACTCGACGTCCAGGAGAGCTGGGCTGGCTGCAATGAGCTGGGAGATCTCACCCACGGGAATGGGGTCTGGATCCCAATGAATTACATAACAGACACGCGTGACTCAGAGCAGGGTGTGCCGGGCAGCGCAGCAGGCAGCGCACAGGCATTAACCCGTGCGGTTCTCAAGGTCCCTGAAAGTTAGCAATCATCCCAAGGACCACGGCAGGTCAGACACAGAGCCAGGATCTGAACTCAGACCTGCCCGCTCCAACGACTGCTCTTTCACCGTCCTCCACAGCCCCAAAGAGTAACCTGCACGACCCCGGACAGACGGAAACACTCCACAAAGTCGATGAAGAAGGAACCTGCTGATGGGCAGCAAAGACTCCTCCCACAGCAACTTGTTCTCCCTGCAGCTGCGTCAGGGGCCTCCTGTCCGTAAACGCACAGCACACGCCTTCTCTCACCGCCCGTCCACCGCAGGGCCCAGATCCAGCGTCTGCTGACACACGACACCTTCGAGAAGGAGAGGGCGGAAGACGAGCAGCTCAGGAGGAAGTGCTCGCACCGGACACAGTGACTGCTCCTCTCTCAGTGCTCTGGGAGGAACCAGAAGCTCCCTCCACGCAGCAGACCACCCTGGGTCTGGCCCCCGGACATTCTGTCCTAACAAACAGAAGCAGGACCCCCAAAGCCATTTTTCAGAATTGGTTTTGGGCAGTGGGGAAAACAACAGGTTCCAACTGTTTCCGTATGTCCAGGCTCTCACTTGTGGTGGGGCGCCCCATGTGCAGGGGAGGCTGGGACGTGCGCCCCCCACAGCCCGCAGCCCTGCCCACAGGCCACAGCGCAGGTCCGGGCTCCGACCCCTGGCCTCCTGCCAAAGTCCACACGTTCTCCACCACCTTGTTTCTCTTCAAAGGCTCAAAGACAGACGCGGACACGCTTGTCCCTGATTTGGGGACATACCACAGGGTTTAGTTAGAGTCTCATTAACAGCTCTGGGTTGATGGCACAAAAATAAGCAAATGTCTTTAAAATAATGCTAAACTATTTTTAAATAAATCACTTTAAATAAAAGTTTAATTATTTGGCCATTTATTTTTTAAAATAGCCAAATTACTATAAAATCAGTATGTTTTCCTAAGCACACTATCTCCTTAAATCCACACTTCCTTATTTGTGACTGTCCTTGCTCTTTACAGCTACAGAATAAGAACAGTATTGTTGATCGCGGTAAATTTCCAGGATGATTGCCAATCACAACAGGAAAACATATGGGAGAACATCTACCCTAAAACCTCTGTGGTTTCCGAAACATAAAACCACATTTTTCTTGAAAGAAGACTGTTTATCTCAATTGTTACTGACTGGGAAAGAGAGACCCTTTTTCTGAGATCTCACACAAAGATAAATCAGGATTCCGTGTCTGAGAGCCACTGCCCTAGGTGCGACTCTGGTCCATGGCAACATCTCGTACGGGGTGTCCTGGGACAGACGACAGAGAAACAGACTCAGGCGAGAACAGGAGGAACACAGCCCGGGAGGGCTGCTCCCGAGCAGACCCCGCTGCGCTCTGCCAAGCAAGGGCCCGGCTCGTATTTCAGGAGCCCTCTTGGCACTGGGATCTGCAGGGGCGACGGCAGGTGCCCACGGCCTCACCCCGGAGAACAGTAACTCTTGCACAATGTCTGTCTTCGTCCACACCAGCTGCTCTAACAGGACACCACAGACGGGGGCTCATGAACCACAGACACGAATTGCTCAGAGTCACTGAGGCTGGAAGTCAGATCAGGTGCCAGCATGGTCACCTTCTGGCGAGGCCGTCTTCCCGTCTCAGACGGCATCTTCTCCCTACCTCCTCACATGGGGGAGGGGTCGAGGGAGCTCTGTGGGGTCTCTCTTATAAGGGCACTCATCCCATCCTGGGGGCTCCACCCTATCAGCTCACCACGTCCCAAAGGCCCCACCTCCTAACGCCATCACATGGGGGTCAGGTTTCAACACAGGAATCTGGGGGCCCATTCAGACCGTACTTTCAAGGCTAAAAAAATTAAGTTTTGCAAAAAGAGCTGGCAGCAAAACAATAGTGCCAAGTGTCATCCGTAAAGATGACAGAGCGAGCTTCTCAAACCACATCGTTCTACACTGCACGTCAGCCCCTTCTCACTAAGGAGAGGGGAAGGCGGTGACTCAAGCCAACAGCCCATCATAGATCAAGGACACCGAGGCGAGGACGCAGCCACGGGCACCAGGGTCCTGGCTCCAGGACAGTGGCTCCTCCTGATGCTTTTGCAGTGGGGTCAGCAGGGGAGGGGGCACACTACCTTGTCGCGAGGCCAGTAAACCCCTGCACCTCCCCTCCCTGTGTGCGGCTGGTTTCCTGAAAACTCTGATTCTCGCAGACTTTGCCTCCATGCACAGCTTCTCAATGTGCTGGCTACACACCTCCCAGGTCTCTGCTCTCAAAGAAGAAAGACGTCGGGGGGAGGGGGGGGTACAGAGAGCCTTCTGAGTCCCTCCCCTTGGTTCCCGTGAACGAAGACCCCAGCAGAGGGGCTGACCTCAAAGAGCCTGCAGCTCACGGACCAGCAGATCACACAAAAGCACACACATACGTAACCATGATTTGGAATAAAACGTGATAAACACCCTGCCGGCAAAATGCACGAGGTTTGGGAGCACCGGGGGGTGGGGAGGCTGGGATGCGGGGTGACGTTCACACACATCTTCCCTGACAAGATGCGCTAACACGTTCCAGATGGGACACCACCGCAAACAACCACCTCATACTTTCCTTGGTTGTTGCTCCTGTCACGGGGCTCATTTCCCAACTTGGAAAACCGACATCTAAGGACCCGGGGAGACAAGAAGAGAGAGGAGGCACAGGCTTATGAAGCCGACGGGGCGCTCGCGGTGCTACGGAGACAGGAGGAGAACTACCTTCTTCGTCCAGAGACGTGGCACGGATGATGACGGGGCTGGAGTAGGCCGGCAGGAGCAGGGGCAGGCTGCAGGGCACGGCATAGCCACAGGGCACGGGCACCGAGTACCCGCTGGGCACGTGCAGGCTCACACTCTCGTCCTCGGCCTCCGGGTCTGGGGGTGGGGGCTGGTCTTCCTGGAAGGGCGTGATGTCAATGACGGAGTAGGGGTTGACTCTGGTTGGGGCCACAAGTTTAGTCGGCTCCACCGGTGCAGCTGTGTCTGTTCCTGACCCGCTTTCACCTCCTGGAGGCAAACACAGCCATCAAGGGCACGGCCTGCATGCTCTCCTGGGGCGGAGCCAACAAGGACGTGGGGAGCCCCCCGGAGCCCCCATCCATGCAACGCCGGGTCACCCTAGAGACGCCAGATCCCATGGGCCCTAGGGGGAGCGTGCTGGGAGCACCTCCCTCTGGGGAAGGGTGGAAAATGGCACATCGGTGGGACCACCTCCGGGGGCAGGTGGTGCCCATGGACCGGCAGCTCCCAGGACGGCTCGGCTAACAAGACGAGTGAGGCAGAAGCCGCCAGACGGACAGGAATCACTAACTAGGAAGAAAGGCTTTTGTTACAAAGAAAGGCAAGGCTGGCCCCCCCGGTCAGTGAAGGAAGACAGCCAACCTCACCTCCAAACTACTGCAACTCAAACAGCATCATTTTCAACAATATTTCCTGTAACAGAGGGATATGCTGCTGAGGCCATTTTTACTGGAGAATAGCGACACCTGTTCCCTCCAAAATGTAAACAGAGAGGGAGATTGGCGAGACTGAAGATCAGTGGAAAACAGTACAGATAAAGAAACCTGGCCAAATCTAAATAGGTCATTTCCGTTCCCACGGCATCACAGAAACGTCACAGATCCCTCGCTCCTGGACACCCACTGTCCCCAGGAGGGTCCCACGCAGCACGAGGGAGGGAGTCAGGGAGCCGCCTGGGTGCCGTGGTGACCCGAGGACTTACCTGAGCCGGTGTCGGCCCTGGCGTTGGCCTCGGTGGTGGCATTGGCCTCAGCGGTGGCATTGGCCCCGGTGGTGGCATTGGCCTCGGCGGTGGCATTGGCCCCGGTGGCGGCAGTGGCTTCAGGGGCAGCACTGGCCTCGGAGGCGGCTCCTGCGTTGCTCTCCGTGGGGGCGCCCGGGGCTTGCCTGTCTGCTTCTGGAATCTCATCTCCGCTGTCAAAATCGAACAGCTCTCCGTCCTCCTCTTCGTTGTTGTTAGTGTCGTATTTCACTTCGCTTTCTGGGGGTTAAGAGAACGTAAATTACAGCGTTAACATTGACTACTAGCAAAATGACTTCCACAGCCCTGAGCAAGGGCAGAAGCCACGCAAGGCCCCGGCTGGGCAGCCGGACGCTGATCAAGTCACCTCCGCTGTGCGGCTGGTCGGCCTTTTTACTGGGAAGAAATAATACCTGTCTTTAGGCTTTTGGGTCAGTGGCCTTGATTTTCTTTTATGGGACCTGCAACTCACAGTTTGGGAAGGGAAAGAGAAGGAAGGAAGGAAGGAACACTGTCCACATCTTAAAGACCTCTACCACGGACTTAGAAATCCATCAAGAAAATGAACTCGTGGTGGCAAGTCCGACCCCTGGGAGGGCGCCTGTAACATGGCCGTCCCTGTTCACGTGCAGTAACGGCTCCATCCGCGTTACCACCCGCCTGGCAGGCCGCATGCCGTCCCCACGCAGCATCTAGGCCCTGAGTTACTCACGCCGCCTGGTCATGAGCATTTCTTCCAGACCAGGGAGGGCGGGAGGGGACGCCAAGATGGGCTGACACAAGTGCTTTCACATCACAAACAATAAGACTTCTCATGGGAACTTTTAAAAGAAAAAAAGAAAAGTCAGCTGAATTCACTTTTTAAGGACCCAAACACTGTCTGTGCCATAAACCCAAGTCACTAGACGGTGACTTTCTTTAAAAAACTTTTTTAGGGGGAAAAAACCCTGAAATTATATTGTTGTGAAATGGTAGTAAAATCCTCTATGTCTACCTGTGTTTTGTGTACATTACATATAAAAACACTAAATAAATTATCAATATTTTGTTTAAAAGGAAATGGTGACTGCAGTCGAAAGGCACAAACCTGCGGTTAGGAGACAAGCGGGTCCCGGGAGGCACCGTGCGGCACGTGACGCCGTCAAAAACAAACCACCTCACCCTGTTTCCTCCGTGCTAATTTCACACTGGACAGTAAATAAGGGAAAAGTACGAAATGAGAGCTGTGGCAGGTGCTTCTCCCACGCAGAGAAGCGCCTACCCTGTGAGTCTGTGAAAGGAGTCACCACAGAACACTGCAGGGCCCTGAAACTCCTCGCTGGACCAACGGGCAGAAACGCTCACCTTCAGGGCCAAACGATTTGTCCGGGTGGCCAAAGAGAAAAGGGAAAGGGAAAAATGGGAAAAAAGGAGCCTGCAGTGGAAGGGAGTTCAACCAACTTAAACACCTAACGTCTTTTGCTCAAGCCCCCAGCATCCCCACACCCCACCCCGGGTTCCTTCTTCTGTCACCTGCAAAATACTTCCCCACCCAGAAGGCAGAGGGACCTCACCAACCCCTGCCCAAGCCAGACCCTTTCTTCTGGCCCTCCCAGTTCCGTCCTCTGGCACCTCCTGGTCTCATCCCCTGGAACCACCTGGTCCCACCCCCTTGGAACCACCAGGTCCTGTCCCCACTTCACCAGGTAAGAAACCTGTAGGGTGCAGGTAGAGGGTGGAGGTGGAGGGTACAGGTGGGGTGCAGGTGGAGGGTGTAGGCGGAGGGTACAGGTGGAGGGTGCAGGCGGAGGGTGCAGGTAGAGGGTGTAGGTGAGGTGCAGGTGGAGGGTACAGGTGGAGGGTGCAGGCAGAGGGTGCAGGTAGAGGGTGCAGGTAGAGGGTGTAGGTGGGGTGCAGGTGGAGGGTACAGGTGGGGTGCAGGTGGAGGGTGCAGGTGGAGGGTGCAGGTGGAGGGTGCAGGCGGAGGGTGCAGGTAGAGGGTGTAGGTGGGGTGCAGGTGGAAGGTGCAGGTAGAGGGTGTAGGTGGAGGGTACAGGTGGAGGGTGCAGGTGGAGGGTGTAGGTGGGGTGCAGGTGGAGGGTGCAGGTGGAGGGTACAGGTGGGGTGCAGGTGGAGGGTACAGGTGGAGGGTGTAGGTGGAGGGTACAGGTGGAGGGTGCAGGCGGAGGGTGCAGGTAGAGGGTGTAGGTGGGGTGCAGGTGGAAGGTGCAGGTAGAGGGTGTAGGTGGAGGGTACAGGTGGAGGGTACAGGTGGAGGGTGCAGGTAGAGGGTGTAGGTGGGGTGCAGGTGGAGGGTGCAGGTGGAGGGTACAGGTGGGGTGCAGGTAGAGGGTACAGGTGGAGGGTGTAAGTGGAGGGTACAGGTGGAGGGTGCAGGCAGAGGGTGCAGGTAGAGGGTGTAGGTGGGGTGCAGGTGGAGGGTACAGGTGGGGTGCAGGTGGAGGGTGCAGACAGGTGGAGGGTGCAGGTAGAGGATGTAGGTGGGGTGCAGGTGGAGGGTGCAGGTGGAGGGTACAGGTGGGGTGCAGGTGGAGGGTACAGGTGGAGGGTGTAGGTGGAGGGTACAGGTGGAGGGTGCAGGCGGAGGGTGCAGGTAGAGGGTGTAGGTGGGATGCAGGTGGAAGGTACAGGTAGAGGGTGTAGGTGGAGGGTGCAGGTGGAGTGCAAGTTAAGGGTGCTCTGAGAGGGGGACACTCCAGGACTGACTTCAGGATTCAGAGGGCATCTGAGACAGCCTGTCTTGGGGAGTCATCCACAGGGACAGATCCTATATGCTCAAACGCTTTGCCCACAAAGAGGCAGATCGATGGATGCCATCTATCGTCCTGGGAGACAGAAGGCCGCCCTGGAGCAAAGTAGCAGCACTCGGGGGACAACAGCCAGCGTGCTGCAGGCGGGCGGCAGCGCCAAGCTGCAGGGAGCAGCAGGGGTAGCTGGAGCCTCTTCTCTCACATTGCCCACATGCTGGCGGCAGGAGGACTGGAGCCTGCACACCGCCCTGTGTCTTAAGAGGCCACACTGAATGGGCACTCCAGGCAAATCACAGGTCAGGCCTGTTCCCCAGGAGACGCTCTGCGTGAGCTGAGTCACGCTCCTGCACTTACACGGGGGACTCGCTCTCAGAACAGAGAGACCTGGACCCTCAGGGCCCACAGGGACTCCTCGAGAAGAGGTGAGGGCGTGAGCACAAGAAGAGAGAAGGGGAAACGGCGTCACAAGGTCAGTGTGAGCCGACCTCACTCCCTCTGCCAGCACCCCAGCCTGCTCCAGGGGAACCCACGGCCAGGGGTGGCTCCTCTCCTGTTCCAGAGCTGCATCTCCTCTACCTGCGAGGGACGCAACACCACACGCATGGAAGCTCCAGCCCTGACAGGCTGTGGAGTGGATCTGTGCCCGGTCCCTTCACGACCACTCCACCCAACACTCCAGCCAAAGCAACTACGTCACATGTGCCTTCCGTATTTTAAAAGGAGCCCTTGGGGAATGCAGGCATTTGAAGTGGAGTCACCTTAGAGCTGAATAAACACTGGATCAGAGACTGGTCTTGGGGGAGGTGGTGCCTTTTGGTGGAGAGGCGATGGAGGGGTGGAGGACCCCCACACACACACTGTCCCCCGTGCAGAGGCAGCAGAGGCACATGGGGCCACAGGAGACGGCAGGGAGGGGGGCGTCTCCCTGTCGGTCAGGGTGGGCGTGGCGTGAGGCTGGGCAGGGGCCGTCCCACACCAAAGGACACACCCTGTAGATTCCTCTCACATGAGGGACCAAGAGGCGTCAGACGCACAGAAATAGGAAGCAGACAGGGGGGTGAGTGTGGAGTGGGGACAGAGTCCCAGTCTGGGAAGATGAAGAGTTCTGGAGACCGAGACGGGGATGGTGGTCGCTGACAACAATGTGACTGTGCTTAAGGTTACTGAAGTCTACACTTGAAAATGGTTAGGATGGCCAACGTTATGTACACTTTATGGCAATAAAAAAAAAAAAAAACCTTGTCGTTGATCATTTAGTCCCTTTCTTCACAAACACACAGAGCAAACATTAGCAGTGGGTGCCTCTGGGCCACTGTGAACGAGTGGTATTTTCCACTATGTGCTTTTCCACAGTTTGCAAATTTTCTACAACAAATAAATTTCTTGTCCGTCTCACGGCTGTGTTTCTGGTTTAAAAACACGTTTCTGCTTGGCAGTCTAATCCTTGTGAAGCATGTTAACCCTCTGATGTTCATATTTAAACATAAAACTGACCCATTTCCTAGACGTCAGAAGAGAGAATTTCAGCCTAACCCAGTAAAACAATGAACCCCGGGCGGGCGCTGGAAGTCGGGGACCCGCCACCTCCCACCTTCGGTCTCGCTGACTCAGCAACTTTCTAACCAGCCCCAACTGTGCGCCAAGAGGTAGGACGACAACACGTGTCTCAGGAGGTCTTCTTGCTCCATCCTCAAGTCGTCGGTTTATTCACTGAAATAAACCAGTGAACACATCTTACAGCAACAAATCTCTTTCAGGAAAACTAAAAGTTCCAGGACATTTTCCAAATACAATTGTTATCATCTCCTTAAGTTATTTTTTGCCAGATAAATACGATGGGGAAATGACACTAGTGAAACACCCTGACAAAAGCGATGGAGAAATGACGCTAGCTTTGACTCAGCGACGTGACAAACCACCCTGGGCTCCGCTCAGACTCCTCAGGGCTGTGACGCCGCATCCCATGCCAGCTTCTTCTTTTGTCGACACTCTTCTTGGGAAATTATATTTTACCACTGCTAAACTTCAAGAATGAGAGAAAATGCCCCTAAAAGGGATTTTTAAAAAATTGTTTAAAAAAAAAAAAGCTTGACAAGGTCCAGCACAAAACAGGCTCTTAAATACTAGTGAAGGGATGAAACACTTAAAACACAAACCAGGGGACCTGAAACACAGGCTCGGCCCCGTGAAGGAAGACAGTTGTTCTCGTTTCCCGTCTTGAGGAAGGAAGCAGGCAGCAGGGGCGGGTCCGAGCAGGGAAGCAGAACGGGACGATGCCCACTCCCGGAGGCAGGTGGGAATTACCGAGAGAGGGACTCACAAGCCCGGATGGGCCACAGGCTCCTGGTGGACAGGCCCGGGTCCTGCTCACCACCACTACGCGGCCCTCAGTGCGAAGCCTGCCACACACACTGCGCGCTCCGTGCTTGCGCGAATGAAGGAAGGAGTGATGAAGAGGCGGGTGCGTTACCCTTTTTGTGCCAAAAATGCTCTTCTTCGCTAACAGAACTTTAAGGAGAATCCCATTCAATGAAATGGAATAAAAGCAACGAAGAAATTCCTCCAAAGGTTTAAATCTTCTTAATCTACAACACGACCCCACCTGTAGCGCGTGTGATGCCCTGAGACACCCGCAGGTCCCAGACAGCCTCTCCCTTCCACAGAGACAAGTACGAGCAGCTGCTGTGAGAGCCGCTCCTCCATCTGCCCCCAACGCCGTGACGAAAATACTCCCACTGCACGTTAAACAACCTCAGAGCGAGGGACATCACAGACTCCTCCTAGAATTCAGTTCGAGGGGAAAAAAATTGCCTTTCTGCATTTCTGTCCTGCGGCAAGGACCCAGAGAGCAGGCTGTGCTCCACAGTGACCACCCCTGTGGCCCCATCAGCACGGGGAGCCCTCTCCTGAGCTGGGCCGCCCCTGCACCCCGGCTGGTGCCCCCACGTCTCCATGTACGCCTCAGTAAGACCACATGCCTGGATGCCACTGTTCTCATATAAGTGACGGCAATGCTGAACTTTTATACAGCAAGTGTGTGCTGAGCACTTTCTCTGTCCCAGACACTCTTCTGGGTCCTTGGGGTGCCTCGGAAATCCCTGACCTCGTGGAGCCTACAGAGATTCCCCTGGGGAACCTTCCGGTCTAGTGCGGCCAGAGCGGGGCCCATGGTGAAGAGCGATGCAGAGTGTCTTTGAAAAACCTGAACTTTGGGGCCTTGAGCTTAGCTCCCACATCAGCTGTGATGGGCTGAACTGTGTCCCCACAAAATTCCTATGTCCTAACCCCAGTACTCCAGAACGTGACCTTATCTGGAAATATTTCACTGCAGACGTAGTTAGGATAAGGTCATCCTGGAGCGATGGGCCCTAATCCCACATGACTGTGTCCTTACGAGGAGGAGAAAGACACACACAAGGGAACATCACGCGACGAGAGGGGCAGAGACAAAGCTTCCACAGCCAAGGAACGCCCACGGGGCCGGCCCACCAGAGCTGGGAGACGCAAGGAGCGAGTCCACCCAGGGTCTCAGGGGAGCACGGCCCTTGCTGTAAATTATGTGGTTAGTGCCCTGGAGTGAACTGGACCTAGTGACCCTGTGCACAGCAGAGCGGAACCCTGCTCGGTCTTCTCGCTCGGTCCTCTCCCCCTCCAGCACCACGTCAGACAAGGCTCTGCTGCTATTCACAAGGTTTCCACCCCGATTTTTCCAGAAGCGGGTGGCCAGGTCCTTCTTCCTAGTCTGTCCTAGTCTGGAAGCTCTGCTGAGACCCGTCCATCACAGGTGACCCTGCTGGTATTTGAAACAACGGTGGCACAGCTTTCAGCAACATGCAGCCACCACAGTAAGACAACCAACAGGCACGTGGTGTGGTTCCCTGACCGGGACATGAACCCGGGCCGCGGCAGCGAGGGCTCTGAATCTTAACCACTAGACCCCGAGGGCTGGCTGCTATCAATTACCGATGACATTAATGTCTCTGAAAAAGCTTTCGGTGGGTCTGGAATTCAGCAGTCATTAGCTGGATCATTGTGGGTCGGCTCGCTTCCTGATCACACGTATGAAAGATGCAGAAGTGGCCGTGCACAGAGCGCGACACAAAGGAGACGATGCGGACAACGGCGAAGTCCCTCCCTGGACCCAAAGCTGGGCTGGGAGCAGAGCGTGGGAGGAGACAGCCTCCGGCAGACCCCAAGGTCACTGCCCGAGGGCAGGAGGAACAGCACAGGAGTGGGGACGAGGGGCCTGGACGCTGCTCTGTGCCACCTCCTGGTGCCGACAGCAGCACGGACAACCAGCCCAGATGGCCAAGCGCAAAGGCCACAGAGCACCCACGTGCACCAGCCCCCGCGCCGCCCGCTCTGGCGCTCAGCCCAAATCAAAGCCGGTGCCTGGCTCACGAGCATGTGCCTGTGGCGGGGGCGGGGGGGAGGTCCTCTAGGGAGAATGTCCCTCTGGCCACAGCCCACGCTTTCCAGGAAAACCGCAGCCTCCACTGCACTCAAGAGTCGCTCCCCGTGGCTGACCAGTCATCAGCAGGACGCACCAACCCTCCCCCAACAGCAGCCATCTGCACTCAGGACTCAGGCCGCCGTCCCTCACAGGCAGGGCCCCTTGGCTGAAGCCCGATTCCCAAGCAAGCTGACTGCTGACACTCATCAGGAAGCGATTATCTGCCCATCAATTTAAGCACCAATTTCTAAAACAAGTTATGAAGCAGAACCTTTTAAGAACTGCTACATTTCTACTTATTGTGAAAATATGACCACACACGTTTCAGTCTACACCTACACGCAAGAGGAGGAAACTACCTGGAACCCAATCTTTAAAACCCTTTTGTTGGCAGCAGGACCATCTGATAGAACTTTCTGGGACAACAGAGACGTTCTGTGCTGCCCAGCAACAGCCGTGAGCCACGTGCAGCTGTGAGCACTTGGGAATGGCCGCTGTGACCAAGGAAGGACTGGTTCCTGTTATTTAATTCCGATTAACTCTAGTTTACACAGACTTGTGCCTCGAGGCTCCCACAGCGGACGGTGCAGGCCTGAGTCGCAGGCTGCTGGAGAAGGAAGCTGAGTCCACACACCCTGCAAGGCCCCCACCTGTGCCTGTGTCGACAGGAGCTAGAGGTGAGGCTCAAATCTAGTCGTTGTTGTTTTAAATGGACTTTAGTTTTTTGAGCAGTTTTAGGTTCACAGCAAAATTGAGGGGAGGGTGCAGAGATTTCCCACGAACCCCCCGTCCCCTCACATGCACAGCCTTTCCAATATCAACATCCCCAACAGATGGAGCGTTTGTCACAATCGATGAACGTGCACTGACACGTCATCATCACCCAGAGTCCATGGCTTCCGTTAGGGCTCACTCCGGGTGTTGTACGTACGTTCTGTGGGTTTGGACAAATGTATGATGACAGGTACCCATCATTACAGTATCACACAGTATCACTGCCTAAAACTCCTCTGCTCCACCTGTTCCTCCCTTCCCCCAACCGCTGGCCACCCCTGATCTCTTTACGTCCCCATAGTTTTGCCTTTTCCAGAATGTCACACAGTTGGAACCACACAGTGTGTATGTGGCCTTTTCTTTCACTTAGCCACATGCATTTAAGGCTCCTCCACGTCTTTTCATGGCTTGACAGCTCGTTTCTTTTTAGCACCAAATACTGTCCCATGGTCTGGAGGGAGCACAGTTTATCCGCCCATCTGCTGAAGGGCATCCGGGTTGCTTCTAGGTTTTGGCGATTTTGAATAAAGCTGCTCTAAACATCCACATGCAGGTTTTGTGTGGACTTAGGTTTTCAGCTCCTTTGGGTAAAGACCAAGGAGTGCATGGTAAGCGGATGTGCTGTTTTGTAAGAAACTGCCACGCTGCCTTCCACGGTGGCGGCCACATTCTGCATTCCCACTGGCCATATGTGCGTGCCGTGGGCGACGAGGCCCTCCCGGGTGGGAACAGATCAGAACGCCGAGGGCCTGCGGGACCCACCCTGGCCCCCGCTCCACCGGGCCCCCCGTGCTGCTCAGCCATCCTCATGGGGGGCCGGGGTCCACAGCCATTTCAAACCTCCTCTCCTCTCCCCAACCTTCAGCACCCTCTTCCTCTCTCATCATCACCAAAATGCTGCCTGAAGAAATGGCCTCAATGTCCTGCCACCAAGCACTCCCTGTGCCCTCTCGGGAGACGGCGATGGCACAGGAGCACCCTCCTGGGTCGAAGGTGGCACCCACCTTCCCTCTCAGAGGCCCCCCGGGAGTGCACTCCATCCTGCCAGCACCCGTGGGGAGGGGCAGGTCTCCCCTCGGTCCCCTCGAGGCACCTTCACGTCGTCACACGCTGTCTCCACCGAGAGAAATGGCTTCACGGGTCACGGGTGACTCAGGCCAAGGGGTCACTCTCAGCCGGCCCTGCAGACGGGCCTGCCCCCAAGGTCCCTTCCCGGCACGGCCTTCCCCTGGCATCGCTGACACTGCTCACTCCTGGCTTCCTCCCACCCAGCTGGCTGCTCCTTTCAGTCCTCGCGATGGGCTGAAGTATGTCCCCCAAAATCCTATGTTGAACCCTGACCCCCAGGACCTCAGAACGTGTCTGGATGTGAAGACGGGCCTTTAAAGGAGTGATTGAAGTATAATGAGGTCATGAGGGTGGCCCTGATCCAATAGGACCAGTGTCCTTCTACGAGGAAGAGAAGAGGACACAGACACACACAGAGGGACGACCGTGTGAGGACACAGGGAGAGGTCGACAGGTGAGGACACAGGGAGAAGACAGCATCTACACACCGAGGAGGCAGGCCTCAGGAGGAACCAGCCCTGCGCACACCTCGATCCTGGACACCCAGCCTCCAGGGCCATGAGAAATCAAAGTCAATGATTGAAAGCTCCCGTCCACGGTACTTGTTCCGGCTGCCCGAGCTCACTGATGAACTCTCAACCGGCCCCCTTGCCTCTGCCCCCATAAAGTCAGTTCCAGTCCAGGCGCTGTCCCCACAGGAGGCCAGGCATGCCTGTGGCCTTGGTCCTCATCCACACGAAGCCGTCAGTCTAACCCAGACCTCCCGGGGGGCTGAGGACTCACATCCAACACCCTCTGCTTGGATTCCACGAGGTCCTTCCTAACCAGCTCGCCCCAAATGCCCGAGGCGCTCCCCATTTCGGCCCTCGGCAGTGTTCTCCGGGATCGCCTCGCAGCTTGCGGTGTTGCTGCACCCGTCTGTGCCCGGCTCCTCGTCCGGCTCGGCCCCACCTCATCCATACCAGGACAAGGGCGACATTCCTGAAGTGCCAATGGGCCACTGCATCCGTGGGTTCACGCCCCGGCCTCAGCACAGACTCTCAGCTCGAGCTCCAGGCCCCAACTGCTCTCAGTCCTTCGACCACCTTCAGATCTCAGGTGAGTGGCCGCTCATTCCCTGGAGGGCCCCAGAGCTTGGACCGGGAGGCCGCGTGTCCCCGAGCTCCCTTCCCAGCCTGTACCTGCTTGTTAGTAGCCTGTCTCCCACAAAGGAGGAGACGCCACCTGTCTGCTGGCGAGTGTGCCCGCGACTCCACATGACTCCAGGCACCACCAGACGCCTGGCGTCCTCAGGGTAAAGGAGCCCTGGCCACAGGATTCCACACCCTCGCCAAACTATCACACTTTTCCGGACACACTCAGTTCATCACGGCCAACTAAGACCTGAGCTCCTTCAGCAGGCAGGGTACCAGGGATGCGGTCTCATCCGAGGGATGCTGCTCCCTCAGGCTGCGCTCCACGCACCCTTTCGATACCGAGGACAGCACTGCCTCGGTCTAGGAACGACCACAACGCTGTTGTCAAGCCAGTACAGCCAGCATGGTCCCCAAGGAGAAGAGAACTCATGTTGGATATTTCAGTGAAAAAACAGTTATAGCTCCTCACGGTACTCCTAGCAAAACCTAAGTCGCTACAAGTTAAAACGTTCTTTCCCACTGATGCAAACGTCTGTCAGGACTCTGGGCAGTCCAAAGCAGAGGGACGGAGAGAGGAGGAGGAAAAACTGAGGGAGGAAGCCAGCATGGGGAAGGGAAGGAGCATTCCCTCTGCCCCCAGCCCACCCCAGCTGCCCACAGCTCCCGGGAGACAGGACCAAAAGCCCACGGTCCACACAACCGACACAGGGCCCTGGGACCAGCTGGGCTGGCTCTGGTCCCCCACCTCCCTGTGCAGTGCCATGTCCGCACCTGGGATCCAAACCAGTGAACCCCGGGCCGCTGAAGCAGAAGGTGTGCACTTAACTGCTGTTTTAAAGACTTGCCACAGATCAACGCATCAAGAAAAAAAGTAGATGAATATTTATTTTTAAGTTCAGAGATAAAAGCTACACATTCTTTCTCCTGGGGCTTGTAAACCCATATTTGATTACGACGTGAAAGCTTAATCCAAGAGATGCTGCTGCTCTTATTTCAAACGAAGGCAACTTGCTTTTTAACTCTTTGTATTGTTAAAAGAAGAAGAGAAAGTGCTTTAAGAAGCAGCCGGCTGCAAACCACTCCTTCAACAAGGGGCCATTCAGGCCGCAGCCTCCTTGGCTCTGGATGTCACCGCGGCTGCAGCTGCACGTGCTCAACAGTGGGTCCCCAGAACAATGCCCCTCAGAGGCCGCCTCCCCGTCGGCCCCGCACACCGCCTGGGCGGGTCCACAGCTCTCGGCGCTGGTCTGCGCTCACCACACGGTCAGCGAGCATTTGGTGACCGACTGTTGGTGAACTGACGTTAACGTGACAGGAGGATTGATTCTGTTCCCCAACACAACTCACCTTGGAATTTGGCCATTAATTATGGAAAGGCTATAGCTGGTGGTGTGACTTGGAAATCATAAAACGGATGGGGCCGGCCTGGTGGCACAGCGGTTAAGTGCACATGTTGCACTTCGGCGGCCCAGGGTTCGCCGGTTCGGATCCCGGGTGCCGACATGGCACCACTTCTCTAAGCCATGCCGTGTGGGAGGCGTCCCACATATAAAGTAGAGGAAGATGGGCACGGATGTTAGCTCAGGGCCAGTCTTCCTCAGCAAAAAGAGGAGGGTTGGCAGCAGATGTTAGCTCAGGGCTAATCTTCCTCAAAAAAAAAAAATCATAAAACAGTTGAGTTTCGCATTCTGAAATATCCCGGAGCATCTTCCAATGTTATTTTCAAGTCCCGGAGCATCGTCCAAATTGTCTCGCTGAGTGCCTCCAGGCCCGCCGCGAGGGTAGCCCGTCAGTCCTCGCACAAGCTCCTGAGGTCCAGGCTACTCCAGTCCTGTTACTTGCACAGATGACGGAGGCCAAGGCCTGGGAGCTCACACACCTGTGCCTGGCCAGCTCTCAGGGACCACGGGTCAACACGCAAAGCTGAGCAGCCAGGCCACGGAGCCCGCAGGCTTCTCTGCTGCACGACCGGCCTCCCTGATCCCGCCTGACCTGGGGACCATCTGACCTGCTGCCAAGGAAGCTTCTGGAAAGGCAGAGGCCCCTGATGAAAGGCCAGGAACAAACACAGGACAGTTATCCCACCAGAACATGTGACGGCACGGAGGAGAGAAATCACGCAGTCACCAAGAAGGACAGCTGCGGACACTAGGTGGTGACGTAGAAAATACTTATAAAAATTCAGCACCACGGCATCAAAATGTATGCTCAACAATTTAAAAAAATGTATATTCAAGTCTCCGATTATGCAGAAAAGAACTATGAGGAAAAGACGAGCGCGGTGATGGTGGGACACGAGCCCCGACTGCATCCCGAGGCGCCGAGGACGGCCTGGGTGATTCGCTGCTGCGCCGTGCTCCGGGCGTCTGTAAGGGAATCGTTTCAGTTTAGCGACGGGGGAGATTATAATTAAAATACGACTGAATCATCCAAGATGATGCCAGGCCCTCATCCCCATCACTAATGGTCACAAAAGTTAATTACCTAGAAAATCACACAAGTTTGGCCTTGCAATTTTTTAACTACGGTCTTAGGGTTTTTGAATCGTGGTCTTCAATCCAAGTCAAATGCCACGCCACGGCCACCAGCCAGGAAGAGCCACCTGCCAAGGACACAATGACTGTTCTTGTCTTGTGAGGATAGCCCGCAGTGGCCCCTCAAGGCCCCAGAGCTGCCGAGACCCTCCCGGGTTCCCCACAGGACAGTTCCAGGAAACAGAGCAGTGGTCCACGCGGGGGACTCCACGTTCCTGTGCCCAGGGTCAGGTCACAGCCAGGACGGCGCTGCTGGCGACTGGGCCACGGCACCTGGCCCACAGACGGCCTCGCGAGACCAGCTGCACCCCAACAGCGACTGGCCTTGCTGGTCAGATCTGTCTGAGAATCCAAACGCAGCCGGAGGCCAGATCAGCACCGGGTGTCAGAGGAGTAACGGGCGGATGGCGGGGACGTGGACCCATGGGGGCGAGGACGGGGCTCGCCTGCTGGGACATGCGAAGAACTCTGCTGGACCCCCAGCAACCCTCCAGCCCCGTCTCCGAGGGACCCTTCATCCTCTGTGCCTGTTCTCCTTTCCATCTGCATGGAGGCATGAGTGACAGACAGAAAGAGTCATGTGTACTTAAGGTGCAGACTCGACGATCTGGTCCACGTGCACACTGTGAAGTGACCGCCACAACTGGAGAGGTGACACCGCCCCCACAGGGCTACCTCTTTCTTCCTTCTCTGCTTCTGGGGTGAGAACGCATAACGTCCTCCTCTTAGTGAACTCCAGGTAGACAGCACTTATCACTAAACACAGTCCCAACACCGCACTCGAGACCTCGGACGCCCTCCTCCTGCTGGGCAGACCCTTACACGGGGCTGCGCGGACTCCTGGCGCCCTGGGCGCCCGCGGTGACCCCCACTCCCAAGGCCTCTCCCTCGGGGCCCAGGAGCACACCCCAAGACACAGTGCCACCTGGCCCCCACTCTCCTTCCCGAGACCGAGCATGGAGGCGCGTCTGCCAGCGAGGGCTGTGGGGCACGGGTGCTTTTGCGGATCCAGGTGGTGTCAGAGCGACGGCCGAGACACCGGGGGACGCGCAGCGGGCAGCACCGCACTCGGCCATCAGACGCCAGGACACGTTTAACAAAGAACAGCGGGTGAGTCGCCTCTGAGAGCAGACAAAGCACGGCGGGAGAAGCTCGCCTCTGCCATCAGACTGTCAACACTCGTGCGTCACCCACAGTCCTAGAACTCAGGCGCAGAAAGGTCTTCTGGGCCCCTCCTTCTAGTTTTTAATTTTTCCCCAATGCTCCTAGTGGCCTCCTGGCGCTCAGGGCACCACGGCCGCCCTGTCCTCTGTGTGTCCATGGTGGGGGGGTTGATGAAGGACCCTGTAAGGTCACGTGACTGGTGCCCCGACCACCCAAAACAGGAAAATATTATAGCTGACTGCTGCTGTCAGTGAAATGCCCGAAAAGAAGAGGGCAGGAGGGAGCCCTGGAAGACAGCTGGCTCCAGCAGAGCCCACACCCGGAGCGCCAGTCCGTCGTCCTCATGGCATCCTCTGTCACCGCCCCGGGCCCGTCAGGTGGACAGTAGGCTCCGTCCCCAGCCCGCCGGCTTCAGAGCAGGGAGCATCTCCTCATGTCGAGAGCCGCCAAGCTCTCGCCTCGCAGGCACCACACGGAGGCGACGGCACGGAGGCGTCTTAACACAGACCTTCAGCACCGTCTCCGCGCCGGCCGCCCCGACAGCACGTCTGGCCTTCACCCGCAGCTTCTTAGGGTGCACTGGGGCGTGAGTGCCTCTCTAGCGGGAAGGTGGGTCCCGAGCACAGAGCTGTGGTTTGGGGAAGTCACGCCACCTGGTGAGGTCACAGGAGGACATGTTCCCCAGGGGTCGCTCGGGCGTCCCCCAGTTTGATGGGGATGGAGAGCGGTCAGTGGTGTTGGTCTCCGTCTCATGTTCACTTAATCAAAGGGGGATTGAGCCTGGAGGACCCGAGAAGCTGGCGCCTCATCCACATGGACGAACCTGCAGGAGAACACGCCCCAGGGCCCTCCGGCCACTCCCCACAGGCCGCAGCCCCGGGAGGTGAGCCAAGCGGCCAGGAGGTGCCCACAGAAGCAGAGCGGACACAGAGCCCTGGCCATGACCCTGGGGTCAGTGTAGTGCACCACGCTCACCTGGGTAAAGGGCCCCAGGAGAGGGTGGGCATTTGTGTCCTTATTTCACTCCACAGACTCTCGCCCATGACGTGCAGGTGACCCTTCTCAACATGCGCCAGCGTCCCTGCCTCCTCCTGGATCGGGCCCTCACCGTGGGGCCCACACTGTACAATCCAGCGTCCCCAGGGACTCACGTCCCAGGAGGAGACGGTGTCCCCCACCCCGGACACCCATGAGGAACCACTGTCCCTGCCGGCCGCCTTCTTTCTGTCCCACATACCACCTCCGAGGGCCAAGAGCACCACTCGGTGCACAGGGCAGGGAACAAAAGAGGGAACAGAACAGGGAGGACCCACTCAGGGCGGACTCTTCGTGGGCCCTCGCTTGCAGAGACAGGATGTGAGGCCTCGGAGCCCCCAAGGGTTCATTCCAGGCTTCTGTGCCTTCATCACCACAGGACCAGGCCCCTCCTTCCAGAGCCTCTGGGCCTGCAGGGGACCGTGGCCCATCTGCCTCGGGCAGCCACAGACACCGAGGCAGGCCCTGCTGTGAGGAGCTTGGTGCTGACCACACACCCAGCGCCACTTTCCAGGGGCCAGTGCATGTGGTCCTGCTTGGGGCTCATAGTGACTTAGCTCACAGAGCAGCTGACAAGGAGGGTCCGTGTTTGCCCTGAGCAAGCCGACAGCAGAGGGAGCAGAGATGGAAACTGCCCTGCAGCTCGACTTGTAGGGGCCTGAGGGGCCGCAGGGCACCGATGTCAGGCCAGCTGGGGCTCAGCCTAAATTCAGGCTGGAAACAGTGGGTCCTCCACACTTTGTCACCCACCCCAGTCAGGGCTCCAAAGGATGGGGCTGAGGTAAACCTCATGGGACTCTGGCAGTGGTGTGCGCACTTCAGGGGCGCCCAGCTGGGGGCGGCAGGGGACAGCTCAGCCAGGAGCCCCCAGGCGAGGACGGGCGCTGGGTGGGGGCTCCAGACCCAGGCCCTCAGTGCCTGTGTCAGAGCCCCCTTCCTCCCGAGGAGCTCCCGCCCACATCACAGCCCAGCAATTGCGTGATTCCCAGGGTACGGAGTCTCCTAAGAGCCCCAGTGCACCGGGACCCCTCGGCCACCTGCCCTGAAGCGCAGTCCCCTCACCTTCCGGAGCAGGGGCAGGCAGCCCTCGCTGGTCCATGCTGCAGATGCTGAGGCTTCGCTCCTGGGACCCTGCAAGAAGGAGGATACTGTGGTCAGGGCTCAGGCAGAGCATGTCCCTAAACGCCCCCTGGCGCTCTGAGACCCCCGAGACACGGAGGAGGCTCATTTCCATGCACTTGTTGGTCACAAGGACTTGGACTTGTAAATCCCCACAAAATAACACCAGAGAAAACAGCAGAGCGTCCCACGGCTTCACCTCGAGATGCAGCCGCAGGTTATTCTCGCAACTGGGATTCACCGGCCGGACCCTCCCGGCCCCAGGCCCCCTCTACCCTCTCTGCCTTGTTTCACACATTTCCTGCCTCCCCTTCCTCCCACTGAACCGTTAGCAGTTTCGCATGAAGAATTCATCAGCCAGGACTGAGGATAAGGCCCACGTGTCCTGAAGCCCGTCACCGTGAGTGTGTCACAAACTCTGGGGTCCAGGCCGGATCTGTGCACGCCTGCTCTTATTTTCTTTCTCTCTTTCCTGTAGTTCTTGCTCCTTACATGTTACCACAAAGACAGAGTCTGAGAATCAGCGGGCTAGCAGCTAAATCACGAGGAGGTCAGTCCTGCTGGCCACGTCTGTTTCGAGGGTCCCCCCATCAGACACCCGCCCACCTCGACAGAATGATCCACTTTGCAGAAGCAGCCCCCGGTTCCCCAGTGGTCCCAACGAGGTCCCGGGAAGGCCCTCATGCCTGGAGCATTTCAGGCTCCGAGAGGCCACGGGAAAGCAGAGAAGTACGGTGGGGAGACCAGGACCCCAGCCCTCGTCCTCCACAGGCCCCCTGGCCCGGAGCCGGCGTGCCAGTGTCCCCATCCTCCCCTCACCAGCCGCCCCGCGAGTCCCTCTACCCTGATCACAGAGGAACGTGCGCTCAGGCGCTCACAGGGAGGAGCAAGTGCCGCTCAGGCTCAGACGAGCTGGCCAGGCTGTGCAGACACACCCTCCCAGACAGAGCGGCTCTTCCTACCCTCACCAGCCGCCCCGCGAGTCCCTCTACCCTGATCACAGAAGGACGTGCACTCAGGCGCTCACAGGGAGGAGCAAGCGCCGCTCAGGCTCAGACGAGCTGGCCAGGCTGTGCGGACACACCCTCCCGGACAGAGCGGCTCTCGGTCAGCAATCCCAGGGCACCTGTCAGTACAGAACTTTCCACTCCTCGCACTGGGCCCCTCACCTGGCCCCCAGCCTTGAGCACCTTGTCCTCTTTCGCACTGACATCACTTCACCAATGCCATACGCACAAACAGCCCACAACGTCCTGAGAATTTGCTGGGGAGCAGCCGCGGTGCCCCAGGCCCGCCGTGCACTGCGCTGCCTCACCCCTCACATCCTGACTCATCTGCTCACATCGTCATCCCCATCACGACCCCGCATCCCGGTCACAACCCCAGCATCCCCATCAAGATCCCGGGGTCCCCGTCACAACCCCGCAGCTCCATCACAAGCCTGGGAGCCAAGCAATCCTCATTTTCAAATGAAGAACCAGGGCTTGGTAGCACTATGCACAATAGCCAAGATGTGGAAGGAACCCAAGTGCCATCAACTGATGAATGGATAAAGAAGATGTGGTACGTATATACAATGGAATACTACTCAGCCATAAAAAAGACAAAACTGTGCCATTTGAAAGAACATGGATGGAACTGGAGGGTATGATGTTAAGTGAAAGAAGCCAGATAGAGAAAGACAAACACTGCATGATTTCACTCATGTGTGGAAGGTAAACAAACACATGGACAAAGAGAAGAGTTTAGTGGTTTCCAGAGGGGAAGGGGGTGGGGGGTGGAAAGGGGCAAAGGGGCACATATGTACAGTGATGGATAAAAATTAGACTGCTGGTGGTGAGCACGATGAAGTGTTTCAGAAACTGATAAATAATAATGTACATCTGAAACTACACAATGTTACAAACCATCATAATCCCAATAAAATTACTTAAAAAAAAAAAGAATTATCTAAGCGGCAGGATAATAGGCTGCTTTTTTTCTAAATTCAAAATAAATATTTTTAAAATTCTAAAAAAAAGGGAAGAAACTAGCAGTTGGAGGCCTTAAGAAACCCACCCGGCTGAGCCCCCTGGGCCGCTGTCTTGGAGAGGCTGAGGCCCCAACGCCGGACGTGCACCTGGGCTTGGCATCTCCTCTGCGGCCGGCTGGAGACCCAGCCCATTCCGTGTCTGCGCCCCGTTCCCTGCCCCAGGACCCGTCTGAGCACAGGTGACCAGAACAGACCTCACAGAGAGCGAACGCTCAGGGGCAGCAGGAGCCGTCACTGTGGTGTGGTCACGGTCACCGCATCGCCACCCCAGCCCGCGCTCCAGAGATGTCGGAGACAGACACCCAGTGGGGTCAGAGGGTGACGCGCTGGTCCTCACCCCCACACAAGTTAAGGCCGACGCACCCAGACTACAGCAGTCGGCGGGGCACACGACGTGGGTGCAGCGAGCTGCAAAGAGAAGGCGCCACCGCGTGAGCAGGCAGCCAGCGCTCAGCGACCCGAGCGGATAGGAGGAGGGACCCCGCTCCATGGGGCCAACATCGAAACAGGAACCATGCTTCCATCTCAGTCAACAAACATGCAGCCGACGTCTACCGTGCCCCAGAGCTGTAGGTCCTCCCTGTGAAGGAACACGCACACTCTGGTCTGAAGAAGTCACGGTCGAGGAGCTCGTGCACACCCACACGCATGTGCACACGCACAGACTGCACAGACTGTGCTGGGCAGGCCGTGGACCGCAGTCATGCAGACACAGGAGGGCCTGCTTCTCCCGCTCCTCCCAGGGCAGCTGGGCTGTGGGGCGTGGGCAGGAAGGACGAATACGAGCCTCCAGAGGAGCCCCGGGGCCTCAGCAGCCCACGGAAGGAGAGGCTTCCTGCTCCTCGTCTCCCGAGGAAGGGACTCCACAAGCCCAAGCGCCCATTTACACGCCCACGGGCGCTGACGTCCGTCTCACCTGGAGCCAGGCCAGCAAGGACACGTCCACAAATACACTTCACGTGTCAACAACGCTGGACGTTTCAGCCGACGCCAGAGAAGGAAACGTCGCCGCGGCTGGCAGGCATCTTCCGGCCGGTCTCAGCGCTGTCTGGCCCTCCCCGTGTGCTGAGACCCCCATAGGCACCGCGGGGAACAGGGGAGACGACACATCCGCAGGAAAAAGAGAAGACAATGGAGTCAACGGTCCTGCGAGGAAGCGAAGAGAAGGAAGGAAGCGGATCCTGACGGCCATCTCGAGAGGTGAGCAGGGCATTCCCACGACTCCGAACGCTCACAATGACCAGCAGGCGGACTCTGCATTCTCCCAGCAGCTGAAGATGCGAGGGGCAGCAAGGGGCAGACCCAGAGCAGCCAGTGGGGTCCTGGGGTCCTCTCTGCGCTCACTTGGGATGACCACGTCCTGCCTGCGGGCAGCTGGCCTGGAGGCATAGCCCAGAAAAGGCGTCCCTCCTGCCAGCAGACGCCGCTGGGCGCACGCCGGCCTGGAGTTTGTTCCAAGCGAGCTCAGATGCACTGGCGTGCTGACCTGACAGCCACAGGGCCCTTTGTCTCTAAACAGAATTGTCAGCTCAATGGCATCATTCACTCATCTTCAAACCTCCTTTTAAACCACAGTGTACGAATCTCATTAATCCTATTTGTTTGTACTTAAAATGCATAAAAAGAGCCAAACTGACTTCTCGCTCTCCCACTGACAATATCAGGACAAGATATAAGAATTGGTTGGAGGTTTGTCTGCTCTGTCGCCCGACCCTATTAAATACCCACGGCCACTGAGGGCGCCTGCTGTGAGCCGGCCGGTTCTGTTAGCTGATCCACATGCAAGCGAGTCCCGCCTGACAGACAAGGAAGCGACGGGGGCTCCAGGCCAGCTCAGGGCTCGCTCCACCGGTGGCAGAGCTGGGACTGGACCCCGTGCCTCGCACCACGGCCCGCGCCCCTGATCAGGCACGAATGTCGGGCAGAGTGTATCACGCTCTGAGACTGTTTGCCTCCAAAATCGGCAACCTCGGGAAACCGCGTTCCTGGAAGGTACCTTTCTAGGAAGCTGCGGCACAAACGCATGGGGACCACAGGTGTGTGTCCGTGTGACACACTCTGCACGCACGCGTGCACTTCCCCCGCCGCGGCCTGCTCACCCACCACAGACGTGTCTGCGCCCCTGGGACCCTCAGGCAACACCAGAAAACCCTCCCTCCTCTGAAGCCAGGCGGGTGCAGAAGCCGGTCCCTCTGTGCGCCTCTCCTGGTGGCACCGCCTCCGGGTCTGCAGACAGCATCTTCGGGCCGGGGCGGCACTGGAGCCCTCTGCCCAGGACTGACCCCAGGACACAGCACAAGGCTGGCTTTCACGGCTCTCCTCCTCCCACGAGAAGCATGACATAATCCCAGCCCGGCAGTGGGCTGCGCGGACCGCTGCTGTCATCTTCCAATTTAAGCATCCTAATGAAGGATCTCATCCAGCCCTCGGGTTGTGGTTTTAAACAAAAGATGACACACTCCATCCAAGCAGCAGGAGCGTTCGTGGGCGGCGTCTGGAGGCCGAGCGGCTCCACGTCCCAGAAGGGCTTCAGAGGCCGGGCGGCGACTCAGCTCCCCAGGTCACTCCCCGGTGTTACAGCATCATGGAGACAGGGACAGCATCTTCCCTCCAGGGACACTTCCAGCATCTTGCCCCATCTCTGCAAATGTGCTAGGAGAGCCAAGGGCGGGGACGCAGAATGCCCCAAGGGATGGGAGGGCCCGGTGCCTCTCAGAGCCTGCGCTTCAGGACCAGCTTCAGGACCACGGGAGCTCCGTCAGAGTGCTTGACCAGGAGCAGGCGGGACACACACGGCCAAGGTCCCTTCCCCTCAGAAGCAGCAGAAAGAATGCACACAGGGGCCGGCCCCGGGGTCGAGTGGTTAAGTTTGCGTGCTCTGCCTCGCTGGCCCAGGGTTTCACGGGTTTGGATCCTGGGCACGGACACGGCACTGCTCATCAGGCCATGCTGAGGCGGCGTCCCACGTGCCACAACTAGAAGAACCTAGAACTAGAATATACAACTATGTACTGGGGGGCTTTGGGGAAAAGAAAAAAAAAAAGACTGGTAGCAGATGTTAGCTCAGGTGCCAATCTTTTAAAAAAATAAAAATAAAAGCAAGAGTGGACAGAGGTGCTGGGAGCCAGCGTGTGCAGACCCTGTTCTGGCCCGACTGTCCCAGCGAGACCAGGCTCTGCGGCGCCGGGCCCGTGTCCTCGGCTGTGGACTCCAGACCACAGGGACCGCCTGCAGGCTGCAGCGGGGCTCACAGACAGCAGCCGGGAGGCTGGGCGCGGCCAGTGCGCCCTCTGCTTCCTCGCGCTCAGGGGGATGGGGGTGCACTCCCCCACACGTGCCCAGCCGGCCTCCACGCTGTTGGGGTCTGGAAGGGTGGGAGGCAGCAGGCTGAGCCAGGCCAGCTCTGTCCGTCCGAGGCCCGTGCCCAGGACTGTGCCAGAACTTGTCACCTGCCCCGGGAGGTCCGAGGGCCTCAGCACCTAGCACCTAATGAGGGGCTGGCTCAGGACCCCACGTGGGGCCCAGCGGGAGCCAACGAGCCCTGGCGCTGGTCCCCTCACGTCTGGATTTACATCCAACGGTCAGGGGTGACCGAGCGGCCATTTCTCTAAGGCAACGCTGGGGTGTGTCACTGCGCCCCACAGTTCTGACTGCAGCACACTGTTTACGTCAGACCAGGGGCCACTCCCGACAGACTGCCTCCCCGCCCCCTCCCCAACAGGAAAAATGAAAAGAGGAGCGAGTTTACTGCAGCTGATGACGAGCTATTAGCAAACAGTCCTCGCCAGCTCTTTTCCAATAGCCCACCTTCAGGGGATCGACCAGAACGAGGGAGAAGGCAGGTGCGCCTCTGCTGACTGAGCCCGGGGGTGCGTCCCATTTGCTCTGAGCAGCTCACAACCTCGCCGTCTTCACAGCAGCCACTCGGCACGTGCCTCTGCTGCAAATCCAGACACGGCTCTCTCCCACAGACACCGCTTCGCGAACCTTCTCACCCGCGAGGGTGCTCCTGTGTCCTCTCTGTCCTATCTGTCTCTCCCTTTCTGTGTCTCTGTGTCACTCACTCTCTGTGTCTCTCTACTCCCCTCTCATTACTCCCGCCCTCCGCACGCACTCCTTTCTGCTCCAGCCATAAGGACAGGACGCCCCACTCCCTGGGAAGCCTGCCCCCATGAAAACGGCAATGCCTGGGCTTGGTGAAACGAAATACCACCACGAATAAATCCTGAACAAGAACATGCCCCCCACGGGCCCGAGGAGACAGAATCCCCGGATCCCGGGATGGAGGGGCAGCCATGAGGCAGCCATGAAGGACAAGGGGAGGTGGACGCTGGGGGTGCAGGGCTGACAATGACAGGGCGGGAGCATGGCTGCAGGAGCAGAGAAGAGACAGCTGCTGGGGACACTGGTTTGGTTGAAAGTCTCAGGGAAGGAAGCCTCAGCTCCGAGAGAGAGAAACGTGGAAAAGGGCAGGTGCTGGACGCCTCCCCACAGCCGTGGGCCACCTGCCCGTCCTCCAGGCCCCTCCCTCCCCTCCTGTCCCCCAGCTCATCCAGCTCCTCCCCCGGGGTCTCTGCACCCCTGTGCCTTCCTTCCCCGGGGAATCTCTGCACCGCCGCCCCACCCCATGGGGGTCTCTGTGCCCCATCCTCCCCCAAGGTCTCTGCGCCCTCGTGCCCTCCCCGCCAGGACCTTATCAGGAGGAGACCCAGAGGACAAATGCTTCACCACCATCAGCAGGTCCCTGGAAGCCCCAGTGACCCCGGTGAGGCCCATCAGCATCAGGATGCGCAAAATGGGTCTCCACAATAGAACCATCCAGTCAAAGAGTTTTTCTCAAAACTCAAAAGGACCTACAGAAAATTGCAGTTGCTTCCCGTGGTCAAAGCTTACGGAGGAGTAAGTTCGTTTTGTCTTTAATCAGAAACGTCTTTGAGAAATGTTTTCACTCAGTGGGATATGAGGTTCACACAAGAAATTGCAGAGAGCAGAAGGGAGCTGCGTCAGGACGCCCTGTGCCTGGGGTCCCGCTGGTGGGCCGGCTCGTCTGTCCAGGCCCCTCCGTGACTCCCCCACCACCTGTGCCCGGTCAGAGAAGGAAGACAGAGCACAGAGCAGAGGGTCAGGTCACAATGCGACCGAGACGCAGGGCCGAGAGTAAAAGTGAGCCCCCCAAACAGTCGGAGGAGGAGGCACCAGGAGGGTGGGAGAAGGCAGGAACCGGCCCCCAGTCCCGCGCTCACACCCACAGGCCAGCGGTTTCCTGCTCAAAGGGAACCCCGACTTTCCAAATTCGCGTTGCAGAGTCGGACATCAGCACAGCAGGCCTCAGGAACAGAAGGAACTCGGGCAAACCGCCAGGGCTCCAGCCTGTCCCCGGCCTTCTTTGCAGGGGTGCCCACTGCGCCCCTGGGTGTGGGGCTGAGGGGGACCGGCTGTGGGCCCAGCGTGACCAGGGGCTCCCACGAGCCTGTGAACGTGATGACGTCTGTCCGGTCCAGCCTCGGCTGCCGTCCCCCTGCACAGGGGAGCCTTTCTCTCTCTCGGCCCCACCTGGTCCCTTCCTCCAGGGACGGGGCCGCCTGAGGTGCCCGCTCACCCACCACGGGCTGGGGCCACACCAGGCACCACGGGGAGGGGAGCAGGGCCATGTCCAGACGGCACGCGGTCACCTCCCCCCACGGCCGCCCCTGCTGCAGGGGCCGAGGGGCAGCTGAGGCTCCCCCAGGATGGGGACCAGCAAGAGCTTTCCCGGGGGAGACCGAGGGCGGGCCAGGCTGGAGAGGCGGCTCCAGGGCAGGGCCTGGTCGTGGGCTCAGAGGGGACCAGGAAGGAGCTTGAGCAGGGCGCTGAGGTGGCCCGTCTGCCTGAGAGGTGGTTCTAGCATCACAGGAAGACGGTGTCCCCAGGAGATGGCCGCGGTGATGAGGAAGAGGAGGCGGAGAAGGCGCAGGGACGCAGGAACGCGCAGCCACCACCGCGGCCACAGCCAGGGGCTGGGCGCCTCCATGCCAGGGCTGAGCCCCGCGGGCACCCAGAGCACTCCTCGCCACAGCCCCGGACACGGGACCACCGCCCCCTCTCCCCGGGCCCTGGGTCAGTGTTCATGGGAATCATGGCACCTTCGTGGGAATTAGAAAAGCCCACCCCTCCACCTGTTAGAAAGCGGCCACGATAAAATATGAATCCATCAGGACCACAGAGTGAACAGTGTCAGGGCGTACAGTGCACAACCTGCACAACAGCGCTTGGCACTTCTAACGACTGCTGACCACCGCCCCATCCCACGAAACCTTCCTCTGTGCCCTCAGCAAAACCCCTCCGTGCACTGAACCTTCTACCTCAACCCTCCCCTCAGGATCTGGGTCCAGTTGCCCCTAAAGACTGCAGCCTGCAGCCCTCCAATGTGGAGGGCGTTTTCTCACCCACGCCTGCTGAGTCTGAAGGTGGAGGAGGGGTCTTCTCTCTTCTCCCTGCCTCCTCCCCATCTCCCCACATCCACCCTGGGGACCCCATATCCCCTGGCGGTGTCAGCCCCTGGCTGCCGGCCATCCTCCAGAGGGCACCTCCCAGATTTCAGGGTACACACGGACCCCCGCCCAACACAGCCCCCAAGGGGGAACTGTGCAAACCAACAACCAGGAGGGCACAACGCCAGACCCTTGACGGCAGACGGAACACTGGGGTCCCCACGGTGTGATGGTCTCCATGCCATAACTGACCACAGCACGTCCCTCCCCCTCCCGGGGCCCCTTGGCCAGACCCTCATCCCCAGGTCGAGGTGAGCCCCTCCCCCACTATAGACAGCTCCGGGTCACACTCGCCACAGTGGACGTCAGTGAGTCCATCAACAAACGAGAACCAGTCTAAGAGCCGATCCCACATGGGATTTAACGACCACAAACCTACTAGGGAAAAGCAGGTCAGGGCCTCTCTCCATGTGTCCATGAGGCTGATGGGCGACCACAGATGGGTACGCACCCAGGAGCTCGACAAGAAGTCAATCAGTGCCCTCCACAGAGCCTGCCGTCCGTGCTGTCGTTTGTCAACTGTGGCCCCGCCCCCATCCCTCCACGGCAGCAGGTGCCCTGACTCACACGCGTGTTCAGACGCGCACGTGCGGTTTCCACCTGTCAGCTGCAGCCACAGGAGCCTTTAGTCACTCTGCCCTGTCTGGTCCTGTGTTGCTGCTGTTGTCCACACACAACGGCTGCCAGACGGATTGACCCCAGGGGAGGGGCACCAGTGAGTCCCCGACGCCCCAATGCCCACACAGGCAGCCCACCAGCCTGCGCAGATAAAACCCAGCGACGCCCCCGTGACCCAGTGGCATGACCCACCCAGACTGACCACGTGGCGGCATGCCCAGTCTCTGGTCTGGGACCATCCCCGTGCGTGTCTCCTGGGCACACGTCCCTCCTTCCCAGGCCCAGTCACTGGACTGTGAGAACAGCCCGGGGCTGCAGGGGTGACAAGCACTAATGCCACAGTGACCGCGAGCGAGATGGCGCACGGCCGGCCCTGGAGGTCAGCGCCCCACGCCAGCCTGATGCCTCCGCGGCCCTTTCCAGGCCAGCCCGTCGGTCTGCCGGGCAGCTGGTTCCAGGCTCTGTGGCCCGTGGTGGAGGGGGTCTGCGGTGATGTTCCCAGGGCCGCACGATGGTCACCGGCCTCCTGTGGGCCTCAGACGGTGGCCAGACAGGGACAAGGCGCCATCAGGCCTACGGCAGCTGGGGGCTGAGCGGACAGGAGGCTCAGAGAAAAGAAGGCAGCCCCCCGGACTTGCACCCAGGGCCCCGTCCCTGCCTCACGCGGAGCAAAGCCACCTGCAGCGAGTGGTCCTCATCTCCTCCGTCCAAGCTCCTCCGGCATCAGATTCTGCTCCTCCAGACACATCTTCCGTTCGGGACACGGCCTCCTCCCGTCCATCCTCAGGCTGCCCACGCCGGGGTCCCGGCTCTGCCCTCCCTGGGGGAACCTTGTCCCGCCTCACAGCTCTACACGCACCCGGGACCCCCGCGGGGCTCCTGGGCCGGCTCCACCCCGAGAGGACCTCACAGGCAGCACTGCAACGGCACCTCCTCCTGCCTCCCGCTCAGGACGAGGGGTCCTCCACTCCTCCTCTCTCTCCTTCCCAGCATCACCGTCAGCAAAGCCCGTTAGCGCCTCCTTCAAAACACATCCAGGATGCGACCGACCGTCTCTCCCTCCCGCCCTCCTTCTGTCTCCCTGCCCCTCTAGTCTGCTCTCAACACGAAGCCAGGACGGCCCACTGAAAGCAGGAGTCCACCAGCCAGCACCCTGCCATGGCTTCCTGTCACTCTGCACCTCGCGGAGGCCAAGTCCTGCCCTGCCTCCTTCACTCCCAGCTCTCCAGACCCGGGCCTTCTGCTCCTGGACTGCCGGTACATGGCTGCCCCAGGGCCTTTGCACGTGCTGTCCCTTCTGCCCAGAAGGCTGTTGCTGCAGACATCACCCCCCTTCTTTCAATCTTCACTCAAATATCCCCTTGTGAGGCTCCCGGGGCCACCTGTGTAAACAGCAGCCCAGCGCCCCCAGCACCTGCACTGAGCATCACCAGAGGGGCCGTCTGCTGTCCTTGCCCATCATCTCTCCTGGACCCCAGGACATGGACCCACAAGAAGGAGACTCCGTCTATGTTGTTCCCTGCCCAGTCCTGGGTCTCAGGATGCTTAGTACTTAGTACTTAGCACCTAGCAGGTGCTCACTAAACATCCATGCAGTCTTCTGCAGATGTGTCAGCGCCACATCACTGCTTGTCACAGGACCACAGAGATGGTTTCCGTTTGTAGAGATGTTGGTGCTTTTTGCAGAAGTTACTTTTTAAAAATTATGAGAATTTGATGTAAAAAACACATGCGAACAAAATGGCACTAAACCGTTTCGGCAGGGGAAGAAAACGGGGCCTAAAACGGTGGCTTAGCAGTTGACTCGTGAAGCCCCGGGCCCAGGGTGCCGGGGGCCTTTGCATGGCCAGGACGCCACGGCCAGCACCCGGGAAGAGCAGTCCACCGGCGGGCCCCTGCGCGGCGCCGGGAGAACGAGCACCTGAGAATCACGCCGTGTCTGAAACGAGACACCCCCCTCGCTCACGGGCAGGTCACCCGGCCGCCCCCGTCCCCTGGGGTCCCCCTCTTTCTCCTAGAGAGCGTCGTGGAGGAGGGACAGGCGGCTCCTCAGGGCGAGGGAGAGGCGCGTCCCGCGTCTGAGCCTCGTCCCGCGGAGGGCTCAGAGAGGCGCCACGGAGACCCACGGCCCCACGCCTGCCCTCGCCCAGCCCCCCGATTCGTGATCCGTTTCCCAGATAGTCCCGCCTGGCAGACGCTGCGCCCTTCATTCTTTCCTACGAAGTCACCGAGCGGGCAGGTCTGAGCTTCTCGGGGAAGCAGCGCCTGGGGCCGCCCCAGCCCTCCTGCTCCCAGCGCAGACCTGCACCCCGCACCCCGCACCCCGCGCCCCGCTCCCCGCGCCCCGCGCCCCGCGCCCAGCGCCCCGCGCCCAGCACCCCGCGCCCCGCACCCCGCGCCCAGCACCCCGCGCCCCGCGCCCCGCGCCCCGCGCCCCGCCCACCCCCGCGCCCAGCACCCCGCGCCCCGCACCCCGCGCCCAGCACCCCGCGCCCCGCGCCCAGCACCCCGCGCCCAGCACCCCGCGCCCAGCACCCCGCGCCCCGCACCCCGCGCCCAGCACCCCGCGCCCAGCACCCCGCGCCCCGCGCCCAGCACCCCGCGCCCAGCACCCCGCGCCCCGCGCCCAGCACCCCGCGCCCAGCACCCCGCGCCCCGCGCCCAGCACCCCGCGCCCAGCGCCCCGCGCCCCGCGCCCAGCACCCCGCGCCCAGCACCCCGCGCCCCGCGCCCAGCACCCCGCGCCCAGCACCCCGCGCCCAGCACCCCAGCACCCCGCGCCCAGCGCCCCGCGCCCAGCACCCCGCACCCCGCGCCCAGCACCCCGCGCCCAGCACCCCGCACCCCGCGCCCAGCACCCCACGCCCAGCACCCCGCACCCCGCGCCCAGCACCCCGCACCCCGCGCCCAGCACCCCGCACCCCGGGCCACAGCTGCAGATCCGCGTCCCCTCCAGTCCGCGGAACCAAACAGCACGACTTCAGATTTCAGTCCCAGCCGAAAAGGGACCTACTGCACGTCCCATGGGGCGAGCACTGGGAGGAGGAGCACTTTCCTCCAGCCTCGGTCAGTGAGGAGGGTCCCGCGGCTGGCTCACAGGCCCCAGAGGGCACCGGGCCCACGCTCCCGTGCGGAGCCGGGCAGGCTGGACACGAGGCAACGCCGCCCGAGTGGCCACTGCCCCCACCTGCTGAGCCAAGCACTTGAGAACAAAGCATGAATCCATCCTCTTACAGCTTCTGGGGGCGGGAGCCTCGGGAGCCGTGTCCCTGGAGGGAGGAGGTGCCCGCCCCACACAGAGCGACAGCCCGCGGCTTGGCCTCGACCAAGCCTCCACGGCCCAGCTGCGAACCGGCCAGGCCCACAGCGTGGGTGAAATTCCTTCCGCCAGAGCTCAGTGCTTCTCCCACAGAAGCCGACTCCAGCCTCTGAAACGCGATCAGCCTCAACCCTGGAACTCCCTGGGCTGTGTCTACACTGGCCCACGCAGGATCCTACCCACGCGCTTGGCAAATGCCCGACAGCTTCGAGCCACTTGGAAGCCACACTGAAGGCAGGCAGAGCTGGGCCCCATCGCGGGGACCGGCCCAGGGGCCCGGGGCACTGGGAGCTGCAGGATGCCCTCTCCAGACCACGCCATCCGACCCCCGCTGGAAACTGCGCTCAAACGGGCAGTGAGGACGCACCAGCACAAACCCTGCTCTCCCCACTCACTTATCTAACTTCTTCAAGATCAGAGGCCAAGCCCAAGTCGCCACAGTAGTTCCCTCCCTGGAAAGTGAAGCGAGTAACAGAATAAAATACTAACTGTGCAAAGCACAGTTTTATCAAAACACAACTCCTTTCTTGTTTGGCCAGCTTTTCATGATCCAAACTGAGGAGGGAGAGCAGAAGTTTGAAAATCATGTATATATTTGACTTTGGACTTTGAATGTCTTTTTTTCTTCTTTTTTTGCTGAGGAAGATTGGCCCTGAGCTAACAACCATGCCAGTCTTCCTCTATTTTATATTATGGGTCACTGCCACAGCATGGCAGATGAGTGGTGGTGTAGGTCCACACCCAGGATCCGAACCTGCAAACCCTAGGCCGCCGAAGCAGAGGGTGCTGAACTTAACCACTACACCACAGGGCCAGCCCCAAGACTGGTCACTTTTATCATCAAAGTTTTGTAAACTGACACACAAAACTAAAGGAAGAAGCAAAAACAAACGTCTAGGCCCGGCAGCTTTGCAAGCCTGACTTGGAGTTGGGAAGGAGAGGCAAAGAGGGGGGTGGGACGGGTCGGAGCTGGTGGCATGTAAGTCGGTCTCCAGCTGTGCCTCACCTGTTCTCAGGCAGGGCTGGCAGCCATCACCTGTGACGGAGGACACCACAGCCACCCCTTGGAGCTGGCCCTGCCCCACACGCTCCTGCAGAACGCAGTCCCGGCCTCACTTCTCGGCCCCGGTCAAGCACCTGGACCTGCAGCTCCCTGCTCTGCTGCCACGCTCCTGGAACGTCCCCCTTGTTCTTCCAAAAGTCCACTTCCCCGAGGCTTACTCGAGAGCTGCCTCACAAACGTGACGCCTGCGCTCCGTCCTGTCGTATCTCCCTCCTCCTTCCTTTCTACCCGCGAAAACCTCAAACAGCGTGTGAATTAGACATTAACACGCTCTGAACATCTCTATCTGAATTCTTCATTGCAGCCTTTCCACTATGCCTTGTGCAACAAACGAATAACGTACCGTACAAGAGGGGATTTTAAAAACTATTTCTTACAGAGTACTACAGCCAAAAATCACCCCATTTTTATTATGCTCTGACTCAGGCAGAACATTTTTTGTTTAAAAACATTTTCATCCGATCGGCTTCCAGCGATTTCACGCGTGAGTGCCCTGCAGTTCTGTGGGACGATCCGGCTCACCCAGGGTCAAGCGAGCAGCTCAGAACTCGACCCCAGGGCTCCTGAGGCCAGGCCCCTCCAGGCCTCTCACATGCCCACATCTAGAATCCCCAAAGGGTTTTCTTCTAACTTCACCGCAAGAAACTGCGGAGAAAATGCGGCATGTCAAAAAACCTACTTTGAGTAACTTTGAATTTATCCGCTAATCGTCTATAACTCCTTCGATGATAAATGGCCTGTATGAAGAGACTAATCAATTGTCAAACAGCACCTTAGACGAACAGCTTTTCTTACTGACAGGAAATCACGAAAGTCTATGTCTGACCATAACGTCACTGTGGACCTAACCAGAGAAGCTGGCCACGAAATCAGACCCTGGGGCCAATCGAACAAACGCTGTGGGAGCTTACGAGGCAGAATACACAAGGAGAAAATCTCACCTTCCTTTCTAATAAAAGTTGTTTTCTATAAACAGGTGTTGAAAGTACATCTCTTAAGCAATAAATGAACAGTGAAGCTGTTATCCCTCGCAACGTTCTACCTGGAGGGCAATTAAGTAACTCTTGCTCCAAATCCAGAACACTGAGAGGGACTTAACTTCTACTTTGTGGTTCAGCTAGAGAGACGATAAAAGCCCACTGTGTTTCGAGTTAATGAGAATTTTAACCTCCAGCGAAAGTTAGTGACTGAAACGAACACTCCATCGCACCAAACAGGCTGAGGCTTTCTCAGAACGCTGGCATCCTGTTAAAAGTCGAGACAGTCACTCAGATTTTTACTTTCAAAACTTAGGGTCTCCCGGAGGGGAGGAGTGTTGCCAGATGCAGATAAGGAGGCACCTGCGGACGAAGCGCCGCCCCAACTTCAGATCCCGGAGCAGCGGCACCCGCGGGTAAAGGTAAGGAGAACAGACGGGCTTTGAAGCAGCAACTATCTTCATCCTCAAGTGGGCCAAAGACCTTGGCCTCCAGAGGAAACATAAGTTGCTGTTCCCCACACGAACACCTCAGCTCTTCATTCCTCACGCAAATTCAGCGCGGTGGGGTTTACTCCAGCCTCCAGGCCCAGGGCTGGGGGTCCCTCCTGCACATTCCTGATGGCCCATTACCATTATGGGGAGGAAAGGGGGCAACGGGCTGAAGTTGGGGGGCTGGTCATGGGCCTTCACCTGCACTGTCCGTGCGGGGAACAGGGGCTCCCCCCAAAGTTGGGGGGCTGCTCATGGGCCTTGACCTGCACTGTCCGGGGGACAGGGGCTCCCCCCTGAAGTTGCGGGGCTGCTCATGGGCCTTAACCTGCACTGTCCATGCCCGGGGGCAGGGGCCACCCCGAGCTGTCTTCGCCCTGCCGCACAAAACCTCCAGGGTGGGCGCACAGCCGGAGTCCACGGAGCGGCGGGACTGGCTTGTTGGGGGACTGGGGCAGAAGTGCAACTTTCAAAGAAAAGAGAAAACTCCGAGTCCCCGCGAAAGGCTCCCGCGCCCTTCAAAGACCCCCGCCCCAGCCCCAATCACGCCACCGAGAGCCCCGACCCCCCGCCCCACTCACCCCGCCGGGACCCCCGACCCCGGACCCCACTCACCTCGCCGGGACCCCCGCCGGCCGTCCCTCCGAGCGCCCCTCTCCCCGCCCCGCGTCCGCCGCCCCGGGATGCGCCCTGGCCCCGCCCACGGGAAGGCCGCTCCACCCCCACGCCGTGATTGGCCGGTCCTGGCCTACTTGGGAGCCCATTGGCTGACGTGCCTGCCCGTTACTCGGCCGCGCTCCGCCCTCGCGCCCGCGCATTCCTGCGAGGCCACGTGGCTGCCCGCGTCCCTCCGCCCTCGGCCCAACGCCCCGCCCGGGTGCGCGCGTGGGCAGGGGGGCCCAGGCGCCCTCCATCCCCGGGGACCCCGGGCGGCGGACCCCCCCCGAGCATCGCCCCTGCTTTCTGAAACCGACCCCGAGCGGGGGCGTTCCTGGCCCCCCGGAAGGTCAGCTGACCTCGGGCCCGCCCAGCCTGGGCGTTTGGAGGTGCAGTGATTTCACGCGTTTCCAGGGCGCGATTTAGAGCTTGCCCTTCCCGGGGAGCGCTCCTTATTCCCGGGTACCTTTCCAGCGCACGTGGTTCTACAGTTCTGGAATTTGTGAGCCCCAGAAAGTGGTTATAAGAGGGTGGAGCCTCTCCTCTTGGGTTGCTCTTGGAATGGATGGTGCTTCCTAGGCTTGGAAAGCATCATTACACTATGAGCCCATTTGTGGTTCAGGATAGATGCGTGTGTTTGGTTCTGCATAGACGCGTCCTAGGATCGACAAGAATGTTGCTCTTCTGCGCTGTTGGAATTGTTTACCAGGAGAATTTGTTAATTTTAATACTTTTAAAAAAGGAAACAAATTATGGTTACGAGTACTACTAAAGGGAGAAACGTGAGACAAAAATCTTTAACAAAAATACGAAAAAACAAAATGACACCTGAAGAATGTTACCTAGTCAATGCAGTTAACAGATGTGTTAGACGCCAGACTCCTCTCCCTTCTCCTGCCCAAATTGCTGAATCATAGAAATAATTGGAAGCGAGAATTTTAGAACTGCTGGACATCTCAGAGAGCTCTAGTCCCATTCACTTGGCCTAAAGAATAAAAAGAAGGTAGCTAAATGTCATAAAACTAATTTAAACATTAAGTCCCTTAAAGGTAACTTAAGACTCACCTTTCTAGATGCTCTGTAAAAGTTCTTTCCCTGCCAATTTTGACTAATGTAAATCATAGGTAACATATAAAGACTACAATGGTTGGGGGATAAATGGGAGTAGGTAAGGAAATGCTTTAGCAATCTTTTTGTTATTAGCATTTGCTAATTTTATGGAAATAGACTGAGTTATTTTTAAACACTATTTCAGACCCATCTTACAGCACACTGTGAAGACACAAGAGCCTGAATCAATTGAAAAAGATATTTCCTGTCAGTGACCTTAACATCAGAAAAATTGCTTCAGGTCTCTCTTCCTAGGGTTCTTTGCCTGTCTCACTGTAAGGTCTTCTACCTGGACGATTATCTTAATGGTTGTAGTCAACAGAGGTAAAGAGGCAAGTGAATTCGTTCTAGTTTGCCACACTAGAAAATCCTGATGCTTGTTATGTTTTCTGATTAAGTAGACCAGAGACAAGAGGAAAATAGTACTGTGTATGGAATAAAGAAGCGATTTGGCCTGAATTTGGGGACCGTATTCTGGTTTCTGATGCTGTGTGAATCTTGTGTGAATTACACAAGTCTCTGAGCTTCCGTCCAACCATCCAGAAAATGTGGCTAACGATATCTACATCATAGATAAGAAGTTTGAACGGGAGAACTCTACAAAGAACCCAGTGTGAGGTCTGGCAAGAATCGGTGCCTGGTTACCCGTAATAATTATTTAGGTCCATCGTGGTTTTTTTCAGGAGAAAGAAAACATATTAAATCAATATTTCTAATAAGTGGGTCACAAGTTTGTTTTCAAAAACTTAAGGAAGTTCAAGAAGCTGCTACTGTGTCATCATTTTTCACTCAGAAATAATGGTTTTGGGACCTGTGGGGACAATACAGTAGCACCATCATTACTAGCAGTGTAGAGACCACTATATCCACACAAGAATGGCAAAAATTAAAGACTGACGGTAGCAAGTGTTGGTAAGGATGTGGAGCAACTGGAACTACTGTTCTATTAGACCGAGTTCTTCAGAGAAACAGAAGCAACAGGACACAGAGAGAGAAAGGGAGGAAGAGATTGACTTTTTATGAGGAATTGGCTGACACAATCATGGAAGCTGAGAAGTCCCATGACCTGCCATCTGACCCAAGAAAGTGGGTGGTGTAATTCAGTCTGGGATCCAGGGGAGCCGATGGTGTAAATCGTAGGCTGAGGGCTGGAGAAGATCAGGTGAGATGTCCCTGTTCATCAGTGAGGCAGGAAAACAAGGGATGAATTCCTCCTTCCTGCACATTTTGTCCTATTCAGGCCCTCAACGGACTGGATGATGCCCACTCACATTGGGAAGGGCCATCTGCTTTCCTGAGTTCCCCAGTTCAAATGCTAATCACATCCAGAAACACTCTCACAGACACCCCCAGAAATAGTGTTCAACCTGAGACCCCTGTGGCTGTCAGGTGCCCCATAACATTAACCAGCACAACTCTACGTTGTTGGGGGGGAGCAAATGGCACAACCACTTAGAAAAAGAGCTTTGCGGTTTCTCGTAGGACAGCCATAGCAATCCTACTCCTAAGTACGTAGCCGAGACAAATGAAAATATAGCCCCTAAAGAGACTGTTGCAAGAATTCTTTGTTCATAACAGTTTGAACTGTTCAAAACAGTACAAATAGTTCAAAACTGGAGACAACACTAATTCCATCAAGGGTGACTGTGTAAACAAAGCGTGGTATATTCACACAAGAGAACACTGCTCATAGGAAGGAAGAAACTGAGGCGCGCTTGGCGGCAGAGAGGAATCTCAAAAACGTTGTGTTGTGTGAAAACGTCAGACAGAAGGCTGCACGGGGTACGATGCCCTTCTTATGAAATCCAAGAGAGGCGAAACCAACGTATGATGATAGGAATCAGAGCAGGGGGTGCTTTTGAGGGGATCGACCAGGAAAGGACATAAAGGAATTTGAGGGGTGATGAAAATGGTCAATGTATCTCGATGGAGAAGTAGACATGTGGATGTATTCAGCTTGTAAAATTTTACTAAACTGAACATACGATTAATGTACTAATGGAATATATGCTCTATGTCAATAAAAAAGGTTTTAAAAGCTCACTGATACTTTAAAAAACATAATGATGAGAGGGAGGGATAATGGGGGAACACAGAGGGTTCCTAGGGCAGTGAAACTACTCTGTATGATACTATAATGATAGTATTATGATACTATAATATACTGTATGATACTAATATGATGCTATAATGATACTTTAATGTATAAATACATGACATTATACGTTTGTCCAAACCTAGAGAATTTACAACACCCAGAGTGAACCCTAATGTAAACTATGGACTTTGGGTGATGATGACCTGTCAGTGTAGGTTCATCAGTTACGACAAATGCACCGTCTCGTGGGGATATTGATAATGGGGGAGGCTGTGCATGTCGGGGGGTGGGGCGCAGGGGGCATATGGGAAATCTCTGTACCTTCCCCTCAATTTTGTGGTGAATCTAAAACTGCTGTGAAAAAATACTCTTTTAACAAATACAATGATTCCCTTTATTAATTGGATATAAAATATACCCTTATTAATTGCAAATTAAGTAAATCCCAGGATCCATGCACAGGGCAGGAGGTAATTTCTGCTCTATTCAGGATACTCTGTGTGGCAGTCTGTTTGGGCGGATGTAACAAGTGCCACAAACTGCGAGGCTTAAACGATAGACGTCAACTCCTCCCAGTTCTGGAGGCGGGAAGTCCAAGATGAAGGCGCCGGCGGAGTTGGTGTTTGGTGAGAACCGCTTCCTGTTTCATAGACAACGTTTTCTCTCTGTGTCCTCATATGGAGGAAGGGGCGAGGGATCTGTGGGTCTTTTTAGTAAGGGTTAGCCCCATTCCTGAGGGCTCCATCTTCATGACCTAATCACCTCCCAAAGGCTCCCCTCCAAATATCGTCACCCCGGGATTACGACGGCGACGTGTGAATGCAGGGGGGACACCGACGTTCCGTGCACAGCGTCTGAGAAGGAGAGAAACAACGAGGGCATGTCGCTCCCTCTGCGCCTGGCCTCCACCCCGTGCACGTCCCCGGACCCCCGGGCGGAGGGGCGATGTGAGAGCTGCTCTGGCCAGGGAAGCTGAGGAGGGCAGTGGCCGGGGTTATGGGCTC